>NC_142574.1:2667500-5075000 GCF_041283825.1 Pyrus communis
AACCAAGCACTTAGAAGTTGATTATCATTATGTCATGGAGAAGGTGATTAGAGGTGAACTACTATCTGTCAGCTTGCTGGGGGATGTTAGACCAAGTCAGACTTCTAGTTTCCAATCATACTCTCAGGTTTGTTATCTGTGTGATTCATCCTTATCTCAACAGAAGTTTAAATTTCATAAACTACCGTGTAAATAGGGTTTTGAAAGGGTACGCAAATTCAGCTGAAAACCTACCGTTCTAAGTTTTACAACTTTTTGTCCAAGATGTCAGGAAAAATACTCTCAATGCTTAGTTTTTGCATCAGCAAAGCCAAGTTTTAATCAAACCAAAGTTGTTGAGCAAAAAGTGTTGTTTCCTTAGCAACGTTTCTGTTTCTGGACTACAAGTTTGCATTGGTTACAAAATCAGACAGAAACAAATCAATTTCTGCCAGAGTACAGAAGTTTGAATTCAACCCCTTGTGTACATGTTAACGCTAATGGCGTCTTCAGAAAATGAACCTTAAGATCTGGACTGACAGAGCAGCCCCCATGGCGTTGCGAGTTTCCAAGGTACCCACTTGCTGCATTAGGCAAGATGATCAGATTGTTAATCAATCTTCTTAATGCCCAAGTAATCTGCAAAAGTGTTTATACATCAACATTCTCAACCACTCGCCTTTCAGTAAACATAGCCATCTTAATATATAGATCAAGAGATTGATTACATTGACTAGGATGTCAAAACAAAAAATAATTTTGATAACAATTAAGCTGATGTGATTAATCGATGGTTACTTACATGCATTTTTTGTGACATGGTGACTAGTTACAACGCCTTTTGCGAATTTGTTCTGTGTGGTTGAAGCTAGCACTTCTAGGTCTACTTGGAGCTGCCTCGTCACGATATTCGCATGTTCATTTCAGTAGTTTTTGATTGAGTTCTTTCAAATCTTGCTCATACACCAAACGAGCCCCACACTTCTTCACCTTATACAAGTTTGCTTTTAGGTCTCTCTCATACACATCATCAAAGTCAATTCCGAAAAAAAATTGTTCCTGATGACAATCTTCACGAGGCAAACAATATTGACGAGGAAAATAAAATACCCAAAGGTTTTCTGACACTTGAGACGGTAATAGTAAAGTTGTCCAAGGGTATTCTGGGCCAAGTCTTTCAGGGCTAACAAGTTTCCCTGAACAGTGAATTCTGAAACGATAATAAGTAGGAAGCTCCACATTTTGTATAGGGTCTGGGTCTAGAAAAACAGCACATAAGGCAATCCCAAGCCAGTTGGTACATGATGGTGGAGGAAGCTCCACATTTATTGAATGTCCCACACTCTGATTATTGAACCACTTTGGAATTTCACTTCCAGGGATTACAATTTTCAATCCCTGTAGCAGCAGAAAGATCAATTATTTAGAGAGAAAGATTACAATTTTCAATCCCCGTAGCAGCAGAAAGATCAATTATTTAGAGAGAGAGAGAGAGAGAGAGTACCTGAATGACATATTTTAGAAACCTATTAATCAAGTCTTCATCTGGAACCAATGCAATGCAATTCCGGCAAGTGACAGAACCATCATAAAAATTGGATGGACCTGACAACCTTTGTAAGGAAGTGCAATTGTCCAGATTTACTCTTAATCCTCTGTTTGATGGAAGAGGTGGCAATTTTTGAAGGCTTTTACACCCCTCCAGATGAAGATCCCTAAGCTTAGAAAGGTGTATAATGCTTTCAGGTAGACTAACGAAATTATTTCTGCCGAGATACAATGTTGTCAATAAGGACAAGCAGCCAATATCATCAGGGATATCCCTCTCCTGGAGATTACAATCGTATAGATCTAAGTACTCCAAAGAGCATAAACGATTTAGAGAAGACAACACCAAACGCCAACAAGGAGGAGGATCAGGCCGACTCTTTTCAAGTCCAAATAAGCGGCGAAGGCCCCACTCATCCCTTACTTTACCATCCCTTGCTATACCATCCCTTGCTATGAAATCACTTATTGAAACCACGTCATAATTTCTTGTAAATATTAGACCTTTGAGATTTTTCATACCCACAAGGGGCTTTGTCATAGTGGGTCCCACTTCAAGTCTCCATAAGTGATCCATGCCTTCTGGGAGTTTGTCAATCTTTGAGCATCCAATCACATCGAGCTCTTCAAGAGACTTCAAATTACAAATAGCCCTTGGAAGGTACAAGAGATTTTTGCATTTCCGTAGAAACAAATACCTAAGGCCAACCGCATGTCCAATTGATGAAGGTATTTTCTCAATCTCAGTCTTGCTTAACTTGAGCAAGTATAAATTCTTCATCTGCTCCCCAAATTCTGGAATCTTTTTCACATTTGAGCAGCCACCAAGATTGAAATGTACAAGAGAATCCATTTCAACCTCACTTGGGAGGCTCTTAATGCTTTGACAGCCACCAAGACACAAAACTTTAAGTCTTTTGAGGACTGCAATAGACGGATGGATCTTAACTAAATTCTTACAATCGCAAAGATGCAACACCTCAAGATTTGGAAGACCACTGAAATCTGGGGTATTCTCCAATTTATTGGAGTATCTATGATCCATATGTTTCAAGTTGGGCAAGTCCTGTACAACACCACCAATAAGATTCAGATCATATACTTAGCTTCCACAACCTTAAAGTTTATTCAAAATAATAAATAAATAAATATATGATTATTTTGTAAATTAAATAGCATTTATTCTCAATGAATATGGAAGAAATTTGGAACCTTCGGGATTGTACAATAAAACAATGTCACGGGTTCCTTCTTTTTAAAACTCAAGAAAAATTAAATAACATGCCTATTATTTTTTAAAATAATGTGTTAAAATATCATTGGACAAACTCAAAAGGTGAGTATTGACTAGTGAGTAACCAATATTATCTTTTGTTCATAACTACTCTTACCACTTTCCCCCCCCCCCCCCCACAAACGAACAAGATTGCTATTGCGCATCTCAAGTTTACCAAGCAAGTGCGGGCGAAAGCTTGTTGGAAGAAAATTAGAAGGATACCAACTCCAATTTATAATTCTCAAGGAACATGGAAGAGATTTGGGGCCTGAAGAAAAGATCAAATTATCGAATTCCAAAAACCTCAGTCTCTCCATCTTAGAGAAGGTTTCGCAATTCCACTGGGGCACCTCTTCTACGTTGGACAAGCGTAAGGATATGGCTTCAATTGCTGCCGTTCCCTAACAATTAAGAAAAAAAAGGACCAATTAATTTCACATTCAAGTCTAATATAATGTCAAAAGAAATCAATATCTTCTTCCAAACTTGGTATTTAACTTCTTACCGTATTCTTCCTAAATATCTGATCGATGTCATCATAAAGCCACAACCTACTGCGCTGACCAGGCTCTTTAGACTCTTGACGAACAATTTCACGTGCCATATCTTGTATCAAGTCATGCATCCATATATATTCGTTGCGATCACTGCGATCGTTGCGATCTTGATAGAGGAGAGATCTCTCAATTAGTACATCTATCATAGTACTACTAGAAATTCCAAAAGAAATATCTAGTATTTCAATTACTTCCATTCTATGCTTCCCTTTGTGGAGACATGCAACCTCAAGAAAAATGCTCTTCTCCATCTCTTCTAGTTCATCATAACTTATTTTAAGTTTATGAATAATTTCTGTATTAGGAATTTTTGACAGATTATCCCGTCTACTATTCCAAAAATCTAGCCCTCTCTTAAACAATGCCGACCCAAAAGTTTTAAGAGCTAATGGAAGGCCTCCAGCATATTTAATGAAACACTCAGACAGTTCCAAAAACCCATCCTCGGGCATATTTTTCTTAAAGGCATGCAGGCTAAACAGTGCAAGAGCTTCATCATCATTTAACACCTCAACATTATGACATAATGTTATGCCACGCTCGACTAGCAGACGTTCATTTCTAGTTGTAATGATAATTTTGCTTCCCATGCCAAACCAATCTTCCTTTCCAGCTAGTACTTGTAGTTGGTTTATGTGATCCACATCATCAAGTACAAGAAGAACCTTTTGGTTCCGTAAGCATCTCTTGGTGTAATTGATTCCCCATTGTTGCGTAAGAATCTTTTCTTTCAACATCGGTGAAAGAAGTGTTTTTTGAAGATGAATTAGAGTAGGGTCTGTTTCAGAAGCCTCTCTAACGTTTTCAAGAAAGCAGTGAACTTCAAAATGATAGAAGATTCTATCATAAACCATCTTAGCAAGGGTTGTCTTACCAATGCCACCCATCCCCGTTATCCCTATAAAGCGAACATCATTGACATCATGAGCTAACAACGAACTCAGTTGCTCAAGACCAAAATTAACCCCCACTAATTCCTGTGAGGGATCTAACAACGGGAATGTAGCTTGCACTTTCCTCCATACACTTTTGACGAGTTGTTGTATAATCTCACTTTCACTCCTACATGGTATGAAATAACCAATCAAAAAACACATAAATGAAGCATTCAATTTTGACTACTAAGACATGGGTTGTTCATGCACACTTACTTAGATTCCTTCGAAGTCCAACCACAAATTTTGGACACTTGCTTTAGATCAGCTTTCCATTGGTGCACCTTCTTTTTGCCTTCGACACTAATCAACTTTTCTTCATGCTCCGCGAAGGCTTCAGCAAAACATCCCCGTTGATTTCCGACGTCAGATGGATCCGTCTGATAAAAGACCGGCAGAACTGAGTTCCTGGCTTCCATGCATTGAAGAATGGTTGTAAGTTTATCCAAGCACCATTTGGAAGAAGCATAGTTTGGTGAGAGAACAACAATTGCAATATGCGATTCTTTGATCGCACTTGGGAGCTCAAGATGAATTCTTGTTCCTCCTTCAAGCTCTCGATCGTCCATGAAAGTCGTAATTCCTTGACGCTTGGACAATTCATGGTGTAAATGGGATACAAAGCCCTTGCGGGTGTCTACACCCCTGAAACTCAAAAACACATCATACTTCCATAAAGAAGCTGATTCATTCAAAAGAAAAGATGCAGAGGCTCTTTGGGTGCTCAATGCCATAGGAAGAACAGTTGCTGCAAATTGGGTGCTGCACATATGAAACAGGAACTGAATGAACAAGTAAAAAAAATAGAAGATCCATGTTCTAAAATTCAAAAAAACAAAATTTGAAACTTCAAATGTATTTTTGATAATTTACAAGATGCAATTTTTATACGTAATTACAGGGACTCACTCCGGTCAGATATTTGACCGTGTCAACACATATTTGACAATTTGATTTGATCTTACAGTCCAGGTAACTCAGTTTAAGTAGTTGATCATATTCAGTTACCGGAAAATGGATCCTGCAAACAAAAACAGTAGTCAATGAACAAGTAAAACAAAAACGAGCAGTGAAACGAAAATATCAGAAAACGTATATTAAGCAAAAAGATACGAAGGACTTAGAAAAAATATCAGAAAAACAAAATACATGATCAGCAGAGACTTACACAGGCAGAGAGAAGTGACAAATGGCAATGAAAGTAGCAGAACAATGACACTGAAAATTCCCACAACAAAGTCGTAGGAAGAGAGGAAATTGAGATAGAGGTAGGAAAGGAAATAAATTGAAGAGAGATGGACAGCCGAGTGCATCTACAGGAAGTGGTGGTGGTGGTGGTAATATTGCTGTGCAATATAAATCTCCCTGGAAGAAGCAACAAGGAAATTTCCCCTGCAAGAACTGTCCACTTTCTAATATTCGTTCAAGAGAAAAAGCTAAAGGGAAGAAGATAACAGATAGTCTTATTTTTAATTAACTTTCAATTTTTGATCACGCTTACTGTTGAATTTAGTGGCTCTGCCACATTCCGATTGGGCCGTTTGTTTTGACTCAAGCTCATTAGTTGGCTGTTAAAGCCACGTGATTGGGCCGTTTGTTCAAGGCATCAAGCAGCCAAGATTATTTAGTGGAATGTGCTATTCACACATCATTTTTACTTTTCACATACATTTTTTTATTTTTAATTGTTGGATCGAATGAATTAAAAAATATCTAAGGACAGAAATTAATAAGGAGTTTGTGAGAAGTTAAAAGGGGTGTGTGGATATCACACCCCTTATTTAGGCCGCTAACTTTGAATTCGGATTGGATCTTTTTTGTGAGGATTTAGGATTCGTAAATTATGTTTGTTTATTGTATATCGTGTGGTCATAAATTATTTTAAATAATTTTTACTTAAAATTAAACATAAATATTACCTGAAAAAATCTGATCGTATACATACAATAAATAGATAGAATTTACGAATTCCTATTATTCTCACCAAAAAAATCCAGACAGGATCTTGGGCTAACTTTGATTCAAGCTAGTTGATTGGCTGTTTAGCTCCATGTGAAAGCCACGTGATGCATATATTCAAGGCATGAATTCCTATTGGCCTTAAATCGTTTCGAATGGCCATGAATTCCTACTGGCATGAATTCTAAACAATTGGTAGTGGTCCCAGAAAAAAAAAGCGAAGCCATAGCAAATGGCCACTTATCATGGTGATAGAAAGGAGCTGAAGTTTTACACAACGGTGTAAGTTTGAATACCGTTAACTATTAATTTATTTTTGCAAGTGATCATTTACAATAATGGTAAAAAAATGTTGAATTTTTGTATGACGATATGAATTCATGCTCCGTCGATAATTAATCTAATATTTATTTTAATAAAATTTCTCGTTAGATGGAAAAATGAAACGGTCAAACGATCTTTGTTTAATCGCTTAAGCCGATGCTTAGGGTTGGATTTAATAGCTCCATGTGAAAGCCGCGTGATGACTGCAAGCAACAATATTTTAAGACATTGGATGCTTTTCTTTTGGTAGTAGTGGCGCTGGTGTCCACAAGGTTTAGAGTGGGTTATAATGTCAGATGGTGAATTATTCTTTTTTATGAAACAGGAACATTAAAATAATAATGTAATTAATCTTTTACCTGTTATCATATCATAAAATTAAAATGCGATGCAAAATAAGAATAAATTTAAGAGAAAAAGAAGCTACAAAGAAATTCCCATGCAAAAACTGTACACTTCCCAATACTTGTTCAAGAGAAAAAGCTGAAGGGAATCTATTATGAAACCCTAATTTTTAGCAAGTCATTAATCACACGTACTACCAAAGTGAAAGGATAATTTTTTTTTTTAAATAAAGGATATTATATATACTAAGAGAGAAGAATGATGAGCTTAGTCTTACAATATGTTAGTAATAATATTGTTTAAATTCGTTTTTGACTAGAATCAAACCTAATAATTCTCACTTACAAATGAAGATGAATATCACTAGATTATAGTACTAATGTTGCAAGGACAAATTGTTCTCCACAAAAAAAGGGTGGGAGACCGACTATGAGAAAATTTACGGGAAGATTCCATGTTGGGACGTGTTATCTTTCTTCACCTTCTCTCTCCTCACCAAAGGGATTGGGTGCAATATTTCTAAGCAAGTTCCCAACTTTCTTCTAAGAAAATATTTCTTAGAAATATCAAGGAAATTCTCATGAAAGAGTTGTACACTTTCCAATATTTGTTCAAGAGGAAAAGCTGAAGGGAAACATATTATGAAACCTTAATTTATTAGCAAGCCATTAATCACATGTACTACCAAAGTGAAAGGACAAATTGTTTTTTTTTTAATAAACGATATTATCTACGTTAAAAATAAGAGAATGTGATTAACCTTACAATAAGCTATCAATATTCAATAATGTAGTTCAAATTCGTTTTTGACGAGAATCGAATATAAGAATTTTCACTTATAAATGAAGATGAATACTATTATATTGTAATGCAAGTGTAGCAAGGACAAATTGTTTTCCACCAAAAAAGGTGGGAGACCGCCTATGGGAAGATTTCCGGGAAGATTCCATGCAGGTACGTGTTATCATTCTTTACCTTTTCTCTCCTCACCAAAGTCATTGGGTGCAATATTTCTGAGTAAGTTCCCAACTTTCTTCTAAGAAAAAAATTCATGTCTCTTTGTAACTTTTCTCATTGGGTGCAATATTTCATCCACTATGAAACTTTTCTCATCCTTTTTGGGACCGTTCTGCAGTGCCTGAGCGAGCAGGTTGAAGAACTCTTTGATCCAGTATAGCCTTAACTCAAGGGCTCATCAAATTTATTCCCAGTTAGGTGCAATTGATAAGTGTTTTCGATTGTGGTATGAAATCTGAAGCCCAAGTAGTATTTGAAACAAATTTAACCAAACTATTTTATGACATATTGAATCATCAAGAGCAGGATTCATGTACCCTTATACAGAACTTAAATACGAGTTTGTTTGCCCTTCAACATTTATTGAGAAATTTGGAAAAATAATCGAATAATATTTAAATTAGATGATCAAACCAAGAAAGTAAATCAAGGGAATCGGTGGTCGTCTTAAGCACTAACAATTTACTAGTTATAAAATTAAGGGAATCGGTCGTCGTTTGTCTGCGACTCAATACCAGAAGCTGAATTGTGTCATTATTTTAACAAAGTTGATTAACAATGCAATAAAAAAGAATAATTAACCATTGAGATCGATCCAAATCATGTATATTGACATGCAATGCATTAGGTGTTGGTAAAGGAGCCTTACACGTGTCCAGAGTTTTTGACATTTCTCGGTCGGCCGTCTTGATGTTGATGACCTCTAACTAAAGCCAAACCTCAGTAGTTTTAAAAAGAGTGGACGGCTGAAGATAACACCGTGCATGATGCAGTTGCAGACGAATTAACTTCATTCTTTGCAAGCAAGAGCAATAGTTGGAATAACTCAAATTTGATGGCTACATTCAGTTGGGTGAGGGTTGGGAGGAGGGTCCTCTACAATATTTCAGACTGAATATAATTTGTCACTTCTAACTTTCTAGATTCAATTCAACAATTATCGACAATTGTCGCAAGAGGTTGATCAACATTGCTCCTAGTCCTCAAGACCTACAACAAAAGTAAGCATGGAAGCATAAGCAAGAGGTCTTCAAAGAACTTTTGTGTAATAAAACTTCTCAGTGGCATTTGATTGGTTTCTAAGGTAAAGTTTCACTTAATCGTTCATCTATTTTATCTTCTTTCTTCAACCGGTCATATCTGACCTATAGTTGATAGCAATATGAAAAAAATATTTTGTCACTTCTAACTCTAGATTCTATTCAACATTTATCACAAGAGGCTGGTCAACATAGCTCTAATCCTCAAGATCTACAGCAGAAGTAAGCAGGTAAGCAAAAGAAGAGGTCTTCAAAGAACTTTTGTGTGATAAAGCTTCTAGGTCGCATTTCATTGGTCTCTAAGACAAAGTTTCGCTTAATCGTTCATCGACTTTATTTTCTTTCTTCAATTGGTCATATCTGATTCGTAGCTAGTAGCAACATGAGGAAATATTTTGTCACTTTTGACTTTCTATATTCAATTCAACAGTTGTCATAAGACATTGTTGGTCTACATTGCCTCTAGTCCTCAAAGATCTAAATTGATGTTTACTGCTCTCTACTAAACCCCTCCATTGTATTTCCTTATTATTGTTATGATGTAGTGCAAATGCAGTATTCCTTGAGCCTTACTCTACCTTTAGAGTACTTTCGGACCTAATTTGACAAACTTAGAGCTAGGAAAAAGGAATCGACCCTTTGAGCCTAAACATTAAAACATTGGCCCTACTTACGTGACAATTTCACTTAGAGTTAGGCTGCGACTCCTATCAAGGTTCGTTCATAAACACGATATGCAACATTGGATCTATATAACTCTCAATTCAATATTTACTTATCAGAAATGAGAAAATGAAGGAATAAAAGAACTTAAAAATATAAAAAAGTGAGGAAAGAGAATCGGATCAACTAGCCCCCCTAGTTGATGCTTCCTTACCTTCAGGTCTTTGATAACGAATTTAAAAGAAAACTACCATTCTTCCCATTTCTTACGAGTTAGTAAATACGAGAGAAGATTTAGATAATTACATTCGGCAGCTGCTAAATTACCTCAGAAATAGACAACCACTTCCAAAATCATTTTTGTCACTACCAATATAGTTTAGTGACAATTCTCTTCAATTTAATTCAAATCCTTTAATGTAAAACATTGTTGTAAATGGGCCGAGATCCATTTGCAACCCATATCTCCAAGTCCCCGTTACCTTTCTTCCATTGGAATTTGCAGCCCATTTTCCCGCGATCCGGCATCTCCGATCTTCGTCGTTACGTTTTCATCTTCTTTTATCACCTTCCAAGTTCTAACAATGGCTTCCTGAATCCGATGCTGGAGCTCCATCGCCACAACCGTCAACCCCAAAGATCACATCATGAAGCTTGCTCCTTCCATCCTCTTCCTCTCTCTCAGCTTCTCCTCTTTTCTTAGTCCTGCCACTGCTAGAGGCGGCCTTCACAGTTCCTACCCTCCAGGTCCCCATCTCCTTATCTGTCATATATATATAGATATACATATTTGTATGCATTTTATATGTATGTGTGTGAATTTAGTTCTTTGGGAATTGGAAAACTGAGATTACAAGAACAAGTAGTAATTTGAAAAAATTTCCTTTGATTTCTCAGGTGCCAAACGGTAGTTAATTGTGATCAGATAGATTATTACTCCTGTTGCTTTCTTAAAATCTTTACAGTTAAGGTGGGTTAGCGCTACTAGAAAAGGAAACTAAATCTTTAAGCATCAAGAATTTAGCTAATTGTAAATTAAATGTTGATAGGTTTCGAATTTGGTCCTCGCGCTGGTTCCAGCAGGCAATTGTTTGAAGTTAATGAGTCTCAGACGCGGCATTTATCACTAAAGTTGAAGTTTAGTAGCTTAACATGAATTATGTAATCTAACTTGATATACTTATGTGTTTACTGAAATTGTGAAAAATTGTGACAGTCTTGATGTGGCTCAAGGTCAAGGGTACATGACTAACTTTGACCTGGAACGGGCTATTAAGGCGTTCAGCCAAAGATGCAGTAACATTTCTAGGGTTTATGGGCTTGTGCATTTTTAACATTTACCAGATTATAAGTTTACCACTCGTTAGTATATGAAATAAAACAATGGTATTTGTTAGTAGTAGTTTGATAGTTTGAGCTGGATAAGTGCAGGATTTTTACTGTAGAATTTTTGTTTGTGCATCTCATGATGATTATGCTGATTTAATCTCATGAATATTAATTTATCCAAATTGTATCCAAGCTGCTATTTGGTAAAAACTTTTAAATCCTGAAATTTTAATCCGTCCTATATACAATCAATTTTTTGGATCATGGCAGGATTTTTGAAGGAAAACGCAGTAGTGACCCCCCTTCCTCTCTGTATATAATAACATAGAAATTATATTTGTTCCATAACCCCGAAAAAGTTATTATTCAAAAGAACAGGAATCTGCTTTGACTCTGTCGAGATTAGCACAAATTAGTCCTTGCAGCTGGTTGAAACTGAATATAACCATAGAGCTGTGTAATAAGGATGCAGACACCAGTATCTGAAATCTTTTTGCAACAATAACGCTGAATAAGGGTCAGAAACTTAAATATAGGAAGTTTACATTGATTGCCCATCAGTGGAAGTTAAAAAAGTGCGACACCCTTGAATCCAGAAGGGTGCAGTACCTATTTACCACCAATTTGAGTTGATTCTGGTATTGGAGAATATCCATCTGCAGTCTTTATAAAAGTTTTATTCATTCCGCTAGTTCAATTATGTTACTTGTCCTTGAGAAAGGACAGACTCTATCAATTGTATGTGTTTTGATGGCAGTTTTAGTCACAATTTTTTGTTACTTTTTCTCTGATCTTGTATGGAAACAAATGAAGGAAACTACTATGAGCCACTTATGACCACAAGAAACTTATAATGAAACTGAGAAGCTGTAGTATGAAAAAGATTATAACTTATAAGTACATGCCAAAAGATTGAAGTGTAGTATCTCGCGTTTACTGTTGAAAAATGAAGTCATGAATTTCACTTTTTGTAGAAAAAGTTTTACGTACTACCCGGATTTCAGTTTATTGAGTGTTTGTATAGGTGACAGTGTAATATTTTAGTATTCGGTGTGCTACATGAAAGCTTTCTTTTGTTTCTTTTCCATTCCCCTGAATGTAAATCGATTGTTACTTATTTATGCAATTTCAAGTGATAGTTTGAACATTTTTAAAAAAAATATGCTGGGTGCAGCAGTGCATTGGAAATGTGCATGGAGATGAACCTGTAGGCTGTGAGCTTCTAATTCTACTTGCAAATTGGATATGTCTAATTATTGTTCTGTAACTCTTTAGTGTTATACCCTACTTTTCTTTGTAATTTATGGCAATTTTAAGTTACTTCATTCTTAAAGTTTTGTCTTTTGCTATTTTCAATGTTTTATCTCATTGCTCTTATTTTCATCTTTTTGTTCCTGTTTTGACATATCTACTTTGCAATTGCAAATAAAACTATTTTCAGACTTGTAAACGGAAAAGAAGAAAACTATTTTCAGACTACTTCTGGAAGCTTCCTCAATTTGCTAGCCATTTGTGAATTTTTAACACTTTAATTGTGATGTGTAAAGGCTTGGTTGTTGTTGAAGGATTCACCCTACTTAATGGCGTCCTAGGATGCATACAGCCGACCCCACTTAGCGGGATAAGGTTTGGTTGTTGTTGTTGTTGTTTGATTGTGATGTGTGATTTTTAGTAGACTGTAGGAAATTTAAATATGTGTTGCACTCAGTTTGATCCCCCAGTGTGCTTTAGAACTAGAAGAAACCATCATTTCATGAATTCTTGTGTCTTCTGTAAAATAAAATTGATATCGTGCCAAATTAATTGTAAATCTTAATAGTGTGGAGGAAAGAAATCCTTTCCGCAAGACATAAGCATCCATCTCTTCCTCTGACCATCTATATTTTTTTTTTGTTTTAAATTTACAATTATTAGGGGGAGGGGGCAGATCTTTTGATTTCTTGCTTCAATTGGCATTTCAAGAACCCAAGTGTGATTATTCTTTGTTTGTGTTTAATCTATGTGGATGACATACTGCTCACAGGAAACAACACTTATCAAATGGCTCAGTTAATAAAGAGATTGTGCACTTTATTTTTCATGAAGGACTTGGGTTGTCTCAACTCCTTCCTAGGTGTTGAAGTAACCTGCTCTGGTGATCAAATGCATCTCACACAGTCCAAGTATGCCCTGGACTTGCTGGTACCTACTAAATTTACCACTGCCAAGCCAATCTTGACTCCAGTTTCTTCTAGACAAACACTGAGTGCTTTTGGGGGTGAATCATATAGTAACCCTTATTGTACCAAAGTGTTGTAGGTGCCCTAGGATATTTGACCATTACGAGACCTGCTCTTTCTTACGTTGTGGACCAAGTGTGTCAGTTCATGCATTCGTCCAACAACCGCTTGCATGCACTGCTGCTGAGTTTTCTTGGTTACGTTCGTTGTTCAGGGGACATACATTTGAATCTTTAAAGACCACGGATTTGGTGTGATAATGTGTCCTCCATTGCCTTGGCATCCAACCCAGTTTTCCACTCAAGAACCAAGCACTTAGAGGTGAGCTTCTGGTGAATTTTATTTGTTCACAACATCAAATTGCTTATTTGTTCACAAGATCAAGTCGCGATTTAAGCTGCTGGTGTCAGCTTGTGGGGAGATGTCAGACTTCTAGTTTCCAATCAAACTCTCAACAGAAGTTTCATTCATCCTTATCTCAACAGAAGTTTGGTCGGTCTAGGATTGTTTGAATATTTCTTAGCTGGGTTAATTATTATGATTTGCTGTTGTGAAGTTTAAATTTCAAAACTACCGTGTAAATAGAGTTTTGAAACCCACTGACGTAATCTGTAAACTCGTTATGAATGCAGGCAGCCCTCCATTGCAAGGGTATGCAAATTCAGCCGAAAACTTATCCAATGACGTCAGGAAAAATACTCACTGCTTAGTTTTTGCATCACCAAAGCACCAAAGCCAAGTTTTCATGGCTTATATTGGATTTAGTGGGTCTGGCTCCTTCCGATTGGGCCCTTTTTTTTTTCACTCAAGCCAATTGATTGGCTGTTGCCGCTTAATACTAGTTAGTGGTATTCATTTTTATTTATAAGTGAGAGGTTTTATACTTATTTCTCGCAAAAAATGAATTTTAAACCACATTATTGCTAATCTATTGTGAAAATTAGTCCATTTTTCTTAGCTCTTAATATAAATAATATCGTTTGTCAAAAAAAAAAAAAAAAAAAGTTGATTGGCCGTTTTAATAGCTCAATGTGAAAGCCACTTGATGACTATGTTAAAAGGCAGCAAGCAGCCAATGGTACATGAAGTTTTTCAGTGTGATCGGAAAACAGAATGGTACACTACATGTTATTATACAAATACTGAGATACGTGTGTTAAAAAGTTAATAACTTTAAAAATAAAATTTTCCACCACTTATATAAAAATATGTGATATACTACTCGTGTTCTGGTTACAATGAAAAAGAATTCCAATAGTACAAGGCATTGGATGCTTTTTTTGGAGGTGGATTGTCTACCCTCCCATTTCCATACTCTCCCCATGCCCTCATGTTTGTGTGGTCACGGTTAAGCCACGTCAACATTTTATATTCCTATTACTTTTTGTTTTATTATTTCTATAAAAATTTAATATAAAATGTTGACGTGGCTTAACCGTGACCACACATAGCAGGAGGACATGAGAAGAGCATGGAAATGGAAGGGCAGACAATCCACCCCCGCTTTTCCTTTGGTTCCCATCAGCAAAAGAGAAAATGTAAGCCTTTCTCGTGTCTGAAAAACAGAGAAAGACAGCCCGAGTACTTCTATTGGTAGTAGGGGTGTTGGTGACAACACGGTTTAGTGTGGGTCATAGTGTTAGATTGTGAATCATTTTTTTGACAAAAAAAAAAAAGTTAATATCATCGTTTACCTGAAGGAGGAGCAAAAGAACAAAAAAATTATGGTGGTCTATAGTAAGGTATACTGTTATAACCGTTATATTTTGATATTTATATTTTTAAATAAAAATTTAATTTTTTATGTGAAACGGAAACATGAAAATAATGGTGTGATTAATTTATTACGTGTTATCATGTCACAAAGTTAAAATATAATGTGAAGTAAGGATAAATTTAAGCCACGCCGCTCTAAAGTTCCTGTGGAATGTAAATCTCCTTAAAAGAAGCACTAAGGAAATCGCCTTAAAAGAAGCACTAAGGTAAATCTCCACGCAAGAGCTATCCACTTTCCAATTCCGATACTTGTTTAAGAGGAAAAGCTGAAGGATACACGTCAACACATGTACTATGAAAGGAGAAGGATTTTCCAAAAAAAACGAAAAAGGAAAAAGGTGGAAGACTAACTATGAGAAATTTCTAGGAAGCTTTCTTGTTGGAACGTGTTATCTTTTTTACCTTTATTTTTATGTGAAGTTGGAACGTCAAGATAACGGTGTAATTAATATTTTACGTGTTAGCATATGACAATATTAAAATATGATGTGAGGTGGAGATAAATTTAAGTCCCACCTAACGTTTTGGTGCAAGGTAAATCCCTCCGAAAGAAACAACAAAGAAATCTCCATACAAGAGCTGTCCACTTTCCAATACTAAGTTCAAGATAAAAAACAAAGTTGAAGGACAAATATTTTCCACCAAAAAAGTGGCAGAGCGACTATGGCATATTTCCATTCCTTGTTGGGACATGTTATCTTTCTTCTGAGAAAAGATTTCATGTCTCTGTTTTTTTCAAGAGGAAGATAATTATGTCACCCACTCTAAAACTTTTCTCATCATTTTTGGAACCAGTCTGCAGTACGTCGAGAACTTCTATAATTTAGGAGTAGTATTCATTTTTACTTGTAAGTGAGAGGTTTTATGTTTATTTCTCGCAAAAAATGAATTTTAAACTATATTATTGCTAATCTATTGTGAAACTTAGTCCATTTTTCTCAGCTCTTAGTGTAAATAATATTGTTTATCAAAAAAAAAAAAGAAAAAAAAAAGTTGATTGGCCGTTTTAATAGCTCAATGTGAAAGCCACTTGATGACTATGTTAAAAGGCAGCAAGCAGCCAATAGTACGTGAAGTTTTTCAGTGTAACCGGAAAACGAGATGGTACACTACGTGTTATTATACAAATAGTGAGATATGTATGTTAAAAAGTTAATAACTTTAAAAATAAAATTTTCCACCACTTATATAAAAATATGTGATATACCACTCGTGTTTCGATCACAATGAAAAAAAATTCCAATAGTACAAGGCATTGGATGCTTTTTTTGGAGGTGGATTGTCTACCCTCCCATTTCCATACTCTCCCCATGCCCTCATGTTTGTGTGGTCACGGTTAAGCTACGTCAACATTTTATATTCCTATTACTTTTTGTTTTATTATTTCTATAAAAAATTAATATAAAATGTTGACATGACTTAACCGTGACCATATATCGCAGGAGGACATGAGAACAACATGGAAATGAGAGGGCAGACAATCCACGGTCCACCCCCGCTTTTCTTTTGGTTCCCATCAGCAAAAGAGAAAATGTAAGCCTTTCTCGTTTTTGAAAAACAGAGAAAGACAACCCGAGTACTTCTATTGGTAGTAGGGGTGTTGGTGACAACACGGTTTAGTGTGGGTCATAGTGTTAGATTGTGAATTATTTTTTTAACCAAAAAAAAGTTAACATCATCGTTTACCTGAAGTAGGAGGAAAAGAACAAAAAAATTATGGTGGTCTATAGTAAGGTATACTGTTATAACCGTTATATTTTGATATTTATATTTCTAAATAAAAATTTAATTTTTTATTTGAAACGGAAACATGAAAATAATGGTGTGATTAATTTATTACGTATTATCATGTCACAAAGTTAAAATATAACGTGAAGTGAGGATAAATTTGAGCCACGCCGCTCTAAAGTTCCGGTGCAATGTAAATCTCCTTAAAAGAAGCACTAAGGTAATCTCCATGCAAGAGCTATCCACTTTCCAATTCCAATACTTGTTTAAGAGGAAAAGCTGAAGGATACACGTCAACACATGTACTATGAAAGGAGAAGGATTTTCCAAAAAAAAAAAACAAAAAGGTAAAAGGTGGAAGACTAACTATGAGAAATTTTTAGGTAGCTTTCTTGTTGGGACGTATTATTTTTCTTCACCTTTATCTTTATGTGAAACTGGAACGTCAAGATAACGGTGTAATTAATCTTTTACATGTTATCATATGATAATATTAAAATATGATGTGAGGTGGAGATAAATTTAAGTCCCACCTAACGTTTTGGTGCAAGGTAAATCCCTCCGAAAGAAACAACAAAGAAATCTCCATACAAGAGCTGTCCACTTTCCAATACTAAGTTCAAGAGAAAAAACAAAGTTGAAGGACAAATATTTTCCACCAAAAAAGTGGCAGAGCGACTATGGCATATTTCCATTCCTTGTTGGGACGTGTTATCTTTCTTCTGAGAAAAGATTTCATGTCTTTTTCAAGAGGAAGATAATTATGTCACCCACTCTAAAACTTTTCTCATCATTTTTGGAACCAGTCTGCAGTGCGTCGAGAACTTCTATAATTTAGGAGTAGGTTCAGGTTCAATTTGTTCAGTTTTTTATAAATTCGAAAATCAAATCGAAATTATTGTTTGGTTTGATTTTTTCTTGATTTAACTTAGGTTCCATTTTTTTCAGTTCCATTCGGTTTTGTTTTATTATATAAAACCTGATTGTTTTTTTTTCTAATCTGAAAAATATCATCAGGAATAGAAAATCAAACTGTGTGGAGGCTTAGCAGTAAACCCAAATAATGTACCGCATGAAACATGTCTGTCCAAAGACACTGACTACAACAATATCAATTAAACTCTACCAAAACAATTGAGGCTAAAATGATCAATTACCCATTTCTGCCCATAATAGGCAGAAAGATAATTGGATCATATGGTTCCGCAAAAGAACTCTTTCTTACTGTCAATCACGACACATAAATAAATTAAAGACATCACTTTGGTAATGTGATAATTTAAGCAAACTCGATCAGATGCCCGCTAATAAATAATACAGAGACGGTATGTACGATGAAAAGTACGAGACACAATATGATCTTTGATATATTTGTATCGATTGAATTATGTTAATGATAATCATTTTTACAAGAAACCCGACCACACCCTCCGTATCCATATAAAAGCACAACAATTTGTTTATACAAGTGTATATATCACTGTTCTAAAAATCCTCGCCTAGCGCCTCCTAAGCCCCGCCTAGGCACTAGGTGGTTGTTCACTAGGCACCCGCCTAGCCCGTCCAGACCTGCCTAAGTTGCAACTCACTTAGACATAAAAATATATAACTTTGATTTTGCATTTTATTTTTTTTCAATAAATTGTAAGAGACTTGTTGAATACTCGAATGAACACACATTATATGCTTGTTCCCCATGTTTTCATTATGTTCCAATATTTCAAAATATATATGTCATTCTATTTTGTAGTTTTTGATGAAATTATATACATTTTAAATATAAACAGATACTTATTTATACGAAATATAATACATTTATTTAAATCCACCTAAGCCCTGCCTAGCCGCTAAGCCTCATCCCACCGTCTGACTAGCGCCTAGCGTCTTTTAGAATCTTGGTATATATACACAACAACACACTATCCTCCCGTTAAAGACAAAATTACAAAAAACGACATCGTTTTAAGTGTTACTTCGGTTCGGTTCAGTTTTCTTTCTATAAAAACAGAAACCAAACTAACCAATTTCTGTATAGTTTGGTTTTGTATTGATTCAATTTTTTTCGATTTTCGGTTTTTTGAACCATCCCTATTCTAATCTAGTGTAGCCCTGACTCAAGGGCTCACCAAATTTGTTCCCAGTGCAATTGATAAGGGTTGTCGATTTTTGTAGAAATCTGAAGCCTAAGTAGTATTTGAACAATTGTAATCCAAACTATTTGATAACATATTTAATCATCAAGAGCAGGATCATGTACCCTTCCTTGTACATAACTTAAATACGAGTTTGTTTGCCTTTCAATGGGAAATTTTGAAAAATAATCAAATAATATTTAAATTAGATGATCAAACCAAGAAAGTAAAGAAATGGGCTTATTTTTAGCTATGTCCCCTGAAACTCGATTTTAATCTCATTTTATTCCCTGTAACTCAAAAGTCGCAACTCCTTAAAACTCAAAGTTTGCTCCGCTTTGCCATTTTGATCTCATTTTGTCTCCTGAAACTTGAAGTCGTCTCTACAAAACTCAAAATTCACTCTACATTGTCTTAGATCTGTTAATTTCTTATGTGGGACATTTTCCTTTTTATTTATTTATTTTTTCTCTTCAATTACTTCTAAACTTAATAATATCTGGTTGTTGAATGTTAAAGTATAATTGAGATTTATAATCAAATTTAATGCACATGTGACATATTATTATTTGGTGTTGGATCCCACATATGTTTCAGGAGCTTGACCAATAAGTTTTAGGAAGAAGAGAGAGTCTACAAGTCAAAGTGGAACAGATTTTGAGTTTCAGTAAAGTGATGATTTTTGAGTTACAGAAGACAAAGTGAGATCATAATGAAGTTCTAAGGGACGTCGCTAAAAGTAAACCCAAACAAATGATTAGTTATTTGATAAATTACTTTTAAACTTAATATTATCTGGTTGTTGAATGATTAGTTATTTGATTAGTCATGTGTGTGCATTTAGTTCTTTGGGAGTTGAAAAACTGGGATCACAAGAACAAGAAGTAAATTGAAAATTTTTCCTTTGATATTTCAGGTACCAAACGGTAGTTAATTATGATCAGATAGATTATCATGCCTATTGCTTCCTTAAATTCTTTACATTTTAGGTGGATTAGCGCTACTAGGAAAGGAAACTAAATCTTTAAGCATTAATAATTTAGCTAATTGTAAATTAAATGTCGAATTTGGTCCTCGCGCTGGTTCCGGCAGGCAATTGTTTGAAGATAATGAGTCTCAGACGCGGTATTTATCACTAAAGTTGAAGCTTAGTAGCTTAACAAGAATTATATAATCTAATTTGATATAATTACGTGTTTACTGAAATTGAAAATGTGAAAAAAAATTGGTGACACAGTGTTGATGTAGCTCAAGGGTACATGACTAACTCTGACCTGGGACAGGCCATTAAGGCGTTCGGCCAAAGATGCAGTAACATTTCTACGGCTTACAGGTGATTACTTGGGCTTGTGCATTTTTAACATTTGCCAGATTATAATTTTACCACTTGTTAGTAGAAACAAAACAATCGTATTTGTTAGTAGTAGTTTTAGCTGGATAAATACATGATTTTAATTGTAGGATTTTTGTTTAGGCATCTCATGGGGGATTTTTCGAATGGATTATCAGTTTTGGGAAGAGTGTGAATAGGGTTCCGCTGGTAATCGTTTCACTGAAGTTTCCTCTTTGTTTTTTTATCGCTTTAGTTTTATTTATTAGAATAACATCTTGACTATCTTATGAAGTTGGTAATGTTTGATGTATTATTGCTTGTAGTGGGTAGTAGCAATTTCTGCTAAGCCCGGGGTGGAAGAGCCTGAAGCTGCATTTAAGGTGAATGTTTTGTTACATACAAAAGCAAAAACACAACAATTTTATTTTTTAATATTAATTTATCCAAATTATATCCAAGTTGCCATTTGGTTAAAGCTTTTGAATCCTGGCATTTTAATCCTTCCTATATACAATCAATTTTTTGGAACATGGCAGGATTTTTGAAGGAAAATGCGTTAGCGTCCCCCCTTCCCTTCTGTAAATAATAATAACGTAGAAATTATATTTGTTCCATAACCCAGAAAAAGTTATGATTCAAAAGAACAGGAACCTGCTTTGATTCCTTCAAGATTAGCACAAATTAGTCCTTGCAGCTGCTTGAAACTGAAACTTACCATAGAGCTGTGGCACCAGTACCTGAAATCTTTTTGCAACATTAAACGCTGAATAAGGGTCAGAAATTTAATTACATTGATTGCTTATTAGTGGAAGTTAAAAAAGTGCGATATAGCTTCTAGCTTATTGCACCTTTGAATCCAGAAGGGTGCACTACCTGTTTACCACCGAATTGAGTTGATTCTGGTATTGGAGAATATCCATCTGCACTCTTTAGAAAAGTTTTATTCATTCTGCTAGTTCAATTATGTTACTTGTCCCTCAGAAAGGACAGATTCTATCAATTGTATGTGTTTTGAGGGCAGTTTTAGTCACAATTTTTTTGTTACTTTTTCTCTGATCTTGTATGGAAAGAAATAAAGGAAACTGCTACGAGCTACTTATGACCACAAGAAACTTATAATGAAACTGAGAAGCTGTAATATGACAAAGATTGTAATTTATAAGTACACGCCAAAAAATCACTTGCAATTGGATATTTTCATTTCCCTCTTCTTCTTCCTTAAAAAGTTCATTGTTTCTGAATTCCGCTGCAACTAATAATATATTATTGTTAGTCTTTCATTTTCCACCTGCCATATTTCGCGTTTACTGTCGAAAACTGAAGTCATGAATTTCACTGTTTGCCTACACTGACGGTGTAGTATTTTTGTATTCTTTGTGCTACTTTAAAAATCTCTTTTGTTCCTTTTCCATTCCCCAGAATGTAAATCGATTGTTACTCGTTCATACAATTTCAAGTGATGGTTTGAGCATTTTTTGATAAATATGCTGGGTGCCGCATTACATTGGAAATGTGCATGGAGATGAACCTGTAGGCCGTGAGCTTCTAATTCTACTTGCAAATTGGATATGTGACAACTATTTGAAAGATCCTCTGGTATTTTTCTTTCCTTTTATTGTAGGTGTATGTCTAATTATTGTTCTGTAACTCTTTTGTGTTATACCCTACTTTTCTTTGTAATTTATGGCAATTTTAAGTTACTTCATTCTTACATTTTTGTCTTATTTTCATCTATTTGTTCCTGTTTCGACATATCTGCTTTGCAAATAAAAAAGAAATCTATTTTTGGACACTTCTGGAAGTTTTCCTCTACTTGCTTAGTCATTTGTGAATTTTTTACACTTTGATTGTGATGTGTAAAGACTTGGTTGTCGTTGTATGATTCATATAGCCGACCCTTCTTAATGGTGTTCTAGGATTCAAATTGTAATATCATTTTTCTTTTCTCTTTTTTTTTTTTTTATGGTGGTCTATAGTAAGGTATACTGTTATAACCGTTATACTTTGATATTTATATTTTTAAATAAAAATTTAATTTTTTATGTGAAACGGAAACATGAAAATAATGGTGTGATTAATTTATTACGTGTTATCATGTCATAAAATTAAAATACAACATGAAGTGAGGATAAATTTGAGCCACGCCGCTCTAAAGTTTCGGTGTAATGTAACGAGATGGGATTCCTGCCCAATCTGCATCACTGAACGCCTTCAAGGATAACTCACCCCGAGTATAAGAAATACCAACAGATAACGTACCCTTGAGATATCGCAAGATACGTTTAACGGCTGTGAAGTGAGACACCATGGGAGACTGCATAAATTGACAGACCTGATGAACGGAGAAGGCAATATCGGGGCGAGTAAATGTAAGATATTGCAAGGCACCAACAATGCTCCGATATGCAGTGGGATGGTTATAAGGGGTACCATCATCTTTAAGAAGTTTGTTGTAGGGCAAGCATGGTGTATCACAAGCTTTACAGTCGACCATCTCAACTTTCTCCAAGAGATCCTGTATATACTTTGTCTGGGACAAAAATAAGCCTGGAGAAGTTTTGGTGATCTGAATCCCTAAAAAATAATGAAGCTCGCCCAAGTCTTTGATGTCAAACTCAGTGGTCAAGGATTGAATGACCTGTTGAATAACGATAGAGGAACTCCCAGAGATAATAATATCATCGACATAGAGTAAAAGAATGACAACATCACGTCCAACAACCTTGACAAATAAAGAAGAGTCAGAATATGTAGACTGGAATCCGAGAGAGGGAAGAAAACTTGTGAACCATTCATTCCAGGCGCGAGGAGCCTGTTTCAAACCATACAGGGACTTATGCAGTTTACACACAAAATCAGGCCGAGAAGTATCCTCAAAACCCGGTGGTTGAGCCATATAGACTTCTTCATTCAATACTCCATGCAGAAATGCATTCTTGACATCCAACTGGCGAAGAGACCAATTAAAATGAGCTGCCAAGGCTAGGACTACGCGCACAGTGGTTGGCTTAACCACTGGACTAAAGGTCTCCCCATAATCCAAACCAGGCTCTTGACTAAACCCCTTAGCAACCAGGCGAGCCTTATGTCGAGCAATTGAGCCATCGGAATTCTTTTTAAGTTTGAACACCCATTTACACCCAACTAGATTCTTATTGGGGGGTAGAGGAACTAAGCTCCAAGTCTGTTGAGACGCCAAAACTCCATTCAAGAGAAAAACCAAAGTTGAAGGCCCATTATTTTCCACCAAAAAAGTGGCAGAGCGACTATGGCATATTTCCATTCCTTGTTGGGACGAGTTATCTTTCTTCTGAGAAAAGATTTCATGTCTCTGTTTTTTTCAAGAGGAAGATAATTATGTCACCCACTATAAAACTTTTCTCATCATTTTTGGAACGAGTCCGCCGTGCGTCGAGAACTTCTATAATTTAGGAGTAGGTTCAGGTTCAATCTGTTCAGTTTTTTATAAAATCGAAATTATTGTTTGGTTTGATTTTTTCTTGATTTAACTTAGGTTCCATTTTTTTTTCAGTTCCATTCGGTTTTGTTTTATAATTTATATAAAACCTGATTGTTTTTTTTTTTAATCTGAAAAATATCATCAGGAATAGAAAATCAAACTGTGTGGAGGCTTAGCAGCAAACCCAAATAATGTACCGCATGAAACATGTCTGTCCAAAGACACTGACTACAACAATATCAATTAAACTCTACCAAAACAATTGAGGCTAAAATGATCAATTACCCATTTCTGCCCATAATAGGCAGAAAGATAATTGGATCATATGGTTCCACAAAAGAACTCTTCTTTACTGTCAATCACGACACAGAAATAAATTAAAGACATCACTTTGGTAATGTGATAATTTAAGCAAACTCAATCAGATGTCCTCTAATAAATAATACATCGACGGTATGTACGATGAAAAGTACGAGCTACAATATGATTCTTGATATATTTGTATCGATTGAATTATGTTAATGATAATCACTTTTACAAGAAACTTGACCACACCCTCAGTATCTATGTAAAAGCACAACAATTTGTTTATACAAGTGTATATATCACTATTCTAAAAATCCTCGCCTAGCGCCTCCTGGACCCCGCCTAGGGGCTAGGTGGTTGGTCACTAGGCACCCGCCTAGGTTGCGACTCACTTAGACAGAAAAATATAACTTTCATTTTGCATTTTATTTATTTTTCAATAAATTGTAAGAGACATGTTGAATACTTGAATGAACACACATTATATGCTTGTTCCCCATGTTTTCATTATGTTCCAATATTTCAAAATATATATGTCATTCTATGTTGTAGTTTTTGATCAAATTATATACATTTTAAATATAAACAGATACTTATTTATACGAAATATAATACATTTATTTAAATTCACCTAAGCCCCGCCTAGCTGCCTAGGTGCTAAGCCTCATCCCACCATCTGACTAGCGCCTTCTTTTAGAATCTTGGTATATATACACAACAACGCACTATCCTCCCGCAAAAGACAAAATTACAAAAACGACATCGTTTTTAGTGTTACTTCGGTTCGGTTCGGTTTTTTATCTATAAAAATAGAAACCAAACTAACCAATTTTTGTTTCGTTCGGTTTTGTATTGATTCAATTTTTTTCGATTTTCGGTTTTTTGAACCATCCCTATTCTAATCTAGTGTAGCCTTGACTCAAGGGCTCGCCAAATTTGTTCCCAGTGCAATTGATAAGGGTTGTCGATTTTTGTAGAAATCTGAAGCCTAAGTAGTATTTGAACAATTGTAATCCAAACTATTTGATGACATATTTATTCATCAAGAGCAGGATCTTGTACCCTTCGTTGTACAGAACTTAAATACGAGTTTGTTTGCCCTTCAATGGGAAATTTGGAAAAATAATCAAATAATATTTAAATTAGATGATCAAACCAAGAAAGTAAACAAATGGGCTAATTTTTAGCTATATCTCCTGAAACTCAAAAGTCGCAACTCCTTGAAACTCAAAGTTTGCTCCGCTTTGCCATTTTGATCGCATTTTGTCTCCTAAAACTTGAAGTCGTCTCTACAAAACTCAAAATTCACTCTACATTGTCTTAGATCTGTTAATTTCTTATGTGGGTCATTTTCCTTTTTATTTATTTTTTTATCTCTTCAATTACTTTTAAACTTAATAGTATCTGGTTGTTGAATGTTAAAACATAATTGAGATTTATAATCAAATTTAATGCACATGTGACATAGTATTATTTGGTGTTGGATCTCACATATGTTTTAGGAGCTCGACCAATAAGTTTTAGGGAAAAGAGAGAGTCTACAAGTCAATTTCTGAATGAGGCAGATCAAATTGCGAATAAAAGTCCGGATATAAGTTGAAGCGTACTCGTAAATTTTTGAATGAGGCAGATCAAATTGCGGGCATCATCAGTATACCAAGAACCATCGTCGGAAGATTCACAATTCTCATCAAATAGTTTAACCGACTTTTGGTGCATTCACATTTAAGAAGATGTTTCGACTCCTTCATGCTGTTACAAATAATGCAACAGTTTCTGATCAGTCATCTTCGTCATCATCTGTATTACCATAAAATTTGTTATTAAATTACAAGAACAAGATGTTTCTTCTTCACTTTTGTCTTGTGCATGGGTTTAGCTAGACAAGCTTGAGCGTGATGTTTTTCAGAGCATGTAATGTTGCTCTTTAGCCTTCATCCGCATTCATTTTTTTTCGCTCATCCAAATTGTTTAATGTGATGATGTGCGAACACAAAATATTCATTGAGCCTTACTTTACCTTTGGAGTACTTTCGGAGCTAGTTTGACCAACTTAGAGGTAGGAAGCGGAATCGACTCTTTGATGAACCTAAACATTAAAACATTGACACTATATGCGTGACAATTTCATTCATGATTAGGCTGTGACTCCTACCAAGACTTGTTTATGAGCACGATATGCAACATTGGATCCATATCTCTTAATTCAATGTTTACTTATCAGGAATGAGAAAACTTAGAAGTATGAAAATGTAAGAGAAGGGAATCGGCTCAACTAGCCGTCCTAATCGATATGCTTCCTGATATTTTGATATTTTAAAGAAAGCTAACATTTTTTCAATTCCTTACATATTAGTAAATACAAGAGAAAATTTAAATAATTACATTCGAAATAGACAACTACTTCCAAAATCAATTTTGTCAATACCAAACCTATATAGTTAGTGATACTTATCTTTTATTTAACTCAAGCCCTATAATGTAAAATATTGTTGTTTATTAAAAAATAAAATAAAAATCAACCTATAGAATTTAGTTTGGTTCGGGCTGTTTGAAAAATGGGAAGAGATTCATTTGCAACCCATATCTCGAAGTCCCCGTTACTTTGCTTCCAATGGAATTTGCAGCCCATTTTCCAGCGAGTTCCAACAATGGCTTCCTGAATCCGACTCCGGAGCTCCATCGCCACCATCGTCAACCCCAAAGATCACATCATGAAGCTTGCTCTTTCCATCCTCTTCCTCTCTCTCATGCTTCTCCTCTTGTCTTCGTCCTGCCACTGCTAGAAGCGGCCTTCACAGTTCCTACCCTCCAGGTCCACATCTCCTCAT
Organism: Pyrus communis; assembly: GCF_041283825.1. NCBI lineage: Eukaryota > Viridiplantae > Streptophyta > Magnoliopsida > Rosales > Rosaceae > Pyrus > Pyrus communis. The sequence continues at coordinate 2,694,258 of NC_142574.1, forward strand.
CTGTCATATATATACATACATACATACATACATACATACATACATACATACATATTTGTATGCATTCTATTTTCATGTGTGTGCATTTAGTTCTTTGGGAGTTGAAAAACTGAGATTACAAGAACATGAAGGAAATTGAAAAATTTTCCTTTGATATTTCAGGTACCAAACGGTAGTTAATTATGATCAGATGGATTATCATGCCTGTTGCGTCCTTAAATTCTTTATATTTTAGGTGGATTAGCGCTACTAGGAAAGGAAACTAAATCTTTAAGCATTAAGAATTTAGCTAATTGTAAATTAAATGTTGATAGGTTTCGAATTTGGTCCTCGCGCTGGTTCCGGCAGGCAATTGTTTGAAGATAATGAGTCTCAGACGCGGTATTTATCACTAAATTGAAGCTTAGTAGCTTAACAAGAATTATATAATCTAATTTGATATAATTATGTGTTTACTGAAAATGTGAAAAAAAATTGGTGACACAGTGTTGATGTAGCTCAAGGGTACATGACTAATTCTGACCTGGGACAGGCCATTAAGGCGTTCGGCCAAAGATGCAGTAACATTTATACGGCTTACAGGTGATTACTTGGGCTTGTGCATTTTTAACATTTGCCAGATTATAATTTTACCACTTGTTAGTAGAAACAAAACAATCGTATTTGTTAGTAGTAGTTTGAGCTGGATAAATACATGATTTTAATTGTAGGATTTTTGTTTAGGCATCTCATGAGGGATTTTTCGAATGGATTATCAGTTTTGGGAAGAGTGTGAATAGGGTTCCGCTGGTAATCGTTTCACTGAAGTTTCCTCTTTGTTTTTTATCGCTTTAGTTTTATTTATTAGAATAACATCTTGACTAACATCTTATGAAGTTGGTAATGTTTGATGTATTATTGCTTGTAGTGGGTAGTAGCAATTTCTGCTAAGCCCGGGGTGGAAGAGCCTGAAGCTGCATTTAAGGTGAATGTTCTGTTACATACAAAAACAAAAACAAAACAATTTTATTTTTGAATATTAATTTATCCAAATTATATCCAAGCCGCCATTTGGTAAAAACTTTTGAATCCTGAAATTTTAATCCTTCCTATATACAATCAATTTTTTGGAACATGGCAGGATTTTTGAAGGAAGACGCATTAGCGTCCCCCCTTCCCTTCTGTAAATAATAATAACGTAGAAATTATATTTGTTCCATAACCCAGAAATGGTTATTATTCAAAAGAACAGGAACCTGCTTTGATTCCTTCAAGATTAGCACAAATTAGTCCTTGCAGCTGCTTGAAACTGAAATTAACCATAGAGCTGTGTAATAAGGATTCAGGCACCAGTACCTGAAATCTTTTTGCAACAGTAAACGCTGAATAAGGGTCAGAAATTTAATTACATTGATTGCTTATTAGTGGAAGTTAAAAAAGTGCGATATAGCTTCTAGCTTATTGCACCTTTGAATCCAGAAGGGTGCACTACCTGTTTACCACCGAATTGAGTTGATTCTGGTATTGGAGAATATCCATCTGCACTCTTTAGAAAAGTTTTATTCATTCCGCTAGTTCAATTATGTTACTTGTCCCTCAGAAAGGACAGATTCTATCAATTGTATGTGTTTTGAGGGCAGTTTTAGTCACCATTTTTTTGTTACTTTTTCTCTGATCTTGTATGGAAAGAAATAAAGGAAACTGCTACGAGCTACTTATGACCACAAGAAACTTATAATGAAACTGAGAAGCTGTAATATGACAAAGATTGTAATTTATAAGTACACGCCAAAAAATCACTTGCAATTGGATATTTTCATTTCCCTTTTCTTCTTCCTTAAAAAGTTCATTGTTTCTGAATTCCACTGCAACTAATAATATATTATTGTTAGTCTGTCATTTTCCACCTGCCATATTTCGCGTTTACTGTCGAAAACTGAAGTCATGAATTTCACTTTTTGTCGAAAAAGTTTTGCATACTACCCGGATTTCAATTTATTGAGTGTTTGCCTACACTGACGGTGTAGTATTTTTGTATTCTTTGTGCTACTTTAAAAATCTCTTTTGTTCCTTTTCCATTCCCCAGAATGTAAATCGATTGTTACTCGTTCATGCAATTTCAAGTGATGGTTTGAGCATTTTTTGATAAATATGCTGGGTGCCGCATTACATTGGAAATGTGCATGGAGATGAACCTGTAGGCCGTGAGCTTCTAATTCTACTTGCAAATTGGATATGTGACAACTATTTGAAAGATCCTCTGGTATTTTTCTTTCCTTTTATTGTAGGTGTATGTCTAATTATTGTTCTGTAACTCTTCAGTGTTATACCCTGCTTTGCTTTGTAATTTATGGCAATTTTAAGTTACTTCATTCTAACATTTTTGTCTTGTCCCTTGTTGAATGTTTTCCCTCATTGCTCTTATTTTCATCTATTTGTTCCTGTTTCGACATATCTGCTTTGCAAATAAAGAAGAAAACTACTTTTAGACACTTCTGGAAGTTTTCCTCTACTTGCTTAGTCATTTGTGAATTTTCCACACTTGGATTGTGATGTGTAAAGACTTGGTTGTCGTTGTAGGATTCATACAACTGATGCTACTTAATAGTGTTCTAGGATTCAAATTGTAATATCATTTTTTTTTTTTTTTGGTGAGGAAACAAATTGTAATATCATTGATAAGAATATACTACAAATTTGCATAACTAATATTTTATACAATTTTGTATGAACGTTGGACCCAAATTTTGAAAATTGTTTGAACCCCTTGTTTCCAAGAGCTTAATCATCTAAATCATTTGAATTTGATCATCAGCTGCACCCAAAAATCAAACACACAAATTTCATAAGAATAATGTTAACTCAGGTTCTACTATTAAGGTATTTAGAGTTGATGATAGCAATGATATGATCAAATAAATACCTGGGAGATGTCAATTTTCAACAGGTTTGCAGTCATTATTAACCATACAAAAATCTCAACAAATTCACTGCAACCCTTCTGCAACTTCAACTAAGAACTCATCTGCTATCAACTTCTTTGTGATCTGTAACAACAAAATTTATTAAGACTGCAGTTTATGTAAAAGCCCCAAACTTATTTCACAACTCAACTGACAGAGCTAGAGAATGAGAGTACCAAAACCAAAAGAGAGACTAAGATTTGGAGTTAGCTTTATGTAAGACAGTTGGACGTCCAGAATGCTTTCTTACATGGTTATCTCACTGAGGAAGTTCATATGAAACAACCAGCGGGTTTCATTGACAAGAGTACCTACACCATGTTTGCAAGTTGGAGCGCAGTTTGTGTGGGTTAAAACAAGTGTCGAGAGCTTGGTTTTAGAGATTTTCTGATTTCTTGCTTCAATTGGGATTTTAAGAATTTGAGTGTGATTATTCTTTGTTTGTGTTTAATCAAAGAGGAGTATATCTTATCTTACTAATCTATGTGGATGCTATATTGCTCATAGGAAACAACACTTATCAAATGGCTCGGTTGATAAAGAGATTGGGCACTTTATTTTCCATGAAGGACTTGGGTCCTCTCAACTTCTTCCTAGGTGTTGAAGGAACTTGCTATGGTGATCAAATGCATCTCACACAGTCCAAGTATGTCCTGGACTTGCTGGAACGTACTAAATTTACCAATGCCAAGCCATTCTAGACTCCAGTTTCTTCTAGACAAAAACAGAGTACTTTTGGGGATGAATCATATACTAACACTGAATTATACTGAAGTGTTGTAGGTGCCCTACATTATTTGACCATTACGAGACCTGATCTTTCTTATGTTGTGAACCAAGTGTGTCAATTCATGCATTCGCCCAACAACACTCATTGGATGACAGTTAAAAGGATCCTACGTTATTTGTAGGCTACCTTTTTATAGGGTCTTGTTTATAGACCTGGATGTATACAATTGACTGCTTTCTCTGGTGCAGATTGTGCAGGAAACCTAGACTACTTGGGTAAAAACTTAATATTGTGGAGTTCGAAGAAACAGAAAACGGTTTCCTGGTTTAGCACCGAAGCTGAATATAGGCAGTGTGCGTACACTGCTGCTGAGTTGTCTTGGTTACGTTCGTTGTTCAAGGACGTACATTTGAATCTTTTAAGGCCACAGATTTGGTGTGATAATGTGTCCTCCATTGTCCTAGCATCCCTTCTAGTTTTCCACTCAAGAACAAAGCACTTTTGAACAAATGTTAAAGAACCAAGCACTTAGAAGTTGATTATCATTATGTCAGGGAGAGGGTCGAAAACTCTCTAATTTAGTGTAGCCTTGACTCAATGGCTCACCAAATTTGTTCCCAGTCAGATGCAATTGATAAGGGTTTTAGATCTTGGTGCGAAATTTGTACCATACCTAGTATGTTGAGAATGAGTCTTATATTGATGGAAGGAAGAACTTTTCATGGGCTTATAAGTAGTTGAACTACTCCGTATATAGTCAATTGGTTTTATGGTAGAACCTTAATTTCTTCATAGTATTGGAGCAGGTTGTTCCACGTGTGAAGTCAAATGGTCAAATGGTCACATGCCCTCAATGTTACCCCGTTGTGTTATACACGTGTTAGATTTGAAAATTCACCACACGTAAAGGGGCGTGTTGAGAATGAGTCATACGTTGATAGGAGGAAGAACCTTGTGTGAGCTTATAAGTAGTTAGGCTACTCTCTATATAGCCAATTGATTTTATGGTGGAACCCCATTTTCTTCAGAAACAATTGTAATCCAAACCATTTGATGACATATTGAATCATCAAGAGCATGATTCATGTACCCTTCTTTGTACAGAAACTAGATAGGATTGATTTGTTCTCAGCACGATTCACAAACACAATGCATAATGATGATCCTTGTTTAACAACCACACATTGTTTAACCAATTCTCTCTCAATATGTTCCTCAAAAAATCTGATTTGTGCCATTCCCGCCTATTTATCCTATATGTTCCTGTTCCATTCTTCCAAGTGAATTAGCACTTCTACAATATTACCTCTCGACTAGTTTGTTTGCCTTCCAACATTTATTGGGAAATTTGGATAAATAACCAAATAATCTTTAAATTACATGATTAAACCAAGAAAGTAAACAAATGAGCTTATTTTTATCTACACCTTCGATTTAATCTCATTTTGCTCCCTGTAACTCAAAAATCGCCACCTCACTCCTTTAGATTCATAGTTTGCTCTATTTTGCCCCCTGCAAACTCGATTTTTATCCCCTGAAACTCGACATAAGAAGTCGGTCAACATTGCCTCTAGTCCTCATAACCAAAATTGATGTTCACTGCGCCACAAGGCTCTCACCTAAACACCTCCCCATTGTATTTCCTGATTATTGTTATAATGTTGTGAACACGATGTATTCCTTGAGCCTTACTTTACCTTCGGAGTACTTTTGTACCTAGTTGGACCAACCGAGAAAACGAAATAGACCCTTTGGTGAGCTTATGCATGAAAACACTGGAACAACACATGTGACGATTTCACTTATGATTAAGTTGTGACTCTTACCAAGACTCGTTCATAAACACTTGCAATATTGGATCCATATAACTCTTAATTCAATGTTTACTTATCTTAAATGAGAAAATAAAGGAATGAAATAACTTTTTGAGGACATCGATATATTTTTACACTAAGGGGAGGTGGAGTTTAACTAAACACAATGGGTAACCTAATTTGGTATCGAATTCGATTCGCCATCCACGAGATTCAAACCTAAAACCTCTCACTTCCAAGTGAAGAGGAATACCATTAGACCGTAGTATTGAGTGACAAAGAATGAAATAACTTAGAAATATGAAAAGTTAGAAAAGAGAACCGGATCAAATGACCCCCTACTTGATATGCTTCCTAATTTTTAGGTATTTTAAACAAAAAACTATTTTTTCAATTTCTTGCAGATTAGTAAATACAGGAGAAAATTTACATAAATTACATTTGGCATCTGGTAAATCCACTCTGAAATAGACAACTACTTCCAAAATCAATTTTGTCACTACTAATATAGTTAGTGACATTTCTGTTCAATTTAATTCAAACCCTATAATGTAAAATATTGTTGTATATATATATAAAAAAAAAAAAATCAACCTATTTAATTTAGTTTGGTTCGGGCGGTTCGAACGGTTCATCCGGTTAGGTTTGTAGGCTTATTTAGGCCCAAACAAAAGTTGTTTAATAAATGGGCCGAGATCCATTTGCAACCCATACCACGAAGTCCCCGTTTCTTTGTTCCCATTGGAATTTGCAGCCCATTTTCCGGCGATCCAGCATCTCCGATCTTCGTCGTTACGTTTTCATCTTCCTTAACTCCTTCCGAGTTCCAACAATGGCTTCCTGAATCCAGCTCCATCGTCTCCATAGTCAACCTCAAAGATCACAGAATGGAGCTTGCTCTTTCCATCCTCTTCCTCTCTCTCAACTTCTCCTCTTTTCTTCGTCCTGCTACTGCTAGAGGCGGCCTTCATACTTCCTACCCTCCAGGTCCCCATCTTCTCATCTGTGTATGTATGTATGTATGTATGCTGTGCTATATATATATGTATGTATGTATGTATATTTGTATGCATTTTATATTATGTGTTCATTTAGTTTCTTGGTTGTTTTTGGAAGTTGAAAAACTGAGATTACAAGAACAAGAAGTAAATTAAAATATAGTAGTATTTAGTACTTACCAAGCAAAGAGCGATTGCATTAGTGCTTGATTCAGATGCGATTGCATTTTCGCTCATCGAAATTGTTTAACTCAAAAGATACAGTGTTCATAGGTTTTAATTCTAACAGGTGGTTCTCTATCTTAGCTAATGGATTCCTTGATTCAGATGCGGAGAAATTAGTCATTACCAATTCTTTTGTTGTTCACAGGTTGCCCTTGTTGCAAATTATCCATGGGATGGCACTCAGGATCAAAGGTAATCAATTTACATCCATAAAAGTTTTACATCCATACTAGGGTCTTACTTTTTTGATATGCTGTTGTATATATTTCTCGTTCTTTGTTTTTCTTTTGCCTTTTATAAGCTGGAAATCTTGTCCTCTTAATGGAAAAACCTGTCAACCTTCGGCTCTCTTGGAACATCTTTGACAGCAATGGAAAAAGCAAACGATTTGTTTGTTGAACATTTGTCCAGAATAATTTCATTCATTTCCATTAGACTTCTTCCGGCTGTACGTTGGCTTCAGTGTGAGTGTACGTTTTGATCATTATTCAATTTTACCTATGACGCCCCAATGTGTTCAGGTTTCTAAATGTTTCTTTTATAGTGTGAAACAAGCATGGTGATGTCAATAGTAGGTCTTAAAGTGTTACTCTAATGTTATGAACATTGCCAATTACTTCTAATATGTGTAAGTTCCAAAAAAACACTATCCCAGAATTTATGCTAACGCTTATTCATTTTTATTTTGCACATATGCTCGTCTTTTGATCGAAATTAAATTACAGGAAAGATTATTTGCATGTCCAGACGACGAGACATTCCGGTTCTTAGCAATTGTATATAGTCGCTCTCACTACAATATGTCATTGCGCAAGGAATTTGAGGGAGGGATTACGAATCAAGCTTTCTGGTATGATGGCTTGAAACTTACAACTTATTTTCCTTCTGTTTGATATTCATCTATTGTTTCTTAAGACACCTGTTGTAGGTACCCTATATATGGAGGCATGCAAGATCGGAAATACAAAAATGGTGGCTGTTTTGAATTGACTTTGGAGATTAGTGATAACAAATGGCCTACTGCTAACGAGGTCAGGCATCAGTTAGGGCAAGTGTGTGCAACCTTTAAATATAAAACGACATTCTTTAGCCAAGTTTATCATGTATATGGGGATATGGTTGCGCCCTTGGTGTAGCTATAGGTCCAATGGACCTTAGGGGGGTGGGGATGGAACTTTGCATGGTACTGGCTGTTCATATTGTGAATGGCAATATAAAACCACGAATTGTCAATCCATAGTTTGCCTTGCCTTAATTTTTGCACAACGGCACACGTGATTTAAGTCCTTGCTTTCCATATTGTGAATGGCAATATAAAAGCAAGCAGCAGAACACCTGAGAAGTATTTAAGGATACAGAGAATGCCTGATCCATCCAAAATTCATATAACGTGTCTAATGTAGCTCTTTAGTGTTATACCCTACTTTTCTTTGTAATTTATGACAATTTTAGGTTACTTCATTCTTAGATTTTGGTCTTTTCCCGTGTTGAACGTTTTCCCTCATTGCCCTTATTTTCATCTATTGGTCCTGTTTTGACGTATCTTCTTTGCAAATAAAAGTATGTTCGGACATGGTAACGGAAAAGAAGAAAACTATTTTTCGGACATGGTAACGGAAGAGAAGAAAACTATTTTCAGACTACTCCTGGAAGTTTTCCTCGATTTGCTAGTCATTTGGGAATTTTTTACGCTTTGATTGTGATGTGTAAAGGCTTGGTTGTTGTTATAGGATTCACCCCACTTAATGGCGTTCTAAGATGCATACAGCCAACGCCACTTAGTAGGATAAGACTTGGTTGTTGTTGTTGTTTGATTGTGATGTGTGATTTTTAGTGGACTGTACGAAATTTAAAGATGTGTTGCAATCAGTTTGATCCCCCAGAGTGCTTTAGAACTTAAAAGAAACCATCATTTCATGAATGCTTGTGTCTTCTGAAATAATAAAATTGATATCATGCCAAGTTTTAATCAAACCAAAGTTGTTGAGCAAAAAGTGTTGTTTCCTTAGCAACGTTTCTGTTTCTGGACTACAAGTTTGCATTAGTTACAAAATCAGACAGAAACAAATCAATTTCTGCCAGAGTACAGAAATTTGAATTCAACCCCCATGGTGTACGTGTTGACGCTTTTTAAATGGCGTCTTCGGAATATGAACCTTAAGATCAGGACTAACAGAGCAGCCTCCATGGCGTTGCGAGTTTCCAATGAATCCACTTGCTGCATTAGGCAAGATGATCAGATTGTTAATCTATCTTCTTACTGCCCAAGTAATCTGCAAACGTGTTTATACATCAACATTCTTATCCACTCGTCTTTCAGTAAATATAGCCATCTTAATATATAGCTGGTGAGATTGATTTCATTGACTAAGATGTCGAAACAAAAAATAATTTTGATGACAATTAAGCTGATGTGATAAATCGATGGTTACTTACTTGCATTTTTTGTGACATGGTGACTAGTTACAACGCCTTTTGCAAATTTGTTCTGTGTCGTTTAAGCTAGCACTTCCGGATCCACTTGGAGTTGTCTCATCACGATATTCGAGTGTTCGTTTCAGTAGTTTTTGGTTGAGTTCTTTCAAATCTTGCTCGTACACCAAACGAGCCCCACACTTCTTCACCTTATTCAAGTCTGCTTTTTGTTCTCTCTCAATATTAAGAAAGTCAGTTTCGAATAAAAACTGTTCTTGATGACAATCTTCACGAGGCAAACAATATTTACGAGAAAAATAAAATATCCAAAGGTTTTCTGACACAAGAGACGATAATAATGAGGTAGTCCAGCTGGATTGGTCAGGTTTTTTAGGGCTAACAAGTTCCACTGAATAGTGGAAACGGAAACGAGGGTCTTGGTCTTGAAAAACAACACAGAAGGCAATCCCAAGCCAGTTGGTACATGATGGTGAAGGAAGCTCCACATTTATTGAATGTCCCACACTCTGATTATTGAACCACTCTGGAATTTCACTTCCGGGGATTACAATTTGCAATCCCTGTAGCAGAAGAAAGATCAATTATTTAGAGAGAGAGAGAGAGAGAGAGAGAGAGAGAGAGAGAGTACCTGAATGACAAATTTTAGAATCCTATTAATCCAGCCTTCATCTTGAACCAATGCAATGCAATTCCGGCAAGTGACACTAACATCATACAAATTGGATGAACCTGACAACCTTCGTAAGGAAGTGCAATTGTCCAGATTTACTTCTAATCCTCTGTTTGATGGAAGAGGTGGCAATTTTTGAAGGCTTTTACACCCCTCCAGTTCAAGATTGAGAAGATTAGAAAGGTGTCTAATGCTTTCAGGTAGACTGATGAAATTATTTCCGCTGAGATACAAATCTTCCAAAAAGGACAAGCAGCCAATATCATCGGGGATATCCCCCTCCTGGAGATTACAATTTCTTAGAGATAACTCTGTCAAAGAGCGTAGACGACTTAGAGAAGACAACACCAAATCCCAACAAGGAGGAGGATCAGGATGACTCTTTTCAAGTCCTAATAAGCGGAGAAGGCCCCACCCCTTCCTTGCTTTACCATCCGATGCCTTAAACTCTAGACTTTTGAGATTTTTCATGCCCACAAGCGGCTCTATCAAAGTGGGTCCCACTTCAAGCTTCTCTAAGTGATCCATGTCTCCTGGGAGTTTGTCAATCTTTGAGCATCCACCCACATCGAGCCATTCAAGAGACTTCAAATTACAAATAGCCCTTGGAAGGTACAAGAGATTTTTGCAATCCCGTAGATACAAATAGCCAAGGCCAACCGCATGTCCAATTGATGAAGGTATTTTCTCGATCGCAGTCCCATCTAAGTTAATCAAGTACAAATTCTTCATTTGCTCCCCAAATTCTGGAATCTTTTTCACATTTGAGCAGCCACCAAGAACGAAACTCACAAGAGAATTCATTTCAACCTTATTTGGAAGGCTCTTAATGCTTTCACAGTCACCAAGATGCAATTTTTTAAGTCTTTTGAGGAATGCAATAGATGAGTGTATCTCAACTAAATTCTTACAATTCGAAAGATACAACTCCTCAAGATTTGGAAGACTACAGAAATCCGGGCTATTCTTCAATTTATTGGAGTTGCTAAGATCAATATGTTTCAAGTTTGGCAAGTCCTGTACAACACAACCGATAAGGTTCAGATCATATACTTAGCTTCCACAACCATAAAGTTTATTCAAAATAATAAATAAATAATAATTATTTGGTAAATTAAATAGCATTTATTCTCAATAAATATGGAACAAATTTGGGACCCTTGGGATTGTACAATAAAAAAAATGTCATGCTTTCCTTGTTTTTAAAACTCAAGAAAAATTATAACACGTCTATTACTTTTTGAAATAATGTGTTAAAATATCATTAGATAAAATCAAAATGCGAGTTTTTTTTTTTTTTGTTGAGTAAAAAAAAAAGCGAGTATTATAACCAATGTTATCCTTTGTTTATAACTACCCTTACCACTTTTCCCTCCCAAAGACGAACAAGATTGCTATTACGCATCTTAAGTTCAGCAAGCAAGTGTGGGCGAAAGCTGGTTGGAAGAAAATTAGAAGGATACCAACTCCAATTTATAATTCTCAAGGAACATGGAAGAAATTTGGGGCCTGAAGAAAAGATCAAATTATCGAATTCCAAAAACCTCAGTCCATCCATCTTAGAGAAGGCTTCGCAATTCCACTGGCGCACCTCTTCTACTTTGAGCAGACGTAAAGATATGGCTTCAATTGCTCTCGTTGCCTAACAATTAAGAAAAAAAGGATGAATTAATTTCATATAATAATATAGTGTCACAAGAAATCAAATCTTCTTCCACAATTAGTATTTAACTTCTTACCGTATTCCTCGTAAATATATGATCAATGTCATTATAAAGCCACAACCTACTGCGTTGATCAGGCTCTTTAGACTCGTGAACAATAACTATTCTTGCCATATCTTGAATCAAATCATGCATCCGTATGCATTTTTCATGATCTTGATAGATGAGAGATCTCTCAATTAGTACATCTATCATAATCCGACTAGAAATTCCAAAAGAATTATCTAGCATTTTAATTACTTCCTTCGTGTACTTCCCTTTGTGGAAACATGCAACATCGAGAAAAATTCTCTTCTCCCACTCTTCTAGCCCATCATAACTTATTTTAAGCTTATCAAAAATTGTTGGATTAGGAATTTTTGACAGATTATCCCGCACACTATTCCAAGTGTCTAGCCTTCTCTTAAACAATGCCGACCCCAAAGTTTCAAGAGCTAATGGAAGTCCTCCAGCATAATTAATGAAATACGTTGACAGTTCCCAAAACCCATCCTCAGGCAGATTTTTCTTGAAGGCATGTAGGCTAAACAGTTCAAGAGCTGCGCCCTTACCTAACACTTCGACATTATAACAATATGTTATGTTATGCTGGACTAGCAGACGTTCATTTCTAGTTGTAATGATAATTCTACTTCCCATGCCAAACCAATCTTCCTTTCCAGCTAGTACTTGTAATTGGTTTATGTGATCCACATCATCAAGTACAAGAACAACCTTTTTGTTGCGTAAGCACTTCTTAGTGAAAATGATTCCGCGCTCTTCATCCCAAGGTTCTTCAATCTTTTCCCTCAACACCGGGAAAAGAAGTCTTTTTTGAAGATCAACGTTAGAAACCTCTCTGATGTTGCCGAGAAAGCAGTGAACTTCAAAATGATGAAAGATTCTATCATAAACAAGCTTAGCAAGGGTTGTCTTGCCTATGCCACCCATCCCCGTTATCCCTATAAAGCGTACATCATTGACATCATGAGCTAATAGAGAACTTAGTTGCTCAAGCCCAAAATTAACCCCAACTAATTTTTGTGAGGAATCTAACAACGGGAATGTAGCTTGCACTTTCCTCCACACACTTTTGACGAGTTGTTGTATAATCTCAGTTTCACTCCTACATGGTATGAAATAACCAATCAAAAAAACATAAACGAAGCATTCAATTTTGACTCTACTAAGACATGGGAAATTAAAGTTGTTCATGCTTACTTAGATTCCTTCGAAGTCCAACCACAAATTTTGGACACTGTCTTTAGATCAGCTTTCCATTGGAGCACCTTCTTTTTGCCTTCGATACCGATCAACTTTTCTTCATGCTCCGCGAAGGCTTCGGCAAAACATCCCCGTTGATTTCCGACGTCAGATGGATCTGTCTGATAAAAGACCGGCAGAACTGAGTTCCTGGCTTCCATGCATTGAAGAATGGTTGTAAGTTCGTCCAAGCACCATTTGGAAGAAGCATAGTTTGGTGAGAGAACAACAATTGCAATATGCGATTCTTTGATCGCACTTGGGAGCTCAAGATGAATACTTGCTCCTCCTTCAAGCTCTCGATCGTCCATGAAAGTCGTAATTCCTTGGCACTTGGACAATTCATGGTGTAAATGGGATACAAAGCCCTTGCGGGTGTCTACACCCCTGAAACTCAAAAACACATCATACTTCCATCGAGGAGCTGATTCATTCAAAACAAAAGATGCCGAGGCTCTTTGGGTGCTCAATGCCATCGAAAGAAAGCAGTTGATGTAATTCAGTTACTGAAAAATGGGTTCTGCAAACAAAAACAAAAATAGTAGTCAATGAACAAGTAAAAGAAAAATTAGCAGTGAAAGGAAAATAGAAACCTTAAATCTTGTTTTGGTAATTGAAAATGTATATTAAGCAAATGAGATCAAGGACTCAGAGAAGCCTGAAAAACAAAATACAGGATCAACATAAACTTACACAGAGAAAAGTGATAAAGGCAAAGAAAAAAGTAGAAAAATCACACTGAAAATTCTCACAGAAAAGTTGTAACAAATGGGAAAGAGATGGACAGCCGAGTACTACTTCTACCGGTGGTGGTGGTGGGGACCACACGGTTTAGTGTTGTTGACAGGCTGATAGTGGCAGATGGTGAATTATTTCGTCATGACTGTTTACCTAAGTGGTAGTAAAAGCATTAAAATTTTAGGATGATTTATGGTAAATTATTTAACAATTAAAACATTCGAAGTATCTTATACTGTCAAGTATTGCTTGCTCTTTTTTTATGTGAAACGGGAAAGCGAAAACAATGATGTAATTCATTTATTACGTGTTTTCATGTCAAAAAGTTAAAATATAATGTAAAACAGGGATAAATTTGAGTCACGCCGTTTTGAAATTTCGGTGCAATGTAAATCTCTTTGAAAGAAGCACCAAGGAAATCTTAGAGCTATCCACTTTCAAATTCCAATACTCGTTTAAGAGGAAAAGCTGAGGGATAAACGTCAACACATGTACTACCAAAGTGAAAGGAGAAGGATTTTCCAAAAATATAAATAAATAAAAAATTAAAAAAAAGGTGGTAGACTACTAACTATGAGAAAATTTCAAGAAGCTTTCTTGTTAGGACGTGTTATGTTTCTTCACCTTTTCTCACCAAAACGATGGAATGCGAGACTTCGGACTTCTCGTAAGTTCCCAACTTTCTCATTAGAATATATTTTCATGTCTCTTTAATTGTTCCGTTAATTCGTTTGTTACCAATGTAAAAAAGTAAAGAAATAATGTAGCCAGTAAGGGGGTGTTTGTTTGACCTCCTTAAGTTTCACTGGATTGGCTAGAATTAATAGTGAGTGAAATACCATGTTTGTTAGCAGCCGGGATTATCTTTAATGAGACTAAAGGGGACTCGCCTAGACTAAATGCCTCACTAGGCGGTCTTAGCGAGACCCCCCGAAATTGGGCGGATTGCTAAGACCAGCTCTCCTTCGCCCTTTTCCGCTTCACTCTTCGTCAGTTCTCTACCTTTCCCCTCCCTACTGCTATTTTTTTCCCGTAAAACTCCTCTTCCAGCGAAGCCACCATGGATCTGTGGTCAGAAACTCTTCTTTGAGAAACCCATTTCATGGAGTTTTTGTAAATTCATTTCGTGGATCTGCAGCCCTTCCCTTTTCAATACCAAATCCAACTCCCAAAATTTCAACCCAGAAAACCAAAAAATCCAAAAAGCCAAAAACCCAGAAAACTGAGAAACCGAAAGCAGATTCAACCCATCTCCCCACCTTCGAGCCACTCATGCATGCATCCCGCCTCCAACTCCCAAATTTTCATTTTCGTTCTTGCTCTTTGGTTTGATTTTAAGATTTGCAAGGGATTTTGTGAGAGGAATAGAAGAGGCAGACAAAGATTTGCAGTGAAGAGGAAGAGAGAGATTTGTAAAATCTTCGAATAAAAGAGGCAGAGAAAGATTTGAAGTGCCATAGATAAAATGGCAGAGAAATGGGAGAGGGGAGGGATGCAGTGGGCGGACAAAAAAAATGAGAGAGGAATATGAATCAGAGCTTCAAAATAAAAAGAAGGAAGATAGTTCTAGAAAGGAAAATGATAATTTAATAATAAAATATTAGTATATATAGATTAAATTAATAATAAAATATTGTAAATATAAATTTAATAATATAATATATGAGTCCTGTTTTTAGTTCGATACAACATCAAACGCTTTACTAAATTAGTCTACCTTAGTCTATTCTAAGCCAATCCAGCTTAGTCCCTAAAGCTAGTCCAGTCCGAGATAGTCCGGTGCAACAAACGCACCCTAATAGTACAAGGCGGTGGATGGTTTTCTTTTGGTTCCCATCAGTACAGAGAAAAAGGAAGGCAGCCTACGCCTTTCGGTTCCTAAAAAGCAGAGAAAGATTCTTCAAAAAAAAAAAAAAAAAAAGCAGAGAAAGATGGACACTTGGACGTTCATCTGTTTGTAGTGGTGGTGGTGGGGACCACACGGTTTAGTGTGGGTCATAGTGTCAGATGATGAATTATCCTTCTACAGAGAAGAGTTAGTATGATTGTTTGGATGACCTTAAACAAGTAAAAGAATAAAAAATTTAGGGTGGTTTGTGGGTATTATATCTGTTATATTTTGATATTTGTATTTTTACATAAAGATTTAATAGTTAAAATATTCAAAATATCTTATATTTTCGAGTACCATAAAAATTTTGTATATAAAAACAAGAGGTATATTATTCAAACATTTCAAATTATTTTTTACATACTTTTTGTTAATTTTTTTATTGATCTTCTTCAATTTATCCGATTCGATAATCGAAAATTAAAAAGATGCGCGTGAAATAAAATGGATTGTGTAGATATCACACCCCACAAAACAATTGGTAATGGTCCAAAAAAAGAAAGAGAAGTTATGGTTAAACGTCACTCACTCTTTTTTCTTTATGTAAAATGAAAGCGTCAAGATAACAATGTAATTAATCTATTACGTGTTATCATATCATAATGTTAAAATACGATGTGAGGTGGAGATAAATTTGAGTCACAGTGCAAGGTAAATTCCTTTGAAAGAAGCAACAAGCAAATCATCATACAAGAGCTGTCCACTTTCCAATACTAAGTTCAAGAGAAAAAACAAAGTTGAAGGACAAATATTTTCCACAAAAAAAGTGGCAGAGCGACCATGGCATATTTCCATTCCTTGTTGGGACGTGTTATCTTTCTTTTGAGAAAAGATTTCATGTCTCTGTTTTTTTCAAGAGGATAATAATTATGTCACCCACTATAAAACTTTTCTCGTCATTTTTTGAACCAGTCTGCAGTGCAGGATAAGGTCGAATTTTTTTTATAATTTAGGAGTAGGTTCAGTTTTAATCTGTTTAATTTTTTATTAAAATCAAAATTATTGTTTTGTTTGATTAATTTCAATTTGATTTTTTTCGATTTGATTTCGGTTTGATTTTATATAAAATCTGATTGATTTTTTTTTTTAATCTGAAAAATATCATCAGGAATAGAAAATCAAACTGTGTGGAGGCGTAGCAGCAAACCCAAATAATGTACTGCTTGAAACATGTTTGTCCAAAGACACTGACTACAACAATATCAATTAAACTCTACCAAAATAATTGAGGCTAAAATTGTAACAAATCGTTTCGGAATTTACGGAACAGAAAGAGTAATTTTGTATTTTTAATAAGTTTGAAAATATTATCCTTTAAAAATGATTTTTGAATCTTAATTGATGAGCCCAAGGAGCCCACCTCCTGATTTGTCCTCCAGTTCCCTTCCCCCTTTCTTTCTTTTTCTAATTTTTATAACTCTCTCTCTCCTCTCTCCTCTTCCCGTAACCTCATCTTTCTCTCCCTCTTCTTCTTCTATCCTCTCTCTCATGTGACCCCCGGACCTCTCTCCCTCTGTGATCTCTCCATCTCTTCTCAAGTTTGTCACTCACATAAGCAACAACAACCTCAAACCAACACCACTGGACGTAGGAACCTCGAGAAAACTCAAGCAAACCTTCATGGAACCCCAACAGTGACGGTGTCACTGTTCATCATCTTCTCCAACGTGTTTCGTGTTTTTCCGATGTTGGCAAGCTTCTAGAAACCCTTGGGTTATGTTTTAAGGTTAGATCTAAGGTTGTTTTAAGTGGTGTATATGCGTGAACTGCATAAAATAGCTCGGATTAGCTTTTCCAAATTTTCTGACGAGCACCATCCCTTTCGAGCGAATTTCCAGCCAAACCACGATGAGTTGGCCGGCATGCAAGGTATCAATCTCTTCGTCTCACTGAGTAGTACAACTTTTTTTTTTGTTTCACCCAATTTTATTGAGTATTGAAGAAGTTATACTCATTTGAATCTTACCCAGCTTCTGACGACCTCCGCAGCTTTCGAGTTATTTTTCGACCAAACCACGACGAGTTAGATGTCGTGTGAAATACCATTCTCTTCGTCCCTTCGAGAACTATGCTTTTCGTTTTTTAATCACTCGATTTCGTTTAGTATTGACAAAGTTATGAGGGTTTAAAGTTCGTTCAGTTTTCCAGCCGAAATCCGACCTTTTCCTTCGTTGGGTGTGGCGACCCATGAAACTGGTGGGCCAAAAACCATCCTTTTTGGGCAGCCCAACCCTTTACCCCTTTGAACTCATCCTAAAACCCTTAAGAACCCAAACCCAGGGGCCTTTAGGCCAAACCCGGAACCAATTCAAAGCCCTTAACCCAATTATTAAAACCCATCAGAAACCCTTAGGTGCCCAACCTAATTGGAAACCCAAAACCCTTTAGGTCTCAAGTCGTAGGGCCGGTTGGACTTAGGCATCGGGCCTTGGCATCCAGCCCACCTAAATTTGCTAACCCCAATTCCCTTAAACCCCCTAAGCCCAATTCCTAAAAACCTAAACCCAACCCACCTAAAAGTCTAAGCCCAAACCCGATTGACTTTTGACATAGGTTGACTTGACCCGTTGACCGACCCGATCCGTTGACTTTGACTTTGACCGGTTAAAGGTCAACGTTGACTTTTCGAGTTTTCGTCCAGGATCCTTCCTAAACTAATTTCGACGTCCTGGACCCGTTTTTGAAGTCCGTTTTCCCAAATTAAGTCGTTTGGGTAGAGTTTGACTAATTATACCCTTTATGTGCATAGGGGCAATTTATTGTGACGTTCTGTCTCCGCTAGTTTGCGTGGCTCTTCGGCGGCTAAGTATCTGTGAGTATACCCCTTCTAAAAATGCATGCTTTAATAGTAGAAATGCATACATGAAAAACATGATTTGATGATTACATTTTATGAAACGTTTTGCAAGATAACATGCTTACTGAGGCTAGTTTGAATTATTACTATTTTTCCTATAACCCGTTGTTTTTATAGAATATCTGATGGATGACGATATGATATTTAGAACATGTTTAGAACACCTCTTTATAGTATAGATGATGGATGACTGTATACTATGAAGTTGTTTTTCAATATATATATATATATATATATATATATGTTCAATGGTTTTGTACTTACCTAGTGGTCTCTATTCCGTTATGGGACGAAGGGATAGATTTTGGTCCATCCCGAGCAACGGTTATGGTGTTGGCATAGGGCCTGAAGTGTTTTTCCTCTGGCTATTAGCACAGGGACGGGGAGCCTATGACTGTTTACTCAGAGACGGGGAGCCGGCATGGGGCTTAGAGAGTTATCAGACATTCACTAGTGATTATTATATATACAAGTTATGATTTGAGACATTGCATGACATGCTAGGTTTCGGAAAACCTATGTTTATCGTGATATATGTGTTTTCATAAAACCTAGGGGTTAAAACGTTGATAATTGTTTTATTACATATATATATATATATTAACTTGGTCCACTCATGTTTTTTTGTGCCATCTTCAGAGCTTAAAATCGAGGCATACAATCCCGGCTTCCAGGCACTTCCGCATCGGCATCTTCGAGTACTCTCGATGTAGTATCCATCGTTTGTTTCATTCAATTTTATATTATTTCTTTTAGTGTTATAGTTAATTGTATGCTCTGAACACATTCCTTAAATGCATATTCTTTATGCTTTTATATTTATAAGTCTTATCTATCCCTTGTTTTCAACTTTTGCACTCAATAAATGGCTTTTGTCACCCTTGGGTGTGGGCCACATGCATATCCTGGTATTAGGGGAATATCGGGATTAGAACGTGTCAAAAATGGTCAATTACCCATTTTTGCCCATAATAGGCAGAAAGATAATTGGATTATATGGTTCCACAAAAGAACTCTTCTTTACTGTCAATCACGACACAGAAATAAATTAAAGACATCACTTTGGTAATGTGATAATTTATGCATACTTGATCAGATGACCGCTAATAAATAATACAGCGACGGTATGTACGATGAAAAGTATGAGGCATAATATGATCTTTGATATGTTTGTATCGAGTGAATTATGTTAAGGATAATCACTTTTACAAGAAACACAACCACACCCTTAGTATCTATATAAAAGAACAACAATTTGTTTATACAAGTGTATATATACACAACAACGCACTGTCCTCTTGTAAAAGGCAAAATTACAATAACGACATCGTTTTAAGTGTTACCTCGGTTCGGCTTTTGAACCATAAAAACTGAAACCAAACTAACCAATTTCAGTTTAGTTTGGTTTTGTATCGATTCGGATTTTTTCGATTTTCGGTTTTTTGAACCATCCCTATTCTAATCTAGTGTCGCCCTGACTTTAGGGCTCACCAAATTTGTTCCCAGTCAGATGCACAATTGATAAGGATTTTCGATTTTTGTATGAAATCTGAAGCCTAAGTAGTATTTGAAACAATTGTAATCCAAAGGCAGCATACGCCTTTCGGTTACTAAAAAACAGACAAAGGAAGACTAAGTGTTATATAGATGTGTAAGCGACATAAAAAATCACACTGAAAATTCTCACAGCAAAGTTGTAGGAGAGAAAAATTGAGAGACAAAGAGAGGTAGGAATGGAAATAAACGGGAGAGTGATGGACAACTTGAGTACTTCTGTTGGTAGTAGTAGTGGTGGTGACCGCACGGTTTAGTGTGGGTTATAGTATCAGATGGTGAATTATTTGTTTGACAAAGAAAAGTTAGTATGACTGTTTACCTAAATCCTAAAGTGGGAGAAGAACAAAAAAAATTAGAATGGTTTATAGTATGGGATACTCTAGTGTTTTTGTTTTTTGAACAAACAATATTTTCTATACTAAAGGAAGAGGGGGTGAGCTTAACCTCACAATCGGCTAGCAATAATTTGATTCAAATTCGCTTTTGGGGAAAATCGAACGTAAGATCACCTTTCACTTATAAGTGAAAAGGAATACCATTAGATCGTAGTACTAAGTTGATACTCGGGTGTTATAACTGTTATATTTTGCTATTTGTATTTCTTTTTTAACAAACGATATTATTTACACTAAGAGGAAGGGATGAGTTTTACCTCACAACGGGTTAGCAAGCAATAATGTGGTTTAAATTCGTCTTTAACGAGAATCAAACTTAAGACCTCTCACTTACAAGTGAAGAGGAATACCACTAAACTGTAGTACCAAGTGACTGATATTTGTATTTTTAAACAAAGATTTAATGGTTAAAACGTTCGGAGTATCTCATATTCTTGAGTACCGTAAAAATTCCTTATAAAAAAACAGTTGGTAATGGTCCAAAAAAATGAAAAAGAAAGAGAAGCTATGGATAAGAAATGGTTAAACACTTAGTAACACTCATTCTTTTTTCTTTCTTTTTTTTTTTTCCTCTTATGTGAAACAGGAACATCATGACAACGGTATAAATAATTTATTACATGTTGTTATGTCACAAAGTTAATATAGGATGCAAAATTGAGCCATACCGTTCTAATATTTCAGTGCAATGTAAATCTCCCTGAAAGAAGCAACAAGGAAATCCCGATGGAAAAGCTGTCCACTTTCCAATATTCATTCAAAAGGACAAGCTAAAAGGAACATGTTAACAAATGTACGACTAAAATGAAAGGATTGTTATAAAATCGATGGTGTGTGCAGTGGAATAAAAGAAACAAGACACAAATTTTACGAGGTTCCTCTACAGTCAGTGTGACTGGAGTACGTCATCGGGGCAGCGTTGGTGCTTTCATTATAAATTAGAATAATAGGAGTACAAAAATATCTCTCTCTATTATCTCCTCTCCTCTTCCTCTCTTTTCTCTCTTCCTCTTCCGTGTTGCTTCTATCCTCATTCGTATCTCTCCTTCTTCTTCACCTCTTATTCATTTTATAAGCAAAGAGAATACTATTCACTTCACAAATTTTCCACAAATGAATAGTGAAAATATTGTGCATAAATAGTAACAAAACATTCATGTGAGGCCATCCACATATTATTCACAACATTCCCCCTTAGATGGCCACAAGTCTTCGATTGACATGTTAAAATCTCGATCTGTTTTGGATGCTCCCCCTGATGAGTATCTCCCCTTGATTTCAAATCATTTAGGCTGATCGTTGATCATTCTGCTTCAGTTTCTTAGCAAAAAAAGTTGTCAAAAGAGGTGTTTTACTTGTTGTTAACTTTCCACAGGCTTGTTATTGAACTGGGTTGGAGGGCCTTCTGCTAGACTTCCTCCAAAGGTCTGAATTTACTACTTTTATCTGGAGCTGAATTTGATTCAAGGGTGGTGGACACTTGATTTTGAATCGAACTTATGATTTCTTCAAGGACCTTCAAGGCTTGATCTTGAATGAAATTGGACCATGAGGAGCTTCACGTGGCAAGTGATCTTCGGCTTTCTCGGGGATGAATTAGCACGTGTTTGTTGCGCTTGTTTCCACATGCTTCAATGTATCATTTTTGCTTGCCTTATCTATTCCCCTTGCATAAGTGGTATTTTCTCCAGTTTCCCCCCATGCATGTGTGACATCTTCTCTTGTAGTATTTGTTCACTAATGCAGGAGTGGAATGCAAACCTTGCATTTGAATGGTCATTCACTTCTTGGTGACTCATCCATACGTGGTAACTTCAGTGTAAAGAGCCAACATCATATCAACAGTTGAAGATGAGTACTCGAGAGCAATTCTAGGTAAGCAATCAGGAAAGGTTCCAAGCATTCGGTTCCTTACTGAAAGTTTGAGTGGAGGTTCCAACATATTGCTTTCTTTATCCTTGTCTTTGCAGGTAAGAACAAGGACAAAGGAAATGACATAAAGATTGCATGATATGAGATACACTTGCTCTCGTCCTTGATGATATGAGATAATCTTGCTCTGGTGTGACTGGTTTTGAAGAGGTATTCTTGAAGAGGAAGAAAACTGAGTATTTCGAGATGCTTTGTTGAAGATGCATTCTAGGTAGGCCTGGCAATTCCTGACATGACCCGATAACCCGATACAAAACGACACGAAATTAACAGGTGTTCGGGTCGACACGATAACGAATCGGGTCGTTATCGGGTAACCCGATAAGCACTTGTTAAGATAACGGGTTGATTCGGGTATACATGTGGGTAACGCGATACACGATAAGCAGAATATTATTTTTATAATTTTATAACCCTAAAAAAATATTGTAATAATTATATATATATTAATTTAATAATTTTATTGTGACATCCCGTCCCGGAAATATCGAAACGTACATTTGAAATTACAATTGTACCCCTAGTTCGTTACATTTACGTGTAGTGTTGTGTGGTGTAGTGTTGTAGGACCACACACACATTCACACACTCTCTTTCTCTCCCGTGATTCCCTCTCCCTCTGTCTCTTTTCTGTCTCTTCTCTCTCTCTCCCAAGCTCCGTTCTTTCTTCTTCTTCCTTCTGAAAACGTACGGACGACACCCAAATCACCCAAACCTTGATGGATCGAAGGATCTAAGACCACCATCGTACTCCTGAAGACCACACGAACACGATGGTACCAATTTCAGGTGAGTTTCACTTCGGAAAACCTGGATTTCAATTTCACTGTGCGTGTGCACTGTTCATGCACACGTAAAACTTGATGTTTTCTGGGATTTTGAAGCTTGTAGGAAGCTTGGTGAGGTCCTAAGGAAGCTCGGAGTGCTTCGTTTGAAGGATTTGGACGCCGGGATCACAAACTGTAAGTTTGGCCGAATTTTCGTATTTTTGGAAAAATTTGATTCCGTTGTTTTTAGGCCCTAAAACTAGTCCAACGTGGTAGATTATGTTTAGGGCTTCATTTTGGTATAAATTACGTGAAAAATGGACGTAGGAACACGGAGAACGATAAGTTCAAAGTTTGGCCGGAGCTGTCGGGGCTTTTTCCGGCGAAACCACGGCGAGTTAGGGGTCGAGACAGGTATGGATGTGTTCGTCTCGTCAATACCTTCATTTTGATATATAGTACGTCGAAAATGGTTAAGAAATGAAGAAGTTATGACACTTTGAAATTTACCCAGAAATTCCGGCAAAACACCATCTCCGGCGAAACCAGTCCGGCGACGCGAGGAAGAAGACGCGCGCGTGGGCAGCGCGTGAACAGGGCGCGTGGGGGCGCGTGAGAGCTCCAAATTGAGTTCTGAAAATTGTCACGCGTTCGTGACGTCGTGTAGATCACCGTGGTATATTCATACACCCAAATTGAGCAACGTATGAGAAAGTTATGGACGAATGTTTGGTGTATATGCGTTAAATAACGTCAATTTGGTTACTTTTTGTATAGGTGAAAATTATACAGAAGAAGAATGTAACCAATCTAGGGGAGGCTCAGGGACCTATGAGACGTCGATGTGATCAGTGAGTGGGCAGTTATTTTTCAGTATATATATATATATATACGTATGCTTGACGTATTTCCCAGAAACGTATTTTAAAAGAAATACGAATTAATTATCCTGTCATATATGCATCATATTTTAATATGTGCATTACCATAATTATGCATACTGTTGCATGGTGCTGAGGAGGCCCAGGTAAGCTACGATTGAAATACTATCATCACATGCATTAGTAGTGGCATACATTTATATATGTGTATTGGTGCTATGGACGCACAGGTAAGTGCCAGGTAAGTGGTATTCATGTTGTTATGCAGTAGTAGTTTGAGAGGATTAGAGAACTCATAATCTGCACCCCCGGTGTTAGTGCTCCCGTCCAGGGCCAGGGCACAGCCTTCACGTGTATGTTCACCAGCACCGCATGCTCGTCTTGGATCCAAGTTAGGTGCAAGCCTGTCGTGGAGACCACATTAGGTGGTTCCGACTTGTAGGTGACCCGCGATTTATCGCACAGCTTCACGTGATCGTAGCACTAGAGCATACATATATATTACACCCAGCTTGTCGTGCAGACCACGTTAGGTGGTTCCGACTCGTGTGCAGATTCAGTGATTGAGTTGAGCGTGGAGCTCTAAGTGCAGCGGTACATGTCACGTTAGGTGACTCCCGGCTGCCAGATTATATATTGTGATGTGATTACGCTTGAGCATTTACATTTATTATGAGATTCTATTGTGGCATATTCTCAAGCATGAATGGCATATTGTGAGCATGAATGGCATATCATGGAACATGATTGACATATCTATACATACGTATATATGTTTATTTTCTGGGAAATTATACTTGTTTTACGGCGAGGGGTTACAAAGTTTTGAGAAGTGTTTGGAATTGGAAAAGAATTGTTTTACTGACCCACTCAACTTTGTTTTGCGCCCCTCCAGGTTCAAGAATTGCAAAGGTGTGGTGACTACGAGGAAATTCAACGGAGTTCTGACAGAGTGGACCCAATAAGGACTCACCTTCGGGTGTTTCATTTTAGAAGTTGTATATTTTAAAGCTTCCGAACTGTGCAAATGGTTACGTCACTCTCACGTGACGGCCAGCATACCCTCCTTCGGGACGGGGTGTGTCAGTTGGTATCAGAGCCTAAGTTTCAATCTTGGACATCTTGAGAAGTTCTAGTGAATTCTGTCAGAACTACACCGCCTCGTAGCAAACCACGTAGTTAGAGGAATTTAGTCTCCCTGATTTAGCTGTTGGGGGAAACTATTATTTTGGTGATTCAGTATATTATCAAAAAGGGACATTTTAAGATGGGTTATGAGTTGAATTTGAATCACCTTATGAAATGATGAACCTGAGGGAGCAAAGTGATGGATTAACCAATTGGAAAAGATGTTTTAGATTATACAAGTCAAAGGAATCTTCCTTTTGACAGAAGGGTTGAGACGATTACCTGGTTTGAGTTATGAACTTGTATCCTGGTGGAAACAGGAGTATAATTCGTTGTCACCAAAGGAAACAGCCGATTGAGAATTGTTTAAGGACTTGTTTAAAGAAAAGAATTATTCCTTCGGCATCTTATGATGGTAGAAAGCAAGAATTTGCAAATGTGAGACAAGGAAAACTGACGATCAATGAGTATTATAGAAAGTTCTCAGACTTGCCTCGTCCCATTCGAATATTGCTGCTATTTTGATTGAAGTGTTATATTGTTTTGGGCTGGGTGGCATAAGGCAGTGGTATTTTGGGTGACCACTACCCATTGTAATTCTTACTAGGAGTATACAAGATGTTGTTGAGCCTTGAGGACTCTGAGAACATGTTCAGCGAGAGTAAAGAAGAATGATAAAAGAATGGGAATCAAAAGAGGACGATAAAGTTAATGATTCGTCATATCAAGAATATAGAAAGATTCGGAACTTCAAAAGAAGTGAAGCTAATTCTAGTTCTTTTGGCAAAGGTTTTAATGCCATTGACCAGAGGCGAAGTGATAGATGTATTGGTAATCTCAGATCTCAGAGACAAGGTGATTTTGGTAAAAGAAATGTACCTTTGTACTGTAGGTACAATAATGGACACCTTTAAGAATGTAGGCAAGAAAGCAGTGGACGCTTTACAAATGGATAGATGGGACATAGAACTGCAAATTATGTCCAAAGCCAACAGAAGCCCTAGCAGTCTTCTTTGCCACAACTGGCGCCGATCCAGCAAGTTCCTGGATCTATTAATTATGGTCAGTTAGGTCGTGGTGTACATGAAAGAAGTATTTATACTAATAGAGGTTGTGGGAGACAACAACAAGCCCAGGGATGTGTTAACCACACATCACTGCAAGATACTCAGAATTATTTGGATTTGATTAGGGGTACGATAATTATTCTTAATGACTTAGCTAGAGTCTATTTGTTAATAATGTAGAAATTTTACGTTATTAATGTTATTGCCTTGAAAGTAGTAAATAAACGCGGTTGAGACGTGTGTATGTATTTCCTAATGAGTGGCAAAATAGTAATATTACACCCTTGAGAGTTGTTGCTTACTTATCGAGACAACGATGATTTATCAGTATTGCGGGCTGCAGACCGTAATATTAATAACTTATTCGTGGATTCGTTAAGCAAGTAAACCGATAGGTTATTCTATGTTAGTATCGTACTTATTTAGAGTGCTCAGTAATAGTAGAGTATGTATTGTTGCCAGCTATTTTTGTTTCATTAGATTGTGGATTTCGATGTTATTATAGAGCATTCTATTATGATACTTGGCATGACATACATTCATATTGTCTAGCATTTTTGAGATATATTACGTATATGAGTATATACTTTATTTCCGGGAAACCAATTATTTTCCATCGGTCTGGATGACTAGAGATTACTTTTGTAAGTATGTAAAGTGAAGTGAGGCAGACCGTTAATTATGCTGTGAGAGCAAAGAGATTATTATCAAAAGGCTGCCAAGGATACTTATCTCATGTGGTGCTAAAAGATGTCACTTCTAGTAGTGTGGAAGAAGTGGGAGTAGTCAAACATTTACCTGACATTTTCCCTGAGAATTTACCTGGATGGCCACCAGTTAAAGATGTAGAGTTCACTATGGATTTGTCTCCAGGTACAAACCATATATTATAGAATGTGCCTTTTGAACTAAGAGAATTGGAAATTGGTTGATAAAGGTTTTTATTCAACCTAGTACATTACGTTGGGGGAACCCCAGTTTATTGGTGAGAAAGAAAATGGACGTTAAGGCTGTGCTTTGATTATAGACCATGGAATCGGGTAACGTTTGAGAACCGTGATCCATGATGGTGTACTGATGTTTAATGAATCAGCTCAGAGGTATTTGTATATTTTCTAAGATTGACTTGAGGTCTGGATATTATTAGTTGAAGATTATCGGTGAGGATGCCCTTATGATAACTTTCAGGATTCGTTAAGGTCATTTCAAGTTTGATGATGCCATTCGGAGTGACGAATGCATCTACTACTTTATGAATTTGATGAATGAAGTATTCCAATGATATCTAGACCGATTTGTTGTTGTTGCTATTGAAAGGATTGATAAGACTAGAGCAAAGTATGCTAAACATCTTAAATTGGTATTGCAAAGATCGAGGGAACGTCGATTGTATGCTAAGTTTAGCAAATGCCAATGTTGGATAAATCAAGTAGCATTTTTGAGATATATTATATCTGCTTCAGTTATTCAAGTGAATTCATAAAAGGTAGCAGAAATTGAGAATTTAGAACAACCACGAATCGTGATTGGGATTCGGAGTTATCCTAGCTTAACAAGCTATCATGGACAGTTCGTGAAAGATTTTTCAGTCATTGCTTTGTCATTGACGAGATTGTTGAGAAAAGAGGTTATGTATGAGTGGGAAGGAAATTGTGAGCAAATGATTCAACAACTGAAGTATTTCCTCACTCACGCACGTATTTTAGTATTCCCAGAGAATAGTGGTAATCATAAATTTTTAGTGATGTTTCTTGAATGGTATTGGATGCATGTTGATGCAAATGTTAGGGTGATTATATACGTTTCACGACAAAAGGAACCTCATGAAATGAATTACCCTACTAGTGATTTGGAAGTCATGATTACCATTCTTGCTGTGAAGTTATGAAGACATTATATTTGGTAAGAATGCAAGATTTTTACGAATCCAAAAAGTCTTCAATATCCATTACTTGGAAGGATTTTGATATGAGGCAGCGAAGGTGGATTGAATTGTTTAATGAACATGATTGTACGACCAGGGTGATCGTAAAATTGTTCTAGCTGATGCACTTGGTGAAAAGACGGTGGTAAGAGTTGATGTCCGGCACGCTTGCCAAGATTGTCTTCTTGTGGATTGGAAATCAACTGAAGTAAAGTTGAGAATGGAAGATTGAGAAGAAGTTGTAATTGCTAATTTTCAAATTAAGTCTTTTTAGTAAGGTCGTACTCAAGACTCAAATGGTTAACGAAAAAAAAAAAAAAAAAAAAAAAAAAAAAATTAAGAATTAACCAAGGCAAAGAAAGAAGGGAAAAAGAAAGATTGCTGAGTTCGAGAATATGATGGTTATGATTGAACTTGAAGTGTTAGTTGATCAATGTACCAAGTTAGTACATTTACTCCAGTGTTGAGTAACAACCACAGTGCAACAATACTTATATGTTTTATGGAGAAGAGATTTGGGTTACGGAACTGCTGAGTTTCTTAAGTATGTTGGTTGCACAGTTTCCAAAGTAACGCCATAAGGACCATGAAATGTGTCGATTTTTGTTGATTTGTGGAAGAAATACTTCTGGATAGAGAAGATTCGATCACGAAAGAGTTTTGGTAGGCCCTGAAACTATGGATGAGTCTTCTCAAAGTATTCAGGTGATTAAGTTTAACCTGAGAGTAGCCAGGAATGGCAAAAGAGATTAATAGTTGAACATGTCACTAATCGAGTGTTTAACGTAGATGATCTTATAATTTTGAAGTTTTCACTTTAGAAAAGTATGATTCGGCTGGGAAAGGAAAGCAAATTAAGTCCTAAGTACATCGGACTTTATGTGATCCTCGAAGAGTAAGTGAAGTTGCTTGAATTACTTCCAGAGTTATTGTAAGAACATGATGTGTTTCATGATTCAACATTTTTTTTTTTTGAAATTTCTTCATGAAAAGAAATAGTGAGATTTGGAAAGGAGACAAAATAAGTCTTAAACACATCAGACCGTTTTTTTACCACTAAAGGAATCGATGAAGTTGCATACAAGTGGTGATGTCTTCAGAATTGGCTAAGGTGCATAATGTATTATATTTCGATGTGTTGTCACTAGGTGGCAGATTCGTCACATGGAGTTCCGGTGCAACTATTGAGAATTAATTTGGATTAGACTGGTTGAGGAACGAATGACGACTTTGGATTGGAAAAAGAATGTATTGAGAATTAAGACAGTGTAATTGGTGAAAGTTTTGTGGAGGAATCATTCAGTCGAGGAAGCTACATGGGAGACAGAAGATCGAATGAGGGATTTGTATCCTAGATTGTTCTTCGATCACTAGGGGTTATATGTGGTTGTTTTGAATTTCGGGACGAAATTCTATTAAGGAGGGTAGGTTGTGACATCCCGTCCCGGAAATATCGAAACGTACATTTGAAATTACAATTGTACCCCTAGTTCGTTACATTTACGTGTAGTGTTGTGTGGTGTAGTGTTGTAGGACCACACACACATTCACACACTCTCTTTCTCTCCCGTGATTCCCTCTCCCTCTGTCTCTTTTCTGTCTCTTCTCTCTCTCTCCCAAGCTCCGTTCTTTCTTCTTCTTCCTTCTGAAAACGTACGGACGACACCCAAATCACCCAAACCTTGATGGATCGAAGGATCTAAGACCACCATCGTACTCCTGAAGACCACACGAACACGATGGTACCAATTTCAGGTGAGTTTCACTTCGGAAAACCTGGATTTCAATTTCACTGTGCGTGTGCACTGTTCATGCACACGTAAAACTTGATGTTTTCTGGGATTTTGAAGCTTGTAGGAAGCTTGGTGAGGTCCTAAGGAAGCTCGGAGTGCTTCGTTTGAAGGATTTGGACGCCGGGATCACAAACTGTAAGTTTGGCCGAATTTTCGTATTTTTGGAAAAATTTGATTCCGTTGTTTTTAGGCCCTAAAACTAGTCCAACGTGGTAGATTATGTTTAGGGCTTCATTTTGGTATAAATTACGTGAAAAATGGACGTAGGAACACGGAGAACGATAAGTTCAAAGTTTGGCCGGAGCTGTCGGGGCTTTTTCCGGCGAAACCACGGCGAGTTAGGGGTCGAGACAGGTATGGATGTGTTCGTCTCGTCAATACCTTCATTTTGATATATAGTACGTCGAAAATGGTTAAGAAATGAAGAAGTTATGACACTTTGAAATTTACCCAGAAATTCCGGCAAAACACCATCTCCGGCGAAACCAGTCCGGCGACGCGAGGAAGAAGACGCGCGCGTGGGCAGCGCGTGAACAGGGCGCGTGGGGGCGCGTGAGAGCTCCAAATTGAGTTCTGAAAATTGTCACGCGTTCGTGACGTCGTGTAGATCACCGTGGTATATTCATACACCCAAATTGAGCAACGTATGAGAAAGTTATGGACGAATGTTTGGTGTATATGCGTTAAATAACGTCAATTTGGTTACTTTTTGTATAGGTGAAAATTATACAGAAGAAGAATGTAACCAATCTAGGGGAGGCTCAGGGACCTATGAGACGTCGATGTGATCAGTGAGTGGGCAGTTATTTTTCAGTATATATATATATATATACGTATGCTTGACGTATTTCCCAGAAACGTATTTTAAAAGAAATACGAATTAATTATCCTGTCATATATGCATCATATTTTAATATGTGCATTACCATAATTATGCATACTGTTGCATGGTGCTGAGGAGGCCCAGGTAAGCTACGATTGAAATACTATCATCACATGCATTAGTAGTGGCATACATTTATATATGTGTATTGGTGCTATGGACGCACAGGTAAGTGCCAGGTAAGTGGTATTCATGTTGTTATGCAGTAGTAGTTTGAGAGGATTAGAGAACTCATAATCTGCACCCCCGGTGTTAGTGCTCCCGTCCAGGGCCAGGGCACAGCCTTCACGTGTATGTTCACCAGCACCGCATGCTCGTCTTGGATCCAAGTTAGGTGCAAGCCTGTCGTGGAGACCACATTAGGTGGTTCCGACTTGTAGGTGACCCGCGATTTATCGCACAGCTTCACGTGATCGTAGCACTAGAGCATACATATATATTACACCCAGCTTGTCGTGCAGACCACGTTAGGTGGTTCCGACTCGTGTGCAGATTCAGTGATTGAGTTGAGCGTGGAGCTCTAAGTGCAGCGGTACATGTCACGTTAGGTGACTCCCGGCTGCCAGATTATATATTGTGATGTGATTACGCTTGAGCATTTACATTTATTATGAGATTCTATTGTGGCATATTCTCAAGCATGAATGGCATATTGTGAGCATGAATGGCATATCATGGAACATGATTGACATATCTATACATACGTATATATGTTTATTTTCTGGGAAATTATACTTGTTTTACGGCGAGGGGTTACAAAGTTTTGAGAAGTGTTTGGAATTGGAAAAGAATTGTTTTACTGACCCACTCAACTTTGTTTTGCGCCCCTCCAGGTTCAAGAATTGCAAAGGTGTGGTGACTACGAGGAAATTCAACGGAGTTCTGACAGAGTGGACCCAATAAGGACTCACCTTCGGGTGTTTCATTTTAGAAGTTGTATATTTTAAAGCTTCCGAACTGTGCAAATGGTTACGTCACTCTCACGTGACGGCCAGCATACCCTCCTTCGGGACGGGGTGTGTCATTTATACCCCTAAAAACTATAATAAATATATATATATATATTAAATTAACTATAATAATTATACCCCCAAAATATTAACTATCTATAATAATTATCTATATATATATATATATTAAATTTTGAATTAAATTTTTTAAAAACTATAATAATTATTAATTAATATGCATTCATTGATTTGATTCCATAATTGATAATTCCATTCCATTCCTTGCAGTGCCGCCCTTTTTGAAGAAAAAAGGAGGGAAAATGAAAGTGATAAGAAAAGTTGAAAAGAAAACAAAAAAGAGAGGGAATTAGGGAAAGATGGGTAGACACCATAGGCTATCACAGGGAAAAGTGAAAATTATAAGAAAAGTTGAAAAGGAAACAAAAAAGAGAGGGAAAAATGAAAATTAATAGAAGTGGTGAGATTTTTTTTTTTTTTTTTAAGTTATAAACTTTTTATCACATATATGACATAACTCACTATTTTTATAATGACTCACGTGATGTACTACTCCGTATACCAATCAATTATACATACAAAATAAATAGATTTAAATCTACTTAATAAATATATATATATACACACACCATTGAACTTGATGAGATACGAATTCTCCGAAACTAATTTCAACGATCCCAACCGTCAAACTTGTTTGTATATGCTTCGAGATCACATCAGCAAAAAATCGCAAAAAACAAACATTCAGAGATCAAGTAACGGGACAAAGCTTTTCGACGGTTATAAACGAAAAATCACGATTTAACGGTTATTTTAACTTCGATTTTGATGATTTTTTACAGCTACACTCATTGACCCTATATGAATACAATGAATGAATTTGATCTTCAATTTAAAATATTTACACAAGTGGATACCACAAAATCTTATGTTGTACTTGATGAAAGTATAAATAAACTCTAAGTGTTAGTCAATCTATTGTTTTTATGGGATACGAATTCTCCGAAACTAATTTCAATGATCTCAACCGTCAAACTTGTTTGTATATGCTTTGAGATCACATCAGCAAAAAATCACAAAAAAAAAACATTCAGAGATCAAGTAACGGGACAAAACTTTTCGACGGTTATAAACGAAAAATTATGATTTAACGGTTATTTTAACTTCGATTTTGATGATTTTTTACAGCTACACTCTTTGACGCTATATGAATACAATTAATAAATTCGATCTTCAATTTAAAATATTTACACAAGTGAATACCACAAAATCTTATGTTATACTTAATGAAAGTATAAATAAACTCTAAGTCGTTTTGATAGGATACGAATTATCCGAAACTAATTTCAACGATCCCAACCGTCAAACTTGTTTGTATATGCTTCGAGATCGCATCAGCAAAAAATTACAAAAAACAAACATTCAGAGATCAAGTAAGAAGACCAAGCTTTTCGACGGTTATAAACGAAAAATCACGATTTAACGGTTATTTTAACTCCGATTTTGATGATTTTTTTACAACTACACTCCTTGACCCTATATGAATACAATGAATGAATTCGATCTTCAATTTAAAATATTTACACAAATGGATACCACAAAATCTTATATTATACTTAATGAAAGTATAAATAAACTCTAAGTGTTAGTCAATCTATCGTTTTGATGGGATACAAATTCTCCGAAACTAATTTCAACGATCATAACCGTTAAACTTGTTTGTATATGCTTTGAGATCACATCAGCAAAAAATCGCAAAAAACAAACATTCAGAGATCAAGTAACGGGACAAAACTTTTCCACGGTTATAAATAAAAAATCACGATTTAACGGTTATTTTAACTCTGATTTTGATGATTTTTTACAGCTACACTCCTTGACCCTATATGAATATAATGAATGAATTCGATCTTCAATTTAAAATATTTACACTAGTGGATATCACAAAATCTTATGTTATACTTAATGAAAGTATAAATAAAATCTAAGTGTTAGTGAATCTATTGTTCTGATAGGATACGTATTCTATGAAACTAGTTTCAACGATCCAACCGTCAAACATGTTTGTATATGCTTCGAGATCGCATACGTCAAAAATTTCAAAAAATAAACATTCAGAGATTAAGTAACGGGCCAAAACTTTTCGACGGTTATCAACGAAAAATCACGATTTAACGGTTATTTTAACTCTGATTTTGATGATTTTTTACAACTACACTCCTTGACCCTATATGAATACAATGAATGAATTCGATCTTCAATTTAAAATATTTACAGAAGTGGATACCACAAAATCTTATGTTATGTTTAATGAAAGTATAAATAAACTCTAAGTGTTACTAAATCTATTGTTTTGATAGGATATGCATTCTACGAAACTAGTTTCAACGATCCAACCGTCAAACATGTTTGTATATGCTTCGAGATCGCATACGCCAAAAATTTCAAAAAACAAACAGTCAGAGATCAAGTAACGGGACAAAACTTTTCGACGGTTATCAATGAAAAATCACGATTTAACGGTTATTTTAACTCCGATTTTAATGATTTTTTACAGCTACACTCCTTGATCCTATATGAATATCATGAATGAACTCAATCTTCAATTTAAAATATTTAAACTAGTGGATACCACAAAATCTTATGTTATACTTAATGAAAGTATGAATAAACTTTTAAGTGTTAGTGAATTTATCATTTTAATGGGATACACATTCTACGAAACTAATTTCAACGATCCAACCGTCAAACATGTTTGTATATATTTCGAGATCACATAAAACAAAAATTGCAAAAAACAAACATTCAGATATCAAGTAACGGGACAAGAGTTTTCGACGGTTATCATTGAAAAATCATGATTTAACGGATATTTTAACTCCGATTTTGATATTTTTTTACCGCCACACTCCTTGACCCTATGTGAATACAATGAATAAATTCGATCTTCAATTTAAAATATTTACACTAGTGGATACTATAAAATCTTATGTTATACTTAATGAAAGTATAAATAAACTCTTAAGTGTTAGTGAATCTATCATTTTGATGGGATACGCATTCTACAAAATTAATTTCAACGATCCAACTGTCAAAGCTGTTTGTATATGCTTCAAGATTGTATACGCTAAAAATCGCAAAAAAGAAACATTCAGAGATCAAGTAAAGGGACAAAACCTTTCGACGGTTATCAATGAAAAATCACGATTTAATGGTTATTTTAACTCCGATTTTGATGATTTTTTTACAGCTACACTCCTTGACCCTATATAAATACAATGACTAAATTCAATCTTCAATTTAAAATATTTACATAAGTGGATACCACAAAATCTTATGTTATGCTTAATGAAAGTGTGAATAAATTCTTAAGTGTTAGTGAATCTAGTGTTTTGATGGGATACGCATTCTATGAAACTAGTTTCAACGATCCAACCGTCAAACATGTTTGTATATACTTCGAGGTCATATACGCCAAAAATTTCAAAAAACCAACATTTAGAGATCAAGTAATGGGATAAAACTTTTTGACGACTATCAACGAAAAATCACGATTTAACGGTTATTTTAACTCTGATTTTGATGATTTTTTACAGCTACAATCCTTGACCCTATATGAATACAATGAATGAATTCGATCTTCAATTTAAAATATTTACCTTAGTAGATACTACAAAATCTTATGTTATACTTAATGAAAGTATAAATAAACTCCAAGTGTTAGTGAATCTATCGTTTTGATGGGATACGGATTTTATGAAAATAAGTTCAATGATCCAACCGTCAAACTTATTTGTATATACTTCAAGATCGCATACGCCAAAAATCTCAAAAACCAAACATTCAGAGATGAATTCGATCTTCAATTTAAAATATTTACACTATTGATACCACAAGATCTTATGTCATGATGATCGATGAAAATTGAGGATTTTGTAAAAGGAATAACATGCAAGCTCTGAGTTCCATTGGCAAGGTTTAAACTTTTGAGAAATGCTTCACAACCTTGAAAACAAAAACTTTTTCATTTTGCATATCCTTGCACATTTAATATTTTGTAATTGATTAGTAGTGTATGGATGTTTGTTTATTAGACTTTTATTTTCAAGTATAGATATAGTACTTAAACGACAAATGTATTTTAATGTTTTGAAGTAATATTTATGTGACAATGTGTGGTATGTGCAAATTTAAGAAAAAAAAAACATTTTTCTTAACGGGTCATAGCGGGTCATAACGGGTCGGGTCACTTTACCTGTTGGGTAAAGTGACCCGACCTGTTAAGGACCTGTTAAGATAACGGGTGTGACACGACACGACCCGTGAAGATAACAGGTGTTACACGAAAACGACACGAACACGACAGACACAACCCATTTGCTAGGCCTAATTCTAGGAGATGAGGAAGAGTTAGGTATTCTTGCAAGTCTGTGAAGGTCGACATATATAAAGATTTTTCAATAGCAAGTAGTGATGCTGTGCCTTTACTCTTGTCAGCAACTGTGGTGTAATTAGAACAGTAAGATTTACGCGTTTTCAACTTTGTCAGAGATCTTTGACAAAGTTGCACGTGATATCCAAAAGGCTTAGATTGTGTCTGAAAAGTACCAAAAAACTTTATTCAGGAAAATCTAGCACTTGAAATTCGAAGAGCGGTGCCTTTTCGAACAAGTGGCTCTGTTGCCTTTTCTTTTATGGAGACATCAATTGTGTTCAAGAGTATGCTCATAAAGTTGCTGTCTGTAGAAATTTTCCCCTTCTTGCACTTCTGAGATTTTATTTGACCTCTTTTTTCCTTCATCATTTCTGAAAATGGCTTGCCTATCTAACATTTGCTTAGATTTGAGTCTTAGGAGTGATATAGATGAGCAGCGTCAAGATAATATATGGCGCCCGTCCTTCTTATCTTTTAATGGTCCTCTTACGGTTGAGGACTCTGTGATGAAGAATAAAATTACCGCTACTCCAAAGGATAACAGAATCCTTTCAAAACGGTCTAATGAGTCGGCCGTTCAAGACTCCTTGGCTCTCAGTGTTCAATGTGCAGGCTCTGTATCCAATATGGGTCAACGCTTACTTACTCGAACTCACCAAGTTAAATCATTGATGGCTGAAGAGGGCTCAAGCACGAGAATAGAGCGTTACACTTGCTTGCAAATAATTACTCGACGAGTATGAAAAGAAAGCTCGACCAGTTACAAGAATCCGAAAGTCAGATTCAAAGTGATCACCCAAGGTTCGTTGCTAGATTCCGAAGGCAACTGATGCCTTCCCCTTCTGGTGTTTTGCCGAGTACTGGGGTGCCACATGATCAATCTCTAGTGCCTTCCCTTTTTGGGGTATTGCTGAGGACTGAGGCTTCACATGAGCAACATTTGTGATGCTCCATCCTGTTTGTTTGTTTTAATTCATGTGTATGCACATATCTTTAATTTCTCGGAGATATCAATATATAAGCTTTATTTCATTCAATGTATTGTGATAAATACAATAAAGCATATAGTTTACTAAGATGTGGTACTTCTGGACCAAATATCAATTTATCATTACCCTCTCAAAGATAAATGATCGTTCTTAGTGTCTACATCATTTGAGTATTCAACTCATAATCTTTAATCCATATGATTCTTTAATATCATAAACATCATGGATAAGATTCGTGTTGGCATATTGTTCGATCTGCAGTTCGAGACAATATTTCTCTCAACACTTTACAATTTTTCTAGACTCTTCAAGAGTCCCAATCTAATGTCATTGACTCTGGCAAGAGATTTTAGTATGTTGCAACAATATCATAATGAAAGTACTCACTAAGGCAATTTATACCATCCATTGGTATTGAATACATATTTTATGCTTTACCTTTTCAGGACTTTCTTCAAGAAATATAAATCCTTCAGGGATTTTCTACACTTCATGACACATTTTACTTTGGAATTTATACAGAGCAATTTGCTCCCATGTATTCTTGAGGGATTTACTTATGGAGATATGGTGTGGGCGACATACAACCCTTCATATATAATTCTCCATTCATATGAACTCCTTTACAACCTTGTGTTATATCATGTGAGTGTATTTCTTGGTATTACAAATGCCCATATGTAACATCTTTTGGCTATTTGTATTGTATTCAAGTATATAGGTCTATTTTTCCATGTTCTTACAAAATTGTAATGGAATTGCCTTTTTCCATTTTTGGCCAATAATTTTTGTTGACGGAAAAGAACGGGACTCAATATCGACACAGCTCATTGATGAATTTAGTAGCTACTTGTAAAAACCAAAATTACAATTGGTTGTCATCAATCATTGATCCCATATTCTCATGTGCATGCACATGCATAATTTTTTTTTCATTTCTTTTGGATATCCATTGCCTCTTCAATGGCATTACACTATCTCTTCCAGGATAGTCATGATTTAGAGAATGTGGATCATAACCTCCTCTTAAGTGTTATAGAGCTGAGATTTTAATCTCCATTTCCAGGAATTTAGTCATTAGAACTTATATGTCTATCATGCTTTATGCATGAGACATCAACATTCCCATGTTCGCGGATTATCCTTTTTGGGATGCAATAGTTATGCATCAGGAATGCAATAGTTCAGTAGTGCCATATTTTTCTTCTTTCAAATGACTAAACCTTTTGAGTCTAAAGGTCTACCACGCTTCAGGCGTGGAATAGATAAATCATTTGCTGGCTCACTGTATTGTCCAACGAGGACATCAATTCTTGTAGGTACATTTGCAGCAAATATATGTGATTTCATCACTTTCGTTGCATCATCAAATTATTCTTACTTCAGTTTCATATTGATTGCTTCATGAATCAAAATAAGACAAATTCTCTTCGTTCTTCTGGAACAGTCTTTTCTCATCATTCTTCTGGAATGATATT
Organism: Pyrus communis; assembly: GCF_041283825.1. Classification (NCBI taxonomy): domain Eukaryota; kingdom Viridiplantae; phylum Streptophyta; class Magnoliopsida; order Rosales; family Rosaceae; genus Pyrus; species Pyrus communis. Next base: position 2,732,722 of record NC_142574.1, read on the forward strand.
TTCTCATCATTATTCTGAAACGATGTTATTTTCTCCCCCTAACGGCGAGAAAACTGTCTTACCAAAATCATAGTATGCAAGCCACGCGGTAAACATATCCCCAGTCAAGGGCTCCAAATGTTGAATGATAGATGGTGAATCAAATTCAACATAAAATCCCAGTTTGTGTTGATGCCTCATTTTAATATATTGTGGCAGTGCAATAGACACATAGATAACACAACCAAAAACTCATAAATGTATAATGTTTGGCTGGTTCCCAAACACGAGTTGTATTGAGAAGTATTGATGGTTGACAACTGGTCTCGACCGAACTTAATAACGTATTATGTAAAATGGTATGTACCCATTTGCCATTTCTTTTTCATGAGCAGAGCGCGAGTAATCAATTTCATCCACTTAATAAATACTTCTGCTAAACCATTTTGATTATGGATATAAAGAACTTCTGGTCCTTATTTAATAGTCTGTAGATTGAGACTATTATGGCTTTTATTACAATTAAGTTGAGGCACTGCGGCACTTCAAACTTATTGTACTCATCAAGGAACTTCATGTCTTGATCTTTTTGTATGATTGAACTTCGGGTCCAATCATTTTATATGATGAGGATCAAGAAACTGTAGCATCTGATCTGATCAAGGAACTTCGGGTCCTATATATACTCATCGTAACAAAATAAGTACAATAAATAAATTAAAGCAATAGGCGGTAATTCCAGCCACAGTGAATAAATTGCATATAAGTAAATAAAGCTTGTGACAAGGGCTTTAATTCAGCACCATTCACATAAATCAAAGCTTAAAGTAGTAGGCGGTAAAACCGTCCATGATAAATAAATTGCTTTAAAGTAAATAGAACTTGTGAAAGGATTTTAAACCAACACCATTCACATAAATAAATACATATATATTTTCTTCTTTCTTTTTAGATGGTGCAACACCATCTAAAAGCCTTTACCTTTTTTTTTTTATTATTAGTATTTTTCTTATTCATTCACATGTTGTATCATTCCAAAAACTTTGGCCCCATTATTATTTTTCATTCAAATGGTGCAGATGCATCATTCTGCTTTTTTTTTTTTCATATTTTTTTTTCTTTTCTATATGGTGTGGATGCACCATTAGAAACCTTTGTCCCTTTCTCCTTTTGTGTCAGCATCATACACTAAAAATTCCACTTTTCCAATTCTTTTTCACACGGTGCCTGAAACACCAATCCATAAATCCCTTTTTCCTTTTTCTTCTTTGTCTGTCTCTACCAGTCTCAAACCCAGGGCCATCTGGGTTGTTGTTGAGGTCACACAAAACCAATTCAATCCAATAAGGTTACCAGAGACTGGTGTTGTTCTTGCATGACCCAGAGAACATGGCATTGCAAAGTAAGAACTTCCCTACAGAGAAATAGATGATAGTGGGGTTGACGGAGGCACAAGAGAGGGAGGCCTGTGTGGATTCATTCTTGCCATCACCATCTTAGACAACCAAGTATTCATGGGAGTTCTCGAGATCCGTCGAAAACAACGCGATCTGGGTTTCTAAGTTTGATGAGATTCTTCTGGATCTCTGGAAACTAGTTGTCAGGTACGAGTTTTCTTATCTCATGACAACTACAGGTCATTGTAAATTTCAATTCTCACTGGAATTCGGTTGGGCGCTTTTGGCGCAGTCGGAGAGATGAAAAATGGACATACTTTTTATTCTGTGAGATTTTAGCTGACAGAGGTGAGAGGTAGATATTGCTTCATCGGATTTATGGCGTTATGCTTTCCACTGACATGAGAGCTTCTCGTGCTGCTAATGTGTTGTAAAATCGATGGTGTGTGCAATGGAATAAAAGAAACAAGACACAAAATTTACGAGGTTCCTCTACAGTCAGTGTGACTGGAGTACGTCCTAGGGGCAGCGGTGGTGCTTTCATTATAAATTAGAATAATAGGAGTATAAAAGTATTTCTCTGTATTATCTCCTCTCCTCTTCCTCTCTTTTCTCTCTTCCTCCTCCGTGTTGCTTCTATCCTCATTCGTATCTCTCCTCCTTCTTCACCTCTCATTCATTTTATAAGCAAAGAGAATACTATTTACTTCACAAATTTTCCACAAATAAATAGTGAAAATACTGTGCATAAATAGTAACAAAACATTCATATGGGACATCCACATATTATTCACAACAAGAATAATTATTTTCCACAAAAAAATTAAAAAAAAAGTGGAAGACCAACTTTCCAGGAAGCTTCCTTGTTTCCTTTTAACATTTCTCCTCACCAAAGTGATTGGGTGCAAGATTTTCGAGAAAGTTCCCAACTTTCTTCTAAAATGGATTTCACGTCTCTTTGTTTTGTTAAGAGGAAAATATTTATGTCACCCAGTATAAAACTTCTCTCATTCTTGTTTGGACCATTCTGCAATACCTGAGAAGGTCGAGAAAGTCTCTAATTTAGCGTAGCCTTGACTCAAGGACTCACCAAATTTTTTCCCGGTCAGATGCAATTGATAAGGGTTTTCGATTTTGGTATGAAATTTGTAGCCTACCTAGTATGTTGAGAATGAGTCATACATTGATGGGAAGAGGAATTTTTCGTGGGCTTATAAGTTTAAGTAGTTGGGCTACTCTGTATACAGTCAATTAGTTTTATGGTGGAACCTCAATTTCTTCATGGTACCAAAACAAGTTGTCTCACATGTGAAGTCAAACAGTAAAACGACCACACGCGCTTGATGTCACCCCGTTGTGTTATCCACATGTTAGACTTGAAAATTTGTCACACATGAGGAGCATGTTGAGAATGAGTCATATGTTGATGGGAGAAAGGACCTTGCATGGGCTTATAAGTAGTTAAACTACTCTCCATATAGCCGATTAGTTTTATAGTAAAACCTCAATTGATTCAAAGACAATTGCAATCCAAACTATTTGATGACATATTGAAACATCTAGAGCTAGATTCATGTACCCTTCCTTGTACAGAACCTAAATAGGATTGACTTGTTCTCAACAAGATTCACTAAGACAATGCATAATGATTTATGAGTTTGTTTGCCTTCCAATATTTATTGGGAAATTTGAAAAAAATAACCAAACAACATTTAAATTACATGATCAAACCAAGAAAGTAAACAAATGGGCTTATTTTTAGTTACACCCTCGATTTTAATCTCACTTTGCTCCATGTAACTCAAAATTGCCACTTTACTCCCTTAGGCTCATAGTTCGCTCCACTTAGCCTCTTGCAACTCGATTTTGTTCGTTTTTACCCCCTGAAACTTGACGTAAGAAGTTGGTTCTAGTCCTCATGACCTAAATTGATGTTTACTACGCCACAAGGCTCTCTACTAAACCCCTCCATTGTATTTCCTTATTATTTTTATGATGTTGTGAACACGATTTATTCCTTGAGCCTTACTTTACCTTAGGAGTACTTTCAGACCTAGTTGGAGGAACTGAGAGGTAGGAAAACGAAATAGACCCTTTGGTGAGCTTATGCATGAAAACATTGGCGCTACACATGTGACGATTTCACTCATGATTAGGTTGTGACTCTTACCAAGGCTCGTTCATAAACACGATATGCAATATTGGATTCATATCTCTTAATTCAATGTTTACTTATCATAAATGAGAAAATAAAGGAATGAAATAACTTTTTGAGTACATCGATATATTTTTACATTAAGGGGAATGAGAGTTCGGTTAAGCCATACAATGGGCAAACCTAATTTGGTATTGAATTCGCTATTCATAAGATTTGAACCTAAAACCTCTCGCTTCCAAGTGAAAATGAATACCACCAAACTGTAGTACTGAGTGACAAGAAATGAAAGAACCTAGAAATATGAAAAGTAAGAAGAGGGAACCGGATCAAATGGCACCTTACTTAATATGCTTCCCGATTTTTAGGTATTTGATAACGAATTTTAAAAAATAAATAATGTTTTTTTAAATTCCTTACTAATTAGTAAATACAGGAGAAAATTTACATAATTACATTCAACATGTCGTAAATCCCCTCAGAAGTAGACTACTACTTCCAAAATCAATTTTGTCACTACTAATATAGTTAGTGACATTTCTGTTCAATTTAATTCAAACCCATGATGTAAAGTCTTGTTGTCTATGAAAAAAGAGTTAATTAGATTTAAATGCTCAAAATTTGAATTTTTTTTTATCAAACATTTATGCCTTTTAGAATTTTGATCAAGACGTTTTGGTACATTAGACCACATAAGTATTTTTTTTTTAAATTAAAAATAATAATTGTAATTTTTAAATTAAAATTTTACATATTGATTTCTAAATTTGTTCTTTTAATTAGTTGAGAGAATTTTTTTTATCCTGTCATTTTTTTATTCATGTATTTTAGGAGTTGTGGACTCTTTTGTAGGAGATAATTTTGGTTTTTTCGCTCAACATATTTATCCAATTATCTGTTTTAATTTTTGTTTCCGTTAAAAACATTTTTTTATCCAAAAATTGAAAAAATAATTGAAATGATGGATGCTTAGATTTTTTTGTTTCTTTATTATTTAGTATACTTTTTGTTAGATAATTATTTTGTATACATTTGAATTTGTATATATTGTTGATTAGTGATAATGGTACATTTATTGTTGGTTATCATATATTGGTTTTGTATTGATTGGTACATTTATTTTTAATTTTTGTGTGTACATATCGTTGATTGGTACGTTTAGTTTTAGCTTTTGGTACGTTTTGTTTTAGCTTTCGGTATGTTTAGTTTTAACTTCCGCTACGTTTAGTTTTGTTCTCGTTGATTGATAGGTTTTTTTTTCACGATTCTGTTACGATTGTTTTTGTATACATTATGGATTGTCCCATTTAGTATCATATGGATACGATTAATATTATATATATATATCATTGATTGGTACATTTACTTTTGTTCTTCAACGTTGTTTACTAGTTTGTTTATTTCCGGTTTTAGTAGGTTTGTTTTCATACATATATTTTTTTATTGGTACGTTGTATTATTCTCGATGTTATTTTCTTTTATGAATTACTACAAAAATTTATAAATGGATTACTACAAATATCTTAAATGGTATTTTATTTCTTCATTGAAAGGAAAAAAAAAAAATCAAACGGCAGGGTATTTTATTCCTTAATAAATTGTATATAATCATTTTTTTGTATAATTATCTTAGAGGGAATCAAAGGAGCCAGATTGTGGGAAAAAAATTTGTTTCAATATCTCTGCAATTTTTTCATGACGTGAAGACTTTAGGCCGTGGTAAGATTTGTAATTTTGGTATAAATAAAGGATAAGTATGATGGATGAGACTCCATATTTGTAGGAAAAATATTTAATCAAATCTCTATAACCAACAAATGTGTAATTTATAGAGTTGAAAACTCAGACACATATATCAAAATGTTCCAGGTTTTAATTAGTTTTTTTCGGGCGGTTTGAACGGTTTATCCGGTTAGGTTTGTAGGCTTATTTAGGCCCAAACAACAGTTGTTTAACATATGGCCGAGATCGTTTTGCAACCCATACATCGAAGTCCCCGTTTCTTTGTTCCTATTGGAATTTGCAGCCCATTTTCGGGCGATCCAGCATCTCCGATCTTCGTCGTTACGTTTTCATCTTCTTTTACCTCCTTCCAAGTTCCAAGAATGGCTTCCTGAATCCAGCTCCATTGTCTCCATAGTCAACCTCAAAGATCACAGAATGGAGCTTGCTCTTTCCATCCTCTTCCTCTTTCTCTTTCCATCCTCTTCCTCTTTCTCAACTTCTCCTCTTTTCTTCGTCCTGCTACTGCCGGAGGCGGCCTTCATACTTCCTACCCTCCAGGTCCCCATCTCCTCATCTGTGATATATATATATATATATATATATATGTATGTATATTTGTATGCATTTTATATTATATGTTCATTTGCATCTGTGTTCATTTAGTTTCTTGGTTGTTTTTGGAACTTGAAAATCTATCTGTGATCATAATTAACTACCGTTTGGTTCCTGAGAAATCAAAGGATTTTTTTTTTTTTTTTTTTTTAATTCTAACTGGTGGTTCTCTATCTTAGCTAATGGATTCCTTGATTCAGATGTGGAGAAATTAGTCATTACCAATTCTTTTGTTGTTCACAGGTTGCCCTTGTTGCAAATTATCCATGGGATGGCGCTCAGGATAAAAGTTAATCAATTTACATCCATAAAAGTTCTGCACTGAACCATGCTGATTGATAACTTGATACTAGGGTCTTACTTTTTTGATATGCTGTTGTATATATTTCTCGTTCTTTGTTTTTCATTTGCCTTTTATAAGCTGGAAATCTTGTCCTCTTAATGGAAAAATCTGTCAACCTTTGGCTCTCTTGGAACATCTTTGACAGCAATGGAAAAAGCAAACGATTTGTTTGTTGAAAATTGTCCAGAATAATTGTCTTCCTTCATTTCCATTAGACTTCTTCCGGCTGTATGTTGGCCTCCGTGTGAGTGTAGGTTTTGATCATTATTCATTTTTACCTATGATGCCCAATGTGTTCAGGTTTTTAAAATTTTCTTTTGTAGTGTGAAACAAGCATGGTGATGTCAATAGTAGGTCTTAAAGTGTTACTGTAATGTTATGAACATTGCCGATTACTTCTAATATGTTATGGATTTTCGGATGGTGCCTAACAATATGTGTAAGTTCAAAATAACACTATCCCAGAATTTATGCTAACGCTTATTAATTTTTATTTTGCACATATGCTCGTCTTTTGATCTAATTAAATTACAGGAAAGATTATTTTGCACGTCCAGACGACCAGACATTCCGGTTCTTAGCAAGTGTATATAGTCACTCTCACTTCAATATGTCATTGCGCTGTCTTCAACTAAATAATAGCCCCACAATAATTTATTAGTTTTAAGTTTAAATTTATTGATTAATTTAGTTAAACAACTGTTAGATGTCTTCAAATCTAATTAAACTACGAGGGGGGCTACATTTGACTAGCATGATGCCCCTTGACCAAATTATAGCCTGGTGGGCTTCGTAGAATTATAGTCTGGTCATCGGTTAAATATGGATTTTTGACAAATAATGTCTTTTTTTGCTTTTAGACCTTTAGTCTTCTCCATTAGAGATGACTTACTATTGGATTTAGTGGGTCTGGCTCCTTCTGATTGGGCCCTTTATTTTTACTCAAGCCAATTGATTGGCTGTTGCCACTTAATGCTACGGTTTAGTAGTATTTCTCTTTACTTGTAAGTGAGAGGTTTTATGTTCGTTTATCGCAAAAAATGAATTTTAAACCACATTATTGCTAATCAATTGTGAAGCTTAGTCTATTTTCCTCAACTCTTAGTATAAATAATATCGTTTGTCAAAAAAATAAAATTCATTGGCTGTTTTAATAGCTCAATGTGAAAGCCACTTGATGACGATGTTAAAAGGTAGCAAGCAGCCAATAGTACGAGAAATTTTTCAATGTGACCGGAACACGGGATGATACACTATGTGTTATTATACAAATAGTGAGATATGTGCGTTAAAAAGTTAATAACTTTAAAAATAAAATTTTCCACCACTTATATAAAAATATGTGATATACCACTCGTGTTCCAGTCATAATGAAAAAAAATTTCAATAGTACAAGGCATTGGATGCTTTTCTTTTGGTTCCCATCAGCAAAAGAGAAAATGTAGGAGGTGGATTGTCTGCCCTCCCATTTCCATACTCTCCCCATGCCCTCCTGTTTGTGTGGTCACGGTTAAGTCACGTCAACATTTTATATTCCTATTACTTTTTATTTTATTATTTCTATAAAAAAATTAATATAAAATATTGACGTAACTTAACCGTGACTATATATCATATGAGGGCATGAAGAAAGTATGAAAATGAAAGGATAGACAATCCATCTCTGAAAATGTAAGCCTTTCTCGTTTATGAAAAACAGAGAAAGACAGCTCGGGTTCTTCTATTGGTAGTAGGGGTGTTGGTGACAACATGGTTTAGTGTGGGTCATAGTGTTAGATTGTGAATTATTTTTTTGACAAAAAAAAGAGTTAATATCATCGTTTACCTAAAGTAGGAGCAAAAGAATAAAAAATTTATGGTGGTCTATAGTAAGGTATACTGTTATAACCGTTATACTTTGATATTTATATTTTTAAATAAAAATTTAATTTTTTATGTGAAACGGAAACATGAAAATAATGGTGTGATTAATTTATTACGTGTTATCATGTCATAAAATTAAAATACAACATGAAGTGAGGATAAATTTGAGCCACGCCGCTCTAAAGTTTCGGTGTAATGTAACGAGATGGGATTCCTGCCCAATCTGCATCACTGAACGCCTTCAAGGATAACTCACCCCGAGTATAAGAAATACCAACAGATAACGTACCCTTGAGATATCGCAAGATACGTTTAACGGCTGTGAAGTGAGACACCATGGGAGACTGCATAAATTGACAGACCTGATGAACGGAGAAGGCAATATCGGGGCAAGTAAATGTAAGATATTGCAAGGCACCAACAATGCTCCGATATGCAGTGGGATGGTTATAAGGGGTACCATCATCTTTAAGAAGTCTGTTGTAGGGCAAGCATGGTGTATCATAAGCTTTACAGTCGACCATCTCAACTTTCTCCAAGAGATCCTGTATATACTTTGTCTGGGACAAAAATAAGCCTGGAGAAGTTTTGGTGATCTGAATCCCTAAAAAATAATGAAGCTCGCCCAAGTCTTTGATGTCAAACTCAGTGGTCAAGGATTGAATGACCTGTTGAATAACGATAGAGGAACTCCCAGAGATAATAATATCATCGACATAGAGTAAAAGAATGACAACATCACGTCCAACAACCTTGACAAATAAAGAAGAGTCAGAATATGTAGACTGGAATCCGAGAGAGGGAAGAAAACTTGTGAACCATTCATTCCAGGCGCGAGGAGCCTGTTTCAAACCATACAGGGACTTATGCAGTTTACACACAAAATCAGGCCGAGAATTATCCTCAAAACCCGGTGGTTGAGCCATATAGACTTCTTCATTCAATACTCCATGCAGAAATGCATTCTTGACATCCAACTGGCGAAGAGACCAATTAAAATGAGCTGCCAAGGCTAGGACTACGCGCACAGTGGTTGGCTTAACCACTGGACTAAAGGTCTCCCCATAATCCAAACCAGGCTCTTGACTAAACCCCTTAGCAACCAGGCGAGCCTTATGTCGAGCAATTGAGCCATCGGAATTCTTTTTAAGTTTGAACACCCATTTACACCCAACTAGATTCTTATTGGGGGGTAGAGGAACTAAGCTCCAAGTCTGTTGAGACGCCAAAACCTCCATACAAGAGCTGTCCACTTTCCAATACTCCATTCAAGAGAAAAACCAAAGTTGAAGGCCCATTATTTTCCACCAAAAAAGTGGCAGAGCGACTATGGCATATTTCCATTCCTTGTTGGGACGAGTTATCTTTCTTCTGAGAAAAGATTTCATGTCTCTGTTTTTTTCAAGAGGAAGATAATTATGTCACCCACTATAAAACTTTTCTCATCATTTTTGGAACGAGTCCGCCGTGCATCGAGAACTTCTATAATTTAGGAGTAGGTTCAGGTTCAATCTGTTCAGTTTTTTATAAAATCGAAATTATTGTTTGGTTTGATTTTTTCTTGATTTAACTTAGGTTCCATTTTTTTTTAGTTCCATTCGGTTTTGTTTTATAATTTATATAAAACCTGATTGTTTTTTTTTTTTTTAATCTGAAAAATATCATCAGGAATAGAAAATCAAACTGTGTGGAGGCTTAGCAGCAAACCCAAATAATGTACCGCATGAAACATGTCTGTCCAAAGACACTGACTACAACAATATCTATTAAACTCTACCAAAACAATTGAGGCTAAAATGATCAATTACCCATTTCTGTCCATAATAGGCAGAAAGATAATTGGATCATATGGTTCCACAAAAGAACTCTTCTTTACTGTCAATCACGGCACAGCAATAAATTAAATAATACATCGACGGTATGTACGATGAAAAGTACGAGCTACAATATGATTCTTGATATATTTGTATCGATTGAATTATGTTAATGATAATCACTTTTACAAGAAACTTGACCACACCCTCAGTATCTATGTAAAAGCACAACAATTTGTTTATACAAGTGTATATATCACTATTCTAAAAATCCTCGCCTAGCGCCTCCTAGGCCCCGCCTAGGGGCTAGGTGGTTGGTCACTAGGCACCCGCCTAGGTTGCGACTCACTTAGACAGAAAAATATAACTTTCATTTTGCATTTTATTTATTTTTCAATAAATTGTAAGAGACATGTTGAATACTTGAATGAACACACATTATATGCTTGTTCCCCATGTTTTCATTATGTTCCAATATTTCAAAATATATATGTCATTCTATGTTGTAGTTTTTGATCAAATTATATACATTTTAAATATAAACAGATACTTATTTATACGAAATATAATACATTTATTTAAATTCACCTAAGCCCCGCCTAGCTGCCTAGGTGCTAAGCCTCATCCCACCATCTGACTAGCGCCTTCTTTTAGAATCTTGGTATATATACACAACAACGCACTATCCTCCCGCAAAAGACAAAATTACAAAAACGACATCGTTTTTAGTGTTACTTCGGTTCGGTTCGGTTTTTTATCTATAAAAACAGAAACCAAACTAACCAATTTTTGTTTCGTTCGGTTTTGTATTGATTCAATTTTTTTCGATTTTCGGTTTTTTGAACCATCCCTATTCTAATCTAGTGTAGCCCTGACTCAAGGGCTCGCCAAATTTGTTCCCAGTGCAATTGATAAGGGTTGTCGATTTTTGTAGAAATCTGAAGCCTAAGTAGTATTTGAACAATTGTAATCCAAACTATTTGATGACATATTTATTCATCAAGAGCAGGATCATGTACCCTTCGTTGTACAGAACTTAAATACGAGTTTGTTTGCCCTTCAATGGGAAATTTGGAAAAATAATCAAATAATATTTAAATTAGATGATCAAACCAAGAAAGTAAACAAATGGGCTAATTTTTAGCTATATCTCCTGAAACTCAAAAGTCGCAACTCCTTGAAACTCAAAGTTTGCTCCGCTTTGCCATTTTGATCTCATTTTGTCTCCTAAAACTTGAAGTCGTCTCTACAAAACTCAAAATTCACTCTACATTGTCTTAGATCTGTTAATTTCTTATGTGGGTCATTTTCCTTTTTATTTATTTTTTTATCTCTTCAATTACTTTTAAACTTAATAGTATCTGGTTGTTGAATGTTAAAACATAATTGAGATTTATAATCAAATTTAATGCACATGTGACATAGTATTATTTGGTGTTGGATCTCACATATGTTTTAGGAGCTCGACCAATAAGTTTTAGGGAAAAGAGAGAGTCTACAAGTCAATTTCTGAATGAGGCAGATCAAATTGCGAATAAAAGTCCGGATATAAGTTGAAGCGTACTCGTAAATTTTTGAATGAGGCAGATCAAATTGCGGGCATCATCAGTATACCAAGAACTATCGTCGGAAGATTCACAATTCTCATCAAATAGTTTAACCGACTTTTGGTGCATTCACATTTAAGAAGATGTTTCGACTCCTTCATGCTGTTACAAATAATGCAACAGTTTCTGATCAGTCATCTTCGTCATCATCTGTATTACCATAAAATTTGTTATCAAATTACAAGAACAAGATGTTTCTTCTTCACTTTTGTCTTGTGCATGGGTTTAGCTAGACAAGCTTGAGCGTGATGTTTTTCAGAGCATGTAATGTTGCTCTTTAGCCTTCATCCGCATTCATTTTTTTTCGCTCATCCAAATTGTTTAATGTGATGATGTGCGAACACAAAATATTCATTGAGCCTTACTTTACCTTTGGAGTACTTTCGGAGCTAGTTTGACCAACTTAGAGGTAGGAAGCGGAATCGACTCTTTGATGAACCTAAACATTAAAACATTGACACTATATGCGTGACAATTTCATTCATGATTAGGCTGTGACTCCTACCAAGGCTTGTTTATGAGCACGATATGCAACATTGGATCCTTATCTCTTAATTTAATGTTTACTTATCAGGAATGAGAAAACTTAGAAGTATGAAAATGTAAGAGAAGAGAATCGGCTCAACTAGCCGTCCTAGTCGATATGCTTCCTGATATTTTGATATTTTAAAGAAAGCTTACATTTTTTCAATTCCTTACATATTAGTAAATACAAGAGAAAATTTAAATAATTACATTCGAAATAGACAACTACTTCCAAAATCAATTTTGTCAATACCAAACCTATATAGTTAGTGATACTTATCTTTTATTTAACTCAAGCCCTATAATGTAAAATATTGTTGTTTATTAAAAAATAAAATAAAAATCAACCTATAGAATTTAGTTTGGTTCGGGCTGTTTGAAAAATGGGAAGAGATTCATTTGCAACCCATATGTCGAAGTCCCCGTTACTTTGCTTCCAATGGAATTTGCAGCCCATTTTCCAGCGAGTTCCAACAATGGCTTCCTGAATCCGATTCCGGAGCTCCATCGCCACCATCGTCAACCCCAAAGATCACATCATGAAGCTTGCTCTTTCCATCCTCTTCCTCTCTCTCAGGCTTCTCCTCTTGTCTTCGTCCTGCCACTGCTAGAAGCGGCCTTCACAGTTCCTACCCTCCAGGTCCACATCTCCTCATCTGTCATATACATACATACATACATACATACATACATACATATTTGTATGCATTCTATTTTCATGTGTGTGCATTTAGTTCTATGGGAGTTGAAAAACTGAGATTACAAGAACATGAAGTAAATTGAAAAATTTTCCTTTGATATTTCAGGTACCAAACGGTAGTTAATTATGATCAGATGGATTATCATGCCTGTTGCGTCCTTAAATTCTTTATATTTTAGGTGGATTAGCGCTACTAGGAAAGGAAACTAAATCTTTAAGCATTAAGAATTTAGCTAATTGTAAATTAATGTTGATAGGTTTCGAATTTGGTCCTCGCGCTGGTTCCGGCAGGCAATTGTTTGAAGATAATGAGTCTCAGACGCGGTATTTATCACTAAATTGAAGCTTAGTAGCTTAACAAGAATTATATAATCTAATTTGATATAATTATGTGTTTACTGAAAATGTGAAAAAAAATTGGTGACACAGTGTTGATGTAGCTCAAGGGTACATGACTAATTCTGACCTGGGACAGGCCATTAAGGCGTTCGGCCAAAGATGCAGTAACATTTATACGGCTTACAGGTGATTACTTGGGCTTGTGCATTTTTAACATTTGCCAGATTATAATTTTACCACTTGTTAGTAGAAACAAAACAATCGTATTTGTTAGTAGTAGTTTGAGCTGGATAAATACATGATTTTAATTGTAGGATTTTTGTTTAGGCATCTCATGAGGGATTTTTCGAATGGATTATCAGTTTTGGGAAGAGTGTGAATAGGGTTCCGCTGGTAATCGTTTCACTGAAGTTTCCTCTTTGTTTTTTATCGCTTTAGTTTTATTTATTAGAATAACATCTTGACTAACATCTTATGAAGTTGGTAATGTTTGATGTATTATTGCTTGTAGTGGGTAGTAGCAATTTCTGCTAAGCCCGGGGTGGAAGAGCCTGAAGCTGCATTTAAGGTGAATGTTCTGTTACATACAAAAACAAAAACCAAACAATTTTATTTTTGAATATTAATTTATCCAAATTATATCCAAGCCGCCATTTGGTAAAAACTTTTGAATCCTGAAATTTTAATCCTTCCTATATACAATCAATTTTTTGGAACATGGCAGGATTTTTGAAGGAAGACGCATTAGCGTCCCCCCTTCCCTTCTGTAAATAATAATAACGTAGAAATTATATTTGTTCCATAACCCAGAAATGGTTATTATTCAAAAGAACAGGAACCTGCTTTGATTCCTTCAAGATTAGCACAAATTAGTCCTTGCAGCTGCTTGAAACTGAAATTAACCATAGAGCTGTGTAATAAGGATTCAGGCACCAGTACCTGAAATCTTTTTGCAACAGTAAACGCTGAATAAGGGTCAGAAATTTAATTACATTGATTGCTTATTAGTGGAAGTTAAAAAAGTGCGATATAGCTTCTAGCTTATTGCACCTTTGAATCCAGAAGGGTGCAATACCTGTTTACCACCGAATTGAGTTGATTCTGGTATTGGAGAATATCCATCTGCACTCTTTAGAAAAGTTTTATTCATTCCGCTAGTTCAATTATGTTACTTGTCCCTCAGAAAGGACAGATTCTATCAATTGTATGTGTTTTGAGGGCAGTTTTAGTCACCATTTTTTTGTTACTTTTTCTCTGATCTTGTATGGAAAGAAATAAAGGAAACTGCTACGAGCTACTTATGACCACAAGAAACTTATAATGAAACTGAGAAGCTGTAATATGACAAAGATTGTAATTTATAAGTACACGCCAAAAAATCACTTGCAATTGGATATTTTCATTTCCCTCTTCTTCTTCCTTAAAAAGTTCATTGTTTCTGAATTCCACTGCAACTAATAATATATTATTGTTAGTCTGTCATTTTCCACCTGCCATATTTCGCGTTTACTGTCGAAAACTGAAGTCATGAATTTCACTTTTTGTCGAAAAAGTTTTGCATATTACCCGGATTTCAATTTATTGAGTGTTTGCCTACACTGACGGTGTAGTATTTTTGTATTCTGTGTGCTACTTTAAAAATCTCTTTTGTTCCTTTTCCATTCCCGAGAATGTAAATCGATTGTTACTCGTTCATGCAATTTCAAGTGATAGTTTGAGCATTTTTTGATAAAGATGCTGGGTGCCGCATTACATTGGAAATGTGCATGGAGATGAACCTGTAGGCCGTGAGCTTCTAATTCTACTTGCAAATTGGATATGTGACAACTATTTGAAAGATCCTCTGGTATTTTTCTTTCCTTTTATTGTAGGTGTATGTCTAATTATTGTTCTGTAACTCTTTAGTGTTATACCCTACTTTTCTTTGTAATTTATGGCAATTTTAAGTTACTTCATTCTTACATTTTTGTCTTATTTTCATCTATTTGTTCCTGTTTCGACATATCTGCTTTGCAAATAAAAAAGAAATCTATTTTTGGACACTTCTGGAAGTTTTCCTCTACTTGCTTAGTCATTTGTGAATTTTTTACACTTTGATTGTGATGTGTAAAGACTTGGTTGTCGTTGTAGGATTCATATAGCTGACCCTTCTTAATAGTGTTCTAGGATTCAAATTGTAATATCATTTTTCTTTTCTCTCTTTCGTTTTTTTTTTTTTTTTTTTTTTTTTTTTTTTTTTTTTGGTGTGGAAACAAATTGTAATATCATTGATAAGAATATACTACAAATTTGCATAACTAATATTTTATACAATTTTGTATAAACGTTGGGTACCCAAGTTGTGAAAATTGTTTGAACCCTTTGTTTCCAAGAGCTTAATCATCTCAATCATTTGAATCTGATCATCAGCTGCACCCAAAAATCAAACTCACAAATTTCATAAGAATAATGTTAACTCAGGTTCTACTATTAAGGTATTTAGAGTTGATGATAACAATGATGTGATCAAATAAATACCTGGGAAATGTAGATTTTCAACAGGTTTGCAGTCATTATTAACCAGACAAAATCTCAAAAAATTCACTGAACTTCAACTAAGAACTCATCTGTTATCAACTTCTTTGTGATCCGTAACAACAAAATTTATTAAGATTGCAGTTTATGTAAAAGCCCCAAACTTATTCCATGGCGCTTAGATAGTATTCGTACTACTTCAGGTCCGGCTTTGCCAATTCTTCTCAATCTTATCATGCAATTGCTTCCGCAGCTAACTGAAACGAAATTAATAAATGCGAACCATTACATAAGATATAGCATATGCAATGAGATTGAGTCATTTTAATGTATAGCTAATGAGATTGAGTCTATTGACTACGATGGCGAAGCTCATGAGACAGGGAGAGATTAATTCAATAGTAAGTGGTTAGATAAGTCGATAGTAACTGGCGAAGCACATGAGAACACAATCTCTTACAGGGGGCATGAGCTATGAATCATCCAAATAAGACAACTATAAAACTGAGTGGTACGTATTGGCTATGATCCAATGGTCCACATTACAAGCTCAATATCAAATACTAAATCAATCTTCTTAATGGCCGAGTAATCTGCAAGTGTTTATACATCTACATTCTTATCCACTCGCCTTTCAATAAATATAACCATCTTAATATATAGCTCGTGAGATTGATTCCATTGACACTTTTTAGTTTCTTGTTTCATTTTTATGTTCTTACGCTTCAATTCATAATTTCATTTAATCCGTTGTGCCCTAAAATTATTCAGGTGGAATCCTTTATTTGTTTTATGTTAACCAAAAAGAAAAAAAGAAAAAAAATCGTCATTTACTAGTACGATGGTATGAATGTAAATATCACAAGAGAGAATGCTCTAAAGAATACACTACATATATTTTTATGTTTACATTTTTTTTTTAACAGATAACATTATTTACACTAAGTGGCAATGGACTAATAATAATGTGGTTAAAATTCTCCTTTGGTGAGAATTGAACGTAAGACCTTTCGTTTACAAGTGAAGAGAAATACCACTAGACCATAATACTAAGTTGCATATTCACATTTTTTTGTACAAAATAATTTATATCATTTTATCATAAATATTACTATTGTTTCTAGTCAATGATAATTTGATAACTGTTTCATTTTCAGTTTCTTAGTTATCAACGCATGAAAACTCATCCAACATTCATTGAATTAAGATTATCACTAGAAGAAAAATACAAGTACGTATAAAGGGTTTACATTGTAAATCTACCCCAAGGGAATCGAATCGACCCCTCCCTTAAGAACTCTGGAACGATAGGACAAAGACAAAAGAGGCTCCATCATGAAGGAATATATTACGTATCGTCTTAGTTCTAACAATTTACTAATTATATAATTAAGGGAATTGGTGGTCGTTTGTTTGCGAATCAATACGAGAAGCTGACTCAATACCAGTAGATGAACTGTGTCATTATTTTAACAAAGTTGATTAACAATGCAATCAAAGAATAATTAACCATTGAGAACGATCTAGATCATGCATATTGACATGCAATGCATTAGGTGTTGGTAAAGTAGCCTTACACGTGTCCAGAGTTTTTGACATTTCTCGGTTGGCCATCTTGATGTTGATGACCTCTAACTAAAGCCAAACCTCAGTGGTTTGAAAAAGAGTGGATGGCTGAAGATAACACTGTGCATGATGCAGTGGCTGACGAATTAACTTCATTCTTTGCAAGCAAGAGCAATTGTTGGATTAACTCAAATTTGATGGCTACATTCAATTGGGTGAGGGTTGGGAGGAGGCTACAATATTTTAGACTAAATATAATTTGTCACTTCTAACTCTCTAGATTCAATTCAATAGTTTTCATAAGAGATTGGTCAAGATCACCTCTAGTCCTCAAGACCTATGGCAGAAGCAAGAGGTCTTCAAAGAGCTTTTGTGTAATAAAATTTCCCTGTCACATTTTATTAGTATCTAAGGTAAAATCTCACTTAATCATTCATTGATCTTATCTTCTTTTTTCAACCGGTCATATCTAATCTATAGTTGATAACAATATAAGGAAATATTTTGTCACTTCTGACTCTAAATTCTATTCAACATTTGTCACAAAAGGTTGGTCAACATTGCTCCAGTCCTCAAGACCTATAGCAAAAGTAAGCATGGAAGCAGAAGAAGAGGTCTTCAAAGTAGTTTTGTGTAATAAAGCTTCTAGGTCGCATTTCATTGGTCTCTAAGGCCAAGTTTTGCTTAATCATTCATCGATCTTATCTTCTTTCTTCAATCAATCATATCTGATTCGTAACTGGTAACAACACAAGAAAATGTTTTTTCACTTCTGACTTTCTAGATTCAATTCAACAGTTGTCATAAGAGGTTGGTCTACATTGCCTCCGGTCCTCAAGACCTAAATTGATGTTTACTACGCCACAAGCAGCCTCTCTACTAAACCTCTCCATTGTATTTCCTTATTATTGTTATGATGTTGTGCAAGTGAAGTATTCCTTGAGCGTTACTTTGAGTACTTGATACTTAGAGAGTTAGAGGTAGGAAAACCGAATCGACCCTTTGATGAGCCTAAACATTAAAACATTGGCCCTATAAACGTGACATTTTCACTTAGGATTAGGCCATGACTCCTACCAAGGCTCGTTCATAAACATAATATGCAACATTGGATCCATATAATTCTTAATTCAATATTTACTTATCAAAAATGAGAAAATGAAGGAACAAAAGAACTTAAAAAATATAAAAAGTAAGGAACGGGAATCGGATCAACTAGCCCCCTAGTTGATATGCTTCCTTATTTTCAAGTATTTGACAACCAATTTAAAGAAATATTATTCCGAGTTTTTACGAGTTGGTAAATACAAGAGAACATTTAGATAATTACTTCCAAAATCATTCGACAGCTACTAACTGCCCATAGAAATAGACAACTACTTCCAAAATCATTTTATCACTAATCATTTTGTCACTACTAATATCGTTTTGTCACATTTTTCTTCAAATTTAATCCAAATCCTATAATAGTCACTTAGTACTATGGTCTAATGGTGTTCTTCTTCACTTGTAAGTGAGAGGTCTTAGGTTTGATTCTCGTCAAAGGAGAATTTGAATCACATTATTGCTAGCCTATTGTGAAACTTAGCATACTCTCTCTATTAGTGTAGACAATATCGTTGTTACAAAAAAAAAAAAAAAAAAAAAAAAAAAAATCAAACCCTATAATGTAATACATTGTTGTAAATGGGCCGAGATCCATTTGCAACCCATAGCTCGAAGTACCAGTTACCTTGATTCCATTGGAATTTGCAGCCCATTTTCCCGCGATCCAGTACGACAACTAGTGGCAAGCCACGGTTATCCACCTCTTCTAAGGGCCTGGAATAATCACAGAGGTATTTCAACTTTTTCCTAGCTACAGTCAAGCAAACTCACCAGTTTGGAGCCTTGAACCCGAGACCTCCCGGTTTTTTGTATTTTGAGAGCTGAAATTTGCGCCCTTACCATTGGGGCACTTGATGTGGTTGATTAATTTTGATTATTCAATGAACCAAATTCAATAAAAAATAGTGATATGAAACCAAACTAGTCTTTTTTTTTTTTTTTTGAACTTTTATCTTGAAATCTCTCGATCTTGAAATCCTAAATCCGCCACTGACTTCCTGAATCCAGCTCCATCGTCTCCATCGTTTCCATGGTCAACCTCAAAGATCACAAAATGGAGCTTGCTCCATCCTCTTCCTCTCGCAGCTTCTCCTCTTTTCTTCGTCAAGCCACTGCTAGAGGTGGCCTTCACAGTTCCTAGTCTCCAGGTCCCCATCTTCTCATATGTAGTGTGTGTGTGTATATATATATATATATGTTTGTATGCATTTTATGTGTATGTGTGTGTATTTGCATCTGTGTTCATTTAGTTTTCTGGTTGTTTTTGGAAGTTGAAAAACTGAGATTACAAGAACAAGTTGAAATTTTTTCCTTTGATTTCTCAGGAACCAAACGGTAGTTAATTATGATCAAATAGATTATAATGCCTATTACTTTCTTAATTTTTTACAGTCTAGGTGGATTAGCGCTACTAGAAAAAGGAAACTAAATCTTTAAGCATTAAGAATTTAGCTAATTGTAAGTTAAATGTTGATAGGTTTCGAATTTGGTCGTCGCGCTGGTTCCGGCAGGCAATTGTTTGAAGATAACGAGTCTCAGACGCGGTATTTATCATTGAATTTGAAGATTAGTAGCTTAAAATGAATCTTCTTTCTTGAGAAAACTGCCGCTCAAGAATTTAGTGCTTTGCAGCGCTACGGTACCTACCTGGAGCCTTGTTCCTTATCATCCCATCATGAATCTTCTTCCAAACTAGTGGGTATTCAAGATAAAACGACATGCATATGGTTCGATCGAGAGACATAAGGCGAGGTTATGGCCAATGGTTTTCATCAAAAACCAGGGATTGGCTGCAACGAGACTTTTAGTCCTGTTGTAAAGCACAATTCGGCTTGTGCTTGGTTTGACAGTGTCAAAGAAGGGGCGTGTAAGGCTGTTGGACATCTAGAATGCTTTCTTGCATGGTTATCTCACTGAGGAAATTTATCTGAAACAACCAGCGGGTTTCATTGACAAGCAGTACCTACACCATGTTTGCAAGTTGCAGCGCAGTTTATATGGGTTAAAACAAGCACCAAGAGCTTGGTTTCAGAGATTTCTGATTTCTTGCTTCAATTGGGATTTCAAGAATTCAAGTGTGATTATTCTTTGTTTGCGTTTAATCAAAGAGGAGTTAATCAAAGAGGAGTATATAGAATCCAAGTGTGATTATTCTTTGTTTGTGTTTAATCAATGAGGAGTATATCTCACATTACTAATCTATGTGGATGATATGTTGCTCACAGGAAACAACACTTATCAAATGGTTCGGTTGATAAAGAGATTGGGCACTTTATTTTCCATGAAGGACTTGGGTCCTCTCAACTACTTCCAAGGTGTTGAAGTAACTTGCTCTGGTGATCAAATGCATTAAATTTACCAATGCCAAGCCAATCTCAACTCCAGTTTCTTCTGGACAAAAACTGAGTGCTTTGGGGATTGAATTATACCAAAGTGTTGGAGGTGCCCTACATTATTTGACCATTACGAGACCTGATCTTTCTTATGTTGTGAACCAAGTGCGTCAGTCCTTGCTTTCGCCCAACAACACTCATTGGATGGCAGTTAAGAGGATCCTACGTTATTTGAAGGCTACCTATGATCAGGGTCTTGTTTATAAACCTGGAGGTGTACAATTGACTGCTTTCTCTGATTCAGATTATATAGAGAACCTAGACACACGCCATTCAACTGGAGGCTTCTGTGTATACTTGGGTAAAAATTAATGTTGTGGAGTTCGAAGAAACAGAAAACGGTTTCCAGGTCTAGCACCAAAGCTGAATATAAGCAGCTTGCATACACTGCCGCTGAGTTGCCTTGGTTATGTTCGTTGTTTAGGGACATACATTAGAATCTTCTAAGATAACAGATTTGGTGTGATAATTTGTCTTCCATTGCCTTAGCATCCAATCCAGTTTTCCACTCAAGAACCAAGCACTTAGAAGTTGATTATCATTATGTCAGGGAGAAGGTGACTTGAGGTGAGCTACTAGTGAATTTTATTTGTTCACAAGATCAAATTGATGATTTGTTCACGATGGGTTATCTTCATCTCGATTTAAACTGCTGGTGTCCAACCTTCCAGTTGTGCTACGATCTGTCAGCTTGCCAGAGGACGTTAGATCAAGTCAGACCTCTAGTTTCCAATCATACTCTCAGGTTTGTTATTTGTGTGATTCATCCTTATCTCAACAGAAGTCTGTTAGGTCTGGGATTATTTGAATATTTCTTAGCTGAGTTAATTAGTATGATTTGCTTTTGACATAATAAAAATTAGTATGATTTGCTATTTTGAAGTTTAAACTTCAAAACTACCGAGTAAATAGGGTTTTGAAAGGGTATGCAAATTCAGCTGAAAACCCACCAATGATCTCAGGCAAAATACTCTCAATGCTTAGTTTTTGCATCACCAAAGCCAAGTTTTAATCAAACCAAAGTTGTTGAGCAAAACGTGTTGTTTCCTTAGTACAAAATCAGACAGAAACAAATCAATTTTTGCCAGAGTACAGAAGTTTGAATTCAACCCCTGGCGTACATGTTAACGCTAATGAAGTCTTCAGAAAGCGGACCTTAAGATCAGGACTGACAGAGCAGCCCCCATGGCGTCGCGAGTTTCCAAGGTACCCACTTGCTGCATTGGGCTAGATGATCAGATTGTTAATCAATCTTCTTAATGCCCAAGTAATCTGCAAAAGTGTTTACACGTCAACATTCTTATCCACTCGCCTTTTGGTAAATATAGCCATCTTAATATATAGGTCGAGAGATTGATTATATTGACTAAGATATTGAAACAAAAAATAATTTTGATGACAATTAAGCTGATGTGATTAATCGATGGTTACTTACATGCAATTTTTGTGACATGGTGACTAATTACAATGCCTTTTGCGAATTTGTTCTGTATCGTTGAAGCTAGCACTTTCAAGTCCACTTGGAGCTGCCTCGTCACGATATTCGCATGTTCGTTTCAGTAGTTTTTTATTGAGTTCTTTCAAATCTTGCTCGTACACTAAACGAGCCCCACACTTCTTCACCTTATACAAGTTTGCTTTTAGGTCTTCCCCATACCCATCACCAAAGTCAATTCCGAATAAAAACTGTACCTGATGACAATCTTCACGAGGCAAACAATATTGACGAGGAAAATAAAATACCCAAAGGTTTTTTGACACAATAGGCAATAATTCAGTCCCAATGTATTCTGGGCCAAGTTTTTCAGGGCTAACAAGTTCCACTGAACAGTGAATTCTGAAACAATACCAACGAGGAAGCTCCACATTTAGTATAATAGGGTCTTGGTATTGAAAAACACAGAAGGCAATCCCAAGCCAGTTGGTACATGATGGTGGAGGAAGCTCCACATTTATTGAATGTCCCACACTCTGATTATCGAACCACTTTGGAATTTCACTTCCAGGGATAAGAATTTTCGATCCCTGTAGCAGAAGAAAGATCAATTATTTAGAGAGAGAGAGAGAGAGAGAGAGAGAGAGAGAACCTGAATGACAGATTTTAGAATCCTATTAATCAAGTCTTCATCTGGAACCAATGCAATGCAATTCCGGCAAGTGACACTAGCATCATACAAATTGAATGCACCTGAAAACCTTCGTAAGGAAGTGCAATTGTCCAGCTTTACTCTTAATCCTCTGTTTGATGGAAGAGGTGGCAATTTTTGAAGGCTTTTACACCCCTCCAGATCAAGATCCCTAAGCTTAGAAAGGTGTCTAATGCTTTCAGGTAGACTGACTAAATTATTTCTGTTGAGATACAATGTTGTCAATAAGGACAAGCAGCCAATATCATCAGGGATATCCCCCTCCTGGAGATTACAATCACATAGATCTAAGTATGTCAAAGAGCACAAACGATTTAGAGAAGACAACACCAAACGCCAACAAGGAGGAGGATCAGGGCGACTCTTTTCAAGTCCAAATAAGCGGTGAAGGCCCCACCCATCCCTTGCTTTATCATCTAATCCACAACCGACTATGAAATCACTTCTCGAAACCCTGTCATAATTTCTCGTAAACACTAGACCTTTGAGATTTTTCATACCCACAAGTGGCTCTGTCATAGTGGGTCCCACTTCAAGCCTCCATAAGTGATCCATGTCTCCTAGGAGTTTGTCAATCTTTGAGCATCCAATCACATCGAGATGGTAAAGAGACTTCAAATTACAAAGAGCCCTTGGAAGGTACAAGAGATTTTTGCATTTCCGTAGAAACAAATACCTAAGCCCAACCGCATGTCCAATTGATGAAGGTATTTTCTTGATTGCAGTCTTGTTTAACACGAGCATGTATAAATTATTCATCTGCTCCCCAAATTCTGGAATCTTTTTCACATTTGAGCAGCCACCAAGAATGAAATGTACAAGAGAATCCATTTCAACCTTACTTGGAAGGCTCTTAATGCTTTCACAGCCACCAAGACACAAAACTTTAAGTCTTTTGAGGACTGCAATAGACGGATGTATCTCAACTAAATTCTTACAAGCGGAAAGATGCAACTCCTCAAGATTTGCAAGACCACTGAAATCTGGGGTACTCTTCAATTTATTGGAGTAGCTAAGATTGATATGTTTCAAGTTGGGCAAATCCTGTACAACACCACCGATAAGGTTCAGACCATATACTTAGCTTCCACAATCTTAAAGTTTACTCAAAATAATAAATAAATAAATATATGATTATTTTGTAAATTAAATAGCATTTATTCTCAATGAATATGGAAGAAATTTAGGACCTTTGGGATTGTGCAATAAAAATTGTCACACGTTCCTTGTTTTAAAAACTCAAGAAAAATTAAATAACACGTCTATTATTTTAAAAAATAATGTGTTAAAATATTATTGGACAAAATCAAAAAGTGAGTATTGACTAGTGAGTAACCAATATTATCCTTTGTTCATAACTACTCTTACCACTTTTCCCTCCCAAACACGAACAAGATTGCTATTATGCATCTCAAGTTTAGCAAGCAAGTGCGGGCGAAAGCTGGTTGGAAGAAAATTAGAAGGATACCAACTCCAATTTATAATTCTCAAGGAACATGGAAGAAATTTGGGGCCTGAAGAAAATATCAAATTATCGAATTCCAAAAACCTCAGTCCATCCATCTTTGAGAAGGCTTCACAATTCCACTGGCGTACCTCTTCTAGTTTGAGCAGGAGTAAGGATATGGCTTCAATTGCTCTTGTTCCCTAACAATTAAGGAATAAAGGATGAATTAATTTCATATAACAATATTAGTGTCAAAAGAAATCAAATCTTCATCCAAACTTGGTATTTAACTTCTTACCGTATTCCTCGTGAATATATGATCAATGTCATTGTAAAGCCATAACCTACTGCGTTGACCAGGCTCTTTAGACTCGTGAACAATAACTGTCCATGCCATTTCTTGAATCAAATCATGCATCCGTATGTATTTTTCATGATCTTGATAGATGAGAGATCTTTCAATTAGTACATCTATCATAATCCTACTAGAAATTCCAAAAGAATTATCTAGCATTTTAATTACTTCCTTCTTGTACTTCCCTTTATGGAAACATGCAACATCGAGAAAAATTCTCTTCTCCCACTCTTCTAGTCCATCATAACTTATTTTAAGTTTATCAAAAATTGTTGGATTAGGAATTTTTGACAGATTATCCCACACACTATTCCAAGTGTCTAGCCTTCTCTTAAACAATGCCGACCCCAAAGTTTCAAGAGCTAATGGAAGTCCTCCAGCATAATTAATGAAATACGTTGTCAGTTCCCAAAACCCATCCTCAGGCAGATTTTTCTTAAAGGCATGTAGGCTAAACAGTTCAAGAGCTGCGCCTTTATCTAACACTTCGACATTATGACATAATGCTATGTCATGCTGGACTAGTAGACGTTCATTTCTAGTTGTAATGATAATTCTACTTCCTATGCCAAACCAATCTTCCTTTCCAGCTAGTACTTGTAGTTGGTTTATGTGATCCACTTCATCAAGTACAAGAAGAACCTTTTTGTTCCGTAAGCATCTCTTGGTGTAATTGATTCCCCATTGTTGCGTAAGAATCTTTTCTTTCAACATCGGTGAAACAAGTGTTTTTTGAAGACGAATTAGAGTAGGGTCTGTTTCAGAAGCCTCTCTAACGTTTTCAAGAAAGCAGTGAACTTCAAAATGATGGAAGATTCTATCATAAACAAGCTTAGCAAGGGTTGTCTTACCAATGCCACCCATCCCCGTTATCCCTATAAAGCGAACATCATTGACATCATGAGCTAACAACGAACTCAGTTGCTCAAGACCAAAATTAACCCCCACTAATTCCTGTGAGGGATCTAACAACGGGAATGTAGCTTGCACTTTCCTCCACACACTTTTGACGAGTTGTTGTATAATCTCACTTTCACTCCTTTCACTCCTACATGGTATGAAATAACCAATCAAAAAACACATAAATGAAGCATTCAATTTTGACTACTAAGACATGGGAAATTAAACTTGTTCATGCATACTTACTTAGATAGCTTATAGTGCCAACCACAAATTTTGGACACTTTTTTTAGATCAGCTTTCCATTGGACCACCTTCATTTTATCCTCGGTACTGCTTGAATTTTCTTCATGCTTCGAGAAGGCTTCGCCAAAACATCCCCGTTGATTTCCAACGTCAGATGGATCTGTCTCATAAAAGACCGGCAGAATAGAGTTCCTGGCTTCCATGCACTTAAGGATGGTTGTAAGTTCCTTCAAGCACCATTTGGAAGAAGCATAGTTTGGTGAGAGAACAACGATTGCAATTTGCGATTTGTAGATCACACTTGGGAGCTCAGAAGGAATACTTGTACCTCCTTCAAGCTCTCGATCGTCCATGAAAGTCGTAATTCCTTGGCGATTGCACAACTCATGGTATAAATGGGATACAAAACCCTTGCGGGTGTCTACACCCCTGAAACTCAAAAACACATCATACTTCCATCGAGGAGCTGATTCATTCAAAACACAAGATGCCGAGGCTCTTTGGGTGCTTAATGCCATCGAAAAAAGGCAGTTGATGTAAATCGGTACTGCAAACATGAAACAATAATTGGATGAACAAGTAAAAAGATAGAAGATCAATGTTTTAAATTTTTTTTTTTTTTAAATTGAAACTTCAAATCTTCTTTTGGTAATTTACAAGATGCAATTTTTATTCGTAACTACAGGTACTTACTGCGGTTAGATATTCGACTTCATGTCAACACATATTTGATAATTTGATTTCATCTTAAGTCCCTGATAACTCAATTTAAGTCGTTGAATCTTATCCAGTTACCGGAAGAGGGGCTGTGCAAACAAAAACTGTAGTCAATGAACAAGTACAACAAAAATGAGCAGTGAAAAGAAAATAGGAACTTTAAGTCTTGTTTTGGTAATTGAAAATGTATATTAAGCAAATGAGATCAAGGACTCAGAGAAACCAGAAAAAACAAAATACTGGATCAACACAAACTTACACAGGCAGAGAAAGGTGACAATGGCAAAGAACGAAGCAGAAAAATCACACTGAAAATTCTCATAGAAAAGTTGTAGCAAAAGAGGAAATTGAGAGAGGAGGAAAGGAAACAAATGGGAAAGAGATGGACAGCCGAGTACTACTTCTACTGGTAGTGGTGGTGGGGACCACACGGTCTAGTCTTGGTGATAGACTGATAGTAGCAGATGGTAAATTATTTCGTCAAGTTAGTATGACTGTTTACCTAAGTAGGAGTAAAAGAAGGGTGACTTATGGTTACATTTGGAGTATCTCATACTTTATTGTAAATTATTTAACAGTTAAATGAGCTGAGCCATACCTTCCTTTAATCAAATTAAATTACAAGTCCACTGCATGAAACCGCTCATATTGGTTTCATTTGATTGATTTGAATGTTTCACCACATAGCTTGTAAAATAAAAAAAAATGTTTCATAAAGATAAACTTCGATTAAAAGGAAGAATAAATACTAATTTAGTGAGAACGTCAGCGATCAAACATTGTCATCTAGTATTGAGCCAAAGATAAGTTGGAAGGACCTAGCAAGCAGCTCCATCACCATCAGCCAACATTTCTGATCAACACCATCACACAAGCCATCAAGTAACAAAACAAATTAAACTCTCAACAGTAAACGTTATATATGGGAAAGAAAGAATGAATTATATGAAAACAAAACGCTAAGACAGCGATGTAATCAATCTATTATGTGTTGTCATACTACAAAGTTAAAACCAATGTGAGGTGGCAATATATAGAGAGCAACACCGCTATAATGATTCTGTGCAATGTAAATCTCCCTCAAAGAAGCAACAAAGAAATTCCCATGCAAGAGCTATCCAGTTTCCAATACTTGTTAAAGAGGAAAAGCTGAAGGATAAACATTAAACAGATGTACTGCCAAAGTGAAAGGAGAAGGATTTTCCAGAAAAGAAAAAGGTGGAATACTAACTATGAGAAATTATCAGGAAGCTTCCTTATGGGGACGTGTTATGTTTCTTTACCTTTTCTCACCCAAAGCGATTGGATGCAAGACTTTTGACTTCTCTGTAAGTTCCCAGCTTTCTTATCAGAATACATATTCATGTCTCTTTGATTATGTGCCGTTAATTCGTTTGTTACCAATGTAAAAAGGTCAAGAATTAAAGCTGACGTTTGATGTAACCATATATGGGAATGAGAAAACTTTCAGTTTGGTTAATTACAATTTCAGGTTTTGGTCATACTAAGCAACAGTTAATCGATCTTTGTTTGATCGTTTTGGCCAATGCTTACGATATTTCTAATTGAAAAGGTTAAACATAGTTCTGTTCAGAATTATAGCATGTAAAAATTTATTTTTAAATAAATAATATCATGTCATATTCGTATAATATCTTCAACTAAATAATAGCCCTACAATAATTTATTAGTTTTAAGTTTAAATTTATTGATTAATTTAGTTAAACTACTGTTAGATGTCTTCAAATCTAATTAAACTAAGAGGGGGGCTACATTTGACTAGCATGATGCCCCTTGACCAAATTATAGCCTAGTGGGTTTCGTAGAATTATAGTCCGGTCATCGGTTAGATATGGATTTTTGACAAATAATGTCTTTTTTTGCTTTTAGACCTTTAGCTTTCTCCATTAGAGATGACTTACTATTGGATTTAGTGGGTCTGGCTCCTTCTGATTGGGCCCTTTATTTTTACTCAAGCCAATTGATTGGTTGTTGCCATTTAATACTACGGTTTAGTGATATTCCTTTTTACTTATAAATGAGAGGTTTTATGTTCGTTTCTCGCAAAAAATGAATTTTAAACCACATTATTGCTAATCAATTGTGAAGCTTAGTCTATTTTCCTCAGCTCTTAGTATAAATAATATTGTTTGTCAAAAAAATAAAATTGATTGGCTGTTTTAATAGCTCAACGTGAAAGCCATTTGATGACTATGTTAAAAGGTAGCAAGCAGCCAATAGTACGAGAAATTTTTCAGTGTGATCGGAATACGAGATGATACACTACGTGTCATTATACAAATAGTGAGATATGTGTGTTAAAAAGTTAATAACTTTAAAAATAAAATTTTCCACCACTTATATAAAAATATGTGATATACCACTCGTGTTCCGATCATAATGAAAAAAAATTCCAATAGTACAAGGCATTGGATGCTTTTCTTTTGGTTCCCATCAGCAAAAGAGAAAATGTAGGAGGTGGATTGTTTGCCCTCCCATTTCCATACTCTCTCTATGCCCTCCTGTTTGTGTGATCACGGTTAAGCCACATCAACATTTTATATTCCTATTACTTTTTGTTTCATTATTTCTATAAAACAAATTAATATAAAATATTGACGTGGCTTAACCGTGACTATATATCACAGGAGGACATGAAAAAAGTATGAAAATGAAAGGCAGACAATCCACCTCCAAAAATGTAAGCCTTTCTTGTTTCTGAAAAACAGAGAAAGACAGCCCAGGTACTTCTATTGGTAGTAGGGGTGTTGGTGACAACACGGTTTAGTGTGGGTCATAGTGTTAGGTTGTGAATTATTATTGAGAGACTTTGGATGCGGTCCCTAACTATAAATATTCTTTGACTGAAACCTTGTTGATTTTCAATTTTTGATCCAAGTCCCTGAAATTAATGTGATAATTTATTTATATGTACGTTAATATATTTTTTAAATTAAAAATTGAAATTTATAGTTGTTTATATTAATGAGATTTTAAATAAAAAACCATAATTTGTGGGATTAAAAATATTAAAATATAAATATACTATTGTGTGTGTGTGTGTGTGTCTATATATATATATATATATATAAGCATTGGTACATTCATCAAAATTAATAACAAAATTATTGTATCAAAACATGGGTACATTCTTCAAAATCACAAAAAAAAAAGAAAAAAAAAGAAAGATATTAGGCTTAATAAAATTAGTAAATTTCTTCGATTAAACTTAACATGGATATATTCTCAAATCAAAGAAAAAAGAATGTACCCATATAAATTTAAAAATGGATTCGAAAAAAAATTGAATAGATTATATATATATATATATATATATATATATAAGGGTACATTTTAAATATAACAAATTGGTATATTTAAGAATGAGTACATTTTAAGATTAAAATATGGGTACAAATACAAATAAAACTTTATAAAATATGGGCACAAAAAGAAATTAATATATGGGTACAAATTAAAACTGAAAAGAAAATTGGCACAAATTAAAAAAGGGTTGCAAATTAAAAGTGGGTACAAACTAAAACTAAAAATATATGATAAAAAATTTAACCATAAATATAAATATACTAATTGTAACATTTTTAACATTAAATGAATATATTTTGAAATAAAAAATATTTAATTGCTGAAATAATTAATGATGCTATTAATATCAAGGACGTTGATCAAAAAATGAAAATGAATAAGGTTTTAATCAAAGGAATAGCAAAAGGAAGGATGTGAATCTAATTTCTCTATTATTTTTTTGACAAAAAAAAAAAGTTAATATCATCGTTTACCTGAAGTAGGAGCAAAAGAACAAAAAATTTATGGTGGTCTATAGTAAGGTATACTGTTATAACCGTTATATTTTGATATTTATATTTTTAAATAAAAATTTAATTTTTTATGTGAAACGGAAACATGAAAATAATGGTGTGATTAATTGATTACGTGTTATCATGTTACAAAGTTAAAATATAACGTGAAGTGAGGATAAATTTGAGCCACGCCGCTCTAAAGTTTCGGTGTAATGTAGATCTCCTTGAAAGAAGCACTAAGGTAATCTCCATGCAAGAGCTATCCACTTTCCAATTCCAATACTTGTTTAAGAGGAAAAGCTGAAGGATAAACGTCAACACATGTACTATGAAAGGAGAAGGATTTTCCAAAAAAAAAAACAAAAAGAAAAAAGGTGGAAGACTAACTATGAGAAATTTTCAGGAAGCTTTCTTGTTGGGACGTGTTATCTTTCTTCACCTTTATCTTTATGTGAAATTGGAGCGTCAAGATAGCGGTGTGATTAATCTATTACGTGTTATCATATCACAATATTAAAATATGATGTAAGGTGGAGATAAATTTAAGTCCCACCTAACGTTTTGGTGCAAGGTAAATCCCTCTGAAAGAAACAACAAAGAAATCTCCATACAAGAGCTGGCCACTTTCCAATACTCCATTCAAGAGAAAAACCAAAGTTGAAGGACAATTAGTTTCAACCAAAAAAGTGGCAGAGCGACTATGGCATATTTCCATTCCTTGTTGGGACGTGTTACTTTCTTCTGAGAAAAGATTTCATGTCTCTATTTTTTTCAAGAGGAAGATAATTATGTCACCCACTATAAAACTTTTCTCATCATTTTTGAAACCAGTCTGCAGTGCGTCGCGAACTTCTATAATTTAGGAGTAGGTTCAGGTTCAATCTGTTCAGTTTTTTATAAAATCGAAAATCAAATCGAAATTATTGTTTGGTTTTATTTTTTCTTGATTTAACTTAGGTTCCATTTTTTTTCAGTTCCATTCGGTTTTGTTTTATAATTTATATACAACCTGATTGTTTTTTTTTTTAATCTGAAAAATATCATCAGGAATAGAAAATCAAACTGTGTGGAGGCTTAGCAGCAAACCCAAATAATGTACCGCATGAAACATGTCTGTCCAAAGACACTGACTACAACAATATCAATTAAACTCTACCAAAACAATTGAGGCTAAAATGATCAATTACCCATTTCTGCCCATAATAGGCAGAAAGATAATTGGATCATATGGTTCCACAAAAGAACTCTTCCTTACTGTCAATCACGACGTAGAAATAAATTAAAGACATCACTTTGGTAATGTGATCATTTAAGCAAACTCGATCAGATGCCTGCTAATAAATAATACAGCGACAGTATGTACGATGAAAAGTACGAGCCACAATATGATCTTTGATATATTTGTATCGATTGAATTATGTTAATGATAATCACTTTTACAAGAAACGACCACACCCTCAGTATCTATATAAAAGCACAACAATTTGTTTATACAAGTGTATATATCACTGTTCTAAACATCCTCGCCTAGCGCCTCCTAAGCCCCGCCTAGGCACTAGGTGGTTGGTCACTAGGCACCCCCTTTAGCCGGCCCATACCCGCCTAAGTTGCGACTTACTTAGACAGAAAATATATAACTTTCATTTTGCATTTTATTTTTTTTCAATAAATTGTAAGAGACTTGTTGAATACTTGAATGAATACACATTATATGCTTGTTCCCCATGTTTTCATTATGTTCCAATATTTCAAAATATATATATCATTTTATTTTGTAGTTTTTGATGAAATTATATACATTTTAAATATAAACAAATACTTATTTATACGAAATATAATACATTTATTTAAATCCACCTAAGCCCCGCTTAGCCGCCTAGGCACTAAGCCTCATCCCACCGTCTGACTAGCGCCTAACGTCTTTTAGAATCTTGGTATATATACACAACAACGCACTATCCTCCCGTAAAAGACAAAATTACAAAAACAACATCGTTTTAAGTGTTACTTCGGTTCAGTTCGATTTTTTATCTATAAAAACAGAAACCAAATAACCAATTTTTGTTTAGTTCGGTTTTGTATTGATTCAATTTTTTTTGATTTTCGGTTTTTTGAACCATCCCTATTCTAATCTAGTGTAGCCCTGACTCAAGGGCCCACCAAATTTGTTCCCAGTGCAATTGATAAGGGTTGTCGATTTTTGTAGAAATCTGAAGCCTAAGTAGTATTTGAACAATTGTAATCCAAACTATTTGATGACATATTTAATCATCAAGAGCAGGATCATGTACCCTTCCTTGTACAGAACTTAAATACTAGTTTGTTTGCCTTTCAATGGGAAATTTGGAAAAATAATCAAATAATATTTAAATTAGATGATCAAACCAAGAAAGTAAAGAAATGGGCTTATTTTTAGCTATGTCTCCTAAAACTCGATTTTAATCTCATTTTATTCCATGTAACTCAAAAGTCGCAACTCCTTGAAACTCAAAGTTTGTTCCGCTTTACCAATTTGATTTCATTTTGTCTCCTGAAACTTGAAGTCGTCTCTACAAAACTCAAAATTCACTTTACATTATCTTAGATCTGTTAATTTCTTATGTGGGTCATTTTCCTTTTTATTTATTTTTTTTTCTCTTCAATTACTTTTAAACTTAATATTATCTGGTTGTTGAATGTTAAAGCATAATTGAGATTTATAATCAAATTTAATGCACATGTGACATAGTATTATTTGGTGTTGGATCCCACATATGTTTCAAGAGCTTGACCAATAAGTTTTAGGGAGAAGAGAGAGTCTACAAGTCAAAGTGGAACGGATTTTGAATTTCAGTAAAGTGGTGACTTTTGAATTATAGAAGACAAAGTGAGATCATAATGAAGTTCTAAGGGACGTAGTTAAAAGTAAACCCAAACAAATGATTAGTTATTTGATAAATTGAGAACATAAGCATCTCTGTTAATAAATAAACAGTTGTGTATAGGGCCAAAATAAAGATTTGAACAATAATGAATAAACCACAAGAAGAGCTGAACTAGGCATATACCAAACTGAGATAACGAAACTTGACAACCAAAAACGTGTGAAAGGGGACGTGAATTAATAGTTACAAATTTCAAGGAAGCCCATTCTCGATGCATTGCAAAAATTCTCGAGAAACTAGAATATAGTTTGAACTAAATGTCGTTAACGAATAGTCTTCGATCCCTTGCTAAAGTAACAAAAATAACTAAATAATTATGTAACAAATTGTAGGCATCATCAATATACCAAGAACTATAGTCAGAAGATTCCCAATTCTCATCAAATAGTTTAACCGAGACACGTGCTGATACTTTTGATGCATTCACATTTAAGAAGATGTTTCGACTCCTTCATGCTGTTACAAATGATGCAACAGATTCTGATCAGTCATCTTCGTCATCATCTGTATTACTATAAAATTTGTTATCAAATAACAAAGAACAAGATGTTTCTTCTTCACTTGTGTCATGTGCATGGGTTTAGCTAGACGAGCTTGAGCGAGATGAGTTTCAGAGCATGTAATGTTGCTCTTTAGCCTTCATCCGCATTCATTTTTTTTTTCGCTCATCCAAATTGATTAATGTTATGATGTGTGAACACAAAGTATTCCTTGAGCCTTACTTTACCTTTGGAGTACTTTCGGAGCTAGTTTGACCAACTTAGGGGTAGGAAGCAGAATTGGCTCTTTGATGAACCTAAACATTAAAACATTGGCACTATATACGTGACAATTTCATTCGTGATTAGGCTATGACTCCTACCAAGGTTCGTTCATGAGCACGATATGCAACACTGAATCCATATCTCTTAATTCAATGTTTACTTATCATGAATAAGAAAATAAAGGAATGAGAGAACTTAAAAGTACGAAAATGTAAGAGAAGGAAATTGGCTCAACTAGCCGTCCTAGTTGATATGCTTCCTGATATTTTGATATTTGATAACAAATATTAAAGAAAGCTAATATTTTTTCAATTCCTCACGGATTAGTAAATACAAGAGAAAATTTACATAATTACATTCGAAATAAACAACTGCTTCCAAAATCAATTTTGTAAATACCAAACCAATATAGTTAGTGATATTTATCTTTTATTTAACTCAAGCCCCATAATGTAAAATATTGTTGTTTATTAAAAATAAAAAATAAAAAACAACCCATAGAATTTAGTTTGGTTCGGGCAGTTTGAAAAATGGGCCGAGATTCATTTGCAACCCATATCTCGAAGTCCCACGGAATTTGCAACCCATTTTCCCGCGAGATCCAGCATCTCCAATCTTAGTCGTTACGTTTTCATCTTCTTTTACTCCTTTCAAGTTCCAACAATGGCTTCCTGAATCCGATTCTGGAGATCCATCGTCACCATCGCCACCATCGTCAACCCCAAAGATCACATCATGAAGCTTGCTCTTTCCATCCCCTTCCTCTCTCTCAGGCTTCTCCTCTTTTCTTCGTCCTGCCACTGCTAGAGGCGGCCTTCACAGTTCCTACCCTCCAGGTCCCCATCTCCTCATCTGTCATATATATATATTCATGTGTGTGCATTCTATATTTGTATGCACTCTATATTCATGTGTGTGCATTTAGTTCTTTGGGAGTTGAAAAACTGAGATCACAAGAACAAGAAGTAAATTGAAAAATTTTCCTTTGATATTTCAGGTACCAAACGGTACTTAATTATGATCAGATGGATTATCATGCCTATTGCTTCCTTAAATTCTTTACATTTTAGGTGGATTAGCGCTACTAGAAAAGGAAACTAAATCTTTAAGCATTAAGAATTTAGCTAATTGTAAATTAAATGTTGATAGGTTTCGAATTTGGTCCTCGCGCTGGTTCCGGCAGGCAATTGTTTGAAGATAAGGAAGCTCAGACGCGGTATTTATCACTAAAGTTGAAGCTTAGTAGCTTAACAAGAATTATAGAGTCTAATTTGATACAATTATGTGTTTACTGAAAATGTGAAAAAAAAATTGGTGACACAGTGTTGATACAGCTCAAGGGTACTTGACTAACTCTGACCTGGGACGGCCCATTAAGGAGTTCGGCCGAAGAGACATTTATACGGCTTACAGGTGATTACTTGGGCTTGTGCATTTTTAACATTTGCTAGATTATAATTTTACCAGTAGAAATAAAACAATCGTATTTGTTAGTAGTAGTTTTAGCTGGATAAGGGTCGAAAACTCGCCTTGACTCAATGGCTCACCAAATTTGTTCCCAGTCAGATGCAATTGATAAGGGTTTTAGATTTTGGTACGAAATCTGTACCATACCTAGTATGTTGAGAATGAGTCTTATATTGATGGAAGGAATAACTTTTCATGGGCTTATAAGTAGTTGAACTACTCCGTATATAGTCAATTGGTTTTATGGTGAAACCTTAATTTCTTTATAGTATTAGAGCAGCTTGTCCTACGTGTGAAGTCAAACTGTCAAACAGTCATATGCGCTCAATGTCACCCCGTTATGTTATCCACATGTTAGACTTGAAAATTCACTACATGTGAAGAGGCGTGTAGAGAATGAGTCATATGTTGATGAGAGGAAGAACCTTGCATGAGCTTATAAGTAATTAGACTATTCTCCATATAGCCAATTGATTTTATAGTGAAACCCCAATTTCTTCAGAAACAATTGTAATCGAAACCATTTGATGACATATTGAATCATCAAGAGCATGATTCATGTACCTGTCTTTGCACAGAACCTAGATAGGATTGACTTGTTCTCAGCACGATTCACAAACACAATGCATAATGATTATCCCTGTTTAACAACCACATATTATTTAACCAATTCTCTCTCGATATGTTCCTCAAAAAATCTGATTCGTGCCATTCTTGCCTATTTATCCTATCTGTTCCTGTTCCAGTATTCCAAGTGAATAAGCACTTATGCAATATTACCTCTCGACGAGTTTGTTTGCCTTCCAACATTTATTGGGAAATTTGGATAAATAACGAAATAATCTTTAAATGACATGATTAAACCAAGAAAGTAAACAAATGAGCTTATTTTTATCTACACCTTCAATTTTAATCTTACTTTACTCCCTGTAACTCAAAAATCGCCACTTCACTCCCTTAGATTCATAGATTGCTCTATTTTACCCTCTGCAAACTCGATTTTTATCTCTTTTTATCCCTGAAACTCAACATAAGAAGTTGGTCAACATTACCTCTAGTTCTCATGAGCACAATTGATTTTCACTGCGCCACAAGGCTCTCACCTAAACAACTCCGTTGTATTTCTTGATTGTTGTTATAATGTTGTGAACACGATGTATTCCTTGAGCCTTACTTTACCTTCGGAGTACTTTCGTGCCTAGTTGGACCAACCGAGAAAACGAAATAGACCCTTTGGTGAGCTTATGCATGAAAACATTGGAACTACACATGTGACGATTTCACTCGTGATTAAGTTGTGACTCCTACCAAGGCTTGTTCATAAACACGATATGCAATATTAGATCCATATAACTCTTAATTCAATGTTTGCTTATCTTAAATGAGAAAATAAAGGAATGAAATAACTTTTTGAGGACATTGATATATTTTTACACTAAGGGGATGGGGAGTTCAACTAAACACAATGCGTAACCTAATTTGGTATCGAATTTTCGCCATCCACGAGATTCAAACCTAAGAGCTCTCACTTCCAAGTGAAGAGGAATACCACCAGACCGTAATACTGAGTGACAAGGAATAAAAGAACTTAGAAATAAAAGTAAGAAAAGAGAACCGGATCAAATGGCCCCCTACTTGATATGCTTCCTAATTTTTAGGTATTTTAAACGAAAAACTATTTTTTCAATTCCTTGCGGATTAGTAAATACAGGAGAAAATTTACATAATTACATTTGGCATCTAGTAAATCAACTCTGAAATAGACAACTACTAATATAGTTAGTGACATTTCTGCTCAATTTAATTCAAACCCTATAATGTAAAATATTGTTGTATATATAAAAAAAATAAAATAAAATAAAATAAAAAAAAAAAATCAACCTACGGTTTGAACGGTTCATCCGGTTAGGTCTGTAGGTTTATTTAGGCCCAAACAAAAGTTGTTTAATAAATGGGCCGAGATCCATTTGCAACCCATACCTCGAAGTCCCCGTTTCTCTGTTCGCGTTGGAATTTGCAGCCCATTTTCGGGCGATCCAGCATCTCCGATCTTCGTCGTTACGTTTTCATCTTCCTTAACTCCTTCCGAGTTCCAACAATGGCTTCCTGAATCCAGCTCCATCGTCTCCATAGTCAACCTCAAAGATCCCAGAACGGAGCTTGCTCTTTCCATCCTCTTCCTCTCTCTCAACTTCTCCTCTTTTCTTCGTCCTGCTACTGCTAGAGGCGGCCTTCATACTTCTATCCTCCAGGTCCCCATCTTCTCATCTGTGCAATATATATATATATATATATATATATATATATATATGTATATGTGGATGATAAACTGGAGGCTTCTGTATATGCTTGGGTAAAAACTTAATCTTGTGGAGTTCGAAGAAACAGAAAACAGCTTCCAAGTCTAGCACTGAAGCTGAGTTGCCTTGGTTAAGTTCGTTGTAGAATCTCCTAAGATAACAGATTTGGTGTGATAATTTTTCTTCCATTGCCTTAGCATCCAATCCAGTTTTCCACTCATGAACCAAGCACTTAGAAGTTGATTATCATTATGTCAGGGAGAAGGTGAGTAGAGGTGAGCTACTATCTGTCAGCTTGCCGGGGGATGTTAGACCAAGTCAGACTTCTAGTTTCCAGTCATACTCTCAGGTTTGTTATCTGTGTGATTCATCCTTATCTCAACAGAAGTTTAAACTTCATAAACTACCGTGTAAATAGGGTTTTGAAAGGGTACGCAAATTCAGCTGAAAACCTACCGTTCTAAGTTTTACAACTTCTTGTTCAATGATTTCAGGAAAAATACTCTCAATGCTTAGTTTTTGCATCACCAAAGCCAAGTTTAAATCAAACCAAAGTTGTTGAGCAAAAAGTGTTGTTTCCTTAGTAAGGTTTCTGTTTCTGGACTACAAGTTTGCATTAGTTACAAAATCAGACAGAAACAAATCAATTTCTGCCAGAGTACAGAAGTTTGAATTCAACCCCTGGTTTACATGTTAACGCTAATGGCGTCTTCAGAAAATGAACCTTAAGATCTGGACTGACAGAGCATCCCCTATGGTGTCGCGAGTTTCCAAGGTACCCACTTGCTGCATTAGGCAAGATGATCAGATTGTTAATCAATCTTCTTAATGCCATCTTAATAAATAGCTCGAGAGATTGATTACATTGACTAAGATGTCGAAACAAAAAATAATTTTGATGACAATTAAGCTGATGTGATGAATCGATGGTTACTTACTTGCATGTTTTGTGACATGGTGACTAGTTACAACGCCTTTTGCGAATTTTTTCTGTGTCGTTGAAGCTAGCACTTTCAGGTTCACTTGGAGCTGCCTCGTCATGATATTCGCGTGTTCGTTTCAGTAGTTTTTGGTTGAGTTCTTTCAAATCTTGCTCGTACACCAAACGAGCCCCACACTTCTTCACCATATTCAAGTCTGCTTTTAGTTGTCCCTTGATATCAAAAAAATAAGTTTCGAATAAACACTGTTCCTGAAGACAATCTTCACGACGTTGATTTCTATAATGACGCAGATAAAATACCCAAAGATGTTTTGACACAACAGACCCTATGCGGTTGATCAAAACTCTATGGCCAAAATGTGCATCTGAATACCAAATTTCGAATCTATCATAATGACGAAGGGCAGCTGGATTTGCCAAGTTTTGCTTAGGGTCTTGAAAAACAACACAGAAGGCAATCCCAAGCCAGTTGGTACATGATGGTGGAGGAAGCTCCACATTTATTGAATGTCCCACACACTGATTACTAAACCACTCCGGAATTTCACTTCCAGGGATTACAACATTCAATCCCTGTAGCAGAAGAAAGATCAATTATTTAGAGAGAGAGAGAGAGAGAGAGAGAGAGAGAGAGGGAGAGAGAGTACCTGAATGACAAATTTTAGAATCCTATTAATCAAGTCTTTATCTTGAACCAATGCAATGCAATTCCGGCAAGTGACATAATCACCATAAAAACTGGATGGACCTGACAACCTTCGTAAGGAAGTGCAATTGTCCAGATTTACTCTTAATCCTCTGTTTGATGGAAGAGGTGGCAATTTTTGAAGGCTTTTACACCCCTCCAGATCAAGACTGAAAAGTTTAGAAAGGTGTCTAAAGCTTTCTGGTAGACTGACGAAATTATTTCTACTAAGATACAATACTCCCAGTAAGGACAAGCAGCCAATATCATCGGGGATATCTCCCTCGCGGAGATTACAGTTTTCTAGAGATAACTCTGTCAAAGAGCATAAACGATTTAGAGAAGACAACACCAAACCCCATGGAGGATCAGGGCAACTCTTTTCAAGTCCAAATAAGCGGCGAAGGCCCCACCCATCCCTTGCTTTACCATCCGATCCACAAGCGGCTATGTCAGAATTTGTCTTAAATACTAGACGTTTGAGATTTTTCATACTCACAAGCGGCTCTGTCATAGTGGGTCCCCAGCAAAGCGCCTCTAAGTGATCCATGTCTCCTGGGAATTTGTCAATCTTTGAGCATCCACTCGCACTGAGATATCCAAGAGACTTCAAATTACAAATCGCCCTTGGAAGGTTCAAGAGATTTTTGCAATTCCTTACATGCAATTCCCTTAGGCCAACTAGATGTCCAATTGATGAAGGTATTTTCTCAATTGCAGTCCCATCTAAGTGAATTCGCAATACACTCTTCATTTGCTGCCCAAATTCTGGAATCTTTCTCACATTTGAGCAGCCATCAAGATTGAAGGTCTCAAGAGAATCCATTTCAACCTCACGTGGGAGGCTATTAATGCTTTCACAGCCATTAAGAAGTAAATGTTTAAGTCTTTTGAGGATTGCAATAGACGGGTGTATCTCAACTAAATTCTTACAATCTCCAAGAATCAACCTCTCAAGATTTGGAATACCACTGAAATCTGGGGTACTCTTCAATTTATAAGAGTCCCTAATATCGATATGTATTAAGTTGGGTAAGTCCTGCACAACATCACCGATAAGGTTCAGATCATATAATTAGCTTCCACAACCTTAAAGTTTATTCAAAATAATAAATAAATAAATAAATATATGATTGTTTTGCAAATTAAATAGCATTTATTCTCAATGAATATGGAAGAAATTTGGGACCTTCGGGATTGTACAATAAAAAAATATCAAGCGTTCCTTGATTTTAAAACTCAAGAAAAATTAAATAACACGTCTATTATTTTAAAAAATAATATATGTGTTAAAATATCATTTGACAAAATCAAAAAGTGAGTATTGACTAGTGAGTAACCAATATTATCTTTTATTCATAACTACTCTTACCACTTTTCCCTCCCAAAGACGAACAAGATTGCTATTACGCATCTCAAGTTTAGCAAGCAAGTGCGGGCGAAAGCTGGTTGGAAGAAAATTAGAAGGATACCAACTCCAATTTATAATTCTCAAGGAACATGGAAGAAATTTGGGGCTTGAAGAAAATATCAAATTATCGAATTCCAAAAACCTTAGTCCATCCATCTTAGAGAAGGCTTCACAATTCCACTGGCGTACCTCTTCTACTTTGAGCAGGCGTAAGGATATGGCTTCAATTGCTCCTGTTCCCT
The DNA here is from genome assembly GCF_041283825.1 of Pyrus communis. Taxonomy (NCBI): domain Eukaryota; kingdom Viridiplantae; phylum Streptophyta; class Magnoliopsida; order Rosales; family Rosaceae; genus Pyrus; species Pyrus communis. Next base: position 2,773,730 of record NC_142574.1, read on the forward strand.
AACAATTAAGGAAAAAAAGGACGAATTAATTTCATATAATAATATAGAGTCAAAAGAAATCATATCTTCTTCCAAACTTAGTATTTAACTTCTTACCGTATTCGTCGTGAATATATGATCAATGTCATTGTAAAGCCACAACCTACTGCGTTGACCAGGCTCTTTAGACTCTTGAACAATAACTGTCCATGCCATTTCTTGAATCAAATCATGCATCCGTATGCATTTTTCATGATCTTGATAGATGAGAGATCTCTCAATTAGTACATCTATCATACTACTACTAGAAATTCCAAAAGAATTATCTAGCATTTTAATTACTTCATTTGTGTACTTCCCTTTGTGGAAACATGCAACATCGAGAAAAATTCTCTTCTCCCACTCTTCTAGTCCATCATAACTTATTTTAAGTTTATCAAAAATTGCTGGATTAGGAATTTTTGACAGATTATCCCACACACTATTCCAAGTGTCTAGCCTTCTCTTAAACAATGCCGACCCCAAAGTTTCAAGAGCTAATGGAAGGCCTCCAGCATAATTAATGAAACACGTTGACAGTTCCCAAAACCCATCCTCAGGCAGATTTTTCTTAAAGGCATGAAGGCTAAACAGTGCAAAAGCTGCGCCTTTATCTAACACTTTGACATTATGACATAATGTTATGTCATGCTGGACTAGCAGACGTTTATTTCTAGTTGTAATGATAATTCTACTTCCCAGGCCAAACCAATCTTCCTTTCCAGCTAATACATGAAGCTGGTTTATGTGATCCACATCATCAAGTACAAGAAGAACCTTTTTGTTGCGTAAGCACTTCTTAGTGAAAATGATTCCGCGCTCTTCATCCCAAATTTCTTCAATCTTTTCCCTCAACACCGGGAAAAGAAGTCTTTTTTGAAGATCAACATTAGAAACCTCTCTAATGTTGCCAAGAAAGCAGTGAACTTCAAAATGATGAAAGATTCTATCATAAACAAGCTTAGCAAGGGTTGTCTTACCTATGCCACCCATCCCCGTTATCCCTATAAAGCGTACATCATTGACATCATGAGCTAATAGAGAACTTAGTTGCCCAAGCCCAAAATTAACCCCAACTAATTTTTGTGAGGAATCTAACAACGGGAGTGTAGCTTGCACTTTCCTCCACACACTCTTGATGATTTTTTGTATAAGCTCACTTTCACACCTACATGGTATAAAATAACCAATGAAAAAAACATAAACGAAGCATTCAATTTTGACTCTACTAAGACATGGGAAATTAAAGTTATTCATGCTTACTTAGATTCCTTCGAAGTCCAACCACAAATTTTGGACACTTGCTTTAGATCAGCTTTCCATTGGTGCACCTTCTTTTTGCCTTCGACACTGATCAACTTTTCTTCATGCTCCGCGAAGGCTTCAGCAAAACATCCCCGTTGATTTCCGACGTCAGATGGATCCGTCTGATAAAAGACCGGCAGAACTGAGTTCCTGGCTTCCATGCATTGAAGAATGGTTGTAAGTTCATCCAAGCACCATTTGGAAGAAGCATAGTTTGGTGAGAGAACAACAATTGCAATATGCGATTCTTTGATCGCACTTGGGAGCTCAAGATGAATACTTGTTCCTCCTTCAAGCTCTCGATCGTCCATGAAAGTCGTAATTCCTTGGCACTTGGACAATTCATGGTGTAAATGGGATACAAAACCCTTGCGGGTGTCTACACCCCTGAAACTCAAAAACACATCATACTTCCATCGAGGAGCTGATTCATTGAAAAGAAAAGATGCAGAGGCTCTATGGGTGCTCAATGTCAATGCCATCGGACAAAACAGTTGTTGTAATCGGGTATTGCAAACAGTAACTGAATGAACAAGTAAAAAGATAGAAGATCAATGTTTTAGATTTATAAAAAGAATTTGAAACTTTAAATCTTGTTTTGGTAATTACAAGATACAATTTTTATTCGTAACTACATGGACTCACTGCGGTCAGATATATCAGTGTCAACACATATTTGACAATTTGATTTGATCTTACAGTCTCCGTTAACTCAGTTTAAGTTGTTGAGTCATATTCAGTTACCAAAAAATGGGTTCTGCAAACAAAAACAATAGTCAATGAACAAGTAAAACAAAAAATGAGCAATGAAAAAAAAAATTAGAAACTTTAAAACTTGTTATGCCAATTGAAAATGTATTTAAGCAAAAGAGATTAGGGACTTAGAGAAAATACTAGAAAAACAAAATACAGGATTAACACAAACTTACACATGCAGAGAAAAGTGACAAACGACAAGGAAAGAAGCAGAAAAATCACACTAAAAATTCTCATAGAAAAGTTGTGTAGGAGAGGAAGGGAGGAAGGGAAATAAATGGGAGAGAGATGGACAACCGAGTATTACTTCTATTGGTAGTGGTGGTGGTTGGGACCACACGGTTTAGTGTTGGTGATTGTGGCAGACAATGAATTATTTCTTTGATGAAAAAAACTTAGTGTTGGTGATTGTGGCGGACAATGAATTATTTCTTTGACAATGAATTATTTCTTTGATGAAAAAAACTTAGTATGACTGTTTACCTAAGTATGAGTAAAAGAACCAAAATTCTAGGATGATCTATGGTAAATTATTTAACAGTTAAAACACCGGAGTATCTCATACTTTTGAGTATCATAAATTATTTAACGGTTAAAACATCTGGAGTATCTTATACTTTTGTGAACTAATATAATTTCTTGTGTCACTTTGGATTGTTTGTTTTGCAAATTTTCTGCGTTAGTTTATTGATTTCATATTTGAAGCTTCTGCACAACATTTACTGCTAAAAAAAAAATAAGCTGAGCCATACCTCACTTTAAACAAATTAAACTACAAATCCACTGCATCTAACCGCTCGTATTGGTTTCATTTGACTGATTTGAATGTTTCATCACATAAATTCTCAAAACCAAACATGTTTCATCACATAGGTATAAAGATAAACTTAGATTAAAAAGAAGAATACATACTAATTTATTGAAAACATCAGCAATTAAACATTGTCATCTAGTATTGAGCCAAAGATAAGTTGGAAGGACCTAGCAAGCAGCTCCATCACCATCTGCCAACATTTCTAATCAACACCATCACACAAGCCATCAAGTAACATATTGTTGTAGATAAAAACAAATCAACCTATTTAATTTAGTTTGGTTCGGGCGGTTTGAACGGGTCATCCGGTTAGGTTTGTAGGCTTATTTAGGCCCAAACAAAAGTTGTTTAACAAATGGGCCGAGATCCATTTGCAACCCATACCTCAAAGTCCCCGTTTCTTTGTTCCCATTAGAATTTGCAGCCCATTTTTCGGCGATCCAGCATCTCCGATATTCGTCGTTACGTTTTCATCTTCCTTAACTCCTTCCAAGTTCCAACAATGGCTTCCTGAATCCAGCTCCATCGTCTCCATAGTCAACCTCAAAGATCACAGAATGGAGCTTGCTCTTTCCATCCTCTTCCTCTCTCTCAACTTCTCCTCTTTTCTTCGTCCTGCTACTGTCGGTCCGAGGCGGATCACTTCCCGGCCCGCTCCACCACCGTAGCACGATATTCTCCGCTTTGGGCTTACCATTCCCTCACGGTTTTATTTTTGGGAACTCACGAGCAACTTCCCAGTGGGTCACCCATCATGGGATTGTTTTAGCCCCCTTCTCGCTTAACTTCGGAGTTCCTACGGAACCCAAAGCCAGTGAGCTCCCAAAAGGCCTCGTGCTAGGTAGGGATAGGAATATAAATTTAAGGATCACTCCCCTGGGCGATGTGGGATGTCACAATCCACCCCCTTTAGGGGCCCGACATCCTCGTCGACACACTTGCGACCAAGGTTAGGCTCTGATACCAAATTGTCACATCCCGGCCCGGAGCGGATCACTTCCCGGGTCCACTCCACCACCGTAGCACGATATTGTCCGCTTTGGGCTTACCATTCCCTCACGGTTTTGTTTTTGGGAACTCACGAGCAACTTCCCAGTGGGTCACCCATCATGGGATTGCTCTAGCCCCCTTCTCGCTTAACTTCGGAGTTCCTACGGAACCCGAAGCCAGTGAGCTCCCAAAAGGCCTCGTGCTAGGTAGGGATAGGAATATACATTTAAGGATCACTCCCCTGGGCGATGTGGGATGTCACTTGTATATTCCACATCGCCAACATCGCCCAGGGGAGTGATCCTTAAATGTATATTCCTATCCCTACCTAGCACGAGGCCTTTTGGAAGCTTACTGGCTTCGGGTTCCGTAGGAACTCCGAAGTTAAGCGAGAAGGGGGCTAGAGCAATCCCATGATGGGTAACCCACTGGGAAGTTGCTCGTGAGTTCCCAAAAACAAAACCGTGAGGGAATGGTAAGCCCAAAGCGGACAATATCGTGCTACGGTGGTGGAGCGGGCCCGGGAAGTGGTCCCACCCGGGCCGGGATGTGACAATTTGGTATCAGAGCCTAACCTTGGCCGTGGTGTGCCGACGAGGACGTCGGACCCCTAAGGGGGGTGGATTGTGACATCCCACATCGCCTAGGGGAGTGATCCTTAAATGTATATTCCCATCCCTATATAGCACGAGACTTTTTGGGAGCTCACTGGCTTCGGGTTCCATAGGAACTCCGAAGTTAAGCGAGAAAGAGGCTAGAGCAATCCCATGATGGGTGACCCACTGGGAAGTTGCTCGTGAGTTCCCAAAAACAAAACTGTGAGAGAATGGTAAGCCCAAAGCGGACAATATCGTGCTACGGTGGTGGAGCGGGCCCGTGAAGTGGTCCCGTCCGGGCCGGGATGTGACATTGAAGGGAGGCGGCCTTCATACTTCCTACCCTCCAGGTCCCCATCTCCTCATATATATATATATATATATTTGTATGCGTTTTATATTATTTGCTCATTTGGATCTGTGTTCATTTAGTTTCTTGGTTGTTTTTGGAAGTTGAAAAACTGAGATTACAAGAACAAGAAGTAAATTAAAATATGTAAGTATTTAGTATTTACCAAGCAAAGAGCGATTGCATTAGTGCTTGTCAGCTTGTACTCCGGAGCATGCTACCCGACAAGTACTTTTTTTTAAATTTTGTTATTTGAAGACTCTTAGGAAGAAAGGATTTTGTAAATTGATCCATCCAAAATTTATATATCTAATGTAGCTCTTCAGCCTTCATCCACATTCATTTTTTTCGCTCATCCAAATTGTTAAGCTCAAAAGATACATAGTACTCATAGGTTTTAATTCTAACAGGTTGTTCTCTATCTTAGCTAATGGATTCCTTGATTCAGATGCCGAGAAATTAGTCATTACCAATTCTTTTGTTGTTCACAGGTTGCCCTTGTTGCAAATTATCCATGGGATGGCACTCAGGATAAAAGGTAATCAAAACTGCCCTTGTCTTTTGATCTAAATTAAATTACAGGAAAGATTATTTTGCAAGTCCAGACGACGAGACATTCCAGTTCTTAGCAAGTGTATATAGTCGCTCTCACTACAGTACGTCATTGAGCAAGGAATTTGAGGGAGGGATTACGAATGGTGCTTTCTGGTATGATGGCTTGAAACAATATTACAACTTATTATAGGTATATTTTCCTTTTGTTTCTTATTCATCTATTGTTTCTTCAGACACCTGTTGTAGGTACCCTATATATGGGGCATGCAAGATTGAAACTACATAAATGGTGGCTGTTTTGAATTTACCTTGGAGATTAGTGATAACAAATGGCCTACTGCTAACGAGGTCAGGCATCAGTTAGGGGGGCGATTGTTTGCAACCTTGATATATAAAACTGTATTCTTTAGCCAAGCTTATCATGTATATGGGGATACGGTATACGCCCTTGGTGCAGCCATAGGTCCAATGGACCTTAGGGGCGCGGTGGGGACGGAACTTTGCATTGTACTGACTTTTAGCTCAGATCACTACAGGAGTCCTTTATTTTTATTTTATTGTCTTCCATTGTTCAGGTTCAAAATTCTAGGCACGAGGGAGGGGGGGGTGTGGCAATCTTATCAGTGTGGGTTTATATTGTCAGAGAGTTAATAGCGTTACATCACTCCCTTCCAAACAGGAGAAGCTCTATTTCAAAATCTAAATTTTCACCTCATTAAAGGGTTTTAGGTAGGGATCATATTTTAATGTCTGTTTAAAGAGAAGCTTCACTGAACACTTTCAGTGTCTCTTTGTGAAAATCCTAGGAAAATACTCTCCTGGAGTGTATCCAGGGTGCATGCTAATCTTCAAATTGATTGTTGTGCCCATTTTTCTATTGGTTAAGACTTTGGGTTACTTGGTGTCCTAACATGGCTGGTTATTTTCTTTTTGTTCTTGCTTCATGTCTTGATATTATTCTAATATCTTGTTATGTTTCTTGTTGCTAGACCTATACACGAGGCACAACGTTACTTAATCAATATGTTTTTTTGCCTGTTTCTTGTTTCCTATTAACGTAAGCTTGCTTGCCTTCTTGCTTGTTTGTGTTCTAGTTCATTTGTTATATGGGAATGTTTGTAGTTTTATATCCATTTGGTTAGGAAGAGTCACGGATCTTGTTGCCAGCCTGTCCTATGTTGGAGGCATTTTTGAATGATTAATAGGCACAAGTGACCTAGAAAATTATTTCCCTTTTGTTTTAACTTACTTTTTGAATGATCTTTCATTTTATTCTTCAAATTGAGGGATAAGTCGTTTTTCCTGTTATGGTTGTACAATATGGCTTCAGTTTGAGATGTGATATTGGACCGAAGTCTTAGAATCGAATTGAATAGTAGGTCAAAACCCCGTTGAGGAGCCTAAAGTATTGTTGGGATATTTTCCAGCCGTATGATTAGTAGAGTAAATGATAGAAATAAATGACAAAACAGTCTGTTTGATAAGTACATTTCAAAACAAAAGAAAACTGGATAACATTGGAGTGTCACTTATTCTTGCTAAACCTTTCCGTTATATCATAATTTGTTATACCATTTTGGTCAGTTAGCTGTTTTACATTATTTGATAAGCTGAAGAGGACTACATGTAAATCAATGGCTCATCTGTTTTGACTAACAGGTTCAAGCTAGCAGAGCATTTGCACATTAATTACCATCACATTACCATCGCTTGCTTGCCCCCGCCGGAAGATATGAAGGTATTTACAGTTTATATCCTTGTTCATACCGAGCTGGATGCTATAAAAATGAAAAGAGGAAATATAATGCAGTTGAGTATTAAAACTACTGGTATCATATTATAGACCACATTTCCATAGTTGTACGCTTTTTCACGTATGTCATGTGGCATTCAAGAAACTTGGCCTAGATCTAGAGAGTGAGTGGATTTTTGCGCCCCATCATTATTGAGGGCATGAAATGAGAGGATGTGGCGTGATGGTCCTTTTTTTCTGCTCTTCTTATTCCCGGTGTAAGCACGGCTACCGTAATTTTCGGTAATTGAACTTGGTTTCTTATAAGTTGACAGAAAAAAACTTGGGTTTCTTATAAAGAAGGGATAAACATGAAAGGAATTGATTGCAGCCTAATAACTGTTGCTTTTCGACAAAACATGAGTGTACAGTCTGTATCTTGAATCCTTGACAATAAATTTGTCGAAGGCTTTTGGAATCAAATGCTTTATGGATTCTGTTGTGGCACTGATTTCCCATCTTTAGGTGGCTTTTGATGCCTTATTTTTTTGTTGGATTTACTTGGTTGCGTGCAGTCACAGCTACTGCACCTGGGTATAAATCAAAGACGACATGTATCTGGTTGGAAGAAGCAGGCACGACAAATGGGGATCTTGTTCTCGATCCTGAAGTCAATCCCAGAGGAATTCAACTTCAAAGTGCCTGTGATTGCAGCTGGGGAAGTATGAGCATCATTTGGGGAACCCCTTTCGAAGTGTACCTGCTTTTGATTGTTATTGTAGGTTCCTTTTGTTTTTATACAGGAGGAGGACATTCAGCCGATTAAAACAAAGGCAGTTAGTAGGACCGAAAAGACCAGTTGTGGCGTAAGGATCGACTTTCCCATTTATACAGATTTTTTCTCTCTTTGAGAGTCAAAATTAAGCCTTCTTCATTAGGAAGAAAGTATCAGGGATGAAAACGAATAATGCAACAGCAAAAAAGGAAAAAAAAAGTGTATATTGCAAAACAAAACGCGGCAATTTTACAGATTTAAACGGCATCTCTGAAAACCTTTCGTTATGCACAGCACATAAGCAACATCAAGGTCCAGAGCAACTGATTTCTGTGGATGAAAACTGTATTGTTTGGACGTATTTTCCACTTTCTCTTGTAGCGCATGTATGTATAGTTTGAAATTTTGTGGACTTTGCATCTTTCCTTTCAATTTGTATTTTATTGTCCAGTTGAAGCTCTTTGCTTGAGCAAATTTCCGGCCTGTTAGCACTGCCAGTGCTTCCCCCGCATTGTGGGGAAGATAGGTGAGAGAGTACAGGGAAACACCACCCAGGAAAGTGCCATTGTGGTCACCCGTTGTAACTCTGGCTGGATCTTCAAAGGCAACTCGAGTCCATTGAGAAATCAGAGATACCTCTAGACCTCTGGCAATGCTTATACTCACAACTTTTGCCACATTTCTGTACACTTAAATCCAACAGCTCAGAAATCTTAAACTATTGCGCAATTGATTAGATATTTGCCATTTTCAATTGAAACCGGGTTTCAATTCTTCGAACGCATCATCGTGTTTGGCACCCCAGTGTTACAATTTTCTGGGATTGGGATGCCAAACCCCACCCAAGTCAGTCTCCCCGTATGAAGCCGTCAAGCGTTCAATACTGCAGCTTCGTCTTTTGGGCTTGTTCAGCATATGCTTGTGTATGTAGACCGGAATGCATTGAATTATGCTCCACAAGTTGTTAGGGAAAGGAAAGAGAGCAACAGGGTTGTGATTAAGGCTGGTGAGTCCAACGGGTTTGTGGGAGGAGATTTTATACTAATGAAAAGTTTGTGAATGATTTTAGGCAGATTCATGAGAGGGAACATGTGAAAAGGTTGAATCAGATTGAGACTGCTAGAGGGAGTTCGGGGGTGAATTTGGTGGGTAAGTATTCAATGAAGATGGACAAGTGAAAGAATGCTTCAAGGGATGTCTTGACACCCAAGGTTGGGCGTGGTTTAGCGGACAAGGTGAAGCGGCAGGGATTTTGGTTTTGGATGTGTTGGATACGCTACAGGGGACGGATGTTGCATTGAGAAATCATAGGAGAGTTGAGTGTGTGATGTTTGTGTCGGATAATTAAGGTACTGTGGATGTTGCGATGGAGGCGAAGTTGAGATGTATGTCTGAAGATGGTGGTTGTGGCGGATTCTAGCTTTTCTTGGAATGAAATGTTGAGTAGAAAGGTTAAGAAGGAGGCTGTTTTCGGTTGTGGGGAAACGGAAGGACCATCACGTGTTGAAGATATTGGACTGGACATACAAGCCAGAGGAAGAACAAAGTTTGCATAACTGGAATGGTGAGGTTGATGCTGAGAGTGAGGACGAGGAAATCAAAGTTTTTGTTGGTGTGTGTGTGTGTTTGCGCTTGCGTGCGTGTGAATGAAAATTTGTGAAGGATGATACTGGCAGATGGTTGGTGGGAACTTGACTCGGGATGCTGAGGCCATTTCACCACAATCATGTCGATGACACACGAATCTTTCTGAATCCTGGTTGACGATCATGTTTGCTACTGAGCCTGTGATTTTGGTCAGTCAGGTAAGTTCGCTTTCCTCTCCTTAGCTACTGTACTAGTGCTTCATGTTACTGTCCTTGAAGAAAATGGAGCATGTATATGTTATTTACCTTATTTCGCGCACAAGAAAACACAGACGAAAGGCACAAGGAAAATTTACTTTGTGGAGCTTTCCATTTGCGTTATGCGGTAAATATGCACCATATGTTTGTAGAAATTCAAAGTGACAAAGGTTGTGCATTGATCTCATTATATACTTTGATTTATTTCGTGGCATGTTCAGGGCACTAAAATGTTGACAGAACTGAGGAATTCTGTTTAAGAGAGTTACAGGAAAAAAAAAAGTGCTCACAAAGATTGTGAGGTAGTTATTTTGCGATCAAATGGTTTACATATGGTTTGTTGGCTTTGTCTTTCTTCCGAGACTAAATGGTGACCGCTACATATAGACGTACATAAGGGAGCACAAGTAGTGCTCTCCTATATTTCTACAACCGTACACAAGGGAGCACGAGTAGTGCTCTACTATATTTCTGCAATGTTTCTCTGTAGCAGATTATGTCACGTATTGACCCCCTATTTGAGAAGAAATAATTATTTTGCTCTTCCTTTCATCCAAGACTAAGTGGTTGAGTCGCTGAAGCAATAAATCAAAATCATCTTGGCTCCTTAAGAGGGTGAGACGAACATATCGATCTTCAGCTCCAAATTCAGCACCTGGACGACCATAAACATTCGCTTCTTGTTTCAGAACTTCATAGCAATCTTTATCCTCTTCCCTCTCGCACTTCACCCATGCATAAGCTGCAAATTCATTTGATCGTCAAAACATAATTTTCAGTTTTTCTGTCACCAAATCGATAAATCGTTGCACGCATACACTCGCGCACTTCTGTACGGTTTTTACAATAGAATATGTCATCATGAACGTTAAAATCTCATTACCTTTGAGAGGTGCAACGTCCTATGTTTATACAGGAATTCTTAAATTAAGTATCCTACACACACGTACTCTTGCATGTTTCGAAAAGCACAGGATGAGTTATAGTACATTACCTGGTGAAGGGTCTCTAATATTCTTGAAAAAGTTGCAGTATTTGGGTTCGAACTTTTGAAGAGTAAAGCGGTTTGACAGAGACAGGATGTTTGTCAAATTTTCCCAGCGTTTCTTCAAAGTATGGTATCCGAACTCAAAGATTTCCCTGCCTCCAGTTTCAAGGACGACATTTAGAAGCTTCAAAGCTCTTAGCTGAGCATCTCGAGAAATACCTAAGCTACTCATGAGTATATGCTGGGTCATCCTTTGGTACACAGACTCATCCTTAACCAATGCCCACCTGCACAAGGCAAAACATTAATATAATTACCTAGAGGGGCTTTACTTAGGGTTTAGGGTGAAAAAATTCAAGCAGAATATCTCACTGTTAAATTCAATAGATGTAGAAGCATATGTTTTTTATTTATATAACGATATATTTACAATAAGGGTGGGGAGAATATGGAAGAAAATGTTGGTTAGTTTGTTACGTACCCGAATCTAGTACCAGCATGGCCAGTGAGCTTAGAAATTGTAAATATCATGAGATCGTCATCCGCTGGAGCAGGAATTGCTGTAAAATGTGGCCAGTAGTATACACGATCATAGATTGCTTTAGCATTCGGGCCTTGAAAAATTGCCTTCTTCAGCTGCCCATCTGGATTGTTTGGTGAGGTTACAAACTCAACAACATTTTTAGTAGCATCCGAAGTGTTCTGCAGCAAGGCAGCATCTCCTTGAAACATATAGTCCATTGATCGGAAAAACTCCGTTTGCATTTGGTAAAGCTGTGAAAATTCACATCGAAATCATGTATATCAATATTTAATAGTTTTATTCATTATAAAATTTGCTCGCTGTAAATTCAGAAGTCGGATCTTACACTGTAATAAGGAATTGAAGCTACAACACTTGAAGGTGAAGAGTTGAAGTTATTGGAAGTCGACAGCGCGTTAACTGCAGCATTGAGAAGTTGGGTTGAGCCAGCACCAAAAACAATGTATCTCCCTTCAGTGACCGCATTTCCGACAATGGTATGAATTTCGCGGATGTGCCTCTCAAGCTCTGCTGAGACGCGAGATTGATCAGGGAAGACATAGCTCATTCGATGCCATCCTGCTACTAAAACTGCACTTTTTGATGCATGTTTCGTCCAAAAAGGCTCCAAGAAATATGGGTCCCCACTGCAACAAACAATTTTTGGTGGAATTTGAGCGTTTAGAGAATGAAGTTAAGATGTCAAAGATAATCAAACTTTGTTTTGCAGAACTGTCTGTTCAAGTTTTGCATGAAAAAAAGTCAGCTTAATGAAATCCCGTAAGAACTAAGCTATTTTGCGAAAATATATATTTAATTCATTTGAAAATTTTTCCCAAATTTCTCCTTTGTGCGTGTGATATATGCCTGTAAAAATAAGGCTGGCCAAAGCTCCACACAACACATAGAAGCCGAATTAGATGATAGAATTGGGAGTTGGGTGCGCGACGCTAATGTTAATTAGGCCGAACGAACCTTAAGACCATCCACAACCCTTTTGGTTAAACCTTAAAAAATTAAGCCACAAATTTTAAAGCCATAACAATTGTTTTCCTCCATTGATTATGGCTTAAAATTTAAGCCACACACAATTAAAGAATAATTCTAGCCTAAATTTTTCGTTAACTTTTTATAAAAATAAGATTATTATGTCGATTATTCTAATTTATTTTTAGGGAACTTTAACGAAAAGCTTATGGTACTGTTCATTTTAACGAAAAACCATATTTTTACACTAAAAAATCAATCATGGTACTATTCACTTTAATCTTTATTTTGTCTTTATCATTAAAACTCAAAATTTTCAAGTATTTTTCATTAGTTTTCTTTTATTTTTATGAAAATTTTTACCTAAAAATATTTAAATTCTGAAAAGTTGTACGCTTTGTTGATAATCTTCTACCAACTGTAAACACCTTTATAGGGTCTTTTGGTGTTGGAGATGGAATTAAACTTTTAACAATACAAGCCCACAACTCCTTAGCTTCTTTTTTTTTTTTTTTTTTTTTTTTTTTTGTGCTTATAGCATCATCTTTGCTAATAAAAACTCATGCCAAATAACAAGCAAGATTTTTATCACTTGACCAATTAGGTCCTCTAACATGATCTTTTGGCAATTTGAAAAATTTAGAAATAGAATGAAATATTTTTGGGAAGTGGGTAGAAAGAAAAAAAGGAAAGTAATGTATGAGGAAAGTGGTTCTTGTGTGGATGTTTGAACATATATATATATATATATATATATGTAATTATAGAGTTTTAGAATGAAGTTTGAGTTAAAATTTTTTTTTTAATTATTTTAACCATTAAATTCAAAATCGGGGCGCCAGCTTTTTTTATCGTTGCATATGCTCATATTCAATCATACTGTTGAATTTAATGTAATTATAAATTTTTTTTTTAATCTAGATAGTTGAATCAATCAACAACCCGTTGATTGTAGTTGTTGCATGGCCGAAAGAGTTATTAGACTCTTGATTAGTGGCCGACAAAGCTGCAACGTTGAGTCGACTGTCAGCTTTGTGGCGTGCAATGCGTCAAATTTGAGGCTTTTTTTTTTTTTTTTTTTTGCAGCGCATCGACGTGCATGGCCGGCTCGAGCGAATTAAGTCAGGCTTAATTCTTAAGTAGAATCTCGCCCAAACATTTATCTTTTTGCCATGGATTATTTTAGTCCAATGGTTTCAAATGGCTTGGTTGGATATAAGTCTAATTTTTTGAGTTAACAGTAAAAATAGTTCACTTTATTAAATAAGTTCAATTCTTTAAATTTAATTATCAACTCTTCAATAACAAGATTTAATATAAACAACAAATTTCTTCTTAATTATTATTATTTATTTAATTTTTTGTTATTTCTTGTTCTCGTCCTACTTTAAACCACATTTATAAATTTTATTTTGAATTTTAGAATCAAACTATATGATAGAATAATTGTATTAATCTACCTATATGACATATTCTTTATTATAATCAACATGTTACAGATTATTGTATCTTACTTGTAGGTATATTATATTTTTTCTACCTTTTAGTTAAGTTTTATATCTCACTTATAGGTATAATATACATTCATATATTTGTTACTTGAGTTAGGATATATTGTTTGTAGATAGATTTATGTTAGTGTATTTGTTTTTTTTGTTTTTTTTGGGTTATAAGATATTAATTAGATTTTATGGAGTTGAAAAATGCATAATTTTAGAAGATTTAATTGATTTTTAATATTTTTAAAAAATATAAAATGAATATAAAAGCAACAAAACTATGTAATTAGATAAATTGACTCATTCCTAAAAGCAATTTACATTTTTGAACCTGAATCTAAAAGTCTTAATTTTAAATCAAGGGTTGGACATAGTTTGAGAGGTGATAGAATGCAGTTTTAGGTTGTCAATTTTAATAGCAGTAACAGAAACAATGATACACAAGCGTCATGGTATATATTCGATCTACACCAACTCTATCGCCCTAAGCAATTAACAATTTAATATTGCCATCGTTTGTCGAAGAAGAAAAATTTAATCTTCTTCCCATGGAAATTTAGTACAACTTTATGATCAATTAAAGATTACACCCATATGATAAAAATGAATGAGTATCATCTTCGGATCTTTTTTGTGAGGATTCTGAAAATTTGTAAATCGTGTCCATTTATTGTATATCGTGCAGTTAGTTTTTATTTGATATTATTTGTGTTCAATTTTAAATAAATAAAATTTAAATAATTTATTATCACTCAGTATACGATAAACAACCATAATTCATGAATTTAATCTTTACAAAGAAGATAGTAAAGGATTCTCATTCGATAAAAATATGGTGTGTCTATTATTTTAGTATAATAAAAGGTTAAAACTATTATATAAAAAGTTTAGAATTGTATGGCTGACGTAATACATGACACAATGAACAGCAATTTATAGTGGGAAAAGCGTTTTGGACCAACAAAAAATGATTTTGAGGAGATGGTTCCAGAAAAGATTCCTTTCACACGTACCAAACGAAAGCAAAGGTTACTTCTCCACTTCTCCTTGATGTGATGGTGACCGGCGATAAATTTTTCATCTTGACGAGACTTAAAATAATTTTACGTAAGTGATAAGAAATTTTATTTTTTAAGTTTTTAATTTTTAACATACATATTTTATTATTTGTATAATGATATATAATGTACCAGTAATAACATTAAAAAAATCTCTCGGCGACCGGCGACTTATTAGTTAAAGAAGGCTACATAGATGGTCGTAGTTTTTTAATTTTTAAACAAATTAGTTGAGTAAAATAACTTGTATCTATCGCCCACTAGTCTTTGTCTGCTTCTCTATCAATAGAAATATTATAAAGCATTGCATTTTAATAAGAGAAATTATTTGAATTTTGTTTCTGGTCATAGGAGGCAGATTCTCTCCTCCTACTTCTCATGCTCTCTCGTATATTTCTATTTGTGTGATAATTATTAAATTATATTAATATTTTATATTATTATTCATTTATAGAGACTGCTCACCCGATTTTCAAATATTGATGTGGTATCAAGCGGCTTCCTCCTTATCCAACCAGACCTGACTACCCTGTACCCAACTAGGCTTGACGACCCCAACCCAACTAGATGCGACGACGGTTCTAACTGGACAATATTCGTGTGATTAGAAGTGTGCGACCTTTTAAATCTTAACAGATTACATTTAGAGCTGTTCAAGTAGGTCTGTTGATTGGAAGTGGTGGTTGTTAACTCCAGAAAAACAGATTATCTATGATTTCTGAGTTCTTTTTCTTAGTCGGCCATATGCCTCTGAGACTCTGAGTTCAATTTTCTGAATTAGAAACTTCCTAGCCTTTACCACAACCTCTATGCCGTTCAGATTTCCTGAAGGGTTTTTAAACCAAAGTAATTAACTAGCACAGTATGTGTGAGTGTACACAGAGAAAGAGAACCTGTCAGCGTTTGCTGCACATCCAGTTAAAAACAAAGAGCAGTCAGGGCCTCCATAGCAGGAATTGCACTCACAAACAGGTTCCTTCCCGTCAAGAATTAGGCCATCTAAGTAGGCTCTTCCATGCCCTGAGCAAGAGATGGTTGCCACGTGCTCAGCTTCTTCTGCTGCTCTTTTGCTCCAACTCAGTTCCCAATTTCCACCCACATCCACATAGAGTCTGAAGCTCAGTAATAAATTAAACACTAAAGAAAATGCCAAGCACACAGCGTAGAAGCTTTGTGCTTTAGCCATATGTATATATTTTTAACTTCTTCCA
The DNA here is from genome assembly GCF_041283825.1 of Pyrus communis. NCBI lineage: Eukaryota > Viridiplantae > Streptophyta > Magnoliopsida > Rosales > Rosaceae > Pyrus > Pyrus communis. The sequence continues at coordinate 2,789,730 of NC_142574.1, forward strand.
AAGGCTCTTGCCTCTTGCAATATTTATAGAGCCTTAAATCATGTCAAACAGATTTAGAAACAGTAAGACAATGACATATTAACGATTTTTTTATATTTTTTGGGTAAAAGCGGCAGATTCAATACCGAAAAACACATTAAAATTTACAACGGTCCAGGTCCAATTACCAAAAAAGCTCAAAAGAAAGTGTGGACCCCCAAAACAAAAGTTTGAGCCCATAAGCAGTAAACGAAACAAAAAACCCTAAATTCCTAGTGACCACCTCCAATGCATTGTCGAAAAACTTCTGCCCGAACAGACACCAAAAATCCAGCCAAACAATTCTCAAAAATGACGGAAAGACGACTCCAACAACCTTCACAAAGCACCATAGATGACGGAACAGTAGCAACGAACCAAAGGAAGCTGGTGAGACAAAGTCACTGAAGGCAACAAAGTCGTCGAAGACAAATCCATGGGAGGTGGTGGTGTGATCATCTGCACAGGAGCTCTACGCACATCTCGAGATAATCGTGTCAAAACACATTCAAGGTAAGTGGCTAGAGATCCGAAATCAGATGGGATTGAGGAAAGCCAAGAAGGTGGAGGATGGGAAAGATGGGGAATATTAAAAAATGGAATTGATGGCATATGATTTTGAATGTTAAAGTAAACGATATTATTTACATTAAGATGAGGGGTATGCTTAACCTCATAATAAGCTAACAATAATGAAGTTCAAATTCACTTTTGACAAGAATCAAATTTAAGATCTCTCACTTATATGAGGTAAAATGAATTAGAGTATAAGATTTCCCCAAGTTGGAGCCTGGTATAGCCCTCTACCTAGCTAGCTCCACCCTTGCAAACATAAAATCCCTTATTTCCCTAATGTGGGATTATACTCTCAATAAGACCATTAGATGTTAATTAATCTAAGGGGTGTTTTTATAGAATATTACTTGGGGATGAGCTCATTCTTCCACTTATAAATAATGTATCTTTACTATAAAGAAATTCATAACGAAACCGTTTAATATCTTAATTTTTATTTGAAGATCATTCATACCAAATTTCATTCGAATCGAAGATTGTTTAATCAATCAAATATATCAGTTCGAGTTTTAGGTCTCGAGAAACCATCACGTAAACCAGTTTTAGGTTTTGAATTAGGTGTATAATTTCTCATAAACATTTCAAAAAATCCTTTTTTTTGGTACAATAATATTGGAAGCGGGGGAATGAAACTCAAGATGTTGAATAAAAGAATAGATTCTTTTAACCAACTCTTTTTACACAAAGAGAGCAAATCATAAAAAAAAACTTTAAATGATGCTAATTGATATAATCAAATGCATTATGCATTGTAACTATTTATTAAGGACAATGAAAAAAAGTAGCATAATCTATTCTATATATGAACTAAGGAATCGCATATTTAGAAAGCAATACCACAGTACATTATAATTGTAATCAGGGAGAAATGAAGGATTGAAACTTGAGTCAACGTCCAACATGCAAACAAGAAATACAAGTAGATAGACCAAGACCTAAAATGGTGACCGATACATGTAGACGTGCATACGGAAGCACGAGTAGTGCTATCCTATATTTCTGCAAACGTACATAAGGGAGCACGAGTAGTGCTCTACTATATTTCTGCAATATTTTTCTGTAGCAGATTAACTCACGTATTGACCCCCTACTTGAGAAGAAATAATTATTTTGCTATTCCTTTCAGCCAAGACTAAATGGTTAAGTCGCTGAAGCAATATATCAAAATCATCTTCGCTTCTTATGAGGGCGAGGCGAACATATCGATCTTCAGCGCCAAACAAGCTACCTCTGCGACCATAAACATTCGCTTCTTGTTGCAGAACTCCATAGCAATCTTTATCCACTTCCCTCTCGCACTTCACCCACGCATAAGCTGCCATGCATATAAATATTAGAGTAGTTGGGCTTGTTTTATGCTAGACCTAATGTTATACATAAAAGTTGATATCAACCCAAATTTCATTAGAATATTTTAGGAAAAACCTACATATTCTTTGTCTATCTTTTCATGATAAATAACTTACCATAGTGGGATAATAAGGTCAATTAATAGCTAGGGTTCTCATTTGTTGTTTCATGCCTACTTTACTGTCTATAATGTTTCTTGTCAACCGTCATTTTTCTAATTTAATGGTAATTTATGTGAAACAAATTGATTTTTAGCTTAGAAGCTATTTTATTTGAATCGTATATATAAGTAATGTGGATGAGTTTGATAGCAAATTTATAAGTAATGTGAATAAAGGTTTTGATACATTGCAGAAGCGATGTTGCTATGATTTGCTTACCTATTGATAAGGTTCAATTACTAGTTTTGGGTTTTATTTTTGTTTGTTTAAGAGACATTTTATTCTACCTAACAATAACTTTTATGTTTGACAAATAAAAAAAAAAAACTTTTATGACTGACGAGTTGTTTTTATGCATTCAAAGTATTTATGGCCGCAATTGCAAGCTTGCAAATTTAAAATGTATTATTTAATCAAATAATGCATTTAATCAAAATTTTTAAAATTGTTTTTCATATTTATCTAAAAGGGAAAATTCATCATCGAAAAACTTTCAACCCTAACATAATAATTTCTATAGAAATTAATAACCAAAATATGTTTTTGGGTTTTCTCTAAAATATGAGGTGCTTACTGGGCCTACTTCAAAAGGCCCCAATGTTATAAATGGCACTTACGGTTTTCTATGTATGTCAAAGACTAGCCTATGTCAAATTTTGTACAGAAACCCCATGTTATCCAAAAGTATGTATTTGAAAATAGATTAGAAAAAGAAGTATCACAAAATCATGAGCTAGTCGGTATTTTTTTGAAAGATTTATATGTGCTTAGTTGTGTTTCCTTAAATCGACAGCATCATGCATGTAAGGATATTTTTTTTTATTAACTTCTCATTTGCGGCTATAAAAAATATTTTAATGAAAAAAATATCAATAAATGTATGTGTGTGTGCACTCCTGCAAAAATATAGCTTAAGAGAAATGTTAAAGAGACACTCTCAAAGTGAAACTTTATGAATTCTCTTACACCTCAAAGTTTAATGATAATTCTCTTGCCAACATTATAAAATATTGTACCAAAAACATAAGGTGTCAGAAAATCTATGAAGAGTCCAACTTTTGAGAGTCTCCTTACACCTCAATACTGCACGTATTTCCAAAAAACATAGCTTAAGTGAAACTCTATGAATTCTCTTACACATCACAGTTTAATGATAATTCTCGTGCCAACATTATAAAATATTATACCAAAAACATAAGGTGTCAGAAAATATATGAAGAGCCCAACTTTTGAGGGTCTCCTTAGCATTTCTCATAGCTTAATGTTGTTGAATGATCCCAGGTTGATTTATTTGATCCAATATCAAATATCCAACGAAAGATAATGTGGACGTAATACTCAGCTAGGGGAAGCAAATTTTTTGTGATATACATGATGGTGTAGAGAGAATGTTACCTGGTGAAGGTACTCTAATTTTTTGGAAATACGTGCAGTATTGGGGTGCAATTTTCTGCAGAGAAAATCGGTTTGACAAACGAAGAGTACTGCTCAACTTTTCCCAGCGTTTCTTCAAATTGTCGAACCCAAATTCAAAAATTTCCTTGGCCCGAGTTTCAAGGACGACATTCATAAGCTTCAGAGCTCTTAGCTGAGTGTCCCGGGAAACACCGAAGCTGCTTAACTGTATGTAGGTTTCCATTCTTTGGTACACAGACTCATCCTTCACCACTGCCCACCTGCCACAAGGCACAACACTAATGTATCAATGTTCTCCTTTCAACTTGAGGCTTAATCGAAATTTAAACAGGGAACTTTGTGTATTAAACATATTATTACCCGAATCTAGTACCAGCATGGCCAGTGAACTTAGAAATTGAAAATATCATAAGATCATCGTCTGCTGGAGCTGGAATCGCTGTAAAATGTGGCCAGTAATATACACGATCATAGATTGCTTTGGCATTTGGGCCTTGAAACATTGCCTTCTTCAGCTGCCCATCAGGATTGTTTGGTGAGGTAACATACTCAATAACGTTTGCGGTATCATCTGAGATGTTCTGGAACAAGGCCGCATCTCCTTCAAACTTAAAGTCAAGTGATCGAAAAAACTCCGCTTGTGTTTGGTAAAGCTGTTAAAACTCAGACGTCAAAATGATGATATACATATATTGGCAGAGCATATGCGTGAATTATTATTTGTTTTAATTTGTACCATCTAAAATGACAATCATACGTTTGTACAATTGTTTAAAATCATAGATGGTACAATCATTTTAAATTTTGTATGTCGAGATTTTGGAAGTAAGATTTAACCTTGTAATAAGGGACTGAAACCAAAACACTTGCAGGTGAGGAGTTAAAGTTATCAGAAGACAACGCGTAAAGTGCAGCGTTGAGAAGATGGGTTGAGCCAGCACCGAAAACAATGTATCTTCCTTCAGTCACAGCATTCCCAACAACGGCATGAACTGTGCGGATGTGATTCTCAAGCTCTGCTGACATGGAAGATTTATCAGGGTAGCTGTAACTCATTCGATGCCATCCTGCTACTGCAATTGCACTTTTAGCTGCATGTTGCATCCAAAAGGGCTCCAAGAAAAATGGGTCTCCGCTGCAACAAAAATACAAAGGTTCATAAGTCAGCATTTCCTCTACCCAGTTCGTAATGTTTCACTCCCAATAAAACAGTTCTTTAATTGAAGTGACAAATTAATTGATATTGGTTTGGTCATTAAATTGTAGCATATTTTCTAAAAAAATATAATACTTGGTTCATTTGGTTGTGAGTATACTTTCTGTACCCTTACAATAACTGTTTGACACTTGTATTGTTGTACATAATCCTTTCGTTTTTAAAAGGATTCCCAAGTGTACATACATACATATATATATATATATATATATTCCTTCTAGGAATCTCTCAATTTCAACTAGGCCCGACAACAACCTAGTCATGTTTGTGTCATTTTTATATTATATCCGTTATCTTAATGGATTTTGTCGTTTCAAACCTATTATCTTAACAGGTTTTTAACAAGTAATCCAATAATAATCTGATTCATTAACGGGTTGTGTCTTTCGTGTTGGGTTAACGAATCACATAAAAAACTGTCATGCCTAATGTATAAATCTGGCAAACGATATCATATTGGGTCACCTGTTAAGTGACCTGATAACGACCCAATTCGTTATGGGTTCTTAATGGGTTATTCAAGAACAACCTGACTCATTAACAGATTAACTCGAAACTCGTTATTTTCCTAACGTTCATATCCGGTTCATATCCGATTAATAGATCGTGTAAGAAATTGTCTTGCCTAATTTCAACCAACCATTTTTTTATTAAATGCCATCTCATTTGAATCTGGATCCTCTTTGTGAGGATTTTGAGAATTCATGAATAATGTCTGTTCATCATACATCGTACGGTCATAAATTATTTTAAATTTTTTATTTAAAATTAAACACAATCAGTACTTGACGAAAATTGATCGCACGATGTACATAAGGGGACACAATTCACAGATATTCGAAATTCTCACAAAGATGTTCATGATAGAATCCTGTTGGGTCTCATTCGGCTGTTGCAAAAACAGTGACTCGTGAAGCCCAAAATTGATTTGGCATTATGAAACATTGTTAATTCAGTATTTGTTCCTGTTATATGGGCCCCAATGCTAAATAATATCAGAGAATCATTTGCAAAAGAGGGATCCGAGCCAAAATAAAAATCTTCCAATTGATAGAAGACAACATTTCATTTTAGAAGAACCATGTATATAAATGTTGGAACATCTTTCAGCTTCCTGTCTCCGTTGTAAAAAATATATTTTAACCTTAGTTCTAATATTTTAAATCTTAATCCTGGTTGGAACTTTGTTTCTGAAAAATATTCCAAACTTCAAGGGGTCCATGTATTTTATTCATTAATTTTAATAATATTTGGCTATTCAAACTTAAAAAGAAGTAATTTATAAAGAAAATTAATGAAAATGATTTGAAAACTTTGAGTTTTAACGATAAAGATAAAATAAAAGACAAATTAAATAGTACCAGGATTAATATTTTAATGTAAAAATATAATTTTTCGTTAAAGTAAACAGTACCGGGAGTTTTTCATTAATGTTCCTTAATTTCGACTATAGCCAAGTACATATTTGTTTTTATTAGTTTTTGTTTTCTTTTTCGGTCTCAAATTCATGGTCGATATTCACTAAGATCTGGAAAACAGAGTCCGTTAATTTAAAGAAACTATAGCCCCCTTCTGTTTCAAATTTCTTCCTTACCTTTTATTTTACAGTTGGGATTAACACTTTGGGATGATCTAGTAATTCAGATGAAACACTGAGAGCAACCAGCTAGCAGATATACATAAGTTCTCAACAAAATAATGGAAGGACCGTATTTAGATCATGATTCATGTTGCAGGATTTTCTAATATAATCCATAATTTTAACTGTTAGATTCTTGGTCAAACATACAATGAAAAAGATTTATTTATTTATTTTAAGTTTTAGTATAATCAGGAATTTTAATTGTTGGTAAATCACTGATCTAAAACCCCTACTAAATCAATATCCCAAACTAGAGAGAGTGAGAGTGAGAGAGTGAGAGGGGTACCCGTCGGCGTTTGCTGCACATCCAGTTACAAACAAAGAGCAGTCAGGGCCTCCATAGCAGGAATTGCACTCACAAACAGGTTCCTTCCCATCAAGAATTAGGCCATCTAAGTAGGCTCGTCCATGCCCTGAGCAAGGGATGGCTGCTACGTGCTCAGCTTCTTCTGCTGCTCTTCTGCTCCAGCTCAATTTCCACTCTCCTTCCACATACAGTTTGAAGGCACACAGACAGAACAATAGGTTAACAGCCATAGAAAAGCTCGCAACATAGATGCTTTTTGCCTTGGGCGCCATATGAATTTAGTTTCTGCTTCTCAGGTTCTCTTGCATATATTTTTATATAGCCTTATATATGCAAAAGAAAATATGAGAATGACAAGTTCAAAGCATTTGGAGAGAGAGAATATGGTGATACGATGGAATTATGAAATATGGTATAAATGCCACACGTGTGTTTTTGTACAAAAGCGAGTTAAAGTTGACTTTGGTGTGTTTTGTGTAAGAAAACTAACCAATGTGGATTTTGGTGAAAGCATGCATTGGATGAAAATGTCATAGTGAGGTACACTATTTTCTTCTTGTGCGAAAGATATTGTTGGACCAAATGCCTTATAAATAGAGGCATGCTTGTAACCTCATGACAACACATCAGATAAAAAATGAAAGGTAACTCTTTATGTATATATCCTTTGTATGATATATTGTATTCGTTTTGCTTCTATCTCTAGCAAATGTTATCTCTCTTACTTTTGCCACAGTAAAATTCTCACAAAGTTAGATCTGGCACGGTTAAATTATCACAAAGTTGCCTTCATCTATAGATAGGTATCATATGTCATTCAATTTATTCATATGCAATTTAGGGTGATTCCAATCCCGAGTGATCAAATTCTATTTTTAGTTTTCCTTCTATTTTGATTTTCAGTTAAATGTTGTTCTAAGGATTCACCATTAACGGATTTACACATTTAGGTGTCTTTAGTGGAAGAAATCTTATTTGTTCAATTTTGTTAACTTTCTTTTCTTACATATGATTTTAAGGAACACCTGAACACATGGATGTAATATATGCATATAAACATTTTTTTGGCACTTATATTTTCAAATTTTCTACACTTTCAACTATATTTCAAACCCCGCAGTAACGAGCAGGTACACCTGCTAGTAACATATAAACCACAAAAATATCATTTCCCAAAAAAATTTATCAGTTCCAAAGGAAAAAAAAATCTACACTTCGGAATAGACCATGACATCAGATTAGTATCCCTTGTTCATCTTCATCATTCTCTCAAGTTTTACCAAGACGGTGTCATACAACTGAAAAAAATAAAAAAAAGTAGAAATAAATCACATGGATTAGATGTTAAAATAGAAGAAGACCATTCTAATTTATATATATGTTTTGGGAATCCAATGAATCATCTCATATAGCACCAAGTATAGGTTGAGAATATTGATAATTCCCACGCCAACCCAATTATTCCCACGCCAATCCTTCCGGTGTGTAACCGACAGATGCTAATTATGTGTCCGCAACAGAGGTCGTTCGCATCCACCACATGAGCATTAGTTCATTCTACATGGTGACGTTGTAGCTTGGTTACAGTGCAATTGAAGGGAAGAATTTGGTTTTAATTATGAAATTTCCTTCTTTTATATTTTATTTCATGTAATATGGCTATGGTGTGAGTTTCTGAGTTTGGGCCGGGCCTATATGGATTGTAGTGTTGAGTTTTTGAGTTTGGGCCCTACATGGATTGTAGTGTAGATTTGTGAGTTTGGTCCTATTGTGCTCCTTAGCTAGAGCAATGCTTTTGCCCGTTTAAATCCTTACTAGGAGACACACATCGATTCGAAATGTCCACTTGAACTTCTAATCAAGCTATGCTGACCGATACTAAGAAGGTGACGAAGTCATAAAGTGTAGTGATGTGGAAAATTTGAGTAAATTTAAACCTAAAAATGACTAAATGGAAGAGTGCGCATGTGAGCGAAAATTGAACCTATTTCACACATTGTCAGAGTATAAGTAAAGTACAGTAAAATTAGGATAAGATACTATCGGAAGTAATGTCCTATACCAACTTTTGCCAGAAATCCTTGTTCACACAAAAGCCTTGCCACTAAAACCTGGAGGGGCGAAAAAGGTGAGTGGGCCTGAAAGTATTGTTTGTAAAAATTTGGGTTAATTACACTAAAACCCTTTGAGTTTTATCGAGTTTTCACAAAACCCTCTCACATTTGAAACATTACACTAACACCCCCTCACGTTTTAATTCATTTTCACATAACCCCTTCAGTCAAAATTTTGCTAATAAATGGACAACTTTACCCTTGTAACTAATTAATTAAATAATAAAGAAATATATTAGAAAAAAATATTAAAAATAAATAAATTAAACATTAAAAAATAAATTAAAATTTTAAAATGAAATAAATAAATGCAGACCTTTATCAAGTTACTGTTAGTAAAAACATCAGGCTGACATTGCGGGAGAGTCTTCATCAGGTTAAGAATAGAAAATGCCTCATTAGTCAAATTGTTCAGACAAAGATGAGAATTTTCTTAATTTTTCTTTAGATTAAGGGCAAAATCCTCAGGAGCATAAAGACACTGCTTCTTCTCAATGGCGTCGGACAGGGCCTCAGTGACAGTGTTGACCTAGGCCTTGGCATTGTTCTTCCGATCCACCTTATTCTTCACATTTTTTAAAGAGGAACGAGCGGAGATGAAGTGGAAGGAGTGAAGATTTTTCTGTAAGTCACCGGAATTGATGTATCCGAGACGCCCGGGAACTCACATCTCTCCCAGTGGAGCTTTTGTTGAGAGGAAGAAGATGCGGGATGAGAAAGGAAGAGAATGAGAGAAAGATTGAAGAAGACATGGATGGCTTTGGCCTGCAAAATTGTTAAAGCAGCGACGAGGTAGTGAGTAGTGAGGGTAGGGCAGGGGAAAGGAAAAGGATGAAGGTGGCAATGGTGGGACAATGAGAAAGGAAAACAGAGGGGAGTGGAATTGGGGAAGGGGTTTAGGTTTCCTTTTTTTTTTTTTCCTTTTCTATTTTTAAGTTTTTAATTTATTCTTTTAATGTTTAATTAAAATTTTCAATGTTTAATCATTTTAATGTTTTTTTACTAATATATTTCTATTTAATTATTTAGTTATAAGGGTAAAGTTGTCAATTTATTAGTAGAACTTTGACTGAAGGGGTTATTTGAAAGTGAATTAAAATGTGAGGGGATGTTAGTGTAATGTCTCAAATGTGAGGGGGTTTTGTGAAAACTTGATAAACCTCAGGAGGTGTTAATGTAATTAACCTGTAAAAATCTTTTCCAAAATGTATAACCCCTCGCCGTAAAACAACTATAGTTTCCAAATTTATATACTACATATAGTATGAAAACAATACGTAAACAGTAATATTTCAAAAATACGGTAAATCACAACATTTCACCTATAAAACATATAACATATGGTGTGATCACAATATCTTGCATGACAAACATATAATATCAATGCTGACATATGAGCTTATGCAAAGATATTTTGGCATAAACAAGACTGGGTGTAATGATGATCTACACTCTAATACTACAATCACGTGAAGACTGGCGTTATATGCGTCCTAATTGCCTATAGCAATCTAGGACCGGACTGGCATCTACAATGGATCTAAAGTGAAAGTATCATTGCGATGTGAACATACACAGGCTGGCCTTGGGCCGGACAAGTACTAACACCAGTGTAGCATGCACGATGAGCAGTTAACATAAATATGATCATGCAACGGTAAATCAATAATTCTAGTCAACATAATACTATTCATGGCCGTAAATATAATTAAGGCGTCATATAATAATACGCATCCCGTAAGACATAGAATGATTTCATAAACTCAGACAATGCACTAATTCTTATAAATGTTAATCTAACCTTGGCGTAACGCAGAAAATTCTTTATTATATAAAGGGAAACTAAATAAATATATAATATTTGAAAGCAAAAACCCACTCACAAATCATGTCATTAGGTTGAACCCGCCTTGCGGCATTGAAGATCATTGGGATGCATTTTACCTAGAAATGAAACCATTTATGTTAATATATATTGTATTAACGTAAATTTGCGTATTCGTACAAAGTACGGTGAATAAAGGAACTATTTTAAAACAATCGAATTTCGAAAAACGGAGGGTGAATTCGGATTGAACATGTCGAGTAACCTAAGAAGGGACCTTGGGTTCCTCCACGAGCCGTCACACGTGCAGCCACAAGGTGGTTGCATTGGTAGCTATGCGCGCCTCATGCGCCTTCCTCACGAGGCCTGCAGATTTGCAGGTTTTTGGTCCCATTTTCAAAGCTCATTTCTAGCTCATTTCTCAGTCATTTTCAATGTTCTATATATGGATTTGAAGTTAGGAATGAGAAGGAAAGAGATATACCAGTTTGAGGTCAAGCAGAGGCCGAAAACGATTGGAAAAATGGCCTAAAAATGGCCTTATGGTCATAGTTCCTTTTGTTGAAAATTTAGGGGATATCCCCTTCATCGATTCAGTGCTATATCATTGTTCAAATACATACAGAAGATCAAGATCGAACCACAAAAACAAAAATGAAAGATTTAGAAAGTCCCGAGGCTTACCCTAGTTGGAACGTCAAGAATTCGCCGAATTGCGTTTGAGGACGATAATGAATAGTGGCATGGGTTCGTGTTCATGGTGGTGACACACTGTGAGGCTGATGGTGGTTATAGGACTCGCCAAAGTGGCGATGGAGATCTATGGCTCGGTGGTGATTTTACGAAGGAGGAGAGATGCGGAGATGAGGGGTGAGAGGGATGAGAGAGTGAAATGAGGGAGAGATGAGTGATGTGGCAGCAAGGGAGAGGGGGCCGAGAGATTGAGAGATATAGGAGAGACAATAGGTAGAGATGGAGTGGTGTGTAGGCTCCACTTGGCACACAGTCCAAAGCCATAAAAGATAAAAGAAAAATAGAAAAATATCTTTCGGGATGTGAAATTACTAAATTACCCTTAGTGTTATGTGATTTGTAAAAACTTCGTTATAACTTTGAATTTGCTTTCGTTTGCACCTACGAATATGTGGGTGCGTGTCTTTGAGTCTATACTAAATAATAACTAATTAGGCACGATGCCTAATTAATAAAATACTAACGTAGATGGGTCTACTTGCCAACTTGCTTAACGAACCCAACGAGTAACCATCATATTACGGTTTGCAGCCCGCAATACCAAAAACTCATTGTTGTCTCGATAAACAACTAATAAATTTTCGAGAATGCAAAATTACAATTTTGCCTCTTATTGGGAAACGTGCATAAATCGTTTGATTATGTCGTTCATGCTCACGTGTTGGTAAGAACATGCACCACCTAGAAATATATGCAAAGGTACAAGAAGTGATAAAGACTCGAATGTCCATGAAGGATTTCCACCCGTCAGGGACATTTTCGTAATTTACCAATATTAAGAAATAAAATAATATTAAACTCTGGATGGGACGTCACACTAAGTCTGACACAATTAATTGTAGTCCATTTAAACATATCTTGTGAAGTCCAGTATTTTCAAAACCTATAAATACATGTTGTGTATTTTATTTATTTGCTTTTGCATGGTCATCATGCAAGTGAGACATCGACCTCAGCTTTTATCATACCCTCGTGGTCAAGTTTGGAGTAGCTGATTTAAGCACACATATCCTATCACGGTAACAGAATGTCTTTGGCAAGTTACAAATAATAACGTCCAATCATATATTCCAATCTTTTTGCATTGTTCTTGTATTGGAGTTTGAGGTGGCTCCGTGTGTTACCATTCATTCTTTTTAGATGACACCTCTTCATCCACTTGGCAGCCCGCAAACTACTCTAACAAGTGTCAATCTTTCATGCCTTGTTATCCAATGAGGTGGCTCCGTTTGTGGTCTTCTAAATACATTCTGCCACTTCTCCATTTTGTTCACATATTTCCTCAACCTTTTCCATCCTTTTATAACGTTGCATGCAGTTAGCATGCAATAGTGCAATAGTTTTATATATGTGTGTGTGTGCGTGTGTGTATATTTAGAGAGAGAAATGAAAGAAATTCTAGGGTTAGTGAGTTCTTTGTGTGGAGAATGTTAGTGGGCTTGTCTTACTGAGGTTGTAATTATCGATTGAGGTGAGTGGTTTATATAATGTAATATTAAATTTCTTATTCTCTAATAAATACGAAAATCATAAGTCATCATGGGATTTCACTATATTTCAAATATCTTTCTATTTTAAGTCAAGTATGTTAGACTTATTAAATGCTTTTAGAATTATTATATATGGTAATATAATATGGTGTTCCTGGAGCATGAGAACTTCAATGTTGTTTTATCCAAGGGATAACTTTATGACACATGACAACATTAGGGCAAAATGGCCAGTATAGGGTCACGTGGTAAACTACATATTATGAAGAATAACCAACATGTGAACATATGATGTGATATGGAATTGTGTGGCTAAAGCTTTTGATATAATTATGATATATGTTTTCTAGAGAGGGTATAACATCACACTTGACTAACATTTTATATATTCTACTCACTGAACGACAGTTGTTGACAAACCTGGCAATTTCTTACACGACCCATTAACACGACAAGTAAATGAAAAAAAAAAAAAAAAAAAGAGGTTATGGATCAACATGATAATTAATCGGGTCATTATCGGGTCAAGTGATAAGAACCCCTTAATAACGGGTCCTTAACAGATTTACATGAGGGTGATATGCGGGTAATCTGTTTTGACACGTTAAAAAAAAGTTATTTTGATGATTTTAACTTTTTAAATTACTAAGAAAATTTACTATAAAATACAAGAGCCATAATGTATGTGTATATATTGCATATTAATATGTATTATTATTATATTATTATTCTATATAAATTTAAAAATTTAAGTTTTATTTATTTATTTATAGTATATACTATAGGCAAATAGTGAGATTAAGAAATTATAAAACACATTAAAAATAAAAATATCAAGTAATTTAAAAATACCAAACACATTTGATGGTTTACTTATTTTTTATGCTTAGTTTATGTGGAAGAGAGTGTGGAAAGCCTTAATGAAAATATCGTCAAGTAACTCTTAAAGACAATATATCAAACCAAAGTTCCAATACCATTTGCCTTGGTGATTGATGAAAATTGAAGGGTTTTAATGTAAAAAACGTTCAAGGTTCTTTAACGTTGAAATGCAATTCCCTTCATTTTTCATATCAACATTTGGTATTTTGTAGTAATGTATTATGCACTAATGTTTTTTCATTAGGCTCTTATTTTGGGGTATGTAATACTTGAAAGACAAATGTTCTTTTTATTATTTGTGTTACAACATTGTATGCATATACTAATTTAGTATTATGTTTTCTATTTTTGTGGGGCCGAATTATATTTTTCACTTTCATTTAAAATGTATTTTCTTTTAACTGGTAACATGTTGGGTTATATGACCTGATAATATTAACGGGTCGATTTTGGGTTGGGTCATGTTACCTATTTACTTTAACGGGTGTTACATGACATGATCTGTTAAGATATTTGGTATGTCATGAAAACAACACGAACACCTGTGGAGCCAAAAATAATCAAGGGGCGACACGTGGATTTTTGGATAAAAAGACAAAATTACCCTCGAGGCACACCTCCTCTGCGCGAGTAGTGTACAATCATCCCTCAATCAAGTCAAAAGTGCCCAAATAGGTATTTATTTATAACCTATTTCATCCATCCCTCTTCATATCTTCTCCACAAGGTAACCCCTAAATCATTCCTTTTTTATTATATTAATTAGCTAATTAATTGATTAATAATTCAAGTAATTTGCTAATTAAACACAAATCATGAACTTGACCCACAAATCTATCCAAGTGGTAGGTCCATCTCCTCCCAAGGTGGCCGGCCACACCCTTATATAAACACCCTCATTCTCTCCAAAACTCAATTCCAATTCTCTTACTAAATTCTCAAAATTCTCAAAACACTTTTCTTCAAAATTCTAACTTGGCATCGGAGGTCTTCGGCCAAAGCCCCCCTCATTCATCGTGGGTGCGTGAGGCTTTTGGTCTTGACCTAAGATGTTATTTGTTTAGTAGGTGCAATTTTGTCCAAGAACAAGGAGGAAGAAATTTGCATCCACAAATTGGTGCTTTCATTAAGAGTTGAGTCACACGTTCGTAGAAGACTTTCGCATCTAAGGTTTCATGTTTCTTTGCCTATTTGTAGATTTTTCATACGTTCTTATTCTAGGAATTTTTATTTCTAAAAATCATTTGATAAAATGTAAAAGAAAAGTACAATGGCAAGAGATTCAGAAACCTCGACGAATGGAAATTCCAACA
Organism: Pyrus communis; assembly: GCF_041283825.1. Lineage (NCBI taxonomy): Eukaryota > Viridiplantae > Streptophyta > Magnoliopsida > Rosales > Rosaceae > Pyrus > Pyrus communis. The sequence goes on from NC_142574.1 coordinate 2,804,793, forward strand.
TTCAAGGATTAGGATCGCGGTGATCTACAAGGCTCAACATAGCGGTGAGTAGAGCGGCACCCCCAAGAGGCACCACCATGGCAACCACCATGGTGACCACCAAGACAGCCACCTTCGGAAAATCCCATGGCTTTAAAGCCATAGCCCAAGCCGTTCTATTTCAAGCTTCAAGGGCCTAAGCCCTAGTCGAGTAGGCCTGTGCCACCTAAACCCAACGCGAGCTTAATGTGTTGCTAAGCCAAGCCCTAGCCTTGCACCCATGTGCACCACACGTAGAGCAGTCCAATCCCATGGTCCAGCTTGCTCCTGCAGATCAGTCCACTCCTGTGGCCCAGCCTGTTCCCACCGAGCATCCCACTCCTATGGCATTCCAAGTAGCCCAAATCGGTCTAAGATTAGTTCCACTGTCCCGACTTCACATTCCCCAATTCGAATATCGTGCCCGGAGTCTACCACACTTCCATTGCTCAAAGAGATACGTTCCTTCCAAGCTTTTCCAATCTGAATGGCGAACAACACTTGTCCTAACAAGTCATAGAGTTGACGAGCGCCCTCGCACAACAAACGACCTTGGTGAATCAGCTCTTGCAGCGCACCGAGATGCAACATTCCCCAGACGAGGTGTCCTGAAGTAGGACAAGGGCAGACGAAGAACCTTTCCAGCAGCATCCCAGCAAGCAGCTACTCAACCAGCCACAAACCGAACATTCCAGCAGAGTACACTTTAGACTAGGCCCCTGAGATAGCGTATACTCCTGTCTTAGTGCACGAAGGAACGTGCAATCTCGGTTAGGCCCATGAACGAGCATACACTCACGGTTGGGACCACACTTCGAAGAACAACATTAACAACCTTCCAAGCTAAGTGTTCATTCGCGGTTAGGCCCGTAAGGAGCATCTTCCACCTCATATAGGAGTAAGTAGTACAACGGACAGAAAGAAACAGTCACTTAATCCGGCTCAAATTCAATTGGCAGTTTGCAAAGAATTCTCTCGCCTGCTAGGAATGAACCACATGCATCGCAGTCGTAACATAGACGAGCCAAACATGTAAAAGAACAGCCTAGACTAACAGGTTACGACTGGGGGCAGCCGAGACCTCCACTACCTCAACAAAGGCAAATTTAGGAAAAAGTATAAAGGTTATTGATCGAGAGATTATGCGATTTCCAACACAACGAGGTCACCGACGAGGCACTACGACGGGACATGACAACATAAGTAAGTCATCCTTCATGGATAAGATCGAATAGGTAGAGCCTCCACGCAAGTATAACATGCCACATTTCACATCATTCAAAGGAGATGGAGACCTGAAGAGACACTTGAAGCACTACCAAAGCGCAATGATCCTTTATCGAAAAAACGACGATCTTATGTGCAAGATATTCGCCACCACTCTACAAGGCGAGGCATAAGATTGGTTCTATACCCTGCCGTCATAATCCATTTGGAGTTTCGACAAACTTTCTTTGGTTTTCACCAAAGAATATTCATCGTATTGCTTGATCAACAAGAAGTTTGACCACTTGTTCAACGTCAAGAAGAACCTAAAGGAGTCACTTTGCGACTATGTGAAGAGGCTCAAAGCAGAGAAGGCAAGGATAATTAGATGCAACTACTCGATAGCTAAAACAGCCTTCCAAAAAAGACTTTCAACAGACCACATTCTGTTCGAAAAATAGATCATGAAAAAAATCTAACTTTAGTAGACTCTTTCACTCTGGCAGAGAAACATGCACTTTAGGACGAGGCTCACCGATGCATATTTAAGGACTTGAAAAAGTATCCGACATCAAATCCTTACTATCCAAACCGAAAACAGTGGATGACCTATTCGTATGTTTGACAGTATCTGTATTCCACAGTTCAAAAGTTTTCTTCGATGCAACTAGAAATTCAAAAGCTAACTTTGGCGACAGTTGTTGCAATCTAGAAGCTCAAGTTTTACCTTCAAACGCATGCAGTCATCCTCATGACACACTATTCCACCTAATCTAGATGCGTGGCGAAAAGAGCATAGACACTGGCGGATGCAAAATTTTCTGATGAAAGCAACAACTCAGCCCAAAAGGCGCGCCAAGGGCAGATGAACACTAAAAGGACACACTCAGAGGCAAGTTTTGTTCTCGTCGCCCCAAAAGATTCTACATAGGAGCAACATTTTCCGACAGTTGAGCATATCCTGCTATGTGTAGCGGGACGACCCAACGACAGCTCCACGGCTCTCTACTGCGCCTTTACGCCTAGCCTAGGGTGACGTAACTGAGTAGCCCAATGACTCCCCGAGCACACCCTAGCCGAGCCTGCTCTACTCAATGGAGACTTCTGGCATTTGCATGTAGATGGCACATCCAACTACAAAGGGCCGGGAGCAGGCGTGGTCCTTGTCACCCTAGACGATTTGATGCCCGAGTAGTCGATCGCTCTAGGCTTTAAAGCATCCAACAAGACGATCCTCAACTGCCTTAAGAAAACCCTTCCTAACAAGAAGGGAAAATGGCCAAACGAATTCCTTGGATGTGTATGGGCATAGTACACTATAAAAGACAAGCAACCGGTGAGATTCATTTCTCTTTGGCATTTGATTCAGAAGCAATCATTCCTCCCAAATGTCACCGTGCCGAGTATCAGCACTCTACTGCCAAGCATTAAGCAGAAAAGTAAGGAGATGGCCATAAGCTTAAATTTGGCAAAGGAGAAGTGCGAGCAAACCATTACCCGTATCATAGCCTACCAGAAGTAGCTATTCTCTAGATACAACAAAAGTGCCAAGATTCGACTGTTCCAACCTGAAGATCTAGTCCTAAGAAAAACCTTTATCACTACCCGTAGAGAAAGCTCCAAAAAGATGGATCCCATATGGGAAGGTCCATACAAGATCAGTAGAGTAGGCGGCAAGAGTAGCTACACCCATACCACCATGAATGACAAAGAGATCGAAAATCAGTGGAATGCCTACAATATGATGAAGTGCCATGTGTGACCTCCCGCAACACTAAAGCCTGAAGACTCAGGTAGCTCAAAGAGCACCACCTCATTAGTCGATGACTATCCAATTGTTATGCAGTTCCTACCTTACACTAAGTTATCGTTCGTTTCATTCGTTTTTGAATGAGGAATTCAGAAGTAATCTACAATTTAGCTTGACTGCATACTTACAACAATTGATCACTTTTGCACTTCAAAAGAAGATCGCGCCCTTCTTAGGGACTCATCCCAGGAATTACGCCCCCTAAGGGACGAACGATGCTCTTTAATGTGAGAGGGTAAACCAATTCCCCGACACCCGTATGGGTCTGATCTCCATTGCGAGAGGATAAACTAATTGCTCTCCAGTACGAGAGGGTAAACCAATTCTTCGACACCCACATGGGTCTACTCTCCAAAGCGGGAGGATAAACTTACACTCCGAATATCCAGACATGGATGAGCTGGGTTGTCCTGGTATAACTAGGTGCACGATGGCTTGAGCTGGGATTCCTAGATGTAGGCACAATAGTATTTTTCAAGCCTTAACTAATGGAAGGATTTTGGGTCTTTTGGCTTAATCCGCGAGGAACCGGGCCTTAGAGACGGAGGAGGCACATTACGTAGTACGCCCCATGGACGGCTGCCTTTGAACCCTAAAGCTATTACCAAGTGCACTAAAGTAGCCTATGGCTTACTCTTCGAGCAGTAAAGCCGCACTAGACTTATACAACAACACATTCTTGTGAAAGGTTAAACAAGCTAGCGTGCATATACGAAGCTTTATCCACTGCCGACATGCTACGTAGTCGATAAGCTTCACCTCTACCAAGCGCGGAATAACTACACCAAGTCCTAAAGTGTTGTGATACTTGCTATGAAACCTACAGAATTGGAGAAAGTTAAGGTTAACAGCCTAGTGGTCACGCAGACTTGTTTTCTTCTGCAAGTAAGGCATCCGGCTGTCGACCCTATGGCTAACAACTTTGCAAAGTTCTACACCAACACCTATGGTTGCATAAGCTACTCAACCTGTCTGCTTGTAGAAAAGTAGCATGCCTGCCATTGGTCTATAAAGTCTAAAGGTTAAGGCATGAACAAAAGACGCGAAGATGGAGAAAAGCAAAGGAAACAAGTTTATTAAATTTTCTAGCAAAATTGATAAATGACTGGCAAAGATTGAAGGAGTTCAAGTAAAGCAAAAGTAATAAGGAACACAAAGAAAATCCTAAAGACTACATAGAAGGCTACTCCTCAGCAGCTTGGGCGCTCTATGATTACTTGGTCGCCACACCTTCAGCAGCTGCGACACCTTCATCAACGGGATCATCCAACACTTCATCCCTGACTGCCCCAACCTGGGCACTAACATCTCCGACTACTTCACCAATGGAGGCTTCAAAAGTAAAGGCAAGTAAGTGTTCTGGAGAAATAGAGAAGGTTTCGAAGTCTCTCTCAGCAAGCTTGAAGTCAGACGTCTTACCAAAGAGATGATCTACATAACCCAGCTTGTAGAAATCTGCCTGACTCTGAACAAGTGAAGCCTAGAGCCCAGCCTTCTCACCTTTCAGCTGCTCGTTCTCCTCGAGCAGATCAATACATACGCGCTGCAGCTCATCCATTTCTTTCTTCAAACTTTTGTTGATCTTCAGTGTACCTTGGAGTTCCAACATTTGGGGATTAAGCCTATCAAAGACTTTCTTGAAGTGGATTATTTAGTTATAAGCAGCAGTCAACTCTTCATTCTTTGCATAATCAGCGAAACGAAGCTCAGACATGATACGCTTAAGATCTTGAATCTAAGGTATGTAACATTTGATCTCCTTTTCTGCACTTCATACTTAACTTAGATCGCGTCAAGCCTAATCTTCAAGTCAACGATCTCTTGGCAAGCGATCTCAAGTTGCAGAGAAGTGGAGGCAGAGATATTATACCCTTTCAAAGTGATGAGCTTAGATTCCAACCTTTTGATCTTATCAGTAGAAGAATAAGCTTCGGCTGCCACAACCTTTGCCAACTCTTTGGTAGCCTTAGTATTTTCTTGGTCAAGGAGCACAGACTTGGCTGCCAGAATAGACGTCTTCTGCATCATTACAAGTAGAGCAGTCTTCCTATACTCAGCTGTATACTTCGCAAAAGAACTTGGGCAAAAAATTTGTAACATCCCACATCGACCAACGGAGAGGAGGTGATGTGCCTTGTATGTACATGCCTACCTCTATATAGCATGAGGCCTTTTGGGAGCTCATTGGCTTCGGGTTCCATCGGAACTCCAAAGTTAAGCGAGTCTGGAAAAGAGCAATCCTAAGATGGATGACCCATTGGAAAGTTCTCGTGTGTGTTCCTAGAAACAAAACCGTGAGGGCGTGGCCGGGGCCCAAAGCGGACAATATCATGCTATGGCGAAGTCGAGACTGGGATGTGACAGAATGGTATCAGAGCCATTCTGCCGTCTGGTGCGAATGTGTAGACGAGGACGTCAGGCCCCTAAGGGGGGTGGATTGTAACATCCAACATCGACCAACAGAGATAGGGTCATGTGCCTCATATGTACATGCCCACTTCCATATAGCACGAGGCCTTTTGGGAGTTCATTGGCTTCGGGTTCCATCGGAACTTCGAAGTTAAGCAAGTTCGGGTGAGATCAATCCCAGGATGGGTGATTCACTAGGAAGTTCTCGTGTGAATTCCCGAAAACAAAATTGTGAGGGCGTGGCCGGGGCCCAAAGCGGACAATATCATGCTACAACGGAGTTGAGAATATGATGTGACACAATCATTTTAATGCATTCGATAAACTTGGCATAAGCGTCCATGTCTTCAAGAAGATTTGGTTTCAAAAGTGCATAGATCTCAGCAGCCTCTCCAAAAGCAGGCTTAGTGGATTTCTCACAGTTGCCCATCCAAGTAGTCTCTTCTTTCCCAGTAGGCGAATTAGTTTCAGCAGCAAAGGGAATGGGCCTTGGCGCCACTTTAGCAGCGGAGTCCACCTGATCGTTCTTCATAATAGAAAGCCTTTCCAAAGATGAACTGGACTTAGCTTCCAACAGACGTATTGGTACATACTTCGGCATTGGGGGCATAATAGGACCTCTACGCTGAGTAATCCTATCAGCAAATCGTACTAGCCATTATCGATATGGCAAACGCCACATGCTCATATCTAACAGCCTCAATTTGCTTCCCATTAGAAGAAGTCATGTCAATCACATGCCTCTCGGTGGCAGACAAACCTTCACGAGTAGCAGAGGAAGTTTTCAGTTTTTTCTCAACCAATATCTCTTAAGCAGCCGGGGAAAATCTCTTCTTTCCATTTTCATTCATAGTAGGCTCCACGATAACGATTAGACGAGCCAAGGCATCCGTCTTGATCTTTTTTACCTTCTTTCTCGGAAGCAGCCCACATTTCTCCCGGCGAAGAGAACTAAATAGCCAATGCCATTTATAGTACATAGCAGGGGAGCTCAACCCATACTGGCTTTTCCTTCATTTTTTTTCTCTCGAACTAGCAAGCAGGAGGCTTGCATGCCCAGCATTCTAGTTGCCCATGAGGCCCTCAACATTCTCATTTCTCTCAATCGCCTACTTGGCCCACGTTAGGTCTAATAGCTCAAGGGACATGAGTGATGTGGCTCGCTTAGCACTGTGCCCTAGCGCCACAATCCGCAGCCCCAATCTCACAAGCTGCCCTTGGCTTTAGCTTAGCCAAGCAGCCCAAGCAGTGGTCCCTGCCACAACAGCTCATCGGCCTATGTCGAGCAGACTCCTGGCCCCTGCTAGTCAACGTGTCGCACCACCCTGACGGCTGCCATGCGACAGAACTATCCAAGAAGAAGACAAGGAAAATTAATTTTTTCTTACCTCAGTGCAGTGCGGAGAAGATGAAGCAAGCAACGAAAGACGATCTTTTGCATGGGCAAGATGTAGAAGATTGCTAGAGGAGGGGGAACAAATATCCTTTAAGCTCTCTCTCTCTCTCTCTCTTGTAGGGTAGAATAAATCGCTTTCTAAAGTTGATTTAATAATCCACTTAAGGTGGACTTAAATAGGTTTTGAGAGAAATTTATTTCCCTTTCCTAGAAGGATCTGAGTTCCAATTAAAGAGGGAATCTACGTCAAAACAGGAAACAATCCTAAGTTTCCCAAACCAAGAAGATCTCTACACCTGCTGCCCTTTTCTGCGAGCAGCCCAACAGGTGTGGGGGCATTTGTGGAGCCAAAAATAATCAAGAGGTGACACGTGGCTTTTTGGGTTAAAAGGACAAAATTACCCTCGAGGCACACTAGAATTCCTACATGCGAGCAGTGGACAATCATCCCTCAATCAAGTCAAAAGTGCCCAAATAAGTATTTATTTATAACCTATTTCATCCATCCCTCATCATATCTTCTCCAAAAGGTAACCCCTAGATCATTCCTTTTTTTTTTTTTTATTATATTAATTAGGTAATTAATTGATTAATTATTCAATTAATTTGCTAATTAAACACAAATCATGAACTTGACCCACAAATCCATCCAAGTGGTCGGTCCATCTCCTCCCAAGGTGGTCGGCCACACCCATATATAAACACCCTCATTATCTCCAAAACTCAATTCCAATTCTCTTGCTAAATTCTCAAAATTCTCCAAACACTTTTCTCTCAAAATTTTAACTTTGGCATTGGAGGTTCTTCGGCCAAAGCGCCCCCCCAACCACAATTCATCGTGGGCTTGTGAGGCTCTTAGCCTTGACATAAGGTATTATTTGTTTTGTAGGTGCAATTTTGTCCAAGAACAAGGACGAAGAAATTTGCATCCACAACACTGAAAACACGACATCAATACTAGATCTTTGTTGCGCACCCCTCCCCTTATATTTTACAGATAAGTTTTAGCAAGACAGGTGCTAAGCTGAGTTTGTGCTAGACGAGAAAATGGGGGTTTTAATTTATTTTTGTACACAGTGTAAGATTTTTTGACTTATTTGTCTAAGAGAAGTTTGTTTTTCGTTTTGCTTTTTATTTATATTCACGCACCGGACTTGGAGTTAATTTTTTCACCAACTACTGGTTTGGACATGACATATTTGGTTTTTATTTAGGATTGACAATTTCAGTATAGATAGTGGGTTGAATGTCATAATAGGTAAGGACACTAAGTTGTATTGTTTTTTGAAACAAAGGTTTTGTATTGTTGTTGAAAACAAAGGTATTTATTTTTTAGTATTGCCTTAATTTCATTTTGATCAGAGAATAAACAAGATTTTTTCTTTACTTAGATGACAAATTCATGTAGGCATGAATACTTGTGACGTCTAAGATGTATCCAATTGTTTAAAAGGCTGTTATCATAACACATGCCTATGTAAACCGACCTCATTGGCTGGTAGTTGGTCCTATATTGGCAAAAACCAACCTTATTGGTTGGCGTCGGAAACATACTGGAAGAGAAAAGCTAATTGTGCTAGCAAAAATCTACTGTCTTCAGTCTTGACAAATTTGTACATATAAAACAATCAACATCTTTGATAAAAAATCAGCCTTACATGCCCACGAGGTGACGAGGGAGGTTTGGCCAATAGATCTTCGATGCCTAAGTCAGTATCTCTTAAGTCTTTATGGTGTGTATGCGTGGTAAAAAGCTTACCAAAATTTGATGGAGATTGAGGTATTTAAAGGAATAAGTGGCCGGCCATGGGGTTAGAGTTATGTCCTACTCATGCCGACATTCTATTGGTCAAGGTGTGTCATCCGTTAATGAATGAGGAAGAATATTCCCAAGATATCAATTACGAGAAAATGCCTTGGGATAACGGTGGAAGTATCCCTAATTGATTGTGATAGGGATTCCTTACTTGATTGAGTTGGTCTTCAATTAGGAATGTATTAAAGATAGGATTTAGTAATTAACCCTATCTTTAGTACCTTTGACTTTCATATGCCATGAGAAGGGGAGCTTTGAGCAATCGTAGTTAGCTGCTTGGACTTTCAGGGATGTTGAGTTGCGCATGGGAGTATCTGAGAATCCTGCCCATTTAGTGAGGGCAATCTTGTCTTTCTTGAGAAAAAGTCCACGTGTCGCCTTCTGGATTTTTGGTATTATTTTTGGCTCTAGACCAATCACATATAAGCCTACTAGTAGATTAAATGAAATTAATTCGGAATCATCTATGTAGTACTCACTTTATAGAAATGTAATTTTCTTAAATATGAATCCATGTGACCCTAAATGCACTATAATATCTTATACACATGAATATAAGAAGTCATATTTCTACATGGCATTAGTCTATTAGAAGCCGTACACACATCATCCCACATGTGAAGCCAAATGGTGCACGCGCTAGCCATGTCACCTCATTTTTGTTGTGCATGTGCTGACTAAAAAATTTGCCACTCATGGTAGGGGCATATTGAGAATAAATCCCACATTGATGGAAAAGGGACCTTACATGGGCTTATGTGTAAAGTTAGACTACTTTCCATTTTGTCAATTTTACACATATTAGGAGTCATATTTCTACACCACAAAGACCTTCCACAAAATGTCTCCTACCATATATCATAAAGCGCACTTTCTTGTCTACTTTAATTGTGATTAAAGAATGTTCATCATACACATGTTATTAGTGCCAACTCGATATAATTGAGTACATACTACACAATTTTTTTTTTTTTCATTTTAATCTTAAGTTTAATACATAGTATCATTTTCTAATGAATGTGAAAGAACGTAAAGGTGATCAATAGAGAAGACTTTTCCTTAAGGTGTAACCAATGGCTCATTGAGGTCTAACACATTGTTTGCATAACTTGGTTGTTGGAATTCAGCAAGGTTCTAAAAGACGCTAGGCCCTAGTTGGGCGGTCGGCAGGGGCCTAGCGCCTAGGAAGCTAGGTAGATTTAAGTATATGTGTATAATTTTAGGACGGTTTATGTTGATTTTGTAATATTTAGTTAGTCTATTTGTTTTAATCATTATTGGGCCTTGTTTTTCACTAAAAGAAGAATTGGGCTTGTTTTCTTATTAAAGAAAAATAGTTCCTAAATTTTAAACAATTGCCACCTAAGTTCCTAACTAAAAAAAACACTAACTCATTAGTTACCCTACCGTCGACCCATTTGTTCTTTGCAATCATAGTTACCCACTCTCTCTCTCTCTCTCTCTCTCTCTTTTTATCTCTCCCCATAGCCAAGCCGTCCTTCTTCAACTTTGCAATTGCAGATCCACTCCTCATTCACACTTCTTTTACTCTACAATTGCAGATCGAGGTTGTCTCTCTCATCCCAGCAAATCACCCCATTTTTTTTTACCCTGCAATTGCAGATCGAAATTGTCGAGACCGTCGCGGAGCCGTCCAAACCGCAGCGGAAGAAAGATGCTGCAATTGACTTCTTATCAAAGCATGACCACCTAGGCTGTCGCCAAGGCCGCCTAACCTGCCCAGCACTTGTCTAGGCGCCGCCTAATACCCTTGCCGATTTCTTCAACGATTTTGGTTTAATCGTGGCAGCAAATCACTGTCAAGCCGATTTTTAGAACACTGGAATTCAGTGTACGAACTAATACCAAATAAATGTGGGCCATAAGTTTACAAACTATATCACACCTTTCACTAGAACTCCCAAAGCAAATGGACCAAATAAATAAAAGAAGCAGCAAGTATTTTATGAAACAAACACTTTGATATATTGGAGAGTTAGAACTCTTATTGCTGGACCATCTCAAACGTATACACACGTATGCCTTTTATAGAGAATTTACAAGACATACTACAGCATATATAGCATTAAATGCTATCAATGTAAAAAAATAAAATCTAGCTGCTATTGAAAATCAAACAAAGCAGCTCCACATTCGGAAGATAAGAAACATGCTAGTTGAAAAAGAAATAGTTGGGCATACAACTATTTCACCAATATGTAACTATTGACATTTATTTTGCTTTGAAGTTCCAACATTTATTCCTTGACCAACTGGCTTAGTCGCTGAATTAGTATGTCAAAGTCATCTTGGCTCCTTATGAGGCTGAGACGGACATAGCGCTCTTCAGCTGCATACACGCTACCTCTACGCCCATTAACTTTTGCTTCTTCCAGTATTTTGTAGCAATCTTTATCTTCTTCCCTCTCGCACTTCACCCACGCATAAGCTGCCAATATAATAAGAAAATGGTAAAAGTTCAGGAAGTACTTTTGCAATTTGAAAAGAGTAATTACCAAACTTGTTTGGAAATCTGTCATTATACTTAATTAAAAGGGGTGGAGTTCACAGTTTCTACTCTCTGTTATTAAATCATGGTAAATAACTGTATAAATAGTGAAGATGTTACCTGGTGAGGGTTCTCTAATTTTCTGAAAATAAGTGCAATATTGGGGTTCAATTTTCTGTAGAGAAAAGCGATTGGAAACAGACAGGGTGTTGGTCAATTTTTCCCAGCGGTTCTTCATAGTGTCGTATCCGAATTCAAAGATTTCCCTGCCTCCAGTTTCGAGAACTACATTCAGAAGTTTCAAAGCCCTTAGCTGAGCATCCCGAGAAATGCCATTGCTGCTTTCACTAATATACTCCGTCATTGTTTGATACACAGACTTATTCTTTACCACTGCCCATCTGCGCAAGTGAAAACATTCCAAGCAAAATGTAACTGAAGTAAGCTTCCTTAATTTGGTTCATCAACGAAAAACAGTAAATACCTTAAGTAAATAATGTTACTAGAAAAACAGAAATGATAAATTATTGAGTATACTATTAGAATTTGATTTGTTAAAGACATAAAATAATCATCATTATAAATTATTGAGTTATACTATTAGAATTTGATTTGTTAAAGACATAAAATAATCATCATTAACATCTCTGCCCTTTAATTTTAAAATGACTAACTTTGTCCCCAAACTTTGACTAGGGCTTTTGTTTACCTAGTTGTATCTGCATTTCTTAATTTTCTATGTTTTTGCTTCCGCTAAACTATTTTAAATTGACAGGGATGCATGGATAGGACCACCCTAATTTTATGATATATAAATTTAGGTACGTACCCAAATCTTGTGCCAGCATGGCCAGTGAGCTTGGAAAGTGTAAATATCATTAGATCATCATTTGCTGCAGTTGGAATCGCTGTAAAATGTGGCCAATAATAGACACGATCATAGATCGCAGAGGAATTGGGGCCCTGAAGAACTGCCTTATTCAGCTTCCCATCTGGATTGTTTGGTGAGGTTACAAACTCAATAACGTTGCCTGCATCTGAAATGTTCTGCAATGATGTTGCATCTCCTTCAAACTGATAGTCCACTGATCTGAAAAATTCCGTTTGTGTCTTGTAAAGCTGTATGCATCAAATTCAAACTTGTTACAATAGAAGTAAATTACCAAACTTCATCCTCTTGTACCTTGACCTCGACTTCAGTTAGGTCTTGTAATTTACTATTAGCTTCAATTCAGTTCAGAATTACAACCCGTTCGTTCAAATTTTTACAGTATAAAACTGTCCATATGATTTTCAGATGACTAGACCGTTTCTAAACATAAACCAAAATTTAACTTTTAACCAACATTAATCTAGGAGAGTTTGACTAAACTAAAACTATAGGGACCAGATTGCAATCAAGATCAAACTACGAGTCCAAAAGTTGTCGTTAATATAATTAAGGATATATTTGATGACCATTTAGTTTTCTCTTTATTTGTTTTAGATAGGGGAAAAGTATACGTGAGGAATTAGGGGAGAGTGTTGAGAACAAGGAGAAATAAAGAAAAATAAAAATAAAAACGATATCTTAAAAGTGAAAAAAAAGGAAACTTCAAATGGTTTACTGTTTTTGGTTTTAGTGTTATTAGGTGTGCTCTTCTTTGGGGTTAATTACACTAACACCCCATGAGGTTTATCGTGTTTTCACAAAACCCCCTCACGTTTGAAACATAACACTAACATCCCTTGAGGTTCTAATTCACTTTCACAAAACCCCTTCAGGGCTGACATCACCTTAAAATAATTTCTTAAAGACAAATTTGTCCCATTATTAATTACTTTAAAAAATAAAAAAGGCTTGTTAAAAATACATATAATAATAACCAATATAAAGAAAATAGATTTTTTTTTTGTTGGACTTCAAAAACATACATTAACCATAAAAAAAAAAAAAAAAAAAAGCCAATGCATCTTTTTATCTTTCTCTCAATTTTTTTTTCCTTTCTGTTCTTGTCCTCAAATCGCCACCTCCAACTCTTCATGAACCTCCTTCACTCCTTGTTCACCCAAACTAAAACCAATTTCGACGAGAAAACGATATGGAAGAAAGCCTTGATTTCAAACATGGAGAAGAGTACCTGATTTGGCTTCTTGGGAGAAATTACTCAACCACATTCATACTCTGAAACTCCCAAAGGATTTAACAGGAGAAAGATTTGTTTTGCTAGGGTTTTTCTAATTAAGAAAAGAGGATTGAGATATGAATTAACATCGTAAAGGAAGAAGGTAACAAGATTTCTTCAATTTTCTTTTATTTTCTTTTATTGTTTAATGTAAGATTTTAATTTGAATTTTTATTCTATTTATTTATAAAGGATTTTTCATAAAGTAATTAATAATTAGGGCAAAATTGTCTTTAAGAAATTATTTTAAGGTGATGTTAGCCCTAAAGTGGTTATGTGAAAGTGAATTAGAACTTCAAGGGGTGTTAGTGTTATGTTTCAAACGTGAGAGGATTTTGTAAAAACACGATAAACCTTAGGGGGTGTTAGTGTAATTAACCCCTCTTCGTTGTATATTTTTTCTACATCTCTCTCATCATCTATCCTCCCCCCTCTTCTATTTTCCTCATTCCTCTCATATATTTCTCCTCCATCTGTAACATAGAAATGAAAATTAAAAACACTTGATTAAAATTCAGAAGATCGAACCCTGTAGTAAGGAATTGAAGCAACAACAGTTGCAGGTGAGGAGGAATTATTCTCAAGAGCGAGTGCGTGAACTGCAGCGTTGAGAAGTTGGGTTGAGCCAGCACCAAAAATAATATATTTTCCTTTAGTGACCGCGTTTCCAACTATGGCATGTACTTTATGGATGCTCGCCTCGAGCTGCGTTGATATGTAAGAACCATCAGGAAAGGTATACCCCATTCTATGCCACCCTGCTACTAGAATTGCACTTTTAGCTGCACGTTGCATCCAAAATGGCTCCAAGAAATATGGATCCCCACTGCAGAACAACATTATGTGTCATATATATATATAAAATAGTAAATTAGAAAAAGCACACCCAAGATTTTATATTCTATACAAAACACTTCAAGAGCTCAATTTCATGCTCCATAGAGAGAGAGAGAGAGAGAGAGAGAGAGAGAGAGAGAGAGAGAGGGGGGGTGACCTTCCAGCATTTGCTGCACAATCAGTTAAAAACATAGAGCAGTCGGGGCCTCCATAGCAAGGATTGCACTCACAAACAGGTTTGATTCCATAAAGAACCAACCCGTCCAAGTAGGCTCTTCCATGGCCTGAGCAAGAGATGGCGGCCACCTGCTCAGCTTCTTGTGCTGCTCTTTTGCTCCAACTCAGTTCCCGCTCTCCATCCGTATATACCAATAGATTAACAAGTAAAGAAAATGCCAGGATAACAGCGTAGGAGCTTTGTGCCTTACCCATATATGCTTAGTTTATTACTTTCCTATAGCTCTCTTATATATTACCTGCATCGGAGCCATATATATACTAGTAATGGGGTTTGCGGTTTGACCATTTTTACTATGGTGCCGACGCCTATACAATGTTATGGTATATTTTCAAAAAAAAGAAAAATGTAATGGGGATCCTTTCCGGATCCTCTTTGTCAGGATCCTGGAGATCCTTCAATCATGTTCGTTTATCGTACATCGTGCGGTCATTAATTATTGTAAATTTTTTTTTATTTAAAATTGATTATAAACAGTACCTAACGAAATTGGCCGCATGATGTACGATGAACGAACATGATTGGAGGATTCTTGGGATCCTCACAGAGAGAATCCGGAGAAGATCCTCATTCGTATAACTGGTACTAAAAGATATGAGATAAACCTACATCACTGTCTCATTAATTCACCCTATTTTTTAATAAAAAATTTAGTATCAATTTTACCCTTTTATAAAGTGATCATGAAAAAAAAAAAATTAAAAAAAAAAAAAAAAGCTCTCTCCTCTTCATCCCTTCAGTTGAATTGAGAGATGTCAGGTTGGATTATCTTGCAAAATGCGCTCTCAATTGTGGAGAATGTGAATTTGATAATTAAACAACTTTGATTATTCTCATAATTTCGTTCTCATGCTCCATTTTCAAACTTGGAAAAAAAAATTGAAACCAAAAAGACAAGAGGAGTGAGAAAATCCGCTTTGACTCGTCTCTAATCACGCTAGTGGTCCTTTTCTTCCCTCTCGTTTATTTTCTCTCCCTGGACTTCTCTCTACCTCTTTGTCACTTCTTTCTTCCTCCATCTATAACACCACCAATTCACTTCGGTTCATGTCCTCTCTCTCTCCAATTTCACACTCGTTTTCGAAGTTATTTAATCATTTAATTTCAGTTTTTTGCAAGTGCAAGCAGAGGAGGAAGGGATATATTATAGCAGTATATTAAAGGTTATTTTAGAAATAATAGTGGGTGGAAAAATAACATTTTAACGGAGGTCTGACATTGGAACAAATTCGTAAGTTGAGGTATGACATTGTCATTTTTAAAAGATGAGATATGAAAATATTGTTCGATCCATAGTTGAAGTAGTTTTGTGTAATTTACCTAAAACAAAGACACTAGAGTGGGTCTAATACCACTCAAAGATATTGGGATCCTTAAAAGTACGATGACTCATCAATACAAAATAAAAGAGGTATTAGTTGGATTAAAAGTCAAATGATTTAAATAGAGAAGCAAAATTTCAATGATTAAAGGGGATTTTTGCTCACACCTTAAACTTTTGGGGTATAATAAGTACACACCTAATTATTTAACATGTGTCGTTTTATTGATCTTGGTTAATTCTTTTCAAAATTGAAAAATTAACTTTTAATATGAAAATTAACTGGTAAGTAAAAATGTATCCCTGATTACAAGTATCTAATTATTTCAAATTTATTAAGTTGAGTGCAAAACCTGTACGAATTAAAATTTATCAATGTTTGATCCATGGACGTCAACTGCATGGAATTTTCGCGCGATGATTTTTCCAACTTTGACTTTAATATCATAAATAAATCAACCGAAGCCGTTATATTTGACCCAGGTGTTAGAGGTTAAGATTATGATTTGTTCAGGGATAATTCCCTCGTGCGTATAACCGATTAAAATAGAAAATTCAACCTTTAGATAAGTTGCTTGAGCCACAAACCTACCTATAAATTATTTTTTAGGATAAGTGTCGGAAAAATATGAAGTATTTTAGAGATTAGACTTAATTAGGGATTGATATGGATGATGTTACAGAGACTAAATGTGTAGACTAAATTTTGTAAATTAAATGACATTAAAGTTGATGATTGAATTATTACTTAAGTGTTGATAAATGTATTTATTTCTTATTGATGACACATTATTTTGTTTGCAAATTTAGTCTGCTTAGTATTACCTGATATGATTTGGTCTAGGTTTCCTAGTCTTGAGGACAAAAATTTTAATTTATTTATTTCCTATTATTGCTTCGTTGTATTCTTATAAATACCTCGTTATGGAGAAGAATAAAGTATTGAAGTTATATTCCGAAGATTGTGAGAATATTGGAGAATTCTAAATTTTCACTAAATTTTGAGAAAAGTAAAAATCTTTGTTATGCCCCGGTTCTAAGATATGTCCAAAAAATCGACACGTGACAATAAGACAATAGCAATATAACTTATGATACATAGTTAATGAGATTCATACATACAATATACATATGATTTCTTGTGAAAACAATTTACAATAAGGGGAACAAATTCTACTCTTGAATGTACTTCCTACAACAGCTACACCACTTGAGATCCTCTTCTCTAACTGTTATATGTTACTCTGCAAAACAACCCTGTGTTGTGGAAATGGGCCGCACTGGGCAAAGAAAAACCCGGATAAGCTGCGAAGCACTTATAAGTGACACTAATGCGATACATGTGATTATAAGTAAAATCATAGTTCTAAAGCACAATTGTAGTGTTTCCAGAATCTTTTCAAAATATATAAAGTATGAAATAAAAATGCTGGTTGTGCTCACACAAGCTTTCCTCTGAATACTTGCTCAATCAGTTGATAAGATCACCATCATCTTTATTCTATCATTCTCTTCAGATAGCGACCCACCACTTGCCTTTCATCCTTACCAATTGGTCATAAAGATCCAATCACCACTTACAAAAAATTTAACCACCACATGCCTCATTAAATGCATATAGGAATGACTCTTCAATTCAGATTCACACTACACATCTTTTAGGATAACAATTAGCCATCACACAACTCGAAGTTGTTAAGAATTTGTTGACCCTAAAAACTACCAAGCCTACGTGACGCACAGGCCGAGTAACTAATGAGCTAACTACTTCCTTCAATTATGTGCGGGGTGTGCCAACTTGTCGGTTGAGCTCAGCTGGGGAGTAAAATATGTTGAGGTGGCGTTGGGCGCACTGCTGACTTCTTGATCTCGCGACTGCGACCGAGGAAGGAACACGTCTCGGTCTTCGGGCTCTAAAGCCTGAAGACAAGGCTTCTGCGAAGTTCAAATATCAAATTCAACTATCAATGTGCTGAATATAGTAACATGTAAACCTCATTTTGCTAAGAAGGCTGAT
Organism: Pyrus communis; assembly: GCF_041283825.1. Lineage (NCBI taxonomy): Eukaryota > Viridiplantae > Streptophyta > Magnoliopsida > Rosales > Rosaceae > Pyrus > Pyrus communis. The sequence continues at coordinate 2,822,535 of NC_142574.1, forward strand.
GAGATAACCTCTACCAACAAGGACTCGAAAATCCTTGTTAACCGAGACTTGGATAAATAACTAGTCGGTCTCGAAGTAGTTTTGTTTATTCAAACTGAAGGTGCTCCTTGATCGGCTAATTCTACGGCTCTAGTGTTGTTAATCCAAACTAAAGATGTCGCCGGTTGCCTTCACAGTGTTGTTTATCTAAACTGAAGATGTTGGAGGAAAAAGAATATAAAAATCTCAAGGTGTTTGAGAGGTTTGTGTAGGGCAATTTGTGCGTTAAATTGGAGGGGGCTTGAATGTACATTCCCTCCTCTATTTATAGTAGCTCATAGCCGGGCTCAAATCATACTCGGATTAGAACTTCTTAACCTAATATGATTAGGTTTTGGCCAATCCTAAGTCTCAGCATCCTTAGCCTATTAAGACTCCTCATTGCACTAGGTCTCGACTACTCCATCCTTATCTAAACCAATTCGTCCTACAATAGGATTCGGTCGATCCTGACTGGACTACCCGCAATGATTGGATGACCCATGATAATTCTTGAAGAAGATTACTAGGCCGAGAACAACTCTAAGCTCTGCCCAAAATAAAATTTTGACCTCCTTGACTAACAATCAATCTCCTTTTGTCTAGGAGGATGAGATCAAATGATCCCTGCTGGTGAGACATCCTCGACCAGTCGAAATGCCAACCATCAATCCTCAACCAACGATCGAGGCGGCTGGCTAAGTCGACACTCCTACAACCGAAGGAGGTTTGAGACATAAAGCGGCGTTCCCTATCGAGCCAGAGGCGACATCAAAGACACCGTTTATCCCCAAGACCAGAATCTTAGCATCCCTCATCAGGAGGTTACTTGAACCTTTGTAAGAATCATTACCATTTTCTTTCTTAATTCCCAACCTTTGAATTCTGAACTGAGAATAACATTAAATGCCAGGTGCCCAACTGCTTATTTCACAAAAACAAATTATGCGCCGAAGGGCATTATTTATATTTCCTGGTCACCTCAGTAGCCATCAAACGTAGATAACCTTCATCAACCACATGAACTAAAAGGTTGCCTTAAATACTGGGCTCGGCCATTAAGCTCTCTGGGTTTGAGCAACGAATCAGGGGACATGGCCGAAGTTTCATCTCAACAGGTCTAACACAACTTCCTTTTCTGCTATCTTCTTTTAAGATTTTCCTTTTCCTAAAACCCTTATATGTGCATCCTTCATGGGAAGTCAAGCTCGACGCCCTCCTCTCGAGCACTTTTGGGATAGCTGGACCCTCTGCCATTACAGCCGAGCCTTCTGTGACTAAGGCCAAATCTGACGCCTTCGTCAAGTTGCAAGAACTTCTATCCCTTTCAGCCTTACGAATCCTTTAATGCAAAGGCCTCGACTCTATAATAGAGTGCTTGAACGATCTTGCAGCCGGTGGCTTGCTAAGCACTGAAAATGTCGTTCATTTATCCAATGTCTTAAAGCGAACCCAACAATACTTTACTACTTTTGAAAGGGCTCTCCGGGTAGAGGACGACCTTAAGGCTGCAATGGTCACTCATGAAACTATCCGACTAGAGCTTGATGCAATAAAAGCAAAGAAGACACGACTGGCCGACCTCGATCGTCAAATCGCCGAACTTCAACGTCAAAGGTCAGCCGTTGCTTCGGAGCTCGAAAAGGATTTTAAGGCGAATAGGTCTCAACTGACGAACTATACAACTGGCTTAAAGCAAATACAACAACTACAAGTGGAGAAGAGAACAAGGCAGGCTAAAGTCACGATGGGCGAAGTAAAGTTGTTGGAACTAAAAGCTGCTCTTGAAGCCTTCATTCCTTTGACCCCTTAGGATTTTGTTTTTAGTAGTAGGCTGTTGGATTTTTTTTTAATCCTGCTTGTATGCCCTTTTGCAAAATTAATGAAATGAACTTTTTATTCTTGCATCTCCCAAGTGATTGGATAATATTTCTTTAAGAATTTCTTGTTGATTGGTAATTTATGAATTAAACTAGTTTGATCCTTGAGGTGGTATGCCCTATTGCCGAGAACTTTATGGACAATGAATGGTCCTTTCCAATTTAACGACCATTTCCCGAATCTAGGATTTTTAATTCCCACTTGCAACACGGTTTGCCAAACTAACTATCCTTCGCCGAACGGTTTTTGTTTGACTCATTAATTATTAGCTTGCTTGGTAATCTTTTTCTGCGCCACTAATAAATTATAGGCATCAAGCCGAACTTCCTCCAAGTCCTCTAACTCCTGCCTCATGGCCTGAATGTACTCGGCACTAAACAAACTACTTTGTTCGATTACTCGTAATGAGTTTATGCTTAGCTCAACTAGTAGCATCGCATTATGCCCATAAGTTAACGCATATGGGGTCGTCCTAGTTGCTAATCGGAGTGAAGTTCGATATGCCCATAATGCCTCATTTAACTTCAAATGCCACATCCCAAGTTTTTCTCTTACCATTTTTTCAAGAATGCTGATCAAAACTTTATTACTTGCTTCGTCCTGTCCATTTGTTTATGGGTAATATGGCATAAACTGATTGAGCCGAATTTTCAAACTGACTGAGATTTCCTTGAACTTGTCGGATGTAAAAATTGTACCATTGTCCGTTATGATTGTTTTTGGTACGCCGAATCTGGTCACGATGTTTTCTTCCACAAAATTACAAACTTTTTTAGACGTTAACTCGATGTATGACTTTGCTTCGACCCACTTGGTGAAGTAGTCTGTTGCAACGAGTATTCATGCATGCTTTGCTGAACTGAAAGATAGCGTAATTTTTCCAATCACGTACATGGCCCATCCTTTGAACGGCCATGGTTTGGTGACTGAGTGAAGTAATTTGGCTGAGACTCTTTATATAGGCCCATGAATTTGACATTGTACACATCCTCGTGTGTACTCAATGCAATCTTGCGTCCGAATTGATGAGCTCCACATATCCTTTCGTGTACTTCTGTAATCGCTTGGGCGGCCTCTTGTGGACCGAGGCATAATAACAATAAACCATCCTTACTTTTTCGATACAACTCATTCTGGTACATTACCTTTGTTTTGCAGTCATGGTTGCCACTAGGATTATTAAGATATTGCGTTATTAACCTTCTTTAGTCATCAGGTAGTGTCTCGACCGCGCAAACATCTATAGGATATTGTCGTTCCAACAATGAAGGTAAGGACATAACTCATGTATGAATCACGTGGTCGTGTTGGAGAACTTGTTGATTAATTGAAACTAGGTGTGGTCATCGCACTACTGGTATGACCCGACCTAGCTTGCCCTTGAGGAGTTATGCTCTGAAGGCTATTTGAGCTAATTCGTCTGCGTTAGTGTTTTGAACTCATAAGATGTGCTTGAATGTGATGCCTTCAAACGACTCGGCCAAATAACTAGCAACCATGTGATATAGCGTCATAGTACAACTCATGCATCGAAAAGTTCCACTGAGTTGGTTAACCACAAGTTCTGAATCACCAAAGATGAGCACGCAGGCTGCCCTCAAGTCGTGAAGGACGTTAAGTCCGATGAGAAGGGCTTCATACTTGGCTTGATTATTTGTACAATTGAAATCAACTTGAAAGCAAAATACCATCGGTAATGGTTTGGGGATTGGATGATTATCCCAACGCCAGCCGAGGTTGAAGTACTAGAGCCGTCAAAATACATCGTCCAATGATTATCATGTGTTTCCACCATGCCAATTTCGACGTCGTTACCCCTAAAACCGTATAGGGAGGGATGTTGGGCTAAGAAATTGGCCAGTGCTTGTCATTTTACAGCTTTCTGGGGCACATATTGCAAACTAAACTCAGACAGTGCCATTGTCCACGTTTTGATTCGGCCTTTCACTATCGATCGAGTAAGCATATAGCGAATAACGTCTGTTTGAGCAATAACCTGCGTAACAGAGGGGAGCATGTAATGCCATAGCTTGGACGCAACGAAGAACACAGCCAAACAAAGTTTCTCGACGGGTAAATAATTTATCTCGGCCAAGTTAAGATTTCGGCTAAGATAGAAAATGGCCTGCTCCCATCCCGTGTCATTGTCTTGTGCAAGAAGACAGCCAACGAATTCCTCGGTGGCCAAAATATACAACTTAAGTGGTTTACCTCGCCAAGGTGCCACAAGGACAGGTGGGGCAATGAGGGAGACCTTAATTTGTGTGAAAGCATCTTGGTTTTCCTCACGCCATTTGAATTTGTCCGAATCTTTAAGTTTCAAGAGTGTGGAGAAAGCTTTCATCTTCCTTGCCAAGTTAGAAATGAAACGGCAAAGGAAATTGATTTTACCGAGTAGTGATTGTAATTGTTTCTTGGTTATCAGGGGGTGGAGCATCGATGATCGCCTGAGCTTTATTTGCATCCACTTCAATGCCACGATGGTGTACGAGAAAACCTAAGAAGTTGTCGGCTGATACACCAAAGACGCATTTGGCAAGATTCATTTTAAGGTTATGTTGGTGCATACAAAGGAAAGCCTGTAGAAGATCATCTAAATGTGTTTGGCAACGTTTCGATTTGACTACAACATCATCAATGTAGACTTCGACAATGGTACCAATTAAATCATGAAAAATATTATTCATAGCGCGTTGGTATGTGGCACTGGTGTTTTTTAGATCGCATGGCGTGACAACCTATTCGTAAGTTCCGAGAGCCCTCGGGCAATGATAAGCAGTTTTGTGGAAGTCGGCCTCAGCAATGAAAATCTGGTTGTAACTGGCATGATCATCCATGAAGGATAACATCTAGTGGTTTGCTGCTGTGTCGATTAACAAATTTGAAATTGGCATTGTATATTCATCTTTAGGGGTTGCCAAATTCAAATTTCAAAAATCGATAGAAATACGTAGAGCACCACTTTTCTTTAAAATTGGGACAATGTTCGCGAAGCATTTGATGTATCGAGTTGTTCGAATAAACCTGGTTTTTAAAAGTCAAATGAGTTCATCTTTTATGCCAAGTTGTACTTTGGTCGAGAATCGTCCCGAGGGGGGGGGAAGGGTTGGCGGAATGGTTTATAACCAAGTTTGATGCGTAATTCATGCTCGACGAGCATTCGGTCTAAACCATGCATCTCATGGTAACTCCAAGCAAAACAATCCTTAAATTCCTTAAGTAAATTACAAAGCTTATTTTTGATAGGTTATGGTACCAAGCACTAATAAATAAAGGCCGCGGGTATTCGGTTGTCTCAACATTTATTTCCTCTATATGGTATTTGACTCGGGGCTGACTGTCTTCGAGCTCAGCCGGGGTAGCTTGAACCTTGTCTGGTGATAGAACTGGATCGTTGTCTCCTTCAGCAAGAAATTCTACTAAATTTATGCCCAAATTTAGTTGCTTGGAAATAGAATACCAGTGGGCCAACAGTCATTCCATGGTCCGCAGCCCAGTGTGCCTGTCTTGTTTGGTATCAAACATCAAGGTCGCCAACCAGGTCGGCCAACTAGAGTCGCGCTGAATCCTGGTAAACTGTGTTCGGGCCTACCTCGATGGCTTTTGGAACTGAGATCTGAGTTGGCCGTCATTCCTCGTTAAAACCTTGTAGGGTGATGTAGCTAACGTGATCGTCGTAATAGTGAGCCTGAATCATATTAGCTTCGAACTGCTGATTATTGACTGGATGAACCACGATTGATTTGCCATCCCAGAAAATGAGGACTTGGTATAATGACGAGGGGATGCAGCTCGTTTGACGATCCACTCACTACTGAGCAATGCATTATACTCGATCTTCGAATCGACTATGAAAAATGCCATCATATGATTACGACCTACGATATTTACTTCGAGCGGAAACACTCCCTTGGTCTGGGATTTGTCACCGACCAAGCTACTCATGGTGACCCCTGATGGAATAAGTTCATCATTGGAACGACATAATGCCTTCATGATAGCAACGGGCATGATGTTGACCGTCGCTTCACAATCGACGAAAATTTTGGAGACCGAATATCCTTCAATATGAGCCTTAAACATATAACAGCTTTAAGTGAGAAAAATTAACTGATGAATAATGAGGAAACAATTCGGTGAGAGCTGCTTTGATTTTATCTTCTTTTGTTGCCAGCTGATAGGAGCATATTCATGCGACTTAAATGGCTTGTTCTCGTGCATTTACGTTATGTTTCTTTAGTTATTTTAGTCCTTTATGCTTCTTTTGTGTGTTTTCCGGTTCTAAGGGCTTAAGGAGCAAAGAAGTGCATTTTGGAGCCTTTTGGAGCATTTTTGGGCTAAGGATGGATAGCTTATGTTTGGAGCCAAGGTGTTGGACGAAATTGAGGCACTTTAGGACACAAAACAATGGCCCTGGCCCAATTACATAACCTTGCCGTGGCTTATCCCTTCTCCCCTTCCCTTGCCATGCAAACCACCCTATTTTAGGCCCATTCTATGCACTTAAACCCTAGCCCTTTAAACCTTGCAGCCCCATTCTTTCATTTTCAGCCATTCCACATACATTTCCAACCTAGCAGCCCCTTTAATCATTCATCCTAGCTGCCATTCACATGCTCTCCCATCCATTCTCTCCCTATAAAACCGACCAATGCATTCATACACACCATTCTCATTCACACACCAGAAATCATCATTGCCGTGCCTTCCTCCACCATTCCATCCATTCATACACACACCCTACCATTACACAACCATTCCTCCATACAAATACCACCCCAAAACCTATCCTTAGACCTTATGCCGCAACAAAGAGGAAGAGAAGATGGCCTAAACGTTCATACAATTCAAGTTTGAGTTGTTGGAATGTTTAGGTGTTTCTTTTCCTTTGATTTCAATGTTTAATTTAAATTCTCTTTGTTTTGTACGTATGAGGAACTAAACCCCCCTTGGCTAGGGGGGGATTCGAAATACATGTTTATGCTTGCAATATGATTTGATTACTTCTAATTGCATTTCATAAGTTGTGAATTCAATTTGTTTAACTGTTTGATTGATAACTTATTTATGTATGTTTATTAAGAGTGCACGCTTAATTTTCATGCATGAATATGACGCTAGAATATAAGTGAGTTTCACCTAATCGTTACAAACTTATATTCACAAGTAGTAAAAGTTGATGAGCTCAATTGCGTTAAGTAAATTCTTGGCATAAGTTTCATGCAGTTCATAGTAACGAGTGCTTCGTCAATGCTTATGGTTTTCAAAGAACTTAATGATTCTTTCTTGTATCTCTATTATGCAGTTCATATAGGGAACTTGTGGGGAATGCTTTGGGTTGTCGTATGCAATCATCCAATTCAATAACGTTAGGAAAATCAGAGGGTTAATTAGTGCAATTCACGGTTAATCTGGGGCGTTGAGAATTCATGGTTTATTGAAAAGCATTTGGAAATCGTTTTATATGCAAGTATAACATGTGTGGAGATGAACCCCTTAGCTAACTTCCCATCCATTCCATTCCATCAAATTCGTTTTACAATCTGCTTAGTTTATTAACTTGTTTTGTTATTTCAATTTTCGTCAAATCAAAACCCCCCCTTTACTTTCTTGTTCTTTAGTGCTTAGAATCTATTTAGTTTATGTTTTAAAGTGTTTTGAATCAAGCCATAATCTTAAATTCGTCCAAAATTGGGTTTAAGGTCAGAAACTGCCTAGTTAGTGTTTTTAGGCAGTTTTGAGTCTTTTGAACTTGTTTTGAGTCTTTTGGTTTGTCTTAGTGTTTTAAAGTTTAGTTTTGCATTCTTTGAGTCTAGTATAGTGTTTTATATTGTGTTTTTATGTTTTTGAGTCAAATCCAAGTGATTAACAATCCCTCCTAATCCCCGGTCCAGAACGATCCCTACTTACATACTTACTACAATTGATAAAAAGAGGGTTTAATTTGTATGAGTATAATTCTCGCATCAAATTTTGGCGCCGTTGCCGGGGATTAGCAAATTTGCTAATCCCTTGGATTGTTCGTTTCTGTTATGTATTTTAGTTTTAGTTTTTTATTTGTGTTTTGTTTGTTGAATTCAAGTACTAGAGAAGCACAACATGGCACTTGATAATGCTTCTCTTTTGTCACAGCTCATGGAAAGGTCCCAAATGCAAAGCGTTGGTACATTTGATCTTCAATCAAGGAATAACGTGTTTTCCAATACTTACAATTCGGATTGGAGTGATCATTCAAACTCTATGTGGTGGGAACCTCAACATGTTCAACAAGAAGGATATTGGCAGCCATATGAGGAGTTCTATTCAACGCCTATGCAGCCACCACAACCCGCCCAAAGCAATGTAGGTAATTCAAGTGATAATGTTAAGATTTTTCAATTACTTACTACTTTGACGAAGGAAATCCAAACTCAAAACAAAGAGAGGCAAAATCAAGACAAAAGGTTGGACCGCTTGGAAAACCAAATTGGGCAGATAGCGAAGTTCGTAGGACAATTTCGAGACCAAGGCAAACTCCCTAGTTCAACCATTGCAAATTCGAAGGGAGGATTTGAAACTGCCAAGGAAATCATCTTGAGAAGTGGCAAGGAGGTTGGAACGGACCCTCAACCATCAAAATCAAATCACAAGGAAGATGAAATATTGCAATTTGAGGAAGAATACACCTAACCCACGGAAAGGGTGGAAACACCTTTGCCGCAGGCACCTATTACCCCTACGCCATCCAATTCAGGTAAGGTTGTTCCAAATTTCATTATTTCTAACCCCGTTCCAACAAATATCCCTATTCCTTGCAGGTTCATGAATTCCAAGGAAGAAGAAAGTGAAAAAGACACCTTGGAAGGCCTTCCAAAGGTGCAAAGTATGGAATATCAAGAATTCATCAAAGATGACGTTCTTGAGATAAACAACCCCAAACAAGTTGAATTTTATGACACAGGACAAGGAACAATCCTCACACATAATCTGTCCAAGGGCAAAGTTCCTGAAATGTTCAAAGAAGATGTGTTTATTCTTGAGTCCATGTCAGAGCACACAGGTAAGCCGCCTCCCCGAATTTCAATTTTCTTTTATACTAATATGTTGTTAATGATTCAGGCAGTCACTCTAGAATTTAAACCATTAACGGATCATCTCAAGTATCACATCCCATTCAAAGATTAATTTCATGCCGTGCGATAAAAAAAAAAAAAAAAAAACATGGCAGAATGATGGAGCCTTCACAAATGATGTTTACGTGAAGCCCCACTACGAGGCATTGGAGCGGGAGGCATCGAAGATAGATCATTCGAGGCCTCAATACTTGGTGGAACGCTGGATGACCCAGGAAAAAGGTGCCTCTGGAGATAAGCCGCAAGCCTTTGACGGTCACTTTGAATTCGACCTTCAGATTCTTGCAGCTTATCAAGCTTCCTCTTCATGCCCGTTAAATAATTGTTTGCAAGCACGTGCAAACTTTTATTCTCGTGCTTAAGCTGTGTGATCTCTTGCTTGAGATTTTCCACCTCTGCCATCAACGATTCAACTTGACGGGAGCGAGCAAGTAGGCGTTGGCCCATGTTGGACACAGAGCCCGCACACTGAACACTGAGAGCTAGGGACTCTTGAACGGCCAACTCATCGGACCGTCCTGAAAGCAGCCTACTATCTTTAGGAGTGAGGAGGTTCCTAGCTACTATCGTAGCTGTTGTTGCATCCGTCATCATGGAGTCTTCACCTGTAAGAGGACCATTAGAAGATAAGAAAGAAGGGCGCCATACATTACCTTGACGCGGGCACCCGTATCACTGCTGAGACTCAAATCTAAGCAGATGTTAGATGGGTTAGCCATTTGTCAAAGGTGTTCAAAGAGAAGGGTTGGATGGAGTAAAATCTCAAAGGGTCGGAGACGATTTTCAAGAATGGGCAATCTTCAAAGTGTGCATGTTGGAGGTGATCGATACCTCTATAAAAAGCCAAGGTGACACGACCACCAATTCAAAAAGCCGGAATTTCCTGCGTAAAGTTCGGCGACGCTCTCTCGGCTTTTCAGAAAACGCGTTCAACTTTGTCAAAAGTTCTCTGACAAAGTTGAAAACACGTGGAGGTCATCATCGCAACTACACACTTTTGCCGACAAGCGTAAAGTTCGGCGACGCTTTCTCTGCTTTTCAGAAAACGCGTGCAACTTTGTCAAAAGATCTCTGACAGAGCCGCATCCGCACTACTACTTGTCGTTCAGAAATCGAAGAGGCGTTTGTTCAGAAATCGAAGAGGCGCTAGCTCAGAAAGCAAAGAGGCATTCGTTCAGAAATCGAAGAGGCACTAGCTCAGAAATCAAAGAGGGGTTCGTTCAGAAATCGAAGAGTCATCACTCTTTTTCAAAAAGCCTGATTTGCTGGATCAAAACTTTTGTCGACAATGGTAAAAGAACAGTACCACCACTTGCTATTGGGAAATCCCTATATATGTCGACCTTCATCTTTTATGGCAAGGCAGACCTGAAGAAAATGCCCAACTCTTCCTCACCTTTGAGGGCGCACTCCCAACAAAGCCTCTCGAAATACTCATTTTTTTCTTCTTCCCTAAAGAAGATACCAGATGCCTGGAGTACAGATGAGCCAGGAGGAAACGGTAGATCGAAGCATGTGGAGACAAGCACAACAAATACATGTGCTGATTCATTCGCCGCTTCTTCAAAAACAAAGGTATCTCATATCATCAAGGTCAAAAGCAAAAGTATCTCATATCATGCTCTTTCCCTGTCTTTTCCTTTGTCCTTGTTCTTACTCGCATAGCAAAGTGAAAGAGAGCAATCAGCCGGCACTTGGAGTCAGTCTTCCGATCTGGAACCGACTACCTGGAATCTATTCCCTGGTTGCTTACCTAGCGTTGCTCTTGAGTAGTCATCTTCAACGGTTGATACACTTCCAGAGAAGGGACCACTTCTGCAAGGGGAGCAAGTAAGGCAAGTGAAAATGATACATTGAAGCATGTGGAGACAAGCGCAACAACTATGCTGAGTTATCCTCTAACCCTCTTCAATACGAATTGGAGAGATTGAACAAAGAAACAGATAAAAGGAGTAAGCTCAGACCTTCGGGGGAGACCAAAAGAATCCTCCAGCCCAGTTCAAGAGTAAGCCTGTGGAATCACCAAGATCAAAGCCTCAATGCAATCACCAAGGAGAAGATGGAATTTACACTCCATAACCAGATTTGTGTCCCTAAACTCTTCTCTTTGTTAGTTACATTTTGCCATGTTTAGTATGTTTAAGTGCTGTTTGTGTGTTTACTTATGTTTTGTGTGAATCTATGCTTAAAACATTGAGGACAATGTTTGATTTAAGTGTGGGGGGTGGGGGGGGTAACTAAGTATATTTGATACCAATTCGTGGATTTTATCACCCATAACTTCAAATGTTGTTCCTTGCTGTTTTAAGGTGTTTTTAAGTTGTTTTAGAGTGTTTTAGTATGTTTTGTTTTTATAACTCCGAAAATCACATAAAAATTTGAAAAACATGTTTTGAAAAGCCTAAAAAGAGTGTTTTGAGTCGTTTTTGTGTGTTTGTGTCTTAGGGTACCTTCCAACACAATGATAAGGATTTGGTTTGTAATTGCATGACGGTTAAAAAAGAGTTATAAACATAGAGAAAAGTTTGATTTACTCTTGGTATATGCTTGGTTATGGTTATAATGTATGATTTCACATGCAATCATAAAAGAAAAATTCGTTTTTGTAACATGCTTGAAGGAAGGAACTCAAACAAACTCTACAACCCTGTGAGACTCGAGCCATTACCTTCTTTGGAGAGTTATAATCTGTGATTCTTTGTTTTCTAAAGTTGTTGCATGATCTCATTATTCCTTGCTTGGTTGCTACTTAGAATGCAATTGTATCATGATAGAACTAAATGCTAGAACTTATATCCATTTCATTCAAAGCATGACATTGAATTGCATAACATATATCAAGATGAAGTTGTGTAGTTGCTACCATAGCCAAATAGCCTTACTTCCCATATTTCGTATATGTTGTAAGTTTTACCCCCGTTGAGCTTTGTTTAGCCTTTATTCTTTGTTAACCCACATTATCCTCACCCAGCCTAGTTTAGGACAATCCACACCCTTGTTCTTAAAAGATAGTGAGCATGACTTAAATGAATTCCTTTTGAGTTACATTATGCAAGAAAATGAGTGTGGGGGAGGGAAAGTTTGTTCTTAAGTTTATATGTATGTTTTGAGATTCAAAAGAAAAGAAAAAAAAATTGTGAAAAACGTATGAAAAAGAAAAACAGAAAAGAAAAGAAAGAAAGAAAGGAAAAGAGCTTGTTCTCCCTTTTTGTTCAAACGTTGAGTTTTCATTCAAAAGTGAATTCTAAGTTGATTCAAGTGCTTTGCTCACTATTTCTTTAAGAACCTTTGTTTTCTATATCCCTTCTTTGTTATCCACACACCCCAAGCCCCATTACAACCCGTGACTTCAATCTTGAGTGTTATGTGTTTCAATTTGTGGAGTTTGAACTTGGTATGAGCATATGGTGTCACTGGTTCTCGCATCTAAGTATGAGCATTCCATTCATGAGATCATACCTAAACATGCTTATTAACTCCAGAAATTGCTTCCTTTGAGATACATATATGTGAGTGTTCGTTTTCATGTTTACATCAATCTTCTCACATGTAACTAGATTAGGGTGTGTAGCTAGAAAATCTGAGTGAAAATTGAGTGCATATCTTGTAAGGATTTGAGCAAATTCTCTAAGGCATGTTACTACATTCAAAACATGGTTTTAAATGCTTAATTGTGAACTAGTATGTGGTGACTATGATTAAGAATGTACTTAAGTGTGAAGATGACTAAAATCTATGGGAATGATGATTTTTAACATGTCATGTGCATTGGAAATCCCTGAGGCAAATGTTGGAAGGTGTAGGTTGTGTTTTGTTCGTTTTGTCTAGTTTCGTGTTCTTTTGTTGTTTTGTTTTGCTCGAGGACTAGCAAAAGCTAAATGTGGGGGAATTTGATAGGAGCATATTCATGCGACTTAAATGGCTTGTTCTCGTGCATTTACGTTATGTTTCTTTAGTTATTTTAGTCCTTTATGCTTCTTTTGTGTGTTTTCAGGTTCTAAGGGCTTAAGGAGCAAAGAAGTGCATTTTGGAGCCTTTTGGAGCATTTTTGGGCTAAGGATGGATAGCTTATGTTTGGAGCCAAGATGTTGGACGAAATTGAGGCACTTTAGGACACAAAACAATGGCCCTAGCCCAATTACATAACCTTGCCGTGGCTTATCCCTTCTCCCCTTCCCTTGCCATGCAAACCACCCTATTTTAGGCTCATTCTATGCACTTAAACCCTAGCCCTTTAAACCTTGCAGCTCAATTCTTTCATTTCCAGCCATTCCACATGCATTTCCAACCTAGCAGCCCCTTTAATCATTCATCCTAGCTGTCATTCACATGCTCTCCCATCCATTCTCTCCCTATAAAACCAACCAATGCATTCATACACACCATTCCCATTCACACACCAGAAATCATCCTTGCCGTGCCTTCCTCCACCATTCCATCCATTCATATACACACCCTACCATTACACAACCATTCCTCCATACAAATACCACCCCAAAACCTATCCTTAGACCTTATGCCGCAACAAAGAGGAAGAGAAGAGGGCTTAAACGTTCATACAATTCAAGTTTGAGTTGTTGGAATGTTTAGGTGTTTCTTTTCCTTTGATTTCAATGTTTAATTTAAATTCTCTTTGTTTTGTATGTATGAGGAACTAAACCCCCCTTGGCTAGGGGGGGATTCGAAATACATGTTTATGCTTGCAATATGATTTGATTACTTCTAATTGCGTTTCATAAGTTGTGAATTCAATTTGTTTAACTGTTTGATTGATAACTTATTTATGTATGTTTATTGAGAGTGCACGCTTAATTTTCATGCATGAATATGACGCTAGAATATAAGTGAGTTTCACCTAATCGTTACAAACTTATATTCACAAGTAGTAAAAGTTGATGAGCTCAATTGCGTTAAGTAAATTCTTGGCATAAGTTTCATGCAGTTCATAGTAACGAGTGCTTCGTCAATGCTTATGGTTTTCAAAGAACTTAATGATTCTTGCTTGTATCTCTATTATGCAGTTCATATAGGGAACTTGTGGGGAATGCTTTGGGTTGTCATATGCAATCATCCAATTCAATAACGTTAGGAAAATCTGAGGGTTAATTAGTGCAATTCACAGTTAATCTGGGGCGTTGAGAATTCATGGTTTATTGAAAAGCATTTGGAAATCGTTTTATATGCAAGTATAACATGTGTGGAGATGAACCCCTTAGCTAACTTCCCATCCATTCCATTCCATCAAATTCGTTTTACAATCTGCTTAGTTTATTAACTTGTTTTGTTATTTCAATTTTCGTCAAATCAAAACCCCCCTTTACTTTCTTGTTCTTTAGTGCTTAGAATCTATTTAGTTTATGTTTTAAAGTGTTTTGAATCAAGCCATAATCTTAAATTCGTCCAAAATTGGGTTTAAGGTCAGAAACTGCCTAGTTAGTGTTTTTAGGCAGTTTTGAGTCTTTTGAACTTGTTTTGAGTCTTTTGGTTTGTCTTAGTGTTTGAAAGTTTAGTTTTGCATTCTTTGAGTCTAGTATAGTGTTTTATATTGTGTTTTTACGTTTTTGAGTCAAATCCAAGTGATTAACAATCCCTCCTAATCCCCGGTCCAGAACGATCCCTACTTACATACTTACTACAATTGATAAAAAGAAGGTTTAATTTGTGTGAGTATAATTCTCGCATCACCAGCTCAATCTGTTCGATGGCCACAAAATCTACTTATGTGGTTTCCTCGGCCACCACATCACCATCCAGGAAATTTGGTTGGGATATGGTTCGCTGGAACTCGACAGGTAAAACATGGACCATCTGATTTCCATGTTGTTGAGAACCGAAGGACCCATCGGGTCGCAATCTTCTTCCTCTGGATTTTCGGGCAAGGTATCATGTACGTGGGTAGTATTCACTTGATCTTCTTCGGCTAGCGTCGGGGTATGTTCTTGTAGTATGTCCACTTAAGCCTTCTCGTTCTGTATGTCTATCTTGGGTTTACTTGGCGTTGGAACTGGGTTTTGGTTTTGTGATATCATATAAGTTTGCTCTTGATATGCAATACAGGCGTCTCTTGTGTCAAGGTAAGTGTTTAATCGTGCTACGTGTTCCTTTTCATTGATCGTAAGGCCGAAGAGGGAGACGGCTGAAAAGACTTCGAAATGGTATCACAAATACTGGAAGTCCTCGAAAGAGAAAAGAAGTTCAGTGATGTCAATATTAGTGTATGGATCTAACTCAAAGTCGAGAAATCGAGTCTCACGTATATGATGGAACCTGCCTTTCATCCTTGGATCCAAGGTCTTTTGGATGATCCATTTAGCATCGGGGCAAGTTGGAACAAGATCAAAAGTATCTTGGCATGCTTTTGGCAAGCCATATAAATCATTTTCTGAATACTTTTTGTGAAACTTCCGCATGTATTCTAAGGCTTCACTAAGAAATGGTGGGTGGAGATTCCGTCTAAATCTGATCAACAGTTCTTGCGTAGGTGGCGGGGGAAGTTTGTTCTCGGCTTCTTTCTGGAAGTGCTCAAGGCAAGCTTTCATTTCCCTAGGTCAAAGAAGAAGTCTGATTCATTTTTCAGATTCTTCAATTGTGATTTCAAAGTCATGATCGATCACTTTCGTCCCTTGAAGCAACTCGATCATGATCTTTAGAGGTTGTCAGTCATCTTCATTACCGGTCGTTTCCTTCGGCTGCCATTTAGTAGTCGAGGTATCCTAAGCTGCTCATCGGCGGGCCATGCAGTCTATTATTTGGCATTGATATTTCTGTGATTTGGACAGCACAGTGTATACACCGGTAGGAAAGTTGTAGGTATATCAGCGTTGATCATGTGGCTCAGGAGGTCTAAAGGTGCGCTGGTTTGCGGGTGAACTTGAATTGCCAGAGCTATAAGCATAATAATCCTCGTTGTAGAACGGCGTGTCAAAATTAAGGCGACGTTTAGTCGAAAATGGCTTCTTATCTTGTACTTTAGGTCTGAGCCTATTAAAACTTTCTAGCGTTGGCCCGCCCCGAGTACCTTTTGAGATGGTGCCGTAATTGTGGGCGTCTGTCGTGGCATTTCAGTCCAAAGTAGTTTTTCCTTTGGCTTAGGTAAGACGACGCTTGTTTTTCACCGACTACATAAGACCATCGGCTCATCAATTTCCTCGGCGCTGGAGTCCTACATTGACTCGATAATAGTTGGTCCAATCAAATCTTGGGGTGGGACGAATTACATTTGAAAGAACTCGGCCTTTCATTTTCCTTTATCCCTATGTAGATGAGCATCTACCATGCTTATTGTCATCGTAGGAAAATGATCGATGTCAACGCCCATTTATTTTTCAGGAAACTCGAGTTTACCATTGTCGATCCAGCTCTAGATGGCGTCATAAAATATGATGTAGTTGTTTATTGTATACTTGTTCGAGTTATGGTACTTGCAATATGCTTTTCCTTTCAAATCTTCGCCTTTGGGAATATTATGCCCTGGCCGAAGTTTGACGATTTTCGAAAGTAATAACTAGTCGAAGATTGTGTCAACCTTGGTGATGTCGAAAGTATAGACTTTTTCTGTTTTAACGGCAACTTCCTCAAAGGCTAAGCGAGCTTTGACATCTTTAGGATTAGCATGTGTCAATGCTTTACATATATATGGTTTATCGATTACTATCTCGGTCGTGTTTATACTAGCATACTAGGACTCTTCACCTTCGGCCGATGCATAACTAACCGTTGGGTTTTTGTATATCGTTCCTCAGGATGGGGACTTCAAGATCTTTTCTTCTTGGAGCAAATAATCATATTGCTCAACTATTGAGTCAATTCGTACATGTCTCGGAAGTTTGTGCCTAAGAATTTCTTTTTGTACTCCACATTGAGGCCATTTAAAGCGAGCCTGATGAACTCGACTTCAGGGAAAGGTACTCGGCACCAATTTTTGGCTGATTTAAACCTTGTAAGGTATTCCATCGACGATTTGTAAGAGGCTTGAGCCATCCTGGCCAAGGAAGACACTAATACGTCCATCCCTGGTCGATAGAATTGTTCATGAAACTTCTTGACTAGTTCCTCCCAACTTTAGATGGAGTTGGGTGGGAGGTTGATATACCATGCAAATGCTAAGCCTGTTAACAAAAAGTTGAACAATCGCAACTTATGGAAATCACTGTTAACATCCCCACATTGAGCAGTGAATCGAGCGATATGTTCTAATGATGATAGGGACAACTCTCTGGTGAAAAGGCTGAAGTCTGGGATCTTAAACCCCTTGGGGTACTGGAACTTTTCCATATAAGTAGGATATGGGTGAATGAATTTTGAAAACTTCGACCCTTTTTTCAAGGCTGGATCAATCATTCTCTGGACTTTGACCATATCAACAGATGTCGTTTCTGCCCTATGATCGAAGTTGTCCAATCTGCTGGTTGACCCACCACTTTTTTCCAAGTCAATAATTTTGAGTCGAGAGGATCCTGTCTCAGTCTATATCGTTGCTAATGGGTTGATGAGTCAATACTATATTATATATTTTACCCTATTCTTCGTATAATCTGGTAATTATTTTGGTAGAATTTTGATATTTTGCTTTATATTTTCAATATAGGACATTCAACTTCCTCTAGAGCAAAACATGATCAAATGAACGATTTTTGGAGTGATTCAAATTGGAGGACGTTCATGTGTCTCTTGGCTTGTTCATGTCAAAATTTGGGATTTTTTTTTCTACCAAAAGGTTATTTTCTGGTGATTAAATAAAGGAGCAGTGTGCGTTGTTGGAAAGTGATGTTTCTAGGCTTAAACTGCGTTTTTGGAGCCCAAGATGACCTCAGATAGGTTCATGGCTTTCTGGAGAAGTGTTCATAATAGTCCAAGCTTTAAATCTAGCTAGTTTGGCCTAGTTTTGGAGCTGATATGAGTCCAAAACGTGACTGTGCAAATTTCTAGGCGAATTTACCAAGTCAATTTAGGATTATGTTTCCTATTTTATTTCAATTTATTTAGTTTCCTAGTTTGATTCTAAGACCTTTTACTAGGAGGATTTTATTTAGAGTGGTATAAATAAGCCTTTTGGCAGACTTAGGGTCTCTCTTCTAAGTACGCAAGATTTGAGAAGAAGATTTTGGCCAGAGCTTAGAGATTTTCAGACTTTATACTTTCAGGTGTTTTCACTCTTTTTCTAGTTCAATACAATTATGTTGATTTTAATTATGAATATGGGTAACTAATCATTTTTGCTATTGTGAGGCCATGATCCTTAGCAAAAATATGTAGTCTCTTTTTAATTTTCTTATGAATTTATGTATGCAAGTTTTGGATTGTTAATCATTGTGCTTTAAACTATCTATTTGTCTTAGTGATTTGCGACCATTAGGATATTTAGAAAAGTAATTTGATGCAATTTTAGCGGAGGGTTGTCCCTAAAATTGACTAAGGCTTCTTGTGGTTAACATGTGTAACTACTTAGGATGAACGACACGTCATAGGAGTTATATGGTTTTTCAAAAGGTTTTCACAAAACTTAGTGAGTCTTGCATGTTCACATTCGATCTGGATGCCACAGATGGGTTGCATATTAGATATACGTTCTATTTGGGGGTTCCAAGTAGGGCGTACTTTAGGAAAACCTAACCTTCAAAATATACATGTGTAATTCATAAGGAATTAGAAGAATTACGTAGGATTGTTAGGGTGACGGTGGAGCCCTAGTGCTTTACCAAATTTGTTTCTCAAAATCTTTTCTCTTTGATTTGTTTCCTTTTTAATTGGTTATTAGTTGCTTTCCCTAAATTACTTTTATTAAAATTCGTTTTTAATACTTTTAAATTCAAAATCAACCTTTTCCAATCTTTACTTTCAAATAATTAACTAGGATTAGGGTTTTTCGTAAATTGTTTCAAATAATCCTAGAGGAAAATGACTTTGCTTGAGTTGATTATACTACAACAACCTTGTTCTCTTGCAAGTATTTTAAATGTTTTTATCCCTACTTTTGCAGGTGGTAAAATCCCTATCATAGGTTATTCTTGAAAAAAGGCTGCCTGATTCGATCGACGGATCCACTGTCATAGACTCCACTGACTAGGATATCATGCATTTCTTCGGGTATGCTTTTTATTTCTTGGTTGCACATCTGCTCAAATTGCCGAGATTACTCTTCAAGTCGTCGTCGAAGAAACGATCTGGTTGGCGGGTCAGAAGCATCACCACCGTCCTCATCATAATCCTCCACTATTCATTCAACATAAATTCCACGAGGTTGACCGCTAAGACTAACTTCATTTTCTCGGCGTGTCACACTTGTGGCCTCAGGTGTCACAGCAATAAGAGGATTATGTGCTTGTGACAAGCCGTCGTGACTTGGATTTTGGACTTTAAATGGAAGATTAGTCGCTGGTTTACCCATTCCTGTTTTCTTTTTTACTGACCATGTCTCAATGGTCATGAACTTCGTAGCTTTAGCACTAGGTCCCACTGGGCGTGCCAAAATGTTGACCCTAAAAACTATTAAGCCTACATAGCGGGTATGCCAAGTAACTAATGAGCTAACTACGTCCTTTAGTTATGTGTAGGGCGTGCCAACTCATTGGCCGAGCTCGGCAGTGGAGTAAAATATGTTGATGTGGCATGGGGTGCGCTGCTAACCTCTTGATCTCACAACTGTGGCCGAGGAAGGAACACGTCTCGGCCTTCGAGTTCTAGAGCCTGAAGACAAGACTGCTAGTTTTGCGAAGTTCAAATATCAAATTCGGCTTTCAATGTGCCGAATGTAGTAACCTGTAACACCTCATTTTGCCGAGGAGGCTGATGAGATGACCTTTACCAACAAGGACTTGAAAATCGTTGTCAACCGAGACTTGGATAGATAACCAATCAGTCTCGAAGCAGTGTTGTTTATCCAAATTGAAGGTTCTCTTTGATCAGCTGATTCTAAGGCTCCAGTGCTATTTTTCCAAATTGAAAATGTTGCCGGTTGCATTCACAGTGCTGTTTATCCAAACTAAAGATGTGTTGGCTGAAAAAGAAAATAAAAATCTCAAGGTGATTAAGAGGTTTGCGCAAGGCAGTTTGTATGTTGAATTGCAGAATGTACACACCCTCCTATATTTATAGTAGCGAAACCCTTCATAACTGGGCTAAAATCATACTCGAATTAGAACTTCTTAACCTAATCTGATTAGGTTTCAACCAATCCTAACTCCCAAAGGACTTTGAACTGAGCTAATTAACAAACTAGATTCATCTCCTAAGTCTCAGCATCCTTAGCCTATTAAGACTCTTTATTGCACTAGGTATCGACTACTTCATCCTTATCTAAACCAATTCGTCCTGCAATAGGATTCGGCTGATCCTGATTGGACGGCCCACGATGACTGGACAACCCATGATAATTCTAGAAAAAGATTACTAGGCCGAAAACAACACTAAGCTCGACCCAAAATAACATTTTGGGCCCAAACAGAATGACACACCATCAATAATGCATCCACATGTAGGAATGAGATCAGTATCTCTTTCATCATTGCATCTTTTTTGTGTCGAGTAAGAATGAGTCACGTCATAATCCGTTCACTTTAGATACACTATCATGTTAAATGTTTGATTCAATCATTTCTTTCTAAATTGAAAGCATTTATGGCTCAATTTCTTCTTTCATATGTGTAACAAAATACTAGGGTTATAGAGAGATACAGTTCAGCCTAAGCCTACAGTAGGTAACCGAATAAATGGTCCCCAATGCAGATTAACCAAGCATAGCCACTCCTAAGAACATTGGTAGGCCGTAATCACCCAACGTAGATGAACCAAGCATGATTACCCTTAAAGAACGTATGATCATACCTAAGTCACAAGGATTGCCTATAGCAAATTAACCAAGCACGAAACCATGCATATTAACCAAGCATAACCCCTTAAATAGTATGGTCCCACAATGCGATTAACCAAGAAGAAGAATTCATGTACCACACTGCTACATGGTGCAGACTCGACCACATCACCTTATGACACTAGGTTAGTGGTCCTCTACTAGCTTTCACATGTCACAATCATTTCAAACATAGCATATAAGCATGATTGGATCGATGATTGAATTTAAAAGCAACAACTGAATATAAAACACATTTATAAATCTATGTCATATCCACTAAGTGTATGAGCATAGAAATTTTCTTGGATAATAACCATCTCACATATATTAAAGTCACTTATGGAGTCCACACAATAACATCCTCGCACAAGGATAAAAGCCCTCACACGCAATCAGTGCTTAAGACAAACCACAAGTCTTCTTTTAGAACTCTACAGATAAATAATACGAAATTTTAGGAAAACCAAGATGCACATCACTCGGAATGGTGCACCATAGGCCCACTAAGTCATCATGGATCTAAAATCATTCTACTAACAAGCTCAAGAAATTTCATGTCAATATAATTGTCAAGTGGCGGTCAATTACAAAACTATGCTCAAATGAAGAAATCTCGTGAAACAAAAAGTGGAAATGGAAATGGAGTCACGTGTCCAACACAGCAGCCGGCAACCATGATATTGGCAAAATCTAGCCAACACCACAATGAGTAGAGTAAGTTTTATACCTTCGCTAGAGTCTAGCACTAGTCGAAGGACAGTGAAACCTCTATCAAAATTTTAGATTCATCGGAATAATCATGGCGTCACTATTATTGCACCAACGACCCAACTGAAGCTAGGGTTTTGCTCAGGGTGATGAGATCTATTAAATAGTAGTGATGGTTGCCAATGTTGTTAACGGAAATGGCTAGATAGCAGACCAGATTTTCAGAGATTCGAACCGCCCACATATGGTGGTTGATCGGGGTGAATTGTGGGTGTTTTGATCTACATACGAGTAGGATAGGGATCATGGCCGAGATCAGCACCGATAAAAGCCGGAAATGGCTTCTGAAAAATTTCTAGGTAACAGGGTCACATCACAGTGATGGAAAAATATACTTCCAACATGCAAAGGAAATGGGTTGCCAAGTCATGCCTGAAAGTCAGCTTCCCAAAACTGGAAGGCTCCTCCAAACTTTTGTGGCTCGTAATTTCTTTATAGAAGGTGTCAAATGACAAAAAATGCCCTAAATTTAGTGGCTTGTAATTTCCTTTTTAAAGCTCTGTTTTGGAAAGTTTTTGCCTATGCACTTGTGGAATCAAGCTCATCTAACCAACTCCAGGGTTGACAAAAAAGGTCGAGTAAATTTGAAATGACCAAGTAGTCCTAACTTCACTTTTGTCTAAAATGGAGAATTTAATGAACTAATTTCTATTAAATCTCCAAAATGCTTCAATAATGAAATAAATCATTAAAACTTGGGACGAAAGATTACAATTTTGAAGAGTCACTTAGCACTATATTCAATTGAGATTCAAACTTAGCAGTTTGTATTAGAGTCTAAAATATTCTTCGCACTTGTAAGTGAGAGATCTTAAGTTCGATTATAGTAGATTACGAGTTGAATAGCAAAATTATTATTATTGTCTCGATCAGTGTGTAACATAACTGAAATTCCCCATTTCTTAATTTAATTTTATCCATTTTTATATCCTTGGTGACTTTTTATATCAAATAATTTTCATTATCCGAAGAGGTATGAACCGAATTGATCTACTTCTAAAGCTACCTAGAATTCAATATCATCTTTGTTTTGTTTTGATTTAATGACTGTTAAGTTTTGGTTTCAAATATTTGTTGTATATTTTATTATGAAGATTACAAGCAAATGAAGGTGATGTGGTAGAAACTAACACACAAATTAAACCCTATAAATTATGCACTCATAGTATGAGTAAGTAGGGATCGTTCTATTCCAGGGATTAGAAGGGATGCTAATCAACACACATTAAACTTGTAAGACTAAAAACTAAGTTAAACTAACATCTAAACAATGACTGGGGGGGATTTTGGACAAATTTAATGAGAACAAAAGTAAATGGCAGCAAGTAAATTAAGTTGTGAATGAAATATGGGTGAGAGGATAGCTAAAGGATTCTTCTCCACACATGAAACATATGCATACAAATCGATTTCTAGTTATTCTTCCTATAAACCATGAATGACAATGCCCCAAATTAACTGTGAACAACACTAATTAATTCTCAGATTTTCCTAAGTTCATTGAATTGGACCCAGCGACGCAACCAAATTATTCTTCTCAAGTTCCCTAACTATGAAAAGCACGATAGAGATACATCTCAAAAATCATTAAGTTCTGTGAAAATCATAAGCATTGACAAGGCATTCGTAACTATGAAAAGCATGATACTCTTGCCAAGAATTCACTTAACTCAATCATGACTAGTGACTTTTACTACTTGCAAATATAAGTTCATAACGATTACGTGAAATTCCCTTATATTCTAGCATCAAATCCCTGCATACAAACTAAGTGTGCATCCTTAATAAACATACAAGAATAAGCTCTCTATAAAGCAGATAAGTAAATCGCATTCATGTTTTATAAAACAATAACTGGATGTAATCAATTTATATAAAACATATGATCATGACTTCGAATTCACCTCTAGCTAAAAAGAAATTTAGTTACACATGTTCATCATAACTGAAAGACAATCTAAATTAAACATTGAAAGTTAAAACAAAGAGAGAAAGAACCTAGAAAACTCCAGCGACTTCAATGAATGATTGCAGGTTGCGGCACACTTCTCTCATCTTATTTGCGGCAATAATGTGTATATATAGGGTAAAGGCACAGCTGAATCCTAGGAGAAAAAGGATTAGGTTGTTTGAATTATTTTAGGACTCCTAGAATCAAATAGGAAGTGTTGGAATGTGATAAGGATTCCTTCTTGCAGCTGGAGATAAGATTAAATAGGATAAAGTTTGGATAAGATAAGATAAGATAAGGTTCCTCACCAACTAGGATTCCTTTTTCTTGTGTAATTCCTTATCTTCCAAGCCTCAACTTTAATTTCTCCAAAGTTTAGCACATGTCTAACACCATTTAAAAACCAAAAACGTCCAACCCATACGCTATCCATGCATGCTATCTAATCCAAGTCCAAAACTGCTCCAAATTGCTCCATTTGACTATTTATTGTCATCTTTACCAATTGGACCAACAATAATACGAAAATAACATAAACTACCAAAATAAATGGAAATTAACGAAGTAAATGCAAAGAAATAAGATAACAAAGTTGCATAAATATGCTCCTATCAGAAGGCAACTCATATAGAGAGCTGAAAAGAAAGCTACAAGAAACTGTAGGCTAACTACTCCAACACAATCCCCAAAAACTGCCCTACTAAGTGGAAAAGCTAAAACCTAATTACAAGGAAAGAAGTTTCTACAAGCAACTAATAAAGATTGACAAAAAGAGGTAAGGTAAATGACAAGGTATGAGAAGTCATGAAAGTAGGGTTAAGACCATCACTTTAGCTCATGACTTAGCTAAGGTGAGGATGACAACCCATACATACAACCCATCCCTTGAGATCTTATATAAACAGGTTTTAATACACCCCCTCAAGCTAGATCAAGGGGATTGATTGATCCAAGCTTGCACAAAAAATGCTGAAACTGAGTAGAATCTAGTGTTTTTGTGAATAAATCAGCAAGTTGGTCGTGGCTGCGTGTGAACATGGTTTCTATCATCTTAGATTGCACTTGAGTACGAATATAATGGCAGTCAACTTCAATATGTTTGGTCCTTTCACATAACACTGGATTGGAGGCAATGTGCATGGCAGCTTAGTTATCACTATACAATGACATAGTGTCATGCTTGTGAATCCAAGCTCTGAAAGAAGACCTTTCAACCATATTACTTCACAGACTATTGCTGCCATGGCCCTATGCTCAGCTTCTGCACTAGACCAAGCAATAACATTTTGTTTCTTGCTTTTCCAAGTGACAAGATTCCCTCCAACAAATGTGCAAAAACCTGTTGTGGATTTTCGATCAAGGGCATTTCCAGCCCAGTCAGCATCAATGTAGGCCAAAATGTTATTCGATCCATTATTCTTCATAATTATCCCCCTACCTACTGAGCCCTTGAGATATCGAAGTATTCTCTTGACGATTTCCCAGTGAACTAAAGTAGGAGAGTGCATGAACTGACTGGCTAGGCTAACTGAATATGAGACATCTGGCCTAGTAATGGTGAGATAAATAAGTTTCCTAACCATTCGCTAATAGACACTAAGGTCCGAGAGAGGTTCACCTTTTTCATGCCAATGAAACTTGCTAGCCAAGGGTGTCCGAGCTGGTTTGCACTCCAACATGTTAGCTTCATCTAGAAGATCAAGAACATACTTTCTTTGATTCAAGAAGAATCTATTTGAAGAGGTAGCCACCTCAATTCCAAGAAAATATTTCAAGGGGCCCAAGTCCTTAATGGCAAATTTTTGATGAAATGACTGCTTGAGCACCTTGATTTCACTCATATTGTCACTTGTAATAATTAGGTCATCAACATATATAAGCACAACTAATTTACTAGCAATATCACTTCGTACAAACAAAGAAGTGTAAACATGACTCCTTTAGAATCCTGCAACTTCAAGGACTAAACTAAGCTTAGAATACCAAGCTTGAGGGGACTATTTGAGACCATATATGGCTTTGTGAAGTCTGTAGACCTTGTTGTATTCTTTTTCTCTTGGATGACCTAGAGGCAACTTCATGCACACTTTTTCTTCAAAATCCCCATGAAGAAATGCATTCTTCACATCCATTTGGAATAAGGGCCATGCATTATTGACTACCACAGACAACAATACCTTCACATTGTTCATTTTGGTAACTGGAGCGAAGGTCTCCTTGTAGTCAATGCTATAGGTTTGTGTAAAGCCTTAAGCTATTAGCCATGCCTTGTGTCTCTCAATTCTTCCATTGGAGTTGAATTCAATCTTATATATCCACCTACTTCCCACTGCCTTCTTGCCATTTGAAAGATCCATCACACTCTATGTCTGGTTATCATTCAGAGCTTGGAGCTCTTTAGTCATAACATTTTACCACTCAGGCATGCAGGTGGCTTCATGAAAATTCCTTGGTTCGAAAATGTGGGATAATTTGTTAAGGAAAAAAGCATGAGAATTGAGAATCTATGATAAGAAATGGCTGTAGAAATAGGATGCCTTGTAGTGTAAGTAATGTACTCTTGTAACCTCATTGGTGGATGTCTATCTCGTGTAGGATTCTTTCTAGGTGCACTTATAACTTGCTAATTTGGTTGAGCTTCTGATGGTCCAGATGAGCTTGGCACTACATCATTTACACTCTCAGTAGGTTGAAAGTTCTCAGTGCTGATATAAGCAGGAGTGACTTCATGAACTTCTGCTAGAGTAGGCAGTGGAAATAGGTCCATAAGATCATCTCTATTGGGATTAGTCTCCAAACCTTTGTGGAAATAAGGTCAATGTTCATCAAATCGCACATCTCTAGAGACTGCCAACTTCCCAGTGTTAGGGTTGTACACTTTGTAACCTTTTTTAGAACTGGAGTATCCCATAAACACACATTTGACAGCTAAAGGGTCAAGTTTATCACGATGGAAAGCTTGAATGTGCACATAACAAGTACAACTAAAGGTCCTGAGGTGAGACAAGTCTGCCCTTCATGACTTCAAAAAGAGATTTAGTATTCAACACCCGAGTTGGCAGTCTGTTAATAATGTAAGTGGCAGTGAGTAAGGCTTAAGACCAAAATTTCTTAGGAACATTCATTTGGATCATAAGTGATTGAGTCTTCTCCAATAAGTCTTGATTCTTTCTCTCTGCCACACCATTTTATTGTGACATACCAACACAACTAGTTTGATGCAAAATGTCATGATTGCTCAAGCAATTACTCATATTATTGGAAGTGTACTCAATGCCATTATTTGATCTTAACATATATAACTTAGATGAAAATTGATTGGTGATTAGGTTGTGAAAGTCCTTAAAAGCATCAAACAAATCACTTTTAAGTTTTAAAAGATACAACCAGGTCACTCTTGAATAGTCATCAACAAATGTAACATAATATTTATACCTACCAAAGGATTCTACACGAGAAGGACCCCAGACATTTGAGTGAACAAGATCAAAAAGTCTACTGGTTTTAGAATTAGAGGAAACAAAAAGATGTTAAGTGGCTTTTGACATTTGACAAGTTTCACACTCAAGTGTGTTTTTACGAAAAATGGGAAACAACTTGGTCATCACAAGTTCTTAGGGATGGGCAAGGCGTTGGTGCGAGAGTTGGTGTTCATGAACTTGACTTAAGTTGACACTGAGCTTTTTGACAAAATTAGACTCATTTAAGAGATAGTAGAGTCCATTTAAGAAGAATCATTCATGAATCTTCTTCTGAGTAACTCGGTCCTGAAACACAACATTGTGAGGGGCAAATATGGCAAGACATTCTAAAGTTTTTGTGATTTTTCCTATTGACAAGAGCTGAAGAGGAAAAGAAGGTACATAAAGTGCAGTGGAATCAGTATGCTCACTCAACAATCTAATCTTTCATTTCCTTTCCTTAGAATAGGTTCTTCTTTCCCATTTGCAACAGACATATGAATTTGATCAATAGTTTTTTGAAATTCATGGAGACTAGAGGGTTTATTAGTTATATGATCAGTGGAACCAGAGTCAATAATCCAAAAATCATGTGTAACATTTGCATTAAGAGCAGTGGAAATGGCACTGACAATACCTGGAATGTTGCCTTTCGATATGTTCTCCAAGTCTGCTAAGAATCCAGCAAATTTCCCTAGCATTGCAATATGGTTTTCAATCGTTACTTCATTAGGCTCAGTGATTCCTTGTTTCTTTTGAAGAAAAGCAACAAACTCATTGATCAAAGACATATGATTGGTTGAGAAATTGACCATCCCATCAGCTGAGGAACAAGCTGAGAGAAATGTTTTTGGAGTGACTCCTCCCTTTCCATCTTTGATCATCCTGCCTTCCCTATCAAACTTAGGCTTTAACTCAGGATGAAGCATCCAACATTTTTCTCTCAAAAATCATTTCATGTTGCAATAAGAACATTTCCAGTATGCTTTCTTCCCAAGCACCCTATCACCAGTTGATTTGTGATTTGTCGTGAAACCCCTAGCCTCAGAGTTGGATTTGGGCTTAACGTTCATCACTCTTCGTCGAGTTTCCTTTCTCTAGACTGCATGACACACACTGGTAAAAGAGGGCAGCTCTAGAGTCATTAACAAATGACTACGCATGTCTTTAGCTCCCAAGCTTGCCAAGAGTTGAAATACCTTGTTTTCATCAGCCCTCTTCAGTAGCACATCGGAATCAATCGTGTGTGGATCGTACATATCGAGTTCATTCCACATGGATTTCATACTGCCAAGATGTTGAACAAAGGAGTGGTCGCCTTGCTTTAAACTAGCAGCACTCTTCTTTAGTTAAAAGATGTGTACTGAGTTATTTTGGCTGCCATACATATCTTTGACAGACTCCCATAGAAGGGAAAACTCTGAGTAGCTGAAAAGCTTAGACATTTTTGGCTTCATGGAGTTAAGTATCCAGGACATGACCAGATGATCAGTGGTGTGCCATGCATCATAGGTTGGTGAAGTGGATTTTGAGGGCTCAGAGCTTCCATTGATAAACCCTAGCTTCGATCTTCCTCCTAGAGCAAGTGACACAGCTCTTGACCAAGCAAGGTAGTTGAACTCGTTCAGTAGCACCGAGCAGAGTCGTTGATTTAGGTTGTTCTCACCCCCTTGAGTTAAGTTGGGGGATGAGGATGAAGCATTATCAGCATTAGATGCATTTTCTTCTGCCATCTCTATCGATGATGAGCAAACAAAGAAGTAAAAAAAAAAAACAGACAGAGTCAGGACCTTATGGTTCCTGCTCTGATACCATGTTAAGTTTTGGTTTCAAATATTTGTTGTATATTTCATTATGAAGATTACAAGCAAATGAAGGCAACTCATATAGAGAGCCGAAAGAAAGCTACAAGAAATTGTAGGCTAACTACTCCAACACAATCCCCAAAAACTGCCCTAATAAGTGGAAAAGCTAAAACCTAATTACAAGGAAAGAAGTTTCTACAAGCAACTAAGAAAGATTGACAAAAAGAGGTAAGGTAAATGACAAGGTATGGGAAGTCATGAAAGTAGGGTTAAGCCCATCACTTTAGCCTATGACTTAGCTAAAGTGAGGATGACAACCCATACATACAACCCATCCCTTGAGATCTTATACAAACCGGTTTTAATAATGACTTTTGAAAAGTCTGTTATATGTTGGTAATTAACTTCAACCAAGAAAATTTGGATGCCTCTGTTTTTCAAGGAAACTACTTTTCTTGAGCTAAAGTTGGAACTAAGAAAAGTACTCAGAAATATTGATCGCATTAAGTTGTTAAATCAGACACGAAAAATAAAAACAACAGTAAGATAACATTCATCGAATTATCTTGTTGAGTAAGTATTCATACATACTGACAATATTGTAAGCAAATCTCAAACCATACACTTACGTCCGAACCTGGTATTTCCAGGACTCTACTCTGAAAATTGATCGTGCTCTGAACTTAGTTCAAGGCGACCAGACTTTTTAAGCCTTTTTTCCTTTGTTAAATTTAGCACCCATTTGACAATTATTTCGTTTTTAGTTCTTAATTTTTAATTTACACATTTTGTGTTAGAAAATTAAGATATGAGAAAAGTAATTGGAGAAAATGATGAATGAAGAAGGGTAA
The DNA here is from genome assembly GCF_041283825.1 of Pyrus communis. Lineage (NCBI taxonomy): Eukaryota > Viridiplantae > Streptophyta > Magnoliopsida > Rosales > Rosaceae > Pyrus > Pyrus communis. Next base: position 2,852,233 of record NC_142574.1, read on the forward strand.
TAGGACAGAAAGAAAAAAAAAAGAATCAATCTTAAAATGTTATAAAATAGACAAAATGGGAGATTGTTGTAAAATCGATGGTGTGTGTGCAGTGGAATAAATAAAACAAGACACAAATTTTACGAGGTTCCTCTACAGTCAGTGTGACTGGAGTACGTCCTCGGCCAGTAATGGTGCTTTCATTATAATTGGAATAATAAGAGTACAAAGATAACTCTATTAATTCTCTCCTCTCCTCTTCCTCTCTTTCTCTTCCCTCGTCTCTTTTTCTCTCTGTGCTCTCTCTTCAAAGCATACGGAGTGCTCTATTTATAGAGCAACTCCAAGCACACATCTTTGACAATATAATCTCCACATATCAATATTCTGCCAAGGTTTTCAACCCTTTGGCAATGTTTTCAATGTTGTGGCAGGTATTCAATACTGTGGGCATTCATTACCCACTAGTATTTTCAACACTCCCCCTTGGATGCCCACATATCAACATTAGTTGCCTCGTTAAAATCTTGATCTATTTTTGGATGCTCCCCCTTGATGAGTTTCTCCCCCTGATTTCAAATTCTTTAGGCTGATCATTGATCCTGCTACTTTAGTCTCTTAGCGGTGATAGTTGTCGAATGAGGTGTTTCACTTGTTGTTAACTTTCCACAGACTTGTTCTTGAACTGGGTTAGAGGGTCTTCTGCTAGACTTCCTCCAAAGGTCTGAATTTACCTATTTTATCTGGAGCTGAATTTGATTCAAGGGTGGTGGACACTTAATCTTGAATCGGACTTGTGATTTCTTCAAATGCCGTCTAGGCTTGATCTTGAATGAAATTGGACCATGAGGAGCTTCATGTGACAAGTGATCTTAGACTTTGTCGGGGATGAACTGACATGTGTTTGTTGTGGTTGTCTCCACATGCTTCAATATATCATTTTCACTTGCCTTACTTGCTCCTTTTGCAGAAGTGGTATTTTCCTTATGCAGGTTTGGCATCTTCTCGTGTAGTATTTGTCCTCTGATATAGGAGTGGGATGCAAACCTTGTATTTGAATGGACCATCACTTCTTGGTGGCAGCGCAAGTTTGAGTGGAGGTTCCGACATATTGCTTTCTTTATCCTTGTCTTGGCAGGTAAGAACAAGGACAAAGGAAAGGACAGGGAGATTACATGATATGAGATACTCTTGCTCTCGTCCCTGATGATATGAGATACTCTTACTCTGGTATGACTTGTTTGTAGAGGTATTCTCGGAGAGGAAGAAAACTGAGTATTTCGAGATACTTTGTGAAAGATGCATTCTCGGAGATGAGGAAGAGTTAGATATTTTTCAATTCTGCCTTGCCATGGAGGACAGAGGTTGACATATATATGAATTTCCCAATAGCATGTAGTAGTGCTGTGCCTTTACTCTTGTCAGCAACTGTGGTGTAATTAGAACAGTAAGATTCACGCATTTTCAACTTTATCAGAGATCTTTGACAAAGTTGTACGTGATATTCAAGAGCTGAGATTGTGTCTGAGAAATGTTGACAGAAGTCATGCAGGGAAATCCGGCTTTTGAAATTCGAAAATCGGTGTCTCTTCAATTTTTGAATAAGTGGTCCTGTTGCCCCTCTTTTTATAGAGATATCAATTTTGTTCAGAAACACTCAGAAAATTGTTGCCTGCAGAAATTTCCCTTTCTTGCACTTCTGAGATTTTATTTGACTTCCTTCATCATTTCTGAAAATGGCTTGCCCATCTAACATTTGCTTAGATTTGAGTCTCAGGATTGATACAGACGAGCAGCGTCAGGATAACATATGGCACCCGTCCTTCTCATCTTCTAATGGTCCTCTTACGGTTGGGGACTTTGTGATGAAGGATAACATAACTGCTACAGTGGTAGCCAGAAATCTTCTCACTCCAAAGGACAACATAATCATTTCAAACCGGTCTGATGAGGCGACCGTTCAAGACTCATTGGCTCTCAGTGTTCAATGTGCGGGCTCTGTATCCAATATGGGCCAACGCTTACTTGCTCGAACTCACCAGGTTGAATCATTAATGGCTGAGGTGGTAAGTCTTAAACAAGAGATTAGAGGGCTCAAGCATGAGAATAAAGTGTTACACATGCTTGCAAATAATTACTCTACGAGCATGAAAAGAAAGCTCGACCAGCTACTGGAATCCGAAGGTCGGACTCAAAATGCAATCGGGGGTTCGAGTCTTTATTCCAAAGACATCCATTGTCTTAGCTGTCTGGAGTTTCACCAAGTATTGAGACTCCAAATAATCAACTTCTGGTGTCTTCCCCTTCTGGGGTACTTCCGAGTACTGAGGTTTCACATGAGTAACCTTTGTGAAGGTTCCTTTCTGTTTGTTTGTTTTAACTCATGTGTATGTAATTTCTCGGAGATATTAATATATAAGCTTTATTTCATTCAGTGTATTGTGTTAAATACAATAAAGCATATATTTCACTAAGATGTGGTACTTCTGGACCAAATATCAATTTATCTTTACCCCTCGCGAAGATAAATGATTATTCTCAGTGTCTAAATAATTTGAGTATTCAACTCATAATCTTCAATCCATATGATTCTTTAATATCATAAACATCATGGATAAGATTCGTGTTGGCATATTGTTCGATTCTGCAGTTCGAGACAATATTTCTCTCAACACTTTATAATCTTTCTTGACTCTTCAGGAGTCCCAATTTAATATCATCAACTCTTGCAAGAGATTTTGGTATGTTGCAACAATACCATAATGGAAGTACTTACTAAGGCAATTTATACCATTCATTGGTATTAAGTACATATTTCATGCTTTACCCTTCCGGGGCTTTCTTCAAGCAATTTGAATCCTTCAGGGATTTTCTACATTTCATGACACATTTTCCTTTATAATTTATACAGAGCAATTTGCTTCCATGTATATTTGAGGGATTTACTTATGGAGATATGATGTGGGCGACTCATAACCCTTCGTATATAATTCTCCATTCATATGAACTCCCTTACAACCTTGTGTCATATCATGTGAGTGCATTTCACGGTATTACAAATGCCCATATGTAACCTTCTAGGTTCAACATCTTTTGCCTATTTGTATTGCATCCAAGTATATAGGTCTGTTTTTCTACGCTCTTACAAAATTATAATGGAATTTGCCTTTATCCATTTTGGCCCATAATTTTGTTGATGGAAAAAGAACGGGACTCAATATCACCACAGCTCATTCATGAATTTAGTAGCTACTGGTAAAAACCAAAATTACCATTGGTTATCATCAATCTGTGATCCCATATTCTCATGTGCATGCGCATGCATAAAAGCTTTTCATTTCTTTTGGGATATCCATTGCCTCTTCAAGGGCATTACACTATCTCTTCCAGGATAGTCGTAATTTAGAGAATGCGGATCATAACCTCCTTTTGAGCGTTATAGAGCTTGGATTTTAATCTCCACTTCCAGAGTTGAGTCATTGGAACTTATACGTCTATCATGCTTTATGCATGAGACATCAATATTCCCATGTCCGCGGATTGACCTTTTCGGGACAAGTATCCTTGCAACAACTGTCATGCGTTTGGCATGCGACAGTTATGCAATAGTTCAGTAGTGCCATATTCTTCTTCTTTCGAAGGACTGAACCTTTTGAGTCTTAGGGGCTGCCACGCTTCAGGCGTGCAACAGATAAATCATTTGCTGCCATATTATTTTGTCCAACAGGGACATTAATTCTTGTAGGCACATTTGCAGCAAGTATATGTGATTTCATCACTTTCGTTGCATCATTAAATGCATCATTCAATTATTCTCACTTTGTTTGTATATTGATTGCTTCATAAATCAAAATAAGACAAATTCTCTTCGTTCTTCTGGAACGGTTTTTTCTCATCATTCTTCTGGAATGATATTTGTTCATCGTTCTTCTGAAACGAAGTTATTTTCTCCCCCTAACGGCGGGAAAATTGTCTTAGCAAAGTGACAGTCCGCAAACCACGCGGTAAATATATCCCCAGTCAAGGGTTTTAAATATTGAATGATAGATGATGTTCAACATCAATGCCTAATCCGCAATGATGCTTCATTTCAGTATGTTGTGGCAGTGCAATAGGCACATAGATAACACAACCAAAAACTCGTAAATGTATAATGTTTGGCTGGTTCCCAAACACGAGTTGTACTGAGAAGTATTGATGGTTGTCTACAGGTCTCAACCAAATGAATAATGCATCATGTAAAATAACATGTCCCATGTAGAAAATTTGCAATTTTATTTTCATCAGCAGAACGCGGGTAATCAATTTCATCCGCTTAATAAATGCTTCTGCTAAACCATTTTTGAGTATGGACATAAGGAACTTCTGGTCTTTATTTAATAGTCTGTAGACTGAGACTCTTATAGCTTTTATTGCAATTAAGTTGAGGCACTTTGGCTCTTCAAACTTAAGGTACTTATCAAGGAACTTCATGTCCTGATCTTGAGGATCAAGGGACTTCATGCCCGATCTTTTTGTTTGATGGAACTTCAGGTCCAATCATTTTTATTTGATGAGGATCAAGAAACTGCAGGTTCTGATCTGATCAAGGAACTTCGGGTCCAGTATGTACTCATCGTAACAAAAAGAAGTACAATAAATAAATTAAAGCAATAGGCGGTAATTCCAGCCATAATGAATAAATTGCATTTAAGTAAATAAAGCTTGTGACAAGGGCTTTAATTCAGCACCATTCACATAAATCAAAACTTAAAGCGGTAGGCGGTAAAACCGTCCATGATAAATAAATTGCTTTAAAGTAAATAGAACTTGTGAAAGAGTTTTAAACCAACACCAATTCACATAAATAACAAGAAGCATCATACCTCCTTTTATTTATTATTTTTCTTTCTTTTGTCAGCACTTATTCAAACCTTACTTTTCTTATTTCTGTAGCATGGTGCCATGCACCAACAGAAACCATTTATGTTATGTTGACCAAATGGTGCCATGCACCATTCAAATCCTTTATATATATATATATATATATATATATATATATATATATATTTTTTTTTTTTTTTTTTTCTTAGGTTGCAGTCAACATCTCCTTTTTTTTTCTTCTCTGTCTCTGCCAATCTCGAAACGCAGGGCCAGCTAGGTAGTTATGGAGGTTGCCCAAAATTCAATTCAATCCAAAAAGGCTACCAGAGACTGGCGTGGTTCTTGCATGGCCTAGGGAACATGTCATCGTTAAGCAAGAACCTCCTTACAGAGACATAGATGACAGTGGGATTGACGAAGGCACAAGAAAGGGAGGCCTGTGTGGATTCATTCTTACCATCACCATCTCAAACAACCAAGTATTCATGGGAGTTCTCAAGATCCTTTGAAAACAACGTGATCTGGGTTTCCAAGTTTGATGAGATTCTTCTGGATCTCTGGAAACCAGTTGTCAAGTACGAGTTTTCTGATCTTGTGACGACTTCAGGTCGTAAATTTCAATTCTCACCGGAATTCGGTGGGGCGCTTCTGGCGCAGTGGGAGAGACGAAAAATAGACATACCTTTTATTATGTGAGATTTTAGATGACTGAAGTGAGAGGTGGATAGTGCTTCACCGGATTTATGGCGTTGTGCTTTCCACTGACATGAGAGCTTCTCGTGCTGATAACGTGTTGTAAAATCGATGGTGTGTGTGCAGTGGAATAAATAAAACAAGACACAAATTTTACGAGGTTCCTCTACAGTCAGTGTGACTGGAGTACGTCCTCGGGCAGTAATGGTGCTTTCATTATAATTGGAATAATAAGAGTACAAAGATAACTCTATTAATTCTCTCCTCTCCTCTTCCTCTCTTTCTCTTCCCTCGTCTCTTTTTCTCTCTGTGCTCTCTCTTCAACGCATACGGAGTGCTCTATTTATAGAGCAACTCCAAGCACACATCTTTGACAATATAATCTCCACATATCAATATTCTGCCAAGGTTTTCAACCCTTTGGCAATGTTTTCAATGTTGTGGCAGGTATTCAATACTGTGGGCATTCATTACCCACTAGTATTTTCAACAGAGATAACATTTGCTAGATTGAAGTAGAGCGGGAGTAATAAATCTCTTTGTTTTATTTCCTATATTAATATAAGTCGGAGAGTATGGTGGGAAAGGAGGAAGAATAAGTTTGAGGAAAGTTTTGATATTCCTTCAGCTTTTCTTCTTCTGCCGATTATACAGTACATAGTTCTCCATAGAGGTTCATACATGTAAAATCAATTATAACTTTGATTGCATGCTGGAAAAGCCATGCAGCAAAACCTTAGAAATCGAACACTATTCTGTCCATATTGTTTTCATACCTTACTATTTCATTCACCTTCTGTTGTTATGTGAGCCATCCATAATATTACAACATAAAATACATTTTTGTTTTCTCTATGTGCTCCTTTCCTTGTTTCTTCTGTATCTAACCCTCCATCATTACCATTTAGTACTACAATTTGGTGATATTCCTCTTTTCTTTTCACCCGTACCCACTTATTTTTCTCTCTCCTTTCTCCCTCTTTCAGGAACGAAGTCTATATAAATGAGTGCATCCTCAAACAACAAAGTCACAAATTAAAAAGTTAAAGACCTTCTTAAATAAAATACTTATATATTAATTCATAAGATTTTTCATACAACATGTTACAATATTTCTCAATGTATTTTCATGTTTTGAAAGCATTGCATGACAACTTGACTACCAATACCATCAAATATCTCTCTCCTTAACGCTTTTCACCCTTCCCAACCTCTATCTATACATACATACATTACATACATACATACATATATATATATATATATATATATTAAGGGTAATGCTAGAGAGACCAAAATTTTAAACCAAAATTTGTACACCAAATGATGTGGTTTTTTGTGATTGGATTATTACTTAAGTGTTGATTAACGTGCTTATTTTCTATTGGTGACACATCATTTGGTTTGTAAATTTGGTTTAAAATTTTGGTCTCCCTACACTAGTACAAAAACATATTTGCGCAACGGAGCAAATTACATCGCGTAGAGTATGTTTAAGCAACGGTGACAACAAAATGTCACGCAAAGACGTTTTGCTCGACGAAGACAGTTGTCACACAAAATAGCTTCGCGCGACGAAGGAACACACCTTTGTCGCGCAATGTTGGGAAAAAAACAGTAAAAGTCTTGGTTTGGCACCAAAATCTTGTGCAACGCAGAGGCCGTGTCGCACAAACGTCCTTTATACAACAAAGTTGTGCATTCGTCACGCAAAATAGCTTTGCGCGACGTAGTTACACCTTCGCCGTGCAAAACAGTTTTGCGCAACCAAGACTGACATCGTGCAAAACTGCTTTGTGCAACGAAGGTGCACCTACATCACACAAAGCTATTTTGCGCGATGAATGCACACCTTCGTCAAGCAAAGTCAACAACTTTGTGGTACCCACTTGTGAAAATATTTTAAATTGACGATTGAATTAGTTAATTGTATATAGGATCAAGGAGTGTAGCTATAAAAAAATCATCAAAATCGGAGTTAAAAGAACTATTAAATCGTGATTTTTTGTTTATAACCGTCAAAACATTTTGTCCCGTTACTTGATCTCTGAATGTTTGTTTTTTGCGATTTTTAGAGTATGCGATCTCGAAGCATATACAAACAAGTTTGACGGTTGGATCGTTTAAGCTAATTTTGTAGAATGCATATCCCATCAAAATGATAGATTTACTAACACAGAGTTTATTTATACTTTCATTATGTATAACAGAAGATTTTGTGGTATCCACTTGTGTAAATATTTTAAATTGACGATCGAATCAGTTCATTGTATTCATATAGGATCAAGGAGTGTAGCTGTAAAAAAAATCATCAAAATCAAAGCTAAAATAACCATTAAATCGTGATTTTTTGTTTATAACCGTCGAAAAGTTTCGTCCCGTTACTTGATCTCTGAATGTTTTTTTTTTGCAATTTTTGGCGTATGCGATCTCGATGCATATGAAAACTAGTTTGATGGCTGAATCGTTGAAATTAGTTTTGTAGGATGCGTATCCCATCAAAACGATGGATTCACTAACAGTTACAGTTTATTTATACTTTTCATTAAGTACAACATAAGATTTTGTGGTATCCACTAGTGTAAATATTTTAAATTGAAAATCGAATTCATTCATTGTAGGATCAAGGAGTGTAACTGTAGAAAAAAACATCAAAATTGGAGTTAAAACTACAATTAAATCGTGAATTTTCATTTATAACCATCAAGTTCAATGATATATATATTTATTATGTAGCTTTAAATTTATTTATTTTGTTATAACACATAAGAAATTGAATGATATATATATATTTATTAAGTAGCTCTAAATTTATTATTGTAGTTCAAATCGGGTTTTTATTAGAAATATATATTATTTTGTTTTATGTAAAAAAAAATGAATTTGAAAGGAGTAAAGTCACATTTTCAGTAAATTTTATAATAATTTAAAAAAAAAAAAAAATATATATATATATATATATATATATATATAACTTGCACGACGTCATAATTGGGTCGTTGCGCAAACACACATTGAGCGGCACACTGCCAATGCATTACACAAAGACTGTTTGCGCGACGCACCAACCAATGTGTCACGCAAAGGTTGTTTGCACGACGGACAAACTACGTCGCGCAAAGGGTTTTTGTGGTCCACTTGTGTAAATATTTTAAATTGACGATCGAATTAGTTCATTGTATTCATATAGGATCAATGAGTGTAGCTGTAAAAAAATCATCAAAATCAGAGTTAAAACTACCGTTAAATCGTGATTTTTCATTTATAACCGTCGAAAAGTTTTAACCCGTTACTTGATCTCTGAATGTTTGTTCGTTTCGATTTTTTGCGTATGCGATCTCGAAGTATATACAAACAAATTTGATGGTTCGATCGTTGAAACTATTTTCGTAGAATGCGCATCCCATCAAAATAATAGATTCACTAACACTTGGAGTTTATTTATACTTTCATTAAGTATAACATAAGATTATGTGATATCCACTAATGTAAATATTTTAAATTGAAGATCGAATTCAATCATTGAATTCATATAGGGTCAAGGAGTGTAGCTGTAAAAAAATCATCAAAATCGGAGTTAAAACTACCGTTAAATCATGATTTTTCGTATATCACCGTCAAAAAGTTTTGTCCCGTTACTTGATCTTTGAATGTTTGTTTTTTGCGATTTTTGGCTTATCCGATCTTGAAGTATATATAAATAAGTTTGATAGTTGGATTGTTGAAACTAGTTTCATAGAATGCGTATCTCATCAAAATAATAGATTCACTAACACTTGGAGTTTATTTATACTTTCATTAAGTATAACATAAAATTTTGTGGTATCCACTAGTGTAAATATTTTAAATTGAAGATTGAATTCATTCATTGTATTCGTATAGGGTGAAGGAGTGTAGCTATAAAAAAATCATCAAAATCGAAGTTAAAATAACCATTAAATCGTGATTTTTCATTTATAACCGTCGAAAAGTTTTGTCTCATTACTTGATCTTTGAATGTTTTTTTTTTTTTTGCGATTTTTTGTGTATACGATCTCGAAGTATATACAAACAATTTTGAGGGTTGGATGTTGAAACTAGTTTCGTAGAATGCATATGGTAGTTCTCACTTTATAAAAAATGTGATATAAAAAATAGGGCAAAAGACTATTTACTACCCTCATGTTTCGTGGTTTTCAACATTTAGTACATCAAGTTTTTATTGTCTCAGAGTCATACCTAAAGTGTTAATTTTGGGACAGTCTCATACATCCGTTAGTTAAACTGTTAATTCTCCCGTTAAGTGATGATGTGGCACCCATGTGGACAATGACTGGGCGCCACGTGACATTAAAAATATTAAAATAATTAATTAAATTAAAGATTAAAAATTTAAAAAAAAAGCCCATCCCATCTCCCCCCGCCCCCAACCCAGAAGAAGAAGAAGAAGAAGAAGAAGGAAAAAAAAAACCATCCCTTCTCCCCCCTCGCCCCTAACCTAGAAGAAGAAGAAAAAAAAAAACCGAATCTGCAACACAGAAGAGGAAGAAGAAGAAAGAAAAAAAAAAAAAAACGAATCTACAACCTAGAAGAAGAAGAAACCCAGTTCACCGCGACCCACCTGCCTTCACCCACCCCCTCCCCCGCGCGCGCGCGACCACGACCGCGAACCCAGACCATGAACTCCATATTTTTGGGATTTTCAATGTGGGTGAATTTCGAAAATATTTTGAGATGGGGAGTTTGAGTTTGAGATTATTTTTGGACTGGATCTGGAAACGACAAACTGGGTTTTTTTTTCTTTCCTTCTTCTTCTTCTGGGTTAGAGGTGGGACTGGGGTTTTCTTTTCTTTTTTTTTTTTCCTTCTTCTTCTTCTTCTTCTTTTGGGTTCTTGTTCTTGTTCTGGGTTGGGGGCAGGGAAGAAGGGATAGGGTTTGTTTGTTTGTTTGTTTTTTTTAATTTAATTAATTATTTTAATATTTTTAATGTCACGTGGTGCCCAGTCATTGTCCACATAAGCACCACGTTATCACTTAACAGGAGAATTAACACTTTAGGTATGACTCTAAGACGAAAAAAACTTGATGCACTAAATGTTGAAAACCACGAAATATAAGAATAGTAAACAGTCTTTTTCCCTAAAAAATATGATAAATATACTATATATATAATTAAAGATGTACGTTATTCACATTTCAACTCCGTCAAAAAAAAAAAATTGTGCATACTAAAGTTAATATTCTATTCTATTCTCTTTCTAACATATGAAAATATTCAAAACCAAAATCTACTAAATTACGTGGATGCCCTTTGCAGAGGAAAGAAGAGGTGCAGAAAAAACAAAAACTCTACAGTCTCTAGCGAAAGAGAAGTCCTCATTTGGCGAGCAATAACTGGGCCCCGCAGGCACCACATTTCCTTGTTGTTCTGTGCATAAATCAAAAAGTCTGTAACTTCGTTTTCTTTTGACACTAACTCCTTTGACCCAGTTAACAAGAAGAACGGAACCAACACACAAAGAGAAAGATAAAAAACAAAAGCATTCACCGCGTCCTACTCGTATTCAGAATTTAGAATCTGGTCAATCCGAGTTGGTTACTAATCAATTTCGGCTCAGAATCTGCAGCAAGATTCAGTCAATTTTACAGACCCAAAACACCCTTTGTATTTTCGTACTCTGCTTTTGCTTGCCACAGAAACAAAGAGAAAAGTCAGTTTTTGGACTTTTTATTCTAAAAAAAATATTATTTTCTCTGATCCCACAACCGCACCCTCATGGGATTCTGGGGTTTGTTCTTTTATTAATTTGTTTCCCTCTTTTGGGCCAAGGGGACTCTGTTCATTATTTCAAGCATTTTATCTATTCACATTTTGACTTTTCATTGATTGTTTACACATTGATATAAAAAGGATCTGCAGTCTGGCATATCAAACTAACCTGCATCTTTCTTGAACTCTTCTTCCTTAGGTGACTTCTTCTTTCTCAATCTCTTAATGCTTTTTTGTTTGTCTTTCGTTTGGGTTCTGTAAATTTCATATGTTTTTTGTTCTTTTAATCATTTGGGTTGTGTTATCTTCCAAGTGCTGAAGTTAATAGAGCATTTCAGTTAGATATTACCATTAAAGATTGCAGCTTTGAGCTTTTTTCTCCTTGAATTTTACTGTTCGTTTCATGTGGGTATGTTTCTTTGTTTCTTGCTGAACAATTTTTTAATTCCATCAGCTGTGATGACTAATCTTCTGAATTCATCGATTTCGATATGATTAGATTATAGCAATTAAGCTGTTGTAAACCCAATTAAGCACCTTGATTAGATTTCAGGAACAATATAGGATTAGGGTGCCAGAATTCGATAAGATAGAAGCTAATGGAACACTTTGATATGCAGGTGAACCTCTGTTTGAATTGATAATTGATACAAAATGGCCATCAAGACACTTGGTCTAGTTAAAGGTTGTCTTCCAGAGGAATTAAAGAAGGTACTTTTATCTGTAGCTTCTGAATGGGGGGATGTAGTGGATGATTTGAATGCCTTGCAGGTCACCCCATTGAAGGGGGCCATGACTAATGAGGTGTATCAAATAAGTTGGCCTACGAGGAACGGTGGTGACCTTTTCCGGAAAGTTTTGGTTCGGGTTTATGGTGAAGGAGTTGAAGTGTTTTTTAATCGGGAGGATGAAATTCAGACATTTGAGTGCATGTCCAAGCACGGCCAGGGGCCGCGTCTTCTTGGGCGATTTGCAGAGGGACGGGTTGAGGAGTTCATTCACGCTAGAGTATGTGAATTGCTATGTTTACCATTTCATATTATCATTTTTTTTTTTAGTACGCGTTACTTTAACTAAGTCTTTAACTAATGATGTCTTTGGAATACTTTCACTAAATCCTCTATAATTGTCACTACTTTTCCTTAGTTTAATGGTTAAAAGTTAGTGGCATGATGACATTATATTGTGGTTGTAAACAATAAAAAGAAGAATAAGGTCCAATCTGCTGCGCTTTAGGACTGAATTGACGGGATGGTCACTGTAATCTTGATCATTCTTTTAAAGTCGTACTTTAGATTTTGGTGTATGATAAGGGTATCTGATGTCTTATATTGTCGTGAAAGGAAGAAGCCGTTAATCGCTTCATGTCATTTTTTATTAGTCAATTTTTGATAAGATTGTGATACGACTAGAAAAGCCTAAACTCGTTACACCAGAAATCATAGACTATTGAAACCCTGACACGTATGCATAAGTTTTGAGTGTTATATTTACCGAACCATTTGGATAAAATTGAACAGCCTATTTGCAGAATCTTATAGTTAAGCGAAAAAAGTTTAAAGAACATGAGAGGCAATCAATCTTTAGGATCAAGATAGATGATAAAGATGTAATAGATTTTCTCCGGTTCTACCTTCCAATCACTGATTGTTTCAGCTGGACAACTTATGTATCATCTAATTTAAATTGGACTTAAATGATCTAACATAAAAAAGGACGGACTGATTTGCTTTGGGATTTTATCCTCTATCATACCAAAATTGAACAAAGGCATGTTTGAGGTTCAGTGTAATCTCTTCATATAACCTGTTGCAGAAGATTTTTTATCATATCCATACGCTATTGTGTTTTTCAATTCTCAGACGCTATCAGCTGCTGACCTTCGTGATCCCGAAATATCTGCTATTATAGCAGCTAAGCTGAGAGAGTTCCACAATTTGGATATGCCTGGTCCAAGAAATGTAGTCCTTTGGGATAGAATGAGGTAATTTTATATTTTGAAATGTTAAAGCTTCCCTTCTGAGTATTCATGAATTTTTATGCAGTTTACGTATTTTCCCCAGGAACTGGCTCAATGAGGCAAAAAACTTGTGTTCGATAAAAGACATACAGGAATTCGGCTTGGATACTTTGGAAGAGGAAATTAGTATGTTAGAGAAAGAACTGTCACAGGACTATCAAGAAATTGGGTTCTGTCACAATGACCTGCAGTACGGCAACATAATGATGGATGAAGAGACCAGATTAATCACTATAATTGTGAGTTCTTTACTTGGTTTCAACGAAACCATTTCATTGTCATTAACTGTTTCGTTGGTTTTAAAAATGTTGCACTTTCTTTACTACTTTTCTTTCCTTCCACGCGATTCCACTTGTGACCTAGGATTGTTACTGAAGTTGAACACTTCAGTTTCTACAAACTGAATTTAATTATTTTGACATGGACAGTAGATAAGTTTTTCTTACTAACTTAACGGTGTCAACTTCTTGAGTAGTAGAAAACATTTTCTTAGTTAATAGTGTCAACTTGTTGAGTAGTAGAAAACATAGTCCAAGTCTATTTTAACAATAAATCCATCATTTTTCGATTTGAATCATGATGTCGATGCAATCAAGAAAATGCGTTCTTACTAGTTTTGGCCTGTTTAAGGAATGAGGGGTACGCGGATTTGGGATGATAACTAAGTAAATGACAGAGTTCTAAGCAGTAGTATTTCTGAATGTAACTCATGAAGCAATCGCTGAGAGTCAATTTTCTTGGCATTTCTTGCTTGCATGTAGAAGTTTATGCAAATTGTCTAGCATCACATTCAAAGTATATTCACCGAGCATGATTCAAATTATCAGTCGTTGGATTTCCGGTTATATTCTTGCTAAAAATGTACATAAAGCAACGTTATAAACATGTGTTGCAATGGTTATATTATGATTTTGTTATGTTTCCAGGATTATGAATATGCCAGTTACAATCCTGTCGCTTATGACCTTGCAAATCATTTCTGTGAAATGGTAGCAAACTACCACTCTGAGACACCTCACGTTTTGGACTACAGGAATTATCCAGGTAACTGTTAATTTGTTTGTGATTTGTCCTTCAGTGCATTTTCTCCTGCTTTAACCTTGAGAATTCAATCAAGTTGAAAACATGGAAATAATCATTTGGTATTTTTCATTCATTACAAATTATATATTTTGGTTTTCTCGAGAATCAGGTCTGGAGGAGCGCCAGAGATTTGTCCGTGCGTATCTGAGCTCTGCAGGTTAGCTTATTCATTTTCTGATTCCTCTGTTGATTTTGTGATATACATGTATCTGGGTAAACGGATATCGGTTGTTCCTACATTTAACTGTTTAAACGTACAAAGCTCGTTGGTTGTCAAGCTTTGTGTAAGGAAGATTTCTGCAAGATCTGGGCGTGGTTATTGGTTTGTGTGCATGTTACTGCTCAGATTGTTCATGTTTGACGTTTAGCATTATTGACCGAAAAATAATTGAGCAAAGTTTGCTCATGTTTAATTTGAAAGCGTTGGTGATTCTCAGCACACTTCGTCTCCAATATTCCTTATAGGTTGCGAACCCAGTGATGCTGAGGTGGAGCAGCTAGTTGAAATAACAGAGAAGTACACTTTGGCCAACCATCTCTTTTGGGGCTTATGGGGAATAATTTCGGTAAATCATTTCTACTTTTCCTTACACTGTTATTCGCAATAGCTTGCGCGTGTTTGTGTGAGTTGACTGCCTCTTTGTGTTTATAACATATTTACGTTTTCTGCTGGTTTCCAGGGTCATGTGAACAAAATTGATTTTGACTACACGGAGTATGCGAGGCAGAGGTTTCAGCAGTACTGGTTGAGGAAGCCGGCATTGTTGGGTTCTTCAGGTGATTCCCTGTAATTACACAACCAACAAGGATTTTATAGTATGCTGAAGACCATCTCCTTCGTGCTTAGTGATGTTACTTCATAAATATTATCGTAAGTGTGAAATAGTTATACAAATAAAGACGTGTGAGAGTTTTGTACCAAAAACAGAAAAGAAAAGGCGTGTGAGAAATAAATATGAAATGTAGCTGTAAATGGCATTGACGACCGACGGTTTCTTCTTCGTTTGTTAAGTTCTTGTACAAGTACTTATTAACTAAGAGTTGTTTGAGTGCCCTTATGAGCTTTATTGTGTATAGTACCGGGGTGTTCTATGCCAACTCATTCTGTCGTCGATTCTCAACCCTTTTCGAACTGAGTGGAAACTAACTAAACATATGTTCTTATGAAGATGCCATTCACTAAAACTTAAGCCATCTTCGGAAATTTTCGGAAAGTTTTAAGTGGTTTCGTACTTGCTTGTTTTTCTGCAGTGTTGTTGTCATGGACCTTCTTCTGTTCAATCTGATTGTTTTCCTTTCTTTTATGTAAATGTTAATAATTGAAACATTGCAAAACGTCGGGTTCGAAATTTGGTGCGTAGCTACAATACTCCGGCCTTCAAAGCTCAACCTAACACGTTACTGAGTTCAAATTTTCATCTCTTTTTAGTGTAGTTTTTTAGTGTAGTTTAGAGTAGAACTAGTCTTTCACACTAGGCCGAAAAAAGTGAATATGATATTAATATATTGAACTCATATAGGAATTACTCCTACAGTTGGTCATAAATTTGACTGTGATACTAATATATAGAACTCATATGTACTCATGACTGTGGTATCAACATATTGAACTCACATTAGTGTAGCAGTAGTATTATAGATATTAAACTCAAGCTACTGATTTCTATATACAGTTATTACGCTCACCCAAACTACGCCTTTTAGATCTAATCTATTATTGCTTTGAAGATTAACATTTGGTTTGCTTTAACGTGTCTGGATGTCAGTTCAAGTGTTGATACTTATTCCTTGTCGCCCTTTGATGGGAACTCAACTCAGGGTGGGGAAGGTTTGGTGTGATAGCACTAAAAGGTCTTTATTAGCATGTGGTGACTAATGCTCTGTACAATCATTGAGACACAAAACCCCACAAGAATTGAAGCAAATTACGTAACCTTAATTAAAATAAGAGATATTTAATTGAGTAGGAGTTGAAATTAGTAGTTGGAATCATATTCTTATTAAAATTGTTTACTTAAAAATGAAACTGAGTTCATATAAATTGTTTATTAGTTTATTTGAATTGGAATAGAAATGAATGATGATTACTAAAATACCCTTATTCTAAATAGCATATTTATATGCTAATTAATTGGATAACTTCAAATTAATGTCATTAATAATATTATTTGGAACATAATAAAACCTTAATAGTAATTACCCT
This sequence comes from Pyrus communis, assembly GCF_041283825.1. Classification (NCBI taxonomy): domain Eukaryota; kingdom Viridiplantae; phylum Streptophyta; class Magnoliopsida; order Rosales; family Rosaceae; genus Pyrus; species Pyrus communis. Next base: position 2,868,823 of record NC_142574.1, read on the forward strand.
ATAAGCATTAATTATTTGTTATTTTCCTAATCCCTATGTTTATTAAAGAAACATGAAATTCAAGAAACACAACACAGCAAAAGGTCCTTTTGCTAGCAGTGGATAGTGGTGGCCGGCAAAACTGAAATTATAGTAAATATCTAAGGCCATAACGGATAAGAACAATTAATTCTGATTCTTCTGTATCTTACCACCTCCAATTAAGTAGTCAAATTCCTTCAAAATGAAAATTTGAGATCCTTATTTTGTATAGGTCCCACCTTTCTTTTTATTCACTCAAGTTTAGTAAATAAAGATAGATTTCGTGATCAGAATCCAATTCTGTATTTTGATTCCAATCATGGATTCGTAAACATGGCATCAATATATTTAGTCACAAAGAAAAATTATGTTGAACTTAAATTCAGAGAAAATTGAATTTTAAGGACTACAATCATATATTCAGTATATTTAATCAGAATTCAGAAAATAAATTCTGCAACTCTACATAAACAAAAATCAGAAATATACATAAATACAACCTTTTACAAATCTTCAATAAAAATACAGTTTTTCACTAAACAAACAATAACGGGGCACCAAAGGGACACTAAAACGTGTTTTATGCCTGTATAGAGCTCCATATGCAAGGCAAAGTCTGATCCTTTCCATCCCTTTGTTAATAAATTTACCCATAAAAGTTTCCAGCAAGACTTCACAGTATGTGTTTTTCGAATTAAACTTATGCGGAGGTCCTAGATAAGCTACTTAAGAGTGTCATAAATGGAGTCGATTTCAGTATGAGACCGGCTTGTTGCTGCAAACAAAAGGTGTTTAGGTGCTTCTGCTCTATCGAAATAAAATGCTCCCGATACAAGTTTTTCTTTAGGCTGTAAAGCCAACCAAATTACGGTGTCTGCACCTTGCTCGTTCGTTCTAAGCTTTCCCGATAGACTAAAACAAATTTAGAAAAAAAATGGAAGATTAGATATAAAGCAGAAGAAAATAGATCGCAGATACAAATAAGAGATGGAAAATGTTAAAGATTATGTACGCTTTAGAGAAACTTGGCAAACTCTTGGCAACCCCCGGTGTCTCAGCCCAACCTGGGTGCATTGAGTAGAATCCAATCCCCTTGTTTTTGTTTATATCAGCCCATTTCTCTGTTAACGCCACCTGAATAAGAACAATGTTAGCTCCAGAAATAGCTGAAAAAGTTTTTACTCGAAGTGACGAACAGCTCGCATCCACACATATAAGCTTTTGTTAATTAAGCATTTATACTTATCTGGGAACCTAGTAGTGTACCTCTTAAGCCCAAATATCATATCCCAGGGATAAAAAAAAAAAAAGGAAAGGCAGTTGTTTCCTTTCCCTTTCTTTTATCATTTGCTGAGTAAAAGTACTTCATAATTGTAGATTATATACAAACATAATCAATACTATCATCTGGTATTTCTTAGTGTTAACAACATTCCATGATAGTGTCAACTGTGAATCTACCAAATTACTAGCACTGAAACTTCTTAGGAGAAACCAGAAGGAATGTCGGTAAATTTCCTCAACTTAAGACGTAACTACCAAATCCAAACGAAATCACTGCTACCAAAACCAAGAACTACCGTTTGTTATATCAACTCCGTCTAATATGTTGGAAGAGAACTCAAGGCTAAGGTTCAGAGTACACTGCATTCTGATTCATGTTATGTGGCATATTTATCAGAAATTTTTGTGCAAAAAGAAGTTTTAAGAACTTGCTCAGTTGAATGCATTAGTTTTCCTCCGCTTAAATTCAGTAGAAATAATCGAATCACAGTATTCAGATCATCCTTCTTGGCATCTTCTGAAACATATCATAAAGAGGATAAAAAATCACTAAAATAATGCAAATATATTATCTCTTAAAGGGATCAAACCTGAACTCTCTTGTTTCGACCATATTGTTCCACGCCATTAAAGTTCCCATCACTAAACTGCATTAGACATATATTTTGGAACTTGATGAGCATTGGACAAATCGAGTGTAACGTTACGAACAGAATGTCATAGAAGCAATTACCTGTAAATCCTTGGTCAATGGTGTAGTGTACATTCCACCAGAGGAAACAGTAATAACCCGGGCATCAGGTGTAGCTTTCTCCAGCAATGGCAACATCAATTCCGTCATGGCATAGGTGCCTAATACATTCACAGCAAAGTTCAACTCAAACCTGGCATTTGAAAGAAAAAGACTTAAAATTTTATCTAGAGAAAAAGGATAGAATATCTAAACAAAACTGTGTACAGAGGTAATCGAGAACACACCCCTCTGATGTGGTAACTCTATTATGCTCAAGCAAACCAGCATTGTTCACCTAAAGGCAGCAGGATATTTCTCAAAATCAAACAGAAAGTGACATGACAAGAAAGCCACCAAATTGCAAACAAATTTGATTCGTTTTAAATTAATTCACAATGCCAGAAATCAGACAAAAACTTCAACAGATGATAACAAAATAATATATATATATATATGTATTAATATTATATACTGGTTTAAAATTAACAAGATCCCAGCACATTTAACTGCAATATTAGGTTCCTAGAATATCAGAATGGATATTTACCAATACGTGAACTGGCATGTTCTTTGTGGAAAACTTGGACGCAAATGACTTGATATCACTAACAGATGATAGATCACAGACCTGCAAATTAAAACCATATTAAAACATTTACAATCAAAACAAGACATTCATAAAGATCACAAAGATCATTACTTAGTGAACTAGTATATAATTTGATAACGTATAACAATAACCGCCTGGGATGTAACATTGGGTCATTGACCACTAAAATACGTGAAAGGAACCCATGTAAATAAATAAAACAATAAAAAAAAAAAAGGATGCCATATACCTCCAAATGAACATTTTGGTTTCCTGTGTCAGTTTGGATTTTAGACTGTGCAGCTTCACCCCTCTCCTTATTCCGACAAACCATATAGACAGTTGCGCCGCTGAAAAATCATAAGACAATAAACAAACAAAAATTAAAGGGAAAAAAAAAAAAAAACAATAGCAACTACGTTTCTAGCAACTGAAGTTAAGTCTCAAATAACAACTAGCCCACAAATAAAGCAAGAAAAGCACCGTGATGCAAGTCCCTCGGCAGTTGCATAACCAATGCCTGAATTAGCTCCTGTTACAATGCAATTTTTCCCTTCTATCCGTGCTTGCATATCCTCTGACTGGAATTTCTTTGAATGTTCTCTGCAAGGATTTTACATCAATTAAAACAAGTAAAAAAGCGCAACGAGACTTCTTCCATAAACTTTATTCTTGTGAACACAACAGCAACATTTCGGAAGGAAGAAATAGGACAGATAACGGATTTAACAAACGCATCGTTCTATCATACAGATACACAGAGTATTTGAACCTCACATTATCGATCCGGTTCCTTAAGATTTCTAGAAAATAAAAAAATTCAAATTTATGCACTTCAAAAAAGCCATTGTTGGGATGATTAAGTTCTTCAACAAATTTCCAAAACCCCAAAATTTATATCATGAAAAGAAGAGGTGAATGAAATTAGGCATCCACCATGGGAAAAGTCATATGCTTTGCTTCCTATCAGTTGAAGAGTATATCTTTCTGAATACATAAATACAGCATTTACTTGCAACATTATGATTTATGATCCCAATTGAAAATTACAGGGATTGGAAGATTACATGAAACCAGACTTGGTGAAATTCAGGTACCCATAAACTCCAAAAGCTGTTTGTCTCCATGCCTGTAAAATACAGATAAATAAAATTATAGGCTTATGAAGTCAAGAGAAAGAACAAGAGATCAAGGGAGGGAGGGAGTACCTTGAGAAGAAACATTGCAAGAGCTTCAATGGATAAGTGAATTTCAAGTCTGACACTTAGATTCGTGGAGTCTCCCTCTCCAACTCTTCCATGCCTTTTTATCGTTTTTTAACATTTCGGTCAAATGATGCTGCCAATGCGGGTATAGCCGTCTACTAATTAAAGTCACAGTTAATGGTTTTTCCTTATGCCACGTAGCGGCAAATAGATTATCACTTAATTGACAAACACGTTCCACGATGGAACAATAAAATGATTATCACTTAATTTAACGGTTATATAGTTGCGGATTTGAGTAGTGTTTGGTAGATATGATACTTGAACGAATACTTAAAAGATAAATGGTTAAATCATTAAAATACATTATGAAGTAGACCTTAAAAAATGTGAATTAGTAGTAACATTTGTCAATGTCACGATGTACTAGAAAAACTAATTAGGTGGTGTTAAGGTATTAAACGGGTTAAAGTTTAACCCCAAAGCTAGTTAACAATGAGAATGACCCAACCTATTAGTCTTTGCAAGGGTTTCTTAACACTTGGATGTGAAATGATTTTTCACATCTTTACACGCTCTGTCACATGTGATAAACTTGTTTATAAATAATCTAAATAAGTCTCATGAAGTACGTATAATAATCATACAGTTGGGCTTTATATATAGGTAAATCGGCAGATATGAAAGTTGAGGTTCTTGCCCAAAATCAATTTACAATGAGAGAAGTGGCTTACACATCCAACTGTGACACATGTGCATATCATATTCACACACCCAAAATAAATTCAGCCAACACATTCAAATGAGTAAGTGCTCATTGTTGCTCAAGTGACACTTAGATCAGTCAGTAGTACCATTAAACGTTTAATCCCAAGACGATCCATTTATTAAATTAGTAAGGAATTTCAAATTTGAATACAAACCCATTTATTAAATGAATAATAACTCAACACGTGTAATGCGTATCGGAATGAAATAGGATGAATTTTTATTTAGTGTAAACTACTAACCCATTTAAGATTTATTTTTATTTTAGTCACCCGCTAATCAAGAAATGCATGATTATTCATTTTTGAATTTTATATCACGAGTGAAAAATAAATAAATGTACTTTTAATATTTTAATCTCGATACTTGCTATTAAGCCCAAAAAAAAATAAACGAAAACCGTGAATTCATAGTCACCGAGTAACAACCAGACCTAAAATAGTCCCTACATAATTGTTAGTTCAGTTTCATATCTTGAATATATTTTGAGGATTTCTATGAGCTCGTTTGGATATGCTTTTAAAATTACCAAACGCTTTTAGAAAAAAAATGTTTTTTGATTCCAAAAGCACTTAAAGTGCTTTCTGGAAGAAGCACAAGTTATGTATTTCTTTCAGGAAACACTTTACATGCTTTTCCAAAATTTACTTGCATTTTTACTAAAAATTGGTTTCAAAAACATTTTCATCAAAAACGTTTTTAATCATTTCAAAAGTACATCCAAACGAGCTCTATATTTCCATGAGTAGTATGAGTGGCGATTCACCATTTTCATTTTGTGAGCCACTTGAGGAATGGAAAGAATATAAAAGGAGTAAACGATGCAATCAACTTTTTATTTTTACTATTGGAAATTGAAACTTTGTACTAAGATATATAATCTCTATATACACACGCATTGATGATACACATGTATAAAAATACAACCTCACTGTACAAACTATATTCTCTATGACTCGTCTCGACTCCGACTCCGTTCCGTCTCGACTCTGACTCAACTAATATGCTCTCAGACCAATGCGCAAAATCCCCTATGACATACACACTCCAACTTCAAATGACTGTTCGTTGTAAATGTAAATGTAAAACATTTCACGAGTTTTACGTACTCCCAACTACCACATTTCCGCATCCGTTAACGCTCCCAATCGGAAATATCCTGCATCAGGAAGCATGTTTAGCAAGTAGGAATGGCATCACAAATGATTTAAGGTAAACATAAAACAAAACCGTATTACAAGACGACTTGTGGGGAAGCCGCAAGGACAATTGACCATTTGGGTAATCAATTGAATTTTGGGGCCGAAAAAAGGAGGTATTTTTAGAATGTAGTATGTACACATCACGTATTTTAACTTGGGAGTCAGCGACATAAACAAAATGATAGTTGTCCCTCGGCAATGAGGATTTTCTTAGCAGTAGAGATACCAAAGTAGACACAAGGCACGGAGCCAAAAACTTCAAGAATGTAACTTGGATCATTTCCAATTGAGAAAACACATCTATCAACAGAAAGCAAGGAAAAAGCCCGTTGCCGGAACTAGGTAGGGTGACAGATTAAACCTATGCCATTAACTTTCCCTAGTAACAGTAGAATTCAAAAATTCAGGCAAGATATTAATCAAATCAAATGCCTAGGAAAGTACTCACCTGTCCCAATTTTAAGCAGTTCTCTCCAAAATCAATACCCACATCCATTACAGCGTCCTCATTTTCAATCTCGGCATCAGTGAACGTGAGGGCCCGTTGTAGCTTCCTAGGAGAAAACACCTCAACCTCAACTGCATATGTGGCAGTCACTGGCCGATGATCAGAAAGTTTAATTTCAGCCCTTCTATAGCTCAGTAACCTCATTCCTCGTCCATATGAAAGAATACGGTCACACCTGAGAAATACAGTCACACTATGGTCAATTCTGTTCAAGTAACCGATAAAAATAGAAGAAACACCTTATATTGCAACGAACATGAAAAAAATAATTCAAACACTTATTAAGATTCGAAACAAAAAAGAATTCATGAAGAGGATATGAAACTTCAACCCAACTTTCATGGGTAATGAAATAAGTAATAATTTCAATATTTAAATGAGCTCTACAGAACTATCAGAATCCATGTGAGACCTCGCATTTACTCATTATATATGTTTAGATTTTAAGAAACAAGCTATTCAACACGAAACCTACCACCCATAGGTCAAAATCTTAGAACAAACCAAAACTTTGAAGATCTTAGAAAAATAATTCAAACCTATTACCCTAGCAATAAAACAAATTAGTATAATACCAAAGCACCATTTACAGGGAAAATCCACATAAGGTGTTACACGCTGGTTATGGGGTAAGTACAAATATAAAAGATACATAATCCATTTCTCAATCTCCATACATAATTAAGGGTGTTCAACGTCGAAATTTGTCTTCTGTAGTTGTAATAGATTACCCTTTTTTTGGCAGTCATCAAAGCTTATGAATGTCGAACGTCATTAAGCTTCTTTAAAGATACTAAAGATACTATGAAACTTCTTTAATATAAATAGCCTGAGGACACAAATGTCGAATGTCATTTCACTCTCTTTGGTTGACAAAGAAGGTTCCTTAAATATGGCATAAATTATAACACCTATATTACAATTAGTGGAGAATCATACCAAAAAAATCAAAATCAGCCTTAACAAGAGTGGTTGACATGTATTGTGCAAAGCAGTTGTCGAAACAAAACAAGTAAAAAAGTAAGCCGCCAAATAAAAATGCAGAAACAGAGATGAACAGAGGCCTACCATGCTGGAGTGCGCCTCCCAGTCTTTACATCCTCCCCGCAGTACTTCTCTGAATTGGTCTCATACTTGTACGTCGGTGGAAAATTTAGAACACCCTCTGACCACCCATCAAATACACGGCCTTTTTTAAATTGTTTTGCAAGCTGTCAAGATAAACAAACTGTGCTTAATAGCCAAGTTTGGAATCCCGCTTAACTTCACTGAAAGTCTAAAGTTCATTCAACTACTCAAAAATTTCAGTGGATCAATCTCAAAAATGTCCCATCCCCAATTTGCAGTCAAGTGATTAGAATTTATTTAAAGCAGATATTCTGTACATTAAAGCACACAATTCTTTTAATGGAACAAATGAACCATCATTCATACACATTTGGGTTATATGATTTAAGACACTCAACTTATTGGCTTCAGATTTTCAATCTCCATAATTCTAAAAATTTACACGTGCAGACTAACTTAAGATAGTCTCTCTTGTTACATCTTGCATCTTACAAAATCTATAATCTAAATACATTATTTAAAAGAACCAACATTTATATATTTATGTGTCATCTAAGAGGCCCAACTTCCTCTGTTGGCTCAACCTCTCATTGTCATAAAGATTGACCTAGAATCGGTAAGCATGAATTAGCAAGCTACAAAAGTGGGATACAAACATCGGTTCAAATCCTTAGTAAATCAAATGGAAGTTCAAGATAGTCAGGGACAACACAGATGCATAGAGAGTGGAACTAGATAGACATAAATAAAAAAATAATTTCAGAGAAGCAAACTGTCTTAAGAAAATTAAAAAGACATACCTGGTCTTTCTCAGCCAACTTCGACCACTCCTTTTTGGAGATAAAGTCTCGTGTTTTCTCATATGACAAGTTAAGACGATAATTTAGATCACCCAACCAGATTATTCTTCTGTAGGAAAAGGAAATACTTTCACTGTTATTAAAACACTGTAAATTGAAGTCATAATATAGTAGAAGGTGAAACTAATTTTTCACATCCGTTAAAAGTAGAATGTGGATTAGCCAAGATTAGCAACTTCCTATATCAGATTGATACATAACTTACATAGTTAATAATTTTCCTGACATGAGATGGTAGGATATAGGAAAACCTCTAGTTGGAGACTATTACATCAAATAATGTTACTGTTATAACTGAATAAAAAGTGACCAGAGAATAGTCAATATCATGCAACTATCTTTCATTACGATTTCCAAAATTTCCTACACCATAATTATTCAAAGTCAATGTTGTGCAAAGCGCAAACATTTCTCTCTTTACAAGTATAATAATTTCTGCAGCATAATTTAATGATTCATGAGATAATTTCATCCAGAAAAGATTTCAATTAAGAAGATGAAAAAAGAAAAACAAATACGAAAAGATATTCTCTCCGAAGATTCGAAGAAAGCATATTGTAATTTAGCTGCAGTGTACTTACTCATGGTCATAGATAGTTTTGGGAAACCCCACACCAGGAAACGAATGAAACTGAGTTCTCCGATGTATTTCATTCACATCAGCATTTCTTTTTATTTCATCTGCCTCTTTCTCCCCTGCTGTCAGGTGTGTGCACACAAAACAAAAAAGCGTCTGATACACAGACATGCTGACAGATATAGATCCCTGAAAAAATGAAAAACTGCCTAAGAATAAAATAAACGATAAGAAAACAAATCCAACAATTATTAACTTTACTTCATAAGGTCACCTTCTAATGTAGAATATGAAGGCATTGGATTATTTTCAAAAATTTCTACTACTTTCTTCCTTATTTGAGCAAATCAACGAGCAGGTATATGATGAAAAGAAGTTTACGATATAGCCATAGAACAAGGGTGGTGGAGATACTGGGAGCATTCGAACAGCAGGAATATGAGGAGAGATACAATAAATAATGAAGGTATACTATAAATTCTAAGACAAAGGTTGCAACAGTACAAATTAATGGGAGAGAGAGTTGTTCGAATTAGTTTTGATCACATGTAATATGAAGTCATCTGTTAGAAAAGTGTATTGCTTCAACGAGCAAAGAAAATTTTCAAAGAAGGGAAATATAATAGAGATGGATCATATGGAGTAAAGAGATCTTGAAGGACCTACAAAAATGGACCCTTCAATAGAGCCTCAAAATTAGATGAGTTGGAAATTTCAACGCGTATGACCACTGAAGGGATCGTCCAGTGAAGTGGCAAAAAAGTGTTGCAGCGACACCAGAATATGGGCAAGCCTTATCATGGAAGCAACAAACATCTTAAACGTTAAACCTTAGTAGACCTAGTAATGATTAATCAACAGAAAATGCGCATTTGATTTCCAAGTTAGATAAACGGATCCACTCTATTGCTCATCCATAGCTGAACAATATAGACAGGCATCAATAGTATATTACAGGGGGAAGCAAAGTGAGCAAACTATAAAATTGCTCTAATGTTTACCAATTGCTTGTACAAGTTATCAGCTATGTGTAAAAATGTGTCATAAGATCCGTTCACAAAATTATGTTAGCAGAAAGAAAGAAATTGTTAAGACTATCGTATAGTTACTGACAAAGACAAGAAGCATATACGTTAGTATACCACCAGTAATAACACTAAATGTGATGACAAAGAATTTACAAGAACGGAGATAGGAATTTATAGAAAAGAAACAAACCTTGTTACCAATGTATCCCATAACACCAACACCAACAGTAGACACTTTAACGTTCTGAATATGTTTACGCAAGCTCCTATGAACCCATACAGTTAGGAAAATCCCAACCATCTGTTTGCTTACAATCCTTACATACGATGACCTTCTTTTTCGTTTCATGAGAGATTCAAGATCAACCTCTGCAAGCAATGCTATTTCTGATGGCATGTCATTCACAGCTGACTTGAAAGAATTGTACGTTCTGAAAGATTTTGAGGATTTGAAAGACTTCATTGTTCGAAAGGAATTCTGTCTTCCTAGTGACTTCTGAGATAGCAAGTTTAATGGAGGCTCCGGCCAGCTCAAACCAATCCTTTCAGATCCACTAAGCATTCTGGTTAACTTGCCATTAAATTGGACTCCAGAAGTTGCTTCATCATCTAATGAACAATCATCTGTCCGAAGGCAATATAACCTATCCAATTTCTTTGCAGAATAACTTTGCCTCTGTAAATCCTGTCCGGTTGCCATGCCTGGTTTACTATTATCTGTGAATTCTGGAACTTGAGCGCCAATATTCAGTACTTCATTTGTGACTGATATACCCTTGCTGTCACCAGAATTTATGGTTTCATCATCCAACGGATGGACTTCTTCCCCAATATCATCATCACTTTCAAGTAGGCTCTCCTCTTCAATATCAGGGACATCATCAGCTGGCTTAAACTTTGATGGAGATGGAGGATCACTAAAAGATTTAACCTTGCTCGTCGCAGGTCGAACTCTGTCCAGTGTTTCACGAATAATGTTTTCCCATTTAGTAATTGGGCGGCTATCTTCGGCACCAAAGATATTCCCGGCATTCAATGGAACAATCTCCTGAAGACTGAAAACAAAAACAAAAAAGTTCACACTTCTAAGATTAACTCTTGACCACGAACAATAGATTCAGATAAAACAGATCAAAGTGGTGGGGGGTATTAAAGAGGACAGAAAGTTTCGATCGTACACAAAAAATAATAGCGGACATGAAGGACAAATATGATACATACAAAATCAGTATTTTCGGTAGCATTTGTTTATCTATATAATTATTTTATTTGCAGTAGCAGTATCGTTCACTTGATTAACAGATCCTGACAGAAACAGCATAAGATCCCTAAATGAAAAATCAGCGAATCAAAAAAATGGGAGGAGAAACGCTTACCCAATCACATAGAAATCAGCTGGCTCATTGACATCTAACCAACCATCAACGTCCAGGTCATCGGGTGGAATTTGTCCTCCAACATTCCATGTCGTAGCACATACTCTGGAAACACCAAAAGGAAGAAAGATAGGAAGTTAAATGGCTAGTCTAACAAACCACCACCTATTCAGTAATTGTAGTGAATTATATGGTTTACTTTAACGTCACAAAAAAACAATGGGCATCAACCTGAATTCCTTTGCGTTTATATACTGTGCCCTAAAAGTCTCTGACTTTCGTCTTCGTGCCCTTGGAAGATCGTCTACATAACCAGAAAGACAAGAACCAAAGTACAGTCATGAAAATAATTAGCGAAAAACAGCATACTGGAACCAGGATATCCCATGGCACAAATAAAAAATATAAGGCACCAGAAACTCAAATCAGAAGTTCGAACACTGGAAATGCATACGAGCTTTGAGACTAAACAATGTTACAAAATGTCCAAAAGACATTGATCAAACATCAGAATCATATTATTCACTTCCATCTTCGGTGCAAACCTTTAGGCTCAGAACAAAATAGTGAAATCTTATCTCAAACAGATGCTAAGAACCGTGTTTTGGGTCTTCAATAATCATCAAAAGGCGCAAACAAAAAAAAAAAAAAAAAAAAAGGGAAAAACTCGAGGACTGTGGAAAATTGATATTAAGTAGAACGGAGAATAGAATGTGGTTAAAGCATATATTACCAGTAGCATCATCACTCTCAGATTCATCTTCCTTGATGCCTGTAAACCTCAAATCTCTTGCCCGTTGATTAAACTCTGCAAAACCCATTTTACAGTCAGCCTAAAACCCCAAAAGGTGAAAACTAAAAACACAAAATTGAGCTCAAATTCCACAAGAAATACAGTAAAATTCCCATAATATTCAAAAAGACAATAATAATCATACAAAATATCCATTTTCCAGATTCCAATTGAAACACAAACGCATCATCAGAAAATATAAAAATTTTCTGTACTGGGTTGAAAGAGAAGAAGAAGAAAGGATACCAACCTTGGGTGTCGGAGTCGGCGTCACAGTCGTCTTCGTCGGTGTCAGCGCTGTAATCGGACTCTTGGGCGGAGATGTTGAGCCACTTGCGCATGACGACTCTGGGCCAGAAGACCTGTACGCACGACCAATAATCCAAACAACACATAAGCTCAGCCCAACTCCTCTGCACATTCCTCTCATTTTTTCCCATAATTAACACCCAACTTAAAACAATACAAAACACAACGTTCCCTCTTCTCCTATTTAAATAACAATATAAATATATATATATATATATACTGTATGTATCTATATTTGGTGAGAGAGAGTACCTGTTGTGGGTTCTTGGAGTGGGGCTTCATCTCTGGATGTGAATGCATGGTCGGAGACCATAACAATTAACAAGAAGAAGAAGAAGAAAAACAATGAAGTATTTAGGCTTGAAGGAATTTAAAATTGCTTAAAATTCTGTTTTTTTTAGTAAGCAGAATGTGAAAACAGAACAGATAATCGTAAATGAAGAACAAGACTAATCTAGTAATATATAAATTTGTGTTTGGTAATAATGGTGCGACGGTGGTTAACAGGTTAAGACGAGAGCAGTCTTGGTAGCAATGGTAGTTGGAGTAGTGGCAGCAGTGGCAGTAGTGGCAGTAGTGGTGACAATAGAGGTGTTAGCAGTAGTGGGATATAGGATGTGGCAATAGAAGGGAAGCGAGTAATGATGGAGAGAGTGGTTGCGGTGGTGGCGGCAGTGATTACGATTGTTGCAGAGGATGGTTGTGTTAACAATGGTTGTGTGGGATGGTTGTGAAAATGTTGATTGAGAGATGGGGATCATGGCGGCGGAGATGGTGGACGCGGTGGTACCATGATGAGAATAATGGGGTGGAGAATTTGGTGATGGTAGTGGTGATCATGGTGGCGGAGGTGCAGGTGGTGATCATGATAAGACGGTGGAGGTGGTGGTGGCCATGGTGGCGCGGTTAGTCAATGGCTGTGGAGAATATGGTAGTGGTGAAGATGGAGGCGGGAGGTGATGATGTCAAAAATGGTGGCGGTGGTGGTGAGGAGGATGATGATGGCGGTGGAGGTGGTTGTGCTGGGGTAATGATGATGGTAGCGGTGGCATAGCCATTTTTTTTTTTTCCTTAAAACAACAACTTGTGTTTCATAATGTATCTTTTATTTTTTATTATTTTAAAAATTGTTCTTGAAATGGAGAAAAAACATCAATTTGATGTTCTACGAACTAAAACTAAATATTATTTTCTGCGTTTTTCGTTTTATGAGTTTGTGTTCTTAAAATAGTGTGCCGAACCCATTTTTCATTTATTTTTAATCTGCAAGACGAAAAAGTGTATTGCAATCGTTAACGAACTGACCTAAATTTCCACGGTTGGACTTCCAAGTTTTTGTATTTGAAAGAATTACCAAGCACTGCGGCCTGCATTTGTCAACCATCTTTACTTAGAGTATGCATTCTATTCCTGAATGCCTAAATACTGAGGAATAAAAATAATGATTACCATGCACTGCGGTCTGTATGTGTTAACATGTTTTATCTTGAAAGTGTAGCCAAACCTATATAATTACATGCACAACTGCTAACTAGATTCTAACTAATATTACGGTTTAGCAGTATTTTTTTTCAATTGTAAATAAGATGTATCATATCAGACTTTCTAATTAACCTGTCTTAGTTACTGATTGTGTTTTTCGCCACCTCACAATTGCGTCACTAATGCCAATAACTAGTAATGTTATTTTGTGCAGTGAAACCATATCAGCACTAGACTTTAACAAGAACAAGAACAAAGTGGGATTGTGAGAGCAGAGAGACAGCAAATGGTAGAAAAGACCCATCACATTTCATTCCACCCCAATTGGATGGCCATCCAAATCCAATATCCATTGGTTTCGTTGTAGCCTCTCCATTTGTCGGAATCTACTAATTTCTTGGTGTTTTGGTTTAGCATATTAAGCTGTGCACCATGATTTGACCGCAAAGAAACAAGAACGACTATTCTGGTGGCTAAGTCAGCCGTCAATTTCAATCCGCCTGGATTCCACAATGAAACGATGAAAATGAACACCTAAAACTGTGTTCAGTTTCGCTTCCTGATATTATTTATCTTAAAAACATATCGATGATTCGTGTGTTGATTGAAAGATTGAAAAAGATTTCCACAGAATCTTCATCGCTCAAACTTCTCCCGCATTTTGTCGTCAAGCAAATGGGGTCGCAACTGACTCACTACTTTTGGGTTGTACACTTTCATAGCTTAACTTTACTCTGATGTTTTTGTTTGAGGGTCTGCGTCACTTTTATTTCAATTTTTTTTGTGCGGGATTTGTGGTGGAGGGGGATGATCTAGTCCAACTCCTTGACTTCCTCCTCTTCTTTTAGGAGCCGAGCATTATTCTTATTCTGTAACTATTAGCCTAAAGATTTGGTTTGGGTTGGATTGGGGTTTTTTTTTTTGTTTTTTTTTTCGGGGTGGGGGTGGGGGATGTTGTATTTGGCGTTGGTTTGGTATTTGGCTTTTTGGTGGGGGGGGGGGGGGGGGGGGGGGTGGGTGTGGTTTGGTGGTGGTGGTGGAGCGTCTTAAACATTTGTACAAGCAAGGCAGCACAACTACATTTTTGGACATACAGGCAGTTTCCTCATCAGTTATTCATGTGGACAGGGACACCTACGGTCAAGCACAATGTACAAGAAGGTAAAAATCATCCGGCACTCTGCCAAAAGTAAAAGGGACCACATCATCTTATCCTCACAAGAAAAGTAAAAGGTGTGATTTTTCATGAGGTCCATAATCATGTGGTTAGAACTTAGACACCTCATACCAACTCTCCAAAATTATGTCACGTAACACATGCATGCTCGGTTATTCTAGACGAGCTACTTACAATAAATTTAGTATAGAATTCTTCATTAATATAGTTGAAATTTTGCATCTAATTGATTGCATAATCATTTAGTAATACGATATAAAAGTATTTTTTTAACTTGTAAGTACGAGATTTTAAGACTTTCTTGTGTATGGCAGTTTGATACTAATTTATTAGGACTAATCTAAGATCTATTTCAATCTAAACTCTTCATCTCTTAGTGTAGATATATATATTTTTCTTGTTCAAATATAAATATTAGAATTAATATTTTTATAAAGAAAATCATTAATAATACCTAGTATAAGAATAGGCTCAAAAGAAAAAATAATTTATGTGTTTTATTTTATTAGTCAATTCAATCCATATGTTTTCAGTTTGGCCAAATTGATCACAGTGTTTAACTTCATTTGTGTAAGATTTGTTAAATGCCTGTTAAAATTGATATGTGTTATGCACGTGAGAAGATAGAAATATAACTTCTTCTGTTTTTTTGTCAAAAACAGAAATATTACTTCACTATAAACCCATTAGAATCGACGCAAGATCAAATGATCGACGATGCCCATCTCTTGTGCAAGGCACGTGTCAATTTTAAGGGTCATTTAGCAGATTGTCTATAATTGACTAACAGAGGTAAAGACGGAAATCAATTTGGGCAAATTGAAAACAGATCAAAGATCCGAAGATTCAATGAAGCCTCCCTTGGAAAGGGCAACACAGCGACATGCTAAACCAGAATATAAGGCAACCAACTTGGAGTTGGAACTACTCTGGTATTTTGGGGTTTTTAGTTTTTCTTCTCAGATTCGGACCGCTCGAATTATGAAATGCAAAATCATTAACCGTGTTTAAATAAAAAAGACTTCAACTGAAGTGTTTTATATAAAATTTATAGTTGTCCATTCTTATTCAAGCTCATTGAAAATGCAAATATAATTTTTTCACCCTATGTACATGACCCTTTTGGTCTCCCACCAACAGGGCAGATACTAATTATAAGCTTTTTTAACAAAAATAGTTGCCTACTGATACTGTTAATTACCAGCTGAGCATAATCTTTTTGGTACGTCTAGTTAATCACCCTGCACATTTTGGTGATAAAAAGACCACAAATAAAATGCACTGACTATATATACTGTACTATGAGAGTGGTCATGATCATGGTGACTCACAAGTGAACAAAGCAACACCCAGTGAATCATACTTTCTTTGTAACAGAAGGTACTGTGGCTATTGATGCAATTGCAGCTGGTTTTGCGACGGGGGGCGGGGCGTGGGCGTTCCTTTAATCTTTTTTAATATGTTGAGTTTACAGTTCTTGCACGTTAATTTAGATGATGAATTCATGAGGGGTCGGAGTTTAACTTAGTTGGGATCATAATATATTAGGTCAAAACCTAGAAATACATCAAAATTTGGTGATGAAAAGGAAGATATCTATGTATAAATACTTCAATCTTTGTAAAAAAAAAAAAAAAAAAAAAAAAAAAAAAATCACTATAATAAGTCGTCACACATTTACCAATTCTCACAAAATTGGGATGATCAGGCCTAGTAAAACATATTAAAAACAGAAACAAGAAACTTGATTATTTAAATTAAACAAATTTAAAAAAAAAAAAAAAAAAACTAAACTTTAAAATAAATATATTGTTGTATTTGAAAAAAGTGGAAGCTAGAATTTTCCTTGCCCCCATTGATAATAAAACATTTTATTTGATTCACTTCAATTCTTTCTTATTTTGTTTCCTTCAATAAATAGAAGATTTTCAAAGTGCAGGAATTTTACTCAGTTATCAAAGATAAAAAATAAAATTAAGAGGAAGGAAGTGTAAATGTGTAAAAAGGAATATAAAAATGGCCTTCCTCTTCTATAAGGTCTGGAATTATATATAAGTCATTGGTTGATCTGGATTCGTGATCAACCAATTGCGGTGAGCGAGCTAGAAAACCTAAACCCTTCGTTAAGAAAAAAGTATATGCATAATATAGTTCACTAGCCATATATCTATATATGTATGGAAGTGGAAGTAAGTAACATGCATCTGAAACAGAAAGAAATGGGAGAGACAGAGACACAGAGAAGGAGATAAAAAATACAGACGACATACCTTTGGTTTTATAATATAGGTACTCTTTTTCTACTACTTCAGCTCTTCAGATGATGAGAGACTCTTCTCCCCGGCATCCACAAAAATGAAGACAACTCGGCTGTTGTTCTTTTGGTGGTATATAGGAGTGTAGGCTAGCTAAAGCTTCTCCTTTTATTTAAACTCAAAAGGAGTTCTTTCTCTGCAGATGCATAGACGGGCTTTTTCTCAGGTTGGTTGTGCTTCTTTAAGAAAGAGAGAGAGAGAGAGAGAGAGAGAGCGCTTTTTTTAACTATTGGCTGGTATAAAGTTGGAAGAAACAGCAGACGTCTCTTTCAAGTTTTCAACACACTAAAAAAAACACTTAAATTACTCTGGATTTTACCCAAAAAAAAAAAAAAATTACTCGTGGATTCCCGAAGCCAGACCGATCAATTAATTAGGCAATGTAAATTTGAAAAATTATTAAACCAAACAGCTAAGTAATCGTAATTATGAAATATAGAAGCAAAATAATCTGTTGTCATATTAGCTTTCGATAAATATGATTAAGGCAATTGTGACACCTTATCTCTGTGGTTCTCTTCTCTATAATGCCTGTATGTATTCTTTAACTAATGGTTTTCTTTATCTTCTCTTTATTATATTAACAGCGGACAGGACACTCCAATCGTTGTAGTTTCGGTGCATTTTTTTATTACTAATGCAAGAAGTTCTTTTCTTATAAAATAAACATTGGTGGAGAAATGTAAATGACAACCAATGTCAAACATTTTTTTGTTCGAATTATATAAACCAGCGCAAAATTATGAATATTCTAATCAAATTATATAACGTGTAGTTGGTTTTATTAATATAGTCGAAAAATGAGTTATATTAATTATGTTATCGATTTGACGCAAGACGATATAACAAAAAATCAAACAATAATCCTTCGCTAGAAAACAACTAGTAAACCCTAGCCATTCGTTTGGATGGGGGAAATATACTTGGAGTTTAGACAAAATTCAGAATTTATAAATTAATTTGCACCAATTCCTTGTTTGGATTCATAAACATAAAAATTTCTAATTTCTAAGTGAAAAATAAATAAATAAATAAACTTAAAATTGAGACCTTCAATTCTCAAATTTAAATTTTATATAAATAGTTGTCATTTTTAAATTTCCATGAGTGAGTATAAAAAAAAATCAACCATGAGAGACCATTATTGTCACTCCCACCACCACGTGTCATAGCCGCTACCAACAGCATCAACACCTACTACTGTCACCGCCGCCACCACCACCACTCAACATCCACTTGTATTATGACATGTGAGTATCCCTTGAATCAGAGACAGAGCCAATTATTGACTGCTCTGAGCTCTAACACATCCCAAATTTTGAAAGATTTGAATTTTTTTAATGTTAAAATAAGCATGTTATGGTCAAATTTTCACAAAACAATATTTTTAGCTTATCTCAATGCTTAAATTTCACTCCATATTACAAGAAAAATAAATTAGCCTACCCCTATTAAAATTGCCTAGCTTTGCCATTGCCCTGAATACTCGATATTTGAGAAAATCTCATGTTCGGGTTAATTATATTGAATATAAGTGGTATGAATCACTTGTTACATGTACTACAAAATTATAATTTTTTACCATTACTCTTCAGAAAAGAAAAGAAAAAACCAAATTGAAAATGGTCTAATTAGTGTTTATGATGTACAATTATAAATACATGTGCAGAAACAGTTTGGCCATGATTCCCGACGAGTAATTACTTTTGTCCCATCATATGATGTATCACGTGCTGCAGTACATCATTGGACAAATCTTACCTCCCATGCTATATGTGATTGTCTTATCCTATATGTTTAACGAAATATTTTTAATACTATTTATTTTAATAAAAAATAATATTTTTATTTTAAAAGTTACTTATAGTGCTATTGATTTACACCAACTTTTTATCATTTTGGTTAAAATTTAAAATTTTCAAGTTATTTTTATTAATTTTCTTTTAAAATAAAAATAATATTATTTACACATTTCTTTTTATCTTTTAAAACATTGCATTTAATTTTCGATAGTCGAATTTAATAAAATAAAAATTATCAAACAATGAAAAGTAACAAAGAATATGTATACAGTAAAGAGAAGTGCATGATAAATACTACCTTAAAATAATTTAACTTTATCTAGTTAGAATTACGCTGGTAACCATTAACTAATGCTAATTGCTTTATAAGTCCTTTTTGTAGGTCAACAATTAGTTTATTATAAGTCTTAGCCACCCAAATGGCTGGACACTTCGCAAGAGTTTCATCATTATGGGTCCCACCTTTACTAATTTTTGTTAGAGGTACGTATGTTAAAATTAAGAGTTTGACACGTAGTACTACAGTTTAGTGATATTCTTTTTCACTTGTACTTGTAAGTATGAGGTCTTAAATTCGATTTTTGTCAAAAAAAAATTTGAACCCACATTATTACTAGTCTATTGTAAAGCTTGGCACCTTTACGAGTTAGTAGAGTTAATATCGTTTGATCACAAAAAAGATATATAAGAGTTCATCATTACATGTTGATCATCTTTGAGTAAAAATATCCACATACTTCTTTTTAAATGTTACACATTCTCCGTAAATTTCTGTCATTTGATTATTTTTAATTTTCGATTCGAAGGCGAAGAACTGAATGAGATGTGTGATAATACCATCCAAAAATAATCCACTTGATAAGATTTGAGTCATCTACCAATTAGGAAAATTAGCAAACTTTTTTTTTTAATAAAAGCAATATTACTTTATATTAATCAAACTTACAAAGAGAAATATACAAATACATTTGTTCTAGTTAATGTGATTACCCTAATGTCTACAAGCTAAAAGAATTAAAAGAAACGCAATAAAAAAAATTAAATAAAAAAGTGACTTTTTTGTTTGCTAATTGCTTATTAGAATAATAAAAAGTTAGGATAGTGGTTACAGCATGTGTTTTTTCTTACTATTTGGCAGGATCTTTAATGGTATTTAGCATACATAATTGATTCCACTAAGTGCGATTTCTTTTCCAATTTTGTATAAAACATTATGGTAATCGTGTAATATACCAATAAGAAAGTTTCAACACTTTCACAAAAGGTAGCCACTTGCAAATATTTTATGGTGCAACGTAGAACGCGAAACATGTGGATTAGAATAGGGCAAACACATGCTAAATGTAATCGAGATGTTGCACATAAAAATCCATGTATCAAGTTTTTGAATGTCCGATAGATATCTGTATTCAATCGCGAGCATTAGAAAATATAACAATTATGACACTACAAAAAAAAAAAACCTCACTAGATAGAAAAGTTTTATCGGGTCAAAATTAGTTTCGTCACCTAACGTTTAGTCAATGAAGCTTCGTCGGGAAAGATTAGTAGGGCAAAACCTGTTGCTCAAAGTCTTAACCGATGAAATTTTCGTTTAACCCAATAGATAAGTCGTCGAACAAACATGCATTGACTGTATTGACTCAACGAACTGATCTTGCCTAACAAGCATATTTCGTCGTTGGCATGTAATTAAAAAATGTTATAAACTTGAACCGACAAAAAAATTGTCGGGTCAACTCTAACAATCCAAATTTTAAAAAGTAATATAATGTTTGCTCGACGAAATAGTTCATCGGGCTAACAATTTTTACTTTTAAAAGAAAAAATTGAAAATAATATATTTAATTCTACTATATTAATTTAGAAAACTATAAATAATGGCTACTTTAAAAAAAAATATTTAATTACATTGAAAATAAAATTGTTCGTACGATTATATGAAAAAACAACTAAGGTTTAAGAACAGTTGTTAGTACCACTTCCTTTCTCTAAACCAACTGCTAAAGTGAAAGAACTAATTGTTAAAGTTGGCACCGGAAGTTAGGAGATTTGGTATGTCTTAAAATTTTAGGTGACAATTAGCCAAAGTTGTTTAGGCTTTTTCTGTGGTTTGGCTAAATAATTAGGACTTTAGGAGGTTATTAAATGGAGTACATACTAAATTTCGAAATTGGCGTAGCTACTAGGTTGTGAAAGATCAACACACGGAATAGAGAAATTTCTCAATGTACCGGAAATACGGTCCGATACATCAAGTGTCATAATATAAATGGTTGAATTTTATTTTTTCATCCAAAATATCCAATCATTTGTATTATATCACTTGATATATCGAACTATGTTATCGACACACTGAAAAATCTCTTCACATAATAAATGCCAAGCCTACCAACTATATTAATTATACCTAGCCGGATCCACTTCCATTCTATGTACTTTTTTTTTTCTTTTATTTTTTTTTTTAAGAAAAGATGATATATATTATTGACTTGAAACCAAATGTTACATCATATTTTGAATGAGGAGATCCTATAAGGCCATCTCCAACCAAAGAGTTTAGAGGGCCGAAAATAGCCTGAAAATCGTCATCAATCGAGGGCTAGGTTAGAGGGCTCGTGGACCCCATGGAATCTGAAAGGGCCAAAAGGTTGGCCCAATCCAGCCAGCGAGCCCCAGGCTGGCCATAAATTTAAGAATTGCTGTCTGATATAACCGACAACGTTGTTATTAATCATATCGGTTATATCCGACAGGAATTCTTAAACAATCTTTTTGAATCAGCTAGCCATTATTTTTGAATTTTTTTTTTTTTACAAAATTTTTTAAAACTGTTTTTTTTTTTAAATCTATTTTTTTCCCCATAACTTCCCTAAGCCATTATACAACATTAAATTAAATTAAGTAACATGAAACAACATTAAACAATATTAAATAACATTAAATTTAAATAATAAATTATGTTTGGTCCTCGGTTGGAGATGGTTTTTTGTGACAGGGCTAAAATGAGCCCTATGGCCCTTTGACCCTCAGTTGGAGATGGAAGCAAATATGGCCCTATACTGTCTATTAAAATATTAAATTTTTGGAGGACTAGAGGGTTAAAACGAGTCCTCTGACCAGCCTTCGGTTGGAGGTGGCCTAAGATTAGGGGATCTTCAAGCTAAACTATCACATTACCAATAGAAGTAGCAAACTAAACCAATATTGGGTTAAATCATTACAAGTTCTAGGAACGCGCAAAAACTTAGTAGGTTGTAGAGTTTCTGCAAATTAGAAAACATCCTCTGCTAAAAATCACAACGCAGACAAATCACGTGAGTGGGCTCTAATAGCGGCAAGAGCTTGGGTTGAATCTAATGCAACTTTCCATTAATATGGTAACTTATTGCATGTGAAGAATGAACTAAAAAAAATTAATAATTGAGCTGCAACGAATTACTGTGACTAGGGTTTGGGTAATGTGGCATGACCACATAGTGCTACGTACTTATCTATATATAATTGTCTGTACATAACGACGTGGAAGTAGAATATAAAAATTTGTGTTAGCTAGGCCTTTCCTCTTGAGTAGTTTAGAGTAATGCCCAATCCTGGAAATCACACCAATTTTTGGAAAGAAAAAAAAAAAAGGAACATTTGTATTTGTTTTAGTAAAGTTATCGGTGGACGTTTTGCAGTTACCCGTAACTAGTATTTTGGGTTTTCTTATTTTCAAATTTTCTGGTGTTACAAAATGACATTAAAATTCAACATTTGAATTACTAGAAAGGTTAAGTTACCCTATAGGCTATATCATCAAACTTTACCCCTAAAGTTGCTTAATAGTTGATAGCACATATAACATTTTTAGTTGTTACCCTAACATGGGCATTAAAGTGGGGGTAGGTGTAGAGTCTCAATACAAAAGAGGGTGGGGTGTCTGTATTTTGGTGTATGGCGGAGCCGAGAACACATGATTCGATTACAGGATTCTAAAATTTCTCCGATATTAGGACTTTATGATGGTTCTCAATGTGCATATGAAAAATATAAATAAAAATAATAATAAATTCTCTCAAAGTAAAATTCTTTATACATTTTTTGTCATCTTATAATTTAAATATTATTAAATATTATGTAAAAAAAAAAAAGTAGCAAATAATCTGAAAGTGGCATGTCTCTAATATAAAACCTGACCCTGAGGTGACAAAGTTTTAATTCTGGAAAATGCAATGGTCGGCTGGACCGTCTCCGCTATCACTACCTGTCAAAACCCTGAGCACAAACAACAAAGCTGTAAGTGTCAAACTGGAACAAGAAGAAAGAAAAATATAATTTGGGTAACTTCTCTGCCCTTCCATTTGCCGTGCACTTCTTTTTTTTTTGTTTATGTGATTACAATTAAGTCACATCAGTATTTTATATTATTATTTCTTTTATCTTATCATCTTTATAAAAAATTAATATAAAATATTAACGTGACTTAAATGTGACCACAAAAAATAAAAGGGCACGGAAAAGATTCTCTGCCCTCCCACTTCCTATGCACTTTCATGCTCTCTTGTTTGTGTGATCACAGTTAAACCACGTCAACATTTTATAATACTATTTCTTTTTGTTTTATTATCTCTATAAAAAATTAATATAAAATATTAACGTAATTTAACTGTAATTACATAAAATAAAAAGGCATAAAAAATAGGAAGGCAGAAAATCTGCCTCGGGTAGCACTTCAGAAAATTTGACCTCATATAATTATATAGGACAAAACACTTTTCATGTGCCAGAATATGCCGACTTCTCCACTCGATGATGAGTCTTTCGAATTTTGGGTTAATTGCGCCCGGCCGCCACTTGGGGTCCAAGTTCATGAATCATTTGTTACATGTTTGTATTTTCATACAATTGAAGATATTATAAGTACAATTCCATATATACTAATTAATCAGTGATTTAAATTAATTCAGAGGTTAATTAGAAAGAACATATAACTAGAATTGGAATTGGTTCCATATATACTAATTAATCAGTGATTTAAATTAATTCAGGGATTAATTAGAAAGAACATATAACTAGAATTGGAATTGGTTGGTGGAAGTGTACTGATGTTTCTTGTTAATGGATTGGTGCTACTGCATTTAGATAGTACGTCCTTGTACGTAGTAATGTTTCTTGTGTGAGAAATAGAAATTCCATTACAGTGACGGAGCCAAAGTTTTAGGTTAGGAAGGTCCTCTCACAATGTAAAAGAAAAAAAAATGATGCAACACCGCCAATGACACTATCTTTGCAACAACGCAACAACATGCTCTCTCATCCATCTCTCAGCCATCGTCTGGTCATTGTGTCATCCATCATCTAAAATCCCGTATTGATCATTCTCTTCTCTATGTTTGTCTCTCTCACAGTCGTGCTCTCTCTCTAGATTTTTCGCCCGATTTTGATGCTAGTTTGCTTGGTGACGAAGGCGTTGATTTTTCAATTCACCCCATTTCATCAGTATGTTTCGACCCTTGCGTCTCGAGTTTGAAACTCTCTCTCTCCTAAATTATTATAATAATTTCAAACCCTCCCCCTCCCTCTCCCCCTCCCCTTAATAATAATAATTTTTTAATTAAAAAATCAATAAATTCCGATCAGTTGGGAGCCGTGTTAATTGGCAAAGAAAAGAACCTAATAGAAAGGGCTAACGAGAACATGAAATTGCACATGGATAGAACTTAGAAGTAGAATTCAAGTTTGTCAACAACCACTAGCACCATGTGAAAAAGATTAAACTCTAGGAGGACCAGCTCTATCGCCATTTCTTCTCTCTCCCTCTAGTTGGGGTCCTAATCCCCTTTAAAATCTTTAGAAATTAGAGGGATAACTCTAGTTTTTTCTATGTGAAAAAAAAATATATCAAGGTAGGCCCGGATCATTTTGGCCCCTTCATAGCTCTGCCTCTGTTCAAATTATATCTAAATAAACAATACTACAACATATATAGGGATAACTCATGATTATTTGGCTTAGTGACACCTTGTGAAAACTAAGAATCAAAATTTAAAGAGTTACCAAGCAAACCCTCAGTTAATTGAGTTGATAATCAACAATTTTCAATTAACATGTTAATTATGAATTCACTAAAAACATTATATATCAATTATTCTTTTTTGTGTTTGGGTAAGGAACTTTCACATTACAAATGAAATTTAAGTTTGATTGTTAAATATGAGCAACAAGAACATGGTAATGAACTAATAAAATACCCCAAATGCACTACAATGACACAAAACTACGGATTTTCAAAATAATACTTTTCAAGATCTCATTTAAAAGTTCTCTCAAATATATATATATATATGTGTGTGTGTGTGTGTGTGTGTGTGTGTGTGTGTGTGGGGCATCCAGTTTCAAGTTTTTTTATCTAATTTTTTAGTGTATTCCTAGAAAATTTAGCTTAATTTCCAAGAAACTTTAAAATCCCTAGTTCAAATTTAGGGTTATAGAAGTTTAAGCGTTTACCTCCACACATCTCCGTAGGCCTAGAATGCCCCCACAGCTAATGTTGTGGTAAATGAGAGCCTTTTCAGTGTGATCGGTACACGAGGTGGTACACCACGTGTCATTATACAAATGATGAGATATGTGTGCTAAAAAGTTAATAACTTAAAAAATAAATTTTCCCACCATTTCTATTAAAACACGTGGTGCACCACTTGTGTTTCCGTCACGATTAAAAATTTCTCGTGGTAAATGTAGAAACATACATGGAGAATAATATGTAAGACAACTTTGAGGTACGGCTTAAGTCGTTGCTTAGAGCATTATTTGCTTTCACTAAAATGATTTTGTTGGGTTCTTGCCAAACCACCTCCATGATACAACAATTAAAGTTTAGAATCCGCAAGCAGCAAAATTCGAAGTATTCCCTTAGAAATAATTTGAATAAAAAGGACATGTTTATTCAACTGAAGCATGCAACCATTTATATTACTGGATTAGGGTGAACACATGATTCGATTACCGGATCCTAAAATTTCTAAACAAAAAAGATACGAAGACTCTCTGTAAACTCTCTGTTACTTTAAAATTTAATATTAATTTATATACCAATATTATAAAATATTATACCAAGAACATAAGGCAGTAAACAATTCATAAAATGTTCCACACTAATGACATTTCTCAAATATAAAACCTCAGGAAGCGAAAGCGTTTTAATTCTGGAAAATGCAATGGTCGGATGGACTGTCTCCGTTATCACTACTTGTCAAAACCCTGAGCACACACAAACAACAAACTGGAACGAAAATAAAGCTGTACGTGTCAAACTGGAATACATGAAGAAATTTGACCTCATATAATTATATAGGACAAAATACCTTTCACGTGCCAGAATATGTCGACTTCTGTACTCGATGATGAGTCTCTTTCGAATTCAGGGTTCCTTGAGCCCGGCCGGCACTTGGGGTCCAAGTTCATGAAATCATTTGTTTCATCATTGCATTTTCATGCAATTGAAGATCTTATGCGTTGAGTTCCATATAAACTGATTAATCAGTGGTTTAAATTAATTCAGAGATTAATTAGAAAGAACATATAACTAGAATTGGTTGGTGGAAGTGTACTGATGTTTCTTGTTAATTGATTGGTGCTACTACATTTAGATAGTACATCCTTGTACATAGTAATGTTTTTCGTGTGAGAAAAGACAATTCTATTATCTAAATTAACAATACTACAAAATATATAGGGATAACTCATGATTATTTGGTTTAGTGACACCTAGTAATTTTTTTTTTCTTTTTTTTTTTTTTAATTTGGCTTAGTGATGCCTAGTGAAAAACTTAAAATTAAAATAATAAAAAAGTTACCAAGCAAACCCTCAATTAATTGAGTTGATAATCTACAATTTTCAATTAACATGTTAATTACGAATTCACTAAAAACCATTATATATCAATTACTTTTTTATGTTTGGATAAGGAACTTTCAAATTACAAATGAAATTTAAGCTTGATTGTTAAATATGGACAACAAGAACATCGTAATGAACTACTAAAAATTCCAAATGCACTACGATGACACAAAACTACGGACTTTCAAAATAATACCTTTCAAGATGTCATTTAAAAGTTCTCTCAAGTATATGTATTTATGGCATCTAGTTTCAAGTTCTTCTATCTCATTCTTATAGCGTATTCCTAACAAATTTAGCTTAATTTCCAAGAAACTTTAAAATCCCTAGTTCAAATTTAGGGTTATGGAAGTTTAAGCGTTTACCTCCACACATCTCCGTAGGCCTAGAATGCCCCCACAGCAAATGTTGTGGTAAATGTAGAAACATACATGGAGAATAATATGTAAGATGACTTTGAGGTACGACTTGAGTCGTTTGCTTAGAGTGTTATTTGCTTCTACTAAAATGAGTTTGCTAAAGGGTTCTTGATAAACCATTTTCAGAATACAAGAAGGTTTAGAATCCGCAAACAATAAAATTCGAAGTATTCCCTTAGAAATAACTTGAATAAAAAGGACATGTTTATTCAATTGAAGTATGGAACCATTTATATTATTTCCATCCTTTCAATATTATTGATGAGCTGCAACGTTTTATGCCTATTAGACATAAAACTATTATGCATTATACAATTCCAAGTAGCCATGTCCTTTAGATAATGTCCAACCGTTTGTTACCATGCCTTTTCATAATGAAAGGCTATAATATACAGTGTCTCAGCCTCTTCAGTCCTACTATTTTAGTGGATTAAAATGTAAATTTTATTAGTGAGTAATTTATTTTCTGCCTTCAAGTTTGACATTATTTATTTATTTTTTTTTTCAACATGTTAAACATAGTGAATTATTAATTCTAATTAATTATAGAAACCAAATGATGCCCTTAATTAATTATAGAACATTATGTGCTGTTTTATCTTATGATTTTATGTATAATTATTTTAACTGAATTATGTTGTCCTAATTAACAAATATTATCCTAGATTTACGACGAGCGAAGATAAACCACAATCTCAAGACACGTTTGGCAATGAGTTAGATCACGAGATGCTCTCCAATTCTATATGCATTGAGAGTCAAACTCCAGCTTAGGTAACTGTTGGTGGAACTTTTGAGGAGTTGACACGTATCTTCTTATAATATGGTCACAAAATTTGATAGTTTCAAAATGATTAATGATGGTAATGCTTCAACTTCTTTAATCAAATCCTGCCAAAAAAATTCAAGTGAAGGTAGATTCTAAAGTGTAATTGTATAAAAGCGTATTTTAGACAAAGAAAGCTATTAATCATTGATTTTCTCACACATAACAGTCTACTCAATATACATATGTTACATTTAGTTCTGTCATATTTTATTGTGAAGCTTTTTACATTTGTCAACACATGTTAATGTAAAAGGTTTTTAAAAATTCCCTAGCCACTAGAAAGAAAAAGAAAAGAAAAAACCTACCACCTCCGATCACATGCCTTTGGCTTTGGTGTCGGCTACAATTCTTCTTGATCCGTTTTTCTCTTTCTCTTACTGTTTCTATTAGTGCTAACTCTCTTGCTTTGTCGAGGAGAGCCTTCGTGGTTGTGGTCGCTCTTTCTTTTTGCTGAGATGAGCCTTTTATAGTGGTTATGACTTGCTACTCAACCTCAAATCTTAAGAGACGATCGTTGTTCAAATTTGAAGTGGTGATTTTGTGGTTTGTGCGCTTGAAAAATGATTATGAGGATGATACTCCAGGTTTGTTGAAGGCGACTCGTTATAGGTTTTTTGTCAATGATTGTATGATCATCAAATGGTGGTGTGGTCTTTCTATTGTGATGTCGTTGCAGTGGTTTAAGGTGATTCGTAGCCATGTGTTTTGTTTTCTGTTTTGTTTTTTATTTTGGTATTTGTTCGCCCGGCAAAAGACTATAAGGAACTCTTCTTGATGTCTCATAGCAAGACTTCTTTGCCGAAGGAGCGTTTTTGTTTGCCAGTTGAACAATGTGATGCGAGGCCTATCCTCATGGGCGTTATCTTTTCTTTTGATGGGATGTGATTATGTGTCTGAAAATTTTATAATATTCAAGTAGGAAAATGACACAACAGTCCAATAACTTAACTTTAGTGATCACAATCTAGACATTAGGATTGCCTTATGTAAGCTCGTAATTTCTTGCAGAGATCAATTAATCAATTGTAACTTCATATTCATTATTCGTAGATAAGGATGGAGGTTAGAAGAGTTTAAGAGTTTAGATTCGATCCGCGTAATGCCCTAGTTTATATAATCCGTTGGCTTTGAAAAAACCATATCTCATTCTTGTCTTATATACCATTAGATTTCCTAATGTGTCCCCTGAACTGAAAGCAACATCGGGATTAAGCCAACAAGAAGGAAAAATGATAACATTATTTACAATCAGAGTCATTAATATATTACGGTTATTCTTTGATTTGGGGGAATTTGATTAGTTGTTGCATTGGATGCAGGTAGTTCTGAGAAAGTTGGAACTTGTCTTTGTTTGCATAATACTTGAATAATAAGTTCAATGTAACTTGTTTTGTTTTATATCCTTCATAGTTTCCTTGCGGTTTATATCGAACCAGATGGCTCGATCGCTTGAGGCACCGTCCGTTTACTTGTTTATTTAATCAGCTGGTAGCTACCAGCAGACCAAGTAACGCAAAAGCTTCTATCCAATCATGATTAATAATGAGAAATTAGTAGTTTTTTAATTATTATTGGTATTCCTAAATTTTTGTTATTATATAATATTCACTGTATACTACATTATATTTTTGTTGTTAAGCAGAATTACATGAAGACTATTTCGAGTACCAATAGGAAATCGAAAACCAAGTTTTCAAGTTATTTATAAAAAATTTGTGTGGATGATTGATAGAATATTTTGTAATAACATGGTTTGCTGTGATGATTCTGGGAAGGTTAATTACATACCAAGAAAGAGACTTATGATGTTGTTTAGTTAAGCATGGCATGTGATGAAGACTTAAGAGTCAACATGTGCATGATTGTTTCTGGAATACTAGTGCTTGTTGTCTGTGTTCGACTCAATCATTCTTCATACTGTTTTGTTAGATGATTTATTTTTTAAGTAAAGATCAAATGATGGTCCTTTTTTCTGGTTGGTAAAAGCTAATTTTTGTTGTCGTTCATTAGGGCAACAGCCCCAAATCAATTTACAGCAAACCCTTTGGGGCTTTGCAAAGCCGACCAGGTACAAAAATATTAGCCCAAAGTCGAACTGAGTCTATCTGCTGGTTGCCCATATTTACAAGTTGCATGGCCCGGAGTGAGTCAATTTTTTTTTGTGAAATCATAACAGGTAAATTCACCAGAAAATCTGACCTCAATGTAGTTAAGTTGGATAAAGTGGTATGTGTGGAGCCAAAAATAATCTAGAGGTGACACGTGAATTTTTGGATGAAAATGATAAAATTACCCTCGAGACACATCGGAATTCCTACGCGCGAGCAGTAGACAAACATCCCTCAATCAAGTAAAAAATGCTCAAATAGGTATTTATTTTTAAACCTATTTCATCCATCCTCATCAAATCCTCTCCACAAGGTAACCCCCAAATCATTCATTTTTAATTATATTAATTAGCTAATTAATTGATTTATTATTCAATAATTCCTAATTAGCTACAAATCATGAACTTCACCCAAAATACCAACCAAGTGGCCGGTCCTCCTCCCCCTAAAAGGGCCGGCCACACCCCTATAAATACTACCTTATTCTCTCAAAAACTCAATTCCGATTCTCTTGCTAAACTCTCTAAATTCTCCAAACAATTTTTACTCAAAATTCTAACTTTGGCATCGGAGGTTCTTCAGCCAAAGCCCTCCCTTACCTTCCCTACCCACCCCCCCCAAAAAAAATCATCATGGGCGCGTAAGGCTCTTGGCCTTGACCTAAGGTGTTATTTGTTTTGTAGGTACAATTTTGTCCAAGAGCAAGGAGGAAGAAATTTGCATCCACAAATTGGTGCTTTCATTGAGAGTTGAGTCACACACTCGTAGAAGACTCTTGCATCTAAGGTTTCTTGTTTCTTTGCCTAATTATAGATTTTTTATACGTTCTTATTCTAGGAATTTTTATTCTAAAAATCCTTTGATAAAATGTAAAAGAAAAGTACAATGGCAAGAGATTCAGAAACCTCGACGAACGGAAATTCCAACGTTTAAGGATTAGGATTGCGACGATCTACAAGGCTCAACATAGTGGTGAGTGGAGCAGCACCCCCATGAGACACCATCATGGCAGCCACCATGGTGACCACCACAGCAGCCACTTTTGGCAAATCCCACGACACCACAACCACGACCTAAGTCATGCCATTTAAGCCTACATGGGCCCAAGCCCAAGGTGAGACGGCCCGAGCCACTCAAACTCGATGCGAACCCAACACGTTGCTAAGCCGAGCCCTAGCCTATCACCCACGTGTGTCACACATCAAGCAGTCCACTCCCGTGGCCCAGCCTGCTCCTGCGGCCTAGCTTGCTCCCGCCGAGTAGCCCATTTTCGTGGCCCAGCCTGCTCCTGCCGAATAGCCCACTCCTGTGGCCCAGCCTGCTCTTGCCGAATAGCCCACTCCTGTGGCCCAGCCTGCTCTTGCCGAATAGCCCACTCCTGTGGCCCAGCCTGCATCCACGGCCCAACCTTCTCCTGTAGCCTTCCAAGCAGCCCAAATTAGTCCAAGATTAGTTCAATCGTCCTGACTCCAAATTTCCGAACTGACACTCGAACTGGGAGCATTTTCACCACATTTTTCTGCGGATTTGACATTTCCCAACTCAAATCTTACGCCCGAAATCTACCACACTTCCACTGCTCAAGGAGATACATTCATTCCAAGCTCTTCTTAACACACCCTGCCCTTTCTTAGGGCGGGGTGTCCCATTGGGAAGTTCTCGTGTGAGTTCCCAGAAACAAAACCATGAGGGCGTGGTCGAGGCCCAAAGCGGACAATATCGTGCTACGGTGGAGTCGAGCCCAGGAAGTGGTCCCGCCCGGGCTGGGATGTGACACTTCTAACCCAAATGGAGAACAACACTTGTCTTGACAAGTCTAGGCTTGGCAATTCCTAGCACGACCCGATAACCCGACACGACATGACACGAAATTAACAGGTGTTTGGGTCGACATTATAACGAATCGGGTCATTATTGGGTAACCCAATAAGCACCTGTTAAGATAATGGGTTGGTTTGGGTATACACGTGGGTAACAAGATACACGATAAGCAATATTAATTTTATAACTTTATAACCCTAAAAAAATACTATAATAATTATATATATTAATTTAACAATTTTATACCCCTAAAAACTATAATATATATTAAATTAAATTTAAAAAATTGGTGACCATTGGATCGGCTAAGATTTAATCTCAACCGTCCATTGTGTATTAGGTTGGAGGCTAATATGTTTTTATATGGTATAGTACTATTATTTTATTTCTTTTCATAATTATTTTGGTAAACTTTCATAATTTGAATGGTTTTTAATGTTTGGTTTTTCTATACTTAGTTTATGTTGAAGAGAGTTCTGACGTGGAAAACCTTACTGAAAACATCATCAACATAACTCTTGAAGGCAATAGATCAAGCCAAAGTTCCAATACAATTTCCTCATGATGATCGATGAAAATTGAGGATTTTGTAAAAGAAATAACAAGCAAGCTTTGAGTTCCATTGGCAAGGTTTAAACTTTTGAGAAAGACATCACAACCTTGAAAACAAAAACTCTTTCATTTTGCATATCCTTGCACATTTACTATTTTGTAATAGACTAATATTGTATGAATGTTTTTTTTATTAGGCTCTTATTTTCGAGTGTAGATGTAGTACTTAAACGACAAATGTGTTTTTTGAAGCAATATTTATGTGGCAATGTATGGTATGTGCAAATTTAAGAAGAAAAAAAATATTTTTCTTAATGGATCATAACGGGTCGGGTCAGGTAAAGTGACCGACCTGTTAAAGACTCGTTAAGATAACAGGTGTGACACGGCACAATCCGTTAAGATAATAGGTGTTACACGAAAATGACACGAATATGACAAACACGACCCGTTTGCCAGGCCTAGACAAGTTATGGAGTTGATGAGCGCCTTCACACAACAGACGACCTTGGTGAACCAGCTCTTGCAGCCCATCGAAATGCAACGTGCCCTAGACGAGGTGTCCTGAAGTAGGACAAGGGCAAATGAAGAACCTCTCCAGCAACATCCCAGCAAGCAGCCACTCGACCAGTCACGAACCGAGCGTTCGGGCAATGTACACTCCTGATTGGGCCCTTAAGATAGCGTATACTCCCGCCTTAGCACGCGGAGGAGCGTGCATTCTCCACTAGGCCCACATATGAGCATACATTCACGGTTGAGGTCACACTCCGATAGTCAACATGAGTAACCTTCCATGCGAAGTGTTCATTCGAGGCTATGCCTGCAAGGAGCATTCTCCACCTTACATCAGAGTAGGTAGCACGACAGATGGAGAGAAGCAATCACTTAATCTGGCTCAAGTTCAATCGGCAGCCTATGAGAAATTTGCTCGTCTTCTACGACCGTACCACATAAACCGCAGCCACGACATAAATGAGCTGAATACATGGAAGAACAGCCTAGACCAGCAGGTCACGATTAAGGGCAGCCGAGAGTTCGGCTACCCCAACAAAGGCAAATTTAGGAAGAAGTAGAAAAACTCTTGACCAAGCGATTGCGTGAATTCTAACGCAACGAGGTCACCAACAAGACACTACGATGGGACATGACAAACATAAGCAGGTCATCCTTCACGGACGAGATCGAGCAGGTAGAGCAGTTTTCCAAAAAGAACTTCCAGCAGACCACCCGCTGTTCAAAAAATTGATCATGAAAAAAAAATCTAACTCTGGCAGACTCTTTTGTTATAACAGACAAGCATGCATTTTGGGACAAGACTCGTTGATCAAGATGCAAGAACTTGAAAAAGAACCTGACATCACCTCCCTACTATCCAAACCGGAAGCAGTAGAGGACCTATTCGCATGTTTGATGGTATCTGAAGCAGCAATAAGCTTTACCATCATACGAAAAGAGTTGGGGGCTCGACTACCTGTATTCCACAGTTCAAAAACTTTCCTTGATGCTGCTAGAAATTCAAAAGCTAACTTTGGCGATAGTTGTTGCAACCTGGACGCTCAAGTTTTACCTCCAGATGCACACAGTCCTCTTCATGAAGTATTATTCCGCCCAATCCAGGTGCGCGACAATAAAGGCGTAGACACTGGTGGATGCAAAATTGTTCGACGAACGCAACAACTTGACCCAAAAGTGCGCCAAGGGCAGACGAACACTAAAAAGACATACTTGGAAGCAAGTTTTGTCCTCGTCACCCCAAAAGATTCTACATAGGAGCAACATGTACCGGCAGTCGAACACCATCTTCTGCTACATGTTACACGGCCGCCGACCTTTGCTCCATAATTCAACTCTTGAATGGCCTAATATTGGCAGTTAAGCATCTCCTGCTGCGTGTAACATGGCCTCAGGTCCACGGCTCCCTGCCACGCCTTCACGCCTAGCCTAGGCGACGTAATAGAGCAGCCCAACGAGGCCTCGGAGGTAGCCGAACATGCCCTAACCGTGCTTGCTCCACCCGATGGAAACTTCTGGCATTTGCATGTCGATGGCGTATCCAACTACAGAGGTTTGAGAATAAGTGTAGTCCTTGTCACCTCAGACGGTTCGATGCCTGAGCAGGCGATCACTCTAGGCTTCAAAGCATCCAACAACGAAGCAGAGTACGAGGCTCTACTAGCAGGTTCCGAATGGCAAAAGGCTTAGCAATGAAAAAGCTCGCAATTTATTCTGATTCCCAACTAATCATTAGCCAGACTACTTGAGGCGTTTCAGACTTACACCCTCACTCAAGTTTCGCAGGCAGACGACGCTCATGCTGACGCAATAGCAGGCTTAGGCTCCGCTTTCGACCACCAACTTTAACGCTCTATTCCGGTGGAGTATTTAGACAGGCCAAGCATAGAGGTAGAGCTAACAACCGAAGTGTGACAGGTTAGTACAACTCCAATCTGGCAAAGTTCTATTATAGATTACTTGGTTAATGGCATATTCCTTATGGAAATGTTGGAGTCTAGAAAGCTCCAAATAAAGGCAGCATGCTACTACATATGGAATGACATTCTTGTCCAAAGATCCTATACTAGACCACATCTCCACTGCCTAGCGCTTCCTGACGACCTAAAGGTTCTAAGCTCAATCCATGAAGACATTTGTGGAAATCACTCCGGAGGCCAATCATTAGCACAGAAGGTTCTAAACGCATGCTACTACTGGCCTACCATGCACCAAGATGCTAAGGAGTTAGTACAAAATTACGACGACTGTCAACGCTACAAGCTGGTACCAGCACTGCCTGCTAGCAAATCACACCCGCAGACGAGTCTTTGGCCATTCATGCAGTGGGCAATTGACTTGGTAGGGCCAATATCGCCTGCTACTGGGGTAAAGACATGACGATCATGACAATCGATTACTTCACCAAATGGGTAGAAGCATAGCTCATGACTACCACGACATAGACGGATATAGGGTGCTTCATATAGAGGAATATCATTTGCTGATTTGGCATCTCTCAATCCATCGTCATAAACAACACCCCGCAATTCGTAAGCAAAGATTTGGTGAAGTTCTTCCAAAAGTATGGCATCAAGCAGCACATGTCCACACCGAGATATCCTCAAGGCAATGGGCAGGCCGAATCATCCCATAAGATGATGCTCAACTGCCTCAAGAAGTCCCTCTTCGACAAGAAGGGAAAATGGCCAAATGAACTTCCTAGATATCTGAAGGCGTATCACACCACCAAACAACAAGCCACTGGTGAGACTTTTTTCTCTTTGACATTTGGTTCAGAAGCGATCATTCCTCCCAATGTCATCGTGCCAAGTATCGGCACTTAACTGCCAAACATCGAGCATAACAGTAAGGAGATGACCATAAGCTTAGATTTGGCAGAGGAGAAATGCAAGCAAATTACCATCCGCATCGCAGCTTACCAGTAACAACTCATCTCCAGCTATAACAAAAGGGCCAAGATTCTGCAGTTCTATCCCAGATATCTAGTCCTAAGGAAAACCTTCATCACTGCCAGCAGAGAGGGCTCCAAAAAGATGAATCCTATCTGGGAAGGTCCATACAAGATCAGCAGAGTAGACGGCAAATGAAATTACACCTTTGCCACCATGAACGACAAAGAGATAGAAAAACAGTCGAATGCCTACAATCTAAGGTATACCATGTGTGACCTCCAGCTACATCAAAGCTCGAAGACTTAAGCAACTTGACGGACACCACCTCATAAGCTGATGACTATCCAGTTGTTATGCAATTCCTACCTTACAGCTAAGTTCTCATTCGTTTCACTCGTTTTTCAATAAAGAATTTAGAACTAATTTGCAACTTGGCTCGGTTGTATGCTTACAACAACTGATCACTCCTGCACTTCAAAAGAATACCATGCCCTTTTTAAGGACTTATCGCAGGAATTGTGCCCCCCAAGGGACCAACCATGCTCTCTAATGCGAGAAGATAAACTAATTGCTCTCTAGTGCGAGAAGGTAAACCAAGTCCCCGACACCTACATGAGTCCGCTCTCCAAGGTGGGAGGATAAACTTACACTCCGAATATCTAGATGTGGATGAGCCGGGCTGCCTTGGTATAACCAGGTGCACGATGGCTTGCGTTGAGATTCCTAGAAGTAGCCACAATGGTCTTTTTCAAGGCTTAGCTAGCTGAATGATTTTGGGACTCTTGGTCTAATCCGCAAGGAACCGGGTCCTAGAGATGGAGGGGGTACATTGTGTAGTACGCCCTATAGACGGCTACTTTGGAACCCTAAATCTGCTACCGAGGGTACTAAGGTAACCTACAGTTTCCAGAAGACTACCTACAGCTTGCCCTTCGAGCAGTAAAGCCACGCTAAACTTATACAACCCCACATTCTTGTGAAAAGTTAAACAAGCTAGCGTGCATATACGAAGCTTTATTCACTGCCGACATGTTACGTGGTTGATAAGCTTCACCTCTGCCAAGTGCGGAACGACTTACACCAAGTCTTAAAGTGTTGTGATACCTGCTACACAACCTACGGAATTGGAGAAAACCAAGGTTAACAGCCTAGTGGTCACACGAACTTGTCTGCTTTTATAAGTAAGACGTCTGTCTGCCGACCCTATGTCTAACAACTTTATAAAGTTCTACACCAATACCCACGGTTGCATAGGCTACGCAGCTTGTCTACTTATAGAAAAGTAGCACGCCTGCCACTAGTCTATGAAGTCTAAAGGTTAAAGCATGAACAAAAGAAACGAAGATGGAGAAAAGTGAAGAAACAAGTTTATTAAATTTTCTAGCAAAATTGATAAACGATTAGCCAAGACCGAAGAAGTTCAAGCAAAGCAAAAGCAATAAGGAACATAAAGAAAATCCTAAAGACTACCTAGAAGATTACTCTTCAGCATCTTGGACACTCCACGATTACTCGGTCGCCACATATTCAGCAATCGCGACATTTTCAGCAGCGGCACTATCCGGCACTTCACCCCCGGCTACTCCAGCCTGGGCATTAATCTCTTTGACTACTTCACCAATAGAAGCCTCAAAAGTAAAGGCAAACAAGCGTTCTAGAGAAATAGAGAAACAAGCGTCCATGTCTTCAAGCAGATATGGTTTCAAAAGCGTATAGATTTTAGCAGTCTCCCCTGAAGCAAGCTTAGTGGATTTGTCACAGCCGCCCATGCAAGCAGTCTCATTCTTCCCAGAAGGTGAATCAATTTCAGCAGCAGAAGAAGTGAGCCTTAGCGCCATTTTAGCAGCAGAGTCCACCTTATCGCTTTTCATAATAGTAAGCCTCTCCAAAGGTGAACCAGACTTAGCTCTCAACGGACATCTTGGTACAGACTTCGACACTGGGGGCATGACAGAACCTCTATGCTGAGCAATCCTATCAGTAATCGTACTAGCCATTCTCGACATGGCAGACACCACAGGCTCAGATTTAGCAGCCTTATTTTTCTTCCCATTAAAAGAAGTCATGTAAATCACAGACCTCTCGGTAGCAGGCGGACCTTCACGAGCAGTGGAGGAAGTCTTCAGTTTTTTTCTCAATTGGCATTTCTTGAGTGGGCGGGGAAGATCTATTCTTTCCACCTTCATTCATAGTAGGCTCCATGACAGCAATCAGACGAGCCAATGCATCCGCCTTGATCTTTTTTACCTTTTCTCTCGGGAGCAGCCCACCTTTCTCCTAACGAAGAGAACTAAGCAGTCAATGCCATTCATGGTACTCAAAAGGGGAGCTCAACCCATACTGTCTTTTCCTTAATTGTTTCTCTCAGACCAATAGCCAGGAGGCCTGCATGCCCAGCATTCTAGCAGCCTATGTGGCCCATGACCTTCTCATTTCTCTCAATCGCCGACCTGGCTCATGTCAGGTCTAAGAGCCCAAAGTACATGAGCCATGCGGCTCACCTAGCACTGGGCTTCAGTGCCTCAATCTGTGACCCTAGTCGCATAAGCTGCCCTTGGCTCTGGCCAAGCCAAGTAGCCCAAGCAGTGGTCCCTGCCACAACACCTCATTGGCCTATGCTGAACCGACTCTTGGCCCCCGCTAATCGACGTGCTACACCACCCCGACGGTTGCCCCGCGACAACACTATCCAAGAAAAAGATGAGAAAAATTAAAATTTTCTTACCTCGTTGCGGTGCGGAGAAGACGAAGCAAGCAACGAAACACAATCCTTTGCATAGGCAAGGTGTAGAGGATTTCTAGAGGAGATGGAACAAATATCCTCTAAGCTCTATCTTTCTTGTAGGGTAGAATAAATCGCTCTCCAAAGTTGATTTAATAACCTACTTAAGGTGGACTTAAATAGGCTTTGAGAGAAATTTATTTCCCTTTCCTAGAAGGATCTAATTTCCTATTAAAGAGGGAATCAACATCAAAATAGGAAACAATCCTACGTTTCCTAAAGCAAGAAGATCCCTACACCTACTGCCCTTTCCTACGAGCAGGCCAACAGGTGTGGGGGCATTTGTCGAGCCAAAAATAATCAAGAGGCGACACTTGGATTTTTGGGTGAAAAGGATAAAATTACCCTCGAGGTACATCGAAATTCCTACGTGCGAGCAGTGGACAATCATCCCTCAATCAAGTAAAAAATGCTTAAATAGGTATTTATTTTTAAACCTATTTCATCCATCCTCATCAAATCCTCTATACAAGGTAACCCCCAAATCATTCCTTTTTAATTCTATTGATTAGCTAATTAATTGATTTATTATTCAATTATTCCTAATTAGCTACAAATCATGAACCTCACCCAAAATACCAACCAAGTAGCCGGTCCTCCTTCTCCTAAAGGGGCCGGCCACACCCCTATAAATACTACCTTATTCTCTCCAAAACTCAATTCCAATTCTCTTGCTAAACTCTCTAAATTCTCCAAACACTTTTCCCTCAAAATTCTCACTTTGGCATCGGAGGTTCTTCGGCCAAAGCTTCCCCCCCCCCCCCAAAAAAAAAAAAAAC
Source organism: Pyrus communis (assembly GCF_041283825.1). NCBI lineage: Eukaryota > Viridiplantae > Streptophyta > Magnoliopsida > Rosales > Rosaceae > Pyrus > Pyrus communis. The sequence goes on from NC_142574.1 coordinate 2,908,505, forward strand.
ATCGTGGGTGCATGAGGTTTTTGGCCTTGACCTAAGGTGTTATTTGTTTTGTAGGTGCAATTTTGTCCAAGAGTAAGGAGGAAGAAATTTGCATCCACAGTATGCTCTTCTCTTGTACTTTGAATTCTCACCTGCTAATTTAGATTAGAATAATTAGAATATTTCTTAGGCAATAAAAAATCTATACAAAACCAAACTAAGTACTTTTGTTGTAGTTAATATTGCTTAGGAATGTGATTCTGTAAATCTAGAAGTAGAATCTAATAGGATTTTGGAGATCAAATCCCTTTATGACTTGTAGTACTTGTAGGGCAAGTAAAGCTCATGTGATTAGTATAAAAGAATGTCCACAAAGAATAGTTAAGCCCTTTTCTTCTCTCTCTCTCTCTCTCTTGACATCTCTATCCTATTCTCACTCTCTAATAAAATTTCCTTCAACACTGTGACAACCCGTCCCTAAAATTTCGTTTTTATTTATTTTAATCGAGGGAATTGACAAAAATGCCTAGAAGCAAGGATTTTGATTTCTGTTGACCATTGTCTAGAGGAATGTATGACTTATTCTTTTGGTGTAATTGTGTAGTATTCGTTGGTACGAACGCATAGGCGAAAGCCGTTTACGGATGTTTGAAATTGGTTATGCGAAGTTTAATTAATTAAATTGAACTTCCATCTTGTGGGAGTGGTAACCAATCAGTTTTTAAAGGAAGGAGAGGAACCAATCAGTTTTTATTTTTATTTTTTTTTAAAAAAAAAAAAGAAAGGAAGAAAAGGGAGTCTGCCTGATGGCAACGAATGAGAGGGGAGGAAGAGAGCATAGGAGGGAGATGGACGAATTGGGAGAGGGGAGAGGAAGAAACTACCCAATCAGAAAGAGAAGAAAGGAGGGAAAGTAAAAAAAAAAAAAAAAAGAGAAAAGGAAGGGAAAACGGGTCATCCCGTGACCCGCGCAACCCAAAGAGAACCATGGCCAAATTTGGTCATTTTTCCGGCAAATCAAAGCAAACCACTACCTAGAAACTACTCCCTAGTCTTCCCTTTTCCATATCCATCTAAAATTGGAAGGAATTTGGGTGTAAATTCATCAAAGGGCCGACAGCGGGGCTAAGGGTTTGTGGTGGCTATCCCTCAAATTCTGAAACAAAACCCTCAAATTACCACCACCAAAATACTCCTCTGAAGCTCAGGAACAAAGCCCAAACAAGTTTGGGGGCGTCGAAGTTGCTATGGAGCCGAATTGAGGTCACCTAAAACTAGGGTTTTCGACAGGTTTTAGCAAAATTGGGGCTCTTCCGGGCCAAATTGGCCTTGGTCACAGGTATGAAAGTTGTTCCTTTCTTTGAGATCTTCATTCCTATAAATTTTGGTAATTTTTAGAAATAGTTGAATTTTCCGGTAAGTCGGGGTGGCCGACCGCCACTTGCGGCGGCCCGTGGGCCAAGATACCCCTTGACATTCCTAAGTTAAATTTGATACTCCAATTCCAAATGACATTCCTAAGTTAAATTTGATACTCCAATCCCATTAAGGTCCACCACTTGATTATTATAGTAACCGACGATCCGACCGTTGGATCGTCACCAAATTTTTTTTTTCATTATAGTACATAATATTTGAGGACCACAGAAACTTACGGATAGGGAATCTGACATATGGATTTTCTTGAATTGGATTTGTAATTTATAAAATAAAATGTTGACCGCCATTTGGTTTTGGCAATTGGCAGACATCCGACCGTTGGATCGTATGAAACCTTAGGACGTTGTTCTAGAAACATAATGTGGATCCTTGGAAGTAACGGATCGGAAATCCATGATGCAGATCTTCTGAATTGAATTACGTAGGAATGTGTTTTATGTAAATTATGTATTCTATCGGTACGAACTCTGAGATGTGACTTGATAATTGCTCTAGGCGACGATGGTTCGTGATGTCTCGATATTCATGCTAGGGAGTCGTAGCTCAGACCTAAGGTGAGTGAGTCTTTTCATTTCTATCGTATATTATATATATATATATATATATATATATAAATGATTGACAATTCCTTAAACGTGTATAAATTGATTATTTCATGTAATTACTGTGAATGCTTTGAAGTACTAATGTGAACTACGAATGGCTTGATCCCTGTTTAGGGTACGTAGGCAGTCTAACGAGACGTTAGATGCAGTCATACAAGAAGTGAGATTAAATAATTGAGACAATAGCCTTGTTTAGGGAATTGAGTAATGTGAGGGATATTGGTGGAAAATGTGAGATTTAACCTTATGATTTGGTGGTTAAATGTTGGTCATAAATCAATGTGTGAAGAATTAAGAATTTGAAGTACGGAAACGTAAATAATGATAGTTAATTAAACTAGTGTCTAGTTGGGCTTGTCACCAATAATTATTCCCAAAAATAAATAGTTCAGGAGTTAGGCGTTACAGCTTATGCATTTTTATGCTATATATATATATAGGTATATAATTGAAAATGCTATAACATAGTTAAGTATTAGATTGCATCATGGTTTATCTATATGTATATTACCTGCACATAATTATTGTGAACGCTTTGAAGTGCAAAGGTGAACGCAGGACACCCAGGTAAGTTCAGGTGAGTTTATGGTATTAGTTGAAATGATAGAGTTATGGCATGACTACATGTATGTTTTAGGCAACTCCGACCTTGTCGTACAGATTGCAATGATAGGTAACTCCGACACTGTCATACAGGTTGCCCATGAGTTGTATATGTTACAATAGATGCAGTTAGAGCTCATAAACCTGCACCTTGGTGTTAGTGCTCATGCCCGTGGCTAGGGCACAGTCTTTCACGTGATGTTCACCTCCCGCACCTTATGCTCACCTTGGATCTAAGGTAGGTGCACAGTCCTGTTGTACAGACCACTATAGGTGGTTCCGACTCATAGGTGACCCGCGTTTATTCGCACAGTCTTCACAAGATCGTAGCACTTGAGCGTACTTATTAGAGACTATTATAAGTGGTTTTGACTCGTGTGCAGAGATATGTGATGAGTTATGGGTTCAGCCGTATATGCCACAAGAGGTGGATCCGGCTGACATATTACAGGGATATGTGATGAGCTATTTGTTCAACCGTACAAGCCACAAGAGGTGGATCCGGCTAACATATTACAGGGATATGTGATGAGATATGGATAAGTTGTACAGGTCACTATAGGTGACTCTGATTTATGTGCTAGCATTGATTGATGAGGTATGGATAAGTCGTACAGGTCACTATAGGTGACTTCGACTTATGTGCTAGCATTGGTTGATGAGATAGGTGCAGTCGTACAGGACACCATAGGTGATTCTGACTTGCATGCTAGTATGGGTTATTAAGCACATGATTATTTACATTGCTAATGAGATGCTGAGTAGTGGTATATTTCTGGATTTATTGTCAGTATACATTTGATTTCATATTTCTACGTAGTATAATTTTCTAGAAACTATACAGGTTTTACGACGAGGGGTTACTACCTTTGATAATTTAAATGATTTTGAAAATCTTTGTTTTGCCCACTCACACTTTCTATTTTGCACCACTCCAGGTTTTAGTAGCAAAGTTCCGTATCGACGAGGACTTGTTTCACTCCCAGTTCAGGTGACTCCTTATGATGGTATAATTATCATTTTACCTTACTATACTTTTCTGATGCTCTGTATCACGTGTGAAATGGGTTGATAACCGCTTACTGCACACTTGTGTATATAGGCACTTTTAGGTTTAAATTTATTCACATTTTACACATTATCACATTCTATGGCTTCGTCACCTTCTAGGTGTTGGCCAGCACAGCTCAATTCAGAGTTCTAGTGGACATTCTAGGTCGGGGTGTGTAAACACAATTTTTTTTTGTTTTTACAAACGATAAATCTAGTGGTTTAAATTGTTAAATGTTAGGGGGAGAAGTGGGGATCGAACTCGCACCAGGGTGTGTAGGCGTTATTATTTTTTGCCACTGCGGTAAAGCGCCATCTCCTTCCCTTCATCACGTTATCAGCACAAAGTGTGTCTCTAAAAAGAGGATTGTTCAAGAATGGTGTTTAAGCAGTTGTTATCCAAGTATCTTTTATACTTAATCTTTCTCAAATTTCTATGAGCCTTTATGCATGTTAACCATCCCATGAAGCATAAACTTTATTTACGTTTTCAAATTATATATCTTGCTATGTTTGCAATTTGATTATGATTATTATTTGAAATTGGATTGATTAATTAAACTATGTGTGGAAAGAATAAAATAGAGGGAATCAAACCATAACACGCAAAAGTCGTAGCTCCTAGCCACGCCCGTGCTGCATTAAGTTGTGAGTAGAGCTGTGTGAGCCGCGAGTCCAAGCCCAGCACAAACGACGATTTGGTCTTCACGTTCCTCTAGGTTGAGGCCATGTAGACTCCTTGATTCCCTGATGCCTCTGATGACTGTATGTTGTCGGCGATGGCCTAGAACCTATCTCCATGTTTATGGACATCGTTTATGAGATAACGGGTCTCTGAGATCGTGAGATTTTGTTGAATCGCTCTCAGATTTGGATCCCGCGACTCTGTAACTTGCACGATGTCGTCGATCTAGACGAGGCTGACCACGAGTTCATGATCTACGTGTAAGGCTCTGGATATCCTTCATGGTTGATGGTGACCTAATGTCGAGGATGACTGTGATGTGATTTAGATGTCCCATTATGCCTTATTAGGTGACTAATAGCCAATAAACTTGCCTGAGGAGACCCAGAATATGCATTTAGTTGGATTCAGCTTCACGTTGTAGACTAGCAGGAGCAAGAAGATCTTTGCAAGTTTTTTGATGCTCTGCATATGTTTTGGGCCTTACACTGTGATGTTGGCTACATGATCTCATGGTTTTTCTGATCAAGTCTTTGAAGATTCTGTTCACAAGTCGTTGGTACATTCCGCTTATGCTCTTCAAGCCAAATGGCATGACTTTATAACAGTAAGCTCCCATTTCAATGATGAATGGCGTTTTGTCTTTGTCAAGTTTGTACATTCTGATATGGTTGTAGCCTGAATATGCATTGAGGAAACTGAGCAGTTGGTTGCCTAAAGTGGATTCGAGGAACAGAGAAGTTGTACTTTGGGCAGGCACGGTTGAGGTCGTTATAATCGACACAAACTTGCCATTTTACCCCGCTCTGTCTACATGACTCATCTCAAATTGGCAATGAAACCTGCTGTTAGTGCTGGGGAAAGAACAATGACAGAAGTGGGATATGAAGGGCCAACGAAATGCTTTCATATATATATAAGCTCGATAGCCTAGGACTCGTGAACAACCATGTGCTTAGTCCCTTAGGCCATCTTTAATCGAAGGGTCCAGATGGCTAAAAATAGCCCGAAAACGGTCTCCAACCGAGAGCCAGGACTGAGGGCTCGTGGACCCCACATGACAAAAAGGGCCAATCGGCTAGCCCAAATAAGCTAGCCAGCTGGCCCTGGGCCGGGCCAGATTTCAAAAACCCAATAGTTAGCTGCTGATGTCAGTAGCAGTGTATTTTCTTTTTCTTTTTTTTCAGTTTTTATTTTTTATTTTTTATCTTTTATTTTTAACAAAATTTGTTTAAATAATTTTAAAATTCTTTTTTTTTCCCTAGAACTTCCTAAACCATTAAACATTACATAACATTAAGTAACATGAAACAATATTAAACAATATTAGACAATATTAAATAACATTAAATAACATTAAACAACATTTAAAAAAAACATTTAACAACATGAAACTTAAAAAACATTTTTAAAAACATTTAACAACATAAAACTTAAACGCCTACTCCATGCTATTTTTGGCTCAAAGATGTGTAACAAGATCTTGTTGTAGGTACTTGTTTGTGGCACGGGAACGTATCATTCTATAGCGCCTCATGTACTCATTTATAGAGATACTACTGGTTCTTGGATTGAAAGGCAAATTAGGCCCATCATATATTTTTGCACAAGCCCTTCTTGACTTATTTAGATCGTCTTGGTCGTCATTGGACTCTCCATCAATATACCCATCTTACTCATCCTCCATAATCATGTTGTGTAATATGATACAAGACATCATGATGGAGTCCAAATTTTCTCGACTCCACCCTCTTGCCGGTTCATTGATGATCTTCCACCGTGCTTGTAGAATACCAAAAGCTTTCTCAACATCTTTCTGGTATGCCTCTTGGTGTAAATAACTTTTTGGCATCATTCCGAGGTTTTGGAATTGCTTGGACAAGTGTCGCCTACTTTGGGTAGATGCTATATGCCAATTAATACTCTATATTGTACTGACGGTGGTTGATGTAGGAGGTGCTTTACCTTCTGTCAGGCTATTAAAGAGGGGTGAATGCCCAAGAACTATAATGTCATTTTCGGATCCAGGGACTCCAAAGAAAGCATGCCAGATCCATGTGTTATACGAGGCAACCGCCTCTAACACAATAGTTGGCTTTCTTAACCTTTCGCATAAGCCTCCTTGCCATCCGGTGGGATAGTTTTTCCAATCCCAATGCATGCAGTCTAATGACCTTATCATACTCAGAAACCCACGGTCTTCAGCTGTGTGAAGTAGCAGATCCAGATCTTCTTAATTTGGCTCGCGGAGGTACTCCTTTTTGTAAACCTGAACAATTGTGTCACAGAAATGTTCAAGAGTATCAAGGCATGTAGACTCAAACATACGTTGGGTTTCATCCATTGAATCAGCTGGGGAGCCATAGGCCATCATTCGGAGTGCAACAGTAACCTTTTGATGAGGTGAGAAACAAGGGCGGCCTGCTCTGTCCTGCTTCTGTCGAAAGTATGAATTAACTTGCTGGACTTCACGAAGCAAACTCTTGAATAAGTGATGCCTCATCAGAAAACGATATTTGAAATCCTCTTCTGTGTACACCAAGTTGGGGTTAAAGTAGTTGTTCATCAGATTGGCATGCGTCATCGCTCTGTTTCGTGGTTTATAAGAGGGACCAGCAACAGAGCCACGTCATTGAGGTTGTTCCTCAGTTGGCTGACACGCCATAACCCCAGCCATGACTATTGCTCTGTTTTGTTTGTTGCGCCTTACTTTAGCCTCTTCATCAGACTCCTCATCTTCTCATCTCATATGCACCCATTTTTCTTCCAATTTGGATTTGGATGAGGACCCCCAGTTGGAATCCGAAGAGGATCCAAAGTTGGAATTCATTGCAAACTTGAATTGAAAGAGATTGAATCGAAATAGATTGAATTCAAAGTTGTGTGAATTATAGCCCAACATCCACCCTATTTATAACAAAAAAAAAATTCAAATCCAACGGCCAGCTGACGTCACTTAGTCGTTGGATTTGAATTTAAGTTGTAGTTTTTAAATAATAAATTATGTTTGGCCCTATGGCTCTTTGGCCCTTGGTTGGAGATGGAGGCAAATATGGCCCTATACTGTTCATTAAAATATTAATATCCTCGAGGGCTAGAGGGCTAAAACGAGTCCTCTGGCCAGCCTTCTGTTGAAGATGACCTTAAGGTCCGGTGTGGTTTGCTTACAACATCAAAGATACATCCGTCATAATGAGCTAAAATTTCACGTGTTGTTCTTCTATTTTATGTGGTTAATTTATGTATTGACAATGTTTACACTTGGTTTGAAAAATCTCCTTATTTACTTTGTTGGAGGATTGTAATTTTTAGATTAATCGATTTATAGTTAAGCTTTTTTTTTTCTTTTTTTTTTTTTTGGGGGGGGGGTGTGTGGGCGGGGTGGGGGGAGGAGGACAGTATGTTGGGAGATTGATTCTTCCTAATTGCTCTAAGCGGGAATGAAGTAGGCTACTTCGGTAGTGTTGACGACCAAACTCTGAGGTTTTGGTTCTTTCCACCTGTGTTGCAGGAAGAGAGTAAGACTGCTAATGTAGACTGATGATCAAGCCTTCTTTGTAGTTTTTTTCATCTAATTCGTTAAATATATACAATTTCATATAGGGAGCTTTAATGAAAACGGCATGGGCTAAGTTTTATTTAACCAAAAAGGTTTAATATTTAATGATAAGGACAAAACTTAGCCATTGCCTTTATGAGTTTTAAAGGTTAGATCGGCCCTTTTTTTTCCTACTCCTTTTTTTCCCTTTGTTCTTGAAAACTTGTAAAAGGTTTTGGTTTTTAGAGAGATTATTATTGTCATATTAGTCACAAGATTATGTTAGTTTAGATCTAAAAGTTTAAAATATTTGACGACATAATAAAGCAAAAAAAAAAGCCTTCTAATGGTTCACGGATTTTAAGTTCGTTTTTCTTTATTAAGCGGCCAAATATTTTAAAACTTTGTATCTAAACCAATATAATCTTGTGGATAATATGCATTTTGTCCTCACAAGTCCTCAAAATGAGGACCTCAGGAGAATATAGCTCTTATAAAGTTATTGGTAAAACATGTATCCTTTGCATTCCAGAATGGAAATTAAAACATTTTCAGGGTAAAATGGGGAAGTAGTCTATTTTTATTTTTGTTGTTGGGCCACTTGGACTGGTTTAGTGATGAGTTTTGTCCTAATTATTAAATAAAATTATTAAAATACTTTTGGTTAACATTTAAACTTTTCAAGGTTTTTTCATTATTTTTTTTAATTCCAGTTTTAGCTTTGCACTGCAATTGTTTTTACTTAAGAATATCCTTCCTCTTATAAAAACTTTGTTCCAATCAAGAATTCACGGTCGTCATTAGATTGTTATATTTGATGTGCAAGTCTATAATCCTATCTAAGTTCTTCTAGAGATTTCTTAATTGATCAATGTTTGATCAGGTTAATAGGAGCCTATTAGGTTTCCCTATTATCTATGAACATTATTGGACCATAAATTCTTGCTAACCGGAGCACGATGCAATGGAGTAAGTACGCCTCCTTAATTTAGTCATGGGCTGGATAGCTCTAATTGGGCTGGCTGTATAAACGGATCAACGATGCTACAACATTCTGTTGGATCCCAAAATGGTAGTCGAGACACATAAACTTGATTTGACTAGGGATCAAATTGGTTTTCTATATACCAGTCTTTACGCACACACTCACGCGCGTGTAAAATATATTTTTTGAATTACAGCATGCCATGCGCAACTTACACGTTTTAAATGTATTTATATATGTAAATTGGCAAAAGGAAAATTATATATTTGAAGTAAATGAATAATTTTTTATCATATTAGAATAAACCTCTCATACATCAATTAAAGTCGCTGAATTAACATAATAAAATCGGTTTGTATAAAATTTACATTAGGAATAGAGAAAATGATATTTAATAAACAATTGATTGAATTACATTATTGTTAGACCATTGTGAGGTTAAGCGCACTCCCTCCCCCTTAGTATAGATAATATATTTGTTAAAAACAAATCATTTGACAATTAATTTAGTCATATTATTATTCGCGTGCGAAAGACTTTTTTTTATAAAGAAAAAAATGATCATTTGACAACTAATTGAATCACATTATTATATGCGTATGAGAAACATTTTTATAGCCGGCACTATGCATCTCTTAATTAAAAATTGAGAAATAATATTTAATAAAAAATCGCATGCAAAATGCATTTTTTGAATCACAGCGCTCTACCCGTGATTTATATTATACATTTTAAATGTTTTTGTCATTTGTTTATTATTTTCTTTCTTCCCTTTCATTTTTTTTATTCTTTTCTCTCTTCCCACTTATATTTATATTATATTTTATGATAGCCAAATTACCCTGATTGCATTCAATTTTGCTGTTGTGATTTTTTGTGGCCGAGGGGCATTTTGGTCCAACCATGCGTGACCCCAAAATTTTGGCTACATGTGCACTGTTGTAACATCCCACATCGCCCAGGGGAGTGGATCTTGTAAGCCTTATATGTATATTCTCATCTCTACCTAGCACGAGGCATTTTGGGAGCTCACTAGCTTCAGGTTCCGTAGGAACTCCGAAGTTAAGCGAGTTCGTGCGAGAGCAATCCCATGATGGGTGATCCACTGGGAAGTTCTTGTGTGAGTTCCCAAAAACAAAACTGTGAGGGTGTGGTTGGGGCCCGGACAATATCGTGCTACGGTGGAACGAGCCCGGGATGTGGTGGGGGCCTAGGCCGGATGTGTGCCGACGAGGATGTCGGGCCCCTAGGGGGTGGAATATAACATCCCACATCGCCCAGATGAGTGGATCTTGTAAGCCTTATATGTATATTCTCATCTTTACCTAGCACAAGGCCGTTTGGGAGCTCATTGGCTTCGGGTTCCATAGGAACTCCGAAGTTAAGCAAGTTCGCACGAGAGCAATCTCATGATGGGTGACCCACTGGAAAGTTCTCGTGTGAGTTCCCAAAAACAAAACCGTGAGGTCGGGGCCCAAAGTGGACAATATCGTGCTATGGTGGAGTCGAGCCCAGGATGTGGTGGGGGCCAGGGCTGGGATGTGAAAACTGTTGTGCACTGTTGATCCTAGTTATGAAAAAATTATTTAAAAATAAATTTACCAAATTACCCTTGGATTATTTTATGCATTCATATTTCATGCTTTGAAATTTTTTTGGCTAAGAGGTATTTTCGTCCAATTATTTTTGTCAAAGCCGGTGACACCAAAGTTTTCATCCGCATGTGCACTGTTTTGCACTGTGCACTTTTCCATTGGCATTCTATATATAAGATTTGGTGATTTCTAGTTGTCTATAATGTAGGAATTGGCTTAAGCTACAAATAATCACAATTCTAAAAGGAAATAAAACCTATTGCCATATATAATTTAGGATTCTCCCGGTTTATAAGGATTTATTATCCTAAAAAGTTTCTCTCTTGACTAGTATAAATACACCATCCTAAAATTCATCAAAGATAATTCAATAGTCTAATATCGTGCACATATATAAATATCACTCTTGCTCCCTTGCTCATTGCTTTAGTTCTATAAATCCTTAACTAACTTGATCGTTGGAAAATCTTCGAACGATACCACACCGGAGATTTCACGATTGTTTGCTCTTTCTTGTAAATAGTCGATCAAAGCACTCCTCCACGAACAGTGGTGCAGAAATTTGATTCCAACATGCATGAATACCTAAATTATATAGCATCGCAATTCTATCCTAGATTGGATTGTTATGCTTATGCCACACGCTTCATAACAATATTTATAGATTCCCATAATTTAAGTTTGTATAAAGCCTACTTAGTGTATAGGAGATCCTTACAAAAATAATAATTTTTCTTGTACCTAAGTTAAATTAATTTAATTAACATTGACTCTCAAAGAACTGAGAGATTTTTCAGTATGATCGGTATATGAGGTTGTACACCGCGTATCATTATACAAATGGTGGAATATGTGTGTTAAAAAGTTAATAACTTAAGAAATAAAATTCCTACCACTTACATAAAAACACATGGTATATCATTCGTGTTCCCATCACAATAAAAAATTTCTCCAAAGAACCCTTCAAAATACTACAAAATTTCAAAGGACTATGATTCTCTTCCCTCCTCTTTCCACCCCCTTCCATCCTCTCCTTTCACATCTCTTATTTTGTCTTTCTCTTACAATAAAAAATTAATATAAGATGTTGATGTGACTTAACCATGACCGTTCAAATAGGAGGAGAGGGAAGGGGAGGGAAAAAAAGAAAAGAGAGAATCCTACTCCAATTTCAAAAGCCAAAGTCCTATTGCCTAATTGTTCACTGTTCCCAATGCTATTGTTTACTTCAAAAATTTTTAGGGATAAGATAATGCTATAAATTTTCTATATGTGTCGCCGATGATTTTTTGCAGTATCTAAATTACCTATTTACAAAATTCTTTTAATCAACCAAAAGAAGTAATATATTTTCATAAAGTCAAATTTTGCTGTTTTTTATTTAAATCTCACCTATATATGATTTTAACATATATCTAATATTAAAAATTAAAAAATTAAAAACAAAAATCTCTCTCCCTACTCCCACTTCCACATTCTCTTTCTCCATTACTTCTTCCCATTTAAAAAAAAAAAAAAAAATGTTCACACCCAAATTGTCTAGGCATATGTTAGTATTTATTATTATTTCTAAATCACATATTAATAGAATCGTTTTTATTAGCCAAAAGAGGATGGAAAGATTATTTAGGTTTTTTTTTTTTTTTTCTTTTCTGAACAACGATATTGTCTACATTAAGGGGGAGGGGGTAGGCTACGCCACACAATAAGCTAGCAATAATGTGGTTCAAATTCGCCTTTGATGAGAATCGAGCTAAGACTCTTACTTACAAGTAAAGATGTATACCGTTAGATCATAGTACTAAGTGGCCACCTACATGGGATTTTAGCATATATCTAATATTTAAAAATAAAAAATAAAAAACCCCTCTTCCTACTCCTACTCCCACATTCTCTCTCTCTCACTCTCCTTCCCATTTTAAAAATATTCATACACACAAAATGTGTAGGCATATGCTAGTGAATATATACTTGAACTTTAATTGACGATCTTTTGTTTCATTTTTTCAAGTCATTATGTCCTTTTGTACTCCTTTGTTTCCAAAGAAACTATAGGCCTGATGGTCTAGTCTCTCACAGAGAGAGATCATCTCCGAATTTCTTCTATTAAGGCCACCGAATCAAGCGACTTGGACTTTTGAAATTTGATCTAACGGTTAAAAACAAATGTCCCCTTTAAAAGTTATAATAATTTTAACCGTTGGGTCAAATTTCAAATATCCAGATCACTTGATCTAGTAATCTTGAAGGAAGAAATTTGGAAATGGTATATTTCCGTCTCTCACTAAGTTATAGTCATAAATTATTTGTTTTAAAAAAGAAAAATGTTTACACTTTCTACCTTAAAGTAGTGTGCTTGAAAACTTTTTGTTGCGTTTCTTTGATGTTTTATATATTCTATTATTTTTATGAACAATCTTACATGTAGAATGAAGTCATGGTTTTCAAAGAAACTTTCTACTCTCCGTCGAACAGTAAAAGAGCATCTTCAAAGAGATGTTAAAACTGCCACATAAGTATATAACAATAAAAATTGACAGTAAACTTTTTTCAATTGAGCCTTCAATTTTCTATGTGACGCTGCGTCAATTGAAGGCAAAGCCTTCTGTCAAATTTGACAGCAGCTGTCAAATCCATTTAATATTTTTTAATAGATTTAATGGAAATATAATAAATGTGGTTGTGTATTTTAATAATTTGATTGGTTGCCTACATTAATGGACCCTAAATTTTAGAACGACATTATTATTTGACTGGATCGAAAAATTGTACAAAATACAAAATTGCCACATAAACCATCAAATATTAATTTAACTTTTTAAATTTGACATATCGTCTGGAGATGCTTTAAATGCTCAACCAACAATATGTTTTAGTTCAATAATGGGTGCGCGTCATATTGCCAGCATATGCCACCTTTATGTAGACATCTAATCTCATCTTCTATTAGAGTCCATATAGAAAATCAACAAAATCTTCTTGTCAAATTATAAGTGATAAAAATAGTTCATATATTAATTTCTAATTTCATATGGAACAGAACATGTAATCCTCTTTATTTAAAATATTTCTAAACGAATTTGAACTCAAGCAAACTGGCCAAAATAGTATTAGACTATCATACTCTAACATTATTGACATACACTATCGAGTTGCAAAAAAATTTACACAATCAACAGACAACCAATTAGAGCTCAGTACTGAGCTCGAATTTTTTAAGCTCGCACGAATTCAACTCGTATAATTCTGCTCGTCTAAGAAGTAGGCCAAGCCTAACTTGAGCTCTCAAAATATAAAACAAGGCAAACGCATGACAATAGTGATACCATCAATATTTTTTTTATTTTTTATTTTTTATTTTCAAACCATCAGTGCTTTTTTTAATTATTAAATCGTCTCTTATTTTATCATTGTCAATCACTAGTGGTTGCGCATTTAATCAGAGCTATAAATTGGCTCTTACTTTCATTCAGAATAAATAAACTTAACCAGTACACAAAGATGAAAAGAGTCCTTTTGTTCTCTATTTTTTTATTTTCTTGAATCAAAGAAAAGATGGTATCAATGCAGTAACACCCTGGCCAAATCTTATAACAAAAGTTAAAAATAAATAATATGAAACCCTTGCTACCAGAGAGTACCTATCAACCATCATAATTAATTACCATGACTTCAGTGGGTACCTATCAATACAGTCGCTCCATGGATTGTCATCACCACCTTGACCTAAATCCGAAACTGCCTTCCAAACAAGACTTCCGACCTTAAACCCTGTCCCAAACGCCAACATCCAAACCCTATCTCCTTTCCTAACTCTCCCCTTAGCCTCAAAATATGCTAACTCATAAAATACAAGACTACTCGATGTGTTCCCGAATCGGTGCAAACTCATCCGAGCCGGCTCAGTCAACTCGTCACTCAAACTCAGAACCCGCCCAACCTGCTTGATCACCGCTTTCCCGCCCGTGTGAATACAAAAATGATCAAATGCCTTGGTAAAATCCGGGACTATCGGTTTCGACTTCCCCCCTGAAAATGCACAACCAATGACCGAGTACACGTAAACACCAAGTTGAGTCAGTGGTAGGACTCGGGGAGCAAGTATTTTGATGTGCTCAAGTAAATGCATGCCCGCAACCGCTATTAAATCTTTATTAAGAGCAAACCCGGTATTGCCCTTGTTATCCTCCTCTTGAAATGCGGCTTTATAAGCTCGATCACTCGCTCCGTGGTGAGTACGAAGCGAGTGAACGAGTTCCATCTTTGCAACCAGGCGGCAACAAGGGTCGTTTGTGATCAATGCGGTCGCACAGCCGACTCGAAAAATGCAATTGGTTACAAGCATGGGACGGTTATCGCCATAGTACCAATCCAAACTAATAGTCTCGGTTATGACCACAAGAGCATAACCAATTTTTCTGCTTTGCTTCAACAGATTAGCGGCTAGATCAATTGATATTACTCCAGAACTGCATCCCATGCCACTTAGATTGTACGTCTTTACGTCGGGTTTGAGATTGAAACGGTTGACAATGAGGGATGTGAAGGAGGGCACGGGAGAGAAGCTCCCGCATGTAACAATTAGGCAATCGATACGACTTGGGTCGATGTTGGTTTTGGCAAGGAGTGAGTTGATGGATGAGAACATGCCTTGTTGAGCTTCATCCAGAGCATATTTCAAGTTCGCTTCGGGGTTTGATTCGAATACGAATTGGGGTGCGTAGGTCTCGTCACCTAAGCCGGATTTGAGGTAGATTTTACGCATGAATTCTCCGCTTTCTTCGGTGAAGCGATTCGTCCTGCGTACGAAGGACTCGGAGGCTACGTAGCTGCATTTTTGGTTGGGGTTTGGTTGGAAGCATGAGAAATTAAGGAGGAAGATGGACTTGGGACGAGAGTTGTAGTAGTAGAAAAATATGGAAATGGAAAGGCACCAAATGCAAGACAATGAAAGTGTAGGGTTGGTGGTGAAGAGAAAATGGAGGATGTTTCTGTATTGGACTGGATTGGATCGGATTGAATTAGACTGCATGTTAATTGATAAGAGAGTTGTGGTTAATAAAAGTGCTGCGAAAAAGGCTTGGTGGAATTTGAAATTTGAAGTGGACTTCTTCATGTTTGTTTTCTAAAAGTTGTTTTTTGCAAACTCAGTGAATGAAGATTGGGGGAAGAGGGTGTTATATAGAACGGATATGATTTTATCACTTTTTTTTAACCGCAGACTTTTTGTGTATTTTTATCTTTTAGCTCTCTTTTAATCTATTTAATTTAAAGGTCAAATATGAACAGAGATGGATACGAAGTAAAAACGAATAAACGAGTATGGGAAAATTGATTTTCCTATATAAAAATGTGAAAACTGAAAAGACAGCAACGGCCTTCTTGACAGCCAACTTTTCTTGTCGACCAATTCAGCGATATGAACAATCGTTTTGTTTCTGTTGATGGAATCCATGAGGAGTAATGTTAAGGGAGATTAAATTTACAGAATAAAATTGCAAATTAAATGATGTGTCACCAATAAAAAATGAGCACGTTTATCAATGTTTATAGAATTTATTATCTATTTTTCTGGGTTATACCGTATACATGCGCAGATAAATACGTAATCCCTTTGACTTTATGGATACAGTCCTGGAAAATACATGTCTAATTATTATAACTGGTTTCAAAATTTATTACTTAAACCTTGCCAACGAGAAATTTTTAGTTGTGACGGGAATACAAGTGGTACATCATGTGTTTTAATAAGAATAGTGGGAAATTTTATTTTTAAGTTATTAACTTTTTAGCACACATATCCCACCATTTATTTAGTAACACATGATGTACCACCCCGTATACCAGTCACCGAAAAATCTCTCATTGCCAACAAAACCCCCGCCTTTCCTGTAGCGGCGTACTAAGGCAGGTGGGGATTTCAATTGTCACACTACACTAGTCATTACTCAAGGATTCATGATGTGGTGGAATTTGGTAATGTATTAACTCAGTGCAACATTTTCCCAAGCAAATGTGAAAGAATTAATTGTTCTAACCTCTAAAATGAATTATTTCGATACTTTTCATTTAAACAATAAAATTTTGTTGTAATCACATTTATGCATGATCACCTACTTTGACGGTGTAATAAGAGCATCTAAAAAATATGAGATGTCAAATTTAAACATAAAATTTGAATTTGACAGTTTATGTGACACTTTAACATCTTTTAAAGTTTTATTTTATCACACTATTTTCTTTTCAAAAATTTAATTATATATATATAGGGAAGTGTTATTGGCACTCAAAAAATCTCATTTTACACTCCTCACAAATGTATTTTTCTTTCTAAATATAGAAAGTTTGGAGTGTAGAATGAGAATTTTGGAGTGCCAATAACAATTCCCTATATATATATATATATATAATTGATAAGGATCCTCGTCGGATTATATGTATTCAGATCTGGGATGAACTGAAAACAAAGACAAAACATCTTTGACGTTACAATTTCTCATCTCACAAGTTAAATCAGTCACACACCTTCACACCTGAAACTAAAAATAACAACTTTTCTGCTTCATTTTCAATTCAATCTCTCTCTCTCCCTCTCTTCCCGCCATTTCTTCAATCCTCTGCAACCAAATCTCTGATGCTAAACTCACTTCATAATCTGGGGTTCCATCAACTGCGTTCATGTCCATCGGAGCTCCACCTCCCAATTGGATCACAATCATCGGTTCCTCCCAAGTTACTTCCTCATTCTTCTCTCTTTAACCCTCCCTCTCTCTGGATTTCATAACTTGCGAACTCAAATTTATGAATCATTTACTTTCCAATGATTAATGGAGAGAAGACTGCGGAGGCCGAGATTGTGAGGTTCGAGTAAGAGAGGTTGGTTTATGGGTTTGGTTTTGAGAAAATGGAAGAAGAAGGACGAGCGGCCGAGGCTGAGATTCTCATATTAGAGTGAGAAAGGAGAGTTGCAGATTTGATTAAAAAAAAAAAATTAATTAAATGATATATGAAGTTGCTATCGAATTTGGTGGCAAGGGGGAAAGATTCTATTCCATGTCATGTCACGTCAAATTTGGCTTCTCGGTTGGAAAATATTGTTGTTATCTTTTCTTATCTTTACTGTTGATTTGGATATTTTGACATCTCATTTGGAGATGCTCTAAGATGTTTTCAGAACATAAACACCAACTTTGTTACATTAATAACAATGTAATTATTTGTTATTAACTATAGCTTTATCATTAGTATGTAACATTGAAAATGGATGAAAATTTTGTTTAAGGGTGGTTAGATGAAATCACAACTTGTTGACTCTAAAAATTACAAGGCCTACGTGGCACACAGGCCGAGTAACTAATGAACTAACTACGTCATTCGGTTGATGCGGGGGGTGCCAACTCGTCAGCCGAGCTCGGCCGAGGAGTACAATTTGTTGATGTTGAGTTGAGAGCGTTGTTGACTTCTTGATCTTGCGATTGCGGCCGAGGAAGGAACAAGTCTCGGCCTTCAGGTTCTCGAGCCTAAAGACAAGGCTGCTAGTTCTACGAAGTTCATGAATTGTTGGTGCTAGATTCGGTCACAGTGATTATATTCGTAAGAGTATAAGCACGTTGAATCGACACCAGACTATATGGGCACAAGTACTTAAAGGAGATGTATGTCTTGATGGTAAATGTGGTTCGGCCGTCAAAATGCCGAACTCTGAAACTCACTTGTGAGTATCCAATCATAAAATCACTCGGCGTTCAATGTGCCGAATGCCGTAACTTGTAACACCTTACTTCGCCGGGAAGACTAATAAGATGACCTCTGCCAATAAGGATTCGGAAACCCTTCTCGATCGAGACTTGGATAGGTAACCAATCGGCCTCGACGTAGTGCTGTTTATCCAAACTGAAGATGCTCACTGGTTGCCTCAACAGTGTTGTTTATCTAAACTGAAGATGTGTCAGTGGAAAAGGAAAAAAAAAATCTCAAGATGTTTGAGAGGTTTGCACAGGGCAATTGTGTGTTGAATTGGAGGTCCTTTGAATGATGCACTCTGCTCTCTATTTATAGCAACAAATACAAACCTACGTTCGACCCAATAATATTATTTTGGGCCCAAACATTGCCCCCTCGCTTTTGAGGTCTTCGGCATACAATTCCTTAGTCGACTTTCGACCTTAAAGGAGTGAAATTAAACCCTACAAGATAACTACAGGATAACGAAAAGCCTCAAACATCCCATCCATCGGGCGCATTTATGAAGCACGATCGCACGATCCAAATTCCCATGCACGTCTTGCCGCGTGTCAATCCTTTAGTTAACCCAGCAGCCCTTAATCATGACCCTCGAAAACATGCGCCAGCCAAAACATCTTTTCCTTGTTAATGCATTAAATCTAACGCAACACACAATCGTGCGTCCTCAAACCATGAAAACCTCGATCTTATCCCCTAGATTCCCTAGATATCCATAATGATTAGTGATTTCCCAGTCGATTTCACCCTAAAATTTGAAAATCAAACACTTTTGAAAATCAAACGTTTGACCTTCCTCTCGAATTGCCTATAAATACCTAAATCCCTTCCATTTACATTTTACGCCTTCAAAAACCTTGAAAATCGTCTCGTTATTTTTTCCTTCAAAATCCCAGAAAATCTCAAGCTCTTAAACCAGAAATCTTCATTCAAACCCAAACAATTCCAATCTTCATCAATGGCTTATTTCATCTCACAGCTTTCTGACGAATGCAACAAATGCAAAAGCTTCATCGACCGGAGTGCCATCAAAACTCTGCGCTTCGAGAGTGATTTGAGCACCACTCACCAAATCCTAAGGCCACTCTTCAAGGACATAGTACTGTCGTCCATTACCACGCTCTTCAAGGCTCATTACCTGACACTTTTGCTGCAAGGATTTGATTGGTCAAAATGGGACCTAACAAAGCCCCAAGGAGTCTGGCCTACGACCAACGCCAACTGGGCAGCCTGGGTCATCCAGATGGAAAACTTCTTCCGTTAAGAATGAAAAGCTCTTGGTATCTATGATGCCATTAGACTCTCGACCATGGAGCTAGCCATGGACAAAGAACTTCTTATGGCCGCACTAAGCCTCTGATGCTCGACCACCAACACCATGATCCTTCCCTTTGGCCCTCTTGGCCCCACCATCCTTGACATTTCAGCTATTGTTGGGACTTCTCCTTTTGGCATCCCAATAGATGCCGCTCTTTTTGGGTGCTCGTCGAATCTCGACCTCAAGGCACTTTTCGACGAATGAGCCGTCGAGACGCTAAGTCAAGATGGTCAAGAGCCTTCAAAAGAAGAAGTTCAGAAGTTACACAAGAACTTCTTTAACTATAACACCCTCATCCTCCATTTCGCTGGCCGAGGGGAGGCGAGTCTACTGAAGGGGGAACACGAAGCCTTCCTATTTTACTGGTACAACAAGTTTATCTGTTGTACCAAGTCAAACAAATACTTGGTCGAAAATATACTGGTGGCTGAAGCCTTGGCTAGTGGCCACACCCTGGCGCTCAGTTCGGCCATTCTTGCCAATCTCTTTTACTGCCTGGTTGAAGCGACCATTAGTAAAATCGACCTAAACCAGAATGGTCCTCTCTGAGTCTTCCAACTCTGGCTATAGGTCTATTTTGCCACACTTCAGCCATAGATCCCCAACTTCCAGTCCACTAAATTGCTCGACCTTCAGTTGGCATCCCGACCGGCGTCTCCTCATCGGGTCGAATAAGTCTTTAAATATTTCTTCGGTCTAGATGTCCTTTCTGATGACAAATTTTTAATATGTCGTCGCCAAGAGTACCCCTCTTCCATCAGGCTTCCAACATCAGCATGGAGTGAAAGTGAAGATGCTAATCTTCGTCAAAACTGGGGTTGTTCGTGTTAACACGCGACCTTTCCCTTGATTGCGACTCTCGCTGAGCTAGCTAGGAGGTCTACCATCCTCACTTTACTGCCCAACAGCTCGGCTACCTCCAAGGTTGTCTGATGCCTCTACTTACTTCCCGTTCCCTCCTAAGCTGAATACGCATTTCTGGTTCTTCAGAGAGGAAGTGCAGAGATACCGAGAAAGAGTTTCAGGAACGGTGTAAAACATTTGTTCTTCGACTAACTGCTCCTGAATTTCTTGGCACTGACACCTTCGGCAACTAGTGGGAAGAGTATACTCAGGACTTTTTTAGGGCTTCGGTCGAAGAAGTCATCAACAAAATTTTCGATGACTGACCCAAAAAAACTTTTGCCCCTCAATCCAAAGAGACGACCCGAGGTATACGACTATATCTACCTTTATTTCCCCTTTTTATTATCACTAAAATTCACTAATTTGATCTCGCTTTCTTAGATAGTCGAATGTTGAAAAAAGCGAACTTGATCGCCGCGGTTGCGCCCAGGAAAAAATCGGTCCCCTCCAAGAAAACCAAAGCCGTCGCGCAAGTCCCGCAAAGCAAACGGCCTCGCCAGGGAACTGAGATGGCAGATGAATCCCCTCACCCCATAAAATGCATTAAAAATTTGGCGAAGAAAAGAGAACGGGAGATTCACGTTATCTCTAGCCAGACTACGGGAGCGACTGCTCCCAGTGTCTCTCCTTCCGCTCTTGTCACTGAAGCCTCGATGGAGAAACGGTCGACACCAACTAGCCAAGTGGCCCAAATTCAACTGGTCCCTGGGGTCGTGGCTGAACCTGTTGTTGCTCCGTTGGTTAAAGAACCTGTGGCTCAGGGGCCGACCGATGTGCTTGTTTTGGAAGAGGTGGCCCCATTCGTCAGGACAAATCTCCCCAAAAAAAAATCAACGATCATCTTGGAAAAGGTATGATTATGTTGGTAACTCCCTTTGTCCCATCAAATTCACAAGTATTAACAGCTTTTTCTTTCAAGATGACGAAAACGATGAGATCCCGTTGGCGAGTTGTCCTCGACCAACCAAAACTCCTACCACTAATCCCCCTCCTGTGGTTGAGGCGGTTGACCAAGTCGACCCTTCTGCAGCAGACCGTGGGAAGAAGCCTCTCGTCAAGCCTGAAGCGACGGTGGAGACGCCAATCCATCCGCAAGATCAAAACCTTGGCGTTCCTTCTCAAGAAGTCATTTCGACTTTTGTAAGGCTCGATCCCTTTCTCTTGTTAGTTTTACTATAACAAATCTGAAATGAGAAAATATTAAATGTCAGGTGCCCGACTATTCATTTCACCGACAATTCTATGTGCGGAAGTGTGTTATCTATATTTCCTGGACACCTCAGTGGCCGTCGAACGTGGATAACCTCCATTGGCTGCGTGAATTGATGAGCAATCTTAAACACTAGGCTTAACCATTGAGCTCTCCAAGTTCGAGTAATGAACCAAGGGACATGACCGAAGTCTCCTCTCGACAGGTTTAAAACAAATTCCCTCTGCTATGTTGCTTATAATTTTCCTTCTGCTTAATTTTTTTTCCTGTACAGCCTTCGTGGGAGGTCGAGCTTGACGCTCTACTCTTAAGCACCTCTGGAGCAGCTGTTTCTTCTACCGCGTCGGCCGAGCCTTCGGAAACCATGGCCGAATCCCGTGCTTTTGCTAAGTTGCAAGAAATCCTATCCCTCTCTGCCTCTCAGGTCTTCTAATGTAAAGGCCTTGACTCCGTAGGAAAGTGCCTGAACGACCTTGCAAATGGCAGCTTCCTGAGCACTGAAAATGTCGTCTATTTGTCTGATCAACAATTTATCACTTTGGAACAAGCTCTCCGGGCCGAGGATGACCTAAAGGCAGCAAAGATTGCTCATGAGGCTAGTCGGTCGAAGGTTGAGGCTATAAAAGCAAAGAAGGCACAGCTGACCGGCTTTGATCGCCAAATTTCTGAGCTTCAACGTCAAATTGCCGAGCTTCAACAACAAAGGTAGGCTGTTACTTCAGAACTCAAGAGGGATTTCAAGATAAATAAGGCTCAACTGACGGATTTCGCTGCTGACATAAAGCAGATCCAGCAGCTTCAACTTAACAAGAAGACGAGGTAGGCTGAAATCATACTAAGCGAAGTAAGGTGGCTGGAGTTGAAAGCTGCTCTTGAAACCTTTCTTCCTTCGACCCCCTAGAATTTTATGAACCTTTTACAAATGTACTTGTACGTTATTTTATAAATTTAATGCAACGATCTTTATTCTCGCATCTCTCAAGTGACTGGGTAGTATTTCTTTAAAAATTTCCCGTTGATTGACAACTTGTGCACTAATCCAGTCAGATCCTTGAGGTGGTATACCCCTTTGCCGAGAATTTTGTGAATGACGAACAGTCATTCCCAATTTGGTGACCATTTTCCGAACCTAGGGTCTTTAATTCCAACTAGTAGCACGGTTTGCCATACCAACTCTCCTTCGCCGATCATTTTTTGTCTGACACACCGATTATAAGCTCACTTGGCAATCTTTTTCTGTGCCATTAATAAGTTATAAGCGTCAAGCCGAATTTCTTCTAAGTCTTCCAACTCTTGTCTTATGGCTTGACTGTATTCAACACTAAACAAACTACTTTGTTCGATCACTCGCAATGAATTTATACTCAACTCGACCGGTAACATAGTGTCCTGTCCATAGGTTAACGCGTATGGAGTCGTTCCGGTGGCTGATCAGGGTGAAGTTCGATAGGCCCATAACACTTCATTTAGCTTCAAATGCCACATACCAGGTCTTTCTCTTACCATTTTGTTAAGGATGTCGATCAAGACCTTATTACTTGCTTCGGCCTGCCCATTTGCCTGTGGATAATACGGCGTAGATTGCTCGAGTCGAATATTTAGATTTTCCGTGTACTCCTTAAACCTGTCGACTGTAAAGATTGTGCCATTGTCAGTTATGATCGTTTCTGGTATGCCGAATCTAGTCACAATATTTTCCTCCACAAAATTGCGAACTTCTTTGGTTGTTAACTCGGCGTATGATTTTTCTTTGACCTACTTAGTAAAGTAATCGGTTGCCATTAGCATCCACGCATGTTTAGCTACTCCAGAAGACAGCGTGATTTTGCCAATTACGTCCATTGCCCATCTTCTGAACAACCATGGTTTGGTAACTGAGTGAAGTAATTCGGCTGGGACTTTCTTTATAGGTTTATGAATCTGACACTATATGCATCCTCGGGCATATTCAATGTAATCCTTTAATATACTCGGCCATAAGTAGCCGTGTCGACGAAGCAACCAATGCATTTTACATCCTGATTGGTGAGCCCCACAAATCCCTTCATGTACTTCGACGATTGCTTGGTATGACACGTAGTTTGTGGCATGGACTTTTGTCCTCTGGTCGTGTTTGTCGCTGAGGTTATCGAGGTATCGTATAATCGTCATTCTCTAATCGTCTGGCAACGTCTCGACAACACATACTTCTATAGGATCTCCTCGCTCTAGCAACGATGGTAAATACATCACTCATGTACATATCACGTGATTATGCTGGAGAACTTGTTGATTAACCAAGGCTGGGTAAGATCGTCGTCCTATAGGTGTTGCCCGACCTAACTCGCCCCTTGGGAGTTATGCTCTGGAGTCTATTTAGGCGAGTTCATCTGCGTCAGTGTTTCGAACACGCGAAATGTGCTCAAATGTAATTCTTTCAAATGACTCAGCCAAATAGGTGGCAACCATGTGATAGGGCGCCAAAGTACAACTTATGCAATGAAAAATGTTGTTTAGTTGGTTAATTACCAGTTCAGAATCACCAAGGATGAGGACACGGGCTGCTCTTAAGTCATGAAGGACGTGAAGGCTGATGATAAGAGCTTCATATTCGGCCTAATTATTCGTACAGCTGAAGTCTAATTTGAGAGAGAGATACCAACGGTAGTGGTCAGGAGATTGAATCCAACACTAGCCAAGGCTAAGGTGCTAGAACCTATTTGGGATTTGGTTGTTAAAAGGTAAAAAAGTGTTCTTTGAAAGGTAAAAGTGTTTTGTGCTACTTAGTACTGCGGTCTAATGCTATTCTTATCACTTATAAGTGAAAGTTCTTATATTCGATTATCGTCAAAGTTGAATTTGAACCACATTATTGCTAGCCATTATGGGGTTTAGCCCACTATCGTTTGTTAGAGAAAAATAAAAGTTATGAAGTGTAAGATTAATTTCTTACTCTTCTCATATAATTACAACTTTAATAAGATAATATCTAAAGTGTAAAATATGGTAGAATTCCACAAGAATATCCCAAGATATAATATGATTTACACGATCACATTCCTAAACTATTAGGATTGCAATAGTGAATAGATTTTTTAAATTAAAATTTAATAAATTTCAATTTAGGAGGGACATTTTTAGAATTTGAATATTTCAATTTTTTTACCTTCTGACTATATATATTAATAATTACTAATTTGTAAATCTAACCTAGGGACTTTACTTGACTTTGATTTTCTTACAAGAAAATAGTCTTAATGATCTTTTGAGGAAGCCCAAAAAACGTTATGGTCACGGAATGCTGAGAAGTAAGATTTCTAAAACGCAGTAAACCGATTAGAACACAAAAATCTAACTGAATCTCATGGTAGCATTTAGCTCATTACTCTCTGACTGGTTATGTTCGGTGAAAATGTAATCCAAACTTTTTCCAAAGCTTTTCGACATGTTGTACAGATAAAACAACTCAATGAACCTATTGAAGTTATAATTACAGAATGGAACACTGGAGGTAAAAACAACTAGCGTGAAAGAGATTGACTTTAAAACTGTTGAAACCGAAAGCTTTCCTTCCAAAAACTGAGTTATTGAGTAAAGTGAACAATTTTAGTGAATTGAAAGAGAATGTAAGTGGATGGGTTTGTGGTATATAATATTTTTCTCATGCAATGTTCATTTAGCTACATTTCCAGTATGATTTGTATTTCTTTATGTTAAAGCGTCCAAGCCATCAATCAGCACTGATTTCATGTACCCACTGGAACTACTTTCTACGAAACTATCGGTGTCAATGAAGCAATTTCTTTGAGATGCCAGTATTACTAAGAGATGAAAATATAAGAACAATAATTGGAAATTCTATGTAGTTAGATAGTCCAACCAGCCATAGTTATCATTAACGTCAATGCAGCTTACATATATTTAAGTTATTCATGTTCTTTTGTTGCTCGCAGACTCGCAGTGTTCTCTCAGTGTTTGTTCTTAGCATTTATGATGTTATTTTTCTTCAGAACTGACATCGGTTTACTATATAATGTTGCAGGAACTGTTATACCTTAAGGAAGGAACACATTTAGAAGGAACCGTTAAGGAAATATTTCCATATGGAGCCCAAGTGAGGATAGGAGAAGCTGACAGGAAGTATGATGACCTTAAAACTTACCTCCAAGTTGAAGACCCAACAGGAAGCTGTACACAAGCAACTGCAGCACTCTTGTTTCTGCATGAGCCTTGCACCAGTAAACAAAAATGGAAGACCTTCAGTTCAGTTGACAGATGATGATCGTGTTGGAAAAAAGGCCTTTGTGTTCTCTGGTGAAAAAGACAGTCACGATGGAGAAAGGTCCCATAGCAGTGCTGTCGTGTACTTTTCTCTGATGTCCACAGGGGAGAAAAATAACATGCTTTGACAAGATTTGAACCAGAGGCCAATGCTCTCAAAATCGTATTTCAATTCCCAAGTGTTAAAATCCGCAAAGTGTTTGGGGTACTAAACTCATGCAGTTGTTGGATGCCAAGTTCATCCAGATGAAGGCTCAAAATCAGCTTCGTCTCCTCACAGCTACTGACAGTAAACAATCCAACTAAAACACGATGGACGCAAATTGTCTCTCCTTGCCGTGATGTATGAGTCAGCAAATCAAATATTTGTTTGTTGGTTAATGGTTATGCTACGGATTGATTGCAATCCGATAGTACTCACAACAATTCTGCTTTCAACAAGTGCCAGTCTACCAGATGCCTCCAAAATTTAAAAGAGGAAGAGAAAGTATCTGAACATACTCAAGATTGTTTGCATGAAATGGAGCGATCACGGTGATGGTTTAAAAGATGGAAACCCTCCTTTTAATCATCCGCTCAAAAACCAAAGGACCAAATTTGGGCCAGAGCGAAACGGCATGCCAGAGGTACAATGTGTCCGAGCAATCCAAAACAAAATAAAAGGGCATGGAGACAGCTTCGAACCACTTCAAATTCCGTAGAGGAGAACCATCTCAAATCACAAAGCTGGAAGAAAATATGTTACGTCAAAATTAACGGGTCAAATTTCTCAAGGGGCCAAGTGGCGCGAAGTCGCATCAAAATTCAATGGCATGAAGTTGCATCAAAAATCAAAGGCACAAAGCCACGTCAAAAGGGTACATAGGCAATCTAAGGTTGGACCTAGGTGCAGTCACAAAATCAAGTAAACACACAAATCCTCAAAGTTTATTTCTTTCATTTTAGAATCAAGGGGAATCCCTTTCTCAAAAGAAGGGTTGTAATTAATAGGCTCATAGGTCTACAATGGGTCGAACTCAAAATAATAGAAATCTCTTTGAAAAGATAAATGAGAGTGAAACTGTGTCGAGCAAATTATTTGCCCTCGTGACAATTTTTGCTCAACACCAATCGAGTTGTCTTACATGCTACATAAGATAATTGAATTGGTTTCTCCGGGAGACATAACGCATAAGGGCCAGGAGAAATGATCTAACAAACAACTGAAATATCTAATTGTTCAGTTATGTTTAGGTCCCATGATGTTAATGCCACAACATCTGTTGTTTCATAAATCATTTTTCATATGTTGAGGATTGCTCTAAGTACATTTTGTTTGCTGATGAAGCTTTTGTGAACCATGGTCTGAGGATTTGATGTGATATAAACTAATATACAAATTAAACCCTCTTTTAGACAATTGCAGTACGCGTAAGTAGGGATCGTTCTAGGCCGGGTATTAAAAGGGATGCTAATCTACACTTATTTAACTCAAAAACAGAAAATTAGACTCAAACAACTCAAAACAAACTAAACTGACTCAAATAATACAAAACTAAGTTAGATTGACTCAAAACATGAACTAGAGAGAAATTTGGACGAAAATTAAACTAAAAAGACTCAGAATACTAATTGGGAGTTGTTTTGATGAATTTAAACTAAAACTAAGTAGCTACAGAAACAAACTAAAGGTTGCACAAAATTGGGTGAATTAAAGGGTGAAAGGCTAGCTAAAGGGTTCTTCTCCACACATGACACATACGCATACAAATCGATTTCCAGTTATTATTCCTATAAACCATGAATGACAATGCCCCAAATTAATTGTGAACTACACAAATTAACTCTCAGATTTTCCTAATTTCATTGAATTGGACTCAGCGACGCAATCAAATTATTCTTGTCAAGTTCCCTATCTGAACTGCATGATAGAGATATATATCAAAGATCATTAAGTTCTATGAAAATCATAAACATTGACAAGGCATTCATAACTATGAACTGCATGATACTCCTGCCATGGATTTACTTAACAGGATCATGACTAGTGATTTCCACTACTTATAAATATAAGTTCATAACTATTAGGTGAAATTACCTTATATTTTAGCATCAGATTCATGCATGCAAACTAAGTGTGCACCTTTAATCAACATACAAGAATAAGTTATCAATCAAACAGATAAGTAAATCACATTCATATTTTACGAAACAATAACTGGAGGAAATCAATTCATATCACATATATGTTCATGGCTTTGAATTCACCTCAAACTAAAACGAAATTAGTTTCACATGTTTACAATTAAACAAAACCAATCTAATTTAAACATTGAACTAAATTTAAGGATAGAAAGAACCCATAAACGCTCCAACACTCCAATGGTCTTGGATGGCAGGTCATGGCTCAAAACTCCTTCCCTCCTTCCTTCCTTGCAAAGCTGCGGCACAAAGTTATTTTTCTGATTTTCTCTCTAAGGCTCTTTCTCTTTTGTGTGGCATAAATGGGTATATATAGGGCTAGGGTTCACGACACCAATCCTTGGAGGACAAGGATAAGGCACGGCAGAGTTGTAGGGGGAAAAGGTTAGGGTGGTGCGGCATCAATCTAGGGCTTCTAGAAGGGGGTATTGTGACAAGTTTCTAGAATGACAAGGGATAAGATATGCGGCACAAATCTAGGGCAGGGATAGGGCTTCTAGAACCAAATATTTAAGTGATTAAATGTGAAATGTATTCCCCCTTGCAGCTGGAATTAAGGTATGATAAGATTAGAATAGGATAAGATAAGGTTAGGTTAAAATAAGGTTTGGATAATGTTCCTTCTTTTTAGCTGATTCCTTATCTTCAATGTCTTGAATTAATTCTTCCAGATTTTAAGCACATTCCTAGCCTCTTCTGATCTTCAAAAACGTCCATCCACCTTGCTCCATGCATATGCTATCCATTCCAAACCCAAAACTGCTCTAAAATGCTCCAAATTGCCTTTTCTTGCCAACTTTGCCATTTGGACCTACAAACACATGAAAATAGCTTAAATCACTATAACAAATAGAAATTAACTAAGTAAATGCAAGGAAATAGGCTAATAAAGTTGCATAAATATGCTCCTATCAGGATTCAGGTTCATGGCTTTTGTTTTATTAGGCTCTGCAAGAAAGAGAGACAAAAACATCATCGTTCTTGGAAAATAAGAAAAGATGCAAGGCTTGCAGCATTCAACTTTTCTTGGCTTGCAGCATTGCAGGCCTTGAAAGCCCCAACTGATGCCGAATTCAACTTTTCTTGGCTTCCAGCATAGCTGGCCTTGAAAGTGAGCGTGGCCTCTTTTCATCAAACAGCGAGGTAGCACCATCCCTTAAGAAAATATTTGTTTCCCGTCAGTTATGATTTACTCGTTTTCGCCTGAGTATTAGGCAAAAGGTGACCGCTGTGCTCGCCGATCTTAAAGTTGAAATCCCCTGAAGATGATGCTCTAAATTTTAACAAGTTAAGCAGGTATGCAAATTGGAAATGGTTCAAACCTGAAAAGTAACAAGAACTAAGGTGATGCTTAAGGTTGGCCTGTGATATTGGTAGTTCGAAAAAGCACTGTTTAACTTTGCCATTCATCTCATACGCACACATTCCTCGAGAGTGGACAAGTAAAAGGGCAAACTATGTTGTTTTGGGACTAATCTTACATTTGAAGACTGGGAAATTCAAAGTCTCATATCATTTCTCTCGCTCGTTCGATCTTCATCTGTAAATGAACTCTCATCTCCAGTATGATGGTGCACTCATGTTCTAGTTATATATGCAAATTTGTTTCAGTGGGCTTGCATTTGAAAACTTAAAAACTAAGAAAAGAAGTACAGGTTTATTTCTAAATCACAAAAATAAGAAAGAAAAGAAGTACAGTTTCATTTCTAATCACAAAAACTTAAAACTCGTTTGCTTAAGAGACAGATCAGGGAAGTCACGGCTTGCAAGTTACAACAGTTTTGCTGCAAAAGAGCTTTTAGCTTTCAAACAACACTTTTTTCTTCACCTTCACAAGCAAATACCAAAACAGGTTTAATTCGTGATCAAATCAGTTAGGCAGAATTACAAAACAAGTAGCTACGACAGTGCAATACACCAGTAAGTTTAAATCTTACACAACAAGGAGTGACAATTGTGCAATACAACAGTTCAGAGTTTAGGTGCTTACTCAAATTACACAATCTCCACACAACCTGACAAGCATGGCCTGGTTCAACAGAGCATATTGATTTAAACTCAATACCCAATTACCTATTAACATAGTGTTAAAGATCCCGTGGAACTTGTAACTCAGGAATCAAACTCACCTAGCAACATTATTGCTACAAAGCAGTTCCTTGATGGGAACGCCGTCGGAACCAGGAAAAAGCCCTGACACCCGGAGACCTTCGTATTCAATGGCTGGAAACCCAAAACATCCCACTCGCCCCACCTTAGAGAAAATTTCCTTCACCATCCCCAAATCAGCAAACTTCGGCCCAATCCTACCTGTTTTAGAATTGAACATATCCTTCGTATGGTCCGCAAGTGAATTAATGTCAACCTCAGACTTGGCAAATACAATACGATGAACATACGCTTTCCGAAAGACACCCAACCGATGAAAGAAGGCCAAAGTTCCCCATTTCTTAAACATAGGAGTTAACTTTAAAATAGCATCTGCTCCATCCTTTGACTCAATTGATACAAACAACAGCAACACCTTGTCCTTGTGCATCTCCAAATCTCCATACGAGTCCAGGTACACTTGTGCAACATTGGATGTGAAAGACAAACATTCCCCACTAGCAGAAATACATTTAACTGAAGAAAACAAAACAAAACAAGCATCGAACAAAATCTCTATAAAACATATAAATTAACAAAAATACAAAGAATAAGCTAACTGAAAAACATAAAAAATGAAAATACCTTGAATGTCTCCACCACAAAATTTGTCCACAAGAGCACAAGACACTATTGCTCTGGCAAAGTAGTTCTTCGCAAATTGGACAAAAATGTCACCAACGGTCACATTGCCATCTTTTTCAAACTCCTCGCACCTATAATAAAGCAGACGTTAAGATATTCGAATTAAAAAAAACACACACACACACACACAAATAGGTTTGATACATTAATATATAAGGATTAAAAAGGATACCTTCTGAAAAACTCAGTTTCCACCAAGTACTTCCTAGCTTGTTTAATGCTAGATCCGAGAAAATCAAATCCAGCGTTCTCAGCAAGAGTAGAAACGTCTATGGGTGCATTGTTTTCATTTTTGGCGCATACCCTGTAAATAACAGGTTTCTGCAAAAATAAAAAATAAATAAAAATAAAAATTACCAATAAAAATTTGAAGGCCAAAAATAAAATCAATAAAAATTTGAATTCAAACAAAATATAAAATAACTCAAAAACGACATACCTGATCAACAAAACTACAGAAAAACGAAGCAGCATTCTGATACCTAAGCACCCAATGACGAAGCTGATCTTCAGTGAAATTGGGACGTTTATTATCACCAGCAATTTTCTTCAAGTATTGGAGGCCATTCAGAGCAACATCTTTAAAGACAAGAAAGCTTTTCAGTTTTTCACAGCGATCAAGGTAATTTTTAGTATCGAATTTCATCTCTTCGACGACCGACTTGCTTCCAGTCATGGTAAGATACAGAGTATCGTCAAGTTTCCATATCTTGTTATAGTCATCACTCGCTTCAAAAAGAAAAATTGAATTAAAATAAACACATAAAAATACAATTAACTAATACATAAACAATTAATTATACAAAAAACTTACAAATGGTCAATTCGTCTTTCTTCGTAAGACGAGATTCAGAAGCTATAAAAAAGCAGGAACCAATAATAGCAACAATGTTGCAGGTCCCAAATAGAATATCTGCAAAAAATAAATTATTTAAAATTAAAAATTAAAAATTAAAAATAATTGAGCCAACAGTTACAAGAAAAAAAATAAAGAGCAAAAATAACCTTCGCCATTCTCAGGCTCCATAGCAACACTTGAGAAATACTGCAACACTGAGCGATTAAGAGGAACAAACCAAACAAGTTATGCTGGTATTTATACGTAAGAAAGATCATTCTCTACAAATAAGAAAAATCATCACTTTCAACTTGTACAGCATACCACACAAAAGGATCATAACTCAAAAATGCTTCTCACAACCTTAATCTTCCTAACAAAAACAACCCATATTTGATTCATTCGGCAATATCTATCAAATCAAATGCGAGAAAAAATTAAACAGAATCAAGGGAATTTATAATCAAAATTGTGGGTTGCTTTGCAATACAGTTGAGGAAGTCAAAATGAAAAGAATTTGGAAAGAAGAAAAGAGAGCGTTACCTGAATTGAAACAGCCGATTCTTCTGTCCAGTTCACCCGAGCATGTTTAGGGTTTATTAAATAGCGACTTTTTTTTCTTTTTTTGAAAGA
Source organism: Pyrus communis (assembly GCF_041283825.1). Classification (NCBI taxonomy): domain Eukaryota; kingdom Viridiplantae; phylum Streptophyta; class Magnoliopsida; order Rosales; family Rosaceae; genus Pyrus; species Pyrus communis. The sequence continues at coordinate 2,940,867 of NC_142574.1, forward strand.
AAAGCATGGCGGCGAAGCTACATAGGGGCAAGGAGGGGCGCCCGCCCCTCCGCTCGTCGGAAATAGCCACTGATGAGGATTATGCCCCTCTGCTCGCCGGAATCTGGGTTTGGTTCTGGTTGCAGCGCTGCGCTGCGCTTCTGCTGGGTTTGTTATGTTTTTTTTTATTTTTTAAGAGAAAATTAGAATTAGATATCTCTTTTGACATGAGAAGTATAAAATGGTGAAACATTCTGAAATATCAAGAATGTCCTCACTTCACACACAAAGCAGTATCTACAAAAAGCAGAATGCTTTGCATATGTGTCTATCTTAACCATGAACATTCTCAGTGGTAGCCCCATCAAAGGCTACGGTGGGCTGTAGCGTAGGGAGGATTTGTAGCAATATATATATATACTTTAGTGTATAATCTATATAATAGACAAAAAAATGTGTAAGAAGAATTATTTTTAATGAAACTAGCCCAGTGAGTATTTATCACAACTAAAAATATAAAAATTACTATGAAAATTATGATGTCATTTTGTTCAAAATTATTCTACTTTGAGATGGTGGGATTTATATAGTTTCAACCAATTTTTTTAAGATTGTCTTTACTTTTGATTTCAGTGTTTTACTTTGTGCTAGTTGTATGGTTGTAATTGAGATATTTAGTTTTCTATCTTCTTCTTGTGTTTAAATCTAAATATATGTAAAATTTTGTGATTTATTGTAATTTTGTTAGTTTGCAATTGCGAAGCTTATCAAGTTCTTGCCAAACAAATTTTAAGTATACAAATACAGAAGTTAAACATAAAGTTTTGCATACAATAATAAGTAGCGAAAAAAAAAAAAAACCAATTTTTTAAAGATTGTCTTTACTTTTACTTTCAGTGTTTTACTTTGTGCTAGTTGTATGGTTGTAATTGAGATATTTAGTTTTCTATCTTCTTATTGTGTTTAAATCTAAATATATGTGAAATTTTGTGATTTATTGTAATTTTGTTAGTTTGCAATTACGAAGCTTATCAAGTTCTTGCCAAACAAATTTTAAGTATACAAATACAGAAGTTAAACATAAAGTTTTGCATACAATAATAAGTAGCGAAAAAAAAAAAAAAAAAAAAGAGAACCATTTGATTTTGGGGTAATTTTTTTTAGCTAGCTCACAATATTTTATTGCTCCGCCCTTGAACATTATGGACCACTAGATGAAAACACCCACACTTTAAAATTCATTGTCACCCCTTAGATTGATCTTCTTATAACTACTGCATCGCACTCGAATCTTTTCACCATAAAAAATAAAATAAAAACACAAAAATAATAAATATATAAAGTGAGAAGGACAAAATGGTGAAACATTTTGAAATGCTAAGAATATCCTCACTTCATACACAAAGTTAACGTATAACTGCTTATAGAAATAAAGTCAAAATAATAATATCACAACATTCATAAATATCTACAAAAAACAGAATGCTCTGCATATGTGTCTATCTTAACCATGAACATTTTAGACCACCGGATGAAAACACCCACACTTTAAAATTCATTGTCACCCCTTAGATCGATCTTCTTATAACTACTGCATCACACTTTAATATTAAAAAAAAACACAAAAACAATATATATATATATGTGTGACATCCCACATCGCTCAGAAGAGTGATCCTTATATGTATATTCTCATCCTTACCTAGCACGAGGCCTTTTGGGAGCTTACTGGCTTCGGGTTCCGTAGGAACTCTGAAGTTAAGCGAGAAGGGAGCTATAACAATCCCATGATGGGTGACCCACTGGAAAGTTGCTCGTGAGTTCCCAAAAACAAAACCGTGAGGGAATGGTAAGCCCAAAGCGGACAATATCATGCTACGGTGGTAGAGCAGGCCCGGGAAGCGATCTGCCCCGGGCCGGGATGTGACAATTTGGTATCAGAGCCTAACCCTGGCCGCGTGTGTGCCGACGAGGACGTCGGGCCCCTAAGGGGGGTGGATTGTGACATCCCACATCACTCAGGGGAGTGATCCTTATATGTATATTCTCATCCTTACCTAGCACGAGGCCTTTTGGGAGCTCACTGGCTTCGGGTCTACAGAACTCCGAAGTTAAGCGAGAAGGGGGCTAGAGCAATCCCATGATGGGTGACCCACTGGGAAGTTGATCGTGAGTTCCCAAAAACAAAACCGTGAGGGAATGGTAAGCCCAAAGCGGACAATATCGTGCTACGGTTGTAGAGCGGGCCCAGGAAATGATCTACCCCGGGCCGAGATGTGACATATATATATAATATAAAAAAAAGTAAAAAAATAAAAAAAGAAAAGAAAACCACTCTTGATGGAACTAAAACTCTCCACACTTCCACTCAGAACAGCAGTTGCCAATACTAGAAAATGAACCACCATTTACCGCACGTTCTAAAGATCTCAAATCATCACTTAATCCCCACAATATATACAAAAAGTAAACAAACTCACTTTCGTCTTCTGCAAAAATTCATCTCCTCCGAGTGGTTTTTTGATGAATTTCATCAGATATCTCCCGTCAGTTAGAATCATTTCACATTGGTACGACTTACTCTTTCTCCAAAGTGAATTTCAGTTTCATTGGATTCTATTTAGTTGTCAAGAATCATCTCACACTGGCACAAATTATATACTGGCTTTTGGTTTAATATGTTTTGAATCTTATCCTACAGCCTCTAGTTTTACCGGATCATTCTGTTTGTGCATATCCCAACAACCTAACCACAACCCATCTTTTCTTTTCGTTTTCTATGTAGATTTTGGCTCTCTCCCATAGTACGTTGTTCTTTTCTGCCAAAAAGAATTTGACTAAGGGAGAGGGGGTAGGCTTAGCCTCACAATGAGCTAACAATAATGTGATTCAATAAATTGTTTATTAAATATTATTTTCTCTATTCTTAATGCAAATTCTATAGAGACCGATTTTATTATGTGAATTCAATTGCTTTAATTGGTTTATGAGGGGTTTCTTCTAGTATGATCTAAAATTATTCATTTACTTCAAATATTTGACTTTTCTTTTGTCAGTTTACACATATAAATACATTTAAAACGTATAAATTGCGCGTAGCACGTCATAATTCAAAAAATGTCTTATGCACGCGCGCCAGAGCCCTACTTTGGGGTCACGGCTTCGACAAAAAATAATAAGGCCAAAATGCCCCTCATCCAAAAAAAAAATCAAAAGCAGCAAAAAAGAATACATAAAATAATACAAGGGTAATTTTGTAATTTTAACCTTTTTTTTTAATAATTAATTTTTTTTTCTATAATTTAGTACTTCACAATAGACTAGCAATAATGTGATTCAATTTCTCTATTTTTAAACACGTTCGAAACATCTTAACAGGTGTGTAATGCCGGTTATAAAAAAAAATCTTCACGTGAATAATAATGTGATTAAATTAATTGTTAGATAATTTTTTTTTTTTAACAAAAGATATTATCTGCACTAAGGGGGAGGTGGTGGGCTTAGCCTCACAATGAGTTAGTAATAACGTGATTCAATCAATTGTTTATTAAATATTACTTTCTCTCTTCTTAATGTAAATTCTAAAGAGACCGATTTTATTATAGAATTCAGCTGCTTTAATTGGTTTATGAGGAGTTTTTTCTAGCATGATCTAAAATTATTTATTTACTTCAAATATTTGACATTCCTTTTGTCAATTTACGTATATAAATATATTTAAAACGTATAAGTCGCGTGTAGTATGTCGTGATTCAAAAAATATTACGCGCATGCATGAAGGCTAGTTTATAGATTAAACATTTGTTACTTTCTAACTTTTGATCAAAATGCTTTTATAGTTGATTAAACTCTATATTTCAGGTATATTTTTAACTTAAGTTTTTATTTTTAAATTCATTTTCATATAAAAAAATGCTCTCAATAATATTAATCAATTTATTACTATTTTTATGAAATCTTATATCTTTCTCAATTTAAGGATTCAATTATATCTAGTGGGATGAAGATTAATTGGTTGCAATATATATATATATATTTTTTTCAACCCATCATTTTATATAGATTATAAATAAAATAAAATAAAAAGAGTTATTTTATAATTAAAATAAGGATAACACAACGTACTAATAACCTGGTATGAACCAAATAAAAAATTGCATAACATACCCAAAGTAATATTTTATAACGTACCAAAATACTAATACATACCCAAATAAAATTTATATAATGTGCCAATCATTTGGTACATAATATTTAATATGCGTGCATGTTATATCTCTTAAAATCCGGATCCTCGTTGGATTCTCTTTATGAGGATTTCGGAGATTTGTGAATCGTGTTCGTTCATCATACATCGTGCGGTCAAAAATAATTTTAAATATTTTTATTTAAAATTAACCACAAATAGTACTTGACAAATATTGACTGCACGAAATATGATGAACTGACACGATTCACGGATTATCAGAATCCTTATCAAAATGATCCGAAGAGGATCCTGTTGGTATCTCATAATTGTATGTTAAAAGGTTGTTTGAGTATTTTTAGAATTCAAATAAAAAAGTTATTTGAGTAAAAAAAAAATTCTTTTCAAACGAATTGTGATAAGATAAGATGTTTGTTGTGGTTCTAGGAGATTTGTGATATTAATGGGTAAATTAAATATAATAAAAATTATATTTTTTTTGATTAAAAATTAGTAGAAAAATGTTTGATTAAAATTTTAAAAACTGTAGATTTTTTGTTCAAAAAATTCGAAATTAAGGCCCACGTATCAAAAGACCCATTTTTTATTCTAAGTCTTCAGGCCGAAAGACGTCGTTTTGGGCTTGGGATTAAAATGGAAAAATAAATGAAACGGTTCGTTGGTCCTAAAAAGAAAATAACATAAACGGGGGACCATTTAGGCATTATACAATTCAACTGCAGGCTGCAGAACCTAGGGCTGGGCAAACGGGGCCTGGACCCGCGGGTAGGGGCGGGTCCAAGCGATTCGGGGCGGGTACAGGGCGGATCCTGTTTTCAAAATTCTGAAACGGGGCGGGGCGGGTCGGGTCCATGTCATTTGCGGGGCGGGACGGGTCCTAATTGCTGAGAAACGGGGCGGGGCGGGTACGAACCGTTTCCACCTTCCAAATTTCCGTTGATTTAATCTAATCACTCTGTATCTGCCTGCCAGACTCCCAAGCAAACTATCATCGATACCCCTGGTTTTTTGCCTTCATGTACTGGTAATTTCCGCAGAAATAAGAAGATTATGCTCTCTGTGAAGAAATTTATTAGAAAAAGTCCACCTGACATCGTTTTGTTCTTCGAACGCCTCGACCTCATGAGTACTAGCTACACGCAGACCATAGCCATCACTCGCATTTCCAAATCTTCGGAATTCAGGAAGCTTATGATCTGGGGTAGTTCTCCGTTGAACTCGATCTCGTCGACGAGCGGCGATTTGATCAGCCTGACGAGCGCGCAGAGTACTCTGATCGCGTTCGGAGACGCGATTTTTATCAGAGAGCTGATCGTCGGCCGACCGATTGATTGAACTTGATCAGAGCTGCAATGGCGAAAGCAGTGTGTTCTTTGACTCGCTTCGATGACCGAGTCGACTCGCACAGAACTGACTCGAGCGAGGTGACAACTTTGGACTTCAAGATCAAATCTTGCAACTCATGGTTGAACCCCTGCGCAACTCGGTCCTCGAACTTAGTCAGTAGTTCGATCAACTCGTCCTCGTCGCCAATTGGGTCTTCTTCCAGAGCTCGCGTCAAGCTATGTAAGCACTCGCGGTCGATCCACGCTTGAATTTCGGACTCGATAGACCGGGCGAGTTTGGAGAGGCAGTGAGTCGAGCAGCAGCGAGTAAGCAAGGAGCGGATGCTGAGGTGGCCGCTGGACTGGCGGAGGGATTCGACGAGGGTTTTGAGGGTGGCGAGGTGTTGGGAGAGGGCGGAGAGTTGTGGGTCCCGGGAGAGGATGTTGTCGGACTCGGTCTCGAGCTCGAGGAGGGCGTTAATGGCGGAGGATGAGTTTGAGTGGGGAATCAGGTGGGTCTGTAGCTCGTGGGAGGCTTGTTTTAGAGCTTCTAGGACCTTGAGAACTCGTGGGCCGTCTTCCTTCTGATGGAGCTTCACCTCCATGGATATGGCGATCAGAAGCTGTAGTGATTTTCTGAAGAAAAAAAAAAAAAAAGGACCCGTGGACCCGGCCCGAACCGGCCCGTTTCAACCGGGCCGGGTAATGTCCGGTTCTTAATTTAAAAAATGTAATCCCCGGCCCGGCCCGGCCCGTTCCCTTTGAACTTAGGTCCGGTCCGGTTCCTTCAAAATTGGGCCCGGCCCGGCCCGTGCCCAGCCCTAGCAGAACCTTTGTTCTGCCATTGCGGAGCGAAAATCAACAGCAAGGGCTGCAAGAGTCTCTTTCGTGCCACTGCCGTCCAGCCATTTGAAAAACGTGTGCCGTCGCCCCTCACTATTCCACTAGCCACGGTCAAGTTTTAGGTAAATCTCTTATTTTCATTTGCATAATTTAAATTAATTGATGATTTGAGATCTATGTGAGAAGTGAGGTGGGTTTTGTATGATTTGTGTGAATTTATCTGGGTTTGGTGCTAATTATGGTTTCCAAGTTGAATTTGTTTTCTCTAGTTGGAATGAGGCATTCTCTTGTTTTGAGTAGGTTTGGATGGATTTGTATTGGGCATTCTAGTTTGAATTATCAAGTGACATTCATTCTTTTTTGTTTCAGGATTTTTATCAATCTGTTGCTTCCTTGTTGCAGCCTTGCAGGTTCTTCTCCTACGCTTCATCTTGTGCGCCATTTGTTACGCATCAACGGCAGTTTTCAGCTCAAAAGTCGCAATACACACTTTGTTATACTTCTTTATACTAAAAATTCATTATAGTAGTCAAAACATTTATAGCCCACTTCCCGAATGCTATGACTTCGATGGTTACATAAAATGCAGATTAACATTAGCATGTCATATTGATTAAAATCCTTTGTACTGTTAAGAGATAATAAGGTAAATTACATTTTGCACTCTCAAGTTTGGGTAGAATTACAACTTCTTACAACATCTTTAAAACATTTCAATTTCATACCTTTGTTATTATTTCATTTCAATTCCATACAATCGTTTCAATTTCTGTTAATTTTTCCGTTATTTGCTTATGTGGATCTCACGGGCCCATTATGCTTGTGCCACGTGGATTAAAAATTAATAAAATAAATTTTAATTATAGAAAGTGTCCACTCTCTCCTCCTTCAGCCCACCCTTTCCCCTTCTCTTCTTCTCTTGGCCTCCGCCCATCCCTCACTATCCTCTCTCTTCTTCTCTAGGAGCCACTCGACTCCCTCGCTTCCCTTGACCAGCTCTACCTCTTACGATTTGCGCCGGCATAGTGGTGCTTTGTCTTTCTTCTTTCTCCTTTTCTACTTGTGTTGCTCCCATCTCAAAGTCTCCACCTTGCTAGCATTAAGAACTAATACAGAAACTCCATTGCAAATCCAAAACAACCAAGAATGCTGGAAAATGTATGAATTTCAAAGAATTGAGCGCAAAGATTGAAAAGTGGTTCAAATCACAAAAATTCATTGCGACCCACCAAACTATAAGAACCCAGATCCGCACCACCCAAGGAAAACACACAACTTATGCAAGAACCTAGAAGATGGGACAAACTCAACCCATAAGACAAGACAAACTCGACTGCGTTCGACCACTACAGGACAGAAGCAGGAGGCAGAGAGGGAAGCTTCGACAAGGTATCTGATCGAGATTTGTTATTTCTCTTTAAGGCGGCTTCGAATTTCCTGCGGGTCTGCTTCAATTTACCGTATAAGCCAACGAAATCGTTGAGGAAGAGTCTGCTGCGAAGAGGCTGGATAGGGGGAACGACCATTGCTCAAGTACTGAAGGAGCTTCGAAATCGGCATCACTGACCGTAACGCCATTGTTGGAAGTCACAGAAAGCACAGAGAGAGAAAAAGTGAGGTGGGGGTTGAGTTAGAGAGAGAAGGACGAGTGTGTGGCAGCGAGGAGGGAGATAGAGGTGTGGCTGGATGAAGGATTTAGGCTAGGGTAGAAGGGGGAGGGGTTGACAAAGAGGTTGAAGATGAGTGTAGAAGTAAAGGATGGACCCACTATTTGAAAACAAATTATATTTTAATTTCTTTTCCTTTTTATATTAACATTTCTAAATAAAATTATTATTTTTATTAATTTTTAGGGTAAATTATATATAACTACCTCAACTATTGAGTCATTAACAGTTTCATACCTCGTCATTAAAAAGTTTCAATGTTATACCTTATCTTCGAATTTGTTGCAATGTCATACATTCCGTCAATTGTTTGTCAATTCCTCTGCTAAATGCTGATGTGGCTTGAGGTGGGGCTCACTTTCTATTAAAATAATAATAAAATATTATTAAAAACTAAAAAAAAATCATTTAATATTTTTTAAATATTAAAATAATAATTAATTAAAGAAAAGTTAAATAAATTAAAAAAACCCAATTCGTCTTCCCCCACCCGAGGCCAACCTGCAACCTAGAAAAAAAAAAAAAAAAAAAAAAAAAAACCATCTTCATCCTCCCCGACCTCCTCTTCCCTGCAACCCAACCTTTTCTTACCCTTCCTATCTTCCCTAAACCCATCGCGCACCCATCCTTCACCTCCTCCTCCGCACCCACCCTCTTCCTTCCTCTACACACCCCACTCCTTAAATCCACACCCAATTCCCCCATTTTCTCTATGCCCAATTTCTTCACCCGTGGAATCAGCCTGGTGAAGGGGGTTTCTTGATTCCACTTCACGAACTCGGCGATGGCGGCGTAAACGAGATATGGGGTTTTTTTTTTTTTTTTTTTGGGGTTGTAGCGTACACATTTGTGTTGGATCTGGGGGAAGAAAGGGGTGGGTTAGGGGAAGACGGGATTTGGGTTGTAAGGAAAAGGGGGTTGGGGAAGATGAAGATGGTTTTTTTTTTTTTTTTTTTTTCTAGGTTGCAGGTAGTGGGTGTGAGGGTGGGTGTGGAAGAGGAGGAAGAGGATGGGTACGCAGTGGGTTTGGGGAAGACGGGAGGGGGAAGAAAGGGGTGGGTTGCAGGGAAAGATGGGTCGGGGAAGATGAAGATAGGTGTTTTTTTTTTTTTTTTTTTTTTTTTTTTTTTTTTTTCTGGGTTGCATGTTGGGCTTGAGTGGGTGTTGGGGGGGGGGGGAGGACAACTGGGGTTTTTTTATTTTATTTTTACTTTTTTTAATTAATTATTATTTTAATATTTTAAAAATATTAAATGATTTCTTTTTAGTTTTTAATAATACTTTATTAAATTTTTAATAGAAAGTGTGCCCCACCTCAAGCTATATCAGCATTTAATAGAGGAGTTGACAGACAATTGACGGAAGGTATGACATTGCAACAAATTCGAAAATAAGGTATGACATTGAAACTTTTTAAAGACGTGGTATGAAATTATTAATGACCCAATAGTTGAGGTAGTTTTATGTAATTTATCCTAATTTTTAATCCATATGGCACAAGTATAATGGGCCTGTGAGATCCACGTAAGCAGATAACGAAAAAGTTAACAGAAATTGAGACGGTTGTACTGAATTGAAATGAAATAATAGTAAATGTATGAAATTGAAATGTTTTAAAGATATTGTAAGAAATTGTAATTGCACCCATACTTGAGGATGCAAAGTGTAATTTACCCAATATTATATGACTAGGAAAGTTAGAAATCTAGCTTAATTACGGTGTTCTATTCTACAGTTTAGCAATCATGCGTAGTGTGTAAATGATAAATTAAGATGGACTTTAAATTATCAACGACATTTATATTGTGTGTTAATGATTTGATTCCTAAACTTTTTTAGAACTTTTTATCTTTTTAAATTTGGCTCTTCTTTCGACAATTTTTAGCTTTTCCACCGGTTTAGAGGAACATGGGCCAGATTCGCAATTGGGCCTCCCTCTGGCACATCAGTACCAAATGAAAATCAAGCCCGAATGAGAAAAAAAAAAAAAATCAAGTAGGAATGTGTGAACATCAAAATTGTTAAAAATTAATTAATAAAAAAAATTGAAACACAATCCAAAACAATCATCGTTTCAGCTATTGGATTTCGTGTATCAACCAATTTCCAAGACTGAAAAAAAAATATCAAACGACAGAAATAAAACAAATGCAAACAAAAAAAATTATAACTTTTGTAACTTAAAAAAAATCAATTAGAATTTGTTGATAGAAGGGGTAAGATTCAACAAAACAAAACAAACCAATACAAATTAAAAACACAAGAATTAAAGGAAAAGTAGAAAAAAACACGCACAAGTAAATTAACTAGATTCGTAAATTGAACGAAAAAAAAAACAAAATTAAATTAAACAAGAACAAAAAAAATTAACAAAAACAGATTTACGCCTTCCGAGATATGATAAAATTGGAAAAACTTTGGAACATATATGCATCCGGTAAACATTTCAGATCAGATCTTCTCATTTCATATCTAGCGATGCATATGAATTGAGCCTAAACGGCCCGGAAATACAAAGCGGCCGACAGAGTTGCGGAAACACAAAATACACGAATCTGAAACTTTAACCTAATCTTGCTAGCATCTGAACCGTTGAAAAATAGTAACGCAAAATAATCCAACGGCTCTTGCTCCGCGTGTCGGTGGGCCTCCTGTTTTCAATTTCTGACCGACATTAAGGATGAGTTAAATGGTGGGCCTCCCCTTGCATTATTTAATAGTAGAGATAAGTTCGGACGAAGGATAAAGGTTGGTATCTCTCGCATTTGGTACGCTACCTCTCTCACTCTCACCGCAAGAGCAAACCCTAGATTTCCCGATCTCTCTCTCCAATTCACACAGACACACCCATGCCGCCCCAGACACCAGAATCCGGCCGGATCCTTCCTGATCACGAACCGATGCGGCCTACTAAAAAACCACGGCTTGCAGAGGCAGAAGAATCGGAGGCGCCAGAGGCACAAGGATCGAAGGCGGCAGAGGCACAAGGACCAGAGGCGGCTGTGGAACAAGGACCAGAGGCGGACGATCCTGACGAAAAATATTGGTCGGATTCTGGTATGCTTAATTTCTTTTTGTGCCAGAAATTTAATTTCATACTTAAATTCCTGAGTTCGAAACTTGTGTTTATTTGCTTTTTGGTGTATGTAATAAAATTTTGTTTGATATAGCAATTTTTCTTAGATTTGAAAATAGTTACACAAATTAAACTTTAATTGAATTGGATTGTTCATAGAAGAATGGTCAATTACTTCACCATCACTGCTAATTAGCTTCAAGTACTGCCTTTCTTTTGTGTTTTCAATATAAATTACAATACACGAATCGGCGGAATGAGTCGGTATGTCTGGCCTACCTGGTTATGCGTTCTTCCTAGCTTACCCATTGTGTTTTTTCATGCGGAATCAATTTGTTGCCGAAAGTTTTGTGAAATTTATCCTTCTGCTCCTAGTATTACCTTGTGAGCGTTGAGATGCTCCTTTGTGCATGTTATTTCCTCTAGGTCTTTAGTGCTTTCATATAACTAGAGGTTGAGAGGTCTGATGATTTATTGCCACTGGGTTGAGGAAATATTGTGCCAAAGTTTTTCAAGTTGCATAACTCGCTGCTCAAGTCTTTTCATTTGGTGCATGAATGATTGCGATGCATGACCCAGAAAGGATTATATACATATATATAAGTAACTAGTAATTTGTTGATGGGAGCGATCATTGACATGTCATTTCATCTCTCTGTTAATTTATATGTTTCTGTTTATGTTGTCGATTGGTTTACTGTCTTTCAATACATTTCTGGATTAAAATGAAAACGATTACTCGTTGAACGTAAGTTGTGTGGTCAGCGGTGTTTATTTCTTTTTCCTTTTTGGTTTTGGCACAGATGGTTCCGAATCAGAGAAGTATGGTACGTGTATAATTTGTTGGAAGGATGACCACACTGTTGCAACCTGCCCCTTGACGTATTTTGTCCCATCCGGCGTACTTGTCAGCCCTTATGCTGAAATAGTCTGTTGGTGTTGTCAGGAGGACCCAGAAGTAGCCCACCCTGGTGAAATAGTTGCACAGAGAGCTATGGTCAAGCCTGGTGTATAACTTGTACAAGAGGAAACTGCTGGCACCGGCACCTCCCCCTCCCCCTCCCCCTTCTCCACCTACTGGAGAGGCTCCGGATCCCTTCCACCAAATCTTCCCCTCCCCCTTCTCCACCTACTGGATGGGAGGGAAAGGGAGCCGGAGATCTCTCCCTCCCCTTCTCCACCTATTGGATCCCGTCCACCAAATCCTCCCAATCACCTAATCCGGATCCTTCAAATTGTCCACCAAATCCTCCCAATCACCTAATCCAGATCCTTCAAATCTGATTTAACGGCTAAAGTTATTATAATTTTTAAAGGGCCGTTGGATCAAATTTTAAAGGTCCGGATTGATTAATTGGGTGGATTTGGTGGAAGAGATATGGAGATGATCCTTTTCAAGAGAGAGCATATATATATATATAAACTATGATGAAAACTTTGTGGGTTGTACTAGCCTTTAGCGGCCTTAGTTTGTTTGTACCGTGCGTGGAGCGACTTAATTCGTCTCAAATACAAGCTGTTGCCATTATATATTAACTGTGCGAAGTGGAAGGATATGGTTATTTAGTTTTAAAGTTTAGTGGTACTTCTTTTCTTTAGTAAAAGAAAGGAATTACATCATTTGTTTTAAAAAAGTTGATCTTCCTAGCATTATTTATTTTTATCACCAATCGTGTGGGAATAGTTGTATAGCAGGATTACCCCTAGGCAACGGTCAAAGTGCTCCATGTTATTTATGCGAAGGAGTTGAAGATTTAGTACAGGGAATTGTTGGATAGCAGGTTATAAAGTCCATACAATTAGAGCCCTTTGAATTTCTTTGCAAGAGAAGAGTTATATGGAAAAGCACCAGCAAATATACAGAAATGAAGGGAACTTGAGGTTTATAGTTCATCTATTCAGTCAATTTCTTAATATCGATACAATTGAGTAGTATGAAAGCTTTAGTTAATACTATGCGGTATTTATAATGAAATTTTGGCTTAAAACGGTCTTTCACAATTAACAACTCCATCTCATTTTAGAAAGAAGAACGCGTGTCAAGTTTTTGTATATACTAGCCTCTTGTATGTTAAATTAAGGTTTTTATGGTTTTTTACAAAAAAAAAAAAATACAAAAAGAATCCAAATTTTTTATTAAAAAAAAAAAAAAATCATTTGAACATAAATTAGAAGTTAAACATAAACCCCACGTTAGTCGGGGTTTTGTTATTTTTTTTCTAAAGTTTAAATTCATTCAAAACTAATCTTTGTTGTAATGTTTATTTATTTATTTATTTATTTATTTTTAAAACGTGATATTATTATTATCTACATTAAGAAAAAAGAGATAAGCTTAGCCTCACAATGAATGAGATAACAATAATGTGGTTCAAATTTGCATTTGGCAATAATCTAAACGATCTCTCACTTACAAGTGAAGAGGAATGCCATTAGATCGTAATACTAAGTGGATTGTTGAATATTTTAACTTCTTTTAGTTCAATTGTAATTTTAAAATTCTTAAGGAGCAATTTATGGTACTTTAAATGTTTCACCATTTTAGAGTGCTCCATTATATATACACCTCTTACCACATGCTCATGCTTGTGGTAATTTACTCTTTTACATTTTATCTTTTACTTGTAATTTTATTCCTTTTATTTTTGTCTTAAATATTTTTTATATTTTTATTTTAAAAATTAAAGGACAAAATAGTCAACTGTATGTGTAGTTTTATTCTGTTAGTAGATTATTTTTTAAGTTAAAATTTAGTTTTAAAATTTAGTTAATCTTAATTTAGGTGGGATATTTTTAGAATGATGAACATTTAACATTTTTTGCCTTCTGACTTTATATACTAACATATATCCAGACACAACATTTTTATTTTTGTTTTTAAATTGGAAGGCGAGAGGAAGAGAGTGAGACACAATGTGGGAATGGGAGTGAGACACAATGTGGGAATGGGAGAGAGGGGAATTGGTATATATATCACATCTTTTTTCTTATCTACCTCTGTGTGTTTTATACTACCTGTGTCATGGATAAATTGTATTATCTACCTATCACACATTATTGATAATTTGTCCCAAGTTAATTGTGTTTATCTACCTGTATCATAGGTTATCTTGTTCTATCAACCTTATACCATGGATTAATAGTGTGCACACACATTAGTTCTTGATATTCTAATTCAAATTAAAAGTATTTATCTACCTATACCATAGGTTTTTGTTCATTGCTTATATTACAAGTTTTTGTTCATAGTCTACCTATATCACATGTTTTTGTTCATAGATTTTTTCATATGTTTTATATATATCATTCATTTCAACTTAAGTCGTGGGTTTATAGTCATACACATGAACTTACTTTTAAATTTTTTTTCCTTAAATTGTGGTTAGACTGAGGAATTCGAAGAATCAAATTTTGAAATTCAAATTTGAGTAAATAATGCATAAATTAGGAAATTTAAATATTTATTTATTTTTACTATAAAGGGCAAAACGGGAATAAGATGAGATTAATTAGACCTAAACTAGGAAGAATATCTAACTGGACTCAATCCAAAAGTAGTTGATTTTTTGGACCTGAATCTAAATGCCCCTACTTTTTAATGAGGTTGGCAGTTAAGGATAGAGAGAGGATGTGCGAGTTTAGAGTATAGCGATTGAGTGACATGGTTCAGAAAAAAGGAAAATGATCCTCACCGGATCCTTTTCCTAGGGATCCCATGATCATGACCGTTCATCGTACATCGTGAAATCAGTTTTCGTTAGGTACTATTTATATTTAATTTTAAATTTTAAATTTTGAAATGATTTCTGACCGCACGATATACGATGAACGGTCACGGGATCCTTAGGATCCCCAAGAAAAGGATCCGTCGAGGATCCTTTTCCCAGAAAAAAAAAATAGTAAAAAGTTGCTTGTGTTAATGCCCACATTTTTTTCTTTTCTAATTTTTTTTTTCAGTTATGTATTAAAAGTTATAATTGTAATTCTATTGGTTTTTGATTGAAAGAATTTTATTATTAATATCTATTTTAGATGTAGTTTAGATATTAATAATTAATAATTTGTAAATCTAACCTAGGGACTTTACTTGACTTGGATTTTCTTACAAAATAGTCTTAAAAGATGTTTGTGGAAGCCCAAAAAACGTTACGGTCACGGAATGTCTAGAAGTAAGATTTCTAAAACGTTGCCTTGCACAGTAAACCGATTAGAACGCAAAATTCTAGCTGAATCTCATGAGGTGCCCAAGATAACGAAAACAGGTATGCTACTCTTCGTCGACCCCTGTAAGTCTTTCTCCTTCCCCGGCTCGTCACTTCAAATTGACAATTTCAACTCACAAACCTCAGCTTTTGCTAAACCTTCAAGTTATAGCTCGTTTTCCACGGTTGGGTTGTCGAAAAGTCTGAAAATTTGTAGGAATTTTCCCGTTTGGCGAAGAACCCGGGTTACGTTTTGCTCTACGAGTGAGGTGTATGATGTTTTTCCAATTATCCATTTGGGTAACAAGTTTGAAGGGGATGGGATTGAAGAGAATGAAGAGTTTGAGCTGCTTGTTAAGCCTTCCCCTGTACTTATGAGTAATGGGTCTGCTTCAGAAGTGCATAAAGATTCCAAAAAACCGGATGAAGACTCCGAAAAGGTCGATAAAGACGAGGCATTGGCGCCTTTCTTGAAGTTTTTCGCTCCGAGAGATAGTGGGGATGGAGATGGAGTGGAAGAGAAGGGAGGTGAGGCGGGAGTTTTTGAGGAAGAAAGTGAATTGGATGGTGAAAATGAGGGAGCTGAGAACGTTAATGTGGAGTATTACGAACCGAAACCGGGTGATTTTGTGGTTGAAGTTGTTTCAGGTAATGAGAATAAACTCGACGTGAATGTGGGGGCAGACTTGTTGGGTACAATGCTGACTAAGGACCAAGGAGGTGCTGCCTTGTATGACAGAGATGGATTACTTGTTATGTGATACGAATTATGACACCGAAGAGATTATGGTCAGAGGGAAGATGGGGATTGTGGCAACTGAAGCTGTGATGAGGGGACCTGTGCCGGAAGGGCCAGTTGTTGAAACCGGCACTGTTTTGTTTGCTGAGGTCCTTGGAAGAACACTCAGTGGCAGGCCTTTGCTTTCAACTAGACGCTCTTTAGGCGAATTGCTTGGCATCAAGTGAGGCAGGTTCTTATCTCACTTTGTTTTGTTTCTTTCCTATTCATTGGACATGGCATTGGCAATTTTTATGGTGAATTCTTGTGCTTGCTGCATGACTTAATGTGTGCGTTTTCGGATTATCTTGCCTTTGCTGTTATTTTTTAGACCATATTTATCTGTTAATTCGGAACTCTTAAGTCTTTTATTATCATGACTTCATGATACTTGATTTTCTCTTCGCAACTACTACGTTGACTGTAGCATTTAGCTCATGACACTCTGACTGGTGATGTTGGGTGAGAATGTATTCCAAATTTTTCCTAAAGCTTTTCGACATGATGTACATTTTACAATTTGGTTCATTAGGGTGTCCGAGCTTTCCTTCCAAAAACTTACTTAATGAGTAAAGTGAACAACTTCACTGAATTGTGAGAGAATGCAAGTTGATGGTTTTGTGGAATGTGTGTGCGCGTATATATTTTCAAGCAGTGTTCATTTAGCTACATTTCCGGTATGATTTGTATTTCTTTATGTTAATGCATCCAAGCCATCAATCAGTACTGATATCATGTATCCACTGGAACTACTTCTTTCTATGACACTATCAACGTCAAATGAAGCAATTTCTTTGAGATGTCAGTATTATTAAGAGATGAAAATACAAGAATAATAATTGGAAATTCTATATACTTTTGATAGTCCAACCAGCCAGAGTTACCATTAACATCAATGCTTGCTTGTGCATGCTTGAAGCACTTGAAACACTGGAAACAATCCATTATACACTGTTTTCTTAAAGCCAGTGTTTCATAATGATAAGAGTGTGCTTTAGCCTTAAAGTATAGTGAAGGCAATGAGGATACTTAAGAGCGTGGATAAGGCAATTATATCTCTACAAATATCAAGAATTTTCATTTAGAAGTTTTTCTCATTTTCATCAAGATTCCACATTTGTTGAACTTTTTGTCATCTTTTGAACATATATTATAGTTAATCAATGTGTCCGTGATGTGTTTGAACTTAAGTAAGATTTTTAAATTGAAGTTTGAAAATCTTCTTTCTGGTGAAGCTATTTGTACAAGTATTGAGACTAGGAATCAGCAACAGGGTAGGGTAGGCCGGGTATTCTCATCTCACTCAGCCTCTTAATGTGGCACCAACACCTTTTCATTATTTAACTTTTTCCTTCTAATATAGTTTCATAAATTTGATTTGTTAATCTGCTTCTTGCATATATTTCCTAATGGTGTAGGTGGGTTGCCGGATGCATGTGCAGATTACTCGAATAGACGAAGCTAAGAATGACTTAGTATTGAGTGAGAAAGAAGCTTGGGTCAGTTAGGATATTGACACTTAAGTTATTCATGTTCTTTTGTTGCTTTGAGTGTTCTCTCATTTTTTATTTTTGGAATTTATGATCTTATTTTTCTTCAGAACTAACATCGGTTTGCTATATACTGTTACAGGAACTGTTAAACGTTAAGGAAGGAACACTTTTGGAAGGAACCATTAAGAAAATATTTCCATATGGAGCTCAAGTGAGGATAGGAGAAACTGACAGGAGGTATGCTGGCTTTAAAACTTACCTCAAAATCAGACTGGCTCATAGTTTCCCTGAATTTGTCTCTTTTGAAGAAATGTTGCATGTGTGTTGTTGTGCTTTTGAAAGATCAGAACGCCACAAATTGGAAGTAAAATAGCATTAGCTTTCAATGTATCTAAATGAATGAAGATGATCAGACGACATAATATTGTTATTCAGAATATAAATCAAAAGGCGTGTGCTATCCACACACCCCTTGTTAATTTCGACCCTTTGATCTTCTTCAATTCACTTGATCCAACGGTCGAAACTTAGAAGGGTGTTGAGAAGTAAAAAGGAATGTGTGGATATCACACCCCAATCAAAATTCCGAACTTTAAACTGAAAAGGCATGCAGTTATGTAATACTTTTTACCTAATGGTTGCTCAGAATTGCCCCATTCTGAAAAGTTTCAGAACTTCAGCTGATTCTTGAAGATTTATTCTGGTAGTTTGAAACGTATCACAAAGATAATATATCTATATGCAAGGTGAAATGTATCACATTCCTGTAGCTTGCAAAAGTGTGTACAAGTTATTTATGCATGAGCCTCGCACCAGTAAACAAAAATGGAAGACCTTCAGTTCAGTGGACAGATGATGATCGTGTTGGAAAAAAGGCCTTTGTGTTCTCTGGTGGAAAAGGCAGTCACGATGGAGATAGGTCCCATAGCAGAGCTGCCATGTACTTTTCTCTGACGTCCACACTGGAGAAAAATAACATGCCTTGACAAGGTTTGTACAACAACATCTGTTGTTTCATAAAACATTTTTCATATGTTGAGGATTGCTCTAAGTACATTTTGTTTGCTGATGAAGCTTTTGTGAACCATGGTCTGAAGTTTCAGGTTCATGCCTTTTGTTTATTAGGTTCTGCAAAAAAGAGAGACAAAAACATCATGGTTCTTGGAAAACAAGAAAAGATGCAAGGCTTGCAGCATTCAATTTTTCTTGGCTTGTGGCATTGCAGGCCTTGAAAGTCCCAACTGATGCCGAATTCAACTTTTCTTGGCTTGCAGCATTGCTGGCCTTGAAAGTGAGTGTGGCCTCTTTTCATCAAACAGTGAGGTAGCACCATCCCCTCGTTTCGCCTGAGTATTAGGCAAAAGGTGACCGCTGTGCTCGCCGATCTTAAAGGCGGAATCCCCTGAAGATGATGCACTGATTTTTAATAAGTTAAGCAGGTATGCAAATTGGAAATGGTTCAAACTTGAAAAGTAACAAGAACCAAGGTGATGCTTAAGGTTGGCCTGTGATATTGGTAGTTCGAAAAAGCACTGTTTAACTTTGCCATTCATCTCAAACGCACACATTCCTTGATAGCGGACAGGTAAAAAGGGCAAACTATGTTGTTTTAGGACTAATCTTACATTTGAAGATCGGGAAATTCATAGTCTCATATATCTTCATCTGTAATTGAACTCTCATCTCCAGTATGATGGTGCACTCATGTCCTCGTTATGTATGAAAATTTGTTTCAGTGGGCTTGCATGTAAATATGTATGTAATCCTACCTGTTTTAGAATTGAACAGACACTAGCAAAGTAGTTCTTCGCAAATTGGACAAAAATGTCACCAACAGACACATTGCCATCTTTTTCAAACTCCTCACACCTATAAATTATAATACAGCAGACGTTAAAATATTCGAATTAAAAAAAAAACGCACACACAAAAATTTAAGGTTTGATACATTAATATATAAGGATTAAAAAGGATACCTTCTGAAAAACTCAGTTTCCCCCAAGTACCACCTAGCTTGTTTAATGCTAGATCCGAGAAAATCAAATCCAGCGTTCTCAGCAAGAGGAGAAACGTCTATGGTGCATTGTTTTCATTTTTGACACATACCCTGTAAATAACAGGTTTCTGTAAAAATAATTCCAATAAAAATTTGAATTCAAATAAAACATAAATAACTCAAAAACAACATACTTGATCAACGAAACTACGGAAAAACGAAGCAGCATTCTGATACTTAAGCAACCAAATGACGAAGCTGATCTTTAGTGAAATCAAGATGTTCATTATCACCAGCAATTTTTTTCAAGTATTGGAAGCCATTCAGAGCAACATCTTTAAAGACAGGAAAGCTTTTCAAATTTTCACAGCGATCAAGGTAAGATACAAGAGAATATATTTTTAGCATTGTATCTTACCATGACTGAAAAGCTTTACTATCTTTAAAGATGTTTCTCTGAATAGCTTCTAATACTTGAAAAAAAATTGCTGGTGATAATAAACGTACCGATTTCACTAAAGATCAGCTTCGTCATTGGGTGCTTAATTATTAGAATGCTGCTTCGTTTTTCTATAGTTTTGTTGATCAGGTATGTTGTTTTTGAATTATTTATGTTTTATTTGAATTCAACTTTTTATTGGTATTTTTTTTTTTGCAGAATTTATTGGTATTTTTTTTTTTTTTTTTTGCAGAAACCTGTATGCGTCAAAAATGAAAACAAGGTACCCGTAGACGATATCTATAAAATGCGAGAGTATCTGTAACAGGTTTCCATATCTATAAAATAGAGAGTATCTATAAAATGCGAGAAAAAAATAAAACAGAATCAAGAGTATCGTCAAGGGTAATTTTTAGTATCGATTTTCATCTTTTCGACGACCGACTTGCTACCAGTCATGCTAAGATAAAGAGTATCGTCAAGTTTCCATATCTTGTTTCAAAAAGAAAAATTATGGGTATACAGCTGAGGAAGTCAAAATGAAAAGAAATTGGAAAGAAGAAAAGAGAGCGTTACCTGAATTGAAACCGCCGATTCTTCTGTCCACCGCACCCGAGCATGTTTAGGGTTTATTATATAGCGACTCTTTTTTCTTTTTTTCTTTTTTTTTTTGAAAGAAAAGCATGGTGCTCAGAGGATCATGGGCACATGGGCCATATTTGCAATTGGGCCTCCATCTGGCGCATCAGGACCGAATGAAAATCAAGCCCGAATGAAACACAAAAAAAAAAAAAAACAAGTAGGAATGTGTGAACATCAAAATTGTTAAAAATTAATTAATAAAAAAAAATGAAACACAATCCAAAAATTTTCTTAGGTTGTTCTATTTCTATGCAACTTTTTATTCGTTTTGTGGTTGTGCAGAAACCTGTTGTCTATAGGGTGAATGTAAAAAATGATAATGATGCACCATTAGACATTCTTATACGGACAACTCGGGTTGCAACTTTCTTGGATCCAACTAAAAACAGGCGAAGAGCTTTCTGGTTGTAATCAATTTTTAAAGAAATATCTTTCTTTTTAATGGTTTTTGAAATTTCTTTTTAATGCCTTTCTCTTTTGAAATTTCCTTTTAAAAAGAAATATATTTCTTTTTAAGGCGAAGACCTCCATCTCCAACTTTTGCAGTCTAGAAGACGTCCTGATTGGAGAATGAGAGCTAGATGAAGAAGAAGTTCCCTCGAGGTCTCGAATTTGACCCTCTCTTAAGCCATAGAATTCTTTGCCTTTTCGTTGGTCATCCCCATCCATTAACACTTGTAGAGACACTTGTGGATCACGTGTCAACTCCTTCATTGATGTGTTTGGTTGCTATTGGAAGATGTTAACAAAATACTCGTCCTTTTTCTGTGATATAGAAGTCTACAAAAAAAAAAAAAAAAAGACCCAATTAAGATAATCGATCATATTAGTGTAAAGAAATTTGGAATTTAAAATATAAACGAAATACTTACATACAAATATCTAATCTTAAACCCTAGAACTAGTACACACATACCATGCGTACACATTTATACTGTAGCCGTCAGATCAATCTGAACGGTGGGTATAAAGCCTTAAAATTAAGTTAATAATTTCCTAAAAAAATTCCCAGTTCTTTCTCAGTTCCCCTCCCCGGCCGCCATCAATCCCCGCCTCTCCCCGGCATATACCTCCATCGAAACCACCACCTTTCCTTCCATCTGATACTCTGAGAGAGAGAGAGAGAGAGAGAGAGAGAGAATGGGTAAGAACGAGAAGACGGGTCTGGGTAGGGCTCTGGTGAGACAGCACAACCAGCTGGTTCAGCAAACGAAAGAGAAAGGCCTGATGTACAAGAGGCAGCAGAAGAAGGTTCTCGAATCCGTCACCGAAGTCAGCGACATCGACGCCATCGTCGAACAAGCTGACGAGGCCGACCGCCTCTTCTCCCTCGACCACCCTGCCCCTAACCTCCTCATCGACCTGTAAGTTCTGTTTTATTTCCCCCTTTTACCCCTCCAATCAATCAAATTTTCCAAATTCCTCTGGTTTTTTTGGGATTATCGAATTGATTTTTATGTAATTTTGCTATGAGAGAAGAGATGGAAATGAGATAACCCCGGAGCAGGGGAGGGAGCAGAAGAGGAAAGAGGAGGCCTTGCACGCCGGAAGTCTGCGGGTGCCGCGGAGGCCTGCGTGGACCCCTCAAATGTCTGTGGAGGAGCTGGATAACAATGAAAGGCAAGCCTTCTTGACTTGGCGCAGAAGCCTTGCCAGGCTTGAGGAGAACGACAAGCTTCTCCTTACTCCTTTCGAGAAGAACCTCGATATTTGGAGGCAGCTATGGCGGGTTGTGGAGCGTAGCGATTTGGTAAGATAGGCCAATGGCCTTGTCTCTGTTTCAATGTCACTATGAATCATTGTTGTGTAATAATATTGTGCTGTATTTTATTTCAGCTTGTGATGGTTGTTGATGCGCGAGACCCGCTGTTCTATCGCTGCCCTGATCTTGAGGTAATGTTATCAATTTTGTCATCCGTTTACATTACCTTGTCGTGTTTGTTGACAAATGGATGATAGGTGGATAAGCACATTGTTTAACCTTTGAAATGTGATTAATTGGTGGCAGTGCTTGATAGCGATATAGGTTTCAAAAATTACGAATGTGACAAAATTACTTAACACTCATTGGTTCTAGAAACAAGAACATTCACTTGTGAGGTTTCAAAAGAACAAGTTGTTACTGTTAACCGTGTGTTTAGTAACATATAGAGTGCTAACAGGATTAAGTTAGTTTATACCTGTTACAAAGAAAGAGATGTTGTAACTTTTTGCCATCATTCTTGATGGTGAGTCCCTTCCATTGAATTTTCAGGGGACAAGTCGTTTAAAGTTTTCTACCAAGATACTTTGAAATGGAGAAACCCTGAGCCTTTCCTTTTTAACTAGAGGATAACTTTGAATAACAGTACTTATCTTTACTTCATGCAGGTTTATGCACGAGAGGTCGACAAGCACAAAAGGACAATGCTTCTTGTTAACAAAGCAGATCTCTTACCTTTATCTGTTAGGTTCGTACTTTTGTAACCATGATCAGCTGGTCTGTTCTCCAACTTCACACCCTTCTAAAATATTTTTATTACTTGTTTTTTTTTTTTTTTCAGAGAGAAGTGGGCTAATTATTTCTGTTCGCAAGATATTCTCTTTGTGTTTTGGTCGGCTAAAGCCGCTACAGCAGCTACAGAAGGGAAAAATCTCAGTTCCCCGTGGACAGAAGATAACCTGCACGAGTCAGAAGACTCTGATACTAAAATATATGGGAGGATTGAGCTATTGGCTCGTTTACAATCTGAGGCAGAACAAATAGTCAGACTGAGGAAATCAGGATCCAATGATTCTCGAAGTGGAAGTGTTGTTGGAAATTCAGCTTCCAGTAATGTAGTTGTGGGATTTGTTGGATATCCAAATGTGGGAAAGAGCTCGACTATTAATGCCTTGGTAGGCCAGAAGAAGACAGGTGTTACCTCTACTCCTGGGAAGACAAAGCATTTCCAAACATTGATTATGTCTGATGAGTTAATGCTATGTGATTGCCCTGGATTAGTCTTTCCATCATTTTCAAGCTCTAGACATGAGATGATTGCTTCTGGTGTATTGCCAATTGATCGAATGACCGAGAATAGGGAGGCTGTGCAGGTAGTGGCCAATCGAGTTCCAAGACATGTTATTGAAGCGGTTTACAGGATTGATCTGCCCAAACCCAAATCCTATGAACTGCAGTCTCGACCACCTCTGGCAGCAGAATTTTTGAGGGCCTATTGTGCCTCTCGTGGTTATGTTGCCTCAAGTGGACTTCCTGATGAAACAAAAGCTGCCCGCCAAATTTTGAAGGATTACATTGATGGGAAACTGCCCCATCATCAAATGCCCCCCGGAATGACTGCTGAGGAAGATGATGTGGGAAACGTCTTACCTGAACATCATAAGTCAGGCTCCTCTGATGATGAAAACTCTGAAGATGATGAAGGTGAAGACGAGCCGGAGCTTGATCATGCCCTGGAAGACCTCAATTCATTTGACATAGCTAATGGGCTTGCTACCAAGAAGAAAGTCGCTGTCAGGAAGCCCACTGCGCCTCATAAACAACACAAAAAGACTCAGAGGAAAAAGGATCGCTCCTGGAGGGTAGGCAATGATGGTGGAGATGGAATGCCAGTTGTAAGAGTGTTTCAGAAACCAGCGAACACCGGTCCTGTTAAGGTTGGATAGTTTATTCATGCACCCTTAACCTTTATTCAGCTTCTTGTGCTGCAATTTGGAATCCGTATGGGTTATGTCTAATAGCAATCAAATTCTATTTCCTGTGCATGGGTGTCATCCCCATAACTTTGTTTCGGCCCAACCCACGACACCAAAAGGGGTGAGTGAAGAAAGTATAAGGAAGCATTTATGTAGCTGAAGAGTGGTTCTGTTTTTAGGACCGGGATTCTCTCAGGATCTCTTCCGGATCCTCCGGATCTTTCAATTCTGAAGCTGGGGGAGAGATGAAGAAAAGGGAAGAAGATGAACATGGGAAGGTTAACAGGGAAGAAGAAAGAAGAAGATGAAAAGGAGTAGGGGAAGATGGGTGAAGATGAGCAGGAGAAGGTGAAGGTGAACATGGAATTAATTTCTGGCCATTCAATTTTCGTTTGAACGGACAGGATCGAAGGATCCGTCGGATATGGACTAGTTGATTAAATCTTTTTGATTAAAAGTTAATTTTGAGATGCCCTTTTCTTTCTCATCCAATTGCAAAGCTGCATGTGTCACGTCACTTGGTATTGATCAACTAGAATTGTTAACCGTTAAGTGAGAAGTCATAGATTCGAATCTCATGAACGACGAGTATAAAATTAATTTATTACTCTTACCCCCTTAGCGTAAATATATCGTTATACTCAGGCGACAAAGGAAATATGATCTCAAACATCTAATAAACTCAATAATACACCACAAGTTTGCGTATTATTAATTTCATTCGTAGTTAATACCATAATGTGTGAATTTGGGTCCAAGCAGCGAAGAAGATCAATTTCCTCTGACAAAATACAAGTGCAAGGAAAGAAAAAGATGAATAGAAAACCTTTACGACAAGTAGCAACTATCAAGCGTGATCATAGGAATTAACTAGAGAGAGGCAATGGTGATGTTAGCACTGGGAGTGGTGGATTAGTATTTATATTTCACTTCTACTGGGGAACAAAAGTAAGGGTAAGTATGAAGACAAAAGAAAAAATTATATATAAATACACACATGATGATATATAATAGGCTTGGCTCCTCAAGAATTAAGGAGGAATTTTTTCTTAAAATACGTCGTGGCCAAGGGTGGATTCAGGGAGTTCTCTTGGGACATAAGTATGCCACAAACTGTTCGATGAAATATCTCTTAGGTATAATTCGACAGACATTGGCAAGTGATGCTCAGCAGACCCTGGGACAAGCCTTGGCAGGTCAAACTTGGCATCATGCCTTGGAAGCTATTGATAGAACTAGGATGATGATGAAATGTCTGGTAAGTGCTGGACTAAATTCCTCAATGAAAAAAAAAAAAAATTTTGAGTGTTGTGCGCACTTGAATTGTAACATCCCACATCACCCAGAGAAGTGATCCTTATATGTATATTCTTATTCCTACCTAGCACGAGGCCTTTTGGGAGCTCACTGGGTTCGAGTTTCGTAGGAACTCTGAAGTTAAACGAGAAGGGGGCTAGAGCAATCCCATGATGGGTGACCCACTGGAAAGTTGCTCGTGAGTTCCCAAAAACAAAACCATGAGGGGTGACCCACTGGAAAGTTGCTCGTGCTATGGTGGTAGAGCGGGCCCGGGAAGTGATCCGTCCCGGGCCGGGATGTGACATGAATATTTTACATTGGAACCCTATAAGGTTAGAGTTCTAGATCTGCCAATGGTCGTGTCCTATTCACAAAATTTTGTTCTTATAAATCTATGGTTGAAATTGTTCATATTATAAATTAATATGTAAAAATCATTTCTACAAAAGATCAATTAAAACTAAGATCGCTTAGTTATCAAACTGTATAAAAACAAATGACATATTCGGTAAAAGCATTACAAATTGTTTATCTATTTGTTACAATTGATTGATTAAACGATTTTAATTTTGTTTTGTTATTTATTATTATTATTTTTTGATGAGATAATCTGTAAATTTATACTAGACAAAACGAATACTAAAAATATGGATACTAAAAGTATATGTTCTTACTATTTTATCCAAAAAGAGTGATTTTCTCTCCGTTGAGAGGCTTTCTCTTTTCCTAAGAGTCTTTCCCACTGATTGTGTGAGTTCCCCGTCATATAAATCCGTTGCCGCCAGCTCTCGTTGTGACGGGGGTGGAGGAAAACTTTTCCTTTTGTTCTTTGTTTCTCCTTTTCAGTACTTATGCTAACTTTTGCCCCAGATGTCTTTCCCGCTTTACCCAAACTTTCTCTCCTCTTGGGCGTCCGTCTTCCCCAACCACTTTCATTTCAATTTGCAGTAGGTTTTCATCGCAATTTGTTGCAACCATTCGAGAGGGTGCGTAGGGCTTCGGTGGGCACATCAGCTCACATTGTTTAAAACACCACCTCCTTCTCTCTGTCTGCCTTCGATGGCAGTGTTGTTCATGGCAATCCCACGGGTGTTAGAGTTTAAGATCCTCTTGTCCCACATTGGTTAACAGTATTTTTTCACTAGCCTTTATATAGGCTTATTTCCTTTTCTTAGTAATTAGAACTTGGACCATTTGGAAATGGATTGAAGGCTTGGGCCTTATGGTTGTGTGGATTAGGCTTGAATATAATATAGCCTAAATACAATTAATATTAATTAATCAGATTCATTAATTTTAATTTTCGGATTAAGTTTTTAAATTAATTTATTAATAATATAGCCTAAATACAATTAATATTAATTAATCAGATTCATTAATTTTAATTTTCGGATTAAGTTTTTTAATTAATTTATTAATTAAAAAACGTTTTGATTAAAAGACACAGCTATTAGAAAGAGTTGTACTTTTTGATTAAAAGATACAGCTATTAGAAAGAGTTGTGTGCTTTCAAATACACTAAACAGGTATTTGAAAGGATGTGAAACGGCCTATATATTTGCAATCACATTATCCAAGTGAGAATGATCTTTTCTTCCCTCCTTGTCTTCCGTACAAAATTTCTAGAGAGTAAACACACAAAGCAATTCGCTAGAATTCTATAATCCAGTGCGGGTTGTAGAATTAGGTTGTTGTATCCTGGTTGAGCAGACGATGTAGAACCAAAAGCACAAGAGTGGGACGAAAATACTGTTCGAAGGACATAGCTTTTACGCTAGCCTCTACCTTCTGTGATCAAGTTAGTATCATTGATATTTTTATATTAGTTTATGTATTTATTGTATAATTTCATTCTGCACATCAAGTATATTTGGTTAATAAAATATTGGAAATCAAGTTCTGTTTAATTCTGTTATTTTTTGTTTATTTCTAAATTGTTCTCCAACAACGGACTTCTTCCAATTTCTGGCTGAGATCGGGGCGGCTTTCGTGGCTGGTTTTTGCGGAGCTGCTTGATTGATTATTGGCATCTGTTGGAGGAAGTGTTGTGAGTTGATCGTGAAACACTATTACGGTGGTGTATGCTGCGGTCGAGAAGTTTCTTCTGTTCTGTCTATAGTGTTAGGCTCTTGGTTGAGCTTTTTTCGGTTAGCTGCGAGTCCATTTGTGTTTCTGGTCTTGTTTTGTTAGTGGGCCTCTGTTTGTAATATATTGTTTGGAATACAATCTTTTTCTTTATTCGGAAAGGTTTTACCCAAAAACAAAAAAAGAGTGAGGACTAAATTAATGTAGAATATATGTTTAGGAGTAATGTAGAATATATGTTTAGGAGTAATGTTATTCATACCATATTTTTATACTACATTTCTATATGAACTTAGGTGACATCTGATGTGGACAGCTATATCATTTGAAAAATTTGCAAAATCCGAGAAAATAAAGAAGAAAGACTCCTCGTATACGACAATAATCATTTAATTAACTATTTTTTTAATTATTAGTTTATTAAATAATGAACTAAATTTAAAAATCTGATTAATTCAAATGATGTGGCTGTTCACATCAAATGCCACCTAAGATGGTATGAAAATGTGGTACAAAAATATAATATGAATAACATTACTCTATGTTTAGTAATTATGCTTGAAGAAAGAATCAGGAAAATAATACATGTATTTATGCAAAGAAGTCTTCCTTCTATTGACCCAGAACAGGATTCCAGCAAGATGTCTCTTAAAATTTAGCTTAATTTGTTCGTCTTAGTGTTTAAGTTAAGGGCCCTTACCAACCCTAGGTACCCTACAATTTCAGAGATTAATTTATTTTCTGCATCAGGCACTTACATACACATATTCGATTCGATAATAATTAGTCTGCGGTGCGGCTGATTTTGTCGTCTTCATGTTTTTGTTCTCTCTTTTTCTATTCCATACGGATGATTTTCCATTTCATTTATATTAAATCCTAGATCTGTTTGTCATGCCCTAACTAATTAGGGTTTGGGGCTCCATGATACAATTTTAAAAGAAGAAAATATAGCCAAGAAAGTCATCCCCGTGATAGAAAACAGTTTAGGCATCCTCATGTGTGATAATGAGACAAGCTTTGTCTGGCAGCGCAAGAGCTGAATTTGTCCATCGGTGGGATTTCAAAGATTGTCTAGGGGCCTACTGTCGGAACCAAATCTCATCGGTTCAGAGGGGACGTTGAATGTGCCGAAGCAGACTCAATTGACAAAACTCTTAAGGATATGCCAACACTTGAGTCATTTATGCGAGTTGAATATTAAACGCGAGAAGAGATGTCTTCCCATAAATCATGCCAGCAGAGGTGTCAGTAAAGGTGACACCCTTGCCGGGACTAGGTGTTCTCCACGCCTCACGTGATGAACTCATGTAAACCGAAGCAATAGACCACTTCCACTCAGCAAGCTTAATGATATAGCCCAAATGAAATCCACAAGTCCAAAAGAGCTCGCATAAGAGATTTGCCCAGCACGGCCATGCAAGGAAAGAACCAACATGATCTTCAAGGGATAACGATCCTTATAATCATTGCTCAAAAATATGTCATGTCCTCCAACGCTAGTTAAGAGTTGTCCCTTAACAAGACTCTCAATTGATGCTATTCATCACGTATCCCATAATCAACAATTGTTGGCTAAAGAGATCGGATAATGTGGTGTGCTAACCAACCACTTCGGGAGTGTCACACGTGCCCTAACGAATCATTCACAAGTCCATGGCTAGCACTATATAAAGGCATGTTCATTTTCATGCATAAAAATGGTAATTGTGTTTTATTCTCCTTTATTAAGTTTAACTTAGGCATATATGGGTTTTTAGCTTACACTGACTACACCGTTGTGACAAAGCCTTTCTTATCTTAACAAAAAAATGATAAGGTTTTTAGAAGCATAAATACCGAATGCAAGAAATTGTAACTCGAGTAATAGTTAAGAGTATTCATTTCTATATGTTTGACCCCTCGTCCACTATTATATATAAAAAAATGATAACATCTAGTGCTAAATCATTAACGATAATAATAAAACAATATTTAAGATACTGTAAAGTGCAAACCCACTTCCATGCTGGTATGTTATACCTGTCCACTCCCCTGCTTATGGCTCTGACTAATAAGGAAAATTAAACACGTAACCACATATTTAGATGATAAAGCTCTTCATACCATATTAAATATTAATATAGACCCTATAGAAATTAAATTTAAAAATATTGGTACTATTATCACAAATACTCTATACTCAGCAAAACAGCAGTGCGACCATTTTCATTGTTAACTACTCAATCGTGTCGTATTATTTTGACATGCATTCATTTTCTCAATTCATTGGAGAGATTAGATTCCATCACTGGTGAGATAGCTAGGGCCATGATAATATCTGTTTTCTTTATTTACAACGATACATATAACTCAATGATATAAATTTTATATAAGACCGTTGTAAAAATTTAATAAATTTTTGTATGCAATATGTAACTGTTGATTTTTCAGACCACTCAGTGATACGTACATAAAATAAAAATAAAAATTTGTGAAATTTATTGAACGGTTGTATCTTTTAGACTCTGTGAGTCAAACTCCTTGCACTCAGACTTCAATACTACAAAATTACAGAGCTTTACAATTATTATATTACGACTAAAAATATTGTATAACCCCAGATGTAGCGGCCAATTGTACCCCTTTTATGTGTGTCTTGCTGCTTTAACCCTCAACCCCTCCTATTTTTAAACGTTCATTATATATGTAGCCCTAAACCCCTACAATTTCAATATCTTGCTTGACAATCAAAATAATGACTTAATTATACTTCAAACTTAAGGAATATGAACCTGCATTCATTTCCAATTTAACATCTAATTACATTATTTTTTTCGACTATGTATTGGTCAATATTACGTGAGAATCTTACTCCTATTATGTGAGAAATGCTAATAGTTTAATATCAATTGTCGTGTCAACATTATAAAACAATATTGTGTAAAAAGTATGAGGTAACAAATAGTACATAGAAAGTCTGATTTTTGAGAAAATCTCCTTAGCATTTCTCATTGGTCAATACTATGTACCAACCACTTAATATTTGAAAATTCATGTGGTTAATGCCACCAATTATAAATTGATGGATTACAATCACTTGAAATGCTTGTAGCTTAAGTTTAGCCGACATCATGTATAGTGAATAAGCTATCCCTGACCTCACTTACGATATATAGATCTCAATCAAAATTTCCCTCTCCTTCCAATTCCCAAAAAAATACTAGTTTGAACAAGAGTAGAGAAATTATAATTTGATACATATCCACAAATTTCTTCCATATACTATATACGGGTGATTACTGATCAAGTTCACATCACATCTCCGTTAGTTTCAATTGAAAATGTAAAGTGATGATGTTTGTGAAGAGATCGATACTCCTTTACGAATGACAGAACTTTTATAGTGAATTATTAAAGGACATATATTTGTGCGGGACGAAAATAGAACTGATATATGAAACAACTGTATCCATCAACCGCCGAAGCCGAAGACATAAAAAATGAAGGAAATTGAAGAAAATACAAGGAATTTAATGAGAAACAATACTCATTTCATTCATCATCATCCCCCTGTGTCAGCTGGCTATTTAAGGAACACATAAACAATATACAGACTCTCTAGAAGGTTCTTGACGAACCATTTAACACTATCTTAATTGTAGGATTTAGGCTCAAAATAACAGAAGACACATGTTTTAATTAAGATCCTAAGAGACTCCATAGCCTTGCTAACGAGGTTGTTTTGCTATTGTAACCTAAAAATGTCGAAAAACTGAGCTCCAATATGTTAGCAATTTTAACTTTGAGAACAATCACTGGATTTAGTGAGGAGGAAATAAAAAAATAGCACGCTGATCAAACTTCTATTTGCTAAGTACTCTTCTACTTGAACCTCTGCATTCAGTCCTTCAGTAACTATGGCCAAATTGCGCAGCGGTGAAATATACGGTGAAGCATTGGACTGAAAAAATTCTGGCAGCAGGGATTTGAGATTTCCTTGGTCAACTGCCTATTCAGCAACTGATTTTCATGTCTCGGAGATGGAGAATTGATGGAAAAATGAGTAGTAATGGACAACGACTAGGTTAAGGGTCACTATAGTAATTTTCTTTCTTTTTCTTTGAAAAGAAGATATTATCTACATTAATGGGAATTGGGTGGGTTTAACCTCACAATGGGCTAGTAATAATATAGTTCAAATTCGTTTTTGACGAGAATCGAGTCTAAGATCTCTCACTTACAAGTGAAGAGAAATACCATTAAACCGTAGTACTACGTGACAAGGATCGCTATAGTAATTAGAATATGAGCATCATATCTAACCGATATCCATTAGTAACTGTTGAAGAGGCTTAAGATGTTATTTAATAAGCCTTTGGTACACAACTGTCCTAGTTTTTCTCTTCTTTGATACAAGTGATGTTGAGAGAATAAAGATTATAAATTGAGACCTTGGTTGCAAAGGTGAATCATCTTTACCAACTAAGTTACAAATCCTTTGGGTCAAATTTAAGATGAAAAAGATACTGTTTTTTTTGTCATAATATATTTTCTCAAAGTAGCATTAACAAATCTTTAGAGCATGTCCAATAGGAGATCCACAATGCCTTTGAATATGCATTTTACATTTCTCACAGACCGAAAAGCTCTCCAATGAATTTTTTTTTCAAGGGATGTAAAATACCCATTTTCTTGACCGATGCAAAATTGATATTTAAGTTATAACATCCTCATTTAAGGCATTGTACATCTTTCATTGTAGATGTTGTTACATCTTTTACGTGCTCATGGGCGGCAAAATCGATCGTATTGGGTATTTGATTTGCAGGAGAGGGAGAGTGAAAGGGAGAGGGAGAGGGAGAATAATAAGATGAATATATATCGTGCCGCTGAATCGTTTAGAATACAGTCAAAAACCTAAAACCCTAATCGTGCATTGTGCCCTAATATATTCAGAAACCCTCTCTCTCCTCTCTCCTCTCTCCCTCCCCCTCTCTCTCCTCTCTCCCTCCCCCTCTCTCTTTCATGTGATGATGTAAATTTTCTTTTGCCCGCCCCACTCCCAAAACAAACCCACTACCTCTCCCTCGGTAAACAAATCACAGCACCTCTACTTAATTTCACCCTACCACAGTAATCAGCAGTAAACAAATATAAACCCTAATGCTCCAATAAAAGTTCCTCTGTCTCCACGCTAACCCTAAAGCCCGACTCCTCTCCCTCCTTATAATATCCAGTAAGGTCGCATAGTTTATTATGCAGGAAAAAGACATTGAAAATGGTTTGCTTACTTCAAACAAACCCTTTAAACTTTCGCAATCTTCCATGCCCCCTTCTCTGCCTCACTCCAATATTATCATTCATCAAAGTCTTTTAATTTCTCTTCCCTAGGCAGCAGGCACTCTCTCCTCCTTGTGCCTGCCACCCCCATGCCCTAATAGACTCTGAAATTTTTGATTCTGTCTCGGACTAAATGCAAGTACTTATCTTATTACTTGGATTATCTATTTCTTTTGGCATCAAATTTACTAATTATTTTATTTTCTGATAACATCTCACTAACTATTTTATGGATAGCTTTTTTTTTATGAAAGTGAGATTCACTTACATAGATATCTCTTACCTCCATTATAATACAATCAACAAAGTAAATATGATCCAAATAGTTTTATCTCACAGTTGATATATAAAATTATAGGCATATTTTACCCCAATTCAATTCCAAATTTAACATCCAGGTCCTTAAGATAAGAGCATTTCCAAAGGAGATGTCAAAAAGTCCACATCAGCAATAACAGTAATAGAAGACATCATTATTGTTTTCCAACCGAAATGTCAATTCCTATGTAGCATGACATGGAAAGGCAGCAGAGGAAGTTGCTGTCAAATTTGCCAGCGGCTTCAAATCTACTTTTAGTAATTAATAAATACTTTTTATAATTTTAATAGTTATCTTTTGTTTTAAAATACTAATTACAACTATAAAAAGTAAATAATGTAATAAATAATAGTTTAAATTTGACATATCGGTTGGAGAACAAAATTTATAAAAATATCAATATGCCACATAAGCATTCAAATTTAAATTTTGTGTTCAAAATTTGACATCTTCTTTGGAGATGGTCTAAAGGTTTCAAGTATCGCGTTTCAAGCATCGCTTATAAGAGAAGGACGTTCGAATGTGAAATAAAGTTATTGTGACAATTATTATAAGTTAAGACAATCATTCCTATTTGTAAAATTTAGAACACATAATAATACATGATTGTTTTGAAATAACAAAACAGTGACATCTGGGTTAATATAGTGAGAAAAATTATACGAACACCACTCAGTGTGCTAGAATTGCCCCTAGTGTATTAGAGAGAAAAATGAGGACCCTTCACGATCCCCACCAAAGGGTAATTTGGGCAATACAATTGATAAGGGACGCTCAAGCTCAACCCTTTCCTTGAAGTGCATGAAATTTAGAGTATAATAATCAGTGGTGATACTATATTGCAAATAGGAATGGGGATTTCAAAGTCTTGGAAACATAACACAAGCAAAGAGAAAAAGAGTGAGTAGTAGTCTCTACCTCCCTTAGACCTCAAACCTCATAGCAACCACAGCCACCACCACCACTCCAACCTTGAAACTATTCAAACACACACCACCATTTCTGGTTGTTTTAATCAGTCCAGAAAGAGTTTTTGAACCTTTCTCATCTCCACCACCACCACCACCACCACCACCACCACCAGAGCACCAGCTGATCAACCAACACTAAAATAGAAGAGAGAGCTAGCATTTTCAGGTTATATAACATCACACTCCACCATTTTTGCTTTGACCAAAACATTCAACTGAACTGTATATTAATCCACTTTAAAGATGGGTGACACAAGCTTTGTTGTTCACATGCATGCCTTCAACTTATTCAACTTCAACACTTTGTTGTAAAATTCAAGCATTCTCCCATCTCATTAACCACAAACCTCCTCCCACATGCATCTTGTCTCCTCACACCAAGACTTTCCACCACCACCATCTTCCTCCTTCAACACCACCACCATTTTCAAGCCCTAATTTTTCCCCAGAACCACTCAAAAAATGGAGCTAAACACAACCCATTTTCTATTTTCCTTCACATTGTTGATTTTCATAACCATGACAAGAATCTCATTAATTACCTCTCTGTCCTCTGATGGCCAAGCCCTTCTCTCCCTCCTCCCTGCAAAGCAATCTTCTGTGCTTTCCTCATGGGACTCATCAAGTGAAACACCATGCTCATGGCAAGGCATAACATGCTCTCCCCAAAACAGAGTAATCTCACTCTCTCTCCCCAACATTTTCCTCAACCTCTCCTCTCTCCCTCCGCAGCTCTCCTCCCTCTCGTATCTCCAGCTCCTCAATCTCTCCTCCGCCAACATTTCCGGCACCATCCCACCTTCCTTTGGCCAGCTCACCCATCTCCGCCTCCTCGACTTATCCTCCAACTGCCTCACCGGCCCCATTCCTCCGGAGCTCGGCCATCTCTCCACCCTCCAATTCCTTTTCCTCAATTCCAACAGACTCTCAGACAAAATGCCTCAACAACTTGCCAACCTCACTTCCC
This sequence comes from Pyrus communis, assembly GCF_041283825.1. Lineage (NCBI taxonomy): Eukaryota > Viridiplantae > Streptophyta > Magnoliopsida > Rosales > Rosaceae > Pyrus > Pyrus communis. The sequence goes on from NC_142574.1 coordinate 2,976,155, forward strand.
TCCAAGTGCTTTGTCTCCAAGACAACCTCATCAACGGCTCAATACCGTCTCAGTTGGGCTCTCTGGTTTCGCTCCAACAGTTTCGTGTTGGAGGGAATCCATATATAACCGGCGAAATCCCTTCCAAACTAGGCCTGCTCACCAACCTCACAACTTTTGGCGCGGCAGCTACCGCCCTTTCGGGTGTGATTCCATCCACATTTGGGAACTTGATCAACCTCCAAACACTGTCTCTTTATGATACTGAGATATCTGGCTCAATACCACCGCAACTCGGGCATTGTTCGGAGCTGAGGAATTTGTATTTGCATATGAACAAGCTTACTGGTTCGATTCCTCCACAATTGGGGAAACTGCAGAAGCTCACCAGCCTGCTTGTCTGGGGCAATGCATTATCAGGACCAATCCCAGCTGAGATTTCAAATTGTTCTTCCCTTGTTGTTCTTGATGCTTCTGCCAATGATCTCTCTGGACCAATCCCAAGAGACTTGGGGAAGCTGGTGGTTCTTGAACAGCTTCATCTCTCCGATAATTCGCTCACTGGAGCAATTCCATCCCAGCTCAGCAACTGCACCAGCCTCACAGCTCTTCAGCTTGACAAGAACCAATTGTCAGGTACAATTCCTTGGCAGGTTGGCAATCTCAAGCTCTTGCAGAGTTTCTTCTTGTGGGGTAATTCTGTTTCGGGAACTATACCGGCTTCATTTGGCAACTGCACTGAGCTCTATGCACTTGATCTTTCAAGAAACAAGCTTACCGGGTCGATCCCAGAAGAGATTTTTGGATTGAAGAAGCTGAGCAAGCTCTTGCTGTTGGGGAATTCTTTGTCAGGTGGGTTGCCTCGAAGCGTTGCACAATGTCAATCTCTAGTCAGGTTGAGGCTTGGGGAGAACCAGCTTTCGGGACAGATTCCAAAGGAAATAGGCCAGCTGCAAAACCTCGTGTTTCTCGACTTGTACATGAATCATTTCTCTGGAAGATTGCCAACTGAGATTGCCAACATCACAGTTCTTGAACTGTTGGATGTGCACAACAACTATTTAAGTGGCGAAATCCCGACTCAGCTTGGGGAACTTGTGAATTTGGAGCAGTTTGATCTGAGCAGGAACAGCTTCACTGGCGAAATTCCTTGGAGCTTCGGCAACTTAAGTTACTTGAACAAGCTCATTGCGAACAATAATCTACTCTCAGGTTCGATACCAATATCTATCCGGAACCTGCAGAAGCTAACTCTGCTGGATTTGAGCTTCAACAGCCTCTCCGGTCCAATCCCACCCGAAATTGGTCGTGTGACAAGCTTGACAATAAGTTTGGACTTGAGCTCGAATAGTTTTACTGGAGAAATCCCAGAGACAATGGCAGATTTGACGCAATTGCAATCACTGGACCTTTCGCATAATATGCTCTACGGAAAAATTAAGGTTCTTGGTTCTCTTACTAGTCTCGCATCCCTAAATATTTCCTGCAACAATTTTTCAGGTGCCATCCCAGTTACGCCATTTTTCAGAACTCTTTCTTCGAATTCATATGCTCAGAATCCACATCTTTGTGAGTCTGTTGATGGGACTACTTGTTCTTCAAGTCTAATGCAAAAGAATGGTTTGAAATCCGCAAAAACTGTTGCTTTAATTACTGTGATTCTGGTGTCAGTCACCATAGCACTTGTTGCCTCGTGGGTTCTTATTATGCGAAATCATAGATATATGGTAAAGAAATCTTTAGCAGCAATGGCGGCGTCGTCGGGGGCTGAAGATTTCTCGTATCCATGGACTTTCATCCCATTTCAGAAGCTCAATTTCACAATTGATAACATCTTGGATTGTTTAAAGGAGGAAAATGTGATTGGAAAAGGTTGTTCTGGAATCGTCTATAAGGCCGAATTGCACAATGGGGATTTGATTGCGGTGAAAAAGCTATGGAAAACGAAGCAAGAGGAAGAGCCAATAGACTCTTTTGCTGCAGAAATTCAAATTCTTGGACACATTCGCCATCGGAACATTGTGAAGCTCCTAGGTTACTGTTCGAATAGAAGTGTCAAGCTGCTTCTTTATAACTACATTCCCAATGGCAATCTGCAGCAGCTATTGCAAGGGAATAGGAGCTTGGACTGGGAAACTCGGTACAAGATTGCAATTGGATCAGCCCAAGGTTTAGCATACCTTCATCACGATTGTGTCCCTACGATTCTGCACAGGGATGTCAAGTGCAATAACATACTACTGGATTCAAAGTACGAAGCCTATCTCGCAGATTTTGGTCTGGCAAAGCTGATGAACTCTCCTACATACCACCACGCAATGTCGAGAGTAGCCGGCTCTTATGGTTATATTGCCCCAGGTAAAACTAGCTACTTCTTTTTTTTTACTTTCTAATTAGTTGTCACATTCGTTTTATGAACGTATTTATGTGTCACAATCTTGTTCAACTGATAATCTCAATCCATTACAAATGCAGAGTACGGATACACGATGAACATAACGGAGAAGAGTGACGTCTACAGCTATGGTGTGGTTCTGCTGGAGATCTTAAGTGGGCGTAGCGCTGTTCAGCCACAGATAGGTGACGGGCTACACATTGTTGAATGGGTGAAGAAGAAGATGGGAAGTTTCGAACCAGCTGTATCAATACTAGATACAAAGCTCCAAGGTCTACCAGATCAAATGGTACAGGAGATGCTGCAAACACTTGGAATAGCAATGTTCTGTGTGAATTCTTCGCCGGCAGAACGACCAACCATGAAAGAAGTTGTGGCATTGCTAATGGAGGTTAAGAGCCAGCCTGAAGAGTGGGGAAAAACCTCCCAACCCCTAATAAAGCAATCTTCAAATCAAAGTTAATTGGTTTTAATCCTTTTTCTAAACCTTCCAAGGACAATTTTAGTGATTAATTTTCTAGAACAATATCAGCGAGGGATTCATGGTTTTGAATGGTGATGGCTTTAGGTTTCTTGTACAGTTTTGAGACGTTAATCTGGTTAAATGCTTCAAATCGCACTTTCCCCTGCTTTTCTTGCTTTAATTTTTTTAACATGCTTTCATCCCTACGGCTTTTTTCTTCTCATAATTAACCGCGGAGTGAAATTTATACTCAAGGGATTTTTCAACATTGGCAAGAGAAATACTACGCATACGTTTAACAAGTACGCTTATTACAATAAAGAGGATATATCATATAACATGTATGTTCACTAATTTTTATCAGCCCTAAAATCTTATTGAGCCTAAATTGAATAATTCTATTTTGTGTGGAGATCAAATTCTCAGTTTCAAACAATAGAAAAGAAAAAGGGTAATGATTTTCACACCCGTTTTCTGCGTATACACTCATTTTCTTTTGTTTTTGTTATGAATTTTTCAATGATTCTTCGTTGATTTATTCGATCTTTATTAAATTGAGAGCGTAAGAGGAGTGCAAGAAAAGAAAATGGAGTATGAAAATCAATTGAGAGAAAATCTGTCGCATATGGCAAACAAAATCAGAAACATGGGAGGCTAGGAAGGAAAAATGGAAAGCAGATGCCCCACAACTTGCATTAGAACTATGCCCTTAAGCTGAATTGCAGTGTAAAAGCGGAGACAGAGAAACAGGGCATGCTTCCCCACAACTTGCACTAGAACTATGCCGTTAGGCTGAATTGCAGTGTAAAAGCAGAGACAGAGAAACAGGGCATGCTTCCCCACATGCTTAAGCAGACACAAGATTTGTCCCCCATGCCTCTCTATTTTCTTCCACTTTGTTTTCGTCCATGCCGTTTTGAATATTCTTAATATGGATATTGTTGTTTACACGTTCATTTTTTATTTTCTATACACCCTTATTAATTATGTGGTCATTGATGTTCTTCAATTGATTTGATCCGATAGCTAAAAATTGAGAGATGTGTGAGAAGTAAAAATAAGTGTGGATAGCGCTACCCTTTTCATATATAACGATAATTTACATTGAGCGAGAAATTAGTATAATTTCACAGAATACGCTCATTATAATAATTTGGTATCGAATTCGTCATCTACAAAAATTGTAACCTAAAATATCTCACTTAAAAATAGAGAAAATGCCGCTAAATTGGGACAGTACTAGTGGATGCTATTTTAAAGACGGATCGTTCAAAAGCAGAATAGTCAATATGATAATCAAACTCTCACCTTTCATTGTTTAGTTAGACTTGTCTTTGATGGTCTTCTAAGTCAAATCTTCTCAATCCGGATATTATGGCCAAAAATACAACCCAGAAAAGAAAGGTGGATGCACAGCAGATTTAATGTGTGTGTGCCTCCATGTTTTCATCCTTGTATTCTTGAACACAGCTTCTGTTTTGCCGTTGGGCACAGAAACAAAACCGTCGAGTTTGGAACACGAGGATCTGATTGACTGGATAACTCGCTATATTAATTGTGTGCAGATGAAATAAAGACCGACTTTGAAATTTTTTGAGAGTAGATGGATTAGTCATTAATGAAACATTATTCCTTCTAATTCCACAAGATAGTTGGATATTAATTAATCTGTCTAATTCTTCAAATGGGTACGAGCGTAATAACAATTGACAAACTCGTTACACCAACTTTTGGTTATTTGGGTTGAAATAGGTCCGAAAGTGGTCCAAACTAAAAACAAATGAAACACTGACGCATCAATTAGTGTATCTAGCACTACAATTATTCATGCACCCAAGGTCTTACATTTGATTGAATCTATAAGATATTGAGAAAAATATTTGCGCAAGTGCAGTGCATGCAGCATACCACAAACACAGTATATATATCAATACTAATATCTGAAAGGTATTACAAAGTGGTACCACCACAAGAACTAAAGATAACATGCTCGGTCTAGTGTTTCAAAAGAATCCACCTGAGAAGTTTTCATCAGCTCGAGTCCAACCTCATGGCCAAAGGACCACCAGAGAAGCAAGAGCAGTACCTACCACAAACAATGCAAGACTTCAATTGTCGACCGCATTATCTGTTTCGTTCCTTTTTCTCAAAATGTTGCACAAGAACTGCAGATAACATGGTGTGTCCACTCTTCCAAAAAGATCATGCTGTGAGGTGTCCATCAACTCAACTCAACTCAAGCCTCGTGCCATGTCTGAACTGATCAGGGCATCAATTCCATCATTTAGATTCATCACCACAAGTAGGATACAATGCTAAATTTATCATTTGAGTTAAATAGCTAATGCTCAGCGCACACATCGCTAATAGTATCTACAAGATAAAAACAAACAATTACAGCAGAGCCACCGCCCCAAGGGTTCTCCTTCCGTTTAAAGCTTCATTTTCAATAAACCAACAAGGAAGATAAAGAAATATCTATACTTAGGGCATGGAAAGACAATGGCACACCCAAAATCGTCAAGGTGGAGGAGTAAGGGTACATTCAAATTTTGGTGCCTCCAAAAATTGGGAGGCCACCATACAGTAGTTCCAAGGACTAATTTAGATATCCCCCCATTCCCACCACATGAGAAACTATGTCCTCTTCTGGAAATTGATTTCTTTGACATACCTGTTCCCAATTGCTCTCTTTCTCCACCTTGTTTTGGTCTCTTCTATTCTACATTGTGGGTCCTAACTTCTGAAAGCAAAGGACAATAGAAAGTCCGACATCAGTGAGGATAATAGATGAAAGGAGAGAATATAGATTCCATAAGAGAAGAAGAAAAGTATATGGGTGGGTGAGTGAGAGAGGGAGAGAGACAGAACGCATAAACTCTATCTACATGCTCAAACAAAATGCTTGAAGTCTGAAAACCTATCAAAATAAGGCCCATAGACATTGCCAAATGAACAAAGAACCTGAAATTAATCAAATACTTCAACAATAAGTGAGAAAGAATAAATAAGTTTTAAATCCTACTAAAGTAAAATCGTCAGCTTGGCGGGCCCAAAATAACTCCAAATCTCATTAATGCATTGTCATGTTCAAATCACAAAATGATTTTAGTAAAATGATAATCAACCATTTAAGCTCTTGGATCATCAATTACCGAGCAGGAAAGTTCAAATTTCACCAAACTACCAAGCAAACAGGTTTGTTGTTCTTAAAATTAGACCTATCTGTGTTTGTGTATTTTTCTTTTTGGTAATAGAGTTAACTTCCTTCTTTATAAATTTCTCAAATTTTGTCGAGACGAGACTTTATTTCTTCTCCATTTGCATGGCAATCAATCAGAGGTTAGTATAAGTAACAGCAGTGCATAGAGCGGAATTCTAATCTTAGGATGAGGGTGCTTTTTTTCTCGAGTTCTTTCATACTTGGCTACTATGATGGAGTAGGATAAGAATCTGCAAGGATTTGGCTCCCTCAGAAGCCCTGAATATGAGCTAATAAACAATATGTTTGGATGAGGGATGTAAGTACCAAGAGATTTGGGCTAAAAATAGTTAGAAATGATTACAAAAAGGTGGAGGGATTTGAAATGAGTGGATACAATGCATTAAGTAAATGACTACTTGAAAGGAGTAATTTGTAAATCTTATGTCTTTGCAATGATCATGTGCTGCATTTCTAATCTCTCCATCTAATCTTTTGTAGTCCATTTATAACTATATTTAGCCCAAAAACCTTGGTACTTGCAAATCCCTTACCCAAACATAGTCTTAGAGTCTTAGACAATTGTCCTCACACTCCGGTACCATGTGAAGATTGCCTTCTAATTATTAATTCTACTTCGATTTTGCTCCCAAATCCCTTGGTACTTGCAAATCCCTCACCCAAAAATCAGTACTAATTGATGTACTAAATGATGCTCTAACATTGTTCTTCTGCATAGTGATAACTTCACTAGTGGTATTGTTGTGAACACCCACCCAAGTATATAGTAGGTTGTAGAATGGCTCCTAAGTAGCAGAGACTGTAAAGGTATGACCTCAAATCATTTACTTCTGGCTGAAAAGTAAAATCATTTCATACAGAAATGGTAGACTATAAACGGTTCACTTCCCAGATTGGCCAAGGCAATGGCTCCATTAAGAAGAAAGAAAATAAACAAATCTTTTATTTGTGGCTTGTTCTTTCCCCCTATTTCTTTTGGCCTGATTTGCGCACTCATTAGGCGACTAATTTTCTACATCTTTTTTCATTCTCTTCCTGTTGCATAACTTATCTCTTATACAAGATCCGTCTGACTTGTTAATTTTATCGGGCATTTGATCGACAGAAACTAATATTGCCTACGGGCGGATCTCACTACAAGGTAATATCGCATTACAACTCTATTTTTTAGGGGTCAAAATCTCGCACAACTTAAATCCCAAAATCAAGTAAGAATTGTATCACAAAAACATATAAAAAAAAAGAAAAAGGAAAGATATAACTATAGGCATTGTTGTATAAGAATTCAAGAAATTTAACAGACCGCAGGACGGTTCGCAGGAATGCAATTCAGAGCATAAACTACGAAGTACGCCAATTTCCACTTTATTCAAATATTCATCCCTAATTTCTACTGCCACTAATTCTTTGCCTAAATATTCCTAAAAGGGAATAAAATGAGAAACACCTAAATCAAATCATTACCGAAAATTCATCGAAATAAGACGAAAAGGGAAAAACCCCAAATCCACCAACCTTAATTTCACTCATTCAGCTGTTGAAGCTCAGCCTTGAGCTGCTCAATCTTGAGCCCCATCGACCTCTGCAACGCCGCCTTATTGCTCTCCGGCACCTTAGCCAATAGACCTTCATACAATTCCAGCACTTCCTTCACAGAATCTCTAGCGTACTCGGCCTCTTCGTCAAAGTAAACAGTTTCTTTGGACTCCATGGCCATCTCTATCTCCTCCCTCGCCTCTGCAAACTTGAGGTTGATCGTGTCCACCACTTGGTTCTGATCGAACTCCTCCGGCCCGCCGCTGAATTGCCTCACATTCCTGAGAGCTGTGAACTGGGTCGGTGAGTTCGAGAGAGCTGGATGGACAAAATGGTGGGGAGTTGTTGTGGGTGTGTTGAGAAGAATCTCGGGTTCCGGCAATGGAGCTGAGTCGGAAACGCGCCGAGTAGGACTCGTCGAGAGCGAGTTGAGGGATAAGAGCTTCGGAGAAGGGTGGAAAGAGTGCTGGAAGAGCCATTTGCAAAGCGCAGTTTGTGAACGTTGATGATTCATTGTTGCTCTCCCGACTTGCCGAACAGAACAGTAACTGTTAACAATTAAAACCCCTCACGCTCAAAACTATGAAAATGCTTCATGTGCTTGGGGCTCCGGAATACCCTAAACCCTAAACCCTAAACTGTTTTAATATCAGATCTAAATTTTTGCATTGTTAAGTTTTAACGGTTAAAACATTCGAAGTATCGTAACGTACTACGATCTAATAGCATTTCTTTTTAGTAAGATATTTCAGATTTGATTATCGTTAAAGATGAATTTGAACTACATTATTATTAGTTCATTGTGAGATTTAACCTTTTTTTCTTTTATAAAAACATAAAAACAACTTTCGAATTATCTTTTAGTTCAGAGCACTTAAGAAAGTCCCATCTCAACTAACTAAACCCTAAAAATCATTTCTCTTCTTTTATTCTGAATGCACAATATTTGGTGCATTTGGGATACGGGAAAATTTGATGGAAGGCCCAGCTACGAGGTTACAATAGTATGTACCATACAAAATTTGTTTTCGTTATAAAGATTTATTAGATTTCATATGTAATATTTTATCGAGTTTTGAATTATTGATACGTACTATGAAAGAAAAATTAGAAACTTTTAGTAAAATCTGTTACTAGTGGTGGGTCTTGGTTGTTAATGTTACGAGTGGTTGTTTTAAAATAGACTAGTTTTAGACACTAAATTAAATTGGCTCGGCTTGAATTAATCCTTATAAGACCAAACGATGAAATGACTAAACAATTTCACGTTCATTTTATTTTCTCATCAATGATCTTTAAAAATGGACATCGAAAATAACCGATTTGGATCATTAGGAAAATTTTCAAAATAAAATTTAGAGTCAAGATTAAATGAAAATTTCACTAGCATTTCCCTTTATTATATTAATTGACCTGTAGCTTGTATTAAACCCTATGGATATAAGTATACAAGGTGATGGGGAAAAGGATCCTCGCCTGAGGATCCTCATTTTCCTAGTGATAGTATTAAACCCTAGACCCTAACCCTAAACCTAAACTGTCGAAATGGTGATTCCATTAAATAGCCAAATCTTAAAATTAAAATCACCAAAACAACAAAGTTTAGTAGATAAGTTTGTAACCTAAACTCACCAAAATATCAACGAACAATGGAGGTCAAAAGATTACCAAAACCACACAACATATAAACCCTAACAAATCCTCCAATTTCAACTACTATACTCCTCTCCTGTTGCCCTATATAAAACTGTGAGACAATAGCAACTCCATACCCAAATTCCATCCTCAACTTCATCATGGCTCGCAAGCTTCTTTCGGCACTCTCCCTACCGCCCACATTTCAAGCCGGTCTGGCAGCGATGACCCTCGCATTTTGTGCCGTGGCGTTGCTCATGTGTGCTTCTCATTCGCGTAGATGGCGCCGCCAGTGGAATGCTTGCACAGACTTCTTTGACGATGGTCCTGTTGTCCAACATGTTCAGCCTGGAAACTATGATGCAAGTAGTGATGAGCAGGAAGAAGACTCGGTCTGGCAGAAGAACATACTCATGGGTGGAAAGTGCCAGCTACCAGATTTTTCAGGTGTCATAATCTACGACGCTGAGGGCAACATCGTCAAGCCTGACAAGACTCCTCGTTTAACCTGGAAGTAAACAAGGCTTCCAAAACCTCCGGCGTCATCAATACCTCCTTTTTTTTCTTTTCTTTCCTTGTCCTTCAAACCAGTGATATCGATGTATTACGTGACAACTTATAACACAATTCAGTATTTAACCTAATGGGCGATTTTCAGGGATTCTGGCCTGCTCTTGATATCGAGAACCACGGCAAGACTGCCAACATTTTTTTTGGCAAAGAACATTCAAGATTTAAATATTACAAGATAGTTTATATCTAAAATTTGGTCTACAATCAGCTCAACGCCAACGATTCTTTCTTATTAGACCAAGAATCCCGACCCCTAAACCCAACCACACTCAACTTCGAGGGCGTTGATTTAACTGTATTGGATCTTCTGCCTTCTGGTTGCCTCTTCTCACTAAAAGAGGCTTTTCTCGAGCTGCTTGCACTGGAAGGAGCTTTTCTTGAGTTGCTTGCACTGGAAGGAGCTCTTTTCAAGCTGCTTGCTCTGGAGGGCTTTACCGACTTCGATGACTGGAAAGATGGTTTTGCAGATTTTGCAGGAGCAAATGCTGGCCTGCTCTTGTTTTTCTGATTTGAGACTCTCACCAGTTTTACATTCTTTCCATTCTGCGGAGTAATTCGCGTACAGGCAATTTCCCTCTTGATGCTGTCTACGCTGAGAGATTCTAAGCTTTCATTCTTCTTTATTGCTTCCTCAATTCGGTTCGCTAACATGAGGTTCTTCTTAGCAACCAAACTCGTCACTTTCCATGCATTACAAGAATGATTTGATTTTGAGAATATTACACTGAAGTCTAAAGCATGAAGTGTAACCAAACAAAGAAAATAAAAAATAGATTGTCACAAACTATGAGAATTACTCCAACGTATATTCAATCTTTGAGAGATACAGATACAGATACAGAAAGTCATGTGGCCTTTCGGAAAGGGGAGCACTCAAGAATTTACACAAGACTTGTGGTTTCTTATTCCTTTCCTTTTCCTCTTTGTTGTATTATGTAAACGAAAACTAATCTTACAATGGAATACTGTCAATAATTTCCCTGTTTTATTTATTCAATATCATGTTAAGATTCCTCATCTTCAATCGATTCAACTTTTGTGAATGAAGTTGGTAGATTCAAGCACAAATAGGAAAAAAGACTCACCTAAGTGTGGTAGAGATGTGCATTCCTTGTAATTCTAAAAAGGAAACTAAATAAAAATGCAAACAGAAAATGAATGTGTGCCTTTTGCACATACGAGCAGTTGTTCCTGTACGATGAAGGTAGTCAATCTAACGGTCAAATAAGGGTGAAGGTTAGATTCCAAAAAAGAAAAAGGAAAGATATAGAAGTCCTACATACGATAGCACATTATTTAACATTGAAACGAAGAGCAGATATCTGATGCTTACAGAGTTCAAAGGAAAATCAAACATTATAACATAGTCTACATCCAAGTCCAGTCCCCTTGCAGCCAGGTCTGTGCATACCAATGTAGGGCAATCTCCATCGTTGCTCTTAAACTTTATGAGGTTTTCAACCCTGTATGAGTTGTTAGAAGAAAGCCGTCAGGCTAAGCACTAATACTGAACACTAGTAATGTACATTAATTTTAAGTGTGTGTATGAAATTGTATGCACTTGTGTGTCTGGGCCACACATTCAGGCAAGAAGCAAACTAATCAATGTTCCAGATTCACAGTACGCTACGTTTCCAAACTGTATAGCAAGAAAACAGATTTTTTTAGATGTGTATAGATGCTTTTAACATAAAAAGGGGAATGAAAGGAAGAAAACAAGAGAAAAATGAAACCAAAATTCATACAGCTTAAACTTTGACTTTGTAATGATAAAAACAACCAAACTCTACTCAAACAAAACAAAAGCAACAGATAAAAAAATCATGCTTGTAGCATGAACAAAGAAAAAATAGAAATAAAACAACAACAGTATGGACTCTTTCTAAAGTGAAAATAACAATACAAGTACAAGGGTATTATGAGAGAGAGAGAGAGAGAGAGAGAGAGAGAGAGAGAGAGAGAGAGTACTTTTTATTGTCTCACCTTTGTTCTGCTGGCACCTCACCATGATAATTGACAGTAGAGATCTGATTTTTATTGAGAAAGTGATCCACAGCACGGCTGGAAGCTAATGTGTTACAGAACACCATTATTCTATTTCCCTTTGCTAAACTTGGCTCCAGAACCTGCATTTACCCCAAAATCCACATTAGTATTTTATTGTTAGACCACTGCAATATCGAGCCATGCTCTATTCATGTAGAAAACCTTCATCAGTAAGCCAAGATGAAATGCATAAAAACCAATAGTGATAAAATAACTTCCCGCATTTTTATCACCAATGGTCCCTGCCCAAACTCCTCATTTTAGTCCCTATTCTTTCACTCCCACATACAACTTCCCCCTCTTTCTCTCCTCAATACCCCCACAGTACCCTCTGTCGCCACAATTCCCGGATTCGTTTCAGTTACACCATGCGTTTAGCAACCACTTCAGCTAGATTAACTTTATGGCCACCGTACATGTAGGCATCATGAGACACAACTACTACTTGATAAGTAAAGCGCTCAAAGAAAAAGGGTATCGCAGAATTAGACCCGTAGAAGTGATTCCAGCTTGTTCTCCGCACCTGAAATTTTAACGAAATCATGACGTGCAGATGCAATCTTTTTATGCAGTGAGGATGTGCACAAGTGTAATATTCCTTGGAACTCCTCATCAATCAGGTTTTGCACTGCCTGAAAAATATCATAAGGGTCAAGTGACTGACTTCATAGAAGACACAATTTGTGCACAAGATATTATCCAGATTACAATTGTCAAAGGTATATAACATTGTCATAAGCGATCGTCTGAAAAATTCCAACAGCTCAACTAAGAGATATGTTCAGAGGATAACTCTATTACTATATGTCATAGGAGTGTAAGTAAGCCAATTCGAGCCGAATATCAAGATGTTCAGCCTAAGTTTGAATAATTTTTCAAAGGTTTTAGCTCGGCTTGGCTCAGCTCATTGGTTGGCTTGGCCCATTCCTAAACCTGGCCCTTATTTGGTAGCATGATAAAGTAAAATTACATGGTTAAACTTGGTCCTGTAAGAATAAATTAATAGGTATTGAAACCCAAAAATATCAGAAAGAAATACAAATATAGCTGTAGAGTGATGTCAGTATGCGAACTGGATTTCATTTTTCATGAAATACTTTTATATTTTTATGAGAAAAATATAAACAAGCCAAATAAGCTTTTCAACAATACAAAGAGTTCCTTAGTGACAATGGGGAAGGAACAATTCACTTTCAATTGGAGTCTATTTTTCCTACTTATAAATTTAGCTTCTTGTTAAATAAAATGAAATGCAAGTAACCGGACCTTTGTCATTGTTGCTGAGACCAAAACAGTTTGGAACCCTCGCCCTCCGGGTTTCGATGCACGATGTTTTAATGGGACAAGAAACTTGCGAATGTCTGGACCAAAGCCACGATCAAACATGGTATCTGCCTCATCCAATACCTGATAAGCGATTACCAACATCACAAAGTGCACCAACAACTTACTAGGGTATGTTTTTCTTCATCAAAGATAACAATTTAAAATGACCATATTATCTACCAACACTCTAATAGAAAAAACTAAATAAACGAATAAACATACCACATGTTTGATGTCACCGTAAACAAAGTTGCCATCCTCAATATGTTGGAGAACCCTGCCAGGGGTACCAACTACCATTTCAATTGGGTTATTCAATAAATCCTCCTGGGGTCTCAACCGACCACCGCCACTTACCATAGTAGACCTGAATCTTGCATGGTGGCTGACAAACTTGGAAACACGAAAAACCTACAAAACAGACCAGATGTCAATAGAAAATGCATAGTCCACAGGTGGTGGTTCTAAATTCTGAATAACAATGTATAAGAACCTGCTCAGACAGCTCCCTTGTGGGGCATAGCACAACAGCTCTAGGACGCCTGGGCTTCATTTGAATACCACCTTCAGCCTCATCCTTTCTCAACAGCTACAAAATTCCCAGAGTATCAGCACTCCTCTGATTAATTCTAATTACAACACAGGCAAGAGTAGGCAACATCAACATAACGCATCACACTCGCTCACGATTTCCATTTTGTCCTTGATAAATAGCTTAATCTATTAGAATTTGTTTGAGTTGCTTCTAAAAATTGCCGACAGTACAAGCAGGTAGAATCTAAGCAACCTAAAGAATCACAATCCAACCTGATACGTAAGGTGGCTCCTAAGATAACACATGTAAATTACAGCTTACATGGTGAGAAAACACAATCGAAATAAAGTTTGAACACAACTAATCATTCCAGCGCTTTACTACAACTTCAACAAACCCACATTGCAAAAAGTAATCGAAAAACAGTTCCATTTGAATCTTGAAAGAAGCAGCAAAGAAAAAGTACCTGGGCAAGAGGCAATATGTAAGCCAGAGTCTTGCCAGAGCCAGTGTGAGAACCCAAGACCACAGTCTTCCCTTCCAACACCGCCGGAATCCCAATGCTCTGAATTTCAGTGGGAACCTCAATTCCCATCTCTCTCACCGCCGCAATGACCTCCTCGCTCACACCCAACTCCCCAAAACTCCCAACCTCCCTCTTCTTCCTGTTCTCCGACCTCCCCAACCCCTCATCACTCTGCCTCTGGGCATCCCCAATTGAATTTCCGCAGTCGGTTTTGGCTTGTGGCTTGGCATTGCTCTTGAGGTGCCTCAGCCGCAGCCTCTCGAGAAGCAACGAGTGCGCTTCAACGGTTGGTTCACTTCGTCATCAAAATCAACCGTGCCGGCGGGGCTGGTGGTGGTGGAGGTGCAAAGAGGCCTAAACCCTGGTGGGTTTGATGAGAGAGAAGCGTTTGGAGGCAGGGAGACGTGATAAGGCGAAAAGGTTTGAGGAGAGAGAGAAAGTGAGGAGAGTTCTTGATACTCCTCCCATGGCGTTTTCCTTGCAATGCAAATTTTGGTTATGGTTCTCTTAGAAATGATGGGTAACTATCAACTATGCCACAAAACCTTCTCATGGTCGCCTGACAAGATAAACCCCGAAACCAGATGGAGCGGGTTGGAAGGTGTCCAAGGTGAATCCGATTCGGCCTAATTTGGGTATGCAAGAATCCAACTCAAGCCAAGCTGAATCCGATTCAGCCTAATTCGGGCATATAATTGTCGATATTTAATTATTATGTCGTCTATATTTGATTAGTTAATATTATTTGAGGAACTGATTTATGATTGTTTTAGTCAATTTTTCTTTTGGCGGCAACAGTCACAATTGGTCTCTAACCTTCCAATCAAAATGGTCTCTGGAATACCCTGAAAATGAGTCTTGCAAATCAATTTAGTTGTTCTGATAGCTTTTTGGTTTTTTTTGTTGGAGGAAATTTAAGTGGTCTACATGAGAACCACTTGTGTGTCATATCAGCACACTAACATAAAAGCTGACAGAATGACCAAATTGAGTTGCAAACCTATTTTCAGGAACCAAATTGATGGATTTCGATTGGAACGTTCAATTTCAGAGACTAAACATGATAAAAACCCTATAAAAATTTACCAAAAGCTTATTCACCTCCTGTACATAGTAAGGAAAATTAGTAGAATGAGATCGTAAATTTAACTGGCACGAACAGTTGAAGTCCCGTTTCAGAGTGCTTCTGTAGGAAGCAACTGCTCATAACCAGCGCAACACCGTGGTCCCGCCGTTGATAACTTGATGGGTATTAATAAGAACACAGAACAGTTTCGAGTAAAAATCAGTACTTCCTTCTGTAGGAAGCAGCCAACAGTTCCTAAGAAGAAAAGATGAAAACCGGCCTTCGCAGCACGATGCCACAGCATTAAAGGTTAGGAAGAAAAGGAAATGTCAGTGCAGAATTAATGGGTGCAAACGTATGTAGTCTAAAATGGTGAAATATATATTCCGTAAGCAGGTTCATGTACTTGAACCAGCAACACTTTGTTCAAACATCGTATATTCAGTAACCGTGTTCACGTATTTGAACCAGCTACACCTTGTTCAAATATCGAATGAAGTACATGCTCCAAAGTAACACCAATCATCTCCATATCTGATCACTTCCAAACGTTAACAATAAATTACTTTCCTCGTCGTGGCAGCTAAAATCAAATCACTTATACAGCTCGGGCTTCAATACACCAATGTACGGCAAGTTCCTGTAACGTTCATCAAAGTCCATTCCGTAGCCCACAACAAAGTAATCTGGACACTGCCGATACAAATAAACAGATAAGTTTGACAGCGTATAAGTCAATTTCCAAAGCCCAAAAAATACACAAGAAACAATACAAAAGCTCACCTGCAATACTCAGGCATACAAGACCGACACTTGCAAAGAGCACATAACTTCAATTCAAGTTCATTTTCAGAACTTCTAACAGTTCTACATGGGGAAATCAATAAGATGATTCCACAATATATAAATTCTCAGCCGTTAGATCATAGAGTATCTCAGTCACCTCTACGTGATGAAAAGGATGAAAAACGTGTCGGATTCAAGTACTTAATTAGAGATATCCTACACACACAAAGGAAAGTTCTCATAAATAGGTAATGATTTTGTAACTTTTTTAAGCAAGAACTAATAAAGGCCGAATAGGGACGATCAACCCAACAAAGCATTATTATTATTATTTGTTGCCGAATAGGGACGATCAACCCAACAAAGCATTATTATTATTATTTGTTTGTTGGTTTAGGATACAAAGTTGTGATTCTAATTAAACCGATAGCCCACCCCCACCTTTTGTTTTGCGACTTTGAGATTTTGGAACAACTTGTTGAATAACGAAGGAAGATTAATAGCAAAAAAGTAAAGAGTGAAAGAGTCGATCATATATTACGAATGCATCGGAATTTTCTAAATTACGCATCGATGGTAGATTCTATTAGGAATGTAAACATTTTTGCAGAGTAATATAACTTGTTGCAACATTCAACTAAAGACTAAAAAGAGGAAAGAAGAAACGTATATAAACCTCGAAACCGCGGTAGAATTTCCCGTTGCTGAGAAGCTGAAAATGAACCTTCCGTCTCGATGGTTTATCCAGAAACGTGCAGACCGAGACAGACGAAGCGCCCTTCGATTCCATGTGTGCAATCAGACGCTCAATTGTGCTTCCTGTATCCACAATGTCCTCAACCTAAAACACACCAAACGGCGTCGCATTTAAGAACAACGTGCACAACTATAACTGTTAAGAGTCTTACAGAGAATAGGGTAAGGAAGGAGGGCGTACCAGGACGACGTGGCGGCCGGTGACGTCGACCTTCAAGTCCAAGGAAATCGTGGGGGCGCCATTGGACAGGGTCCCGGAGCCGTAGGATTCGGCGCGGATGAAGTCGACGGTGACGGGGAGGGGGATTTGGCGGGCCAAGTCGGCGAGGAAGAGAAAGGCGCCGGTGGCGACGCCTACGAGGGCAGGGGGTTGGGAGAGGGAGAAGTCGGCGGAGATTTGCGCGGCGAGGTCGGAAACACGGGCGGCGATTTGGTCGGGAGTCCAGAGGACCCTCTCTATGTGAGAGTCCAAGGACATGGTGGCGGCGTTTACTTTGAGGATTCCTTTCCAACTTTATTGGCACGCCTTCCAATACAAGTCGTTACATTTTTTTAAGGATTTAATCATTTGTATTTTTTATTTTTTATGTAAAAATATTAATGTACTCTAAAAAGAATTAAAGAATTGTTATTAACATTTTAAAATTTTCATTTTACACTTTAAACAAGTGTATTTTCTTTCATTATGGAAAATTGAGTCTGCCAAATAAAATTTTTAGAATGTTAATAACAATTCTCTTTAATTATTTGTATTATAATATTCAGTATGTTCGTACTTCCATTATACTAAAAGTTTCTAAATTTAAGGCTCGCCCAATGATAGAAAGTTATAAGCTCTTTTGGCAGCTTCAATATGTGCACGAATAAATCTCAATTAGTTAAATTTCAATTATTCACTCGTAAAAAAAAAAAACGTATGAAAAAATTTACTTCTTTAAGATCTCATTAAGATTCAGATTAAATCTTTTACATCTAAAATTAAATAGACCTTTTTATGATCCTAATAAATGATTAATATGCATTTATTATCTTTTCTTAATTTTATTATCATAAAATTAATATATATCATGCGAGGCCATAGAAATTTCACATGGTGTAGAAGATTTAATCATGGAGCTCTTGTATAAAAAAACAAAAAGAAATTATGGTACCCCTCGTAAGTTGTAACTTGTAACCTGTACCTTCAGGATTGGGCCGGCCAGCCCGTTTTGGAGGTACTCTCCATATCAGCAACGAGAACCTTTTAAAAATAAAAAATAAACAAAATAATAAGAATTGGCCTCAAAACCCGATTTGAATCTCCAAAGTTTGCGGCCGAAACCCCAAATCAAATCGCCTCCAAAAATTTCAGAAACATCAAAATCCCTCATCAACTGCAAGTAAGTTTTTACCGCAAGAGTAGAAAGATCTTGAGATCTTATATAACAGCATAAGTTCGAACCTCATGAATAGTTAATCTAATATTTAATTTAAAAAATTTTGTTTGAAAAAAAACAAAAAAAAATTTCCACATCGACTTGTGGAACCCGAAATCAGAGAGATAAGAACATGACCCCATATTCATCGTAGTTCAGTGCTGCCAATGCTCCACCGTACAGACATACACACACATATGTTGTAACAATTTAATGAGCAAATGAATTAGGATGAAATTGAATTTTTGCATACATGATGTATGAATAAAACTTACAAAATATATTTTTCGGATTGTTGAAGTTCACTGTAAAATGGATCCCACAACCAATGCTGATTAAATTTGCAGGTGAAGCAGAGGAACAAAAGCAATAAATGGGCATACGTCGTCTTCAATCAGAAGCAGTTAATCCGCCAAATCTTTGCTCAAGGTCCCATGGCGAAAGGCCTCCGCCTCTTCGTCCAGTCCTCCAACATGTCGCGCCAGTCCGCCCATCAAACCCAACACCAACAACAGAAGCAACAAGAACAAGATACCCTTGTTTCTGCCGATTGCTCGCAAGAGACCGCGAAGAAAGAACGAACTGATAGGACCCAGTACCTGGATTCTAAGGAAGGTAATTAGGGCGCCAACATGATGACAAAGACGAAGCAGGAAATGTGATGGGGGGATTGTAACGAGTTTTATCAGTTGATTGGTTTCGGTGCAGGTTATGGTTTTGAGCCTGGGATTGTAACTGAGTTTCCAGCGGAGTTGTGGAAGAAACCAAAGCTGAACAAATATGGTGTGGATGAGCCGCGTAATCACAAACCAGTTTTCTCTACGAGGAATTTCAACTAACATGTCATCTCCCTTCCACAAAGGAGTACCAGTGCGTAGGTAGAAGGATCATCCATCAGAGTATGATTAACTTGAATGCATTTGAATGGCAGACGCGGAGCAGGTCAAGTGCGAGCTGACAATCACGGAGGAGAGTTCAAAGTACAAGGGCATTTTATAACGAGAGATGAGCAGGAACCGAGAAGAACATGTCAGGCTACAAAGGCTACACTACTATGTAAACCCAAGACGATGATGGCGATTATGGCTTGCGACACAATAGTAGGAGAAAATCTGCAGATAATGCTGGCCAATGCGGCAATGAAATCGACAAGACAACAACAAACTATGAGACCATAAGTGCAAACGATGAGACGTTGTCTCAAAACCCTGAGTTATGTCTTTGAATCACTTAAGACAATGTAAAAATGTCCAAGTAAAGGTTTACGACAACTTTCCGCTTTAATTCATTGGCAAATATCCCCTTTGCCTCTCAACAACAATAAAATGATCAAAACTAAAAAAAAGCGTAACAAATGATAAATAATATTGATAAAGATAGTGATAATAATCAAACTGATATCTTAAATTCAAAATTGTCAAAATAAGTCTAAGAAAAATGAAGGACGCTGAACAAACGCCTAGCAACCTTAGGTCCTTCAATCCCTCAAGCCTAAAAAAATTAAGCATTTGAGTTGCCACGTAAATCCCGCAAAATAAACCAGATACCTATCAATACTCTTCTGAAAAAAAAATATCCGACTACCAATGCAAAGTTAACATGGCCTTAGTACCCAAAAATGCAATGGAGGGAGATTCACTCATTCATCCAATGCACCAAGCTGATCAGTAACGTCAGACTTCGTTGCAGCTGTACGCAGAACATCCATTGCCTCAGCTACCTTGTTCTTCAAGGCATCTGGAGACTCGATCAGATGGAGAACTTCCGTCTGGTCCATCTCTAGCAACATCCCAGTCACCTTAGCCGTGTTCTCAGGCTCTATCCGCTCAACAAGTGGATATAGTTGTTCACCCAGCATCTGCAATTTTCAAACACAATAATAATTAGTGAGTCTAGAACAAAAACACAGATGGCACAAAACGCAACACAAGTTGAAGGAGTAATAACAAGAGGGTTAAAGAACATACCAAACGCTGATTCTCTGGGGTAGCAGAAGCTAAAGCAGAAGCAAGTGTTGACGTTGGCAACGGCCCAGAACGATGGATATCATTAGGAGACATAGGCAGCCCTGCACCATCAAGTGGCAAAGGCATCATTGGACCCACAAGACCTTGAGGAGCCAAAGATGGGTCCACTCCATTCCGTGCATTGCCCATGTATCTCAAGCCTTGATTGGAATTACGGTGCAGTAACTGAAATAATGGATGAGTAAGAAATTATCGAAGGTGAAAGAAAAAACTGACAATAGTGACTATTGAGCAGGTGATGTAGTAATATAATGCATCATGATCGATAATTAAATTACACAACCAATTAGTGGTATCGAAATTTTGAGTAAATGAAAAGAAAGCTGCTATGCCAAATCAGGAAACTATTGCACCTGCTGCTGCTGCACATGTTGGAAGTTCCCACCTCGCCGTACACCCATCCGCTGCCCAGGTTGACCTTGCCTCTGAAGGTGGTACGGCATAATGAAGTTTGGACCAACGCCCGGGCGCATGCCAGGCACTAGCTGCTGCTGGAAGCCATAACCAGCAGGCTGATGGGGTAGAATGCCAGAACCTTGACCAAAATACAGTTGTTGCGGGGCAAGTCTAGGTGCCCCAGGATGATATGCAGGAATTCCTGATGGCAATGGTGACATCCCACCTGGTGCTCGGATTTGGGTAAAACGTGCCTGAAAAAAATGATAAAGGTCACCTCTGTAATGTTTCTTTGGAATAATGGAAATGAGTAACAACTGAAGCTTCCGTTTATCACGAGAAGAAAAATAAAAAGAGAATCTGTGCAGACTAACCAATATCTGGGACCACCAAAGCTAATAGAAAATGAAAGTTGATGCTCAGATTATATATAAAAAAATCAAGAACTGATGAAAAAAGCTAAAAATAAGATAGTAAAGTTTGTACTCCGCCCCTTACATTGGAGTTAATCAGCTTTAGAAAAGAAAACCAACTTTGTAAACTTAAATATAAAATACAATCAGACTCAAAATGTTTAAGCAGAGCCCCTCTCCTAAAGTTGAGTATGACGAGCCCTATGCAGATCCTTTCTATCATAAATGCAGAGAAATGCCATATATCGGAGGTATCAGAGGCATGTAAAATTACAACACTGAAAAATGAAATCAAAGTGAGCACACCATCTAGATCCATTTCGTAATAATTGGTTTCGTAAGATGCCTATATAATTCTTATCCTCAAATGAGAACGTACAAGTACAATTCTACATTACAAGAAGTTAAAGATTCCAAAACGACAAAAGGAGGATGCAACGAAGAAAACTACCTGTAATCGAGCCTTGCGCTCTTCTTTGCGTTGGGCCACAGCAACATACAAAGGCTTCCGTCCAATCATCTTGCCACTCATCTCAGCCAACTGAAGAAGAGAAAAAGGGAAGTTATTAACACAAAAACTGTTTTTTTTTTTTTTTTTTTTTTTTTTTTTGGGGCGGGTTGGGGGGGGGTTGAGGTGTGGGGTGGGGGAGGGAGATGTGATAAAAGGTGAATTGCAGGATGTGCCAAGAATTCAGCATATAATAAAAAGCTTACAGCTTTATTGGCTTCTTCCGGAGTAGAAAATGCAACAAATCCAGAACCCTTGCTCACCCCTTGGTGATCAAGCATGACCTTGAAAATAAAGACAATTAACATTTTTTTTTTTAATATAGTACTTTTTAGGAGAGCTTCGGAATAACAAGTAAAGCTAACCTTTCGAAAAGGACCTACAAAGGAGACATAATCAGGAAAGACAAACCAGTAGTACAGTTGAAATAAGATATACCTTGCACGATGTTATTGTTCCAAATTCAGAAAATAGCTCCTTTAGTTTTTCATCATTTACCGTGTCATCAAGATTTTTGAGATATAAATTAGCACCTTGTAGCTTCTCAAATCTACTGAGTCTTTCCTGTTCAAACTTAGCTCTCAACTCCATCTCCCTCTCGGATTTCCTTTGAGCCCTCCCGACAAACAAAACCTTGTCACCACTAACGGTGCTCCCATTCAACTTCTCAATTGCAGCAGCAGCTTCTTCTGGCTTCTCAAAGTTAACAAAACCAAAACATCTAGACTTTCCAGAACCATCCCTCATAACAACCGCACTAGTAATGTTACCATGCTCACCAAAAGTTTTCTTAAGGTCTTCATCTGTAGTCGTCTCTGACAAATTCTTCACATAAACATTAGTGAAATGTGGTGATCCATTTTGCCCATTCCTTTCCTGGCCTCGTTGAAACAATCCAACATAAACCAGTTTTCCATTTATCAGCATTTTGTTCAGCTTCTTGATCGCCTCCTGCGCAGATTCCTCATTGTCATACTGTACGAACCCATACCCTTTAGATTGACCGTTGCCATCAAGTGCAACCTTGCAAGAAAGTACGTTGCCAAAGGTTGAAAAAGTGTCCAACAACGCCTTATGATCAATACTTTTGTCCAGGTTCTTAATGAACACATTGGCCTTTCCGCTCTTCCGAATGCTTGGATCACGATGAGAGTACATAATCCTGATGGGTTTCCCATTGATAGGAGTAAAATTCAAAACCTCCAGGGCATTAGCGGCTGCAAGTTACACGGCAAAATATTACAGAAATCAATTCCTAGTAAACAAAATTTACTTTTTTCCAAATGACGGAGACGGAGGGGTAATAAAATATTCAGTAGTTTAATTTATCCTATACAAGTCTACAACTTCATCCACAAAACACAAACAAAAGATTAAACAATCTGTTTGCATTTTTTAATGACAAACACAGACAATAAACAATGCGATCACAGAATCTTCCAACAAATTCGCAAAACAAATATCATTTTATTATACAAACGAAACAAAATCCGATAAGACAACAATAACAGAAAAAAAATTCAAATTAGTAAAAAAATGAGATTCACGGAACACTAAAACAACAAAATTAAAAAAACAGAAGACAGACATTGTGTGTTGAATCAAACAGGCAAACGCAGAGACAGATTACGAGAATACGAAAAGAACGGACCGTGCTGAGGATCGCCGTAATTAACGTAGGCATAGCCGAGGGATTGCATTCGGCTCTGATCCCGACAGACCCGAATCGAAACGATCTGCCCCATTTGGTTGAACAGATCGTACAGCTGCGCTTCGTTCACACTCGGGTCCAGATCGCCCACGTACAGCGACACGTTCCCGAAAACCGATGGAGCCGCAACAGGCGGCGCCTGTTGAGCGGCCGGAGACATTGGTTGAGCCACCGGACCCGATACCGCCGCCGCCATTGCAGAAGAAAATCGAATAAATAATCAAATAAATAGGGAAAAATGGGAAATCAGGGGTTAGGGTTCGCGGAGAATTCTTTGAATTTTGAGTGATGAGTAGGGTTTCACTTGCTCTATAAATGGAATGAATTTTATTTTTTGGGAAAAAATGAAACGGAGATTTTATTTTCGGGGGATTTTTTTTATTTTTTATTTTTGTTCTTCTCTGGAGGAAGGGGCGAGAGAGGAGTGAGAGAGGGTGGAAAGCAGAGACGAAGAGTGGTATATATACGGAGAGAGAGTGAATCGAAGCGGTGCGTTGGGACTTCGTAACGATTAAGGTAGGGAAAGCGCGCGTGCGGTAGATGACGTGGCATTCTATGTGAGATGCGGTCGCGCTTTTTATTTGCTTTACGGCAGTTGGTGATGGCCCACTTTGTTGGTTACGGTTGGCCAGGGCTTTTGGACACGTCTCTTTAATTTTCCGAACGTGCCTTTTTGTATATTTCATCATGGAAAATATTGGCGTTGACAAAAAAAAATAAAAAAAATCATGGATAATTGGTTGGTCAATGCCCAATATACAACTGTGAGAATTGGTTCAATAAAAACAATTAGAGCAATGTCTCTAACCTCATATTTTAAACATTGCAATATCATATCTCAATTTATTAATTTATTGCAATGTCAAATCTTCATTAAATTTTATGTCAATTTAACTGTTAGCTGCTGATGTGGTAGGTAATGGGTCCACTCACCAGTTGAATAAATTAATTAAATATTAAAAAATTAAGAAATTCTTTTGTAACAACAACATTAAAAGAATGAAGAGGTCCCACCACTAAGCACCCTTTCCCCATCACCGTCCCGCATTTTCCTTCTCGCATACCAGACGCCACTCTCACCTTCATGTTCTGTCATTCCTTGTGCATAGCTTCTATAAAGAAACTATGGAGTCATTTGTTGCTTTAACGGGGATGAAACAGCCAAATTGATAGAAATTTAACAGATGTATGACATTGCAAATAATTAATAAGTTGAGGTATTACATTGCAATGTTTAAAACAAGAGATATAAGATTGCGGTTCGATTCATACTTAAGGTAATTTTGTGTAATTTACCCTTGAATTAATTATATCCTCAATTGCGTCAAGCAGGCGCTTTACCTTGATGTTTCTTGTACTGGTCACCCAAAAGGCTTTTCTATTAGTGTTTTTAGTTGCTTAAAAAAAGTCCCAAAAAAATATAATATGTTTTAACCAGGTAAAAAACACAACATGACAAAATTATATGATTACACAGACAACAATTAAAATGTTATGACAACTACATTTGGTAGACCACATTGGAACCTCTCTCTAATAGACATGAAATTTTTTTTGGTATTGTTGGTCCTTACCTTTATTAGAAGGTGTGGAATTCTGTTATCTAGTAGTCTAATTACTTGCATATGACAATTTAGGAACTAACGCCAATCCAATCCATTAATCTAGGACTTGGTGGTGCTAGCAACAACTATGTGAATGCAATTCAAGTATCATGTTATCATTAGCATTAATAAACCAATATCTAACACAAAGATGCTTATTGTGACCTGAAAACCAAATTGGTATAAAATGGGGGAACTTTATGTTTAATGAAAAGTTCACTATGAAGGGTTTAGAGTTCAGGTAAACTCTCTGTTCAATCTTCAAATTATAGACAGAAATAGATCTAGTGTGAAACCAATTGAAGTTCAATTGCAAGATTGTGGTGGTTGAAGCTAGAGGTCTAGGGAGATATTTTGAAAACTTAGCTTTACACTAACTAGGATCTCCATTCTTTAGGATGGCTCAAACAAGAATTAAACTCAACAAAGGAAGCTTATACAAACAACTTGTCTTTACTTGGGTCCTAATCAAGTCTGAGTATTGCAAAGGACACACACATATTAATAGGTCTGGGAGGAACTTTCCCAGACCTTTTCTAGAACTATCAGGGGGCAGAAGGCATCTTCCTGTTTTGTCCATTACTTACACATGACAAGGAGGAATCTCTTTAATCAACTATACTTTACTTGAGATCAAATATATTCTAGATAAAATTCCTTGCTTTACATCACACCAAATACTATTCTACCATTCCTCATGTCTGCTTGTCACATCTTGTCTTATCACGTCTAACACTAACAGTAAAGAACACATGTGATAAGACCGAGTCGAGATTCTCTTCAGATCTCACTGTCTAGAGCCGAAGGACAAAAAAATCCAGACCATTCAAGAGAAAGAGATCCGGGCCTTCATTTTGTGTGAGGTGAGCCGGTGGAAAGGACTAATGGGGACCACAAGATTCAATTTGAGCAGTCTAAATTTCTTGGTCCTAGAGCTCTGAACAGTGAGATCCGAAGAGGATCTGAACTCATGATACCCCATTCATTCTTGTTTCTTGCTTCTCGACCGCTCCAACCCTGTACTCGATTGATCGTTCATTGACTAGCTTCTCAGCATCATACAGAAAATGTTTGACCAATCGGAACTTCTTCTGCAATTGATCGAATAATGATGTTTGGTTCAGTATCGCATTAGACAGTTCACCATTAGTTCTAGTGTCAATCAATTGACGGTTTCGTTGTCTTCTGTCACTCGATGGATTGACCTTAAAAGGACCATCCCTTGGAAGTTGCATCCAATTTGTCTAATGCAATAGGCAACCAAACAACATCATTCAACAGATCGAAGAACAAGATCAGACCGAGAACAGTTTTAGTACAACGCTCTATACGTCAGTCAATGAACAATCAATCGAAAACAAAGTCTGATCAGTTGAGAAGATTTGCAGTGAAAAAAATAGTCTTCTACAACATGAAGCAACACTCAACGATAATTATTTTTAACGATAACATATTCTGCATCATATATAACCATATGCACTCTACACATGAACATGTTTGCTCCCATTCCGAGAGGTATTTTCTGTTTTGGAAATTTAGAAGGTGCTTTTTATGAATCATAAAATTAATTCTGAAATTTACAAAGAGACTGCTCAAGTGGCCTTTTCTCCTGAACAAAATATAGATGTGACTATATGCACTCTGCACTCTTAGAATAGCGTCTTCAAAATATGCCACACAGAAACACGCTATACAGGTCTTGAATTGCACATCAACCTCAAATTTTACAGTGTCTCATCAGATCAAAGCTCCGTCACTTCTGCTTTCTGCCCTACAGCAAACAACAAACAAACTTCAAATCACAGTTCAAGTGTTTAATCCTCACGCTAAACATGCTTTACAAATTCCAAGTCTCTACCTTTAGTTCAGCTTGATCCTAGAGAGGTCGTAAGTAACTTTTTCGGACCTAAAACTTGATTTCAGACAATTTGTATATTTCATAAATCTACACAAAATTTAGACTTCTCTCTGTCCCACCTACTTGCCAAATGCCAACCTGTTTCCTACACCTCAAAATTATCTAGATTTCCAGGGTAAATCTATGGCCGGTTTATATACAAATACAAGAAAAACAATCCTGGAATAGAAACAGAAAGGAAAAATGCAAATCAGATTGCTTTTTCTGTTTCATTAAGCTACCAGCGGCTGCAGTTAAGATTCTTCCAGCTAGAAGAACAAGGCTCACCAGTTCAAACGCAAAGAAAGCTTAACAATTTCTCTAATTGAGACTTGATTCTTTTGTATCCCATTAATCAGATTTTCATCCACATATTTCCAATATCATTGTCCAACTATTTTAGTCATCACTTCTCCCGCTTACAATTTTGACTATCAACCCCAAATAAACTTAACAACTATTCTCACCCTGTTTTTGTCCATGTACATTCACACACACCAAAATTTTTCTCTACTGCACTTAGTCTCCATTCCAAACAAACCAAGCAGCATTTGATAAATACAGCAAAACAGCTTTACTGAATTTGGCTTACCTACTACCACTTCTTAGTAGAACAACATAGAGTGGATCTTGGGATGTCAACAGAAACAGCTGCCGGACAATATAGGTACATGTGGTAATGCTGGAAAGTAGAGAGCACAAAAAGGTTAATATATCAAAATTGACCCTAATGGGCTAGCAGCAGATTCACTGTGTTATGAAAAGAGCAAACCCAGTTGATAAAAGAGAACGCACTCAATATATCATCTTATCATAAAAACTTTGTCAACCCATATACAATTTTTGTCTTTTCTCACCATCAATCTATGTATATTATTGAATAATTACTTATGAAAACTGAAAACAAAAAGTATATAAAAATTCAAAGTAAAAAAGTTTTCTCAACTATAAATAACCATACTTTATGAATTCCCCTTCCGAAAACCACACACATATATATTATCTGTATATATACAGATAATACGAAACAAGTAATTGTGTGTCTGTCAATGTATTGTCTATCAAAATTACAAATTTTCAAGTAGGCCCTGTTTACATAGGTGTGGAACATATGTATGCTGTTATAAAATTACAGAATGGACGTCTTCTCAGCGGAAAGTATATTGATGTTTAAAACCATGAGAGTTACCTGCCAAAACTTATCAAAAAGATTATCCAAAGAGCTGCTGCAGTCCAACTTGATTCTTTGTAGACTACCCAAACCTGATTTTTATACAAAAGCAAGAAGATCTTTATTCAAAATTAAGACAAATGTGCAGAAAGATATATTCAAAACATTTACTCACTAGCAAGGATCTGAAGTAAATTAAATGACAAAGGTTAAAAACCGCTAGGTTCAGAAAATCACCATGATGCTAAATTGATCACTACTTTCTATTTTTCAAGAATACAAATGAACTTAAAAGAAGGGAAAGATAACAATCACTGAGGCAACTAGAAACCCTCAGGCACAAATCTTAGAATATTCATTAGCAATTAATTACTGCATAACATGAATTCCTCAATAACATTTTTCTTTGAGCATATGAATGTTTTCTAACATTCTATTTTAAGACTCCAATCGTTGACAAACTTACTTAAACAGATTTAACAGAATCACACCCTGACTCAGTGGTTGGCTCAAAATATAATTAATCAGCAAAAGTTCAGTAAGGAAAAAGTGACCATAGGGGAAAATTCTCTACGGTAGATTAATGAGCCTAAAGCTATTTGAATGTTTATTCAAGTTGCAGCTTAACTGGTATCAATTTCAGTTATATGCATGGCTTTAACGAGTTCTGTCAATTTATTATTGGCGTCTTTTAACTCCCCTGGCCTACTTCTCACAAGATACTGAGAGCATAAATAACCACGCATAATATAATGAGTATCTGAGACATACTGATAGAGCAACAACATTGATGTAAAAGTCAATAAGTGTTGCTGTCATCCACCTGCAAACATGTAGCAGCTAACTTTTAATTACATGACAGTTGAAAAGATCGATCAAAATCTTCAATTAAAACATTGCTTACTATGCCAATATTCTCTCTTACACAGTAAAATAGTTCGCAAGAAGCAAGAACCACTTGAGACTGAAATAAATAAATAAAAACTTACGGAGTCAAAAGCTCTGTGCGAAAAGGAGTACCATCTGTTAAGAGAGTGTACAGAAGTGTTCCCAGCATCAAGAGACCCAAAGCAATAAAGGTAACTCTTGCAATCATAACGTGGGAGCACTTCTTCTTACTTTCCGTACCATAACTACATGAAAGCATTTATCAAATCAAATCAGTTTTTATTGGGACCCAAAGCAATAAAGGTAACTCTTGCATTGTACAGAAGTGTTCTCAGCATCAAGAGACCCAAAGCAATAAGGGTAACTCTTGCATTGTACCATGCTATCAGATTTATTGCCAGTTAAATCTATAACATTAGTACCTCCAGCTGGGAGTATGATAGAGGAAAATGAGAAAAAGATGGAAAGAAAGATATGATAAGAAAAGCAGCATCTTCACCGGCATATGCATACTTTCTTAGCATAAGACGGTTGTGTGTGCATGCATGTGCATGTTTTCACAAATATTCTGATACGAAATCATGTAAGATGGCCAGCCACATGCACTGTTGGACCACCATTACTGATTGAGCTTAGTATGATACTATGATATAGAGCTTTATCTAACAGAAAAGAAATAGCTGCATGAGAAACCATATTTATAAAGAAAATGGAGCAGCATAAGCAGTTTCATAAGCATAGTAAGACGTGCACCTTCGTGTGTGTCCTATCCTATGACGTGTATCAACAAACCTTCACGAGTTCTAGTATATGGTCACATGCATATGAATTATGATGCACCATTATCAGACAAAGCTCAGTGATCATACAGAGCTCATATATCAAATAAAGCCCAACAGTGAACTCCTTAGTTTAAAGTTTGTTTAGGCAAAATTCCTCTCTAAGTGTTTACTTGTAAACAAATAACATCATGTATTAAGTTAACATTTACACAGTAACACAGACTCAATAGAAATAATCCAAAAATGTCACTCCTCTATATGGTCACCAGAGCACAATCTATATTGATGGTCTCAATCCAGTTCTTATATTATTTCCCATCTCCAAATATAGCCAGCCTTTCTTGTATTATCGCACCATGCTGCAAAGCAGCAATTCAACAAGAACCATTCAATTAGACCCCCTTTCCTCTCTCAAATAGCCTCTCCAGTCTTCACAATACCACACCTTCCTTCATTTGCAGCCAGTTGCCAATATCAAAACAGCTTCTCATACCCCAATAATAGCCAACAATGCTATTTTGTCTTCCTATCTCCAATCTCCTTTTCAATAAACTTTCATGGCTGTCTCGGAAAAGGGGAAACTCTGTCTCCTCCACTGCAGTTGTGCTAACCAGAAAGTCCTCTTTCTCTGCAAGAACTTCAATCCGAGTTTTCGAATATCACCCACCTTGTTACACCTCAAGCAGACAAATTCGAACCATCTCCTCTGGTAAATCAGTTTTTCTCTTACACAGTAAATATTTTTCAATGCCGCAGGTATAAATTCTACAAACACTAACGGGTTGCACGCTATAAATAATAATTTAAAAAAAAAAACTATAATGATTCAGCAATTAAGTAATATCAGAATTCCTAAAATTAAAATTCTCTGTCATTTTCATGTAATTGATAACCACGCCATATTTGAATATATTTCCCAGAGATTACAACTTAAGAACATTGTATTAAGTGATAAATCAAATTAGAATACATTAATTGAATCAAGAGAGAGCACAAGAAGGAAATCAGATGGAAATCAACCAATTTCCATGCACTTTGCCATCCACCGACAAGTTTCTCTATGCACATCTCTCATTATTATAATTTCTATATAATAATTTGATTCAACATTAGAGCACGATACACTAAGGTGAAGTTTAGTTTACCTACCCGTTTGAATGTCGCAACAGAACATAGTACATAGGATCTTGCGATTCTGCAGTCGATAGCTTCATAAATTGCAACAGAATGTAGGCACATGTAGTGATACTAGAAACAGAAACCAAAGAACAGCAACAAATTAATAACAAACTAAAGTTGATAATGAACCAGATAAATTGGGTGTGACGGAAAAATCAAACAAATATTAACACATTGAAATATTACCAAGCATGACAGGTCAAAAAAAAGATTGCAAGCTCAAATCAAACTTTCACACTCAAATTAGAGCAAGAATCATTGTCATGAAATGGAAAGAAATCAATACACAAATACAAAAAGGAAACTGATACCAGAAAAGAAGCAAAACTACATAACGATTAAAGAAAACATAGTAGAAAGACTGAACTTTGAACCACTGCTCTGTTACATAGGTGTTGTAACAACTAATACAATCACCACATCTCAAAATTCAGTCATACTGACTGATAGGATTAGGACGTGTTTCTGGGACCAGCCAGATCAGGATTGAGAAACTTAACCATCTGACCCAACAGTATTGGGTTGAAATTTCAACCATACAAGACCAACTGAGAGAAGCCTATCACTGGCAAACCCAATGTGGTAGGTAATAAAAAAGTTTGTCTAACCACATTACTGAACCACCCCACACGCACATTCAGAATATATTTAGTATAGGGTAGAAAGCAAACCTTCCAAAGCATACTAGTAGTATAACCCATAACGTAGCAATAATCCAGTTTGACTCCTTGTAGGAAATCCAAATCTGAAAAGAGAGACATAACTTATATAATTCTATTCTATGTCAAACTGAGCTACGCACACAATTTTGTTTACACCAGATTCAATTCAATGCATGATGAAATAGCAAGTCGACCGAAAGAGACCAAAAGAACCTAAACAGCCAGTAATATATATCTCGTGTCTAAATATAATCGAGGAGCCTTTAAGCACCTCAAAATGAAATAACAATACAACAACATCATAGAGGCCATAATCCCCAAAAAATAAGGGGAAGAAACTAAAACAGTGACACTTTTCATTAAGTTTACCAAGCATTCTGGCATATTAGAAACATTTTCTTATTTTCCATTCCTCATGGAAGAAATAAATCTATAAGAAAATGTCAGGAAGTATACTTGGTTAACAAGCAACGTACATTCTAGACTCATGAACTCATAGAAATACCAACGATTACGAGCAGCTTTAATCTAGCAAATTTTTAGCGACCAAAGTACCCCGAGACACTCACTGCAATCAATTACGGAAACTGTACTGTTGTTCATATGCTTCTTTCTTGTCATCTTTAAAGTCAAATGAACTATTATGATTTTATCCATTTCAAACAAAGCTATCAATGGAGGGCAAGCCTTGGCGCAACATAAAGTTGCTCCTTTTGTGACCAAAAGGTTACGGGTTTGAGTTGAGGAAACAGCCTCTTTGCAAATCAAGGTTAAGACTGCATATGATACCGACCCCACTTTGCGGGAGCCTTGTCCCTTTTAAACAATGATGTTAATGATATAGCACCAACGAAAAAAAAGAGAGAAGACGGAATTAACAAGAAAAATTACAAAAACAATTACAACGATGGAACCTCAAGAATTCGATGAAAGCTTAGCAGAAAAATGTGTTTAAGTTTAAGATCATACCGCCAAAGGAACAACATTGATGTAGAAATCAATCAAGGTAGCCACCATCCACCTGAAACAGAAAAAATCCCAAAACTTTCAAAATAATTAAACAAACAGAAAAAACAAAAGACTGGGAGTATGAACGAGAGAGAGAGAGAGTACGGAGTAAGAAGGTCCTTGCGAAAGGGAAGGCCGTCGACGGAGAGAGTGTAAACGAGAGTGACGGTCATCGCGCAGCCCAAAGCTGCAAACAGAACTCTTAAGCCAATCACCAAAGAATTCGCCATTGCCTCCGCCTCACAGGAATTGAAGACGAAAAGAAAGGAGTTTTGACAACTGAAATGCAAGTGTGCGTGCGGCTCTTGTGTTCTGTCGTCCGTGGCCTGTGGCCTGTGGGCTGTGGCTGTGGGTGTGCTTCTGAGGTTCAAGGAAGACGTGAGCGCGCGGACGCCAGAGCTCCACGTCGCTTCCGTAGTTAAATTAACTAGTGCTGTTTTAGGCTTTAATAATGTGTTTGACTCTCCCACAACCCCTCTAACTTAAAGGATAATGTTACAAAAAACAAATTTTTAAATCAAATTATGTTTTACTAATATGAAATAAACACTTTGATTAAGAATCAGCATTTGCCCATGCATATAAGATTTTGTGTTCAGTATTAAAGATTTATAACTAATTTATTTACTGTAATTATGTTATCGTTTGTCAAATTATTTTTTCATTTACTATTCAAATTTTGAAAAGAAATATAAATTACTTATAAGAGCTAGAGAGCATTAGGATATAGTATTGAGTGTAATATTCTTTGGACATTTAGCTTTTGTTAGTTTCCCTCTCATCCTCTATAAACTTCTTTTTGTAATACACACAATATTATCTATAGGGGTGAAAAATGAAGGTTAAGTTTCGTAAAGAATTAACCATAATAGTTTGATTCAAATTCGTTCTTAATAAAGATTGAACGTAAAATCTTTCATTTAATCACTTACAAATAAAAAAATATCGTTAAATCATAATATTAAGTAATTCAACCTTTATAATCATAAAGAGGAACTATACATATATTTTGACTTCATTCTTTAAAATTTAGGAAGTTTTAATGAAAAACCCACGATACTATTCACTTTAATGAAAAACCACATTTTTACACTAAAAAGTCAATCCTACTACTATTTATTTTACTCTTTATTTTGTCCTTATCATTAAAACTCAAAACTTTCAAGCATTTTTCATTAATTTTACTTAAAATTTATTAATTTTTCAGCGCGTGCTCAAATTCAAGTGAAAAGGTCAACACGTGTCATTTGCTTGGATTTAACGCTTGGCTCCTGGTTTGGAGGATGAGACAGCTGAAATTACAACTTGGTTGCATGATGCAATCAAGATTTAAACTTTTAATCCCACCCTAGTGTGATGGCCCCCATCCTAAACCACTTTTGTTGCGTGGATAAGTGGGACCCAAAATACACATGTCTAAACTAAACTTACTTCTTAATATAATAATGTCACCTGGCACTTGTCTTTTGTCATTGTAATAATATATGTTGCTGTCTGTCCTGCCGACGTACACAAATATAATTCCAAAAATTAAAAACAACACAACCACCGATCGAAATTGGCGCCCCTTTCTTCTCTCTCTCCCTCTCTCTCCCTCTCTTCCCATTCGTTCTTTCCTTTCCTAGAAAGAGAAAGAGAAAAAAAAAAAAAAAATAGAAATAAAAGTGGAAAGAAAAATTCAAACACGCCGACCAATCAATCGCCTTGGTGCGTGAAATCTGTTTACTGTCGAAATAGTTGAAATTTTCGCCTTTGGCATCAGTTTAAATTCGTCGCCATGTCATTGCGCAGGCGAACCTTGCTCAAGGTCATCGTTCTCGGCGACAGTGGGTACGTTTTAGGGTTTTTGATTCTTCAGCAATTGTAGTTTATTTCTATATTTTGTGTGAATTTAAGGGATTAAATTTGTGTTATTTCTTCTCTAAGGGTTGGCAAGACCTCGTTGATGAACCAGTATCCTTCATTCACCATCTGTGAGATTATTTTCGTTAATTTTAATTTTTTTTTTTCCCAATTTCGGTGTTGGATTTGTGTAATTTTCGTCGTGCGATCTCAGAAATCTAATTAATTGAGGTGAATTAAGTTTAATTAGATGGATATTCTTTATGATCTAGAGATGGGGCACTGTTATATTAATGAGGTATCGGTTTAATTATGTTTTTTTTGGGTGTTAAGACTGTGTGGTTCTTTAACTGATGGCTTAGATATGTGCACAAGAAGTTTAGTCAGCAGTATAAAGCTACAATTGGTGCCGATTTTGTCACCAAAGAACTCCAAATCGATGACAGGCTCGTCACTTTACAAGTGGGTTTTGTGGTTCAATGGTATTTCAGTGTTCTGTTTGGTATAATTTAGGGTAATTATTGTTGGAATTGTGGGTGCTAATTTATGTGGTTTTAACTGTTTTCTTTCGTCTGGAAGATTTGGGACACAGCTGGGCAGGAAAGATTTCAGAGTCTTGGAGTTGCATTCTACAGAGGAGCAGATTGCTGTGTTCTTGTTTATGATGTTAACGTAATGAAGTCCTTTGATACTCTAGATAATTGGCATGAGGAGTTTCTCAAGCAGGTTTGTTTCATGCCTTTCTCAATTCTTTATATATTTATCTGATAACTTTCTCTTGCCAAACTGATGTACTGTGCTGTGAGATTCTCAAGTAGGACCATTATCAGTTGGAAACATATGTTGAGGATCTGAGGTGCAGTTCTTATTGTTATCTGGTAGCATAGCATTCCAATTGTGTCACAAGATCAAATTACTTATGTAAACGTGTACACACCCACATTGCATTTCTCACTCATTCTATATTCAAGCAATGATATATGTTCGTCAAAAGGGAGCTGTTATTTGCACTCCAAAAATGCATATAGTACTCCTCCCAAGTGAATTAAATAAAGGAGAAACGTGCATGATAGCTATTTTGGGACACTAGTGCTTAAGTTATAACAATATGGTAGTGGGGTTTTCTAGACTGAAGAACAAATATGGTGGCAGGGAAGACTAATCTAGTAGAGCTTAGAAATACTTAATACTAGTTGTCTACCATCCAAAGGTTTGTTATTGCTTTATTTTTATTTATATCTGGTTTGATAATATTGGGGTTTTCTATTGTTTTTGTATATGAAAGAGGTAACCTGAAAAAAGGAGGAAGAATACATTAAGAGTTTATTTAGTAAAAATAAATACAATCCTAATATTGGACGTGTTAGTTTTTCCTATGATCCATTCTCTCTTTGTCGTTGCCTTTTGAGACAAATGCAAAATTATTTTTCTTGCCAAGTAAGAAAGCAATTGATATTCCATCAATGCTCCATTTCCTGGGACATTTCCCTCGCACGCAAAAAGGGAATTCCCATGTAGGGAGGAAAGGTTGCTTATCTTACTTCCATCCATCATTTCTTGCTTCAGCTGAAAAATTGTAGAATTTGCAGAGAATTCTTCTAAATGAATTACCATTTTAGCACTAATCATAAGTCATGGAACTTTTGGGTTCATTGTTCAGCTGTCAAATTTGAACTTGCAGCAAAGCACTACAGTGGTGATTCTAAGTTGTAAATGATGTGCTGTGTAAGTTTTATGGTGTATTTGACACGAGAGGACAGTTGAACCTCGGATGGTACTAAGTCCATGCTATAGGCTTTTAGTTTCCATTTTGTGCTTGCTTTTCCATTGGTGGCTACGTAAGGCTGCCATTCCCATATTTCTTTAATTCTATACATTCCTTTTAACAGTTTTTTTTTTTTTTTTTTTCCTGAATTAACGTGATTACCTTATTTTATGTTGTCATTGACTTAATTGATAAAACGCAGTGGTTTGATAAAGGTGTCTCTAAGCAGTTTTGAAAGTTGTATTTTTTCAGAAAATGCATATCTTCTGTTTGTGCTTACATTATTTCCATTCTATTTTTCCCCCAGGCCAACCCTCCTGATCCCAAGACATTTCCATTTATCTTGCTTGGAAACAAGATTGATATAGATGGGGGGAACAGTCGTGTGGTAAGGATACACATTTGTAGTGCTGTCTACAACTTGTCCATGTACTTCATTCTAATTATTTTCTTTACAGGTGTCGGAGAAGAAAGCAAAGGACTGGTGTGCATCAAAGGGGAATATACCTTATTTTGAGACATCAGCAAAAGAGGATTACAACGTTGATGCTGCATTTCTTTGTATTGCGAAGACTGCTCTTGCAAATGAACATGAGCAGGACATGTAAGTTTATATTGAGGATATTGCCAAGTTCTTTTTTAGAATATATTTAGGTTCATCAGATATTCCAGATTCAGAAGACGAGTATCGGCTCTCTTTTGGAAGCATCCGCATAGTGGATAGGTAATTCTATATAGTGTGTCTGATCATAGTCTTGGTTCTATAGACAAGAATTAGATAGAATGAACATGATAGTTTTCATTATGAATGTAGTTTCTAGTTCTCACTTTTATGACATGAAGGATAAAACCTAGTATATTGGTCTTCTTAGAACTTAGTTAAGATCTTTTAGGGGAAGAATGGTCGCATGCATAGATAAAGCCTGGTTTCACCAGTCACAATAGTTGTAAGTATAGATAAAGCCTGGTTTGACTGGTCGCATCAGAGGATGTGCATTTGAATTGGACGAAGTACAGCTTGAGACAAGGTAAGGGGCTCGGCTGTGTGGAAGCAGATGACTAAACTAAGTCTCGTTGTCCCACATAACGGATCTTTGCTGTAAAGCAATCAAAGTATAAGCATCTGATCTTGATCTTTCCAAATTCCGTCAAAACTTCTATGTAGAATAAGCATATGATTCTAATGAAAATTTTCCTTCAGAACATGAAAACCTTTCAATCAGCTTATGGTGTCCCCAACTTTCAACTACCTTACAGTTTACCGCAACTGTATATCTACAGGGCATCAGTATCTATCTTTCTGCTATTATTGCTGTATGCTTATATGAGGTATTTTATGACCCTCCAAATGTGCCTTATTCATCATTGTTCCTTTTTCCTTTCTACTTTCAGATATTTCCAGGGTGTCCCGGAGGCTGTTACAGAGTCTGATCAGAGAGGAGGTGGCGGCTGTGCATGCTGAATTTATTCGAGCAATTCACCTCCAATGCTGGGTTGCCTAATTTTCATTATTTTGTTGTCCGATTCATAGGCATTGTTTGTACACGATGTATACTAAGTTCTGTTGTTTAGCGATGCTCTACTTTTTCCAATTTGAGGAAAGTAGTCCCTATTTTTGTCAGAGGAACGCCAAGGAAAGCAGTCGCTATGAGTTTTGCTTTGACCTTGGAAACGAAATCGATGCTTGTAGTTTTGACTTGTGAGAGAATCAACTTCATGGAATTTTCAAAGTTAATATATGGGATGGACTGACTTATGCGATATTGAGCTACTATCTTTGATTCTTTTTACAACTTTTGTTTACCATGTACCCCAAGTACGGATATTCATCTTACATATTATAGCTTTATAGTTTAGTTTAGTAATCTCTATCATACGCCAAGCCATGTTTACTTACAAAAAATGAGAATTGAAGTCATTTGATTCTGGAATTATTTGCGTATATTAAAACATATGTATGAGAATCATTTCACTTGTAGGCTCTTCCGGGTGATTACTGACACATAAGAGAATCGAAAGTGTT
Organism: Pyrus communis; assembly: GCF_041283825.1. Classification (NCBI taxonomy): domain Eukaryota; kingdom Viridiplantae; phylum Streptophyta; class Magnoliopsida; order Rosales; family Rosaceae; genus Pyrus; species Pyrus communis. The sequence goes on from NC_142574.1 coordinate 3,014,291, forward strand.
GGCTTATCTTAAAATCCATAATCAAATACCTAAAATTCGGGAATCATGTTGACTAGGGGCTAGTTGATCCAATTCCCTCTCGCTTCAAATGCTATATGTTCGAAATGTGCACCAGCCGTTCAATGGATGTTTGCCACATGGTATCTCTGTGGATACAAGAGTTTCTCTCGACGAAACCTACATAACATAGCCTACCCTAAACTACAGCTATGTGTCAACAATTTTCAATTTTCCTGCAACATGTATACTAATCAAACCAAAATCCCGACACAAAAACCAACAATCTTTGCTAGCAATAACCCTCCCCTTACACAAAACCTCTCACTATACCAAAATCTTGGTTGTTTCAGTTGTCCACCCTCCCTCACTTCTTCAATTCCTTGACTTTGAAGACTTTATAGGCTTTGAAATGTAAATCGCGTTACGTTATGTACTAGAGAGGATTTGACGAAATTTCAAAATAAAAGAGTCAAATTGGCGGAGGCATGTGATTTTGACGTTTACATTATGCGGAGATGAATTAGGTTGATTTTTTTGCGGTTCTAATAATCGGACTAGAATTCTCTCCCCTTCTCTTTCCATCCCCTTCCTCTCACATTCTCTTATTTTGTTTTTCTCTTGCTATAAAAAATTAATATAAGATGTGATGTTGACGTGGCTTAACCGTGACCGTTCAAATAGGAGGGGAGGGAAAAAAAGAGGGAAGAGAATCCTACTCCCTAATAATCAATGGCCTTGTTCGTGAAATGACGACACTTCCCCTGACATTCCTGCCACATAAATCATTATAACGGATTCTCTGTCATTCTTGCAGCACAAGTCATCATATCGATTCTTTGACGGAACGTATGGAAATGGGGCGTAGTGAGCGAGTTGACTTCGCGTGAATCAGGTGAGACGAAATAAGTTTCAGGGGTTAGTAAGATCGAGTTTGAGTTTCAAGAGGAGTTGCTGAAAATAAACCTTATATTCATACCTGCCTAATGCAATAGGGTAGTGCTTAAGTTCCGCAGGTGATGGGAAGGGGAAAGGGCTTAAGGTCTCAAAGCACCTGATGGTTAGAGAGGTGATCGTCCCTCCACCTAAAGAACAAGAGCTAGGCAACAGCCGACGGGTTTCAGGTTGGGACCAGTGCCCAGTAGACAGAGCTAATCCTTTTCTGAGGTTCCGAATACACTTTTGCAGCATATCATAAAATAAGTTTGTTTTTTAAAGGGAATTGTTATTGGCACTCCAAATTCTTCATTACACTCCAAACTTTCTATATTTAGAAAGAAAAATACACTTATGAGGAGTGTAGAATGAAATTTTTGAAGTGTCAATAACACTTCCTTTTTTAAATCCTTCGAATAATGTCTCCAACCTCCATAGCCAGCTTACTAGCAGATCAAAATCAATAAATGCACAATCCTCTTCAAAAAAACCTCAAAAATCAAGCATACAATATCTTGGATTCTTTACAGAAGCTATATAAAATGTAAGCGGGAAAATATGGAAACTAACCCCGTGAGTACATCCGCAAAAGTTTTGCAAGGGGATTACACTTTGTGACAAAGTCTAATCCCCATGCAGCTTGTCACGGATGAGCATCTTTTTTTTTTTTGTCAAAATTCAGTAAATACTTCAGAGTAGCTTTCAGTGATTACGAATCAATTTTTAACAAAATTTGAGAGCAATTGGAGAAACTAATGAACCTTACAAGAGAAGCATCAATGGCGCCTTTCACCAGCCAAACTTTTTCAGCAAATCCCGGGTTCTCTTCCTCATTCGAGTAAAAACTATGATCACGAGAGCAATGATCCATGGAGGGAAGTTACCTCCAGTAATGTTTAATTTCTGGATCCACTGCGGAGGATCCCTCAATACCAAGGTTATCAGGATGGTCATAAAAGCCACTCCAATTAAGATTTTCGTCACTGGTTGGATCATGGAATCCTGCATTAAGAGAATTTGAACATACAAGAACTCAGTAGCAGAACTGGCACCAAAAGAATACTGAAAGTGTCACTGTTTCACTTTAATGAGAGAACAATTGTTCCTCTTTCAGTATTCGTGATCAGAAGGAAATGGGAGTATGGAAACACAAATTATACAGAAAGGTAACAAAGTCAGCAGATCCTGATTCCTTACAGACTGCTCATAAAATAGACGACAAACCAGGTACGAATTGAAATCCTAGAGATGGATTTGGTGGGCAGTTATTCATGTTACAGTTAACAAAACCGCTATGTTGTTGTGGCACAGTGCTATTAGCACGGTGCCTAAACCCAATCACTTTAAGGGGGTGATTGCACATTTGCTCGTCATAAAAATGGGCATAAGCATCCACCAAAACAACGACGTGAAATCCTATTTTTTAGGAATATGTGGTCCTAAAACTCGGTGTTTATCAAACAAACAATCAAAGCTCTACAAGATGAATCACGTAGGGTTCTTAGGGGCATTTAAATCATTTACATGCTTAGACCACAAATGAAATGCAGCAAGTTAAACTAATCGAAACATGAAAACCGATGGCGATGGCTCGAATTCAACCAAGTAAGTTGCTAATATCTCTTGCTCTAAATTCTAAAGCCTCTAATTGTAAGAGGAACTTCTATATTGCTAACTGAGAGTGACAACTGAAAACACATATATAATTCCAAAACCAAAAAACATTAAATGTATTTACCCTAATGTATCTCTCACACATGCAAAGTAAATTTATTTAAAAGAAAACTAATGAAAAAAGTTTGAAAGCTTGAACATTAATGATAAGGATAAAATAAAGGATAATGTGAATAGTACCAGGATTGACTTTTTAACGTAAAAATGTGGTTTTTTTTTGTTAGAATGAACAGTACTTTCGTTAAAACTCCCTGGTTTAAATACAATACAATTCAATAATAAAAAAAAAATAATACAATTTTCTCGGCATCCAAACAGAAAATTCCTCTGACTAATTTTATCAATTGGGTTTTGGCAATCATGTTCTAACAAAAGGAGAATCTTATAAAATTTTACCTTAGGCTGTCCGTCGATGTGAACCGTGGCTCCATCTCTATACGGCAGCATAGACCTGCCGTTTCTAGGGTTAAACCGGATCGGAACCCCGCGACCCGATTCGGTATTGAAAGCGTAAAGCGATTTGAATCCATACTTGTCGAGAATGTCTCCGACCTCCAACTGGTTCTGGTCCCAACCTCCCAGACTCGACTTGAACGTGTCGATCGGGCCTTTCCCTTGTCGATACAGGCAGACTTCCACTTCTGGAACCTTCGTCCTCGCAGTTTTGAGATTCGGATTAGGAGAAGACCCGTCGGATTTTGGACCCGTTTCCTCGATTTCCCCGGTTTTGTTGTCGGCTTTCTCGTCCATTTTTTTGGATTTTAGGTTGCAATATTTTATGTCCAAGTTTGTGTTGTATTATTTATAGGTTTTGTTTTTGAGGTGCGCATTGGAGGCATCAAAGGCAAACGGGTCAACACGCACATGCTTGCAGGCGGTTTCCTCTATAACTCATCGATTTTAGCCGGGCGGATTCAATTGAGATTTTAAAGGGATTTTAATTTTTGTTAATGAATTTAGATCTATTTAATTTGAATTGTAAATAATTCTTTGAAATTCAATTTGTATTCAATCAGAATTTTAAGGTATTTTATTAAAATTTTTAGAAATTCAAGTGTATCGAATTAGGATTTTAAAGAAGTTTATAACATTTCAAGTGCATTCAATTATAAATTTATTTTTAAGAATTTTAAAAAGTTGAGAGAATTGAAGAGATTTTTTAGTGTATTTTAAAGTTTATAACCAAAAAAATTTAATCAAAACATTTTGTTACCCGCGCCTGATTTATTTTTTTTGTTGATCAATTTATCTGCGTCCGGTAGGATTACAAGATGCATATTGTTTTTTTTAAAAAAAAAAAAAAAAACTCTTGTATATTAGTATGAATTGGGAGCCAAGATGAGTAGCTACAGTTTTGATGAAATATGAATGAGAGATTCTCTGTTGGAATGCATTTGTTGTCACTGCTCTGAGATGTATAAAAAGTAGAATTAACAAGACTTAATGCCCCACGAAAGATTAGTTAATTCAGTTTACTTGTCACACAAGAAACTAGATATATCCATGCTACAGTTCTTCCCAATGTAAAGAACAGTGTTGAGAATAGGAATCTTGTGAGGGGTTTATCAGCTAGTAATCGGTAATGGACTTGCTTTTGAGTTTCTGCAGTATTTATTGCGTTTCTTGTGCCGAGAAACCAGATAATCGTGTGCATCTCAATCTGCTTATTCCGCGATTACAATGAAAAATAACCTCCTACTCATCCAAAAGAAAATCTACCTGTATTCAATTGATCAATGATCAATAAGCCCGAAAAAAGGAGGAGAGAGTAGCTAAAGAAGATGATGGACAAGGAAAATGTAACTAGCTGTTTACAATATGCTTGGTTGCATGCATATTTTGTGTGTATACACTCGTATGTGCGATTCAGAAAATTGCTAACTAATTAGCCAGTGCCATTCTTTATTCTGTGTCCTGATTTGCTGAAACAAAATGAGGAATCCAACCACCCTGCATTCTTTGCTCGTTCAACGTAATGTGTAAATTGTTTCTGGGCATCAGGAACATCCAAAGCCAAATCATCTAGAGACTCTGCAACTCTACCAAACCCCTTTGCCATTTGGTTCATTGTGATGAGTCCAGAGCCAAAACATACCTCCAGAAAAATCCAAAGTCTCTCATTCTTCTTTTCCATAATCGTCACCAGAGCTTTTTTGACAACCTCATGGTTGAAAAATGGCATGCCTAATTCCTTCATGCAGCGGCAAGCCTCTCTTACATCCCCTTCAGACTCAAACTCTTCCAGCAACTTCCCAATCTTGTCCTTCACATCCTCAACTGCCCATCCAGGTCTGCCACCACCACCCCAACACCTTAATATTCGCTCCCCAGAAAGCCGAGCCTTTAGCAATGACTTGGCCATTTTAAGGACCTTGCTCCTAATTGACTCTTGTGCCAAGCACTGACTTCCAATCTCTTCCAAGTTCTGTGGGGCTAGAACTTCGTCCACCACAGATCTAGCGAGAAACATTGCAAGATCTTCGACAACTACTGGATTATCCAGAGCTGTGTCATCTGCAGATTCTAGCAACATCACAAACCCATTTACAACATCATCAGCTGGAAAACACAGGGATGACAGTAAAATGGATGCCATTTCTTTCTCTCTGTTCTTCTGATCCATTGCTAGAGTTATCAATCTTTTAACAAAGATAACATTCAGCTCAGGTGAATAAGTACTATTCTCAGACTCTAGACTACTGTTTACTTCTGAGATATCCCCAGATAAGTACTCTTGAATAATAGATTGGGCCTTCGTCTTGAAAACTTTGGCAACACTATCTTCTAAAGATCGTTTTTCTGGTTGCAGAGAGAGTGATTTCAAAGATGAAGCACACAACCAGCCCTCTGATGCTGCCTTGGAGATCAATGACTGCAATATACCCCGTGCATTTGGTATGTTGAGTGATAAGTCGTCAACATAGTCAATCATCCTACTAAAGCCTTTTGATACTTGACTTGAGTTTATTAAACCTTCTTCAGCAGCTTCTTTCAGCAAATCTAGTAGCTGGCCTTCAACTTGACACCTCTCCATTGCCATTACAAGAGCTCGTTTAACTATTTCATGGTGAAAAAAAGGAACTTTCAAATCCTTGATGCATCTGCACGCCTCTTTCTTCTCACCACTCACTACATACTCTATCAACAAATCATTAATCTTAGCTTTGACATCCTCCACAGTCATTTTCTTGCTACCTCCCCATCGCCGCTCAATGATTTCTGCATGGAGCGGGGCTCCTAAGTAGCCCTTTTCAGCTCTTGTCAATACTTCAATCCCTTTCGAATCTTTGGGTAAATAGTTCATTTGTTTCTTCAAGAATGCAGGAGGAAGTATGTCATCAACCACTGCTCGGGCAATGAACAGTGTAAGGACATCAACTGTATCTGGTATATCCACAATGAAGTCATCCGCAGATTCTATCAATTTGCAGAACCCCTTGTAAACTTGTGGGGGGGTCAATGTAGTCAGCATATAGTCCAGATAAAAGAACAGCAGCCATTTCTTTTTCTTTATCATGCCTATCCATCGCCTTAGAGACAAGCTTCTTTACGAAATAGTAGCTGTATGTAGGCCTATCAAGCTCTCTAAGTTCATTTGCAGTCGAGGTAATGTCATCAGTAGCAAAGTATTCCTCCACTACTATTGTAGCTTTCTTTTTGTACTCCTCAAAATCGACCCTCTCTTTTCTTGCATCGGAATTTTCACATTCCTGCAACCAATACACGTAATTGGTAAACACAATGAAAATAAGACAATCAATATTGAAGATGGCAAATAAACTGATCATTTTTCATAACAAGATCCAAAAAGAGTTAAATATGAAGGTGTGAGCTGTTCAGTTACTTACCTCACTGCTATTGAAGTTTGGGTCATTCGGGTCAGCAGTGAAACTGTCATCTTTATCAAGTAACCCGCCCCAGGTGCCTTTAGCCCCAGAACCACCTGCATTATGATAATCTTCATAAAATTAAGAGTAAAAACCTAATTTTGAATTTTGACATTCAGAACTCTTGCTTATTAACCATCAGATAATGGTAAATGCCTAGAGTTAACTTTCCAAGGCACACGTCAGGTAACAATATGTAGCTATACGACATTGTCTAAAACGTTATTCACTAGTGCCTCTTGCTAGCAATTATATAATGCGAAAGAATGCCTTCAACCCGAATCCATGAGAAAATTTCGAAAGTGTAGTTTACCCTTTTTAGGACGGCCATCAACTGCAGAATGTGAATGTCTATCATGCTTGAGTGGAGTTCCTTTTCCATGTTTCCCCTGAATCTTTGGAGACTTTGGGGACTTTGAAGATTTAGGGAACTTATGGGACCTTGGAGAAACGGGCAATGGAGACGCAGATAATGGATCTGCACTTTCTGAAGCAGATCGGTGAAGCTCCCGATGCTGCTTTGATACAAACCCATCACTGAAGTCCATTCTGCTTATCTTTTGAACTCAAGCCTGCTCACTCAATAGTTTTCAAGAGGCAACATATAATACCTTCAGTTTGTGATGGGTAAAACCGAATAAATCGCAAGCTCTCTGCTGTGATCACCAGCAGCAATCTCCAATATGTTTACTACGTTGTTAATCTATTATTTCTACGGTGAATGCCTCAAAATTAAGAATCAATTAGAGCCTGTTTCACAAGAAGAATAAAACAATTCAATGGTCAATAATACTAGGACATCTTCAGCAATTGCTCCATATCTAACAACAATCGAGTTCATGCGCAGACAACTCAGGTGATTAACGAATATGTGAAAGACTAATGAGCATAAGTTGTAGAATGTGTTGAATCACTTAGCCAACCATTCACCAGCGCAATCACACAAAATATTTATACAGGACGTCCCTTCGATACTTAAGACACAAGAAACGTACAAGTACAATGAAATCTTTGCATATAATACACAAGTTCTCCATTAAATGAATTCTCCTGAGAAAGTTTAAATTCAACGTCACCTCACTTTCTTACTGCCAATGCCATGTTGGGAAAGAAGAAAATGCAGGTCTGCAACAAATTCAAGAAACACACAATTACATAAATAATCAGAAACTAAAGAGCAATTGGGCAAACACATAAGATATGTAGATGGAAAAATGAGAATAAAAGCAAAAATCAAAGATATATAACCGTGATCAGAAATCGAAATCGAAATCAAGAGGCAGTTTGCTTGTCCTTGGGGGTTGATTGATTGAGTGGAAGAAGTGGGGTGGATGGTTTTGAGAGCAGACAATGTCAAGAGGCGGTTGCCAAAATTGTTGGACGTTAAAACCCGTTGGCATTCAACGTGAAACTCGAGGAAATGTCTGTCTCATCCAACGGCTCACCGCACCTCTCCTTGGTTGCTGCCTTTTGAAACGGGAAATAAAGGAAAAGGGGCCGGGAGAGCCATGCGAGGGATAGATGGGGTCCGAATTCTACACTGCCACAATGTGCCGGAATAACGGGGATGCTTCTACTTCTATTTGTACCCAATATTTTTTACTTTTTACGTAACTTATATTGCACGGATACACGACATCCTAATAAATATCCTAATTTTAACGATTGAGTTTAGACATTTGGTTTCGGATTGCGACCAAATAAATTGGGTTAGATTACGTATAAATCTATTAAAAAACTTGACAATGACCCTTATATTCTTACTCTTTCGTGCATAATAGCTTCACATTCTTAGAGCGTGTTCATACTTCAATCATGCTCTTGATCATTACTTTGCACGAACCTAGTATCAAAGACAAATATTTTGATTCTGAGCTGACATAACTTTGTTAGTTTTATGATATGTAATTATAGTTACTTTTGTGATATGGTATTTTATGAATCCTTCTGTCAAGATAAAGTAGATCGTTAGTTTATGAAGAATCGAAAATGATAGGTTTGGCCTGTAAATAATACGAACTTAGTCTTTTAAGTTTCTAGATGACTATACATATCTCTCAACTCAATCACAAGAGTTCGGGTGTCGAGTCATTTGACATGATTAATCAAATTCGTTGAGTTAGGGTTGACTAGAATTCGGGATGGACACAAAGTGAGGAATAGAGAGCTGGAAAATTTGAAATTGAAGATCTATTATGTGAAGAATCATGGTAACTGTGAGAATGTGAGGACAAAGATAGGTGAGTGACCAAATTATGCAAAGGCTTATAAGAGGTTGAGTTACTCTCCATATTGTCAATTAATTTTATGGTGGAACCTTAGCTTTCTTCATGGTATCTGAGTAGGTTGACCCACGTGTAAAGCTCAACGGCCACATGTGCTCACATCACCTTGTTTGTATTATCCACATGTTAGGCTTGAAAATTCGCCACACGTGAGGAGGCGTGTGAGAATGTGAAGACAAAGTCCCACATTGGTGAGGGAACAATCCATACAAGGGCCTATAAGATGTGGGACTATTCCCTATATAACATATTGCTAATTAGTTTTATGGTTGAGATTAATCTCAACTTTTATCAGTAATAGTGCATGAAAATGATGATATCATAAAAATTATTAGTGGAGCGTGATGTTAACAATATATAATGAATGGTCAGATAGTGTGCCATGTGTCAATGGATTAGTAGGTTTGTTATAAGGAGGTTAAGGCAGTTATAAGGTGTCTTAGTGAACAAGCTAGAGTGTAGAATATATAACAAATGTAATGACTGTAATTCAATGATATAGAAAATATTACAACAATTCATTTCTCTCTTTTTCTACATTTCTTTCCTTATCTCTCTAAAACCTTCACCGTCATTTCTGCATTATTACATTTATGCAACATAATCAGTTGCTTTACATGGTGTCAGAGCCGATCGAGCTCTTCTTGCTTGAAAGGTTATCTCGATCTTGGATCTCTTGCTTCTGCCGCTCCAGATCTTCTTCTTCTTCTCTGATGTCTTGGATTTCTTGGTTTTGGAACTTTAATAGTTTCCCTATCTTGCGATTGTTCGTCTTTACAATCGTGTCCGCCAAGTGTTTGATATATTTCCTGTGTGAATTTTTCTTCAACAAACTACAATGGTGATTGCTACTCAACTACAAATTGTGCAATCGCCAATCACCTCTCTTATTTCTATTGTTCCTACGTCAGTCACTGTCAAATTTGATGATTCCAACTATCTCACCTGGCATTTTCAGATGCAATTGCTACTTGAAGGTCATGGAATTATGGGGTTCTTGGATGGTTCTCTTCCTTGTCCTGCACGGTTCATTTCTTCTGGTTCTGGGGAGTCTGATGTCGATTCTGGGGATTCACCATTAGATCCATCATTCGAGGTCGAGAAAGTGTAATCTCTCTCAAAGACTTGAGATCTCAGTTGCTTGCTGAAGAAGCAATGGTTGAGAATACTGCTGTTACACCATTTCTTTCTGCAATGGTGGCCAAGAATTTTGAATCTGGTTCCAAGAACTCGTCTTTTCCATCCAACGGGTATTCTGGTGGTCATAATCAAGGGAGTCCTGCAAACTCGAGTCAAGGGTATTCGAGCACTCAGTCTTCTGGTTTTTCTGGTGCAACTACTCAACCTATCTACTTCAAGAACAATTTCAACAAGAACAAGGGTAGAGGTAAATTCAACTATAATACTAATTCTCGATTTGGGAACTCTAGAAATGTCTACAATACTTCTGCTTCCGGTATTCTTGGTGCATCTCCCTCACAATCAGCCTGTCAAATATGTGGAAAATTTGGTCATCTTGCTGATACATGTCAATTCAGAAATACTGAGGCTGTTATAGTTGAAGGGTGTCTGATTTGTGGCAAGAACAATCACACTGCTTAGTTTTGTCATTTTCCAAATGCAAATATTTCTGGCACCACCCCTCAAATGACTGCAATGCAAGTCAACTCCTCACTATCCACTCCAACATCAAATGCTTTTTCTCAGCAGTTTTGGCTTATAGATTCAGGAGCAACAAATCATCTTACTACAGACTTGCAAAATCTTTCCTTAGCTACGCATTTCCCATCCACAGAGACCATTCAAACTGCCAATGGTGCAGGTTTATCAATTTCACATACTGGTTCATCTGTCATTCATACACCTACTCAAAAATTGAAGCTTAATTCAGTGTTATATGTTCTGAGAATTACTCAAAATTTGTTATCTGTGCACAGAATCTGTCTCGATAACAATTGTTGGTTAATTTTTTATGCTTTTAATTTCTGGATTCAGGACAAAGCCATAGAGAGGATTCTGTACAAGGGGAAGTGTAGTAATGGGCTATATCCAATACCAATATCCAGACCAACTGTGCTCAAGCATCAAGGATTTAAAGCTGCATTTCTTGGACAACAAGTGCATTCCAGTTTCTGGCATAGCATACTAGGTCACCCCTCCAATTCTATTGTCTCCGCTATACTTAGAAAATCTAATATTCCAATATCTTCTGATGTATTACCTTCTTTGTGTCATTCATGTTTACAAGGCAAATTCAGCAAGTTACCATTTTCCCCATATGTGTCAAAATCTGTAATTCCTTTTGAAATAGTGCATAGTGATGTATGGGGTCCTGCTCCCTGTACCTCTATTGATGGATACAAATACTATGTGACATTCATTGATGAATGCACTAGATATTGTTGGCTGTTTCCCTTGCATAATAAAAGTGAAGTCTGTTATGTGTTTGTTCGATTATATCAATTCATTTTCAATCACTTTGCAGTCTCTATTAAAACCTTACAGAGTGATGGGGGTGGGGAGTATACAAGTAATGTTTTTCAATCATTTTTGATAGATAAAGGAATCACTCATCAAATTTCATGTCTTTATACTCCAGAGCAAAATGGACTGGCAGAAAGAAAACATAGACATATTGTTGAAACCTCAATCACCTTGCTACAGACTGCATCCCTACCTGCATATTTCTGGTCTTTTGCTTGTCAAACTGCAATATACCTTATCAACATGATGCCTTCTTTAACTATAAATAACCAATCCCCATTTGAGGTTCTTTTTAAATCTGTTCCAGATGTTCAACACTTGAGGATTTTTGGTTGTGCATGTTTCCCATTGTTAAAGCCTTATACTAGTAACAAACTGCAACCTAAAACCAACATATGCATTTTTCTGGGATATGCATCTAAGTACAAGGTATATATTTGTTTTGACGTTAGCTCAAAGAGATCTTACATATCGAGACATGTGATATTTGATGAGTATGATTTCCCATATTCCTCTCTTGTCCAAAAGTTATATATCCATTCACAGAGGTCTAGTTCTCAAAATCCAGTGAGTTCAGTATCTGTTACTAGTAACAATACAATTGTTGAAGCACCATCAAATCCTTTTGTGTCTAGTCCTAGTGTTACACCTACCTCTGCCAATGCCAGATTTCATCATTCCCTAAATACACTAGATCCTTCTCAGTCAACATCAACAGAAGACACAAGACAACTCATTACTGGCATTTCACCCCAGTGTACTTCCTCTGCCATCTCTGTGGTTCCTGAGTTTCAACCAGAAACTTTACAAGTAATTCTTCCTATCCCTCCATTAAACTTACACCCTATGCAAACATGATCAAAAAGTGGAATTGTTAAGAAGAAAGCATTCATTTCCATGGCCTCTGAGAATGCAGAAGTGGATTTATCTCAGATTAAACCAATTTCTTACAAATCTGCTCTGAAATCTCCAGTATGGTTTAAAGCTATGGAGAAGGAAATACAAGCCTTACATTCTCAGCACACTTGGTCCTTGGTTTCTTTACCATCAAACAGAAATCTTGTGGGGTGTAAGTGGGGTTTTAAGATAAAGAGGCATGCCAATGGAATTATTTCAAGATACCAGGCTAGACTTGTGGCCAAGGGGTTCAATCAAGAGGCAGGTATAGATTATGGTGAAACATTCAGCCCTGTAGTTAAGCCTACTACAGTGAGACTTGTTCTTGCATTAGCTGCACAGTTTGGTTGGGGTTTAAGACAACTTGATGTCAAAAATGCATTTTTGCATGGAATCTTGCAAGAAGAAGTATACATGGCACAACCTCCTGGTTTTTTGGATTCTATCTATTCATCATCAGTATGCAAACTTCACAAGTCTCTATATGGTCTCAAACAAGCCCCAAGGGCGAGGAATGAGAGGTTTACTAATTTTCTGCCTTCTCTGGGGTTTCAAACAACTTATGTAGATACTTCCTTGTTTGTCAAACACACTGAATCTGGGGTTGTCATCCTCCTCCTTTATGTGGATGATATAATCATCACAGGGAGTGCAACAACTATCATTCCAAAAGTCATTTCTGCATTGGCAACAGAATTAAATATCAAGGATCTAGGCTCACTCCACTATTTTCTTGGAATTCAAATTACACAAACTGCAGAAGGGTTATTTCTATCTCAGCATAATTATGTTAATGATCTGTTGACAAAGACAGAAATGCATCAGTCAAAGCCTTGTGCTACTCCTTGCTTGCCTCATAATCGGCTTCTAAAGGATGATGGAACACCATTTGATAATCATGCGTTGTACAAAAGCATCGTGGGAGCATTACAATATCTCACTTTCACAAGACTCGACATTGCATTTTCTGTGCATCAAGTCTATCAGTTCATGCATTGTTCTATGAAGTCACATTACTTGGCTGTCAAAAGGATATTACGATATCTTAAAGGGACTCAACATTATGGTATTCAATATGTGAAAGGTGAGTTGGAGTTGAATACATTTAGTGATGCGGACTAGGTAGGGGATCCCAATGACAGAAGATCCACAACTGGATTTGTTGTTTTCTTAGGGACTAATCCAATCTCGTGGTCATCCAAGAAGCCATTGCTACAACAACTACTGAGATAGATTGGATAAAACAGATTCTTGTATTTCTGCAGATTGACATATCAACTCCATCAACAATGTTTTGTGATAATTTGTCCGCAATTGCTCTTACCTGCAATCCAGTGATGCATCAAAGAACCAAACATATTGAGATTGACGTGCATTTTGTTCGGGAAAAGGTTGCTAAACAATTACTTCACATGGAGTTTGTATCCTCTACTGAGCCATTTGTTGATATCCTGACAAAGGGGCTGTCTGCACCGTTGTTCCGTGCTCATTGTTGCAATCTCAGGCTTCGTGATCCTCCTCCTGAGCTTGAGGGAGGATGTTAACAGTATATAATGAATGGTCAGATAGCGTGCCATGTGTCAATGGATTAGTAGGTTTGTTATAAGGAGGTTAAGGCAGTTATAAGGTGTCTTAGTGAACAAGCTAGAGTGTAGAATATATAACAAATGTAATGACTGTAATTCAATGATATAGGAAATATTACAACAATTCATTTCTCTCTCTTTCTACATTTCTTTCCTTATCTCTCTAAAACCTTCACCGTCATTTCTGCATTATTACATTTCTGCAACATAATCAGTTGCTTTACACGTGAGAGGGCTTTCTTAAGTTTAGGAGAGAAAACTAATAGAGAAAAATGAGATTTTATACAAGAATTGTAATAGCTCATGTGGAGCTAGGCGTAAGGAAAGGGAATTTATTACCCTTTTGGGGAAAGTACGGGGGAATTTTAGTTATATAAGGTTTTTTGGTCGAGTGAGTATTGAAAGAATTTTTCAGACTCCATTAAGCTTAAGGTGACTGATTGTTTAATTTAGTGGTAGTCCAGAGTTCATGCCCTTCGCTAACAGTTTGGGGCATGACATTTTTGATGTGGTGATTTACATCTATGATATTTAAAATCGATAAAATCGATATCTGAATTTGTTCACAATCAATCATTTTGATCATTTCATACAAATTCTGCATTAAATAAGGATAAAATAACAAAAATATTCTCAATTTTTGCCAAATTTTTTTTTCCTTTACCCCTTGGTGGAAGAGGGTTGTCCTTGCTGAATTCAAGAGATGTCCAGTGTAATGGTTCAGCTTTAGCCAGGCGAATTTCAACTTTGGTGGACAAAACGTCAAGTCTCCACTTTTCAGGTATTATCTTTCCAAATAAGCGAGGCTGAAAATAATACGTATCTTCACCAGCAACATCAATGCTAACACTTAGTTTTTGTTCACCAAACTCAACATTAACGTCTTTGGCTGGTATGCCCTTGGCGAATACAGTCACAACCACTTCTTCTAGCTTCTGTTAGAATTCATGCCTGTACTTTGGTTCGACAGATGCAACGGCCAACTCGAAGGGGTCACAACCACTTTGTCGCACGCTTTTTGAGATCGAAAGCCCTGAGTATACGACGGTCCCTGCGGACTAAGGGAGATGGAAGAGTCTAGAAAAAAAGTATACGACTATGGTTAATTCTTGATTTCTTTACATCTTTGAGATAAGAAACTAAATACAATTTATAGTATTTAATAAAATACAAAATACATTGATAAATTAATAAATTTTTAATTTTGCTAAATAATAGTCCTCCTGGGTCTCAAGGCTATCAATTTAAAGAAGTTTAATTATATAGAAAACCAAAAATAAAAACAGGACAAAAAATAAAAATAACCAAAACATTTCTTAAGAACTTTTTTCAAAAAACAATTTTCTTTAAGACTTAAAAACTTGTTTGGTATGCAAATTAAAAATTTTAAATTTTACAACTCAAACTGAACAAAGAAATCCAAAAAGAAGGGGTTGAGGGAGAGAGAAGAGAGGAGGAAATAAAGTAAGATGAGAAAGAAGAGAGGATCGAAAGAGAGAGGAAAAAGAATGAGAGAAAGAACCGAGAGAATGAAGAAAGCAGATTGAAGGAGAGACGAAAAAGATCGGAAAAAAAAAAGAAGGGGGCGAGAGAAGAAAAGAGATAGATTTGAAGTAAGAGGGGAGGAGGGAGAGAAAAAAAAAAAAGAAGTCTAAGTTTAAAAACTCACTTTTTGTGTGTTTTGGAGAATAAACTATATTTTTGAGTTAGTTTTGAGTTCAGTTTTTTAAAATAGTTATACCAAACAAATTTTTAAGGCCTAAAACTTGAAAATTGTTTTTGAGTTTAAAAAGTTGGATTCAAGTTAAATATCAAACATGCCCTAAACTTAGGTGCTAAAATATAACTCTAATAATTTCGGAAGTACAAACCTTGTCAGATGTAGTATTGCTTGGTACGGCAACAATCTCGTCCTTGCTAGAGTATGCGTCACCGCCATCACCATCATCCCAGACTAGATTAACTCCTGTTTTCATCAATCGCCCTATCCCACCATAGCGATCCACTACTGTCGTAACTGCAGAAATCGAGACTTCGTCCCCGCTTTGCAAACGGAGTACATCATGTGATAATACACTTTGCAAACGGAGTACATTACCGATACTGGATGTAGATTCTTCCGGGATGTGCAAAGCCTTACCCTTGGTAATATTTGTAACAGTAAATCCAGGACAAATCCACTCGAAAACACAGCACAGAGTCAATCCTCTAAAATTACGACCCAAATATTGGGGCACTTTAAAACGAACATCATTGGACTCATGAATACCAACAACCTGGAACCACTCTGGAATATCATAAACTCCATTGAGAAAAATAATGCCACCATGTCCGAAAGAAGTCAATCCCTAGAGCATACCATGTAAAGCCAGATTAATTTGTAGAAGCAAAAGTCTTAATTATGCATGCGTGTGTCATGTACAGTGCCTCTGTGGGCGTGTGATAGAAGGAGCAAGAGAATACAGCTCTCAGAGAGAGATCTGTAGGATGTTCTTCCTAAAACTCAGCATGTACACGTCATTCTTATGCATAAGTAATATATTCTAGTACATGCATGTCTTACGCGTGTATGTGTGCATGTTTGTGTGTGCGTGAGAGAGAGAGTGAGAGAGAGAGAGACCTGTATGATGTTCTTCCTAAAAGCAGCAGTGAGATTGGTGCAGCCTTCCATATGAATCCTTCTCATGGTGTTTAACGACTCATGCAAGCCTAGAATCTCAGTGAGTTTGGGGGAGAAATCCAGATGCAGTTCAACCATACTCGACATTTCCGAAAAATTTGGCATTTTTCTAAGTGAAATGCACTCATTCGCTCTCAAGATTTCCAAATTTGTTGGTAAATCTGGGATTTCACGAAGACTCTTGCAAAAACTCAAATCTAACATTTTAAGCTTGGAAAGTCCACTGAGGCTCGGTAGGATACAAAACCTATTGCCATCAAGCTCCAATATTTCTAAAGAAAATAGACTCCCAAGATGCTTAGGGATTGCATCATAAGTTAACCGGCAGTTGCTAAGGTCTAAAAATGTCAGGTTCTTCAATCCTACTATTGAAGATGGTACTTGCCTTACCCTTGTACGGCATGCTTGAAGTGTTGTCAATGATACCATCCCCCCTAAGCTGTCACCCAGCTTTTTAAAACCTGAACAGCCTTTAAGAATAAGAGTCTCAACTGACCTTGACTTATAGAAACCCCGTGGAAGATACTGAAGCTTTTTGCAGTTTTCAAGATTTACCAACGAAAGTCTTTCAAGATGCCCAATGGATGGGTGAATCTTAGACAATTTTCTACAGTTTACCAATATCAGTTTTTCAAGATTTGGGACTTTGGAAAGATCTGGTGATTCTGTTAGGTCAGGGGAATGACTGAGATTGATGATTTTCAGATTCTTGAGCAGCTGCTAGGAAATAACAGATAACAAAATAAAAATTCAAATACAAGAGAGAAAGCAAGATATTGGTATTCACAGAAGCTGAAGAAAATAATTAATAATTTGTTTGAGATCGTATCATACCACGTCAGTATCCTCCCAAACTCGTATGAGTTTGCTATAGCTCAGGTCAATAGCAACTAGGTTTGGTTGATCAAAATCTTTTGGTATGACCTCCAGAGGAAATCCATGCCAACACAACCATCTTAACTCTTTGGAAAGATTGTGGTAACTTCCAGTGAGCTTTATGTTATTGAGTTTGAGCAATCGCAGACTCTGCATGTTTCTAAATGAGTCTGAACTGAAGCTACGCTCATCAGACTCTTGCACATCTAAAGCGAGTCCTTCAACGTCTTCCGTTCCCTATTACATATAAATAATTAAAAGTTAAAATAATAAAAAAAACCAAGAAAAGGGTTATTGGCACGGGAAAAGACGATTAATTCATATATCAGAACCACAAAGCCCTGAATTGGATGGATGAACCACATGAGAGGTAGACAATTAGACAATATAGAACATGGGACCTCTCATAGGCAATTTTTATTATATATCTACTATGATGTGCTTATATATATATCTACGCTATGTACTTATATATATAGGGGTGTGCTATCCACACACCCCTTTTTACTTCTCTCACACCCCTTGTTAATTTCTGTCCTTTGATCTTCTTCAAGTCATCCGATCCGACGGCCGAAAATTAAAAGGGTGTGAGAAGTAAAAAGGGATGTGTGGATATCACACCCTTACATATATATACACACACTATAATGTGCACATATGTCTGGATAATAACCATAGAGTTGTCCTTTACAACTATCTACATTAGTTATGTATCTTTAGCAAGCTTCTGTTACAGGTATCATATTTAACAAATTGCACTTAAGAAGAGCAGGACATGTTGATTCTGCTATTTAATTTGAGAAAATTCAATACAATCGGCTCCTTTGTTGTCTCTTACAGGTTCCTTTCTCTGCTACATTAGTATGTGCATTTAACATCAAATTTAATTGCAGAAAGTACTCACAGATTGTTGTGTCAATACGTCTGTTATATCTTCATTATGCCACAATCTACTACGCTCTCCAGGATTGTCAGGGGATTCTGCACGCACGATTTCTCTGCCCATGCCTTGAATCAAATCATGCATCATGAGATTGCCTTCTTTATCAACAGTTACAAGGCATTGATCTTGGAGTTCTGGAATCCCTATTTCTGGATAAAACTGACAGCCATCCAGTACTGTCATGACATAGTCCTTGTTCATTCCAGTAAAGAAACAAGAGATGTCAAGGAATATAGCCTTCACGTCATCATCAGTTAGCCCATCATAGCTTATTTCAAGTCTTCTGTGAATTTCCCGATAAGGCTGTGATCTTTTCCATTTATCCACTACAGTTTCCCATTCACTTGTGCTTTCTGTACGTATATAAGAACCTAAGACTTCAAGTGCTAGTGGCAAACCTCCACAGTAGCCAACAGCCTTTCTTGAGAGCTCAATATACTCTGCATTAGGATAATTGTTTCTAAAGGCATGCCAACTAAGTAGCTCAAGAGCTTCTGTTTCATTCATTGCTGGCAGAGGACATATCTTATACACATTAAGTATCTTTAGCAAATGTTCGTTTCTTGAAGTTATAATGATTCTGCTCCCTCGACCAAAGGAGTCAGGTTGTATAGCCAAAGCATCTCTTTGTTGAACGCTGTCTAAATCATCAATTACGACAAGTACCCTTCTGTTGCCTAACCTTTGTTTTATCTCCTTGGTCCCTTCATTGATACTACTTACCAATATGTAGGCCGGTTTCAAGATATCAGAAATAAGTTTTTTTTGCAAATCAACCAGTTTCTCTTCGCTCGCGGTTTCAAGGAAACTTGCACCGTCAAAACTATGATGATGTTTGTTGAAGACGGCTTTTGCAACCGTTGTCTTACCCAGTCCACACATACCCAAAATTCCAATTATGCGAACATCATTTGATCCTCCAACATCTAAATGCTTACTAATTTCTCGCACACGAGAATCTATTCCAACTAGCTTGGTAGGTAACACTAAGTGATTGTTTCTGCTCAGTTTTCCAGTGATCTGAGAAACAACGTTCCTGATAAAATTTCCTTCATTCCTGGTTGTTAAAATTCAAAAAAGCGAAAGTAAAAATTTATTATGCGACTTCAAGATCACATTAATCTTTCAGAAATTGACGAGTCAAAATCTCCAGATACTATTACAATTTCTTAAACTGAAATCTTTGTTGTTAAATTTCAACAAGGCAAAAGTGAAAACTTAAAGGCCATTTGAAAATCATGTCGTTTTCGGTTTTCAGTTTTCGTTTTCACTAACTTTCAATGTTAAGAAAAAAGGGAACTGCAAACATAAAATAAAAACTGAATGCCAAATTGTGAAAACTGAAAACCAAAAATAACAAACTTTACATTTTGGTTTTCGGGATTTTTTTTTTTAAAACTCAAAACTGAAGTTACAAATTTAAAATTAAAATTGAAAATTGGAAACTAAATGGTTATCAAACCAACTTTAAAACTTATTAGTATTTACTTACACACTTTGAAAATAAAAATTGGAAAGGAGAGGGAGGGAGTGGGAGGGTTTTTTTTTTTTTTTTTTTTTTTTTTTTTTTTAATATTAGAGATATCTTTAGGCTTCACTAAAAATATATAAATAAATAAATTTATAAAATTACATTACTGCTTATTATTTTTTTGTGGATAAAAGATTAAATAGTCATTTTAGTCTATTTTAATTGAGAAAAAGATTTTTTTTAATACATCGATATTTTTACATTAAGAAAATAAGAAGTGCGGCCAAGTTATATAATGAACATCCTAATTTGGTATCGAATTCATCATCTATGAGATTCGAACTTAAATCTCTCACTTCTAAATGAAGAATTATACCATCAAATCATAGCACTGAGTGTCTAGTGCTTAGATAAGGAAAGGAATCATCATCGGATTTTTTCCTCTTAATCTACCAATTCGAAAATTCGGACTATTAAAATTTTATTCAACTGCTAAAATTATTATAATTTTTAAATTAAGCCCTATTAAATTTTAATGACCTAGGCCTTGAAAGATTAGAAGAAATGGATCAATAAATTAAATAGAAGGGAAATTTCAGCCACACAAAGTAGAGAAAATAAAAAGGAAATAAGAAAGTAATTACCCGGCAGATTTGGTTCCAACACCGTCAGTTTCTCGAAAATTGAATCCGTCCAAACTTCCAGCTTCATTAAGAGCCTTCTCCAGAGAAGTACCTTTTCTTCCTTAACTTCCTGTTCATATTTCTGAAACGCCTGTGCAAAACTACCACTCTGGTTCACGACATCTGAGGAATCAACACCATAGAAGATTGGAAAAACCATTTGACCCAGTGTTTTTCTGCACTCCATGATCTTCACCAGCTCCTCGAGACACCACGCGGACTCCGGATACCCTTTTGAGAAGACGACGACGGCACCCTTAGACCTTTCGATTTCTTGAATCAGGTGTTCTGGTATAGCTCTATTACTTTTTTCTAGCTTGTAATCGTATTCGTCTCCGTACATGAAGACGTTGAATCGGTGGTCTTCTAATGTACAGTAGAGGTGGTCCGTGAAGGTCGTGCGTGTGTCTTCACCTCCAGAACTCAAGAACACGTCGTACATCGGATCGTCTTTGGACGATGAATCCATCAATTGTTACTCCAGGGATGTCTTGGCAGGCAGCACAGATCAAATTTGAGATCTACAGACAACCGTAGGGTAAAGTAAACTCAAAACTCCGAAAAGAATAGTGGGAACTGGCTAGTAACGAGTCAATTACGATCGATCGACCCACCCATTTTATTTTTTTGATCCAACGGTATCAAAAAGCTCAGCAAGGAAGAAAATATTTTTTTAAACCAATTTTTTAAAGAGAATTTTAATTAAAAATTACCGATATTATTTATTTTAGCGAAAATCTATATTTTTACATTAAAAATCAATCATTGTACTATTTATTTATTTTTTATCGTTAAAGTTTAAAATTTTTAAACTTTTTTAATTACTATTTTTTTTAAAGATAAAATAACAACTGTCCGCTAAATCGTCTCATTATTTCATCCCAAAGTCATATCCCAAGTCTGAATTTTGAGACAACCTCATATTTTCGTTAGTCTTTCTGTTAAGGATTCTGTTTGCTGTGGCACTTGATTGGGCAATGACAATGCAAAATGTGGCCTTTCCCTTGTCGATACAGGCAGACTTCCACTTCTGGAACCTTCGTACTCGCAGTTTTGAGATTCGGATTAGGAGAAGACCCGTCGGATTTTGGACCCGTTTCCTCGATTTCCCCGGTTTTGTTGTCGTCTTTCTCGTCCATTTTTTTGGATTTTAGGTTGCAATATTTTATGTCCAAGTTTGTATTGTATTATTTATAGGTTTTGTTTTTGAGGTGCTCATCGGAGGCATTAAAGGCAAACGGGTCAACACGCATATGCTTGCAGGCGGTTCCCCTTTATGTCCTCTATAACTCGATTTTAGCCGCACGGATTCAACTGAGATTTTAAATGGATTTTAATTCTCTTTAATGAATTTAGACATATTTAATTTGAATTATAAATAATTTTTTGAAATTCAACCTGTATTCAATCAAAATTTTAAGATAATTTATTAAAATCTTTAGAAATTCAAGTGTATTGAATTATGATTTTAAAGAAATTTATAACATTCTAGGTGCATTAAATTAGGAATTTATTTTTAATAATTTCAAACAGTTGAGAGAATTGAAAAAATTTCGTAGTGTATTTTACAGTTTATAACAAAAAAATTTAATCAAAACATTTTGTTACCCACGCCTGATTTTTTTTTAGTTGGTCAATTTATCTGCGTCCGGTAGGATTACAAGATGCATATTGTTTTGTGAAAAAAAAAAAAAAGAACACTTGTATATTAGTGTGAATTGGGAGCCAAGATGAGTAGCTACAGTTTTGATGAAATATGAATGAGAGATTCTCTGTTGGAACGCATTTGTTGTCACTGCTCTGAGATGTATAAAAAGTAGAATTAACAAGACTTAATACCCCACGAAAGATCAGTTAATTCAGTTTACTTGTCACACAAGACACTAGATATATCCATGCTGCAGTTCTTCCCAATGTAAAGAACAGTGTTGAGAATAGGAATCTTGTGAGGGGTTTATCAGCTAGTAATCGGTAATGGACTTGCTTTTGAGTTTCTGCAGTATTTATTGCGTTTCTTGTGCCGAGAAACCAAATAATCGTGTGCATCTCAGTCTGCTTATTCCGCGATTACACTGAAAAATATTCTCCTACTCATCCAAAAGAAAATCTACCAGTATTCAATTGATCAATGATCAATAAGCCAGAAAAAAGGAGAAGAGAGTAGCTAAAGAAGATGATGGACAAGGAAAATGTAACTAGCTGTTTACAATATGCTTGGTTGCATGCATATTTTGTGTATATACACTCGTATGTGCGATTCAGAAAATTGCTAACTAATTAGCCAATGCCATTCTCTGTTCTGTGTCCTAATTTGCTGAAACAAAATGAGGAATCCAACCACCCTGCATTCTTTGCTCGTTCAACGTAATGTGTAAATTGTTTCTGGGCATCAGGAACATCCAAAGCCAAATCATCTAGAGACTCTGCAACTCTACCAAACCCCTTTGCCATTTGGTTCATTGTGATGAGTCCAGAGGCAAAACTTTCCTCCAGCAAAATCCAGAGTCTCTCATTCTTCTTTTCCATAATCGTCACCAGAGCTTTTTTGACAACCTCATGGTTGAAAAATGGCATGCCTAACTCCTTCATGCAGCGGTAAGCCTCTCTTACATCCCCTCCAGACTCAAACTCTTCCAGCAACTTCCCAATCTTGTCCTTCACATCCTCAACTGCCCATCCAGGTCTGCCACCACCACCCCAACACCTTAATATCCGCTCCCCAGAAAGCCAAGCCTTTAGCAATGACTTGGCCATTTTAAGGACCTTGCTCCCAATTGACTCTTGTGCCAAGCACTGACTTCCAATCTCTTCCAAGTTCTGTGGGGCTAGAACTTCGTCCACCACAGATCTAGCGAGAAACATTGCAAGATCTTCGACAACTACTGGATTATCCAAAGCTGTGTCATCTGCATATTCTATCAACATTACAAACCCATTTACAACATCATCAACTGGAAAACACAGGGATGACAGTAAAATGGATGCCGTTTCCTTCTCTCTGTTCTTCCGATCCATTGCTAGAGTTATCAATCTTTTAACAAAGATAGCATTCAGCTCAGGTGAACAAGTACTATTCTCAGACTCTAGACTACTGTTTACTTCTGAGATATCCCCAGATAAGAAGTACTCTTGAATAATAGATTGGGCCTTCATCTTGAAAACTTTGGCAACACTATCTTCTAAAGATCGCTTTTCTGGTTGCAGAGAGAGTGATTTCAAAGATGAAGCACACAACCAGCCCTCTGTTGCTGCCTTGGAGATCAATGACTGCAATATACCCCATGCATTTGGTATGTCGAGTGATAAGTCGTCAACATAGTCAATCATCCTACTGAAGCCTTTTGATACTTGACTTGAGTTTATTAAACCTTCTTCAGCAGCTTCTTTCAGCAAATCTAGTAGCTGGCATTCAGCTTGACGCCTCTCCATTGCCATTACAAGAGCTCGTTTAACTATTTCATGGTGAAAAAAAAAAACTTTCAAATCCTTGATGCATCTGCACGCCTCTTTCTTGTCACCACTCACTACAGACTCTATCAACAAATCATTTATCTTAGCTTTGACATCCTCCACAGTCATTTTCTTGCTACCTCCCCATCACCGCTCAATGATTTCTGCATGGAGCGGGGCTGCTAAGTAGCCATTTTCAGCTCTTTTCAATACTTCAATCCCTTTCGAATCTTTGGGTAAATAGTTCATTTGTTTCTTCAAGAATGCAGGAGGAAGTATGTCATCAACCACTGCTCGGGCAATGAACAGTGCAAGGACATCAACTGTATCAGGTATATCCACAATGAAGTCATCCGCAGATTCTATCAATTTGCAGAACCCCTTGTAAACTTGTGGGGGGTCAATGTAGTCAGCATATAGTCCAGATAAAAGAATAGCAGCCATTTCTTTTTCTTTATAATGCCTATCCATCGCCTTAGAGACAAGCTTCTTTACGAAATAGTAGTTGTATGTAGGCCTATCAAGCTCTCTAAGTTCATTTGCAGTCGAGGTAATGTCATCAGTAGCAAAGTATTCCTCCACTATTATTGTAGCTTTCTTTTTGAACTCCTCAAAATCGACCCTCTCTTTTCTTGCATCGGAATTTTCACATTCCTACAACCAATACACGTGATAGGAGCATATTTATGCTACTTAGTTATGTTGTTTCCTTGCATTTAGTTACTTAATTACTATCTATTTTAGTCTTTTAAGCTATTTTCGTATGTTTTTAGGTCCTAATGGCAAAAGGAGCAAGAAAGTGCATTTTGAGGCTATTTGGAGCAGTTTTGGGCATGGATTGGATAGCTTAACTATGGAGCTATGTGGATGGACGAAATTGAAGTCAAGAGATGCTAGGAAAGGCTAAAAATCTGGAGAAAGAAGTCCAAATGCAAAGAAGATAAGGAAAGAGCAAGAAATAAGGAACCTTATCCAAATTTCCTTATCTTATCCAAACCTTATCCAACCTTATCTTATTTTATCCTATCCTAATCTTTTCCTACCTTAATTCCAACTTCAAAGAGGACTCCTTATCACATTAAATCACCTAAATATCAAGTTCTAGAAGCCCTATTTTCGTGCATTAAGTTTATGCCACATGTAACCCTTCTAGAAGTTCTAGAATCTGCCACAAGGACCATTCCTTATCCTCCTTGGAATCTAATTGAAAGTGTCCTTGTTCTTTGGTGATTTGGAGTCCTAATTCCTCTCCTCTTTAGCCCAAATTCGTGCCTCCCCTTCACCCTATAAATACTTGATGCCACAACACTCAAAAACCACCACCCTCTACCACAAATTCACACCACACCATCCACCACACCTCAAGAGCCTAAATTCACACAAATCCCCATTGTTGGCAGCAAGGAAGGAAGGAGGAGCCACCTGGAGTGTTTCTAGGTGTATTCTATCTTTGTTTTTAATGTTTAAGATTTATTATCTTTGTTTTGTAAACATGAGGAGCTAAACTTGTTTTAGCTAGAGGAGACTTTGAAACCATGATTATATTTGCAATATGAATTGATTAATTTCAGTTGTGATTTCATAAATTGTGAATGCAATTTACTTAACCGTTTGATGGATAACTTATTCTTGTTTGTTGATTAAGGGTGCACACTTAATTTGCATGCTTGAATTTGGTGCTAGAATATAAGGAAGTTTCACATAATCGTTAAAAACTTATATTCACAAGTAGTTAAGGTTGTTTTCACAATCATGTTAAGTAAATTCCTAGCATGAGTATCATGATGTCATAGTTACAAGTGCTTTGTCAATACTTATGATTTTCATAGAACGTAATGATCTTTTATTGTATCTCTATTATGATGTCATGTAGGGAACTTTTGAAGAATGCTTTGGGTTGTCGTATGATGTCATCCAATCCAATAACTAAAGGAAAATCTGAGGGTTAATTAGTGATGTCACGGTTAATCTGGGGTGTTGAGGTTCATGGTTTATCGAAAAAGCAACTGGAAATCAATTTGTGTTCAAATGTGTCATGTGTGGAAAAGAATCCTCTAGCTAGCTAATCACCCATCCATATACCCAAATTCGTTCATAACTTTGTCTAAGTTTAGTTTCTGTTTTGTTTTAATTCAAATTCGTCAAAACCAAAACCCCCCTTTGTTTTAAGTGTCAATTAGGTTAGAATCTGAGCTATTGTGTGTTTTTGAGTATTTGAGTCAAAACCAATTCTATTTTCGTCCAAATTGAGTCCTAGAGTCTAGTTTGAGTCTTTTTGATAGTTTTGTGTTGTTTTGAGTCTTTTTAGTTTGTTTTGAGTCTTATAAGTCTAGTTAAGTGTTTTTAAGTGTAGTTTTGTGTTTTTAAGTCAGTTTAGAGTAGATTAGCATCCCTTCTAATCCCCGGCCTAGAACGATCCCTACTTTCATATACTACAATCATAGGGTTTTAATTTGAGTGTTAGAATATTTCACACCAAATTTTGGCGCCGTTGCCGGGGATTAGTAAAATTGCTAATCCCTCTGTTTGTTTGTTTATTTTTCTTTTGATATTTGAATTAGTTTTATTTCTTTGATTTCAAGTACTAGAGAAGCAAGACATGGCAATTGCTAATCTTCAAGCTCAAATAGCGAATCCTACGTGTCAGTTATCACAGTATGCCGAAGGGTCCACATGCTGGAAATATGCCCTGAAAGTCAATCTTTGGAAGAAACCTTTCAGGAGAATGAATTGATGTATATATATATGACTCTTATACATCGGAAGGCAAAGATACTAATTAGGACTATCTCAATGAACAAAATATGTCCTAAATAGTGAATCCATGGACAATGGATCGATGGAAGAAATAACCTAATGATGTTAGATTACAGAGACCTTCTTCTCATAAGCATCATGTCCAAAAAGGTTCCTGGTCATAGGATTGTCGGAGGGACACTGACAATCCATAGACCGGTACATACTATGTCCGCTTCAATTGGAAGGATGGAAAGTCTCATCCCATTCGTGTAGCGACACTAAGACAAGTATGTAGGTGCTCATTAAGGGAATGAGTTCACTGAACACAATCGAACGAGAGTACTTGCATGGAGGTCTACTCACATGTCAAGCAAGTAACTCTAATGGTTGGAATAATGTAAGTAATCCTTTGACCTGAGGCATCATCGTTGTCTTGTGGTTAAGTACTTAATCTTTGATTATGTTAAAGTCATTCCGTTCGCGAGTGTCCAAGGCATCGTTGGGGTTAAACCACTTAGCCATGAAGGCAAGTGAATGCGCAACAAGGAATCTCTAATCCTCGATAAGAGAGGATGAATACTCTAAGATATGATTCGGGAATCTTCGGCCGAAGTATCGAGCGTAATAAAGGAAAGCGTTCCTATACGTCTCAAATGAATCATATAAGAAGGAATAATCACATTAGGGGTTTGACATTATAAATCCATACCCTAGTAATGTGATTGAGAGTATTGTTTTAGAGAAGGATCGAATTACATTGTAATTCCAACTGAATAGGTTCTCCGAATAACTTCTACATTAGCTTGGGTAGCCATGATATATGGTTAGATGTCACTCATGGCTTGTGAGTTCTTCTAGATGATTAAATGTAGTCATCAAAAGGAAGGTGAATTAAAAGTAAGTTTTAATTCACTAAGTGATTGGATAATCAATTGGATTGGTGCCAATCACCTCACTGCCTTGCTAATTAGAACCTAAAAGATTGTTCACCAATACACTCTTGTAGTGAGTAGCTAATGGATGTAGGAAATAATTAATTGGATTAATTAAGTGTTTTGATTAATTTAGAAAGTCTAAAGAAATCATAAAAGCGATAAAGATCGTTTTGGGCTTATAGAAACGTTCGGGTTTAATTAGGCCCATTGGGCCAAAACCCATTGGGCTTTTATTCAAGCATTGGATGACTTGAAATAATTAAAAGCCCAAAGCCCAAATCAAACACATATGGCCGGCCAAAGAGAGGGAGAGAGAAGGTCAATTGTTGACTTGTTTCTTTATGTAATAAAAGGAACATTATAGTGAAAGATTCATGAGGGTTTTATGTGTTCTAAAAACAACAAAAGAGAAAAGAAAAGCTCTATCTCTTGAACACAAAGGGCCGGCCACCAAGGGGGTGATTTAACTAATCATCTACACACCCTTTTGGTTATTCCTTCATCTTTCTCATTACAAAGTGGGTGAGGATCTTTAGAGGTTTTCATATCTTTGGAAACTTGAAGAGAACCTAGGAGCACTTACTATACAAAGTGGAGGAAGCAAGGAGGGAGGCTAGGCTCAAGGAGTTTGAGGAGCAAAGATCTTGGAGGTGGTCCATCCTTGGTCTAAGATCTAGATCAAGAGGTATAAAACTAAACCTCTAGTTTGTTCTTCTTCTAAATTTTGTTTTGATACATCTTATATAAACCTATGCATCTTGAAGGGGATTTGCATGACTATAGCTTTGATAAAATGTATGACATGCTTCCGTTGCTTTCGTATATAAATTTAGAATTGTATATGCATGCTAGTCACTAGAAATCCCACATGAATCTCATAGATTTCCCTTCACCACAATGCAAAGTGTCCCTACATTTGGTGCTTCTTATAGGCAAGAATATCAAGAAAATCAATGTGCACAAAGAGATTGGAGTGATCATTCAAACTCTATGTGGTGGGAATTTCAACAAGTTGAACACAAAGGATATTGGCAGCCATATGAGGAGTTCTATTCAACGCCTATGCAACCACCACAACCTCATATACAATATGCCCAACCAAACTTAGGTTCGTCAATAGATTATAATCAAATTCTTAATCAATTAATTTCTTTGGTGCAGGGCTCACAAAATCAAGTCAAGGAGACTCAACAAGGAGAATATTGGCAGCCATATGAGGAGTTTTATACAACACCTATGCAGCCACCACAACCTGCCCAAACAAATTCAGGTACGTCTTTGTATAATGATACGATTATTAAGTTACTCACCAATTTGTCTCAGGGACAAGAAAATCAAAACAAAGCAATGCAAAATCAAGACAGAGCAATGCAAAATCAAGACAAAAGGTTGGACCACTTGGAAAAGCAAATTGGGCAGATAGCGGAGTTCGTAGGACAATTTCGAGACCAAGGCAAACTCCCTATTTCAACCATTGCAAATCCGAAGGGATGATTTTAAACTGCCAAGGAAATCATCTTGAAAAGTAGCAAGGAGGTTGGAACAGACCCTAAACCATCAAAATCAAGTTACAAGGAAGATGAAAGATTGCAATTTGAGGAAGAGGAACACACCCAACCCACAGAAAGGGTGGAAACACCTTTGCCGCAAGCACCTATTGCTCCTACGCCATCCAATTCAGGTAAGGTTGTTCCAAATTTAATTATTTCTAACCCCATTCCACCCAATGTCCCTATTTCTTGCAGGTTCATGATTTCTAGGGAAGAAGAAAGTGAAAAAGACATCTTGGAAGCCCTTTCAAAGGTGCAAAGTAGGGAATATCAAGAATTCATCAAAAAGGACGGTCTTGAGACAAACAATCCCAAAGATGTTGAATTTTATGACACGGGATAAGGAACAATCCTCACACCAAATTTGTCCAAGTACAAAGTTCCTGAAACGTTCAAAGAAGATGTGTTTATCCTTGAGTTCTTGTTGGAGGACATAGGTAAGCCACCTCCTCGAATTTCAATTTTGTTTTATACTAATATGTTGTTGATGATTCAGGCACCCAATCTTGAATTTAAACCATTACCGGATCATTTCAAGTATCACCTTCCATTCAAAGATCAATTCCATGCCGTGGGCTCCAATGAAGTTTAAAGAGAGGATCGTCCGGCTGGAAGACGTTAAAGCAAGCGCTTCTTGGGAGGCAACCCATGCATTCAAATAAAGAAGACCTAGGAATCTCCGGCTCCACAACCAGATTTGCGTTCCTAAACCCTACTCTTTATTGCTTTTACTTTGCCATTATTGTTATGTTTGTTAGTTGTGTTATTTGGTTGTTTGTTTGTGAGTCCATGCTTAAAACATTGAGGACAATGTTTGGTTTAAGTGTGGGGGGTGGGGGGTAAACAAAGTGTTTTTCATGAAAATTCATGGGATTTTATCACCTATCATTTCTAAAGTTGTTATTCATTGTTTTTAAGTGTTTTTAGTGTGTTTTGAAGTGTTTTTATGTGTCTTAAACAGAAAATCCGAAAATTTGAAAAAAAATCGAAAAAGAGTGTTTTAAAAAACCCAAAAAGAGTTGTTTTTGTTTGTGTCTTAGGATACCTTCCAACACAATGATGAGGATTTGGTTTTTAATTGCATGACTATTAAAGAAAGTTACAAACATGGATGGAAGTTTGATATACTCTTTGGTTTATGCTTAGTTGTAGTTAACATTTACGAATTCACATGTAATCACAAAGGAAAAAAAAAATCAGTTTTTGTAACATGCTTGAAGGAAGAAACTCAAACTAACGCTACAACCCTGAGAGACTTGAGCCTAAACTTTATTTGGAGAGTTATTAATCTTGATTTCTTGTTTTCTAAGTCGTTGCATGATCTCATTATTTTTTGCTTGGTTGCTACTTAGAATGCATTTCATCACTATAGTTCCAAATACTAGAACTCATGCCCATTTTATTCAAAGCATAAAATTGAGTGCATAACATAAAACAAGATGAAGTTGTTTAGTTAAAACGAGAGCCAAAAAGCCTTACCCTTTGCATATGTATTGTATGTTAACCCCTTTGAGCCTTAGTTAGCCTAATTTTCTTTGTTAACCATATTATCCTTACCTAGCCTAGAATAGGACTATCTACCCTTGTTCTTAAAGTATAGTAAAGCATGACTTAGAGGGAATTCCTTTTGTTCTACAATTTGCAGAAAAACAAGTGTGGGGGAAGGATTTTCGTGGGAATCTAGGGGGATGGATGATTTATGTGCCAAAGAAAAGATTAGGGCACGAAAAAAAAAAAAAAAAACGTGAAAAATAAGGAAAAGAAAGAAAAAGGAGTTGAAAATAAGTGAGAATGAACTCACATGTGTTGATTGTTGAAGAAAGGGTCCAAAAGTTTGAATTTGACCCTGAGTTTTGTGTGAAGTTTCCCTTGGTGTTCAAAGTTGATTTCTGCATTCAAAAGTGAATTCTAAGTGTTTATTTCATTACTTTGCTTACTATTGCTTTAAGAACTTTTGTTTATCCTTACCTTTCTTTGTTAGCCAATACCCTAGCCCCGTTACAACCCTTAGACTTCGATCTTGATTGTTATGTATTTCAATATGTGGAGTTTAAAAATTGGTTTAAGCATATGGTATCCTTGGTTCTCGTGTCTAAGTAGTGGCATTCCATTCATGAGATCATATACAAGTTAATAAATTCCGGAAATTGCCTTCTTTCTTATGATATATGTGAGTATTAGTTTACATATTTACATCAATCTTCTCACATATACCTAGTGTAGGGAGTGTAGTCAGAAAATCTGTGTGAAAATAGAGTGTATCCAGTGAGGAATTGGGGGATTCTCTAAGGCATGTTACTACATTCAAAATCATGTTTTAATTGATTAAATGAGAGCTAGTGTGTGGTAACTATGGTTAAGTATACGCTTGAGGGTAGCGATAAGTAAAATCTATGTATGTGGTGTTCTTTAATGTGTCATGTTCATTGGAAATCCCTGAGGTACATGTTGGAAGGTCCAGATTGTGTTTTGTTTATTTCGTTTTGCTCGAGGACTAGCAAAAGCTAAGTGTGGGGGAATTTGATAGGAGCATATTTATGCTACTTAGTTATGTTGTTTCCTTGCATTTAGTTACTTAATTACTATCTATTTTAGTCTTTTAAGCTATTTTCGTATGTTTTTAGGTCCTAATGGCAAAAGGAGCAAGAAAGTGCATTTTGAGGCTATTTGGAGCAGTTTTGGGCATGGATTGGATAGCTTAACTATGGAGCAATGTGGATGGACGAAATTGAAGTCAAGAGATGCTAGGAAAGGCTAAAAATCTGGAGAAAGAAGTCCAAATGCAAAGAAGATAAGGAAAGAGCAAGAAATAAGGAACCTTATCCAAATTTCCTTATCTTATCCAAACCTTATCCAACCTTATCTTATTTTATCCTATCCTAATCTTTTCCTACCTTAATTCCAACTTCAAAGAGGACTCCTTTTCACATTAAATCACCTAAATATCAAGTTCTAGAAGCCCGATTTTCGTGCATTAAGTTTATGCCACATGTAACCCTTCTAGAAGTTCTAGAATCTGCCACAAGGACCATTCCTTGTTCTCCTTGGAATCTAATTGAAAGTGTCCTTGTTCTTTGGTGATTTGGAGTCCTAATTCCTCTCCTTTTCAGCCCAAATTCGTGCTTCCCCTTCACCCTATAAATACTTGATGCCACAACACTCAAAAACCACCACCCTCTACCACAAATTCACACCACACCATCCACCACACCTCAAGAGCCTAAATTCACACAAATCCCCATTGTTGGCAGCAAGGAAGGAAGGAGGAACCACCTGGAGTGTTTCTAGGTGTATTCTATCTTTGTTTTTAATGTTTAAGATTTATTATCTTTGTTTTGTAAACATGAGGAGCTAAACTTGTTTTAGCTAGAGGAGACTTTGAAACCATGATTATATTTGCAATATGAATTGATTAATTTCAGTTGTGATTTCATAAATTGTGAATGCAATTTACTTAACCGTTTGATGGATAACTTATTCTTGTTTGTTGATTAAGGGTGCACACTTAATTTGCATGATTGAATTTGGTGCTAGAATATAAGGGAGTTTCACATAATCGTTACAAACTTATATTCACAAGTAGTTAAGGTTGTTTTCACAATCATGTTAAGTAAATTCCTAGCATGAGTATCATGATGTCATAGTTACAAGTGCTTTGTCAATACTTATGATTTTCATAGAACGTAATGATCTTTGATTGTATCTCTATTATGATGTCATGTAGGGAACTTTTGAAGAATGTTTTGGGTTGTCGTATGATGTCATCCAATCCAATAACTAAAGGAAAATCTGAGGGTTAATTAGTGATGTCACGGTTAATCTGGGGTGTTGAGGTTCATGGTGTATCGAAAAAGCAACTGGAAATCAATTTGTGTTCAAATGTGTCATGTGTGGAAAAGAATCCTCTAGCTAGCTAATCACCCATCCATATACCCAAATTCGTTCATAACTTTGTCTAAGTTTAGTTTCTGTTTTGTTTTAATTCAAATTCGTCAAAACAAAACCCCCCCCTTTGTTTTAAGTGTCAATTAGGTTAGAATCTGAGCTATTGTGTGTTTTTGAGTATTTTGAGTCAAAACCAATTCTATTTTCGTCCCAAATTGAGTCCTAGAGTCTAGTTTGAGTCTTTTTGATAGTTTTGTGTTGTTTTGAGTCTTTTTAGTTTGTTTTGAGTCTTATAAGTCTGGTTAAGTGTTTTTAAGTGTAGTTTTGTGTTTTTAAGTCAGTTTAGAGTAGATTAGCATCCCTTCTAATCCCCGGCCTAGAACGATCCCTACTTTCATCTACTACAATCATAGGGTTTTAATTTGAGTGTTAGAATATTTCACACCAACACGTAATTGGTAAACACAATGAAAATAAGACAATCAATATTCAAGATGGCAAATAAACTGATCATTTTTCATAACAAGATCCAAAAAGAGTTAAATATGAAGGTGTGAGCTGTTCAGTTACTTACCTCACTGCTATTGAAGTTTGGGTCATTTGGGTCAGCAGTGAAATTGTCATCTTTGTCAAGTAACCCGCCCCAGGTGCCTTTACCCCCAGAACCACCTGCATTATGATAATCTTCATAAAATTAAGAGTAAAAACCTAATTTTGAATTTTGACATTCAGAACTCTTGCTTATTAACCATCAGATAATGGTAAATGCCTAGAGTTAACTTTCCAAGGCACACGTCAGGTAACAATATGTAGCTATACGACATTGTCTAAAACGTTATTCACTAGTGCCTCTTGCTAGCAATTATATAATGCGAAAGAATGCCTTCAACCCGAATCCATGAGAAAATTTCGAAAGTGCAGTTTACCCTTTTTAGGACGGCCGTCAACTGCAGAATGTGAATGTCTATCATGCTTGAGTGGAGTTCTTTTTCCATGTTTCCCCTGAATCTTTGGAGACTTTGGGAACTTTGAAGATTTAGGGAACTTATGGGACCTTGGAGAAACGGGCAATGGAGACGCAGATAATGGATCTGCACTTTCTGAAGCAGATCGGTGAAGCTCCCGATGCTCCTTTGATACAAACCCATCACTGAAGTCCATTCTGCTTATCTTTTGAACTCAAGCCTGCTCACTCAATAGTTTTCAAGAGGCAACATATAATACCTTCAGTTTGTGATGGGTAAAACCGAATAAATCGCAAGCTCTCTGCTGTGATCACCAGCAGCAATCTCCAATATGTTTACTACGTTGTTAATCTATTATTTCTACGGAGAATACCTCAAAATTAAGAATCAATTAGAGCCTGTTTCACAAGAAGAATAAAACAATTCAATGGTCAATTATACTAGGACATCTTCAGCAATTGCTCCATATCTAACAACAATCGAGTTCATGCGCAGACAACTCAGGTGATTAACGAATATGTGAAAGACTAATGAGCATAAGTCGTAGAATGTGTTGAATCACTTAGCCAACCATTCACCAGCGCAATCACACAAAATATTTATACAGGACGTCCCTTCGATACTTGAGACGCAAGAAACGTACAAGTACAATGAAATCTTTGCATATAATACACAAGATTCACCATTAAATGAATTCTCCTGAGAAAGTTTAAATTCAACGTCACCTCACTTTCTTCCTGCCAATGCCATGTTGGGAAAGAAGAAAATGCAGGTCTGCAACAAATTCAAGAAACACACAATTATATAAATAATCAGAAACTAAAGAGCAATTGGGCAAACACATAAGATATGTAGATGGAAAAATGAGAATAAAAGCAAAAATCAAAGATATATAACCATGATCAGAAATCGAAATTGAAATCAAGAGGCAGTTTGCTTGTCCTTAGGGGTTGATTGATTGAGTGGAAGAAGTGGGGTGGATGGTTTTGAGAGCAGACAATGTCAAGAGGCGGTTGCCAAAATTGTTGGGCGTTAAAACCCGTTGGCATTCAACGCGAAACTCGAGGAAATGTCCGTCTCATCCAACGGCTCACCGCACCTCTCCTTGGTTGCTGCCTTTTGAAACGGGAAATAAAGGAAAAGGGGCCGCGAGAGCCATGCGAGGGATAGATGGGGTCCGAATTCTACACTGCCACAATGTGCCGGAATAACGGGGATGCTTCTACTTCTATTTGTACCCAATATTTTTTTACTTTTTACGTAACTTATATTGCATGGATACACGACATCCTAATAAATATCCTAATTTTAATGATTGAGTTTAGACTTTTGGTTTCAGATTGTGACCAAATAAATTGGGTTAGATTACGTATAAATCTATTAGAAAACTCGACAACAACCCTTATATTCTTACTCTTTCGTGCATAATAGCTTCACATTCTTAGAGCGTGTTCATACTTCAATCATGCTCTTGATCATTACTTTGCACGAACCTAGTATCAAAGACAAATATTTTGATTCTGAGATGACATAACTTTGTTAGTTTTATGATATGTAATTATAGTTACTTTTGTGATATGGTATTATATGAATCCTTCTGTCAAGATAAAGTAGATTGTTAGTTTATGAAGAATCGAAAATGATAGGTTTGGCCTGTAAATAATACGAACTTAGTCTTTTAAGTTTCTAGATGACTATACATATCTCTCAACTCAATCACAAGAGTTCGGGTGTCGAGTCATTTGACATGATTAATCAAATTGGTTGAGTTAGGGTTGACTAGAATTCGGGATAGACACAAAATGAGGAATAGAGAGCTAGAAAATTTGAAAATGAAGATCTATTAGGTGAAGAATCATGGTAACTGTGAGAATGTGAGGACAAAGATAGGTGAGTGACCAAATTATGCAAAGGGCTTATAAGAGGTTGAGTTACTCTCCATATTGTCAATTAGTTTTATTGTGGAACCTTAGCTTTCTTCATGGTATCCGAGTAGGTTGACCCACATGTAAAGCCCAACGGCCACATGTGCTCACATCACCTTGTTTGTATTATCCACATGTTAGGCTTGAAAATTCGCCACACGTGAGGGGGGCGTGTGAGAATGTGAAGACAAAGTCCCATATTGGTGAGGGAACAATCCATACAAGGGCCTATAAGATGTGGGATTATTCCCTATATAACATATTGCTAAGTAGTTTTATGGTTGAGATTAATCTCAACTTTTATCAGTAATAGTGCATGAAAATGATGACATCATAAAAATTATTAGTGGAGCGTGATGTTAACAGTATATAATGAATGGTCAGATAGTGTGAAATGTGTCAATGGATTAGTAGGTTTGTTATAAGGAGGTTAAGGCAGTTATAGGTGTCTTAGTGAACAAGCTAGAGTGTAGAATATATAACAAATGTAATGACTGTAATTCAATGATATAGAAAATATTACAATTCATTTCTCTCTTTTTCTACATTTCTTTCCTTATCTCTCTAAAACCTTCACTGTCATTTCTGCATTATTACATTTCTGCAACATAATCAGTTGCTTTACATGGTATCAGAGCCGATCGAGCTATTCTTGCTTGAAAGGTTATCTCGATCTTGGATCTCTTGCTTCCGTCGCTCCAGATCTTCTTCTTCTTCTTTGATGTCTTGGATTTCTTGGTTTCAGAACTTTAATAGCTTCCCTATCTTGCAATTGTTCATCTTTACAATCGTGTTTGCCAAGTGTTTGATATATTTCCTGTGTGAATTTTTCTTCAACAAGCTGCAATGGTGATTGCTACTCAACTACAAATTGTGCAATCGCCAATCACCTATCTTATTTCTACTGTTCCTACGTCAGTCACTGTCAAACTTGATGATTCCAACTATCTCACCTGGCATTTTCAGATGCAATTGCTACTTGAAGGTCATGGAATTATGGGGTTCTTGGATGGTTCTCTTCCTTGTCCTGCACGGTTTATTTCTTCTGGTTCTGGAGAGTCTGATGTCGATTCTAGGGATTCATCATCAAGAACTGAAACAAATGAATACAAGGTATGGAAAATGCATGATCACGCTTTGATGCAACTCATCACTGTGACACTTTCCCCATCGGCTGTATCTTGTGTCATTGGCAGCAAGTGCTCAAGAACTGTGGATTCGGCTCAAAGGACAATTCTCCATTGTTTCTCGTGCAACCATATTCCAAATGAACTCTGAGTTACAAAATATCAAGAAAGGCCCTGATTCCATATCCCAGTACTTGCAGCGAATCAAGGAAGCTTGTGATTATTTGGCAGCTGCAGGAGTGCATTTCGAAGATAATGATATTGTCATCTTAACTCTCAGTGGATTATCGGGGGAATATAGTACGATCAGATCCATCATTCGAGGCCGAGAAAGTGTAATCTCTCTCAAAGACTTGAGATCTCAGTTGCTTGCTGAAGAAGCAATGGTTGAGAATATTGCTGTTACACCATTTCTTTCTGTAATGGTGGCTAAGAATTTTGAATCTGGTTCCAAGAACTCGTCTTTTCCATCCAACGGGTATTCTGGTGGCCATAATCAAGGGAGTCCTGCAAACTCGAGTCAAGGGTATTCGAGCACTCATTCTTCTGGTTTTTTTGGTGCAACTACTCAACCTATCTACTTCAAGAACAATTTCAACAAGAACAAAGGCAGAGGTAAATTCAACTATAATACCAATTCTCAATTTGGGAACTCTAGAAATGTCTACAATACTTCTGCTTCCGGTATTCTTGGTGCATCTCCCTCACAATCAGCCTGTCAAATATGTGGAAAATTTGGTCATCTTGCTGATACATGTCAATTCAAAAATATTGAGGCTGTTATAGTTGAAGGGTGTCAGATTTGTGGCAAGAAGAATCACACTGCTCAGTTTTGTCATTTTTGAAATGCAAATATTTCTGGCACCACCCCTAAAATGACTGCAATGTATGTCAACTCCCCACTATCCACTCTAACATCAAATGCTTCTTCTCAGTAGTTTTGTCTTACAAATTCAGGAGCAACAAATCATCTCACTGCAGACTTGCAAAATCTTTCCTTGGCTACGCATTTCCCATCCACAGAGACCATTCAAATTGCCAATGGTGCAGGTTTATCAATTTCACATACTGGTTCATCTGTCATTCATACACCCACTCAAAAATTGAAGCTTAATTCAATGTTATATGTTCCAAGAATTACTCAGAATTTGTTATCTGTGCACAGAATCCGTCTCGATAACAATTGTTGGTTAATTTTTTATGCTTTTAATTTCTGGATTCAGGACAAAGCCACAGGGAGGATTCTGTACAAGGGGAAGTGTAGTAATGGGCTATATCCAATACCAATATCCAGACCAACTGTGCTCAAGCATCAAGGATTTAAAGCTGCATTTCTTGGACAGCAAGTGCATTCCAGTTTCTGGCATAGCAGACTAGGTCACCCCTCTAATTCTATTGTCTCCACTATACTTAGAAAATCTAATATTCCAATATCTTCTTATGTATTACCTTCTTTGTGTCATTCATGTTTACAAGACAAATTCAGCAAGTTACCCTTTGAAGGAATATTTTTGAAAAACAAGTTCATTTGAGCAACATCAACAACATGCAATTAACAATTAAAAGGCGGAATCATGTTTATATGCACTCAAAAACAAAACTTAACCCATGAACTTCAAAGCCTAGTAGATAGGTGAACCAAGACTCAACTCAAAACAAAGTGAGTTGAGAAATCAATACCTTTGTAGATTCCTCTTTGCATAAGCAAAGGCTAATCACCCAAAGAGAAGGCCTTCATTCCTTGCATCTTAGATCCATGGATTTGGATGGATGAAAAGGCTTCTCCAAGTTCCCAAAATTGAGAACCTCTAAGTCTCCACACCAAGGTAAGATTGGAGAAGAAATGAGTGACCTTGAGGAAGTAAGATTGCTAGCTGTTTTCCTCAAGGGTGGCCGGCCATTTCTAGAGAGAAAGGAGAGTTTGTTCTCATCTTTTCTCCTTAGAAAAACCCTAAGGATGAAATGGCTATAAAGATGTCTTTATACCACCTCACAATGGAGTGGCAAACTTGCAATTAAGCCAAGTTCACTACCCTCCTCTAAATGGCCGAATTTAAGGGGATTTATTGGGCTATTTGGGCCTTTGTGAATCATTATTCATTAAGTTGTCATACAACTTAAGTCAATGAACTTGACGTTCGAAGCCCATTGGGCCTTAAGGTCCAAAACTATCCCGAGGTCTTTTAACGAACTTATTCGTTTGATTAATAATCATATTAATTAATCCTTGCCATAAATAATTAAACCATTTAATTATTCTTACTCATCTCTGTTGAATCTTCAATCTCTACCTTACACGGTGTACGATCCATTAGGTTCCTTTTAGCGAGGTAGTGGGTGATTCAAACTCTTTCAAATCGATTGTGAAGTGAAACTTACTTTCAATTCTCCCGTTAGTGATAATACACTTTTAGGGCTTCCACAAACCATGGTTGACGCCTAGCAGCATGTCATGGTTACCCAAGCTAATCAGAAGAGGTGGAGAACCTATTCAGTTTTAGGATTACAAATGCAATACGGTCTTTCTCTAATACAATACTCTTGACCACATTGTTTGGTTTGATAGTTTATTCATGTCTACTATCCAATGTGAGTCTTGTGCTTATATGATTACCTTGAATGTGATTTGGAACACATTCCAACATCTCATTCATACTCTGGCCAGAGATTCTAAATCATATCATAGAGTATTCTCCCTCAAACAGTTTGAAGGTTAGAGATCCCTTGTTGCGCATTCAATTACCTCCATGGCTAAGTGGCTTAACCCCAACGATGCCGTGGACATCCTCCTGATGGAGTGACTTTGACATAATCAAAGATTAAGGACCTAACCACAAGACAACTGTGATGCCTCAGGTCAAAAGACTAATTTGCATTATCCCAACCATGAGTTCTCATGTGACATGAATATGAGAACTCTTCGTTGATCGTGTTCAGTGAACTCATTCTCTATTGAGCACCTACATGCTTGTCTTGATGTCACACACACCAATGACTCGAGACTAGTCATTCTCCCTGAGAGAAGACATAGCACGTACTGATCTTAACGGACTGTCAATGCCCAATTGACAATCCTATGATCAGGAACGTTTAGGATGTGTCAACGAAAGAATGGTCTCATGAATCTAACTTCTTTAGATCGCATTCTTCCAATCACATATTCCTTGGACTTATCGTTTAAGCATATAACATTTATATGAGACGGCTCAAACAATAATCTTTGCCCTTAATATTAAACTAGATTAGTTTAACATGTGAAATGTCCATAAAGTATCATCATATGATTGGTTTTAGGGCACATTTCCAACAATCTCCCACTTGCACTAGAGCCAATCAGCTTAGTCATCAGTG
This sequence comes from Pyrus communis, assembly GCF_041283825.1. NCBI lineage: Eukaryota > Viridiplantae > Streptophyta > Magnoliopsida > Rosales > Rosaceae > Pyrus > Pyrus communis. The sequence goes on from NC_142574.1 coordinate 3,054,617, forward strand.
ATGATACCTCTTCTGTAGTCATTTCATAAATGGCTGAGTAGTAGGCCTAAACAATGGATATTTATATGTTATCCATAGAAGCAACCTTGAGAATAACGACGTCACCATTATACATGATTCTCAATCATGTGGTTTAGTCTCTCATTTGAGTTCGGACCTTGATGAGACCTTGATTCCCTGGCTTGAGCTATCGCCCCATTAGTGTCATACACTTTCTGGTTGGAACCGAATGGAGAGTTCATAAATGAACTTTCCCATCCAAACAACAATGTTGTAAGCTTCTATATGGCAATATATTTTGCATACATGATGGAACACATTAAAGTCATTACTTTTAACGTTTCCACCCAAATATCTCTTTAGTCATAATAAAGAGATATCTCATTATCACTTCATTCATAATGAAGAGATATTCTATGATGGATTAGATTCATAATCTAATACATTTACGCTTCCATTACGTTACTCTAATTCTTCCTCATTCTTGAGGAATCCATCCTTAGTATTTCTTAAATACCTAAGGATTCACTTGACAGTTGCCATGGTTCTGATCCTGGGCTTGCACTGATATCATCTTGTACCGTTCTAGGTACAACTTATATCAATGTTTTCATACAATATGAAATACATAAATCACCTTTCTGCGTATGCATAAAGGATTCTATTTATTTCTTTGGGAATCAAAGGGTACATTCCCTTTGAGAAGAACAACTTCCTAGTCTCACTAGAATTGTCATTCTAATTGAAGTTTATCATCATATGAGAAACTTCCTAGCATCTCTTGTCTATTTTAGGGATTGATATAATCCAATTATATCTTGAAATCTATCATTATAGATTTCCATCCCATGTATGTAGACTATGTCTCCCATATACATTCTATCATTACAGAATGTTTAAAGTCATAACTTTAACGATGAAGAATTCCTTTCATTTTCAAAATTAATATATATCATGTATATATATATATATATTCAAATTTAGGAATATGATTAACTCCCACTAATCTTTTGTAAACCTAGTAAACAAAAGATTCATTGACATCTTTATGAGAAATCAAACGATTTGATCCTTTTTCTCATAAGATGCTTGTAGCTCCCACTAAGTGTAGTCATAAGGATTTTCATTCTTATTTCTTTTGAATTAAGAGGTGTAACTCTATGACATAGTCATAAAGTTCAAACCATTCAACTGAGACGATTTATAAATCTTTCTCGACTACCTTGGAGCTTGTGGTGTAGGAACTAGGTTGTTATATTTGTTGATCATATCAAACAAATATTGCTTATTAGCACACAACCCCAAATCTTAACATGTTTAAGATTTGTCTTTCTTTCCAACTACATTTTATGGAGTTATGAAAATTTTGGAAGATCTTCTAATTGACAATCATATTGTTTTAGAAGTATATATATCCTATATATGGGTAATAGATAACATCCAACGAACTAAATCTTATTCAAGTTCGTTCTTCTCCTAATGGAGAAATACATTATCTTATGATGCTATTTTCCTTGATATCTTTCAAGGAAACTCATCTAAAGTGTTACTTTTCCTTGGATCAAATCTAAGGAGGTAAATTCTTTAGACGTCTTACTCATCTACTTACATTTCTTGAATTCTTTGAAACCTTTTGCAAAGTATTCGGACTTGTGTTTATTCAAAGTAAACTATAGTCCAACCGAGAGCGATCTTCGGTGAATGTCATACAACATGAGTAGTATTATGTTGTGGACAAGTGCCACTAACATCTAAGTGAATTATCCTTAACAACTTTGTGATTCTTTCTTCTTTCCAAAAGAATAAAGATTCGAACATTTTGCCTCTATACAATATAACAAGAAGGTATTGGATCCGGGTCTAACGATCCAATGCATCCATCTATTACCAACTCGTAATTTATGTTTTAGAGGTATCACAACTCAGTTGGGATTAGTCACTACCTTGCAACCTTTTGGGTTTTAAGCATCGTTATATTTTTAAACAGTTAACACTACCACATCATCTCTACTATAGAGACAATTAATTAGATTACCATAATCTAATCATTCATTAATAAAGAACAATGTTTTGTCAAACAAAACATTCATCCATCTCTACAATAGTGACGGAATTAAGTTCCTTAAAATTGGGACGTAAAGACAATCTTTGGTTTTTCCAATTTCTTTGGTAGTTCATATGAGGAAGTAAGTACAATCCGCTTTCGCAGAGATCTATATTTGATTCACATTTCGAATGTGAAGTACTTTCTCTTCTCTCATTTATCTTCTACTTCTTATTAGCCACACTTTTACAACGATTGTAAAACATATTTACTAATACAGAATCATGTATTCAAGTAGAAGAACCAACTATTTTGAATTATTCAAGAACATTTTACAACACCTTCGAAAGGTGTGTTCTTGACACTTGTAAGACATTTCTTGCAAATACCCCTTCCAATGTCCATCCTTTCATAAAGAAAGTTTGTTCCCTTGGAGTTATTTTGCCTTCTTCATTTGACTTCCCTTTTGACTACAATAGTCATGGTCCCTAAACTCCCACTATCTCTCTTGAAACTTATTTCAAATGTGTTATACACATCAAACGATTTGGAGAGCGTGCGGTTATTGTTCACTATATAGTTTACAATAAACTTAGTGAACCATTAGGATAGGGACACAAAGGTGAAGTCCTTGCCTAGTTTCCGTCTCATTAAGTGGTTTAACACTTCAACACTCAATGATTCAAAATCATCATAAGTCCATATAAATGGACTATTTTTGTCAACCAACCATTATGTTCTAAACATAATAACAAACTTTCAAGAGTTGTTCAAGGCAACTCTCATTTCTTCATACAACAATTTGTAAGTGAAGAATCATGGCACATAAAGTGTCCATGCCCTTGTGCTTACTTCTCAAGTTCCTTGTTCGTGTAACAAAGAGACAAACACTAGAGTTTGCATTGTCCTCTTCATGGTAGACTTATCTAACATGTTCTTCCATTGATACATTATCAATAGGAAGATTGTGAGGATGAGACTACTTAGGTACTTTTACAATCCATTCAAGACAATCTATGGGATTGTGGTACCAAGTTCGGAAACTAAAGCGTTCGGTTTTTCTTTGTCAAGTTTTGGATAGCGTTTGCAAATATATTGGTAAACAAATACATAACGAATATAAATTGATTGATTTTAAGCTATTTGATCCGGGTCTTTAAATCAAAATAGCACCATCCACTATTTTTAGCAAATTCCATATCCCTCATCGGAATTCGAGAGTTTTGGAGGAAACTCTTAGTAGGGTATGGGAGGCTCACTATTACCAAGCCCACCTCACGATGATACGATATCGGCTAGCATTAATAATAATGAGAGAGTACGCTTACTCATTTGCATCTCTTGCAAGTACCCATCTTATTTGGCCTCTAGAGAATGTTGCCTCATAATGATATGATATCGGCACCATTGCACTTAGTTAAGTTATTCCCACTATGCTTAGTTCATGAAGGGGTTCAAGAATAGCCTCACAATGATATGATATCGGCCATCCTCGTTGCCTACACTTACCTCATCATATGTTTATGGACTCCTCCTGAGTGTAAGCATGCACTTTGTACTCCCCCATGATAGGGTGAAGCCGGTGTACAAGTCACAAACGATTGGAGCCCACCACGGTGGAAGGCCACGAAGAGATATTCAAAGCATCTCTCGCTTGTCAACTTAATATTGATTTGGTTGAGGGTTTTTAGGTCTCATCACATATAAACATACATTTTAATCCAATTAAAACATTTTGGTCCTATTACAACTATTGGTCCATATGATTGATTTAGTAGTATATAATACTCCCACTATGCTTTTAAAACGGTTTTTAAAGCAAGACTATATGGTACTACTAACATAAGATTTGCATTCATTGATGGACTATATAGTTGCCTTAGGGCCTTAGGATGACTATGAACCTTTGATTCGATTCAACACGAGCCTAGTGTTGAATCTCGGTCTAGGGATGGTGATTGATTTTAGTTACGCGTTTAATCACATTAAGGCGTGTTGTCTTATTGGGCGTTGGACCCAACTACTCCATGCATATCGAATAAAACAAGAAAGGAGTACTTCAAAGTAAATAAGAGCTTATGCTCTTTTACAACAATTGATCAAATCAAATTACTTTAAAGTAAAGAAGAGCTTATGCTCTTTTACAACAATTGATCATATCAAATTACAACCAAAATTTAATCTACACATTCCCATGGTTCAAACAAATTTGAAACGGCCTTTCACATAGCTCAATTATAGTAGGCTTAGGTTCATAATCACCATTTCTTTAATTAATTAACGCTTTAACTAATTAAACTTGAATGCAACATTTTCATTTGGTTTTTGTATCCATAGAATTGATTTAAATGGAGCTAAATGAAATGAAAATCCAATTCTCATTTAAAGAGACAAAACAATTTTGTTCTCTACCTAATTTGGGCCAAAATGCTATGACCTCAACTTTTGGGCCATTTTGCAAAACTTAAACTTTTGGGGTCACTTTGTAAAAACACAAAAGTCCACTACTTCATGTAATTACAACTAGAACCCAAAAATTTCCACAAAAGCTAAAACTTCATTAAAGGAGCAAAACAATTTGTCCTTTTAGTGATTTTGGACCTTTACGTAAAAACGTAAACTTTTGGGTCAAAGTACAAATACACAAAAGTATCAAAACTTTATGTAATTGCATAAAAGCCCCACAAGGACCCTAATTGAGTAGGGTGGCCGGTTTTGAAGCAAAGTAATAAAAAAAATTTCAAAGTTTTTGTAAGTGGGGTGGGTGAAATGGAATAAATCATTACACACCTACCCACTAAAATTTCTTTAATTTTTCAAAATAAATATCTAATATATTTAAACATAAGAAATATTTCAAAACAAAAACTTTATGAAATAAATCAAAACTTTGAATCAAAACACCAAACCTTTTGTTCTTGGCAAGAACATATCAAGAACAATGAAGAACATTCAAGAAAAACCCATAAGAGCTCCATGAACATTCTTCACCCAAAAACATCCCAAAACCACTCAAACTTAAGGGAAATAACATACAACCATACTAGGGTACATAGGGGTTCCAAAAGTCACTTTAAAACACTTTTAACAAGTCAAACAAGAACCCAAAAATCCACCCTTTGGATTTGGCCGAATTTCCCCAAAAACATGGCACCAAATTTTAGCTCCAAAATTCATGCTCATATGAACTACATCTACAACATTTGAGATGGCAAATTTTCTAACAAAATTTACATTAAAAAAAGCAAGAATAAAGCTTGTAACAATTACAACATTCAAATCACAAACTATGAACTACAAAACCCAAAAGGATTCACCAACTACTAGACCTAGGCTCTGATACCACTTGAAGGAATATTTTTGAAAAACAAGTTCATTTGAGCAACATCAACAACATGCAATTAACAATTAAAAGGCGGAATCATGTTTATATGCACTCAAAAACAAAACTTAACCCATGAACTTCAAAGCCTAGTAGATAGGTGAACCAAGACTCAACTCAAAACAAAGTGAGTTGAGAAATCAATACCTTTGTAGATTCCTCTTTGCATAAGCAAAGGCTAATCACCCAAAGAGAGGGCCTTCATTCCTTGCATCTTAGATCCATGGATTTGGATGGATGAAAAGGCTTCTCCAAGTTCCCAAAATTGAGAACCTCTAAGTCTCCACACCAAGGTAAGATTGGAGAAGAAATGAGTGACCTTGAGGAAATAAGATTGCTAGATGTTTTCCTCAAGGGTGGCCGGCCATTTCTAGAGAGAAAGGAGAGTTTGTTCTCATCTTTTCTCCTTAGAAAAACCCTAAGGATGAAATGGCTATAAAGATGTCTTTATACCACCTCACAATGGAGTGGCAAACTTGCAATTAAGCCAAGTTCACTACCCTCCTCTAAATGGCCGAATTTAAGGGGATTTATTGGGCTATTTGGGCCTTTGTGAATCATTATTCATTAAGTTGTCATACAACTTAAGTCAATGGACTTGACGTTCGAAGCCCATTGGGCCTTAAGGTCCAAAACTATCCCGAGGTCTTTTAACGAACTTATTCGTTTGATTAATAATCATATTAATTAATCCTTGCCATAAATAATTAAACCATTTAATTATTCTTACTCATTTCCGTTGAATCTTCAATCTCTACCTTACACGGTGTACGATCCATTAGGTTCCTTTTAGCGAGGTAGTGGGCGATTCAAACTCTTTCAAATCGATTGTGAATTGAAACTTACTTTCAATTCTCCCGTTAGTGATAATACACTTTTAGGGCTTCCACAAACCATGGTTGACGCCTAGCAGCATGTCATGGTTACCCAAGCTAATCAGAAGAGGTGGAGAACCTATTCAGTTTTAGGATTACAAATGCAATACGGTCTTTCTCTAATACAATACTCTTGACCACATTGTTTGGTTTGATAGTTTATTCATGTCTACTATCCAATGTGAGTCTTGTGCTTATATGATTACCTTGAATGTGATTTGGAACACATTCCAACATCTCATTTATACTCTGGCCAGAGATTCTAAATCATATCATAGAGTATTCTCCCTCAAACAGTTTGAAGGTTAGAGATCCCTTGTTGCGCATTCACTTACCTCCATGGCTAAGTGGCTTAACCCCAACGATGCCGTGGACACCCTCCTGATGGAGTGACTTTGACATAATCAAAGATTAAGGACCTAACCACAAGACAACTGTGATGCCTCAGGTCAAAAGACTAATTTGCATTATCCCAACCATGAGTTCTCATGTGACATGAATATGAGAACTCTTCGTTGATCGTGTTCAGTGAACTCATTCTCTATTGAGCACCTACATGCTTGTCTTGATGTCACACACACCAATGACTCGAGACTAGTCACTCTCCCTGAGAGAAGACATAGCACGTACTGATCTTAACGGACTGTCAATGCCCAATTGACAATCCTATGATCAGGAACGTTTAGGATGTGTCAACGAAAGAATGGTCTCATGAATCTAACTTCTTTAGATCGCATTCTTCCAATCACATATTCCTTGGACTTATCGTTTAAGCATATAACATTTATATGAGACGGCTCAAACAATAATCTTTGCCCTTAATATTAAACTAGATTAGTTTAACATGTGAAATGTCCATAAAGTATCATCATATGATTGGTTTTAGGGCACATTTCCAACACCCTTTTCCCCATATATGTCAAAATCTGTAATTCCTTTTGAAATAGTGCATAGTGATGTATGGGGTCCTGCTCCCTATACCTCTATTGATGGATACAAATACTATGTGACATTCATTGATGAATGCACTAGATATTGTTGGCAGTTTCCTTTGCATAATAAAACTGAAGTCTGTTATGTGTTTGTTTGGTTATATCAGTTCATTTTCAATCACTTTGCAATCTCTATTAAAACCTTACAGAGTGATGGGGGTGGGGAGTATACAAGTAATGTTTTTCAATCATTTTTTTATAGATAAAGGAATCACTCATCAAATTTCATGTCTTTATACTCCAGAGCAAAATGGACTGGCAGAAAGAAAACATAGACATATTGTTGAAACCTCAATCACCTTGCTACAGACTGCATCCCTACCTGCATATTTCTGGTCTTTTGCTTGTTAAACTGCAATATACCTTATCAACAGGATGCCTTCTTCAACTATAAATAACCAATCCCCATTTGAGGTTCTTTTTCAATCTGTTCCAGATGTTCAACACTTGAGGATTTTTGGTTGTGCATGTTTCCCATTGTTAAAGCCTTATACTAGTAACAAACTGCAACCTAAAACCAACATATGCATTTTTCTGGGATATGCATCTAAGTACAAGGGATATATTTGTTTTGACGTTAGCTCAAAGAGATCTTACATCTCGAGACATGTGATATTTGATGAGTATGAAATCCCATATTCCTCTCTTGACCAAAAGTCATATATCCATTCACAGAGGTCTAGTTCTCAAAATCCAATGAGTTCAGTATCTGTTACTAGTAACAATACAATTGTTGGAGCACCATCAAATCCTTTTGTGTCTAGTCCTAGTGTTACACCTACCTCTGCCAATGCCAGATTTCTTCATTCCCTAAATACACTGGATCCTTCTCAGTCAACATCAACAGAAGACACAAGACAACCCATTACTGGCACTTCACCCCAGTGTACTTCCTCTGCCATCCCTGTGGTTCCTGAGTGTCAACCAGAAACTTTACAAGTAATTCTTCTTATCCTTCCATTAAACTTACACCCTATGCAAACACAATCAAATAGTGGAATTGTCAAGAAGAAAGCATTCCTTGCCATGGCCTCTGAGAATGAAGAAGTGGATTTATCTCAGATTAAACCAGTTTCTTTCAAATCTGCTCTGAAATCTCCAATATGGTTTAAAGCTATGGAGGAGGAAATACAAGCCTTACATTCTCAGCACACTTGGTCCTTGGTTCCTTTACCATCAAACAGAAATCTTGTGCGGTGTAAGTGGGTTTTTAAGATAAAGAGGCATGCTAATGGAACTATTTCAAGATACAAGGCTAGACTTGTGGCCAAGGGCTTCAATCAAGAGGCAGGTATAGATTATGGTGAAACATTCAGCCCTGTAGTTAAGCCTACTACAGTGAGACTTGTTCTTGCATTAGCTGCACAGTTTGGTTGGGGTTTAAGACAGTTTGATGTCAAAAATGCATTTTTGCATGGAATTTTGCAAGAAGAGGTATACATGGCACAACCTCCTGGTTTTGTGGATTCTATCTATTCATCATCAGTATGCAAACTTCACAAGTCTCTATATGGTCTCAAACAAGCCCCAAAGGCATGGAATGAGAGGTTTACTAATTTTCTGCCTTCTCTGGGGTTTCAAACAACTTATGCAGATACTTCCTTGTTTTTCAAACACACTGAATCTGGGGTTGTCATCCTCCTCCTTTATGTGGATGATATAATCATCACAGGGAGTGCAACAACTATCATTCCAGAAGTCATTTCTGCATTGGCAACAGAATTTGATATCAAGGATCTAGGCTCACTCCACTATTTTCTTGGAATTCAAATTACACAAACTGCAGAACGGTTATTTCTATCTCAACATAATTATGTTAATGATATGTTGACAAAGACAAAAATGCATCAGTCAAAGCCTTGTGCTACTCCTTGCTTGCCTCATAATCGGCTTCTAAAGGATGATGGAACACCATTTGATAATCCTGCGTTGTACAAAAGCATCGTGGGAGCATTACAACATCTCATTTTCACAAGACCCGACATTGCATTTTATGTGCATCAAGTCTGTCAGTATATGCATTGTCCCATGAAGTCACATTACTTGGCTGTCAAAAGGATATTACGATATCTTAAAGGGACTCAACATTATGGTATTCAATATGTGAAAGGTGAGTTAGAGTTGAATACATTTAGTGATGCTGACTGGGCAGGGGATCCCAATGACAGAAGATCCACAACTGGATTTGTTGTTTTCTTAGGGACTAATCCAATCTCGCGGTCATCCAAGAAGCAAAATACAGTATCTCGCTCATCAACAGAAGCTGAGTATAGAGCCATTGCTACAACTGCTACTGAGATAGATTGGATAAAACAGATTCTTGCATTTCTGCAGATTGACATATCAACTCGATCAACAATGTTTTGTGATAATTTGTCCGCAATTGCTCTTACCTGCAATCCAGTGATGCATCAAAGAACCAAACATATTGAGATTGACGTGCATTTTGTTCGGGAAAGGGTTGCTAAACAATTACTTCACATGGAGTTTGTATCCTCTACTGAGCAATTTGTTGATATCCTGACAAATGGGCTGTCAGCACCGTTATTCCGTGCTCATTGTTGCAATCTCAGGCTTCGTGATCCTCCTCCTAAGCTTGAGGGAGGATGTTAACAGTATATAATGAATGGTCAGATAGTGTGCCATGTGTCAATGGATTAGTAGGTTTGTTATAAGGAGGTTAAGGCAGTTATAAGGTGTCTTGGTATTGTTTGGTATGCAGACGGGACGGGACGGAACGAAATGGGACGGGACGGGACAAGACGAAATGGAACGGAGCGGGAGCAAAGATGCCCTCGGATGGAAACAAGGAGGAAGAAGAAGGAGACGGATAGGTTATAATTTTGTGTTCCATGGGGGTGAGGTGGAACGAAAATTCACCCAAAACTCGTCTCGTGGAACAACTCATTCCACCCGTTTTAGGCGCACCAAACGTGGGACGGAACGCCTTGTCCCGCTCTGTTCCGTCCCGTCCCACGTACCAAACGGTACCTTAGTGAACAAGCTAGACTGTAGAATATATAACAAATGTAATGATTGTAATTCAATGAGAGGGCTCTCTAAAACCTTCACCGTCATTTCTGCATTATTACATTTCCACAACATAATCAGTTGCTTTACACGTGAGAGGGCTTTCTTAAGTTTAGGGGAGAGAACTAATAGAGAAAAATGAGATTTTATACAAGAATTGTAATAGCTCATGTGGAACTAGGCGTAAGGAAAGGGAACCCTTTTGGGGAAAGTACGGGGGAATTTTAGTTATATAAGGTTTTCTGGTCGAGTGAGTATTGAAAGAATTTTTCAGACTCCATTAAGCTTAAGGTGACCGATTGTTTACTTTAGTGGTAGTCCAGAGTTCATGCCCTTTGCTAACAGTTTGGGGCATGACATATTTAAAATCGATAAAATCAATATCTGAATTTGTTCACAATCAATCATTTTGATCATTTCTTACAAATTCTGCATTAAATAAGGATAAAATAACAAAAATACCCTCAATTTTTGCCAAATCTTTTTTTTCCCTTACCCCTTGGTGGAACAGGGTTGTCCTTGCTGAATTCAAGAGATGTCCAGTGTAATGGTTCAGCTTTAGCCAGGCGAATTTCAACTTTGATGGACAGAACGTCAAGTCTGCACTTTTCAGGTATTATTTTTCCAAATAAGCGAGGCTGAAAATAATACGTATCTTCACCAGCAACATCAATGCTAACACTTGGTTTTTGTTCACCAAACTCAACATTAACGTCTTTGGCTGGTATGCCCTTGGCGAATATAGTCACAACCACTTCTTCTGGCTTCTGGTAGAATTCATGCCTGTACTTTGGTTTGACAGATGCAACGGCCAACTCAAAGGGTCCATAGATGAACGCCTCCTTCGCACACTTTTTGAGATCGGAAGCCATCAACGGTCCGTGTGGACTGAGTGAGGATGAGTCTAGAAAAAAAGTATACAACTGTGGTTAATTGTTGATTTCTTTACATCTTTGAGATAAGAAACTAAATACAATTTATAGTATTTAATAAAATACAAAATACGTTGATAAATTAATAAATTTTTAATTTATCGATTATTTAATATTTTGCTAAATAATAGTCTTCTTGGGTCTCGAGGCTATTAATTTAAAGAAGTTTAATTATATAGAAAACCAAAAATAAAAACAGGACAAAAAATAAAAATAACCAAAACAGTTCTTAAGAACTTTTCTTAAAAACAATTTTCTTTAAGACTCAAAAACTTGTTTGGTATGCAAATTAAAATTTTTAAATTTTACAACTCAAACTGAACAAAGAAATCCAAAAAGATGCGGTCAAGGGAGAAAGAGAAGAGAGGAGGAAAGAAAGTAAGATGATTGGATGGAAAGAGAAAGAAGAGAGAAGATCAAAGGAGATACAAAGGAAAAGGAATGAGAGAAATAACCGAGAAAATGAAGAAAGCGGATTGAAGGAGAGACGAAAAATGTCGAAAAAAAAAAAAGAAGGGAGCCAGGGAAGAAAAGAGACAGATTTGAAGTGAGAGGGGAGGAGGGAGAGAAAAAAAAAAGAAAAAAAAAAAGGAAGTTTTAAGTTTAAAAACTCACTTTTTGTGTTTTTGGAAAATATACTATATTTTTTAGTTAGTCTTGTGTTCAGTTTTTTAAAATAGTTCTACCAAATAAGTTTTTAAAGCCTAAAACTTGAAAATTGTTTTTTAGTTTAAAAAGTTGAATTCAAGTTAAATACCAAACATGCCCTAAACTTAGGTGCTAAAATTTGGCAAATATATGATATAACTCTAATAATTTCGGAAGTACAAACCTCGTCAGATGTAGTATTGCTTGGTACGGCAGCAATCTCGTCCTTGCTAGAGTATGTGTCACCGCCATCACCATCATCCCAGACTAGATTAACTCCTGTTTTCATCAATTCCCCTATCCCATCAGCCTCTGCAACTGCAGAAATCGAGACTTCGTCCCCACTTTGCAAACGGAGTACATCATGTGATAATACACTTTGCAAACGGAGTACATTACCGCCACTGAATGTATATTCTCCCGGGATGTGCAAAGCCTTACCCTTGGTAATATTTGTAACAGTAAATCCAGGACATTTCCACTTGACAACACAGCACAGAGTCAATCCTCTAAAATTACGACCCAAATATTGGGGCACTTTAAAACGAACATCATTACCAACAACCTGGAACCACTCTGGAATATCATAAACTCCATTGAGAAAAATAATGCCACCATGTCCGAAAGAAGTCAATCCCTAGAGCATACCATGTAAAGCCAGATTAATTTGTAGAAGCAAAAGTCTTAATTATGCATGCGTGTGTCATGTACAGTGCCTCTGTGGGCGTGTGATAGAGAGAGCAAGAGAATACAGCTCTCAGAGAGAGATCTGTAGGATGTTCTTCCTAAAACTCAGCATGTACACGTCATTCTTATGCATAAGTAATATATTCTAGTACATGCATGTCTTACGCGTGTATGTGTGCATGTTTGTGTGTGCGTGAGAGAGAGAGAGAGAGAGAGACCTGTATGATGTTCTTCCTAAAAGCAGCAGTGAGATTGGTGCAGCCTTCCATATGAATCCTTCTCATAGTGTTTAACGACTCATGCAAGCCTAGAATCTCAGTGAGTCTGGGGGACCAATTCAGATGCAGTTCAACCATACTCGACATTTCCGAAAAATTTGGCATTTTTCTAAGTGATTTGCACTCATTCGCTCTCAAGATTTCCAAATTTGTTGGTAAATCTCGGATTTCACGAAGAAACGTGCAAAAACTCAAATCTAACATTTTAAGCTTGGAGAGTCCACTGAGGCTCGGTAGGATATAAAACAAATTGTCATCAAGCTCCAATATTTCTAAAGAAAATAGACTCCCAAGATCCTTAGGAATTGCATCATCAGTTAACCGGCAGTTTCTAAGGCCTAAAAATGTCAGGTTCTTCAATCCTACTATTGAAGATGGTACTTGCCTTACCGTTGTATAGCATGCTTGAAGTGTTGTCAATGATACCATCCCCCCTAAGCTGTCATCCAGCATTTTTAAACCTGAACAGCCCTTAAGAATAAGAGTCTCAACTGACCTTGACTTATAGAAATCCCGTGGAAAATACTGAAGCGTTTTGCAGTTTTCAAGATTTACCAACGAAAGTCTTTCAAGATGCCCAATGGATGGGTGAATCTGAGACAATTTTGTACAGTTTACCAATATCAGTTTTTCAAGATTTGGGACTTTGGAAAGATCTGGTGATTCTGTTAGGTCATGGGAATGACTGAGATTGATGATTTTCAGATTCATGAGCAGCTGCTAAGAAAAAATAGATAACAAAATAAAAATTCAAATACAAGAGAGAAAGCAAGATATTGGTATTCACAGAAGCTGAAGAAAATAATTAATAATTTGTTTGAGATTGTATCATACCACGTCAGTATCCTCCCAAACTCGTTTGAGTTTGCTCCAGCTCAGGTCAATAGCAACTAGGTTTGGCTGATCGAAATCTAAAGGTATGACCTCCAGAGGAAATCCATGCCAACACAACCATCTTAACTCTTTGGAAAAATTGTTGTAACTTCCAGTGAGCTCTGTGTTACCGAGTTCGAGCAATCTTAGATTCCGCATCTTTCTAAATGCTTCTGTACTGAACCTTGAATGATCAGACAAAACTAAAGCAAGTCCTTCAATTGCCACAGTTCCCTATTCAAGGAAAAGAAAAAAGGAATAAAGTAAGACAAAATTTATTTTCACGTGACAAGAGAATTTATACACATGAAGAAAGCAATGAATTAGATGCATGAACAAGAATTCAGTTGTGATTTACATTTTACCAAATTAATTAGGTATCTCAGTCAGCATCGGTTACACGGTGTTACTTTACGTATTACTAAACCCTTGGCACACGCGTGTGCCTTTAATATTGTTTTGGACTTCTATTTCTGAAATTAAAAAAAGGAAAAATATGGATGGAGGGTTGGAGGGTTGGAGGGGTGAGTGGTAACTGCTTCAGCATCTACTGGTTGGGTTTGGCGTTTTTAATTTTAAAAGTTAATTATTGAAATAATAGGTGGCACATAGTTATCCCTTAATGAAGTTCATATTTAACATAAGATTTGATTGCCGAAGTACTTACAGATTGTTTCACCAATATGTCTTTTACATCCACATGATTCCACAATCTACTACGTTCTCCAGGATGGTCAGGGCATTGTGCATGTACGATTTCTCTGGCCATGTCTCGAATCAAGTTATGCATCATCAGATTGCCTTGTGTATCAACAGTTACAAGGCATTGATCTTGGAGTTCTCGAATTCCTTTTTCTGGATATAAGTCACAGCCATCCAATATTGTCGTGACATCGTTCTTGTTCATTCCAATAAAGAAACAGCCTATATCGAGGAATACATCCTTCACCAGGTCATCATTTAGCCTATCATAGCTTGTCTTAATATTTTCCAGAATTACCCTATAAGGCTGTGAGCTTTTCCATTCATGCAGTATAGTTCCCCATCCACTTGTGCTTTTTGAACGTAGATAAGAACCTATGACTTCAAGTGCTAGTGGCAAACCCCCACAGTAGTCAACAGCTTCTCTTGAGAGCTCAACGTACTCTTCATTAGGATAATTCTTTCTAAAGGCATGCCAACTAAATAGCTCAAGAGCTTCTTCTTTATTCATTTCTTGCAAAGGACAAATCGCCTCCACATTAAGTATCTTTAGCAAATGTTGATCCCTTGTTGTTACAATAATTCTACTTCCTGGGCCAAATGAGTCATGCCTTAGAGCTAATGCATCTAACTGTGCATCGCGGTCTACGTCATCTACTATAACAAGTACTCTTTTGTTGCCAAGTCTTCTTTTAATCTCCTTGGTCCCTTCATAGATCCTACTAACCTTCATGTTTCCCGATCTCAAGATATCAGAAAGAAGTTTGTTTTGTGAATCAACCAGTTCCTCATCTTTTCTCACATTTGGAAGAAAACTTGTACCATCAAACATGTGCTGATATTTGTTGAAAATTACTTTTGCAACCGTTGTTTTACCCAGTCCGCCCATACCCCAGATTCCAATGATACGGACATCATTTGATCCTCCAACATCTAAATAATTACTGATTTCTTGCACGCGAGAATCTATTCCAACTGGGTGTATGGCTACGTCCAAGTAATTGTTCTTCAGTTCTCTAGTACTGAATCCTTCATACCTGGTAGGTAAAATTCAATTCAAAATTCATCAAAAGTAAGATCTACTTAAAAAATGGCACAATTAAATTGAACTAATATCTTACTCACTATGACTACAAAGCTTGGGAGTGGAAGATTTGAAAGCCCAAATCAAAATCTTCAAAAACCATTAAAGCATTATGAACTTCAGAACTTATATTTATGTATGCATAAATGTGTAAAATCAAATATTTGATTCATGTGGTTAGCTCAATATCTGACCATAAATAACACAGATTTCTCATGGAAGAGTCTGGAAGCTCTACATTGCAATGTTTAAAATCAAATACCCTAAGCCGTAGTTATATAAGTTCATTGTTTGTTGACATTTGATAAATATGAGAGTTAAATAGACCAATACATTATGTAGACAATTAATAACTTCTGCAAGAAGGAACTAAGGTACCGCATACTTGTGTATAAAAAAAATGGACCAGGGAAAAAAATACAAAATACGGGAAAGGAAAAAAGAGATAAGAAAGTACCCATTAGCTCCCAAGAACCAAACCGGATGTAGGCCAAAATCATAGAGATTAAAGTCTGAATCATGCATATTTTCCTTCATCTCTTTGTCCCATACTAGATTAACCCCTATTTTCTTCACTCTCACAGAAGCATCTGCAGTTTCAACAGGCATTACAACTATATCGACCTTGTCCCCTCCTTGCAAACTTAGCACATAGTTCGATATATGCCCCTGCCAAAGATAATGGTCATCAAGTGTACAGGAAGTTGGTACCGAGGCATATGTTATCCGGGCGAGCAAAGCAGTACGCTTGGTTTTATTGCTAACGATAATGCCGAGAGGACCTTCACGTTGTGTCTTTGAAGAGTATATGCAGCAAAGTGTCAACCCGCTAAAATTGCGACCAACAATTTGAGGTATGTGAATACTGACCGGATCACCCTTGACAAAATCAAACCAGTCAGGAATATAATTTCCATTGAGAAAAATGCCACCATATCCGCAAGAAGTCCATCCCTGTACCATGTAGAGCCAGATTTGTAACAACAATACATTGTTATGTATGCATGTGTCATATATATGGTGTCATATACAAGTGCTTCGGTGTGTGTCGTAGAACGAGAAAGAGAACAGGCTAGCGAGAGAGAGAGAGAGAGAGACCTGAAGGATGTTCTTCCTAAAATCAGCAGTGAGATTGATGCACCCTTCCATATGAATTCTTGTCATCGAGTTTAATGACATCTCCAAGCCCGGAATCTCGGTGAGTTTGCAGGAATGACTTAGATACAACTCTCTCATATTCGACAATTTTGAAAAATCTGGCACTGTTTCTAATGCAGTGCACAAACCCGCTCGCAAGACTTTCAAACTTGTTGGTAAATTTGGGATTGCATGTAGGTTTGTGCAATCATCTAAACACAATGTTTCAAGCGTAGAAAGACCACTGAGGCTTGGTAGGCTACAAAAACTATTTTTTCGAAGATCTAAATCTTCTAAAGAAATTAGACTCCCAAGATCCTTCGGGATTTCATCATCGGTTAAAGAGCAGCATCCAAGATCTAATTTCCGCAAAGAGTTTAAGCCATGAAAAGAAAGGGGCAAAAGACTAGTTGATGGTGACTCTTTCACTCCATATTGAGATGAAAATCTCAACTTTAGTATTTGTCTTATAGGTGAGCCATCTGCTGTCTTATGGTAACTCTTTCCCAAGCCTTCAGCCAGGTCTTCAAATCTTGAACAGCCGTTAAGAAGAAGAGTTTCAATAGACTTGGAATTAAAGAAATTCAGTGGGAGATCCTTGAGCATTTTGCAGCCTTCAAGATTTACCAAAGTAAGTCTTTCAAGATTCCCAATGGATGAATGAACCTCGGACAAACTCTCACAATCATTCAAAATCAATTCCTCGAGATTTGGGAGTTTTGAAAAGTCTGGTGTTTGTGCCAGGTTATGGGAATGACTGAGATTAAGAAGCTTCAACTTCTCAAGCAACTGTTAGACAAAAGAAAAAAACCAAAATAAATACAAACGGAAAAGAGGAAGCAAATAGTTCATGTTTATGAAACTTGGAAGAAAGAATAAATAATTTGGTTGAGGCCATATCATACCAAATCGGAATCCTCCCAAACTCGTATGAGTTTGCTATAGCTCAGGTCAATAGCAACTAGGTTTGGTTGATCAAAATCTTTTGGTATGACCTCCAGAGGAAATCCACGCCAACACAACCATCTTAACTCTTTGGAAAGATTGTGGTAACTTCCAGTGAGCTTTATGTTATTGAGTTTGAGCAATCGCAGACTCTGCATGTTTCTAAATGAGTCTGAACTGAAGCTACGCTCATCAGACTCTTGCACATCTAAAGCGAGTCCTTCAACGTCTTCCGCTCCCTATTACATATAAATAATTAAAAGTTAAAATAATAAAAAAAACCAAGAAAAGGGTTATTGGCACGGGAAAAGACGATTAATTCATATATCAGAACCACAAAGCCCTGAATTGGATGGATGAACCACATGAGAGGTAGACAATTAGACAATATAGAACATGGGACCTCTCATAGGCAATTTTTATTATATATCTACTATGATGTGCTTATATATATATATATATATATATATATATATATATATATATATCTACGCTATGTACTTATATATATAGGGGTGTGCTATCCACACACCCCTTTTTACTTCTCTCACACCCCTTGTTAATTTCTGTCCTTTGATCTTCTTCAATTCATCCAATCCGACGGCCGAAAATTAAAAGGGTGTGAGAGAAGTAAAAAGGGATGTGTGGATATCACACCCCTATATATATATATACACACACACACACACACTATAATGTGCACATATGTCTGGATAATAACCATAGAGTTGTCCTTTACAACTATCTACATTAGTTATGTATCTTTAGCAAGCTTCTGTTACAGGTATCATATTTAACAAATTGCACTTAAGAAGAGCAGGACATGTTGATTCTGCTATTTAATTTGAGAAAATTCAATACAATCGGCTCCTTTGTTGTCTCTTACAGGTTCCTTTCTCTGCTACATTAGTATGTGCATTTAACATCAAATTTAATTGCAGAAAGTACTCACAGATTGTTTTGTCAATACGGCTGTTATATCTTCATTATGCCACAATCTACTACGCTCTCCAGGATTGTCAGGGGATTCTGCACGCACAATTTCTCTGCCCATGCCTTGAATCAAATCATGCATCATGAGATTGCCTTCTTTATCAACAGTTACAAGGCATTGATCTTGGAGTTCTCGAATCCCTATTTCTGGATAAAACTGACAGCCATCCAGTACTGTCATGACATAGTCCTTGTTCATTCCAGTAAAGAAACATGAGATGTCAAGGAATATAGCCTTCACGTCATCATCAGTTAGCCCATCATAGCTTATTTCAAGTCTTCTGTGAATTTCCCGATAAGGCTGTGATCTCTTCCATTTATCCAGTACAGTTTCCCATTCACTTGTGCTTTCTGTACGTATATAAGAACCTAAGACTTCAAGTGCTAGTGGCAAACCTCCACAGTAGCCAACAGCCTTTCTTGAGAGCTCAATATACTCTGCATTAGGATAATTGTTTCTAAAGGCATGCCAACTAAGTAGCTCAAGAGCTTCTGTTTCATTCATTGCTGGCAGAGGACATATCTTATACACATTAAGTATCTTTAGCAAATGTTCGTTTCTTGAAGTTATAATGATTCTGCTCCCTCGACCAAAGGAGTCAGGTTGTATAGCCAAAGCATCTCTTTGTTGAACGCTGTCTAAATCATCAATTACGACAAGTACCCTTCTGTTGCCTAACCTTTGTTTTATCTCCTTGGTCCCTTCATTGATACTACTTACCAATATGTAGGCCGGTTTCAAGATATCAGAAATAAGTTTTTTTTGCAAATCAACCAGTTTCTCTTCGCTCGCGGTTTCAAGGAAACTTGCACCGTCAAAACTATGATGATGTTTGTTGAAGACGGCTTTTGCAACCGTTGTCTTACCCAGTCCACACATACCCAAAATTCCAATTATGCGAACATCATTTGATCCTCCAACATCTAAATGCTTACTAATTTCTCGCACACGAGAATCTATTCCAACTAGCTTGGTAGGTAACACTAAGTGATTGTTTCTGCTCAGTTTTCCAGTGATCTGAGAAACAACGTTCCTGATAAAATTTCCTTCATTCCTGGTTGTTAAAATTCAAAAAAGCGAAAGTAAAAATTTATTATGCGACTTCAAGATCACATTAATCTTTCAGAAATTGACGAGTCAAAATCTCCAGATACTATTACAATTTCTTAAACTGAAATCTTTGTTGTTAAATTTCAACAAGGCAAAAGTGAAAACTTAAGGGCCATTTGAAAACCATGTCGTTTTCGGTTTTCAGTTTTCGTTTTCACTAACTTTCAATGTTAAGAAAAAAGGGAACTGCAAACATAAAATAAAAACTGAATGCCAAATTATGAAAACTGAAAACCAAAAACAACAAACTTTAGATTTTCGTTTTCGGGATTTTTTTTTTTTAAACTCAAAACTGAAGTTACAAAATTAAAATTAAAATTGAAAATTGGAAACTAAATGATTATCAAACCAACTTTAAAACTTATTAGTATTTCCTTACACACTTTGAAAAAAAAAAATTGGAAAGGAGAGGGAGGGAGTGGGAGGTTTTTTTTATTTTATTTGATAATTTTTAAATTAAGCCACTATCAAATTTTAATGACCTAGATCTTTGAACTTGAAAGATTAGAAATGGATCAATAAATAAAATGGAAGGGAAATTTCAGCCACACAAAGTAGAGAAAATAAAAAGGAAATAAGAAAGTAATTACCAGTCATATTTTCCAACAAACTTCCAGCCAGGTTCTGGAAAATTGAATCCGGCCAAACTTCCAGCTTCATTAAGAGCCTTTCTCCAGAGAAGTACCTTTTCTTCCTTAACTTCCTGTTCATATTTCTGAAACGCCTGTGCAAAACTACCACTCTGGTTCACGACATCTGAGGAATCAACATCATAGAAGATTGGAAAAACCATTTGACCCAGTGTTTTTCTGCACTCCATGATCTTCACCAGCTCCTCGAGACACCACGCGGACTCCGGATACCCTCTTGAGAAGACGACGATGGCAACCTTAGACCTTTCGATTTCTTGAATCAGGTGCTCTGGTATAGCTCTATTACTTTTTTCTAGCTTGCAATCGTATTCGTCTCCGTACATGAAGACGTTGAATCGCTGGTCTTCTAATGTACAGTAGAGGTGGTCCGTGAAGGTCGTGCGTGTGTCTTCACCTCCAGAACTCAAGAACACGGATCCCTTGCTGGTCTCGGAAGTACTGGAGCAAGCGGATTTCGACAAGGAAAGGTGCTGACTTTGGTTCGCGGTCTGGTTCTGATTCTGGTTGTAGTTCTGATCGAACTCAATCTCTGCCGAATCAAACCCTCCACGCTCGCAGCTCGCCCTCTTCTCGTCGCTGAGCTGCTTAGGCGTGTCAGGGAACGAAGAATTGTTCAGAGAAGGGAGCTCAGCGATGGCATCGGCGGCGGCTTTGATCAGCCACTCAATTGCTTTGCTGGGCTGGTCGTAACCTAACCGATCTTGGAGATCGTAGAACTGAATGGCGGTGGTTACAGACAACCGGACCCTCCGGTCTCTCAACCCTTTTGAAGTCCAGACCTTGCTGTGCCGATCTTTGCCGCCGGAGGCTCTGGAAACGCGGATGATGCGGGAGTGGTTGCCCGCATCGGCGTCCCACTCGAGTTCTAGGCATGATGGGTCTTGATTGTCGTCGTCTTCGGGTGATGGCTTGTGATCTCTGCTGCTGCCGCTTCCGATTCTTGGGAACTTGTTGCTGGCTTGTATCTCCTCCACCTCCATAGCAGTAGTTTCATGCCTTTCTCAAACAAAGACTCATTCAATTTTGGGACTTTCTTTTCTCTTGCTTTGGTTCGTTCTTATCCTTCTGCACCACTAGCTCTCTCTAGAGAAAGAAAGGGGTTGAATTTGGGGGACGGAGGGAGTGGTTTTAGAGAGAGAAAGAGGGGGAGGACTGGAGGAGGAAGAGGTGGGGTTGCAGTGTACTATGCATTGATGACGATAATTCAGAGAGGGTACTTTGGCTGTGTAGTACTAAAAAGGCCTTTTTTACGGTGCTGATGATATATCACGGTCAAAGTCAGGCGAGAGACTCTCTCTCTCTCTCTCTCTCTCTCTCTCTCGATGTCTTGGCAGGCAGCCCAGATCAAATTTGAGATCTACAGACAACCGTAGGGTAAAGTAAACTCAAAACTCCGAAAAGAATACTGGGAACTGGCTAGTAACGAGTCAATTACGATCGATCGATCCACCCATTTTTTTTTTTTTTGATCCAACGGTATCAAAAAGCGCAGCAAGGAAGAAAATATTTTTTTAAACCAATTTTTTAAAAAGAATTTTAACTAAAAGTTACCGATATTATTTATTTTAACGAAAAATCATATTTTTACATCAAAAATCAATCATTATACTATTTATTTTACTTTTTATTTTTTTCTTGATCGTTAAAGCTTAAAATTTTCAAACTTTTTTAATTACTATTTTTTTTTAAAGACAAAATAACAGTTGTCTGCTAAATCGTCTCACTCTTTCATCCTAAAGTCATACCTCAAGTCTGAATTTTGGGGCAATCTCATATTTCCGTTAGTCTTTCTGTTAAGGACTCTGTTTGATGTGGCACTTGATTGGGCAATGACAATGCAAAATGTGGCATTGTGGGCCCCACATGGACCTATAAAACAATTAAAAAATTAAACAATATTTTTTGCCTAGCCCTTTCTCCAGTAAGAAGAACGAATAAACAAAAAAAAAATAAAAAAAAATATTATAACCTCCATCTTCTTAAAAGTCTTTATCACCCACAACTTCTCCAACCACCCCCACATCTCCTCCGATAACCCACACCCACGCTTCCCAAGCCGCCATTTTTCACACACCCAGAACCCAAATCCTCCACTTTCCTCACCGCCTCCATCTCATCCTTCGACTGTCTCTCTACCATAGTTATCTCCTTCACTAAACCCACAACCTCTCTTGCTGGCATAGCCGTCAATTATGGCGATCCAGATCCGAAGACCACTTTCTAGAAGATTCCACGGCATGTTGAATATGGCCACGATGGTGATCGACTGCTCGGATTTGGCTGTGGCGGTGAGTGGGTTGTCTGCAATCGAGTACCCTGACTGGATTGGACGAAACGACAACTTTAGATCTTGGCTTCGTCCGTACAATTAGGAACCGATTCTTTGAACCAAGAGGGGTCCAAAACCTTGGCAACGTCTTCAGATCTCGATATCGATGGCGAAGATGAGCTGTTGGAAATAGCTCGCTGTAGCGGACCAGATCCATTGCGAAATAGATCTTGGACTTGTTTGCCATGACCTTTTTAGAGTTGGATGATGTTGGGTGCTTTCACCATCCTCATCACAGAGGACGATGTTGGGGTTCTTTTTCAGGTTTTAGGTTTAAAATTTTTTAATGTTTAATTTTTAATTTAAAAAAAAAAAATTAATATCCATGTAGGTCATATTGACATCTAGCGCTTATTCATTATCTACATAAATGTCACATCATCAGTTAACGACTTCCTTAACAAAAAGACTAATTGAAATATGAGATTGTCCCAAAATTAAGACTTGAGGTATGACTCTGAGATGAAAAAAAATTTTATGTACCAAATGTTGAAAACCATGAAATATTAGGATAGTAAACTGAGCTTAACCCTTGTTTTATATTATGAATACTTTACTCACTCCTTACTTAGTTTAGTATTTTATATTATGAATATTTTATTAGGTAGATACATGTCGGGCAAATCAGACACTCTGCACTCTCAATCAAGGTTCTAAAAAAAGTCAGGCGCTAGTCGGGCAGCATCGGTTGACGCCTAGCGCCTAGGCCGCTAAGAGGGTTTAGGCGGGCGGCCTAGGTAGACTTAGATAAATTTCATTATATCTTGTGAATAAGTACATATTGACACTTACAAAAAATTATACTTGTATGAAATCTATGGATAACATAATAAAAGAATGATAAAATGGAAAAAGAGTATCCAACAAGTCCAATTTAAAAATACATTAAGCATATATGCCATGTAACCATAGTGAGGAGTATTGTAGGATGACACATGTATTACAAGTTCACAACTTAGACTTAGATAGGATATATATTTTTTTTTTATTTCAAAAAAAAAAAAAACAAAACGCCTAGCCGCCTAGCACCACCTAGAGCCTGATCGATTTGCAAGAAAATACCTCGGGTCACCACCACTTAGCGCCTAGGCCGTTTTTTAGAACACTGCTCTTAATTGAGTGCTGAGCAAAAATAAGGATGAGGTCTTCTTTGTGAGGATCTTAGAGATTTTCACATTTTAACTATTTTGTACGATCAGTTTTCATTCAGTACTATTTGTGTTTAATTTTAAATAAAAATTTAAAATGATTTTTTACTGCACGATATACGATGAATGACTAGAATTGGATTCCCACAATTTGTATCCAGATATGTAACAAACAATTTACTCAATAAAATTTTATTCTCATTTGTTTTTTGGAAGATTATTAATTTTGAGGTCGACTCATTCTAAACAATGCGTTTATTAATCACACTTTTTTTTTAATAACGAAATACGTTTTGCTTCTAACATGATAAAAATGAATTTGGAGATCAATGTCTTTATTTGATTTTGCGGCTGCACGTAGGTGGAACCCTAGATTACCTACCTACCTTTTTTTAGGGATCAAGCCACTTGTTCTTCATCATTTTCAATGAGTGAATGACTCACTGAAAAAGAAAGATTTGGTTATGCTGATAATAGACTGATTACGCATCCTTCGCATAATCAAACTGGCATAATTCTAGATTTTCGATGAGTGAATGACTGAAAGAAAAATTTTGTATTTTGGTGAATTTGGTTGAATGAACTTGGGATTTGATTTGAATTTGGATTTTGTGGTGAATTTGGTTGAGGTGAACCAGGGATTTGATTTGGACTTGTTTTAGGTTTCGTGCGTTTCCATCTAGATCGAATCTAAATTGCCTACACCCTTAGCAGATCAAACCTGATGTAGTTTAGGATGTTTTGTGTGGCTTTGTGCCATTTGGAATATGAAGTGGCTTTGTGCCATTTCGACCAATTGGGTAATTTTCATGGGAATTTAACCCATTAATGTGACATGGTTCACAACTGCTGAATTTGAGATAATTTGCATCCATGATTTTTGAAGATTCGTATCCACTGATGTGACACGGTTCGAAGTTTTCTCCATGTTTTTCTTTATTTTGGACTACTTGGACTTAGTATGCCTCGACCAAGCCATTTCATTCTTGGTCCTGTTTGATTCATTAGGCCTAAGTTTGAAAGCTATGACTATATCCAACTGACCAAGCCAAAGGGTCATAGGCCAAAATATAGCCCGTTTTGACACGAAAATCGTCTCCTACTGAGAGTTAGGCCAAAGGACTTGTGAACCCCACTAGGCCATACTTTTATCCACTAGGCCAGTGGATTGGCCAAAAAGAGCCAGCCAGCCCGTTTCCAGTAGCCCGAAACAGGGAGGCAATAGGCACGCCCCAGCTCACTGAGACCAAAATTGCACAGATTCCAAAGGCACATGTCCTAGTTGAGAACGAAACGCATCCTCAAATGCATGGAGTAGGATTCTCTACCTTCTTTTTTTACCTCCCGTTCCCTCCCCTCCTATTTGAACGGTCACGGTTAAGCCACATCAACATCTTATATTAATTTTTTATAGAAAAAGAAAGACAAAATAGAGAATGTGAGAGGAGGAGATGGAATGGGATGGAAAGAGAATGGTAGAGAATCCTAGTCCAAAATCCATTAGTGTGGACCACTCCTTGCAAGGCATGTGTCGTCATTCCTCAGAAACAATGATGCCTCCAAAATAATATTCACACTCTTCTACATCCTTTTCACTATTCTATACTATCTTACCTCATTTTATTTCAATTCTTCACTTTCTATTATCTTACCTCTTCCAATAATCTTTCCTTTAATATTTTCAATAATTTTCAAATGGCCACATCTTCAATCAAAGAAAGGGCTTATTCATTTAGCGACAAGTGGCACTCAAAATACGTCATAAAACCATATTCTAATATGTTATTTTAATTCAATTAACCATCTTAATTCAATTAAAGTAATAAATTATTGAGGGGCCTGAAAAATAGCCCTCTTCGGTTGGAGATGGTTTTTTGTCAAACTAGCTATGTTTTGACCTATAGTCATTTGGCCCCCTTGGTTGGAGGTGGTATTAACTATATATTGTTCATTACAAAATAATTTCTTACAGAGCTATAAGGCTCAACATGGCCCTTTGGCCTCTTTTCAAGCCATGTCAACCGATCCGGCCAAAGGGCCATATGGCCGAAAATAGTTCGAAATGACACGAAAACCGTCTCTAACAGAGGGCTAGCCCAAAGGGCTTGTGGGCCCCACCGGGCAAAAAATATCAAATCAGGCCAACCGGCTGGCCCAAATGAGCCAGCCCAACCTTTCAAAACCAACGGCTACCTGGCGTCTGCATGACACCAGCTAGCTAACTCTAGGTGACCGTTGGATTTGAATTTTTTTTTCCTAACAAAATTTAAAAAAAGTTAAAAAAATTAGAAAATTCCTATTTTTTTCCTATAAATACCTAAGTCATTCCTACACCATTTCTCACATTATTTTCACTATTCCATACTATTTTACACGATTTATCTCCTAAATCATTTCTAACCTCTTCCAATAATCTTTGCTTCAATTTTTTCAATAATTTTCAAATGGCCGGATTTGCATAGAAAGGTAGGGCTTGGACCTAAAAAGAAGATGAAGCTCTTTGCAGGGCTTATAAGTGGGTCTCCGAAGATAGTGTGAGGGGGAGTTCTCAAACAAGTGAGCTGTTTGGACTCATACGTCCAAAAAGTACTATGAGTTTTACGAAAGCACCACTCCACAGATTTCCCAAAACCACGAGAGTTGTTCTTCAAGATGGAAAAAACATCTTCATCCAAGTTTGAATAAATGACATCAAGCAGTGTTAAAGGCCTAAAGCAGACATGAAAGCGAAGCCAATTACTACGATAAAGTAAGTGTTTTCACAAGTTATTTTAAATATTTAATTATATTACATTTAATTTCATGAATTAATTTCCTTTAATTTTTGTAATTATATTTTCTAGGTACGCCAAGCAGAGGAATTGTATGTCAAGGACAACTCGAAACTCTTTAATCAACACGGTCGTTGGGAAATTTATAAAGGGTAGGTATTATTTGAAGATCCACCTCAAGAAAGAGTTGCTCATACGCCGGTGTTCGAAAATGCATCCTCAAATGCAGTTGGGGATGAATATGGATCTCTTATCGTTCAAGAAACAAGGGTAGAAAATCTGTCTTTGGGTGAAGGTTCCATACCTAGGGCTATAGGACAAAACAAGGCACGAAGGGCAAGGCAAAGGATGATTGCGCCTTTCAACAGGAAATGGCATCCTCATTACGATTAATGGCGGAGCAAAATGCCTTTGCTACGAAAGAAAAGAACCGTAGGCATGAAGAACGGGCAAAACAAATTCAAGAAGAGATGGATGATAGGAACATGCAAAGGAACACTTCAGATTACACTCCAATGAGCAAGGCCTATTTTGATAGGAAAAAGAGGGAAATTATGGTTCAACAAGAGTTGTTTACGTCCGACTATAATCCTACAATGGCAGATGATGATGATGATAATTATAGACTTTAAATTTAAGTTGTTGTGGTTTTTAAATTTAAGTTGTTGTAATCTTTAAAATTTGAATAATAAATTATGTTTGGCCTATGGCCCTTTGGCCCCTTCCATTGAAGATGGTTTTTTGTCACATGGCTAGGCCTGTGATCCTTTAGCCCCTCGGTTGGAGATGATAACAAATATGGTTTGGCATTGTTGTCATGCCTTGTACCTGAGGTCAATAAGAAAACTCTTGAACCCAAATCCGGCGCGCGAGCTAAAAATAAAATTAAATAAAAGGAAAGTGAAATTGGGTGGAAAAATATGAAATTCCTCTTATAACAAGAAATCAATAATTCTTTACAAGACTAAAATAAATAAATACAAAATTCTATCCTCACCCTTAATCTGATCTCGTCCCGTCTATGCTTTTTGACTGTTTAGTTCTTAAACTTGCATAACAATAGAGGGGTGAGCTTCAACAGCTTAGTAGGGACATAACCTTATCACAGTAAATTGACAATATTAAATTAAGTGTCATGAAATCATATAGCCACATATCAAATCATTATTGATAATAATGCATGAATGCACTTGAACCTCTTCGGCTACCCCCGTTAATTTATATAATAAAACAAGCGGACCTGCACATCTCATACCATGCATTTTACCCCTACAGAGGTGGTTTGAATATTCTATTATAAAAACTAACCCCCTTATGATATCCCAAGTTCATTGATCTCCAGCCCAAATCACCCACATTGACAATTCCCATCGATCATATTCTAATGTGCACACCGGGCTCACCTGGAACTGGTTTCACAATGAATAGATTCAACTACACAAAAGATCCTTTCCAACTACCCTCATTTCCATACTTCCAATCTGAATACTGAAATTCCAACCACATCAACATGAATGATGCACAAATAATGTCATTTTATCTTTCACATGTATCACAGTACATTCTCAATGCATAGCATTCCAGCATTATTCCATAACCAAGAACAAGCAAACACTTAATTGAAGCAATTAGACAATTATTATCCAATCAAATTACTCAACCAAAAAGATCAAGAATATTATAGCACTTCACAAAATTTAATAAAATCAATTTCCGTAAAGGTTTGCCGTATTTCCCCTACCTGGATTCCAAAGCATTGCCCGAACTCTCTATTACAAAAGTCTACCTTCAGTAACTCCTATCCACAAGTGTAAGCAATTACTAAAAAAACATGACCTGAACTTTAATCCTAATCAGCATACTTAAGCTTGCTAATTACACACTACTAATTCAAAAGTCATTTGGTCATCAGTGAAGGAAACTTTTGAACTAGAATACCTTAATAAAATAAGTAAAGGTATAGTTCGAAATACATAAGTACATTAACATACTTAAGCCAAGCTATATATTAGATAAAAGCACTAATCCGTTAGTATTACGAATGATATGTAAAAGTTCATATATTAAACTCTTAGTATTATGTAATAGAATGCTTCATTTCAAATAGCATAAAAGTATGGTTGTTGTTTTGGGAAAATAGAAATCTCCATCTGAATTCCATTTGTCAAACCAATTTATAAAAGATAGTATCCCAACAACTGGTATACTGATATCATATGTGCAGCCTTTTGAATATCATCTTTTGTAACAAAATATATATAACCAATAGGAAACAATACCCAAATAAGCATACCAATTCCTACGTGCCAAAATAGAGTTTAAGCATATGCATATTTGGTTCTTCATATAAAACTGGTTTTGCATAAATAAACATAACTGCATACGAAGCTTGCATATAAACTAGTTTTGGATAACAGTTGCTAATCCAAGACAACAATAAGAAAGGAAACAACTATGGAGAGGATAAATGAAGTATGAAAATTGTTTACCCATACACAGTGAGATACAGGTTGAGTCGAATGGACTCCACAGCCCTCTCTCAGTTCCAGTTTCTGGTTTATCTCTCCTTCTCTCTCCCTCTCTCACTCACCACTTTCTCTGGTCCTTACGCGGTACACAGACTGCACCACTCTACAGCCCTGGGTTTCTATTTATAGCTATACAAAGTCAGCTAATTCTTCGATAGGAATGATGTAAAAGCCCTTTAATTGGCTATGGTTTTGGTCCAATTAGAATATAACAAACAACTTAATAAAATAATGTAAAAGAAAAGAAAATGAATAATATGAATATATAGTTCAAATACTACCGTAATGATGTACTGAACGTATTTGGTTCAAAATAATAGTAAATTAGAGTATAGAAAAATGAAATCAAGGAATTAACGATTAAATAAGAAGGAATACAAAACTTTCTGAAATTAATAAATATATACAACACATTATATATAATTATTTTTGAAAATACAGATCCTCACCATTGTTTATTAAAATATTAATTTCTTGAACGATTATAAGTCTAAAAGAAGCTTCTAACCCTCTTTCAATCGAAGATGGCCAAATGCTAATTAGTTTTAGCCATGATGAATAATAATGATGACTAATCGTGACAAACGTTTGAAAGCTACGTGAGTCGGTAAGGTTTTAGCAGTAGGCAGTGGATGTCTCTTTCTGATTCCCATCCACTTGTTGTCCACTTGCTCCTTAAGTGCGGCTTTTCGGTGCATTTTTTTTCATTTTAATAAAAAATTATTTATTAATTTTATTTAATAATAAAAATAAAAGAAAAAAAATAAAAAATAAAAAAATACAACTCGCGCTGGGCGCACATACCTCCTACCCCTTTTCCTCTCTTTCACACTCTCCTTTCTCCCGTTGCCAGCTATCATTAAGAGTATTTGTTAGAATAAGAAAAAGACTTCAAATTAAATTACATTTCTCAGTTTTATTTTTTGTGGTGTTGTTTCCTAATAGTAATGATGCGTGAATTATACGCACACAAATTAAACCCTCTTTTTGACAATTGTAGTATAGATATACGTAGGGATCGTTCTTAACCGGGGATTAGGAGGGATTGCAAAATCACTTGGAAACTGACTCAAAAACGTAAAATAAAGTTTAAAACACTAAACTAGACTCAAAGAATGCAAAACTAAACACTTAAAACACTAAAACAAATCAAAAGACTCAAAACAGCCCCAAAACACTCAAAACTGCCCTAAAAACACTTTCTGGGCAGTTTTGAGCACTTTGGTGAATCTGGATGAATTTGTGTAACAAATTGAATCAAAACACTTATAAACACAAACTAAGACACTTTCTAACTAAATTGGACACTAAAGTAAAGGGGGATTGAGGTTTTGACGAAATTAAACTAAATGAACAAATTGTAATTAAAGGCAGATTGTAAAGATGAATTTGTGATAGAATTGAATGGATGGGAAGCTAGCTAAGGGGTTCATCTCCACACATGTTATACTTGCATATAAAACGATTTCCAATTGCTTTTCAATAAACCATGAATTCTCAACGCCCCAGATTAACCGTGAATTGCACTAATTAACCCTCAGATTTTCCTAACGTTATTGAATTGGATGATTGCATACGACAACCCAAAGCATTCCCCACAAGTTCCCTATATGAATTGCATAATAGAGATACAAGCAAGAATCATTAAGTTCTTTGAAAACCATAAGCATTGACGAAGCATTCGTTACTATGAATTGCATGAAACTTATGCCAAGAATTTACTTAACGCGATTGAGATCATCAACCTTTACTACTTGTGAATATAAGTTTGTAACGATTAGGTGAAACTTCCTTATATCCTAGCATTAGATTTACGCATGATAATTAAGCGTGCACTCTCAACCAACACACACAAATCAGTTTAATTCACATAGATAAGTAAATTGAAATCACAACTTATGAAACGCAATTAGAAGTAATCAAATCATATTGCAAGCATAAACATGTATTTCGAATCCCCCCCTAGCCAAGGGGGGGTTTAGTTCCTCATACGTACAAGACAAAGAGAATTGAATTTAAACATTGAAATCAAAGGAAAAGAAACACCTAAACATTCCAACAACTCAAACTTGAATTGTATGAACGTTTAGGCCCTCTTCTCTTCCTCTTTGTTGCGGCACAAGGTCTAAGGATAGGTTTTGGGTTGGTATTTGTATGGAGGAATGGTTGTGTGATGGTGTGAAGTGTGTATGAATTTCTGGAATGGTGGATGAAGGCACGGCACCAAGGATTGTGTTGGTGTGAATGGCTGATGCACGGCTAAGGAATTCTAAGGGGAAGATGGTGTGTAATGAATGGGTAGATGCTGGAAATGAAGGGGAAGTCACGGCCAAAGGCCAGTCCTCCTTGTTGGTGAGGGAATGCATGGTTTTATAGGGAGAATGGGAGAATATGTGGCTGAATGATTAAGATTGCATGTGGCTCAATGATTATGGGTGCATGTGGCTGAAATAATGAAGGGAATGCATGTGAGATGACAGCTAGGTTGCTTGGTGGAAAGCTGGAATTGCCAAGGTTATGCACGGCAAAGGCTTGTTTGGGTGCATGTGGCTGATTTAAAGAAATGGGAAAGCATGTGGCTGCAAGCTAGGGTGAATAATTATGAATGCATGTGCACGGCAAGGTGTGGAGAAAGGGGTGAATGTGCATGTGGCTGATTTAAAGAATGGGAGAGAGTGGAAAAACAGCTAGGGTGAATGATTAAAGGGGTGCTGCTAGGTTGGAAATGCATGTGGAATGACTGGAATGAAGGGGAATGCACAGGTTAGATGGTTCTTTTGTTGATGATTGTGTTGGTGATGAATGTGGAGTGGCTGGAATGCAAGGGGGAAGGTATGGTTATGGTTATGATAAATGTATGGTGTGGCAAAGGGTGATAAGGGTCAGAAACTATGAAGGGTTGTCTAGAGAATCAATGAAAAATAATGGTGTGGCCTAGAGTGGTAGAAATAGGGTCAAGGATTTAGGCTACCTTGTGCAGCAAGGAATAAGGGATCCATAGGTAGGTGCGGCAACCTCTATGGCAGGTTCTAGGATTTCTTGAAACATGTTATTTAGCAACCTAACATGTTTTGGAACCTTTTTTTGGTTGGAACATAAGTGAGGTAGGATTAGGAAACTTCTAAGCCAAGAATAGAAACTTTGGTTTCCAATTTTGAACTCTTTGTTCTTCATTTTCATTTCTTCATCTCTTTATTCATTCTTAGCCTCCTTTGGTCTTCAATTTCGTCCATCTACTTGGCTTTAAGCATATGCAATCCATTTAATGCCCCAAACTACTCCAAAATGCACTTTCTTGCTCCTTTAGCCCTTTGGACCTACAAACACACGAAAATAGCTTAAAGTACTAAAATTACTAAGTACTAGCAACATAAATGCAAGAAAACAAGCAAACTAAGGCGCATAAATATGCTCCTATCAAGTAATCAAGATGACGAGAGACTTTTCAATGTGTACAGAATACGGATAGTACACTACATGTCTCTATACATATGGTGAGATTTTAAGTTAAAAATTAATAACATAAAAAATAAAGTTTCTCACCACTTATACAATAACACGTGGTGTACCACTTGTGTTACGGGCACAAGAAAAAATTTCTCCAAGATGACATTTAAGCTCAAAGAAATTGGAAGAAGTCAAATGAAATCGTGGAGTAGAAGGGATTCCGACAAGTCAAATGATTCGATTTCAACCACTCAACGAAATCAAATCCAAGGAACCAACAAGTCAAATGATTCGATTTCAACCACTTAACGCAATCCAAGCTGGATACGATTTCAGACCATCAATCAACGAAATCATGGAGTAGAAGGGATTCCGAACCATCGCCCAACGAAATCTAAGTGGATACGATTCCGAATGATCACTTAACAAAATCGTGGAGTAGAAGGGATTCTAGACCATCATTCAACGGAATCCAAGTGGATCCGATTCCGGACCATCACTCAACGGAATCCAAGTGGATATGATTCTGGACCATCACTCAACGGAATCATGGAGTAAAAAGGATTTTGGACCATCGCTCAACGGAATCCAAATGGATATGATTCCGGACCATCACTAAACGGAATCCAAGTGGATACGATTCAAGACCATCACTCAACAGAATCATGGAGTAGAATGGATTTTGGATCATCACTCAACGGAATCCAAGTGGATACGATTCCAGACCATCAATCAATGGAATTGTGAAGTAGAAAGGATTTTGAACCATCACTCCACGAAATCCAAGTGCATACGATTCTAGACCATCCCTTAACAGAACCGTGGATTACAATGGATTCTGGATCATCACTCAATGGAATCCAAGTGGATACGATTCTAGACCATCAATCAACGGAATTGTGGAGTAGAAAGGATTTCGAACCATCACTCAACATAATCCAAATGGATACGATTTCGAACCATCACTTAACGGAATCCAAGTGGATACGATTCTGGATCATCACTCAACGAAATCGTGGAGTAGAAGGGATTTCAGACCATCACTCAATGAAATTGTGGAGTAGAAGGGATTCTAAACCATCACTTAACGGAATCCCAGCGGATACCCAATTCTGGATCACTCAACCTATCACTACCTTAACCCCTATAAATTACAACATAGTCACTTATACTATCAACTTCTCATAGCCACCAACTAATATGTCACACAAGCATATAAGTTTCACAAAATCTTCTAATAGGATGCATGGATCACATTGTCATAACCTTTATCATACACATAATTCATGTCATCAAGAAAATAAATAAACACATATATATATCCCAGTCATCATTAGTAGACAAGCCAAATCACGTTTAACAAATATAGGTCTATGGCTAGATATATAAAAAAATCATATTTCAATAGAAATCATATTTCTAAAACCAAGTCATATCCACAAATGATATTAATATAAGAAATTAAGGCAATAACCATATCACATATATTCAAGTCACTCTCTAACCAATGTAGGCCCAGTAGACTTCACTTAGTGTCCCATAGTACTAATATTATGATTTAGAACGTTTCAAGACATGTTGACCAAAAGTCAAGTCTCGGTCAACAATAGGGTCCACAACTCTACGTAATTCGATTCGGAATATCCGCACATCAGATTTCGGATCCGTAACTTCCTAAGGTCCTCATTATGCTCATAGAACAATATACTAAATTATCATCGTGATCCGAAGGTTGGATCCCCGCCAATCACAAATTCCATTGGCGGTCAACATTTTATTTTACGAACTTACAAATCCAATTCGGAAAGATCCGTACATCAGATTCTCGATTCGTAAATTTCTAATGTCATCAAATATTAAGTTCTAAAATGAATTAAAGTTTAATGATGATCCAACGGTCGAATCGTCGATTCACATAATAATCAAGTGGCGGTCTCTATCAAAACTATGTTCAAATGATGAGATTTTGCCAATCGGACTTCACATGTGGAATTAGGGTATCCAATTTAGCCTAGGATGGTCAGGGGATGCGTCGACCCATGACTCGCCAGAAAAATTCGACTTTTTTCAAAGATTCTCAAATTTTAGAGAAATGAAGGTCTCAATGAGTAGAGCAAGTTTCATACCTGTGGCTAAGTCCAATTGACCGGGGAAAGCCCCAATTCCCCTCGAACCCGCCAAAACTATAGAAATGGGTGTGCCTCGATGCATCACCACTGGTGCTCCACTGCCGCCAAACCTATTTGGGCTTTGTTCCTGGCTTCCAGATGAGTGTTTTGGTGGTGGTAATTAAAGGATTTAGCTTCAGGATTTGAGGAATCTTCCCATGAACCCGTCACACCCTTTGACGGCTTTTTACCAATTTACAACCTAATTTCTTCAAATTTTGGGTGGAAATGGAAGAGGGAGGGACTAGATGATGATTGGAAGTGGTGGATCGGTCTAATTTGTTGGAAAAATGGCAAAAAAGCGACGGAAAGCTGCCCAAACAGGACAGGTAGCTGGTGGGAGAGGGAATATGATCCCGTGCTCCACTTTTCTCTCAATTTCCCTCCTTGCTTTCCCTTATTTGCCACCCTCATTTCTCTCTCCTTCCCCG
This sequence comes from Pyrus communis, assembly GCF_041283825.1. NCBI lineage: Eukaryota > Viridiplantae > Streptophyta > Magnoliopsida > Rosales > Rosaceae > Pyrus > Pyrus communis. The sequence continues at coordinate 3,089,805 of NC_142574.1, forward strand.
ATTTGCCCACTTCCCTGCTTTCTCTCATGTTCTCTCTTCCTCATTCGTCCCCCTCCTTCTTGCCATCCTCTGGCAGCGCTCCTTCCCCCCACTTTTTTTGTTTTCTTTTTCTTGCTGCCATCTGGCAGCCTCTCATTTTTTTTTTTTTTTTTTTTTTTTTTGTGGGATTTCACAATTTGATCTAAATTATCACTTCTGGGTTCATCATTTTCGGCAAAATGGGTGTTTTTACAAGACCAAAAAAAATCTAAGTTTCAAACTTTTTGAAACTTAACAAAAAAATTAGGCATTATTTACAAAACTTGACCAATAAGTAGACACTACATATGAAACTGGACCGATAAGTAGGCACTCTTTATGAAACGAAACCAAGAATTAGACACTATTTCTAAAACTAAGCCAGTTGGTGGAAACTATTTATGAAACAAGACTATACACTATTTATGAAACTGGATCAAGAACTAGACATTATTTATAGGGTAAATTACATTTTACCCCCCCCCAGATTTGAGATCAATTTCAATTCCTTACATCTTTAAAACATTTCAATTTCATACATCCGTTAGAAAATCTGTTAAGTAAACCCTTAAGTGATGATGTGGCAAATATGGGATCCCCATTTGTGCTGACGTGGCTGCCACATTTGTACCACACGACTAAAAACTTAATAAAAATTTTAAAATATTAAAATTATTATTTAAAGAAAAAGTTAAAAAAAAAAAAAAAAAACCCCAGATCCTCTTCGTTTTCCCCACCAAACACCCCCTTCTCCCATCACCACCCCTTTTTACCATGACTTCTGCACCTCTTTCTTTAACCAGAAATTCCTAATTCCCCATTTTCCGCATCCAATTTTGTGTTTCACCTCTCTCTTTAATTGTGATCGAGCTGGATTACTTTTCCAGCTGCAGATGGATGTCATCGAATCTGAAGCGATTATAAAGACTTTCGACGGACGACGCCAAAATTGGCAAATGTAACGAGGAGCAAAGGGCATGACGACCTTGAACGCGTTCGATTGATTTCGTTGTCGGCCAGGCTGGACCTGTTAGGGTTGTTTGAGCCTTTGAGCAACAGATTGACGGAATACGGCGAGCGATTTATCAGAAAACTTACAGAGATAGAAAGAGAAGAGATTGGTTATTGGTCCTCGACGGAGAGGAAAATGGAGGAAGGGGTGGGTGATGGGGGGTGGGCACAGGTGGGGATTCTGAGGAAAAAAAGGGATTTAGTTTTTTTTTTTTTTTTTTTTCAATAATTATTTTAATATTTTAAAAATTTTATTAAGTTTTTAGCCACGTGGCACAAATGTGGTAGTCACGTCAGCACAAATAGGGATCTCATATTTGCCATGTCATCACTTAACAGTTTGCTCAACAGATTTTCTAATAGATGTATGAAATTGAAATAAAATGATAGGTAAATGTATGAAATTGAAATGTTTTAAAGATGTTGGAATAAAGGTGTGAGTATTAAAACAACTAAACTATGACAAACTATAACAAAACTTAGATCAATTGTGAATTGAAATCACATTTCAATTCTCTATTTGATGAAGATTAGTAATTGTTAATCTTCAGGGCTTTCCTAAATCATGAGTGATACCTAACAGTATGTCATGACTACCCAAGCTAAGTAGAAGTGGTTGGAGAACCCATCCAGTTACAACTACAATGCAATACGCTCTTTCTCTAATACAATACTCTTGATCACATTGTTTAAGTGATCATTTGTTTCATGTCTACTATCAAATGTGATACTTCGCTATATGATTCAATTGAATATAATTTGGAACATTCTTCCTAACTTATATTCATATGCTTCGGCCAAAGACTCCCAAATCATATCTCAAAGTATTCTCCTTCCACCATGGAAGGTTAGAGATCTTTTGTTGTGCATTCACATGCCTACATGACTAGATAGCTTGACCCCAACAATGTCATGGACACTCCCAATGGAATGCCTTTGACATAGTCGAAGATCTTTAACCATCAGAAAACTATGATGCCTCATGTCAAATGACTACTTTGCGTATTGCAACTTATTAACTCTTACATGACATGTATGTTCAAACTCTCTTTTGATCGTTGTTCAATGTACTCAATTACCCTTTTGAGCACCTATGTGTTTGTCTTAGTGTGCAACACTAAATGACATTAGACTAGTCATACTCACACTTGAGTCAACATAACACATATAACCTTAGCACATTGTCAATGCCCAGTTGACAATCGTATGGCTAGGAACGTTTTAGGAATGAACATAAGAGAAAGGTCTCGTTAAGTTAACTTACTTAGATCACTTTTCTCTTAGAACAAATACACTTGGATTCCCCTATTGCTTAAAGACAATAAACGGTGATTAACAATAAGCTTTGCTCTTCATTAACCAAATAATAGTTTAACATATTGAGTAGTTACATCAAATGAGTGACATTTGTGGGCACACTTTCAACATCTCCGATGCCAAAGTTTGTTTCTCTGAAAAGAGTGAGTGTTTAGGGTTTTCTGTTTATAGAAAAGCTTACCCATTTTTTGTGGAGAAATAGGGTTTTTATAAGAGAGGTGGTCGGCCTTTAGGGTTAAATTTGGTGAGAATATTCCCAAGATATTGTGTAACTAACATCTTGGAATAATTGTGAAGATATCCTAGAATAAACGTGATTGGGATTACTCACTTGATAGGGTTTGTCTTCAATTGGGAATGTATTTAGGATTTAGGGATAATCCTATCATTACCTTTGATTTTTTCCATGTGCATAGGAGCTTTGAGCAGTTATAGTCCGCTACTTGCATGTCCAGGGATGCTGAGCTGCTCATGGGAATTTAAATATGCCCTGCTCATTTAATAAAGGTAATCTTGTCTTTCTTGGCTAAAATTCCACGTGTTGCATCTAGAATTTTTGGGATTATTTTTAGCTCCACAGATATGAATCTCATTGAGACTTCTAAAGAGCTTGAGAAAATTACCTCGCACTTAAAAGCAGAGTTTAAGATAGATCTTGAAAAAGCTCGATATTGTCTCTGCTTGGAGATCAAGCATTGTTCAGAGTGTGGTTTTTAATGAGGATAAAGTGATGTCTTCAAGTACTCCTATAGTCGTTCGTACATTATATGCAAAGCGAAATCATTTTCATCCTAAAGAGGATGAAGAAGAGGTTTTAGAGCCTGAATTTCCATACCTTACTGCAATTGATGCTTTATTATACTTAGCACAATGTATTAAACCGGACATCTCTTTCACTATTAATCTTTTGGCAAGGTATAGTAACATGCCTACACGTATACACTAGGCTTGTTATATATTTACAATTATAGACACCTCAATATCGTGGAGGTCAACCAAGAAGACCTTAGTTGCGACTTTTTTTTAAGCATATTGAAATTCTCGCCTTGCATGAAGCAACGCTTGAACGCTTATGGCTAAGAGACAATTATGGAACATATTTGAAGCACCTGCGAACATTGTCATTGACGTCCCTGCAACAATATATAAAGATAACACAGCATGTATTGACCAGTTTAAGAAGGGATACATCAAACTAGACAACACCAAACATATTGCGCCAAAATTCTTCTTTTCACATCAGCAACAAGAACATCAGAAGATTGCAGTCGAGCAAATCCGTTCCTAAGACAAAATGACCAATCTCTTTTCCAAGTCATTTCCAAAGCCTACTTTTAGAAGCTTGTTCAAGGAATTAATATGCTTAAATTATCTGTTTTAAATTGCTTGTAGTTCTCATTTGAAAGTTTTGTCAAGTTCAGGGGAGTATCCATGTCACATCCCGGCGCGGGGCGGATCACTTCCTGGGCCCGCTCCACCACCGTAGCACGATATTGTCCGCTTTGGGCTTACCATTCCCTCACGGTTTTGTTTTTGGGAACTCACGAGCAACTTCCCAGTGGGTCACCCATCATGGGATTGCTTTAGCCCCTTTCTCGCTTAACTTTGGAGTTCCTACGGAACCCGAAGCCAGTGAGCTCCCAAAAGGCCTCGTGCTAGGTAGGGATGGGAATATACATTTAAGGATCACTCCCCTGGGCGATGTGGGATGTCACAATCCACCCCCTTAGGGACCCGACGTCCTCGTCGACACACTTCCGGCCAGGGATTGGCTTTGATAATCCAGAATGTGGGACCATGATTTTCTAAGGCGGAAGTATGGCGGAATGAAATACAAATACCTCATAAGTCTGGTCATGGATTCAACAACTCCAAGCAGAGATGGATTAACGGAGCGATGGGGTCACCATCATCCTGTTCCAGAGTAGTAGGTGAAGCCCAAGCTACTTTGTTGAGAATGACCATTCTTGCTTTACAAGATATATAAACCTAACTCAACATGGAATCAGCCAGGTTTCCTATATGTCTTGGAATTCCTATAATCTAGAAACTGGCATGTGCCGCAAGTAATCACACTCTCAACTAGTATAAATAGTATACCCTCTTATAGGGTTTATCTCTGGTAACGCAGTCATCGCACTCTTAGCTCTCTTACCCACCGCTTGAGTCTTATATTTACTTACTAACTTGACTGTCAAAAAGTCTTTGACCAACACACACCCCCGATCTTTGGCTTTCTCAAGGTTGTTTGTTCTTTTACAGGTTACTCGGATTTGTGCATCTCTACCACCTGCGGCGATGCACAAATTTGGTCTAACACAGAAGTATATTCACTTAATCTTAATGTACTTTTTTTAGCTAAGCTTAGGTGCAATTTTCCTTTGTGTTTTTGCTACATGATGAGGTTTTAACAAGGTAACCGTCTTAGGTTGGTCATACCCTTGTGTGCATTCTACTTGTGTCTTAAAGGTGTTTAGTTTTGACTTAATGTAAGTTCTCATTTTTCTCCTGAAATTGGGTTTTTATCCTACTATGAGTTTTACCATAGTGAGGTTTTATGAATTTTACTACTTATGCATTCCTTCGTTTAATTTAAGACTTGCATTCCCTTACTATAACGATGACTTCATCAATTGAACTTACTTCATCGTTGAAGACCTGATGCAACATTTTTTTTTTTTTTTAGTATTTACACACTCAAGGGGTAGTGTTGCAATCCTAGTTTAGTTTGGAATGTGATTATGTAAATCCTATTGAGATTCTATAGCATCTTTTAAATAATGTCCTATTTTAGACATATTACTTGAAAGGCAAGGATTCTCCCTTCCTTACTACTATAAATCAAGGCACAATGAAGTGAGATAACACACACCTCATACTTCATCAGTTCCCTTCTCTTTCTTGCCACCGCACCTTCTCTCTCACACTATAATTTTTCAGTTAAATAAGTCTACAACAAAATTATGAGTATAAACACACACACACACATACATACATACATACATATACACCCACACATACATATATACAGGGTTAGGATTTGGAGACACATTTTTAACACAAGTTTTTGTAGCTCACATTCTGCAATTTTGTTCAAGGATCTGAACCGCGTATATTTCAATTCATCAACAATATATCATCCTTAAAAAAAAAAAAATATTAGATAAATCCAAAACCACTAACACATTCAAATGTATTGAAGAAAATGAATTTGGGTGGTTTTTGATAGAGATGATCATTAAGAGGGAGACACAAAAGACAGGCGGTTGGGTTGTTAAAGGACATTACGGAGTGGACCCCACAAAAAGATGTGTCAAAATGTGTCAAAATGTGTGTCAAAAAAGCATGCCTCCAAATCATCCAAACCCATATATACATATACATATACATATATTTGGGAAGTTTGGGAACAACATATGGGCTTGAGTCCCTGCAGGTAGTGTGCTAATATACTTACTAAGTTTTGAGAAATCCAACCTTTAAGTAGATATTTAAGAAGTTTTGGGAAGTTAGTACTGACACACCCTGACTTGGGTATCCAAGCAGACATCGAAATCGAGGCATGTTGGCTGACACCATAATGAATGGTGAAAGCCATAACATGCACTGTCAGAGCATAGTATAATAACTAAGACTTCAAAGCATAGTTTAATAAGTAAGACTGAAGTGCAGGAATGAACGCTTATTACAATGATGCAGTGTCAGAGCATAGTTAACATTGCAACAAAAAAAAAAGAATATTCTCATCCTAGTTAGGATGGATATTATACAACTAAAAGGAGGTAGAATTCGTGCATTATTGTACGCAAATGTCAGAACCACCAGTGATCCCTCATCACCACAAAATCCAACTACTAAGCCCTGGAGAGGTGCAAAACAAAGAGCGTGAGTAGGCAAAAATAAGGGTTTCTAAAACCTTCGCTTTTCATAACATAATAACCCCTTGTAGTGAAATCCTTGCTGCATCAAAACACAGCCCAAGCCTTTGTGTGTTGGCATAAGTGTAAACTTCAAATTCACCGTTCTCGTCAAGAAGTACAAGTATTGGAGTGTGAGTGAGGTGATATTTAAGTTCTTGAAAACTATGCTCATGATCCTCATTCCACTTAAAAGTCACACCCTTTAGGGTCAACTTAGTAAGTGGGGCAGCAATTGACGAGAAATCTTTCACGAATCTTTGGTAGTATCCTACCAAACCCAAGAAACTTCAAATCTCGGTAACAATCTTTGGCTGCTCCCAATTGAGAATGGCAAAAATTTTCTTGGGATCAACAAAGATTCCCTCGGCCAAGATGATGTGGCCTAAGTAACTAACAACTTTCTCTTTCGTAACCTTTCCAATAGCAACCTTAGAAGCCAGACATGTTCTTGTTCACTCTTGGAATATGTCAAGATATCTTTGATAAAGATCATCACATTTGTCTAAATAAGATTGGAAAAACCCTATTCATCAAATCCATGAAAGTCGTAGGAGCATTTGTCAAACTGAAAGGCATGGCAAGGAATCCATAATGACCGTACCAGGTCCGAAATGCAGTTTTAGGGACATCCTCAGCTCGGATCTTCAATTGATGATACCTCGATCTTAAATCAATCTTGGAAAAGACTTCTGCCTCTTTGAGTTAATCAAACAAATCATCTATCTTCAGTAGAAGATATCGATTCTTGATTGTCACCTTGTTCAGTTGATGATAGTAATGCACAATCATATACTACAATCCTTTTTCCTAACAAACAAAACTAGAGCACCTCAAGGTGAGATACTAGGTTGAATAAAACCCTGTCAACCAGTTCTTGTAATTGAATTTTCAATTCTCTTAACTGGGTAGGTGTCATATGATACAGAGTAAGAGATATGAGATTAGTACCTGGTAAAAGATTGATGGTGAATTCAATCTCCCGATCAGGGGCAATCTAGGTAGATCATTCGGAAATACATCGAGGTCCTTATTTATGATCGTCATATCTTCAGCATTAGGGACTTCTTTTTCTTTAACCATGACATGAGCAATGTATCCCGCATATCCTTTAGACAAGAGCCTTTTAGCTCAAAATTAAGAAATAATACTATTAGGTAAGATCTTTCATTCGCCCTGGAATTCCACATATGGTCATCCAGGTGGACGAAAGATTACCAACTTCCAAAAACAATCAATGCAAGCATGATGTCTCAATAGGCAATTCATACCCAAGATAAGGTCAAAATTTACCATATGTAAGGGTACAAGATCCGCTTCCTTGAGTACTGCACTCACGAAGATCGAACAATTTCTAAATTCCCAATTGATTCGAATAGTTTCTCCCGTAGGAATAGATAATCCAAATTCATGATCTAATAAATGGTAGTACCCAGATCAATTAAAAAACTCCAACAAGATATCCAAAAACATTCAACGTACTAGTGATAACATTAGGATCCTTATGGGCCTGTTGATAATTCATTGCAAACAGATGATTCTGCGTTGCGCCACCCAAACCACTAGAAGTAAGTTTGCCACGATATCTCAAAGTCTGACCCCGACGACGCCATCGGTTAATCTGACTCTAACTACCAAAAGCTCCACTGTTGGACTGTCCCTAAGAAGTATTCTGCTGAACAAATTGCGGAGTAGATTGTGGAACTTAAGGCATAACAGGTTGAGAAAACTGGTGAATAAGAGGATAGGCATACAAACTGGGCTGAAAAAAACTGCTACCCATAAGAAGGTAAGGTGCAAGTTACTAATATGAACTATGCGGAACTTCAGGTTCAAGTTGCTGAGTCATTTCGTAAGATATCCCCGAATGTTGCCTCGGATAAAGGCAATTCCTCTGAAAATGTCCTGGCTAACAACAATTGAAGCAAAGTCTCATACCTGATCTACACTCACCATGATGGTATGTGAGGCAAGTAGTGCAGAAAGGTATGTGGTCCTTAAAAAAAAAGCCACCCCAAGATCCGTTGCCAAAGAATTAGCCACTGCTGGTAGAACCCATGTTGGCACGAGGTGTAGTATTGTTAGATCCACCGCTAGTAGACCCATAAAGCTGACCTTTCTTCTTAAACTTTGCCTTACTCTTCATTTTGCCGATGGAAAATGCTTCTTTGATATTTTTGGCCTTGAAATTACTCTTAAATCCACTAAACTATCATCCACCACGACTAGTGCTCGCTTGCTTACCCTTCGCTATCTGCTTTTCCTTCTTCCAATTAATCACTTGTTCAACTTGCTGAGCTGTGTGGAAAACTGTCTCATAAGTGACACCGTCACTAACAACGGCATAAGTGCACAACTCTGGATTAAGGCCAGAAATAAACTGCTTTCTCTTCTCATCAGCACTATCTCAAATACCTGGGCAATACTCTACCAATTGCCGAAATTCTCGCTCATAGTCGACAACAGACATATGCTCTTGCTTAAGAGCCAAGAACTCTCATCTCCTAATAGCTTGAACCTCAGGACTAAAAAAAATTACTCTTGAACTGCTATTTGAAGAGATCCCAAGTCCAAACCTCATCGGCCATAATGTTGCGACGCTTCGTCTTCCACCAATTCTTAGCACTGTCAACCATGAAGAAAGTCGTTATGCTTACTCTCTAGTCCACCGGACATCTCATAACCTCAAGGACATCATCCATGTGCTCCAACCAAGATTCAACTTCTTCCCCGGCTTCACGACCATCAAGAAAGTAGGCACCATGATTGATAAGCACATATTTTATTACTTATTTTACCCTGAAAGTTACATTTTATGATGACATGTTGGATTTAAACAAGAGGAATTATATGACTTTGAGTTTTTATAGTCATACTTATGAATAGGATCAAAATCATATTAATTTCTTAGTTTTAATATAATCATGTGGTATGTTAAATGCCTATGACCATGATTGAAGTGTGGATTATGGATTTAAGATTTAGAAAATACATGTGGCTTAAATTTGTTTTACCTCAATCTCTTTGCAAGTTACTTATTGGAATAAAATTGGAGGATGTCCATTTGGAAAATACAATTACCGTTTCGAATCAAGTAGAGAATTGAAGAGGGCAATATGAAGGTTATGGTTGTGGTTTTAACCTTCGTCAGTTACAGAGAATGAAAGAAGGAAGTTAAGGGGAAAGACAAAAGAAACCAAAAAGAACAGCTGGAGTTCAATTGGCATTAATTTGGAGATAATTGGGGCTGCTCATTATGGAAGAAATGAATGAAAGAGGGAAGAAGAAAAGGAAGAATAAGACAAGCAGAAGAAGGAAGCAAAAATGGGCAAGATAGAATGAAAAAACAGAAGAAATGAGGGAAGAAGAAAAGCAAGAATAAGACAAGTAGAAGAAGAAAGCAAAAGCGGGCAAGACAAAGAAGGAACAAACGGCTGATTAATATAGTTAATTGGCTGGTCATTATTCATTAAAGAAATAGAAAAAGAAGAGGAATTAAAGTGAGGCAAACTGCTCATCATTCAACAAGGAAAGAAAAGGAGAAAAAGGTTGCGACAGGTAGAGATCAAGGGGAAGAAGGCAGCAGTAAAGCAAGAGATTTTCAGGCTTTTCTAAACTTATTTTTCTTTCAATTTTATGAATTCAATAATATTTCCAATTATGTTCCAGAACTAATTTCTTTTCACTAGGGCTACAATGTAGCCTAACTATGAATTCTTAATTTCTCAATTTAATTATTTATGAATTTTTCATTCACTTTGAGTATCATTTTGATGTGCTTATGAGCTTAGTTTTAATCTTGGTGATTGGCCACCACTTTGGTTTGAGTTGAGTGTATGTGATGCAAGTTAACGCAGATATCATGTTGTTAATTCGGTTTTAGTGTCTTGCATAGGGTACCATGAATTCCTTTATGTGGATGCCATACACTAGGTTTCATGCGGTCTCTTAAGTAGTTCACAAATCGTTAATGAACTCGTGTGTGTTTAGTAATCTAGATGACACAGATTGTTAGCACATATGAGTATACATAGTAATCATGGATACTATATGAATTAAAGAAACTAGACTGTCAATTTGGATGATTACTCATTAATAATTAACTGTAGGAATTGAGTTGGATTGGTTATGGTGAATCGGATGCTCTAATGTCTATCGTAATTGATTTATAATTTGATTTCTTTGTTGTTCTTGTCATTTATTTAAGCTCATTTGATTATTATTTACGTTTACAATTTCAAAGTTCTTTCTCAAATCATCAATTTTTCCATTTCAATTCAAGTGCAATACAAATTAAGTTAGATAATTAGAATTATTTCAATCTTAGTTGGAATGATCTTATGCTTGCCTACTATACTACTTTACGATTCGTACACTTGCAAGCATTAAAATTTGAACTTAATTGGGTTGATTTCAGTTAATCTAATTTTGGCAACAATGGCTCACGGCAATTTTCGCCTAAGTGCGATCACGATTCACATTTGGAATCAGTTGGGCTAATGCCTTAGTTAATTGTTGTAATCCCGGAATAGGAATACATTCACACCTAGGCGGCATAATTTGCCAAGTAGACATTAAATAATTAGCACAATTACTTGCATCATACAATGCAAATGTATGTTTTCCCTAACCATGCTTTGATACCAAACTGACACACCCCGACCCCAATAACACAAGTTATAGGCCTGTAATGTGTTGGCCGACACTAAATTAACCATATGACCCCATTGAGAGATGACATCATAGACCAACTTAATGACAAAGCCATAGTAAGATATTTATGATGTGCAAGAATTTGAACAAAAACATTTATCACTAAGAAATCCAAAGCTTCTACAAGTTCACTTATCAACCTCCCCACTTGGGGACACAAATTATCTCGGGATTAACTCTCGTTATTATCACATCACATTAGAGCAGCTAGAAGTTTCACACAACTATAAACACATAAAAGTGCAGTGTTACGCATAATCAAAAGTGTGATCATACAACTATTACAAATAAAGATAAAACTCAGTAAATGAACCATCACCCTAAATCCAAATGATGAAAGCCTCATTGCCAAGCCCACTCGTCACCACCGGTGTTCTCTTTATTCTCTTTACGTCCTGAAGGGGTCGACAAAACAAAATGTGAGTGGACCAGTTTTATCACATTTAAAATCATTCAACATGATAGTCCCTATTTTGAAAACATATAAAGTGAAAACTACATACATAGTAATACTAAAATAATAGTAGTCAAGATCAACTCAATCTTGCTCGTCATATCAAAGAAAGTAAATCAATCACAAATAACGTAATGTATAGCAAGCAGGTGAAGTGACATCTACCTAATCGATATCTAGCGTCTAGTAGCACATTCTAGTCTCTACTAGAAAGAAGGTACATGCAATAAGTCATACGGTCATAACTAGCTATATATATGATAACCATGCAGTGAAAATAAATCACCAATGATCTCAAGATACCATCTAAATACAATTCAAGCATAAGTCTTATAAGACCCCGAAATATCACCTCTTTGAAGTGGACATAACATAAGCCCGCACCCTATGGCAAGACTTAGAGTGAATTGAAAGCTAAGCCTAACCTCAAAGAGGACCAATCTAATCACGTGATTCCCCGATATTATCAAATACAAAATACTCAACTCCGGAGTGAACCAGGTTAATCCAGAGTACAGACTCCACCAACTCTTCAGGTACTAGGCTGCGCATGCTAGCCTCCACAGTATCTTCTGGGCCACGTGATGTGCCAGGTGACACAGTCTGGTGCAGCCACTCCTCTCACCCACGATGGAGAACAGTCAAAGTGTCCTTCTCCAATGTGGCGTTCGTATGTCAGATCAGTCACCTCGTCAGACCCTTTATTCCCGAACATGCAGGAGAATGTTGAGTGACGTGGACCAACTTCGCAGGAGGCCTATAAATATGCATGTTGACCCCTTACCACATGTAAGCCCATCACACCCCAGAAATACACTTTACACCACTCTACAATCATTGACTTAAGCATCGGGAGCCTCCATGCCGAGAACGGCACTCAGACTCACGGTATTGGCCTGTTCTTCATCTACAAGTTTCATTCCACGGTGCTGGAAAATCGGCTCCAACAAGTCTTATCAAAGACTAACATAAGTAATATGCATCCGCATATAAAGGCATATAAATATATATATATATTTATTTATATATAATCGTAAAAACATTTAGGTTTTCAAAGGAATCCACTCACAAGTAAAGCGTCCCTCCTCAATAGGCTCCTTGCCTAAACTCTTTCGATCCTCTAATAAGCTTATAATAATCATATAAAGCTAAGTTGATCTTTAATCAACAATTTATGGAAAATTGCCAAAAACTACAATGAATTTGCACAAATGGATCGAGTCATGTGATTCAGAACACCGAAAACCCATGGCTAGGTCACGGGTCCTGCACGTGCCGCAGCGATTGTGTCATGCACCGTCACACGCCGCCGTGGGCCATCAACGTCGTACTCGCTGCCGTAGTTCGACGAGTAGACTTCACACTTGCCATTGTCGGTATGATGAGGTTTTAAGTGAGTTAACGGAATATACCTGCTCTGATAGTAGATAACGGAATCTCAGTTCCTGCTATTAAGGTTAACAGATGATCGTCACTCGTCACCATCGCTGGTTGCCGGATTCTCGCCGAAAACAGAAGAAAATTCCAGATTTCAATTAGGACCAATCCGAGCTCGACTTGAAAGATTTGAATGCCAAAATTTTTGTAATTTAGTCCTAAATATGATCAGGAACTTACCTAGACCCTTTTTAGGACGATGAGAGGTTAAATCCACCTCGATTTCAACGAGTGAAGATAAAAACTCACATGCAACTAGGTTAATTACCTGGGTTCGATTCCAACGGGGTCCGTGCACCACTAGTCATGAACTCGCCGAAGTTCGTCCGTTCACACTCGCCGGGAACTAGAAAAAGATATATGGTGCATGCAGGGGTTAGGACTCGATTATGGAGTTCAAAACCTCATCCCAATTATCACAAAAACAACTGGGAGAGAATAGACGTACTAGGACACCCACCGACTTCAAACTCAACAGCATTTCACCGGAATTCGTCGATGGGGCTAGGTTCGAAGGTACCGAAAATTGCAGAGGTCGAAACCCTCGAGTTTCAACATAAAACTAACACAACGGGGTGAAAAACAACATGATTAAACCCGGAAATTCAAAGGATAAACAGAGGCCTCACCTTGTTAAGTTTGAGAGCTTCAAGCTCTCGGGTTCAATGGTGTCGAGTTCCACACTGCACCGATCTCACATGCAAGACTACCATTGTGATCCTTGCATCCCACAGACTTCGAATATGTAAAATTTAGGTTTGATTTGTGAAGGTAAGTGAGAGAGTGAGAGCTTTCTTCTCTTGGTGCTAGAGAGCAATGTTTTAAAAAGCTCACCTTAGGGTGCGCCTGGGCGCCCTGTGAGGCTGGACTTGAGGGTTGCCGTCTCTGTTTTGAGGAAGTGGGCGGAAGGCGTTGCCAGAGCTGCCTAGGCGTGCCTTAGGGGATTTTTATTTTTTATTTTTTTACTCCCAAACCCAAATTTTGGGTAGGGTTTTAATTGTCTCATACATCTTCCTTGCACTATCATCTCTTTGCCTTTTTTTTCTGATTTTTATTTTTTTATATAATGGATGTGTGTGTTTTCTACGTGCATTGTTATATATGTGCTTATTGTACTTTTCATCATCTATTATATATATATATATATATAATATATGTATATATATGTGTATATGTATTTATAATATGTATGTGCTCAGAATGATTATTGATTAATAATCTTCTTCTTTTTTAATGTAACATGTGTACGCTCAGTGTATATATTAAAAAATTTAGGTCTCATACCTAGGCTGGGCTATTCCTCGGACGCCTCGCCCACGCCTCACGCTTGTAATACATTGCTAGAGAGAGAAAGTGAGTTCGAGAGAAAGAGTTTAGAAAGAGTGTTCTGAAAATGAGGGAAGAGAGAGGAACGGATGCGGTGGGTTTAATCCCGCTTAAAATAATTTAAATGAAATCACCCAATTACCCTCCATAGTTGCAAAAATAACAATTATGCCCTCCTGGTCTGTTTTCGATGTTGAACTAACGTTCGAGAAAATTGTTATGAAATTTAAGAAAGTATAAGAATATAAGTTTCGAGTTGAGGCTCGAAAATTAATTAAGACACTCACTCGGGCAAATTAGTCATTTCACATGTCTTGAGAATAAAATATAATATTTCAATAAAATAGTTCGTAACACTTTTGGCATCGAAAAATTTTTAAATGTGTAAAGTCAAACATAACTATGAATTTGCTGATGTGTATTCTAGTCAATGAGTTTTATTCGAGTAAAAAACTTATATTGAGTTTTATGTCAACAAAATTAAGTCTCAGATACTAAATTCATATTTTCAGTAAAAAAAATCTTCTAATGGCTCCAGTTCTGTTTTACGCACCTTTTTTTTCTCCTAGTCCATGCAGCTGTTTATTGGGGCATCAATTTCTTGTGCATTTCTTTCAACACCGTTAGACCTCAGTCTTTTACAAGATCGATTCTCCTCATATGAGAGTCTCACATCGTCTTCCGTAAGATTGACATCCTTGTCATACCCCCGCCTTTTACGAGATCCATTCTCCTCAGATGAGAGTCTCCCCTGGTCTTCCATAAGATTGACATCCTTGTCATACCTCTGTCTTTTACGAGACAGATTCTCCTCAGATGAGAGTCTCACCTTGTCTTGCATAAGATTGACCTCCTTGTCATACTCACTGGAAAGTGTCATAGGATTGGAAAATTCATCGACTACATTTTCCTGCTCCAGGTAAACCCCTATTTTCTGCACCCTGAGATGAATATCGTCTGTACTCCCGTGTCCTACAAAGTGCGCACCAACATTTATCTTGTCCCCACCGTTCACATTGAGCGTATTGTTTGATAAACGTCCCAGCCAAATATAACTTTCATGGTGATTTAGTACGGTGGCATACATTGGACAGCTTGAAATCTCAGTTTCTTTGGTACGATTTCCAACACGGATGCAAAGTGAATCACTAGATTGGGAGTCGTCGCAAGAATAAACGATGCACAGAGTCAATGCTTTTGCATCATCACCAAACCATTGCGGCACAACTATTTCTTCCTTAGGGTCAAAGTATGTAAACCCTGATGGAAGATCATTTCCGGGGATAAAAAGAGAAGAAACTATTTCATCCTTAGGGTCAACGCATGTAAACCCTGATAGAAGATCATTTCCTGGACAAAAAAGATCACCATTTCTGCTCACGCCCCATCCCTATGCCATGGAGTAAGATTTGTACAAAAAGTTAATAAATGCATGTATGGATAAGCTGTATACGGATGGGTGCAGAGAGAGAGAGAGAGAGAGAGAGAGAGGACCTGTAGGATTGCTTTTCTAAAAGCAGCAGTGAGATTGGTGCACCCTTCCATATGAATCCTTCTCATGGTGTTTAACGACTTATGCAAGCCTAGAATCTTAGTGAGTTTGGGGGAGTGATTCAGATGCAGTTCTACCATACTCAACATTTCTGAAAAATCTGGCATCTTTTTCAATGCAATGCACTCATTCGCTTTCAGGATTTCCAAATTTGTTGGTAAATCTGGGATTTCCTGAAGATTTTTGCATTTTGCAACAGACAAATACTTAAGGTTCTTCAATTTTACTACAGAGTGGTGAATCTTGGACAAACGCTTACAGGCTTCAAGAATCAATATCTCAATATTTGGGATTCTTGAAAAGTCTGGTGATTGTTTCAGGTGATCACAATAACCAAGATTGAGAAACTTCAACTTTTCAAGGGACTGTGAGACAAAAAGGGAAAACAAGTATCAAAATTCAAATAGAAGAGAGAGAGCATGATGTTGGTATGTAAAAAACCAAGTGGAAAGAATTGATAGTTTGGTTGGGTTTGTATCGTACCACGTTGTCATTCCAGACTTTTATATTGCTATAACTCAGGTCGATGTCAACTACGTTTGGTTGATTAAAATCTTCTGGTATGGCCTGCAGAGGAAAGTCAGACAAACTTAACCATCTTAACTCTTCAGGAAGATGTTTGCAGTCTCCAGTGAACTTTACACCTCTTATTTTGAGTAATCTCAGGTTCAGCATCTTTCTGAATGCTTCTGTACTGACGCTAAGCTTGTCAGGTTCTGAAAAATCTAATGCGATTCCTTCGATTTTTTTCTTTTCCTGTTAGAAAGCAAAAGAAACTAAAGTAAGACAAGGGTTATTTGCTTAGACTTTAACCAGTGCAGAGCACCAGTACTGGATCAGTGACAAGAGTTTGCTTAGACATCAGTTTTGTTTGAACAATCTAAATTAGTCATGTGTGTTACAGGGATAATTTTCAAATAATTCAGTAAATAAAATCAGAATCTTTTTTCTCATTTATTACAAACATGTATTAAATGCAATTTGATTAAGGATGTACTTACACATTTTTTCGTCAATACGTGTTTTACATCCTCATGATGCCACAATCTACAGCGACTTTCAAGCTTCTTAGGGGATTTAGCACGTACGATTTCTCTGCCTGTGTCTCGAATCAAACAATGCATCATCAGATTGCCTTCTGGATCAACAGTTACAAGGCATCGCTCCTCGAGTTCCTTAATACCTATTGCTGGATTACTGTCACACCCATCCAATATTGCCAGGACATGGTGCTTGTTCATTCCAATAAAGAAACAGGATATGTCAAGGAATATATCCTTCACCTTGTCATCAGTAAGCCCGTCATAACTTACCTTAAAAATTTTGTGAGTTATGCTAGGCTGCACTCTTTTCCATTTTTTCAATGCATCTGTCCATTCACTTGTGGTTTTTGTGCATAGGTAAGAACCTACAGCTTCAAGTGCAAGTGGTAAACCCCCACAATAATCAACAGCTTCTCTTGAGACCTTGCGATATCCTTCATTAGGAGAACTTTTTCCAAACGCATGCCAACTAAGGAGCTCAAGAGCTTCCTCGTTATCCATTGTTGGTAGAGAACATGCCTCATCCACCACTTCAGGTGTCTTTAGCAAATTTTGATCTCTTGTTGTTATAACAATTCTACTTCCTGGACCAAATGAGTCACGTTTTATAGCTAATGCATTTATCTGTGCCACACTGTCTACATCATCAATTATGACAAGAACCCTTATGTTGCCAAGTCTTGTTTTTATCTTCTCCGTCCCTTCATCTACTGTACTCACATTTATGTTGGCCGATCTCAAGATTTTAGACAGAAGCATGTTTTGCAAATCAACCAATTTCTCATTTCCCACATTTTCAAGAAAACATGCACCATCAAACCTGTGCTGGTATGTGTTGAAAATGGCTTTCGCAATTGTTGACTTACCTAGTCCGCCCATCCCCCAAATTCCAATTATGCGAACAACATTTGATCCTCCAACATCTAAATAATTACTGAATTCTTTCAGGCGAGAATTTATTCCAACTGGATTTGCGGCTACATTTAAGCATCCATTCTGCAGTTTCATAGCGATCTCCTCAACAACTTTCCTGATAAACCTTGCTTCACGCCTGGAATTAAAATTCATATTTAAGAAAATGTAAGATTTACTAGTTAAACTTCTAAACATTCATCACCAACACACTAATATCTAGAGAGATAGATCAAGCGTTTATATATTAATCCTCGTATCAGAGTTTCAAAGCTTTGCGATTATATTTTGAAAAACAGAACGATTCAAAGAATTACTTGTTAAAGGAAATAAGCAAGTTACTACCCGTTATTCACTTGAAAATGCTCGCCGCTCAACTCTGCAACTGCAGTAAGAGCCTTTCTCCACTCCCGGACCTTTTCTTCCGTAAACCTTTGTTCATGGTTCTGAAACGCGGTTGCAAAACTACCAGTCTGATGCCTGACATCTGAAGGATCAACATCGTAGAAAATCGGGAAAACAAATTGACCCTTAGTTCTTCTGCACTCCATGATCTCCACCAGCTCCTCAAGACACCATCTCGATTCCGCATACCCCTTTGAGAACATGATGACAGCAAGCCTGGACTCTTTGATTGCTTGCTTCAGTTTTTTTGTTATAGGTTCCCCTCTAGGCAATTCGTCCTCGTCCAGAAAGACACTGAACTCGTAGTCTTTTAATCTAAGGTAGAAGTGGTCCGTGAAGCCCTTGCGTATTTCACCTCTAAAGCTCAAGAACACGTCGTACTTGCTGCCCGGGTTCTCCATCTGTTCACCGATCATGTCTGACCGGAACTGCAAAATGGAACCAGGGGCAGATGGTTTTTGAATCGAACTAGCAAAGGAAGTCAACTACACATTGACCCCAAAAAAAATGAACCTTACAATAACCCTAGAATCGCTATTCACGTACTCTTTCTCTTTTCTTTTTTTCTTTTTTTTTTTTTTTCCGGGTATAAACGGTTAATATTATTACCATAGAAAATTTACAGAACAAGGCTAACAAGGGCCCACACTATAAATACAAAGCAAAAATTGACCTTACAAACTACACGTCAAGGGCCTAAAAAAGGGCTAAGGCCCAAAAACAAACGAAAAGCTCCTTCGGCTTTTCCGTTTTTACTTATTATAATAATATTATTGTTAGTGATGTAGAATAATTTTAGATTATAATATATTTATATATGCTTTTATATTGCTTTGTTGATCGCTTAGTATAAATTTTACTTGTAACATTTTAATGAACTTTAACGAAAAACTCTCGATATTGTTTATTTTAACAAAAACTACATTTTTACACTAAAAAGTCAATCCTGGTACTATTCGCTTTACCTTTTATTTTGTCCTTATCGTTAAAACTCAAAGTTTTCAAGCTTTTTTTTGTTAGTTTTCTTAACATTTTATGCGATTACTTTGGATTGATTATTACAATTTACATGTTAGCAATTTAGGAAGGGAACTGTTATTAGCACTCCAAAAATTTTATTCTACGCTCCTCACAAATGTATTTTTCTTTCTAATTATAGAAAGTTTGGAGTACCAAATGAGATTGTAGGAGTGCTAATAACAATTCCCTTTAGGAAAATGATCATGGTACACTGTGGAAGTATGTCAAAAAGCTCGAAGGAGTGGGAAATGGAAGAAGAGGTACTGTGTTCCAATGCAACTATTGTCAAAATATTTTCAGAGGATCCTACTCCACGGTCAAGTTTCATTTGTTAAAAATGTATGGGAATGGGACTGTCTCTTGCAACAAGGTTACTGATGAAGCTTTTGCAGAAATGAAAAAGCTAGTTCGAAAATGATGGACTCTTTCTTTTTATTTTTTAAGCCGTTTGGATGTTCTTTTTAGTTTTTCAAGTTTGAAGACTAATTTAGTTGTTTAGTGGATTATCTTTTTAAATGTTTGATGTTTATCGAAATAAATTTGAACATGAATAGTATATTTGAATGCTTATTTTATAATATTTAGATATATTTATTTATTTATATTATTTTTAATTACCATATCACTGTCGTATCGTGTCTTCATTTTTAGAAATTTGACGTATTCCCATATAGTGTCGTATCTCCATATTCGTGTCCATGTCCATGCATCATAGTGCCTCAGAGATGGGAGGAAGGAAGACCCATAATCCATCAACGAAACTTTCTCCGAACGCAACCTCCAAGTAGAAGCAAACAAAGAAGCTTGTGAGAGTCCCACAAGTGACGCTGCCAATAAAGGTAGACTGAGAGAATGAGGTGGTGCGAAAACCCAAGCCGATAAGCATATTGGAGCTCTACACGCCTTCTCAACCAATCATTCCTATACTACAAGATGTATTCAAAGTATTTACATTTTTTTAACGAATGTATAGTTTTAATAACTTATTTGCAAATAAAAATCCAGGAATTAGAGGCTGTGAATGCCAAGTTGTCATCTCAACTTGCAAATTGTTGCTGCCATGAGGTTTGTTATATATTTCTTAACAATTTTTTTCATTGTTCTCCTATATGATAAAATCAGGTGCTTATTTACTCTTTGAAATTCGAATTTCTTATAAATAGTAAAAATCACCTCTGAACTCTTATTTCGATGTAATCGTAGAATGTTGTAGCACAATTGAATATTTGGTTGAAAAATGTAGATACAAGTATAAAGAATCCGCACAAATGTCATCTATTGACCAAATTGTACTACTATCAATTTCACAATCTGTTTGCTCAAGTTTTTATTTCGAACTATGAAATATCATAGCTTTCATTATACAATCTATATATTGTTGTACGCCTAATTCACTAAACAGTATAAAGGGCATAAATAGAGTGCGGTGGCATAGAGAGAAAGAGAGATGTGTAACTGTGAGGTGTTTGTTATGTCATCTCATTATGCCTTTATTTATAGTAGTAAGGAAGGTAAATTCCTTACCCTAATAGGATTACAACTCTAATAGAATAATATCTAGTCAAAGAGATATCTCAGATATGATAGGATTTACACAATCACATTTCTAATCTAATAGGACTGCAACACTCCCCCTTGAGTGTGTAAATACTCAAGTAAATGGCGCATCAGGTCTTCAACGATGAAGTAAATACACTTGATGAAGTCGTCGGCACAATGAGTGAATGCGAGTTTCAAAACAACGGAAGCATGCATAAAAGGTAAAACTTACAAAACCTCGTTATGGTAAAACCCAAGGTGGGAGAAAAAACCCACAGACTAAGGAGAAAGGTGAGAAGTTGCACTAAGTCAAAATTATACGTCTTCTGGATGTAAGTAAAAGAGCTCACAAAGGTATGACCAGAATAAGATAGGTGCCTCGTCAAAACCTAGTTAGGTAGCAAAAACCCAGTGGGAAAAGTGCTCCTAATCGTAGGAAAAAAAATACATTAAGATCAAGTGAGTATACTTTTGGAAACTTCTGTTGAGTTTGACAAAATTTCCAAATAAGAACGACAAGCATTACATATGAATAGTTAAGCATACCAATTCCTCAGACAAGTTTCGAGAAAGTAGACTTCGGCATAGACGTCATGTAAAGGTCGGCAAGGTTGTCTGGGATTGGTTTGCATAACTTCAATCTCCTGATGCTTTGCTGATATGGTGTAGACGCAATATCTCTTGGCGTTGACTTCGTTGATGTATCATGTCTTTGTCGGGTTGATAAATGCGGCATAGTCTTCATAGATTGTCGTTAAGACTCAACGATGGATGAAGACATCTCATGTACTTCGAATATGCTCAATAATAGCTCTTAACCATGTCTCACATGTGGCATAGTGAAGTGAGGTGAGTCTTGGAATGATTTGAATATTCACAACTAAGGTTATATCGTTGAACCCCCAAGATATTACAGTATCCCTAACGGTAAAGACATAGACATTTGGGGATGTCCCTTTGCGGGTTTGATAAGCATCTTGCTTCAACATAACAAACAAGGCTGGGATCATTTCGATGATCAAGGGGTCAGATCTGCTCGAGATGTGTTAGGATTAGCCCAAATCCGGAATACCTTCAGGGTAGCAAAAAAAACGTCTTTATTACCAATTCAGTGGTTGCATGTAGGCACGATGCTACATCTTTACTAATAGATCAACAACGAAGGAGATATCATGTCTAACATAATAAGCTAAGTACAACAAAGCGTAAAGTTGAACTCAGATATGGAACTTTAGATTCCATAACCTCTTCAAGGGTCTCATTTGCATATAGTGTATGGAAGATCATAGGTATACTCAAAAGATAACACCTTTGGGGTGAAGTTCGACTAGTATACCAAAATACTGTCAAAACACAAAATAACGCTAAAACTTCAGGTTAAGGCATAAACGAGTTTTCCCAAGATCCTCATCTCAATTTCCATCTTTAAGTGTTAGACAATTTTCTCAAGCTCTTCTAGAGTCTTAGTGAGATGCATGTCATCAACATAAACTATGACTCTAGCAATTCGGAATATGAATTCATAGTTTAACACGCAATGGCATAATTCATATCTCTAATTGATCAAATAATCACTTAGACAGGTATACCACATCTGCCAGGTTGCTTCAATCCATAAGTGAACGCCTCAAACAAGTTGAGAGGGTGTTCCGTGGTCTAACTATCTAAACTAGTTCATGTAATTCTTCAAGAACTTACATGTCAATCTCCATATCAATGTTCCAATCGAGAAACACTAACCACATTCATAATTATACAGTCAATCACAGGGTGTTTGAGAGAAACATTGCGTCGTAAGTAATGTTATTTCATTCATCTCATTACGTTTCCTTTCCCACTTGCAACACAACAGGATCACCTTGGACAACATAGATTGTAATCTTGGTTGTCCAATCAGTTCTATGTTGTCACTAATCAACGGAACGTAATTCGAAATCGTCTCTTTTCATTTATGTTCGTAGCTACCATATAAGTGAAAACATCATCGATGATAATCTCATTCCAATTCCATATCTTATCTAAACTAGTATACTGGACCAAGAACTTCAAGTCTCAGAAGTAATCCAGATTAATCTCTTGAGGTGGAAATTATTTGAGATGACAATCGATTATGGATTCATGTTGTGTCGTGATCTTTCTCTTCTAGGGAAGTGAATCTTATGAACTGAGTGATATGTTGTGCTTTAGGCCTAGAACAGATTGATTGACCATCCGCCAAGGTACCAAGTCGCCCAACTTAGGCAGCCAACACCCTTCAGGAATGTTGGCTCAACGTCCGTTAAGTACGTATATCCTTGCATGCATGTTTGTAGCTAGTATATGATCTCGTGTCTTTAGCTAGATCAAAGGAATGCGTTTGGATCAACATTCTGAAAGTTAGAATACATCACACATACTTATCACACTTGTGTGGATATGAGACATAATGGGCAATGTCCATGCAAATCTACGTCGTTCTACAGGAACTTTGGCATTCTTGTCTCCATCTAAAAGCGAGAAGACTGTCTCATTGAAGTGACAATTCACAAAATGAGCGGTAAAAGAGATTGCATGCAAGGGTTGTAAAGAGCTAGTGCGAAGGAAAATCATAATCGACAAAGATTCACATCTTTCTTTAAGGAACCATGTTGGTACGTTGCATTGGTGTAAACTTGGCACATGGAATGCACACCCAAATGTGTAAGTATGAAACGTCAGGTTTATACCTAGTAACCAACTGTAATGTCGAATAGGTTAGGTGGCAATGGCCTCAAAGCAGATCAACATAGTTGTGTACATGATTGCATAGCTCAAGAAACTAACAGCTTGGTGGGTTCACCAAGGTCCAGTGATCAATTAACTTTTATGATCACTTTGCGAGGCTGTTTTGGGGTGAACATGGGAATTCAATGTCCAATTATAAACCCAAAAAAAAAAAAATGCAATACTTCTCGAAAACCTTCGATATAAACTTTCTGGTATTATCCAATCTTCTAGAATTTACAAGATAATTAGGGTGGTAGTGCCTTAAAATCGGCCAGGAGGTTTAGCAGCAGTGTGTGTGGACAAACATGTGACCAGTTTGTCGATTCATCAGCCAAAACCAGAAGTATTTATATTGCCCACATTTTGGTTGGATTAGTCCACATATATTCCCTTGAATACACTGTGAAAAGAGGGCCATTTTGTATCTTTGATAAGGATGATTTAGAAAATCAAATTTCCCAAATGAATAAGCTTGGCAAAGTGTGCGCTTGTAAACACAAGATCCTTACTTTGGGCAAAGAGATGCGTCGTAGCATCATTGTTCGACCTAAGTGTACCAAACGGTCGTGCCATGGCAAGTAAACTGCTTGAATCACCCAGCTCTAAGCCGACCACACATGGTATATCCCAGTGGGGAGGTAGCCTATTGGCCTTAAAATAAAGCTTTAGGCTCATTTTGGGGGTGATGCAAATACATTCCACTCTATGTTTCATCAGTGGTTTCATTCATGATCATTGTTATCTCGAATATCCTAAAGACTCAACGATGTTTTTCAGGAATGAGGAGAACACAAGGTCTCTTAAATGGTAATGTAGTACCATTTATACAACAAGAAGCGTGCCAATGCTCCTAATTAGGTTGGATAAACCTGAAGCTGTTGCTAGAGATGTGATTTAGGTATAAGTTAGTGAGCGTAATGTTGCATTCATCCAGACAACTAACTTTCCCACATTCGTACCTAATCACGTTTTTAATTTAAATCGGTTAGAAACATTATTCAATTAACTCATATTCGATGACAAAATCGATAAGATTATCCACAAAGTAAACCAAAGTTACTAAAGAGATTCCCCCAACAAGGTCATCCATGTCAAAATTCTGGAGCAAAATTAGTCTCACATATTGATTACGAGAATGGTAATCCTTAACGACATTGGTAGGGGCATAAAGAGGTGCATAACCACTGAATCTATTCCACTAAGATGGAATTAGATTCTGCAAGGTTGAGGTTTGGGAACAATATCCCTTATTCTTGAAGTTTTAGGTCTTAGATGCCAAGGATCACACTTCGAGTTGTGATGCCACACCTTGACAGACCCTAATTCTACCATATGTTGTAAAAACAAACTCGAAATTGGATTGTGAGAGAGGCAAACCCATACTTAAGTTCGAAATGTTCCAATCGAAGCTGGAGAGGTTTGTTTGGTATGCCTCTGCGCCGAAGCAGAGCATATATTTTGGTGGGCTTGGACCGAACTAGGTCAAGCCATTCGGTAAACTTCAGCCGAACTGGGTCTATACCGTTTGGTAGACTCCAGCCGAAGCTGGGTCTATACCTTTCTCACACGTTTTTGGTAGTAATCAGATCCGAGAATTTGGTAAACTTCCGCTCTCTATGCTGTTGTTTTCGAAGCGAGTTAAAAATAAGGAAGGACGAGAAAAGTACTCTCCAGTCAAAATTCAATCGGATTTATAAACTTCAAAATCATACTCATTCATGGACGTAATCATGGTATGCTTCAGGCAAGAACTTTCATGATTAAACGGTCTGTAGGAGTGAGCTAAATAGCCATGGAATCCTTGTTAGGGAGTTACTTCCGTTTGTTATGTTTCAGGCATAAATCTTTGAATGAAGATCATGACAGAGGCTTATTTAGCTCTTCTATACCATTGTTGGCTACAAATGGTTTCTCAGCTTCTTGATAGTCAAGTGGAGATTCACGTCTTGTAGCCACATAAGGTGGTTTTAGTCAGAAACGTCCAAATCAGTGAAATCAAACTTGTGACGGTTTGACAATTCATTGGAATGGAGGGAACAAGATAGTGAATAGTGTTATGAAAAATAAAACATCCAAAAACATAAAAGTTAGAACATCCAGATTCTAAGACATAGTGTACATAAAAGTTGGATGTGGAAAGATTATTAACGAGTTTAAATAAAATTTATCATAATAATATAGTCACAAATAACTGTGTGAATGGGGTGTTGAGGAGTTCCCGCGAGGAAACTCGGGTCAAACAAAACAAGGCGCCTCTTTTCTTTTCGTTCTAGGAATTTTATCAACCCGAACAACCAAACAACCCAAAAAATAATTAGAGACTCGTGAAACGAAAGAAATCAAAACAGAATTTCGAACTTGAAAAAAAAAAAAAAAAAAAAAAAAAAAAAAAGAAAGGGAAGATGGAAGCAGCGATGAGACTGATGCGTCGGATGCCTCCCAAGCACACCGAGACGGCTCTATCCGCCCTTCTCTCCCTTCTCCCCCAGCACTCCTCTGATCTCCTCTCTCAAGTCGATCAGCCCCTCCTGGTTCTCCCCTGTTTGTTTCCCGAGAAATTCCAATTCAATTTTCACTTTCCATTTTCTTTCTCAAGGGTTTCATTTTAATCCCAAAAAAAAAAAAAAAAAAAAAAAAAAGGGTTCTCTTCAAATTCAAATTTTAAAGTCACCGTGCTGCTCTCTGGTTTCCCAAAATTCAGGATTTGTGCGATATGGAATACGGGAAGCAGTTCATTTTGTGTGAATATAACAGAGACGCATTCTCTTACAGGTAAAACCCTCAAATCTTTGTCAATTTTGATGCATTGGTGTTAGTTTTCTGATGTTTTACACTTTAATTGCTACATTTTTTAGGGACATTTTAGAGGGAGCAGATCTGGCCTTGATTGGTGAATCTGGATGTTTGATATATTTTGATTTATATAACTTATTGTTTTGGTTCATATGCTGATTTAATTGGTGTGATTAGTGCAATACATGTACAACTATGTAATCTAGTAGTTTATTTTTTTCGTATAATCGTTTCTGTTCTGTGAATATCGATTGTCCATGTTGATATTTTTGTGCTACTATATTTCCATGTAGATCGCCTTGGTCAAACAAATATCATCCGCCGCTAGAAGACAGCAGCCTCCCATCTTTAGAGTTGAGGAAACTTGAAGTTGAAGCAAACAACATCTTCGACATTTATCGTGACCAGTGAGTCCTTTACTTACCTTGTTCTTGTGTTATTCTTTGCATAGGTTAAACTGTATAAAACACTTCTAAAATAATATTTCTTCCATTAGCTAATTTTCAAAAAAAAAAAAAAAAAGAAAAGAAAGAAAAAGGCAAGAATGTATCGAAAGTATCATCGTGCAATTTATTTAGCATAATGGTTCAGTTCTTTGTTTCATTCTGAAGATTTCATACAGCTTGGTTAACCGGTAATTTGGTAGGTACTATGAAGGTGGCATTTCGTCAGTTTATATGTGCGAGGATGATAACGAAGGTTTTGTAGGCTGCTTTTTACTAAAGAAAGGTATACTGCCTAAACTTTCAATTTATGTTCTTTTACATGTATATATGCTGTTTTTTATTATTTGAGGAGATTCAGATGGCTCCAAGACAGGACAAGGTAGGAGAGGTTATCTACAGGAGGGGGCATGGGATGATATACATGTGATTGAGGTAAACTCTACTTGTCATGGTAGGAACAACGTAGATCTGTGGTGAAGGTGTTCATATAGTCCTGACACTCAACCCCCTTTCACACTTACATGTGATTGAGGTATACACTTCATGTTATTTATTTAGTGCTGACCAAAATAGGAGTTTCAGCACCTTTTAGCTATTGAAAGTTATAGTGAACAGCTCTTCTCTCTCTTGATAGTTGTGATAAAATAACTTGATGTACGCCAATGTAAGTGCTGTGAAATCTGTATGAATCAATTTTTTGATTGATTGTGGTATAAATCAATTTTTTGATTGATTGTGTTATATTGTTGGAGCTGATATGTTTTAAACTAATTAAGCACAAAATTTGCTGTTTGAATGATCACTTAAAATCTTTTGCATGTACTATTTGTATGATATGTTGGGATGGATTAAGTACTCTTTCTTTTTGGCTTTGGAGATGAATATGCACCTCTCAATTCAGGAAGGCCATATTTGTAACATGGGAAGAATGATTGAAGAAATGGAGAGCAAGCTGAGAAATTCACTCGATCAGGTACTGTGCTTCCTTGCATGCGCACTTATGTTTCTTCATCCTGCTCTATAGTTCCCACTACAAAATGTTTGTCAAGTTATGGAACTAAGAGCCATCCATGACCTCTGAAAGCATTGGATCACCACGTATTAGATGTCTCACCGGCACTTGAGCCATTGCGCAGTTGTGACTAAACAGTAAGGTTTACAATGGGCTTCATATATTTATCCTTGGAATTCAAATTGTCATTGATCTGATGGTTTGCACTTTACGACCACCATCTGAAGTAGTGATGAGACTGCCTGACAACTGATGAGGCATATATTCTATGGCACTCACCAGGTGTTGGTTGTCAAACTTGCTTAACTAAGTGATTAGGGTTATGGTGTACTTTGAATGTCATTATCTAGATTGTGAAATGTTCTTTCGTTTTGAGTTGTAACACTTGGTGGCCTTGTGCTATTGCACAGTGGAGAAGATGACGGGTTTGTCAATTGAAAAACGCCTTATGGATTTTGTATTTTCATATTCATTATCAAGTGTTTTCTTCTGTTAGTAAAATCATATTAGCCATTAACCCTAAACCCTACATAATACGACGCCCAGCCAAAATAACAAACCCTAGCTAAATCAGTCAAGTAGGAAGCACATGCCATCACCGGCTCTTCATTCTTCTCTGGAGAAAGCAGTAGCATGTTGCTGTATGGCTCTTGCCTTTTGATTGCATTACAGTATCATCAATTTTTGATTGCATTACAGTTTTTCTTGAAGTCTTCTTCTTGCCTTTTGATTGCATTACAGTATCATCACAGTAGCCGCCACCATCAGTAGCCTTAAACTTTCTCTTCCTCTTCTCTGTGGTCCTATCGCTCTTTCTGAGTTGGCAGAGCAAAACTAGCTCATCACCATCATTGCCAACAGCAGATGGATAGTCTTTGAGGCTGTATTCATACATAATCCAGGAACCTCTTGACGAGATGTCGATTTGCTGCTCTTGTGGTGAAATCTTTTGGCATAGCCCAAAACAAAGATGTTTCCATCCTTGGGATGAGCAGCTTCAACATCGGTGGCGCCTGTCTCTCCATGCCAGGACCAATTCTTGCCTGTCTTGCGACCGATGCGGGAGCCTTTGATCTTCAACGTGGTGAAGAAATACAAGGTTTCACCATCCCTCCTGTAAGGTGTCTCCTCCAAAGGCCTTGGCACAAGTTGCTGACAAGAGACGGGCAATGGCTTCCCGAAAACCATGTTATAGAGAGTAGCCTACGCACAGTTGGTGACTTTTAGGATGGCATTTATGATGATCAGTTTCTCATTATTTGCAATGGTATGCAAGCCCTCGTTGCGCTTAAGAATCTTCTGCAACTCAGGACAACCGCAGCTCTCGAGCCTATCGTTTTTAAGAACTTTTGTGGGTTGGATGGTGCCTTGGAGATATTGAGGCAGCGACTGCAGGGTTTAATGGTGGTGGAAGACCACAAAGATTATGCTATGGATGTGCAAAGCATCCACAATGAAGTGCATCGGAATTTTTATAGAAAGCTGGAAGGGGTGGCTGCTAAACTTGTTTTGGGTGGCAATCTGTTTAGTAATTTACTTTTGGTCTTAACTACCATCGTATTATTTTCCTGAACTTAGCGTCTTATGGAAATGACAGGTAACGCGAAAGGGTGGCCAGGGAAGACTAAAATGCATCTAAGTCTTCCGGCCTCCAAAATGGTGGACTGCTGTAATGAAGCCACCAACTGGTCCCTTTTAAAAAAAATTAAAAAAAAAAATGAAGGACGGGTAACACGGGTTACCACATGATGCAAACTCAATCCTTAAACAGCATTACATACTTGGGTACGTCTGGTGCGCTTGTAATTTATGTAATGCACTTGATCTTGGATATGTACATAGCAAACAGTTCGAAATCTGGTCTCTTACCCCAGAAGGGAAACTAGGGTAGGCTTTGGTTGTAACTTGTAGTCATAGATTGATAGGTGAAACTTCATGGGTAGAAATGTTACATGTTATACGATCTTCTTGGAAAATGAATTTATCTTGGCTGTCAGCTTATCCAAGCATCTTCGGTGAAAATGAAGTTTACTAATTGACGATTAGCAAACTAGTTTATATGCCTGTGTAAGATTAGTGGGGCGTGATAGAAGTTAAATTTTTGTTCAGTAACTAATAACCCATGTCCCATGGGGAATGGGGAGGAGTAGTTTAACTCCTTAGAAGCTTTCTTTAACATATCAACGTACGATAATTACATATTCTCACAGAAACCGCGTGTGGAAACAACAAAGAAAGTTTTGAAGTAATACTTCTACACTTTGATATAAGAGTAAGACTCTTCCATGAATGAAGTAGGTGGATAGTTATTGCTGAATTGTTAAATAGCAATTTTTCTCTTTTGTACCTAAATAGCAATTGTTAAAAATACGGACTATCGTTGCATGATTGATTGTTGGATTTGATCTAAAACTTAAAGTTTAACATTTGGATATGATGCTACTGTTTGGGTTGGATTTGTCCCTCGCACAGCTTCCCAAAGCTCTTGCCCGTCAGGCAAGGTTTGCTGTTCAGTGTGTTGCAATATGAACTTGCTGTTAGCTTGAATGGTGCCTTTATAGGGCCTTTGTTAGGTCGAGTCATTTGACATGATTAATCAAATTGGTTGAGTTAGGGTTGCTAGAATTCGGGATGGACGCAAAGTGAGGAATAGAGAGCTGGAAAATTTGAAATTGAAGATCAATTATGTGAAGAATAGTGCTAACTGTGAGAATGTGAGGACAAAGATAGGTGAGCGACCAAACTATGCAAAGGGCTTATAAGAGGTTGAGTTGCTCTTCATATTGTCAATTAGTTTTATGGTGGAACCTTAACTTTCTTCATGGTATCCGAATAGGTTGACCCATGTCTAAAGCCCAATGGTCACACTGTTTTGTATTGTCCATGTGTTAAGCTTGAAAATTTGTCACATGTGAGGGGGTGTGTGAGAATGTGAAGACAAAGTCCCACATTAGTGAGGGAACAAAACATACAAGGGCCTATAAGAGGTGGGACTATTCCCTATATAACATATTGTCAATTAATTTTATGGTGAAATCTCAACTTTCTTCAATAACAATGCATGAAGACGATGATATCATAAAAATTATTAGTGGAGCGTGAGAGGGCTTTCTTAAGTCTAGGAGACAAAACTAATAATGTTTCAATAGAGAGAAAATGAGATTTGATAGAAGAATTGTAATAGCTCAAGTGGAGCTAGGTGTAAGGAAAGGGAATTTATTACCCTTTTGGGGAAAGTACGGGGGAGTTTTGGTTATATAAGGTTTTCTGGTCGAGTAAGTATTGATACAATTTTTCAGACTCCATTTAGATTTAAGGTAAAGTGATTGTTTACATTAGTGGTAGTCCAGAGTTCATGCCCTTCGCTAACAGTTTGGGGCAGGACATTTTTTATGTGGTGATTTACATCTATGATATTTAAAATCGATAAAATCGGTCTCTGAGTTTGTTCACAATCAATTATTTTGGTCATGTTATAAAAATTATTCGTTAAATAAGAATAAAATAACAAAAATACCCTCAGTTTTTGTCAAATTATTTTGGCATATTGTTTATTAAATTGAGAGTATTTTTTCTCATTTTGATCCTTACTTAATAGAGAGTTTTTACGGAATGACCAAAATGGTTGAAACCGGACAAACCCAGGAACCACTTCTGTCGCTTTCAAATCTCAAGGACCAAATGAGAAGTTATGTCAATCTTAATATCCATTTTAGCTAAAAAGCCGAAGGTAAAACCCCAAGATAACATCACCCTTTACCCTTTAATTTTAAAAAACTTGCAATGAAAGGGGGCTCAAAAAAATAATTTGAATTGGAAAAAAAAAGAAGCAAATTTGAGGTTCAAATGGAACCTTCATAAATTCATTTGTTTTCTAATGGAAAAAGGATAGTTTTTGTTGCCATCTTGGTCTGTGTTTGTTGCCATCTTGTCTGTGTTTAACTAGTTTTCTTTTAGTTGGAGATGCATGCGACGTTGTGATGGGTTTTGTAGTGCTGAAACCTAATTTCTCTAATTCTCTAATACATCAGTTTCAAATGTTTTTTTTCCCGTCATTCCTATAATCCCATATTTATTTCAAAGTATTTAGATATTTGTAGCAAATGTATAGTTATAATAACTTATTTACAACTTAAAATCCAGGAATCAGAGGCTGTGAATGCCAAATTGCCATCTAAACTTGCAAATTGTTGCTGCCATGTGGCTTCTTATTTATTTCTTAGTATTTTTTTCCCTGTTCTCCCAAATTGCCATCTATACTTGTTCGTCTGCTCATCGCTAGTCCTTGCCTGAATTTCAGGATAAATTGTTCCGCACGTGCATCAGGTTCTTCCTGCCCCATCGCTTGGCCCTCCGCCCTACCCCAGTCTACCCTTTCTGGTTTCAGGGAGGGGTAGTCTGGACTTGACACCCCAGCAACTGGACCACTAACCCTTGGTGGAACAGAGTTGTCCTTGCTGAATTCAAGAGATGTCCAATGTAATGGTTCAGCTTTAGCCAGGCGAATTTCAACTTTGGTGGACAGAACGTTAAATCTGCACTTTGTAGGTATTATCTTTCCAAATAAGCGAGGCTGAAAATGATATGCATCTTCACCAGCAACATCAATGGTAACACTTAGTTTTTGTTCACCAAAGTCAACATTAACGTCTTTGGCTGGAATGCCCTCGGTGAATATAGTCACAACCACTTCTTCTGGCTTCTGGTAGAATTCATGCCTGTACTTTGGTTTGGGAGATGCTACGGCCAACTCCAAGGTGTCATAGATGAACGCCTCCTTCTCACGCTTTTTGAGATCGGAAGCCATGGGCGGACAACGGTCCGTGTGGACTGAGGGAGATGGAAGAGTCTAGAAAAAAAGTATACAACTATGGTTAATTGTTGATTTCTTTACATCCTTGAGATAAGAAACTAAATACAATTTATAGTATTTAATAAAATAAAAAATACATTGATAAATTAATAAATTTTTAATTTATCGATTATTTAATATTATGTTAAATAATAGTCTTCCTGGGTCTCGGACTCTCGAAGCTATAAATTTAAAGAAGTTTAATTATATAGAAAACCAAAAATAGAAACAGGACAAAATATCAAAATAACCAAAACCTAAACTTAGGTGCTAAAATTTGGCAAATATACGATATAACTCTAATAATTTCGGAAGTACAAACCTCGTCAGATGAAGTATTGCTTGGTATGACACCAATCTCGTCATTGCTAGAGTATGCGTCACCGCCATCACCATCATCCCACACTAGATTAACACCTGTTTTCATCACTCTCCCTCTCCCATGAGCCTCTGCAACTGCAGAAATCGAGACTTCGTCCCCACTTTGCAGATGGAGTACATCATTTGATAATACACTTTGCAAACGGAGTACACTATCAGCTTCCCAGCAGGTAGATTCTTCCCAGATGTGCAACGCCTTACCCTTGGTAATATTTGTAACAGTAAATCCCGGACAATATGTTTTGAAAATACAGCACAGAGTCAATCCTCTAAAATTACGACCAATAATTTGAGGCACTTTAAAATGAACATCATTGGGCTCATGAACACCAACAAACTGGAACCACTCCGGAATATCATAAATTCCATTGAGAAAAATGCCACCATGTCCGCAAGAAATCCATCCCTAGAGCATACCACATAAAGCCAGATTAATTTGTATAAGCAAGTCTTAATTATGCAAGCGTGTCATGAACATGTACAGTACAGGTTCTTAATTATGCATGCGTGTGTCATGAACATGTACAGTACAGGTGCCTCTGTGGGTGTGTGATAGAAAGAGGAAGAGAATACGGCTCTCAAAGAGATCTGTACGATGTTCTTCCTAAAACTCAGCATGTACATGTCATTTTTATGCATAAGAAATACATTCTTGTACTTGCATGTTTTTGGCGTGAGAGAGAGAGAGAGAGAGAGAGAGAGAGAGAGAGAGAGAGAGAGAGAGAGACCTGTAGGATGTTCTTTCTAAAATCAGCAGTGAGATTGCGGCAGCCTTCCATATGAATCCTTCTCATAGTGTTTAACGACTTGTGCAAGCCTATAATCTCAGTGAGTTCGGGGGAGTGATTTAGATGCAGTTCTACCATACTCGACATTTCTGAAAAATTTGGCAGTTTTGCGAGTGCAATGCAGTGATTCGCTCTCAAGATTTCCAAACTTCTTGGTAAATCTGGGATTTCAAGAAGATCCTTGCAATAACTCAAATCTAACATTTTAAGCTTGGAGAGTCCACTGAGGCTAGGTAGGCTATAAAACAAATTGCTACCAAGCTCCAATATTTCTAAGGAAAATAGACTCCCAAGATCCTTAGTGATGGAATCATCAATTAAATAGACGTTTCCACCACGTAAAAATGCCAACAAAGGGCGCCAAAGATTTCTTGATGGTGACCCTCTCAACCCCCATAGAAATAAATATACCAGGTCCTTCAATGTTACAATTGGAGATGGTCTTTGGTGTATCACTGTATGGTCTGCTTTAAGTGTTGTCAGTGATACCATCTGCCCCAAGCTGTCATTCAGTATTCTAAATCTTGAACAGCCATTAAGAATAAGAGTCGTAACTGATTTTGACTTATAGAAATCCCCTGGAAAATACTGAAGCGTTTTGCAGTCTTCAAGATTTACCAACGAAAGTCTTTCAAGATGCCCAATGGATGGGTGAATCTGAGACAAATTTCTACAGTTTGCTAATATCAGTTCCTCAAGATTTGGGACTTTGGAAAAATCTGGTGATTCTGTTAGGTAATGGGAATGACTGAGATTGATGATTTTCAGATTCTTGAGCAGCTGTTAGGGGAAAAAAAAAAAAAAAAAAAAAAAAAAGAAAGGAAAAAAAAACACAAAATCAAAATTCAAACGGAAGAGAGAAAGCAAGATATTGGTATTCACAGAAGCTGAAGAAAAGAACAAATAATTTGTTTGAGATCATATCATACCACGTCAGTATCCTCCCAAACTCGTATGAGTTTGCTATAGCTCAAGTCAATAGCAACCAGGTTTGGTTGATCGAAATCGTCAGGTATGACCTTCAGAGGAAATCCATGCCAACATAACCATCTTAGCTCTTTGGAAAGATTGTGGTAACTTCCAGTGAGCTTTATGTTATTGAGTTTGAGCAATCTCAGACTCCGCATGTTTCTAAATGATTCTGAACTGAAGCTACGTGCATCAAACTCTTGTGTATCGAAAGTGAGTCCTTCAACTTCTTCCATTCCCTATTACAAAAAATAAATAAATAAACAAAAAACAAACCACCACCACCAACAACAACAACAGAGGAATAATAAAGAGTTATTTGCACGGGAAAAGGTGATTAATTCAGATATCAGAACCAGAAAGCCTTGAATTGGATGGATGAACCACATGAGAGGTAGACAATTAGACAATATACGCAACTTGTATTATATATCAACTATAATGTGCTTATATATCTGGATAATAACCATGGAGTTGTACTTACAACTGTCTACATTAATTAGGTATCTTTAGCAAGCTTCTGTTACAGGTATCATAATTAACAAATTGTACTTAAGAAGAGCAGGACATGTGAGATTCTTTTATTTAATTTGAGATAATCAATACAATCAGCTCCTCTGTTGTCTCTTACAGGTTCCTTTCTCTGCTCTGTTTTTCTTTCCCAATCAACACATTCTATTGTGCATTGTTGAAACAGTCAGCGAATACATTCTATTTAGGACGTGCATTTAACACCAAATTTAATTGCAGAAGTACTTACAGATTCCTTCATCAATATATCTGCTATATCTTCATTCTGCCACAATCTACTGCGTTTTCCAGGATTGTCAGGGGATTCTGCACGCACGATTTCTCTGCCCATGCCTTGAATCAAATCATGCATTATGAGATTGCCTTCTTTATCAACAGTTACAAGGCATTGATCTTGGAGTTCTTGAATCCCTATTTCTGGATAAAACTGACAGCCATCCAGTACTGTCATGACATAGTCCTTGTTCATTCCAGTAAAGAAACAAGAGATATCAAGGAATATAGCCTTCACGTCATCATCAGTCAGCCCATCATAGCTTATTTCAAGTCTTCTGTGAATTACCCAATAAGGCTGTGATCTTTTCCATTTATCAAGTACAGTTTCCCATTCCCTTGTGCTTTTTGTATGTAGATAAGAACCTAAGACTTCAAGTGCTAGTGGCAAACCTCCACAGTAGCCAGCAGCCTTTCTTGAGAGCTCAACATACTCTTCATTTGGATAATTCTTTCTAAAGGCATGCCAACTAAGTAGCTCAAGAGCTTCTCTTTTATTCATTGTTGGCAGAGGACATATCTTATCCACATTAAGTATCTTTAGCAAATGTTCGTTTCTTGAAGTTATAATGATTCTGGTCCCTGGACCAAAGGAGTCAGGTTTTATAGCCAAAGCATATATTTGTTCAACGCTGTCTAAATGATCAATTACGACAAGTACCCTTCTGTTGCCTAACCTTTGTTCTATCTCCTTGATCCCTTCATTGATACTACTTACTACTATGTAGGCTGGTTTCAAGATATCAGAAAGAAGTTGTTCCTGCAAATCAACCAGATTCTTTTCCCCCGAGTTTTGAACGAAACTTGCACTGTCAAAACTATGATGATGTTTGTTGAAAACTGCTTTTGCAACTGCCGTCTTACCCAGTCCGCACATACCCAAAATTCCAATTATGCGAACATCATTTGATCCTCCAACATCTAAATGCTTACTAATTTCTCGCACACGAGAATCTATTCCAACTAGGCTGGTGGGTACCTCTAAGCATGTGGTGATGCTCAGTTTTCCAGTGATCTGAGAAATAACGTTCCTGAGAAAGTTTCCTTCATGCCTGGTTGTTAAAATTCAACAAAGCAAGAGTAAAAATTATTATGCAACTTCAAAATTACATTAATCTTTCAGAAATTGATGAGTCAAAATCTCCAGATACCATTACAATTTCTTAATCTGGAATCTTGGTTGTTAAAATTCAACAAAGCAAAAGTGAAAACTCAAGAAAATCTTGGTTGTTTGATAACCATTTTGTTTTCAGTTTTTGTCTTCACTTTATTTAAAACTAAAAACTAAAATCTTGTTTAATAACTACTTTTAGTTTAAAAAAAAATGAGAACTGAAAACAAAAAAAGTAAAAATTCAAAACTTAAATAGTTACCAGAGAAGATATTAGTTTTTATTGAAAACTAAAAACTAAATGGTTATCAAATATCCTAAAATTTAGCCAATCAGTATTATAGTCTGGTGGTATTCATCTTCACTTATAAATAAAAGTTCTTATGTTCGAATCCTGACGGTAAATTTGATACCAGGCTGTCAATTGTGTGGCTTAGACGTACTCTCCCTCCTCTTAGTATAAAAATATCAATGGACTCAAAAAAATCATCCTACAATTTATAATGGACGGGAAATTTAAAACACACAAAGTAAAGGAAATAAGAATGTAATTACCCGTCAGTCTCCCTAAAATTTAATCCGGCCAAAAGTCCAGCTTCCTTAAGAGCGTTTCTCCAGAGATGTACCTTTTCTTCCTTAATTTTCAGTTCATGTTTCTGGAACGCTTGCGCAAAACTACCTCCCTGGTTCAGGACATCTGAGGGATCAACATCATAGAAAATTGGAAAAAACATTTGACCCAGTGTTTTTCTGCACTCCATGATCTTCACCAGCTCCTGCAGACACCACATGGACTCCGGATACCCTCTTGAGAAGACGACGACGGCAACCTTAGACCTTTCGATTTCTTGAATCAGATGTTCCGGAATAGTTCCATTACTCTCTTCTAGTTTGGAATCGTATTCGTCTCCGTACATGAAGACGTTGAATTGGTGGTCTTCCAATGAACAGTAGAGGTGGTCCGTGAAGGTCCTGCGTGTGTCTTCACCTCCAAAACTCAAGAACACGTCGTACACGCGATCGTCTTTGGAGGATGAAGCCATCAATTGTTACTCTAGGGATTTCTTGGCAGCACAAATCAAATTTGAGATCTACGGACAACCGTAAAGGCAAAGTCAAACTCCGAAATGAAAAGTGGGAACTGGTAAGTATTGAGTCAATTAAGATCGATCGACCCACCCATTTTTCCTTTTGATCCAACGGTATCAAAAAGCTCAGCAAGGTAGAAAATGTTTGTTTTTAGAGCAACTCCACCACATAGGGGCAGGCCGGCACAAAGCTTAAAAAGCAGCCCAACTTGCCTAAAAAATGCTCCAACCGATCCAACTAGGCTGGCCTCCTGCCGGCCCAAAACGTGTTGGGCTATGTCACGTCACACTATCGTAAGCATGACATCATAGGCTACTTCTGCTTTTTTTTTTTGCGTCAGGTGCGTGGGAAACATGCGCGAGTGGGTGAGGCCCACCTGTGTAGGCGCAACAGAGTGGAGAGTCGGGATGCCACGTGGCCGGCTATGGACTGTTGGATTTCCAACGACTAATTTTCTGGACAGTTGGATTTCCAATGGTAAAAAAAATTTGAAAATCAAATCCAACAGCTAGTGACATGGCGCGTTCTAGGCTATCCGATCCCGAGATCAACAGTCCACAATTTTCGTCCAAAAAATGAAAACAAAAATACAAAACGGTCAAACCGTTGCCCACATGTCCACATTTGGGCTGTTGGATTTGAATTTTTTTTTCAAAACCAACGGTCCAGATTAATTAACTTAATAAAAATTTATTAAAAATTGTTTAAAAATACATAAATTTTTTTTTTAAATTTATTTTTTTTTTTCTATAAATACCTATCCATCATCTTTCACCTTCATCGGATAATGACATGTGGCATGACAAGATTGATTAAAAATCATATCTGAAATTAAAACTATTTTATATTATTTTATTAAAAATTAATAATATTTTAAATGGCTGGATGCCAGCACATTTTTTTAGAGGTGAAGATGCATTTGACCAATTAGTGTTCATTGGGATCAATCACTATTCATTTGAGTGGATTAAATGGGTTGAGTGCGCATTTTTAGGGATGAACTTGCACTTAACTAAGATAAATTTTATTTGAACCCAACTAAGAAAGAAGAAACAATTTTATAAAGCCAAACACAAACAACAAAAATTTCTCTCTCTACACCCATTTTATCTAATCCGGTGAACCTAACCCTAACGACAGCAATCCTTCTCCAAAATCGTCGCCACCCATCATCCCCTTACACTTTTTTTCTATTTTTATAATATGATGAAGAAAGTACCTTTTTTTTTTTTTTCTAGTTTGTAATCGTATGCATAGAGTTACGATCTAGAGACACCTTTTTACACACATTTTTGTGACTCATTCTGTAACTGTAACCTTTCTTAAGAATCCAACCTTTTTTATATTATTAAACAAATCCAAAACCATTAAGACATTAAAATTTAGTGAAGAAAATTGATTTGAATAATTTTTTGTAGAAATGATATTTAAGAAGGATACAAGGATACACGGTTTGATCGTAAAAATACATTACAGAATGGCCCCACTTATCTTATCCACATTAAGTGTGTTTCCATATCCTCCTAACCATATATACATATACATATATGTATATATTTCAGAAGTAACCCATGGGCTCAAAGTCCCTGCAGATAGCGTATTATTATGCTTATTAAGTTTTGAGAAATCAAACCTTTAAGTATACATTTAGGAAGTTAGTACTGACACACCCCAACTTGGTTATCCAATTGGACATCAAAATTGAGGCATGCTGGCCGACATTCGAACGGGTAATGAAAGCCATAACATACAACGTTAGACCATAGTTAAAACTAAATTAACCAAGAGTAAGAGTGCACAATACGGGAATGAACCCTCATTACAATGCGTGAAGCAACAAGCATGGTTAACACTAGCAAGGAATGCCCTGCGATGCTGCGGGATTAGAAGTCATGAAAACTTTGTATACAATACCTCAACACAAATGTATATTAAAATCGTGATAAGATAGGAAGAGATCCCCTTGTTGTATGTAGCAAGTATGATATGTTCCAAACTCCAATGACCATTCTTCCAGTTCAGTTTACGCTATTAATTTATTTTGGTCATCCACACTAGCAGAGAGTACACATTTTGTGTGTGTGAACAAAATAGGTATATAATTGTTATTTTCTAAAAAATGAGGGTAAAATAAGAAAAATAAGGATATAATTGTCATTTTATCAAAAGGTACGTCATTTTGTCAAAAGCCCTCCTCTTAATAGAATAGATAACCTCTAAGCTGCTTCCCCCAGCGATACCCTAACGTCTCCTTGCTCATATGTGGCTCTGACACATCCTGCTTAAAACGAAACATCAAAACAAAGTGTCAAATTTTAAACAACATAACTCAAATTTGACATCTATCACAATAGATAAATCCAAAATTCGATCCAAATCAAAATTGAAGAATCTATTTAACTTCAAATTTTGACATCAATCACAATATACCACGCAAACAAACCAATCATAAGCACATTATCATATAGTCTGATAGAAAGCAGCTAAATAAAATGAAGAGCATAATTCTTCAGTTAATTTCTTCAGTCACATAAACATACACATTACAACAAATACCATTGCAATCTTGTGGCCAAAAAGGACGAATACTATTCACATAAGCATGTAACTTTGTACAAAATGTGTATCATGCGAACAAATAGAATATCCCTAGTTATATGATCAAGCTTTGTTCCTTTACAAAATATGTAGCATGCTACATATTGTATTTGAACTCCATTATACGATCAGAGTTGGAAGGCTTTGATTGGCAATTTCTCATGAAAGAATTCTGAAACTAAGAATTTTAGACGATTAGACAGATTGCAAAAGTAATCTGCCCTAGTCTATATAGAAAATTTTTTCTCCACCAGTCTGAGTTAGCCACTGCTTCAACAAAATGAACCAAGCAAACATTTGGTCCACTTTTGACAAAAAACAAAACAAAAAAACAATAAAAAAAACCTTTTGGTCCACTCTTTCTCCTTCCATGACACTTAAGGAATGTGAAGTTCTAAAGAGTGAAAAAAAAGCCTTGAAAGATGGATACTATTGGCTGTCTTCTATTGTAAAAAATTGTCTCTCATTTTTGAAAATGAGCTTGTCCTCCATTACCCCTTAAGATCTCTCCATGCCAAATGAGTATTGTTCTCTAAAAATTATTTAATTAATTTTTCTTCTTTACTGCGCTCTTTGTATTTGTTCGTTAGCTAGCCTACGGTAAGCCTTCAATAGTCATACGATCTGAAATGGAAATAATATAAAGCCTAACAGGAATAAATATAATCCAAAGGCAAAACTTGAGCCTAATGCCATCAGCCAAAAGGAAGGAAGACCAAATTTTACACACTAGGTGACGCAACTTGATCCGAAATGTTCATCTGGACTTCGAATAGAGTCGTGCTAGCCGACACAAGGAAAGTGACGAAGCCATAAAATGTAGTAATGTGGAAAATATGAGTAAATTTAAACCTAAAGTGACTAAATGCAAGAGTCCGCATGTGAGCGGGATTGAAACCAATTCACACATGCTGTCAGAGCATAAGTAAAGTACAGTAAAAGTAAAATAAGAGTTATACCATCTGAAGTAATATCCTACGCCAACATTTGCCAAGAATCCTCATTGACATGAAAGGTCTGTCACTAAAACCTGGATGAGCGAAAAACAAGGGTGAGTGGGCCTAAAAATGAAGCTTTGTAAAACCTTTCGAAAACGTAATAACCCATCACCATAAAACAATTATAGTTTCCAAACATAGCATACTACGTATAGTTTACCGTAAACAGTAATATCATCGAGAATGCAATACTTCATAATATTTCGTAAATAAACACATAACATCCGGTAATCATAATACCTCGAATAAACGAACATATACTAACAGGTGCTCATTGACGTATGCTGACATACGAGTTCATGCAGAGGTATTCTGACATGAACAAGACTAGGTGTAATAATGATTTACGCTCTAGTACTACTATCGTGAAGACTAGCACTATGCACGTCACATACGAGCCCTAATTGCCTATACCAATCTAGGATAGGATTGGCACCTACAATGGATTCAAAGTAAGTGTACGGTGCGATGTGAAAATACACGTGAAGACTGGCCCTGACTCGAGCGAGTACTAACACCA
Organism: Pyrus communis; assembly: GCF_041283825.1. NCBI lineage: Eukaryota > Viridiplantae > Streptophyta > Magnoliopsida > Rosales > Rosaceae > Pyrus > Pyrus communis. The sequence goes on from NC_142574.1 coordinate 3,131,575, forward strand.
TTGTAGCACACGATGAGTAGATAACATAATTATGATCATGTAACGGTAAATTGATAATTCTAGTCAATATAACACTATTCATGGCCACAAATATAATTAAGGCATCCCATAATAGTATGCATACATGTGCATCTCGCAGGATTCAGAATAATTTCATAATTCTCAACATTACTACCTTTCTTATAAACGTTAATTTAGTTATGGCAATAACGTAGAAAATTCATTATTAAATATATATGTGGAAACTAAACAAATATATATATATATATATATATATATATATATTATATAAAAGAAAAGATCCATTCACAGATACTTGCGAGGTTGCAGCCATTCGACCTAGGAAAGTCGGAGTCTTTGATATTAATCGCACCTATTTGTAGTTCAAAAAGTGGTCGGAGATGGCCAGAAAATGCCTGCAAAACGTTGGAGGTAGCCAAAAACTCTTGATGAGACGAAGAGAGTGGTAACTTTCTCGAAGGCTGACTCGCCATGGTTTGGCTGAAAAATGGTCGGAAAAGTCACGGCCCGATTGAGAGGTGGGGACAAAACAAAGCTCGTGGTGCTCTTAGTTTGAGCGGTGGTGATCAGAAATTTGTGCACCATGTGTGCACAGTGAGAAAGGGGGGAAGAGAGCGTGAGGGAGGGAGGAAGAAGGGAAAGTAAGAAAGGGAGAGAGAATTTTGAGTGGGGTGTGGGCCCACCAAAAGAAAAATTCTTCAAAGAAAATAATAAAATAGTAAAATAATCAAGGACCAAGAATCAAATATGCAAAATTACTAAAGTACCATCATATTTCGTAAAATTTCAACCGTAACTCTGATTTCAATTCCGCTTGCGCCCATGCACTTGTAATAACAAGTACTACACAAATACAATAAAATAGCAGCTCGTACGCGTCACAAAATGACGGTCAACGACAATCAACAATCTCACCTCAATAGGCATTTTGGTCAATTCACACTTTTCAAATTAATAAAGCCATAAAATCAAGAACAGGTTGTTACACTAGGTCCCAACGCGTTTGATAAAGAAAGCCCAAAACAGAAAGAACAATTTAAAAACTGTGTATAGATGGTCGATTGTGTTCAAAAACACTCTTAGCAAAGGAAGGTCTATTTTGAAAAGCTCTCCCCTTTATATTACTTCGTGACCTTCTGAACTATATCCTAAGGTCAAAAAGGAGGAATTAATAATACATTTGAGCACACTGTGGACGTTAGCGGAAAAAAAGAACATGAGTGGAACTGCATGCTAGACACGTAAGACATGGGTAAGCCTTGGAATGGGAGTGAGAACTCACTATTTGCTAATCAATGCCGAATATGTCACAGTTTATTTTCCACACTGGATTTGTCAGCAACTCATAAGCGCATTGAATCTGCACTTACATGCAAATGTCATACTTAGATCAATAGTATCAATGAAAGAACAGAGAGCAAGCCAAAATACTAACTACGAAAGCTACACATTCTAAAAGCATTGAAACAGTTGTTATCATATTACTTCTACACGAAAATAGTGAACAGAAAGCTCACACTTTTAAAAAACAAAATGTGTCTTTTCCTTGCTATCAGTTCCGTATGATCGTATGCTATTCTATATAGAAATCGTGTAACGTATTCAAAATGTTAGTAATAAAAAATGCCCAATGCAACCTGTTTTCCCTAGTTTCTTTGGTAAAACCACATAATTTTACCATCTCATAGCATATGTGATAAACACTTATTTTTAGCTACACCCCTTGGAACTAGATTGTAATCTCACTTTGCTTCCTGTAACCCAAAAATCGTTACTTTACTCCCTGAAACTCAATGTTCACTCCACTTTGCCCCCTAGAACTCGATTTTGATCCCATTTTGCCCCTTGAAACTTGAAAGTCATCTCTATAAAACTCAAAATTCGCTTCACATTGCCTTAAGATTTGTTAATTTCTTATGTATGTGGTTTTGATTTGGGTGCACCAACCTAATCAATTTCTTTTTTATTTTTTTTCATCTCTTTAATTACCTTTAAACTTACCTTTAAACTTAATATTCTCTAATTATTGAATGTTAAAGCATAATGGAGATTTATAATCAAATTTATTTCACATGTAGCATAGTTTTATTGGGTGTTGGGTCTCACACATGTTTTAGGAGGCGACCTATAAGTTTTAGGGAGTGGAGAGAGTCCACAAGTTAAAGTGGGACGAATTTTGGGTTTCAAAGAGTAAAGTGGTGACTTTTGAGTTACATAGGGCATAGTGAGATTTTGATTGAGTTCGAAGGGGCGTAGCTAAAAATAAGCCTTTGATAAACCAGGCTGCATGAAGTTTTCTATCTACATGTAACAATAAAACTGAACCTCGTGGAGAAACCACATAATTCACTAACCTTGACAAAGTCAGAAGTATCAGAATCCTGCCTGTCTGAATTCCTGAAAAAAGCATGAAATTTTGAAGCATTACAAAGTGTGCTTTTTAAAACTTGGACACATGGCCTTCTTCTTCTAGAAATTATCAAAACTAATCAAATTGTGGAATTCCAATCGTTAAAATGACATACCAGACTGAAGAAATATTGTCGTACGCCTCTCATTTCTTCAATGAAGCTATAGCTCCTTATACCAAGAACCGTAACAATTCAATCAAAAGTGAGACCAAGTTTATGCAAAGTAAATACATACACAATAACATTATATTTGACAACCCCACCACCCCCAAAAAATTGAGAAGCTGCATATAAAAGTACCTTCTTTAATTCCTCTGGAAGACAACCTTTAATAAGACCAATTGTCTTTATGGCCATTTTGTGTCAAATTATCAATTCAAACAGAGCTTTTCCTGCATATCAAAGTGTTCTATTAGCTTCTATCTTATTGAATTCTGGCACCGGCACGCTAATCTTATGTTGTTTGCTGAAATCTAATCAAAATGCTAAATTGCAATAGTCTAATCATATCAAAGTCGACGAATTCAGAATATTAACCATCACGGCAGATGGCATTAGAAAAAACTGTTGAGCAAGAACCCAAGAATCAAGCAGTAAAATTCAAGGAAAAAAAAAACCTCAAAGCTGCAATATTTAATAATAATATCTAACTGAAATGCTCTATAAACTTCAGCAGTTAGAAGATCACACCAGCAAATGCATCAAAAGAACAAAAAACTATATGAAAATTACAGAACCTAGATGAAAGGAAAACAAAAAAGCATCAATAAAATGAGAAACAGAAGAACTCACCCAAGAATTAGAGTCCCAAGAAAGCTGCAGGTTGATTTGATATGCCAAAGTGCACTGCTTTTATATATCAATGTTTGAAACAATCTTTCAAATTTCTAAAAAAATAATAATACTTTGAAATAATGAACAGAATCACCCTTTTGGTCCAAAAGAGAGAAACAAATAATAAAAGAACAGAACCCAGAACCCTTTAAAGCCAATTACATGTGGGGGTGGGGTTGTGGGATCACAATAAGTCCAAATTTTTTTTGCACCGCCCATGAAAATTAGACATTGACATTGATTCACAGAGAAGAATATGGACAACGACAAAGATGGGATGCGGGGTGGATGAGAATAGAGGGAATAGACACAGACCAAAAATATAAACTAAAGAAAAAGAAAAAATCATATGAAGAGATTGTATAACAACTAATGGCATATATATATCAAGGACACAAATAGTTGCAGAGGCGTGGATTATACCTTTTCATCTTGGATTTGAGAACTTCGTGGCCTCCGCCTTATTTTTGAACAGCAGATTTGAGCTCTGTGGCGCTCAAATTAAATGGTTCATCCAGGCATGGGCTTCAGATCTCACTAACTCTCTGCAAGCATCGGCTTCCTCCTCAATTTCCGTCATCTTCTCTCTGTGCTCTCTCCCTCCTCACTCACTCAATCAGGGCAGTGGCAACCGCACCCTCCTCACCAAATCCCTCAATTCCATCGAAACCCAAACACCCCAAATGCCGAATGACAAAAAGGCCTCTGCCAATTTCCAATCCTGTTCGTTGGATTTGGACTGTAGACAGGGCAAAACGTCATTTAACCTTCAGGCCTTTAACCGTTTCAGTGGTCCCAATTCCCAAACCACCACCGAAGCTCACTTCCCGCCCAAAATTCAACAACCCAAAACGGACCTAAATCAGGTCAGTGGCGCAACCGTAATTATATCAAAACAGAGGGCCTAATTCTTATCCAAGATGAACAGTACAATTTACATCCCAACTTTAGAATATGTAAATTGCAGCAGAGAATATTCCCATAACCATAATGAGCAGGATGGATATTATAAAACTAATAGGAGGTAGATTGACATCCTTGTCATACTCACTTGAACATGTCATAAAATTGGCTGATTCATTGACTAATTTTTCCTGCCCCAGGTAAACCCCTATTTTCTGCACCCTCAGATGAATATCGTCAGTACTCCCGTGTCCTACAAAGTGGGCGTCAACATTTAACCTGTCCCCACCGTTCACATTGAGCTTATTGTTTGATAAACGTCCCAGCCAAATATAACTGTCATGGTGCTTTATTACGGTGGCATACATTGGAGGGCTGGAAATCTCAGTTTCTTTGGTACGATTTTCAACACGGATGCGAAGAGAATCACCAGATTGGGAGTCATCTGAAGAATAAACGATGCACAGAGTCAATGCTTTTGCATCATAGCCAAAACATTGCGGCACAATTATTTCATCCTTAGGGTCAACGCATGTAAACCCTGATGGAAGATCATATCCGGGGAGAAAAAGATCACCATTTCCGCTCACGGTCCATTCCTATACCATGGAGTAAGATTAGTACAAAAGAGTTAATACATGCATGTATCTATAAGCTGTATACGGATGGGTGCAGAGAGAGAGAGAGAGAGAGAGATGACCTGTAGGATTGCTTTTTTAAAAGCAGCAGTGAGATTGGTGCACCCTTCCATATGAATCCTTCTCATAGTGTTTAACGACTTATCCAAGCCTAGAATCTCTGTGAGTTTGGGGGAGTGATTCAGATGCAGTTCTACCATAATCGACATTTTTGAAAAATTTGGCATCTTTTTCAATGCAATGCACTCATCCGCTTTCAGGATTTCCAAATTAGATGGTAAATCTGGGATTTCCTGAAGCTTTTTGCAATTTGCAACAGATAAATACTTAAGGTTCTTCAAGTGTACTACAGAGTAGTGAATCTTGGACAAACTCTTACAGGCTTCGAGTATCAATATCTCAATATTTGGGATTCTTGAAAAGTCTGGTGATTGTTTCAGGTGATCACAATAACCAAGATTGAGAAACTTCAACTTTCCAAGTGACTGTGAGACAAAAAGGGAAAACAAATATAAAAAATTCAAATAGAAGACAGAAAGCATGATGTTGGCATTTAAAAAAACCTGGCGAAAAGAATTGATAGTTTGGTAGGGTTTGTATTGTACCTCATTGGAGTTCTTCCAGACTTGTATATTGCTACAACTCAGGTCGATGTCAACTACGTTTGGTTGATTAAAATCTTCTGGTATGTCCTGCAGAGGAAAGTCAGACAAACTTAACCATCTTAACTCTTCAGAAAGATGTTCGCAGTCTCCAGTGAAATTTACGCCTTTGATTTTGAGTAATCTCAGACTCCGCATATTTATGAACGCTTCTGTACTGAAGCTAAGCTTGTCGGGTTCTGGAAAATCTAGAGCAATTCCTTCGATTTCTTCCGTTCCCTGTTTGAAAGGAAAAGAAACTAAAGTAAGACAAGGGTTATTTGCTTAGACTTTAACCGGTGCAGAGCACCGGTACTGGATCAATGACATAGAGTTTGCTTAGACATTAGTTTTGTTTTAACAATCAAAATTAGTCATCTGTGCTACAGGGATAATTTTTATAATTCAGTAAATAAAATATTTTTTTTCTCCTTTATTACGAACATGTATTAAATGCAATTTGGTTGAGGATGTACTTACACATTTATTCTTCAATACGTGTTCTACATCTTTATGATGCCACAATCTACAACGACTTCCAAGCTTCTTGGGGGATTTTGCACGTACGATTTCTCTGCCTGTGTCTCGAATCAAACGATGCATCATCAGATTGCCTTCTTGATCAAAAGTTACAAGGCATCGCTCATGGAGTTGTGTAATTCCTATTGCTGGATTACATTCACACCCATTCAATATTGCCGTGACACGGTCCTTGTCCATTCCAATAAAAAAACAGGATATATCAAGGAATATATCCCTCACCTGGTCATCAGTAAGCCCGTCATAACTTATCTCAAGAATTTTGTGAATTTCCTGACAAGGCTGTAATGTTTTCCATTTGTTCAATGCACTTGTCCATTGACTTGGGCGTTTCGTAAGTAGGTAAGAACCTACAACTTCAAGTGCAAGTGGTAAACCCCCACAATAATCAACAGCTTCTCTTGAGACTTGGAGATATTCTTCATTAGGATAACTCTTTCCAAAGGCACACTGACTAAGGAGCTCAAGAGCTTCATCTATATTCATTGCTGGCAGAGAACGTATCTCATCCGCTTCAAGTGTCCGTAGCAAATGTTCATCTCTTGTTGTTATAACAATTCTACTTCCTGGACCAAACGAGTCACGTTTTATAGCTAATTTATGTATCTGTGCCACACAGTCTATATCATCAATTATGACAAGAACCTTTATGTTGCCAAGTCTTCTTTTTATCTCGTCGGTCCCTTCATCAGCCGTACTCACCTTTATGTGGCCCGATCCCAATATATTAGACAGAAGTATGTTTTGCGAAGCAACCAGTTCCTTATCTTTTCTCACATTTGGAAGAAAAGATGCACCATCAAACTTGTGCTGGTATTCGTTGAAAATAGCTCTTGCAATTGTTGACTTACCTAGTCCGCCCATCCCCAAAATTCCAATTATGCGAACATCATCTGATCCTTCAACATCTAAATAATTACTTATTTCTTTCACGCGAGAATCTATTCCAACTGGATTCCTGGCTAGACTTAAGTGTGTTTTCTTCAGTAAGTCAGCAATCTGGAGAACAACTTTCCTGATAAACCTTCCTTGATACCTGGAATTAAAATTCATAACTAAGGAAAAGTAAGATTTACTATGAGAATGAAGGATTAAAATGTAACAATATACATAGAGCGGTGATTAACGTGTTTATTTCATGTTGGTGACACATCATTTGGTTTGCAAATTTGGTTTAAAATTTTTGGTTACTAGTTAAACTTCTACAAACACTCATCAGCGCACGCACTGATATCTAGTGAGATAGATCAAGCGTTTACAATTAAATTTTGAAAAACAAAACGATTTAAAGAATACTTTGTTAAAGGAAATATTTATTACCCGTTATTCACTCGAAAATGCTCGCCGCTCAACTTTGCAGCTGCATTAAGAGCATTTCTCCACTTCTGGACCTCTTTTTCCTTAGACTTTTGTATTTTTTCATGGATCTGAAACGCCTTTGCAAAACTACCAGTCTGATGCCTGACATCTGAAGGATCAACATCGTAGAAAATCGGAAAAACCAGTTGACCCTGTCTTCTTCTGCACTCCATGATCTCCACCACCTCCTCAAGACACCATCTGGACCACGCATACCCCTTTGAGAACACGATGGCAGCAAGTCTAGACCCTTTGATTGCTTGCTTCAGTTTTTCTTCTATAGCATCCCCTCTAGGTAGCTTGTCCTCGTCCAGAAAGACATTGAACTTCTTGTCTTTTAATGTACAGTAGAGGTGGTCAGTGATGCCCTTGCGTGTTTCGCCTCTAAAGCTCAAGAACACGTCGTACTTGCTGCACGTGGTATCCATCGATCTGTTTGCAAGTCAGCGATTCTCTGATGTCTGATCGGAACTGCAAATGGCACCAGGGGCAGATGGTTTTTGAATTGAGCTTGGAAAGTAAAGTCAACTACACACCGCGTCAAGTCTACCCCCTAAACCTACCACGCCCCACCCCCACCCCCACCCCCCCCTCTCTCTCTCTTCCAAAACACAAAAGGGGTTAAAATATTAATATATATTTTTAATTTTCACTGTTAATTCTAAAATAACCCCTACTACGATATTTCCCCACTTACAATCACTATTTCCTCAACAACGAAATTCCTTCCTACGATAATCCACAAGCAAATAAATGATCATCTAAATACTCTGTTGTGTAATTATACACTCCATTAACTAATATATAATTATTATCAGTTACTAATTTCTTACCCCTTAATTCAAAAGGGCATCCATACTTATTCGTTATATAATGTCTTCTATCCTTATTCGTATGTCCCTATTGCGAATTTGGCTGACATACCATCCATTCCTTTTCACACTAAATGTAAATTTAGGACTCCTGATATCTTTTTTGCACTTAATCTTATATAATTTTTAAAGTCTTTATCTGTCATTTTATAAATAAGCAAACTTATAATTAAAATTTTCATTTAAAAGTGATGGAATAAGAGCACTCTGATTTTTTTGATCTAGAAATAATAGCACTATAAAAATATTGGAAAAAGTGGATATAAAAGAAAGTTGAAAACCAACCATAACGCCACCCCAGAATAAGGGCATTCCCCATAGCAGCTGCCACCACCCCTGGCCTTCTCCATACTAAGCTCCATCATCCACCCATCTCTCTTTCTTCTCTCCATGAAGTAGAAACGAGCAAAAGAAGCTGAGGAACGAACCACCGAGACCAATTGATCGATGACCATGTCCATGGAAGTCGCAGATAGAGTTCGGCCTTGGATGCGCCATAGAAGAGCTATATGTATCATATAACATCCTCAACTATGTCCACTGGGTTATGCTAGTGAAGAAACCATGGTTCATCATCCGAAGGTGAAGCTGTACAACTCCGGGTTACGCCGAAGAAGAGGTATATACGTAAATCTCCTCAACTGTGTCCTATGGCCATAGACATCTACGTACCCGTGTTGTGTGGATGTACTATATGATAACCCACTAGATAAGTACCGAAAACATACCTCAAAAATCTCATATCAAATCCGAAGCTCAAAGCTCAAAGTCTCATTTCGTAAATCCATAATAACCCATATTCATAAATACGTAAAGTAATCATATTCGAAAGCCATAGAATTTCATATACTTAAATCCAGTAATCCATAACCGTTTGTAAAAACGTACTTTCGCTAAATTATGAACATTTCGTAAATCATAATTATAGAAATCCGTAAAGCATACTATAAAACATATTTAAATCATGAAATATGAATGCATGCTAGGCTAATATTTTATAAAAATATATAAGTTAAGAAGGGGCCCACTCACAAGTTTTCCATTACCCAAAAGCCACTCGAACTAGCGAGGATGGTGCCACTTCCCATCGTCAAACCTAACCACATATAAAGGTCATTTAGTAAAACTCTATCTAAACGATATAATCTAGGAAAACGAACGGTAACTTCGGATTCGGCACATTGAAAAACCTTAGGAATGACCTAGGTTTCCCCCCACGCGCCACCGCACGAGGCGGCGGCCTAGAAGGCCACCCAACAGTTGGCATCCCCAACTTGCCAGAAAATCAACAATTTTAAAAATTCTCAAATTTTACAAGAATGAAAATCTCAATGAGAGAAACAACTTTCATACCTGAGCCGAAGTCCAATTCGATCGGACGCACCTCAAATCACCCTCGAAAGGGTCGAGTGGTCGGAAATTAGGAACCTTGCTGTTCCTTCTTCAAAGGTCTGACGACTGTGATTATGGTCGGGTTTTACTCCTGAAAGGGATGGCTACCAACCCCAGGTGGTGCGCCACCGTGATTGATGCCGAAAAAGATGATCACCGTTCTAGGGTTTACGAAGAACAACAGATCTTTTGAGTTCGAATCTTCAAATATGGTGATCAAAAGGTGAAATTGAAGGTAAAGGTTCAATTAGGTTCGAAGTGATGAACAAGATGGTACAAGTCCTGTCGTCAACGATGATCGGAATAAGGAGATTCAGCCGGGTCGGGTCAACAGGTCGAAGGAAAAGTCCGGGTTTGGTAGGTCTCTCCTTCCCTCATTTCCCTCCTTGCTCTCTATTATGATTGGTCACTCAATCTTCTTTCCCTTCCCGATTGGTCCGCACCCCTCCTTATCTCTCATTTCCCTTCTTTCTCCTTCATCCATCTCTCTCATTTCTCTTCTCAGCCTTCCATCCTGGCCACACACTTAGCCCAACGATTTTGCTCCAGCAAAATCTGGAACCTTCCAAATTATGGTCAAATGATCATTTTGCCATCAACTGCATTCACTTATAAATTTTCGTTATAACTCCAAATTACATCCTGCTTGCGCCCACGTGTCCGTAGCGACAAGTACTACAAGGATATGCTAAGAAAATGCATCTTACATGACACAACAAGACGGACAACAAAAGTCAATACATTTGCTTTGAAGGACATTTTTGTAATTTCACATTTCAAAATTATAAAATTCGTAATATTTAGGTACGAATCATTACAGTGTGACTAGTTCCTGACAATGAGATGGTTTCTATTTTATTGCTCATTCTGCTATTTTAAGATTCTAAAATTGTAATAATATTGTAAGCCTCAAATTCCATCCCAAACTAATGTTAGCATAAAACCCAAAAACTATTTGATGTATTCACAGTAATTGATATTCGAAAAATCTATGGATGCTCACATATTTATCTTTACTTTATTACAAGAAAATTAAGCAAAGCAAAACTCTTATTGATCTTGTAATTAATCAAATGCCAAAATTGTATGGCGAATCAAAACAATCAATGCACAAATGCTATCTCCATGACTCCATATGCAATCAAATCCATTCCAACCCAAACTTGATATAAATCAAACCAATTGAAAATCAGGAATTGACAATAAAATGTGCATGTGCCGCCCCCAACAATTAAATATATTGAGATTCATACATGAAATAATGCATAACCATAGACTCTTTAATAAAAAAATAGAAGAATATATATAGACCTACACTAATTTATTTATGCAGTAAAGAATGATTCCAGACATCTCATATAAATCACAAGTTGGCATCTATAGGGATTTCGAGTTTAATCATGCTCATCACCGGACCCATATTCGTCAACCCGACTAAGACTCCTCGACTCCACATCAACGAAACAAACTATCCATCAATGCTTGAGAACTATCCATGCGGATTGCCATCACTCCATATTCCCGTGGATCATGTACTATTGCAGATTATCGAAATAAATCTCCATTGTTACAAGTTTGCCGAACCAAAATCATCATTAAAAAAAAAAAGACAAATTATGAACGTTAATATCTCTTGAACAAACAAACAACTTATTAATGTCTCCAAATCAAGATTTCATCTTTCTGTTATCGTATTTATATTTGGTTTGTACAAGGCATATAGGAAAACTAATGAAAATGGTTTGAAAACTTTGAGTTTTAACCAAAATGACAAAAAGGTGTTGTAAGTGAATAGTACCAGAAGTGATTTTTTAGAGTAAAAATATCTTCATCGTTAAAAGTGAACAATACCATAAGTGTTTCGTTAAGACTCTCTATGTGCACATCTTCATTATCACATTCATTAATTCAAACTGATTAGACCCCACGAAAAGCCACGGATAATTGACAACAGCAATAGCTCATGTGCTTACATTCCATAACCACCCCATGAATCCTTGATTAATATTATAAAAATTCATCATTATGGAATCAAATTCACAGAGGAAAAATTAATAGCCGTACAAAATTAATAGATCAATTCCATCAAATTGAATTCAACACTTAGCCATCATTCGTTTGGCAACAATTGCAAAAATTACAAAATTGTATCGTGGCAAACATGATACGCATACAACAAACTTAATTCAAATCCTACAGATTTTCTCACAAACTAAGTTTGACCCATGCTAAATTACCATCACGTCTTTTGCGCTTTTAATTTAATACTTTCAATTTGAATTTAAGACCAAAATCTTAAGCTCTGATGCCACATATAAGATTAAACTTATCAAAAATATAAGGTAAGAGATTAAACTCATGAACCACAAATTTATACAAGTATTAAAATCACAATTTGATAAACACAATGATAAACTAACTCATAAAAGGAGTAGAAGAAAAGCCAAAGCAAACTTCTAAATAATGCACCTTCTCCTCTCTTGCAAAACCAAAAGTACTCAACCTAACAATAGGTTTTAGTTCAATATTGAGCGTACGTTTTGTGAGAGCAGTGACCACTATTTATAATAGATCAATCCTAATAATTCTCCTATTAGAATCACCATAGGATACCAACTATGAATCCAAACATATTATGAGTGCATCAGCAAAATAGACTTCTTGTCCCACAAGGACTAGGATCATCAGAATTAAATCCTACCAGAATTAGGATAGTTTTAAACTTTCTAGCAAGACTTTTCTATGTCAATTGAAACACTACGACCGACAATAATATTCAATTTCATACTCATATTCTAACAAAAATCTAATACTTATTTTACTGTTTGTACTTTGAATTTCTTAGTAAATAGTAAAAATCATGACTGAACTCCAACTTTGATGTAATCATAGAATGTTGTAGCACAATTGAACATTTGGTTGAAAAATTGTAGATACAAGTACAAAGAATCCACGCAAATGTCATCTATTGACCAAATTATGCTACTATCAATTTCAAAATTTGTTTGCTCAAGTTTTTATTTTGAATTATGAAATATCAAATATTTTAGCTTTCATTATACAATATATATATATATATATGTGTGTGTGTGTGTGTGTGTGTGTGTGTGTGCACGCTTTTTTCTTCTTAAAATTTGTATTTTTAAAAGTAGGTGAAAAAAAAAAATTGAAATATGAAAACGAGATGGATGTCAAACGATCCCTAAGCTTTTGATGTTTTTTACCTGCCTGTAAATTGACAATCGCTATTTGCTTGTAGCCTTCGAATTGGCACAAAGGTTTAGGTTTTTGAAGTGTGAAATTTGTAGAACCAATTCGAAAATTTTCTTCTCACAATTTAAATTTGTTTAATGTAAATATCAAATGAATAAAAATATTATAAGGGTTAATTACTATACAAAATAAGTATAGTATATGAAAAATACGTACGTCCATTATTTGATAACTTTGATACTTAAAAAATTTTGCAATTCTTATAAATTTTAATATTTATTTATCTCTGTTTTCTTAATAATATGTTAAAAACGAATAGAATATGTGAATTTTATGTGTATTGTTGAAACTAGTGATGCATTTCTATAGCCTTTATAGTGAAGTTCACTCCTTTGATATTAAAACTTATGTTATTTTAGTATTAAATGGAAAAAAGTATACATATACATGTAAAAAAAATAGACGTATTATTTGAAAAGTATGTACATATATATGTGTATTATACGTGCATTCACTAACCATGAGTATCCAAATCACAATTTCACAATTTTGTTGATGGTCTGCCATGGAACCAGATCCCCTCTTGAGCAAAGAATTCAGGCCGTTAAAATTTGATTAAACGGCTGCAATTATTATAATTTTTAATGAAACTCTCTGTTTATACCCGTTAGATCAATACGTAACAGAAAAGGCTAAAAGCACATGGCAGAGTGTAGAGTCTGTAAACCCGACAGATCCCCAATCATTCTACCAACTTTTTGACAAAAGTCATTTTACGTACTTCTTTGGGCTGCTTTTGCTTCTGTGTCCGTGTCCGGCTCCAAAAGCAGATCCAGGGAAATGTATGTACCACTTTTTTTTTTTTTTTTTTTGCCGTTTATGAAGACCCATGTTTATATTTGTTATTGATTTTTTTTTTTTTTAAATTTACTCAATTGAAAAATCGATTTCTCAAACAAAAAAATTGAAAAATCGAAAATAAACATGAGTATACCGAAAACACTTTCCCTCTTTATTGTTGTGCAAAAGTTATTCCAACAAGAAAAATAGCATTTGAGTTTTATTTTAACCACTCCTAGTGCACATACTCCAATTGTTAAAACTAAATTTAAAGTTTTGAATCCAACGTTCTCTTTCCAATTAATATTCTTGACTCCTGTTATTTCTCCTCTACAGGCTCTACTACACGTATCCAAATGATTTTTTTTTCGTCTTTATAATGATGTTCTATATTTAAGGGGAGAGGTATAATTTACTCTAAGACTGCCTCCAAATCTGGGCTAAAAAAAAGTCAAAATATCCCACTTAGACCATCTTCAATAGTTGGGCTAAAAACCAAATATTTTAGCTTGCAAAATTTAGCTTTTAGCCCAGAAAGAGCTTTTCTGCTCCAACCGTTCTGGCCCAAAATTTTAGCTCGGGATTATTAAAAAACGAACTTAGACTATTTTTTTTTCTTAAATTAAATTAAAAATAAATAAATATGTAGACTATCGTAAATTAATTTTATGAACGTTTTAATCTAAAAAAAATTTAAATTCCAATAAATATTGAAAAATCACTAAATTTTCCACAAAGCAATCCTTCAACTTTCACCAATCTTTCAACCCTGGGCTAACTTTCAACTCACCAACTGTTCAACACCAAACTTTCAATTCACCAACCGTTCAACACCAAACTTTCAACTTTTATCAACCGTTCAACACTAAACTTTCAACTTTCACCAACCGTTAACTTTTAACTTTCACCAACCATTCAATTTTCGTCAATCATCCTCTAGATAAACATATGTCTAATATTTGTTGATCACACAACCTTTCAACCTTCAATCATCCTCTATATTCACCAATTTTTCAACTTTCAAAGAGTTTTTGTTTCCTGAAAATCCTCAATATTTCATCAATGGGTGATAGAAGAAGGCGTAGCATGGCAATGGAGATGGCACAATACCAAGTAAGGATTGAGATTGAGGATGCAGAATTGTTCAACACCGAAGTTGAACTTGTCAACTCGTTTATGCAATCTGAGCACCACGGCGAATCTAGTCATCGTGGTTCTGTCACGGGGCGTTCATATGTGCAGCGTGATAGAGAAGAGTGTCATGACCGAATGATGAAAGATTATTTCATCGAGCGTCCGAGATTTCCTGCTCATGATTTTCGGAGGCGATTTCAGATGAGGAGAGAGCTTTTTGAAAGCATCTTGAACGCAGTTGTCAATCATGACCACTACTTTGCAATGAGGCTAGATGCCACAGGCCGACAAGGTCTATCACCTTATCAGAAGCTCATATCTACTTTTTCGCATGCTAGCTAATGGGTGCTATGCAGAATCAACTGACAAGTATTGCCAACTTGCAGAAAGTACTGCTATTGAGAACTTGAAGCGCTTCTGTAAGGCAATTGAAGGCATGTATGGAGCCACATACCTCCGCAACCCAAATCGTGAAGACTTAAAGAGGCTTCTACGCAAGGCAGACAAAAGAGGCTTCCCTAGCATGATAGGAAGTCTCGATTGTATGCATTGGGAGTGGAAAAATTGTCCTATTGGTTGGGCTAGCCAATTCAAGGGTCGTCATAACAAACCAACCATCATGCTCGAGGCTGTAGCGTCTTACGACACATAGATATGGCATGCTTTCTTCGGCGTTCCTAGATCAAACAACGATATCAACGTTCTTTGGTCTTCTCCTTTGTTCGATAATGTTGTCAATGGATGGGCATCAAAATTTCGATACAAGGTAAATGGTAATAGGTATGAGCTAGGTTACTACCTAACTGATGATATTTATCTTAGTTGGTCTACCTTTGTTAAAAGTTTTTCTCATCCCGATAGTGCAAAGAAGAAATTATTTTCACAGAGGCAATAGTCTTACAGGAAGGATGTGGAGAGAGCGTTCAGGATCCTATATGCTCGATGGGCCATTATTAGAGGGTCTGCATGATTTTGGCAGTCCGAAAACCTCCATTCAATCATGATGACGTGCATAATTTTGCACAACATGATTTTGGAAGATGAGTACATCAAAATTGAAGAAGATTCAGACGAAGATGTAGATGATGACTAACCAACACATGCGAGAGCTATTGCAAGAGATGTTGAATATCTCGCTCCAACCACATATGAGACCCAAAAGGATAGGGTCACCTTGAGTGAGTATATGAGACGTTTAAATAGAATTCAAACGCCTCAATGTCACGACACACTCCGCAAGGATTTGGTTGAGCATGTATGGCGTCGAGAAGGTGAACGTTGATGATGTTGGTTAAGCATTTATGTAATAATTTTAAGTGTACTATGTTGTTATTTTCTAGTAATAAATTTATGTGTCTTCTTGTGCAAAGTATTTTATCTAGTACGTTGGATAAATTATTGAATGGAGGTTGAATTATTGAAGGCATCTATTCTACATCAAAGTGTGGATGTTTGAACAAATACATAGGTATTTATAGAGTTTTTGGGTGAATTTTGAGTTAAATAATTTTTTTTAATTATTTTAGCCATTGGATTTAAATTTGGACTGTTAGATCTTTTTGTTTTTACCGTTAGATTTGATTATATTTGATCTCAGCCGTTGGATTCAATTATATATAAATATAAAAGCAAAACAAAAAATTTGAATCTAGGCCGTTGGATGGAAGGAGCTGTTGGGCTCATGCTGAATGTGGCCGACAGGCCCATGTGGGTGGGTCATTGGCGGTCAGAAGCCTCGCACGTTAGGCGCGTTGGGCGATTCAGTGGGCTGCGTTTGGCACCTAAAGGTTGAAATGCAATCCCTTCGGTGGGGCCCACACCGACTTTTGGGCTAAATTTTGTGCAGAATCTAGTGTCAGTTCCCCATTTAGCTTTTAGCCCAAAGTTTCCCTTTATGTTGGATTGGGTTTGGGGGAAATTTAGCATTTAGCCCACCATTGGAGATGATCTTATTCCCCCCAAACACAACCCAACCCAAGCCAAATGCTAAACTTGCACCAAATACCCCCCCCCCCCAAATTTAGCCCACACACAGGTGGACTCGCCCAAAAATTACCCACTCTTGGCCCGTTCACTCTCCTACTCGCCCCACGCGGCCTGCTCGCCTTCAGCACTCGACAGGGGGGCCCATTGTCAGGGCCGCTATCGGCCACAACCCAGAGCCCAACAACTGGAATTTTTAGATCGTTGGTTGATCCAACAGTCCATATTCAAATTTTGTTTTTTTTTAAATGTGATTTTAAAATACATTGAATCCAACGGCTGAGATCGAATATAATCAAATCTAACGGTAAAAAAAAAGATCTAACGGCCCAAATATAAATCTAACGGCTAAAATAATTTAAAAAAAATTATTTAACTCAAAATTCACCCAAAAACTCTATAAATACCTATGTATTTGTTCAAACATCCACACAAAACTCAATTTTCTCCTACAATTCCTTCAATTTTTCTTTCTACCATTTCTTTCCATTTCCAAATTGTTCAACATGGCAAGAGAGCATATTAGAGGTTGTACTTGGACCTATGAGGAATATGTTGTTTTATGCATGGCATGAGTTTCTGTTAGTGAAGGTGGTGCAGTTGGCACAAATCAAAATAAAAAGGTTTTGTGGGATAACCTCAGATTCAATACATAGGTCAGTCACTTACTATGTATTGAATATGAGGTTTCTCATTTACAAATAAAAAAGAATACGCTAAATATTAGAACAAATCAACTCAACATGTTGCTAGTTTTGGATCCAAGTATAAGGATGTAATGGGTAATTTGATATATATAGAATATGTTTGAAAGTGTTTTTAAAATGACTAAATGCAATTTTTTATGAAAGTGCTATTGTACCATTCCTTAGTAAAAATGCAAGTGAATATTGGAAAAGAACTTGAAGTGCTTTTTGCAAGAAGTACATGTGAACACGAAAGATTCCTTGAAACAAGAAACAAGAATAACGTGTACAAAATAATATTTTTGTGTTTATGATTTTGGGGTTACGATCTCTCTCAAATTTGGTCCTCTGATTCTATCTTCGTAGGGTGTAGGTTTGTGGATGAGTTGTTGATCCAAAGGGCCGTCGGGGATTGATCTAAGGATGAACAGTTGATGAACGGATCTTCAAGGGGCGTTGGGCTTGATCTTGAAGGTTGATGGATGAGCAGATCTTCAAGGGCTTTTGGGCTTAGTCTTGAAGAACGATTGGATGTGTGGATTTGTTTGTGCTGTTGATCCAAGGGGCCGTTGGGGCTTGATCTTAGGATGAACGATGAACACTTTCTTCAAGGGCCGTCGGGGCTTGATCTTGAATAATGGTTGTGTGGATTTCTTCAAGGGCTTTTGGGCTTGATCTTGAAGGTTGATGGATGAGCGGATCTTCAAGGGCTTTTGGGCTTAATCTTGAAGAACGATTGAATGTGTGGATTTGTTGAGGTTGTTGATCCAAAGGGCCGTTAGGGGCTTATGCTTAGGATGAACGGATGAACACTTTCTTCAAGGGCCGTCGGGGCTTGATCTTGAAAGAGGATTTAACGAAGAACGAAGAGAGCTTTCTTGATCCTTCGGGATTTTCTTGAGAGCTTTAGAACTTTAAGGCTTCAAGGTTTTGGTCCCCCCCCCCCCCCGGTGTGGGGAGTATTCTCTTCCATTTTGGGAGTAGAGAAATGTATTTGTGAATTCCTTGATGCTTGATACCTTGATGGAGAAGCCTATTTATAGGCTTTGAGAATGAATCACCACCACAAAATATTTATTTCCTTTCCAAGCACCATTGCCTAATTTTCCCACTTAATGCAATATTGAAATTGAAGTGGTGTAACTTATGGCCTAATTTCCCACTTAATACCATTTTAAACTTGAAGTGGTCTAACTTATGGCCTAATTTCCCACTTAATGCAATATTGAAATTGAAGTGGTGTAACTTATGGCCTAATTTCCCACTTAATACCATTTTAAACTTGAAGTGGTCTAACTTATGGCCTAATTTCCCACTTAACACCATTTTAAACTTGAAATGTGTATGCTTTGTCATTGCCCAAATGAGAAAAACTTACTTTGATCCGTAATGGATTGAAGTGTGCTTGCCTTGTCATTGCCCAACATGAGAAGAAAAACTTGTTTTGATCCTCAATGGATTGAAATGTACTTGCCTTGTCATTACCCAAAATGAGAAGAAAAACTTGTTTAATCCTTTAAGGGTATTTCTTCCCATTTTGTTGAGTCACACGCCATGTGTACAATTTGTACAACACGTGGCGTATGCCATGTATGCCTTGACACGTCAAAACTTTAATGCGTTGGTGAACATTTGTTTTACTGAAATTTTGATGTCTACAGTACATAATTGGTATCTCTTTCAAAATGCACTTCAAGTTCTTTTGAGACCTAAAAACACTTTCACTGAAAGCATTTCCACTCATTTTAAAACACTTCCAAACAAGCCTATATTTTTTTATTTTAAAAATGATGAATGTAGCTAAATTACTTAATACTCATTAGTTTCAAAAAAAAAAAAATGTTGTACTAATGTATTAACGAGTTCTTAACGTGTGACCAGATAAGGATTCAATTGGTTAACTTGTTGACATCAAATCTCTTATTTTTTGTGTCGTTTCAGGTGAGATTAACAGGTCATATGAGACATTATCAGGTCTAACTAATGCAATGTGAACAACAAGTTTTAAATTCAAATCTTTGCTGATTTATGAGAAAATTTATAATAAAAAAGAAAATAAAATAAAAGTAATAATATAATAGTCACAAATAGGAGTGTGCGAATGGGAGGTAAGTTCCCGCGAGGGAAACTCGGGTGAAACACAAGGCACCTCTTTTCATTTCGCTTCTCGGAGTTTTATCAACCCGAACGTACCAACCCAAAAAATAAAAAGAGACTCGTGAAACGAAAGAAATCAAAATCCGAATTTCGAACCAGAAAATCAAAAGAAAAAGACGAAGAAGGGGAAAATGGAAGCAGCGATGGGACTGATGCGGCGGATGTCTCCCAAGCAAACCGAGACGGCTCTATCCGCCCTTCTCTCCCTTCTCCCCCAGTACTCCTCCGATCTCCTCTCTCAAGTCGATCAGCCTCTCCAGGTTCTCCCCTGTTTGTTTCTCGAGAAAATCCAATCCAATCCAATCCAATTTTCACTTTCCATTTTCTTTCTCAAGGGTTTCATTTTAGTCCCAAAAACAAAACAAAACAAAATGTTTCTCTTCAAATTCAAATTTTAAAGTCACTGTGCTGCTCTCTGGTTTCCCGAAATTCAGGTTTTGTGCGATATGGACTACGGGTAGGAGTTCATTTTGTGTGAATATAACAGAGATGCAGACTCTTACAGGTAAAACCCTCAAATCTTTTGTCAAATTTGATGGGTTGCTGTTAGTTTTCTGATATTTTACACTTTAATTGCTACATTTTTTAGGGACATTTTAGAGGTAGCAGATCTGGCCTTGATTTGTGAATCTGGATGTTTGATATAGTTTAGTTAATTTAATTTAATTTATTGTTTTGGTTCATATGCAGATTTAACTGGCGTGATTAGTGCAATGCATGTATAACTATGTAATCCAGTAGTTTCCTTTTTCGTATAATCGTTTCTGTTCTGTGAATTTCGATTATCTATGGTGATATTTGTGTGGTACTATATTTCCATGTAGGTCACCTTGTGTTTTAAACTAATTAAACACAAGATTTGCTGTTTGAATGATCACTCAAAATCTTTTGCATGTACTATTTATATGATATCTTGGGATGGATCAAGTACTCTTTCTTTTTGGCTTTGTAGATGAATACGCACCTCTCAATTCAGGAAGGCCATATTGGTAACATGGAAGAATGATCGAAGAAATGGAGAGCAAGCTTGAGAAATTCACTCGATCAGGTACTGTGCTTCCTTGCATGCGCACTTACGTTTCTACATCCAGCTCTATAGTTCCGACTACACAATGTTTTGTCAAGTTATGGGACTAAGAGCAATCAATGACCTCTGAAAGCATTGGATTACCACGTATTAGATGTCTCACCAGCACTTGAACTGTTGTGCGGTTGTGACTAAACAGTAAGGTTTACAAGGGGCTTCGTATATTTATCCTTGGAATTCAAATTGTCGTTGGTCTGCACATAACAGGTTTATTTTGGGAAGACGAAAGGTTGATCTGAAGTAGTGATGAGACTGCCTGACAGCCGATGAGGCATATATTCTATTGCACTCACTAGGTGTTGGTTGTCAAACTTGCTTGACTGAGTGATTAGGGTTCTGGTGTACTTTGAATGCCATTATCTAGTTTGTGAAATGTTCTTTCGTTTTGAGTTGTAACACTTGGTGGCCTTGTGCTATTGCACAGTGGAGAAGAAGATGGGTTTGTCAATCGAAAAACGCCTTATGGATTTTGTATTTTCATATTCATTATCAAGTGTTTCCTTCAGTTAGTAAAATCACATTAGCCATCAACCCTAAACCCTATATAATACGACGCCAAGCCAAAATAACAAACCCTATCTAAATCAATCAAGTAGGAAGCACATGCCACACCGGCTCTTCATTCTTCTCTGGTGAAAGCAGTAGCAAGTCCGAATATGATTGCACCGGTTGTTGTTGCTGTATGGATCATCCACAACATCATGAATGGACATGGAAGCGGGAGTAGAAATAGGATCATCAGAATTCAGCCACCAATTTATTATCAAATTTTCTTGGAGTCGTCTTCTTGCCTCTTGATTGCACTGCAGTATCATCACTGTCGCCGCCATCACCAGTAGCCTTAAACTTTCTCTTCCTCTTCTCCGTGGTCCTATCACTCTTTTGGAGTTGGCAGAGCGCAACTAACTCATCAACAACATTGCCAACACAGATATGGATAGTCTTTGAGGCTGTATTCATGCATAATTCAGGAACCCTCTTGACGAGAAGTCGATTCTCGATGCTCTTGTAGTGAAATCTTTTGGCATAGCCCAACACAACGATGTTTCATTGGGATGAGCAGCTCCATCTCTTCCTTTTCTTCTCTTTCTAAGAAGGGTCAATTTCTGGAATCTTGAAATATATCTGGATGAGTAATTCATTCATGTGATGGTAATCTGTAAATGTTTGAAATCTCAGTGAATCAGTTTTTGGTTGTTTGTGTTTTAATTAAGGACAATATTTATTTGTTGTTTGGATGATCACCCTGCCCTGCATGGATTATTTGTCCGATATCCTGGGCTTGCACTGAGTTGGTTTATATTGTGTCTCTTGTTTATTTTTGTTTTTTGAAAAACAATTTAATGAAGTTTGGTGGCCGGAACATTGTCGTTGCTGCTGCAGCTGTTGTTGTTGGTGTTATTAGCAGAGGAAGTGCTCTACTGATCCGGTTCCTCATCGGCAGCTCAGTCCTTGCTCTGCTGCTCCTTCAGCTTCAGTGCTGAAATCTGATAAATTAAAGCCATGCAGTGACGCTTCTCTTCTATCACAATTTCTACCTTAATTTCTTCAACAACTCAACAAATACATAATTGTATATTTATATACCTCATTTTCCATCAGACGCTTCTCTTCTTTCAGCTGTTTTTCCTGTTCAGATTTAGAGCCATGCATAATACACCAAATTCAAATCAAAACTCTTTCAAAATAACTCGACAAATATTTAAACCAACTTGTCAATTGCACCGAATTAAAATTCAGCAACATAGAATATGCAGATATATATGGCACCAGCAGAAATACAGTGATCAAGAGATCACACAACTGAGAATATAAGAAAAATATTAGTGAACCAATATAGTTGATCTTAATTTGCACTTTCCCCTTCTCTTCTCCCAATCCACACAAAAAATGAAGCAACAAAAATGCTAGTCCATGCACGAACCACGAGTTCGAGGGAGGGTATATCCACAGTACACATGGACAACTCATTGGCATATTTGTAATGTGGATATGCCCTCAAACAGATTGCAAATGGCAATAGAATAGAATTAGAACCCCTTCCATTAACAGAGAAAGAAGGATGATGTCAGAGAAAGAATGCATACCGTTTCGATTAGAGCAGTAAGGGTTTCCATCATCAGCTGTGTCTGCATTATCAATAGTACTCAAGTGAGTTTTTACCACCAATCTATAAGACTTACTGTACTTCCAATACACGACACAAACTATATAAACGCTTCATGTATCTATTACTACTGTGTGGTTATTTCAATGATAGTCGAGTGACTCGAACCCATTTTTTCTTTCTTCATATTCCTAGTTATTTATGACACAGCAACACCACCTATAAAGAACATAATTTATATTAGGGCACATTTATGTTGGTCTCTGGAATTAGTGAAATGATCAAATATCAGTAAACTTGTGTCGTAAACCACTGATAGATGTTGTTACACATGAAATTGCAGTTTCATAGATGAATCATATATTTTGTAGCTTAAACTTCACTCAATACATGAAGAAAATATCTTGATATCATGGAAACAACATAACTTACCAACTTCCAAAACTCAAGGACAAAAGCATAACAAAAGAGAACCGACATTTCAAACATCATTGATCTTCGACACAATCCCAGCTAGAAAAAGAAACTATATAAGCAGGTTTATATTCCGAAAATAGGTACTTCACTTAATTGAAAGATCCATTGAAACCAGTCTAAGTGAAACCAGAATATGAACTAATTAATAATGGTCTGAGCAGAAAGAAACAACCTTTCTTGATCTTGTTTGTCTTAGAAGTGCATCCAATTCCTTCTCAAGCTGGGTGAGCTCTGGAACATCTAGATTATCAAGGTCTTGTGCCTCCCTACCACTGCAAACACATAATCAGATCCCGGTCACGTGGGTGAAAGTAACGAAGCTTCTTCACATGATACTTACCTTTGAATTATTTTCTGAGATCGGTTAGCACCTGCTCGGAGACCACTCCAATCCGCATTATGCTTAAGCACCCGAGATTAGCAGAATGTGAGCAGAGACGATAGCTGAAAGTATTGCTACTGGTGTTTGTAATTATTTTGACACTGATATAAAACATGAAGTCCTAGCAAATACAGTAAATTGAAGTTATCAATCTAATGGGGGTAGCACGGATGGTGCCTGGCAGGTGTCTTAGATGCTAACCTTGTCAGTACCACCAGCATTCTTGGAAGCACCAATTTCCTCTTCACTATGCATCTGGTAACGCTCCACAAGCTTTCCAAAACTGCAGTAGATAATTTTGTGCATTAATTAATATGAAAGAAATAAACCATCCATGATATACTTACAGCAGAAAAGATGCCATTTGTACGAACATAATTCATCTAGAAATTTAGATTAAATTGGAAACAGGAGGTAGGAAGGGGGTTAGACCATTTCAAAAACTATGGCAAAAAATTCTTCATTAGGAGTTATGCCAGAGGAAAATAATAACCAGGAGAATTGAGACGTTGAATAGTTAAAACCGTTTATTACAAGGGAAATAGGAATGTCTTTGCATATTACATCCTCGTTAAATAGTTAAAACATCTTACGATATACTTTATGGTGCCACCACATCAAAACAATATCCCACTAGCTAAAAGTATTACAAGGGTTAAATTGAAATACGAATTAGGTATAGAACATGAAAAATATGTATGTGTATTATTCGGCAACCTTGCAAAACGGTATTTTTGAAAAATTCGGCAATTCTTATATATTTTTAATACTTATTTATTTTGTTTTTCAATAATTGTTAAGAATACGAATAGAATATGTGAATTTTATATGTATTATTAAAAAATGATGCAAAATAACGTGTAATAAACGTGAAAATTTTAAATTTTAAAATACATGCAATTAAACAAATCAATAATAAGAGTATAAAAAACAGAGTATTTTTAAAAAACATATACATACATAATTATTAATACATATATTATACGCAAATTTACTAACCATATTAGATTTCCAAAGCCCAATTTTGTTGAGTGGGCATGCCATTTGTTGGCGGGCTCTCCTCCATACGGCTACCAACAAAATGTTGTAGGAATAATAGCATACGTAACATAAAAAAGAAAACTAATAAAAAATATTTAAAAATTTTGAATTTTAACGATAATAAAAAAATAAAAGGTAAAGTGAATAGTATCAAAATTGATTTTTTAGTGTAAAAATATGATTTTTCGTTAAAATGAATAGTACCGGAAGTTTTTCGTTAAAGTTCTCGAACATTATTCCTATAGTAAAACCCAAACGCCAGTGTACTGTTTACGGACAGTGGAGTGGCGAAAATGCCCTCTGTTTGGTTTTCCAGCCAGCTTTTTTCTCTTTGTTGCACAGTTAAATGACGGAATTGCCCTTCTAGGCCACGCGTGACTCCAATTCATTTGACCAGCCCACGTGTTGATCATCGTAGGCTGTTGCGTTTCCCTATATTCTTCCCACTTTTACTTTTGCTTCCCATATTCGTCTGTGCATTTCTATCACTTTTAGACCTCACTTTCTTTCCCTTTCAAACCCTTGCTTCCGTTGGTCGCGAATTTGTGTTTTGTTGCTCTCAAATCCCGCTTTTTGTCGTTCTCGGCTCTTGGTTTGCTCAGAAAGCACCGAATCAGTGTAAGGTTGTTCAACTTTTCAGTTTTCTTTGGTTCAAAACTGCGGGTTTGATTTTGTTACATATAAAAATATCAAAAGTTAAATCTTTGTTTGTGTCAATTTTTTAACCCAGATCGTGTTATGGTTTTGTTCATTGGCCTTTTTGAGATTTATGATTTGGTTTTTTTGGTTGATTCGTTTGTTTTGCAGGTTTCGTTTATACAGAGACAATGACAACTTGGCCACTGCACCATTTCTCGGCACTTGAGAGTAAGATTTAGCTGGTGAGGTGGTGGATTGTAAAGCTGTAACGAGATCTTAGCTTTATTTTTAATCAACGAATTTGGAAGCATCTTTATATGTTTAGTTTGCTGTCTTCTGTTTCGGTTGGATTTTAGGCACTGGAAATTATGAGTTGTTTTGGGTATGGTTTCCTGCCTCTGCTGCTTCCTGATTCTGTCTCTGTTTGTTATTTGGTTTGCTAGAATTTGTGGTTTTGTCCGTAAATCTTGAAAAAAATTTGGGCTAAGCAGAGGAACCAATTCAGGTCTCAGTCATGCTCCCTTCAATCGTAGTTTTATACAATACAAAAGCATTATAATTTAGAAAAATGTTAATCGCTGTTTGTTAGCAAACTCTATGAGCTGGACTGCTCCCTAAACAGATAGTGAACCAGCTTAATTTTTCATTAAAATCACAAGCTTTGATATCTGAGTCTGCCATATTAGTATCATTCATTAGTTTTTAATCCCATTAGTTATATTTTGAACATGTTTATTTTTCATCCAACAATAATTATAAACATGTGAATTCTTTTACATCTTAAAAAATAAGAAACTGATCGGGTTTCTGATTTTCCAAGCCTGGTTTATTCTGCATCAGGTACACTTCTGGGCATCATTACGGGTGTCAATTTCTCTAGAACTCATGGATAAGTAGTTTCGCAATATCAGTTGATGGACTCGGTAAGTGAATTCAATTATAGTTTTCTTAGCTGAGTTGATATCTTATCCACTGCACTGTCCACCTTCTTTCTTATCCACTGCACTGTCCACCTTCTTTTCTTTTGAGAAGATTTGTTTTCCATTGAATTAATAATAAAAATAACTGGGGAAGGAAATTGAGAAATAAAAAAAAAAAACAGCTTTTCTTGGATATGTTTGTGGAGATTTTCTTTAGTATTTACTCCTTTTGGTATGTTGTGATTACACGCAAATACAGATTATATGTCAATATTGTGGGGTTATAACACATCGGTTTTGGAAAGCATCATTTTGCATTGTAAATTCTGAATTCTGTGTTTAATTTGCCTTTTGTGTTTTGAATTTGAATTTGTAGTCTGATTATGATATCAATGCAGACTGTCTACTATCAATCAGACACTAGACTATGCCTTCAATCAATTGAGAAAAGTCAGTTCATTTGCAGACTGCCTGGTTATGAGTTTACTTTTAACTATCTGTTAATTTGCAACCAAGTTTTCTTTTTCAACTTATGCTCGGTTTACTATTCTTCTGCAGCTTATTTTTTCACAGATTCAGTCTTCAGTAGATGGCTGAGGAATTTCCACATGCAGCACTGTATCAAATTATCATTGATCATAGGATATGGCATTGTAAGATCATCTTCTGTTCACTTTGATCAAATTTTTATCGACTCTTTTTTTGTTTTTTATTTTTATAATTATGATTTATTTCTTATTTTGCCTCAAGTTTAGTTGACTTAAGCTTTGTTTATTATCTCTGCAGTACGAAGAAGACCTTATTAGTGTAATGAGAGAGTCTAATATCAACTGGACGGTAAGTGATCCATTCTTTTTGTTTTTTGTTTTTAATGCAATGTCCATACATAGTGTAATTTTTACCATATGTTTGACCTTTGTTTTTAAATTAAAATCCACCAATTTGGTTGTGGTTTGTTCCAAGATAATTGTATAAAGATGATCATGACATTACATAGTTTTGGAATTAGACTAAGCAATTTGATCAATCTGAGTAAATATATTTTAGCTTTTCTTATGTTTTAACTTTTAAGATAGAAAATTACTGGATCATTTACATAAAACTCACAAATTATGAGTGTGTTATTGCATATGCCCATATTGCTCCTAAATACTATTCAATCAATATAATTTGTTTTTGGAAAACTAAGTTTAATTCTGGATGGGAGGTAGGTAGGGATTAATGTTGAGAATTGTTACCCTATGAGGATATTCACAGTTAATGGTGAAAGTTATTTTATTATTTAAATTATCTCATGAATAAGTCTGTTGAGGGAGATGATAGTTTTCTTAAAAATAGCATCAGAAGGGAAAATGGATATTGAATTTTTGGGTGGTTGTTTCTGCATTTTACATCTTTCTGATTTTTTCCCTTGCTGTGTGCTAACTCTGTTAGCGAAGTAACGTTTACAATTACTTTGGGCGGTTCTATACTAAACTGGAGGAAAAGATACATGCAAAGGAGATGGAGAAGAATAATTTGCAAGCCAAGTATGAGATGGTATTCCAATAGTGTGGAAGAAAAGAGCACCATCGCCACAAAAGCCGGCTTTTCGTGGGAAGATTCGACAGGGACAATGTGTGAGAACCAAAGAATCTTTGCTTTGTTGTATCCTTTTTAGTTTGATTGATATCTTATTGATTCCGTAAACCCAAAAATGAAATCTAATTATTTCTATGTTTTGATGGGTGGAAATGGTCAGGATTTCAATTGCGTTGGAGCATAAGAGGAAGAGAGATGAGGTAGACCCAATATCGTGGTGTTCAGTAACTCAGCTGGTAAGTTTTGGCATTTGAAAATTTAGTTGTTTTTGTTGTTGGTTATATTTATTTGTCAAAGTAATGATTTTGGTTTCATGGTCAAGGTTTTATGAGTATGACCATGATGGATCAAAAGCTAGGGATCTTGAATTGGCAATTGGAATTAAAGTCTTAATACATGGTAAGTTTTTTTTTTTTCCTGCTGCAATGTTTTTGATTTTCTCATTTTTTTTATACACCAAATTCCATCTGAAAAGAGTAGGTTGGTTCAATACAAGTTTTCCATACGAATTAGAGGACTTATGTAGTGCTGATGTGGGTATTTTGATCTTCCATATAGGAGTGAAACCGGCTGGATTAATCATCATCTTATTTTGATCAAATTTTGCAGTATAGATGATATAAGAATCACAATTGCATATGGGAACTGAATCATCATGACATTGGAATTCAAGTTTCTGTTTCTATCAATGCAGGCTATTGCTAATCACCAAATTAATTATGTTTGTTGAAATTTTTGGAATAATATTTTTCTAAAGCCTGATTACTTAAACCTCGCTGAAAAACAGTTGCACATGAAATCATTCACTTTACATGTACAATTACACTCAACTCAGCCAATAACTTTAACAATCTTGCTGATTTTGACCATGCTATTTTATGGATCTGCCAATTGACTTTCTTCTTTACACTTCATCGTGGTTATCTCATACCAATTGTCTAACACTTGAATCTTTTGTTTGCAGAAAATTTTTGGGCATTTTGCACAAGTAATTGGAGCTGCTGCAAAATTTTGACAGTGACTTGGATTGAGTGTATAGAAATTTAATGGAGAGTGAGTAAATTGGCTAATTAAAATAATTTAAGTGACAGTGATCATAAAATTCAGTAGCAAATTGATAGAATAGTCTTTTGAATTGATTAACCATCTACTTAGAGATGCATTAACAAACATCTGCACGCACATGCATTTAGGTTGAAGCAAACTATGTTATCACATAATTGAAATCATCTATTTACATCGATAAACTTTTAATTAGCACATGATTGATATGGGTATATAGACCCAACATCTTTAGCTATATGTTATAGTTTGACATAAAAATTGAATGTATCCGTTTTAAATCTTTCAACCATGTTATTCAACTGATACCATAAACTGCCATATTTTTTAAACTTTGTGGAAAGGAATTGACATGCAACATGATCAAAATGACTCTATAAACTGCTTATAAAATATCTTTTCAAATACATAAGCAAAAAGAGGGATGGTTCTCACCACGTCTTTACCATTGTCCCATTTTTTAGCTATTAGAAAGTCTATGAATTGCTAATGGGTTTACCTTTGTCATGGAAATTTCAGAATTTTGGGTCGTTGGAGGAAGAATTTGGCTGCTTGACATTTTGAGGTATATACTTTTGTTTTGATTTCTTCAGTTAGATAGTTAATTTAGACCAATGCTTTTGTTTCTATTTGGGTTTTTGAAAGTTTAAGGATGTTGCTGAATCATGATAATATTTATCCAAATAGAGGTTAAGTCAATTTGATAATATCATGATAATTGATGGTTATGAAATGTTAATATAATAAATTGATGCTTTGGTTGGTCTCGAATGGTGGTTTACCCAAGACACTCATGATAATACGTGGAAATCCTATTGCATAAAGATAGAAAATCATATGAACATTCAGATAGTTGCTTTACAGGCAATATGATTGCCCTTCATTTTCAAGTTTTTTGAAGTTGAAAAAAAAAAAAAAAAAAAAAAAAAAAAACTACATTGACCAAGAGAAAGAATTTATATGACTATAATTGTTTGAAACCGATAAGTACGTAATTTATATTCTTATTTGTGCAATGGAGTTCTCAACTACGTGGTTCTTAACAGGGTCTTAGAAATATGATCAGTTTGTCAAGAGTTTCATAGAGAGCTCTTTTGTTTCTCTTTGCAACCACTGCAAGAGTGCAATTAAAATTTAATCAAAATACCTTCACATTCATAATCCCAAAAGTGACTTCATAAGATGAAATTAATTGACCTAATTACGTGCGAACCTCCAATTAAATGAATGAAATATTCGATGTGGATCGAAACCGAAACCGAAACCAAAACCAAAATGAAACAAACAACAGCAACTGCCGAAGTTTTTAAAAGTGTAATTTGGATTTATAAATAGATTTTCTGTTCAAATTTTGTTATTGTGATTTTGGAGAAACTCTTTCTTTAATCTACTTATGCTGTGGGATTTCAAAGTTGAAAACCATTTGCTTTCAATCTTTTGGAACAAATTAGCTTTGGTAGGTAACAGAACAGATAAATATCTGGAGGATATAAAAATGTTTGCTTTGCTGAGATTGTTCTGTTTAAATTAATCAATTTTATAGTGCACTTTGAAACCTAGGTCATCAATCTGTTAGTTTCAATTTAAACACTTTTGGAAACTTAGAGATACATATATTAGTTCAATTAGTTAATTCCTACTAAGATTCTTGCAAAACGCTTTTGTTATGCTGTAGTTAAAAACACATTTTAGGGTTGTAAATAGATTTTCACATGATGTAAATAAGATTGTTTTAATGATTTGGAGAATATGGAGAAAAGTTATTCCAAACTTAAAATTCAATGGTAGTGTATTGGTGTAAATTATGTTACTCATTAATTTTTCTGTCATTTTTTGGAGTGCCTAAATTTTGACTGTTGTTTAGCTTGGATAAAGCTCAAGGCTTATAACTAAGTTTGCTATTTATTTTGTTTGATGCATTTCCAGTCTTTGTAGCTGACACAACTACATCACCTCCAAAGTTGCAGACAAGGATTGCAAGGTTTTTTCTATCCTTTGGTATTCATTGATTGAGTTTGTTCGCAGTTGAAAATGCTGACTTAGTTAAGACTTAAGGAGAACATCATCTTTACAAAATATACTCGAATGTGTTGTTCGTTGTTTCTGATGTTAATCGTTTTTTTTTTTAATCAAATTTAAAAACCCTGGTTTGTATTTTTTAGTATTGTTTTAGCATTTTGGCCTAATGGGTTTGGTTGCATCTAATTGCAAACCCTTCATTTTCTCATGATTTAGTAATTCAACAAGTAATTATGTTTATACATACTCTAATTTTTTTTTTCCAACATGTGTTCATATAGCTGAAAATAAAAAATCAGCTGATTATATTAGATTAAACTTTGGTAGTCGTTCAAACATAATTATTCATGCAATTTGTAATCCCGCAGCAACGCGCAGGCATTATTATCTAGTAAAAAGCTAAAAGCACATGGACAAAGACTGTACAGTTTGTAGTCCTCACAAACCCCCAATCATTTAACTGACTTTTTCACCACAAGTCATTTTTTTACCTAGTACTTGGGGCTGCTTTTGCTTCTGAGTCCGATTCCAAAAGCAGAGTTCATTTTCTGCACCTACAATAAATGTGACATCTCTGTGACTCTATTTATTGATTGATATATATTTATAAATTTAACTTTTTAAAAATTTGTTATGTATCAATCATTGATTGAGACCACAGAGAAGCCACATCTATTTTGGGTGTTCAAAAGATCCCCTCTTCAATACATACATAATTATTAATGCATATATTATACGCAAATTTACTAACTATATTGGATTTCCAAATCACAATTTTGTTGAGTGGGTCTGCCATTTGTTGGCGGGATTCTACTCTACTCCAAACGGCTACCAACAAAATGTTGTAGGAATAATAGCATATGCAACATAAAAGGCTAAAAGCACATGGACAAAGAGTGTACCCAGTGTAGACCTCACAGACCCCTAATCATTTTACCGACTTTTTGACCACAAAAGTCTACTTGGGGTTGCTTTTGCTTCTGAGTCCGATTCCAAAAGCAGATTTCATTTTCAGCACTTAAATGGATGATGCATTTCGATGATTCTAATTATTGATTGATACATATTTATAAATTTAATTTTAAAAAAAATTATTATCCAAAATTTAATATGTATCAATCAGTGATTGATCACAAACAGGCCACACCTATTTTGAGTGCAGAAGATCCTCTCTTCATGGCATCCTCAACTCTTTTGAGGGAAATGTTTTTACCACATTTTCTTTGTTATAATAATAAAAAAAAAACATCCATGTTTGTATTTGCTATTGATTTTCTTTTGATTTACTCAATTGAAATATTGAAAATAAACATGAGTGTACAGAAAATGCTTTCCTTCTTTATTGTTATGAAAAAGTTATTCTAACAAAAAAATTAATATTTGATTTTTATTTTAACTACCTCTAATGATCAAACTCAAATTTAAGTTTTGAAACCAAGGTTTTCTCTCCAATGAACATTCTTGACTCTAGTTTTATCTCCTCTACTACACATATCCAAATAAATATTTTTCGTTTTTATAATGATATTCTACATTTTAGAGGAGAGGTATAATCTAAAACTACATTAATGAAATTTTCTTTGTCAACTAAAAGAGGGTGAAAAGACATATTTGTCTTCTATTACAACAAAAAAGTTAAAGACAGTAACGTAATTTCACAAAACAAAATTTTGTTGTTTTTTAAACCTCACTAAATGTAAGTTTATCTCTCTAATTGAAAAATAAAAAATAAAAAACATCTCTCCCTCTAACCTCACTCCCACGTTCTCTCTCACTATCTTCCTATCTCCTTCAATTTTAAATCCAAAGTAAAAAATTTCACACTTTGTGTGTGGGCATAAACTAGTCTACTTTAAGAGGAGGTGAAATTAAACTATACCACATAATGGGTCAACGACTTATTAGGTATTGAATCTAAGATTTCTCATTTATAAGTGAAAATGAATGCCTTAAATATAAAACAAATCAACTCAACTGGTCACTAGTTTTAGATCCAAGTATATGAATGTGATGGTATCTTTGATATATACTATCACATCTCGACCCAAGCCCCCACTACATCCCGGACTCGACTCCACCATAGCACAATATTGTCCGTTTTGGGTCCCGACCACGCTCTCACGGTTTTGTTTCTGGGAACTCACACGAGAACTTCCCAATGGATACCCATCCTGGGATTGCTCTCGCACGAACTCGCTTAACTTCGGAGTTCCTACGGAACCCGAAGCTAGTGAGTCCCCAAAAGGCCTTGTGCTAGGTAGAGATGAGAATATACATATAAGGCTTCCAAGATCCTCACCCCCGGGCCGGGATGTGACATATACGGTGTATTTGGAAGTGTTTTCGAAAAAAACTAATAAATGCACTTTTGATGAAAGTGCTTTTTGGAACCAATTCTTAAAAAAACTGCAAGTGAATTCTAGAAAAGCACTTGAAGTTTTTTTTTGCAAAAAGCACATAAGTAGTGTTTCTTCTAAAATGCACTTTAAGTGTTTCTAAAGCCTAAAACACTTCCATTCATTTTAAAAATACGTCCAAACAAATTTATATTTTTTGTTTAAAAAAAAAGGTAAAGTACAAAAAACTACCTCAACTATTGGTGTCACGACACTTTAATACCTCATCTTTTAAAATTGACAATGTCATACCTCATCTTACGAATTTGTGTCAATGCTAGACCTCCATCAGTTTTTTTGTTAATTTCTCTGTTAAATGCTGACGTGGCCCGAAACGTGTCCCACTCACTAATCCAACTGGATTAAAAAAAAATTAAATATTCAAAAATTAAAAAATCTATATATTAAATCTCTCTCTCTCTCTCTCTCTTCTCTCTCCCACGCTTTCTTGCCTTTCTCTTTTCTCTGCATCCCAGGAGACCCAAAACCCCTTCCCACCCAACCCCCCCCCCCCCCCCGGACCCCTTCTCACCCGTCCTCCATTACCCTTTCTCTCCCCTCTCTCTCGCATCTCCCTCTCATTTCCTCCGTAGTCTCATTCCTCCCCACTTCTCTCTCTCGCCGTGCCCAGAACCGCCCAAACCCACCTGGGTTTTTTCATTAGCCAAACTCTTGCCCATTGACTCGTGTTCCCCCCCCCCCCACTACTCCACAGATTTGGACTTTGTCGCAAATCAGACCAATTCCTAGTCCGAGTTCAGGTCGACGCCTTCGTTTTGGGCATCCAGGTGCAGATCGAGGGTGGCAGAGTGAGGAAGGCGAAGTAGTCGAGGAAGATGATGTCATGGAACGGCGTCGTTGCGATCTCCAGATCGAGGGTGGTGGAGTGAGAAAGGCGGAGTAGTCGAGCAATATTGGGTTCTTCGTTTTGGGGTTTCGAATTGCGGCAACAATTGCTGGTCTTCTAGGATGCAGAGAAGAGAGATAGGCGAGGAAGGGGGGCAGATAGAGAGAAGAGAGGGTGATGGAGGACGGGTGGGAAGGGGTTTTGGGTTGCAGAGAAGAGAGAGAGGCGAGAAAGGGGGGGGGGGAGAGAGAAAAGAGAGAGTGAGAGAGATTTAATATATATATTTTTAATTTTTGAATATTTAATTATTAAAAATATATTTTATTATTTTTAATCCAATTGGATTAGTGAGTGGGACACGTGTTGGGCCACGTCAGCATTTAACAGAGAAATTAACAGAAAAAGAGAAATTAACAGAAAAATTGACCGAGGTTTGACATTGGCATAAATTTGTAAGATGACGTATAATATTGTCAATTTTAAAAGATAAGGTATGAAAGTGTTGTGACACCAATAGTTAAGGTAGTTTTTTGTACTTTACCCAAAAAAAATGATGAATGTAGCTAAATTACTTAATACTTATTAGCTTCAAAAACAAAAATTTAGATCCAAGAAAAATTTAGCCTAATAATATAATGCAAGAAAGACATCTTAAATTCGAATCGTCAATGAGAAAGTTAAAATCAATAAAATAATGATATAGTCACAAATAAGTGTGCGAGTGGGGGGAGTTCCCGCGAGGGAAACTCGGGTCAAACAAAAACAAGACGCCTCTTTTCCTTTTGCTTCTCGGAGTTTATAATACCCGAACAAACAAACAACCCAAAAAATAATTAGGGTCTCGTGAAACGAAAGAAATCAAAATCCGAATATCGAACCAGAAAAACAAAAGAAAAAGAAAACAAGGGGAAAATGGAAGCAGCGATGGGACTGATGCGTCGGATGCTTCCCAAGCACACTGAGACGGCTCTCTCCGCCCTTCTCTCCCTTCTCCCCCAGCACTCCTCCGATCTCCTCTCTCAAGTCGATCAGCCTCTCCAGGTTCTCCTCTCCAGGTTCTTTTGTATATATTTTTCACACTGAGTAAGATTACTTACTCAGTGTGAAAAATATATACAAAAGAATTACATTCGACTTCTCTCTCTATCTCTCTGTGAAACCTGTGTTCTTCTCTCTAGTTTAACATGGTATCACTCGCCGCCATGGCTACCGCCTCTTCGATCTTTCCTAAGCTTCCGCTATTGTCTTCGATACCTATAACATTGCCGTACAAGAGCTGAAGTGTGCAGTGCAAAAGCTGAATTGTGTTGTGTTTTCTTGTATTCTTCTTCCTCAAGATTCTAGGGTTTCGACGTTCTACAATTTCTGATCGGAACTCTCTTCTCGTTGTTTTCTGTGTTCTTGCACTCCAGGTGTTTGTGCTTTTACCGCTAAGAGGTATCTTTCTTTCTCCA
The DNA here is from genome assembly GCF_041283825.1 of Pyrus communis. Taxonomy (NCBI): domain Eukaryota; kingdom Viridiplantae; phylum Streptophyta; class Magnoliopsida; order Rosales; family Rosaceae; genus Pyrus; species Pyrus communis. The sequence goes on from NC_142574.1 coordinate 3,167,211, forward strand.
AAATCTTGTGCCTTGATTTCTTGCATCATGGTTACTGCTAGTCAATTGCAATTGCTCCAGTCTCCGATTACTGCACTTATTTCATCACTTCCTACTTCGGTGAATGTTAAACTTGATGATTCCAATTATCTTAATTGGCAATTTCAAATACAATTATTACTCGAAAGTAATGGTATCATGGGATTTGTTGATGGCTCTGTCCCTTGTCCTGCTCGTTATGTCTCTCAATCTGGTAATTCTAGTGTGAATCTGCCAGATTCATCCTCTTCTGTTGATTCTGATGAGTATTTGATCTGGATGATGCATGATAGGGCTCTTATGCAGTTAATCACTGCCACTTTGTCTCCAATAGCTATGTCCTGTGCTATAGGTAGTACTAGTTCTCAAGATCTTTGGACTCGGTTAAGGGAGCAATTCTCTATTGTTTCTCGAACTAGCATCTTTCAAATGAAGTCCAACTTACAGAATATGTAAGGCACTGATACTGTGGCTCAGTATCTACAAAGGATAAAAGTTGCAAGGGATTATCTCACTGCTGCTGGTGTTTCCTTTGCTGATGAAGATATAGTGATTTTGGCTTTGAATGGGTTACCTTCTGAGTATGATACCTTCCGCACTGTTATTCGTGGAAGAGAACAAGTTATTTCTCTCAAAGAATTCAGGATTCAGTTACTTGCAGAGGAGTCCATTGTTGATTCTAGTACACCTGCACCATTCCTTGCTGCACTGGTTGCTACCAATTCATCGCAGGCACCTAAAGGACAATCTCAGTCTTTTTCCAATGGTTCTGGACAACCTCACTTTGTTCAAAGGGGGTTTAAGCAATTCAATCAGTATAAAAACAAAGGCAAGGCAAAGTTTCATCACGGTTCCCGCAACTTTAATCCTAGATCATTTACTCAACCTAAGCCTCATGTTTTTCCCACGTCAGCTCCAGGAGTACTTGGAAAAGCTCCATATCCTACTTATGAACCTTCTGCTCCTTCATTTGTTACATGTCAGTTATGTAACAGTGAAGGTCATACAACACCATTTTGTAGCTCCACGCCCCCTACTAGATCTCAATGTCACATCTGTGGAAAAACCAATCATGCAACATGGTTTTGCTTTTACAATGAGAAAGGCCCGAACTATATTGGCTCTGGTTCTCACTCTTCTCCTATATTTGGACAGCAATATGGTTCACACACTGGACAGCCATATGGCTCTTCCTCTCAGAGTTTAGGTCCTGCTTATACTGTGCAGCCATACCAATCTCAGCCATCAATGCAAGCTATGCATACTGTAATTGCTCCACCATCACAACCCTCTACATCATAGGCTGCCCCTCAGGTTTGGCTTACTGATTCAGGAGCAACCAACCACATGACAGCAGATTTGAACAACTTGTCATTGGCTTCACCTTATCCATTCAATGAAACAATTCAAACAGCTAATGGTGAAGGCTTGAAAGTGTCCCATATTGGTAGCACTGTGTTAAATTCTGTGCAGCCTATATTCTGTGTTATATGTTCCCAAACTATCACAGAATTTACTTTCTGTTCACAAGATTTGTCTGGATAATAATTGTTATCTTATCTTCGATGCTTTTTGCTTCTAGATACAGGACAAAACCACAGGGAGGATCCTATTCCGAGGGCTATGCAGTAATGGTCTTTACCCTATTCATTCCTTAGCTACTACCCTCTTGGTGTACCTCAGACAAAGTTACAAGCTAAAGCTTTTCTTGGACAACTTGTCAACTCTACTATATGGCATAGTCGATTAGGTCATCCATCTAATTCCATTGTTTCTTTGATGTTGCATAAGTCAAACATTACATGCGCCAAAGATTCTGTTCCTATTGTGTGTCGAAGCTGCTTAGAAGGAAAATTTTGTAAGCTGCCCTTTCAAACAACTGTCAATAAGTCTGTCATTCCCTTTGAGGTGGTGCATAGTGATCTTTGGGGTCCTGCACCTTGTACATCAGTTGATGGATATAGGTACTATGTTACTTTTATTGATGAATGTACTAGATACACGTGGATTTTCCCACTTATCAATAAATCAGATCTTTGTGCCACATTTGTTGCTTTTTATGCCTTTATGTTGAATCCGTTTTCTGCTACTGTGAAGATTTTACAAAGTGATGGGGGAGGGGAGTATTGTAGTAATAAGTTACAGTCTTTTCTAGTTGAGAAAGGCATTTCTCATCAAAAATCATGTCCATCTACCCCGGAACAAAATGGATTGGCTGAGAGAAAACATAGGCATATAATTGAAACTACCATTACTTTGCTTCAAAATGCTCAAATTCCTTCTCATTTCTGGAGTTTTGCTTGTCAAACAGCTACTTACCTTATAAATAGAATGCCTACTCCATTACTATCAAATAAGTCTCCTTTTGAGTTACTCTATGGGAGTGTTCCAGTTCTTTCTCACTTGAAAATTTTTGGGTGTACTTGCTATCCTCTTCTTAAGCCTTACAATAGCACCAAATTACAACCCAAGACTACTAAGTGTGTCTTTTTAGGGTATGCTTCCAAGTACAAAGGCTTTCTGTGTTATGAGGTAGCTAGATAGAGAATATATGTATCAAGGCATGTATTTTTCTGTGAACAAGAGTTTCCCTTTACAGACTTATTGATAGCATCACAACAGGTTCCTTTACCCAGTGACAGTGTTTCATTGCCCATATCATCTGTCTTTCCCAAGTCCAGTTGTTACATTAAACAACTTGGTTGTTTCATCTATATCTGCACCATATCATTCATCTCCACTTGTCACAGCCTACACTTCTTCTTCCATACCATCTTCACTGTCACCCTCATCTAGTCCCAATTTACCTGTTCTATCTCAGTCCATTACTGCTGCAGAAAATAATAGCTCTGAGATCCCTGTGGCACCTGTCCATTGTCCTGAGACTCTTCAAATGGTATTGTCAGTTCCACCTATGAACCTACACCCTATGCAAACAAGGAGCAAAAGTGGGATCATCAAAAGGAAAGCATTTCTCTCAGCTTTAAAGTCATCTAATGTCACAGATCCTTCTTTGGTTGAACCTACTTCTAACAAGTCAGGTCTTAAATTTCCCGTTTGGTTGAATGCTATGAAAGAAGAGATTGATGCACTTCATACTCAGAAGACTTGGAGTTTGGTGTCTTTGCCGCAAAATAAGAATTTGGTAGGCTGTAAATGGGTGTTCAAGATCAAGAAACATGCTGATGGTACTATAGCTAGACATAAGGCTCGGTTGGTAGCTAAAGGGTTTAATCAAGAACCTGGGATTGATTATACTGAGACTTTCAGTCCTGTTGTTAAACCCACAACAGTGAGGATAGTGTTGACCTTGGCTGCTCATTTCAAATGGTCTCTTCGGCAGTTGGATGTAAAAAATGCCTTTTTACATGGCATTTTGCACGATGGAGTCTATATGGTGCAACCTCCAGGTTTTGAAGATTCTGCATATCCTGATTTGGTCTGCAAACTCCATAAGTCTCTCTATGGTTTGAAACAGGCTCCCAGAGCCTGGAATGAGAGATTCACTGCATTTCTTCCTCAATTGGGGTTAAAAAATACGTATTCTGATTCTTCATTGTTTGTGAAGACTGTTGGTTCTACATTGGTTATTTTGTTGCTCTATGTGGATGACATTATCATCACTGGGAATGATTCTATGGCTATTCAACAGGTTATTCAGTCCTTGACCCTTGAGTTTGATATCAAAGACCTCGGTCCTTTGCACTATTTTTTGGGCATTCAAATCTCTCGAACTGCAACCGGGTTATTTCTCTCACAGCAAAAGTACATTAATGATCTGTTGGTTAAAATAGAAATGGTTGACTCTAAGCCATGTGATACACCTTGTCTGCCCTATAATTGGCTCCTTAAAGATGATGGTGAACCGTACAACAATCCTACACTTTATAGGAGTGTTGTGGGTGACCTGCAGTACTTAACCTTTACCAGACCCAATATTGCCTTCTCAGTTCATCAGGTGTGTCAGTTTATGCAGTGCCCTATGGTTTCACACTTTACTGCAGTAAAAAGGATTCTTCGGTATCTTAAAGGTACCATGACATATGGATTGTCTTATTTCAGTTCTGATTTAGATATTAAAGCCTTTAGTGATGCAGGGCAGGGGATCCCAATGATAGGAGATCCACAACTGGGTTAGTTGTTTACTTAGGTTGTAATCCCATTTCTTGGTCTCCCAAGAAGCAACAAACTGTCTCCAAATCGTCCACAGAGGCAGAATACAGGGCCTTGTCTTCCACGGCTGCAGAACTCGATTGGATCAAGCAACTCTTGAGTTTTCTGCAGATTACAATACCTTCTGTTCCTGTATTTTTCTGTGATAATATGTCGGCCATTGCTTTATCCTTCAATCCAGTTCAACTTCAACGAACCAAGCACATAGAAGTTGATGTTCACTTTGTTTGAGAATGCGTTGCCAAAAATCAGCTTCATGTTCAGTTTGTTTCTTCCAAGGAACAATTTGCAGACATTTTAACTAAGGGGTTAAGTGCTCCTTTGTTTCATACACATTGTAACAATCTCATGCTAGGATCATCAAAGCATGAGTTTGAGGGGTGATGATAGAGATATTGTGTATGTGTATAAGATTGTGACACTTGGCATAAGATTAGCTAGGTAGTTAGATTAGTTACAGTCTTGTGTTCTCTATAAATACCTTGTAAGATTACTTACTCAGTGTGAAAAATATATACAAAAGAATTACATTCGACTTCTCTCTCTATCTCTCTGTGAAACCTGTGTTCTTCTCTCTAGTTTAACAATTTTAGAGGTAGCAGATCTGGCCTTGATTTGTGAATCTGGATGTTTGAGATAGTTTGATTAATTTAATTTAATTTATTGTTTTGGTTCATATGCAGATATTGGTGTGATTAGTGCAATGCATGTATAACTGTGCAATCCTGTAGTTTCTTTTTTCGTACAATCGTTTCTGTTCCGTGAACATCGATTGCCTATGGTGATATTTTTGTGCTACTATATTTCCATGTAGATCACCTTGGTCCAACGAATATCATCCGCTGCTAGAAGATGGCAGCCTCCCATCTTAAGAGTTGAGGAAACTTGAAGTTGAAGCAAACGACATCTTTGCCATTTATCGTGACCAGTGAGGTCCTTGACTTACCTCGTTCTTCTGTTAGTTTTGGCATTGGTTGAACTGTATAAAACACTTCCAAAATGATTTTTCTTCCATTAGCTAATTTTCAAAAAAAAAAAAAAAAAAAAAAAAAAAGTTAAAAGGCAAGAATGTGTCGTAAGTATCCTCATACAATTTATTTTAGCATAGTGGTTCAGTTCTTTGTTTCCTTCTGAAGATTTCATACAGCTTGATTAACCGGTAATTTGGTAGGTACCATGAAGGTGGCATTTCTTCACTTTATATGTGGGAGGATGATAACGAAGGTTTTGTCGGCTGCTTTTTAATCAAGAAAGGTATACTGCCAGAACTTTCTCCTAGGAGATGCAAAATTCAATTTATGTTCTGTTATATGTATATTTGCTGATTTTTATTTGTATTTAATTTTTTTTTTGAGGGGATTCAGATGGCTCCAAGACAGGGCAAGGTCGGAGGGGTTATCTGCAGGAGGGGGCGTGGGATGCTATACATGTGATTGAGGTAAACTCTATTTGTCATGGTAGGAACAATGTACATCTGTGGTGAAGGTGTTCATGTAGTCCTGACACTCTCCCCCCTTTCACACTTCCATTAATTGTCATTCAGGATTTTTTTTTTTCCATAGGTGGGTCTGGAGGAGGAAGGAACAGCTCATTACTGTTTAACCAGCACTGTCATGCTGTCTTTGACTACTGATAATGAGTCATCAGGCACATTCAGTTTGTCTGGATCAATTAGACGACAGGTAATCACACTTTATTCTTTTTCAATCGAGGAATTTGATCTTCTGTTCAATTTTGCTTGCGGAAACATTTTTTTGAGAGGTACAAACAAGTCGGTTCAGGGAGCAATGGTTTTCCCCTTCGTCACCCAAATCTTTTTCTCTGCGCTTCTTTTCTAAAAGTATTCAGTTTTCTTTTTGCATTGTCTGGAAATTTCAAATTATGAGCACCAAATATATCTGGTTGAGTAATTCATGATCTTTATCTGTAAATGTTTTGAGATGGACTGGCATGGTCTAGCATCTAAATGGCTCTTTAGGCTTCAACATTTTAGTGAAAGTTATAGTGAACAACTCCTCTCTTTTGATAGTTAAGAGAAAAACTTGATGTACGCCAATGAAAGTGCTGTGAAATATCTGTGAATCAATTTTTGATTGATTGTGTTATATTGTTGGAGCTGATATGGTTTAAATTAATTGAGCACAAGATTTGCTGTTTGAATGATCACTCAACATCTGTTTTTCTGTGCTGCCCTGCATGTACTATTTGTATGATATCCTGGGATGGATCAAGTACTCATTCTTTTTGGCTTTGTAGATGAATATGCACCTCTCAATTCAAGAAGGCCATATTTGTAACATGGGAAGAATGATTGAAGAAATGGAGAGCAAGCTGAGAAATTCACTCGATCAGGTACTGTGCTTCCTTACATGCACACTTACATTTCTACATCCTGCTCTACAGTTCCGACTACACAATGTTTTGTCGAGTTATGGAACTAAGAGCCATCCATGACCGCTGAAAGCATTGGTTTACTATGTACTAGATGTCTCACTGGCACTTGAACCACTGTGCAGTTGTGAATAAACGGTAAGGTTTACAAAAGGCTTCGTATATTTATTGTTGGAATTTAAATTGCCATTGATCTGCTTGTTGCAGGTTTATTTTGGGAAGACGAAAGAGATGGTTTGCACTTTACGACCACCATCTGAAGTAGTAATGAGACTGCCTGACAGCTTATGAGGCATTTATTCTATGGCCCATTAAAAAGGGAGAATACCAGTCACTCACCAGGTGTTGGTTGTCAAACTTAAGCGATTAGGGTTCTGTTGTACTTAGAATGTCATTATCTAGTTTGTGAAATGTTTCTTTCGTTTTGAGTTGTACCACTTGGTGGCCTTGTGCCATTGCACAGTGGAGAAGATGGCTGGTTTGTGAATCGAAAACGCTTCATGGATTTTGTATTTTCATACTCATTATCAATTGTGTTCTTGAGTTAGTAAAATCATATTAGCCATTAACCCTAAACAGTATACAATACGCCAAGCCAAACTCTAAATCAATCAAGTAGGTTGCTGCCAAAAGATAACATAAAATGTTGTCTTGAAATTCAAATTTTAGTCACTGTGTTGCCCTGATTTCTCGAAATTCAGGTTTTGTGCAATATGGAATACGGGAAGGAGTTCATTTTGTGTGAATATAACAGAGATGCAGACTCTTACAGGTAAAACCCTCAAATCTTTTGTCAAATTTGATGGGTTGGTGTTACTTTTCTGATATTTTACACTTTAATTGCTACATTTTTTTAGGACATTCTAGAGGTAGCAGATCTGGCCTTGATTTGTGAATCTGGATGTTTGATATAGTTTGATTAATTTAATTTAATTTATTGTTTTGGTTCATATGCAGATTTAATTGGTGTGATTAGTGCAATGCATGTACAACAGTGTAATCCTGTAGTTTTTTTTTTTCTTTTTTCCGTACAATCTTTTATGTTCTGTGAATATAGATTGCCTATGGTGATATTTTTGTGCTACCATATTTCTATGTAGATCACCTTGGTCAAACAAATATCATCCACTGCTAGAAGACGGCAGCCTCCCATCTTTAGAGTTGAGGAAACTTGAAGTTGAAGCAAACGACATCTTTGCCATTTATCGTGACCAGTGAGGTCCTTTACTTACCTCATTCTGTTATTCTTGGCATTGGTTGAACTGTATAAAACACTTCCAAAATCAATTTTCTTCCATTAGCTAATTTTCAAAAAAAATGGAAAAAGGCAAGAATGTGTTGTAAGTATCCTCATGCAATTTATTTTAGCATAATGGTTCAGTTCTTCAAGAATATGTTGTAAGTATCCTCATGCAATTTATTTTAGCATAATGGTTCAGTTCCTTGTTTCCTTTTGAAGATTTCATACAGCTTGGTTAACCGGTAATTTGGTAGGTACTATGAAGGTTGCATTTCGTCAGTTTATATGTGGGAGGATGATAATGAAGGTTTTGTAGGCTGCTTTTTAATAAAGAAAGGTATACTGCCTAAACTTTCTCCAAGCAGATGCAAAGTTCAAGTTGTATTCTGTTATATGTATATAGGGTGAACAGCCAAAACTTTCTTAGTGAAAATTAGGCCTTTAAACTATTTTTTCAGAAAAATTAGTCCTTAAATTATAAAAATCTGCCAATTACATCCCTAAGTTATATTCGAAGCTACTATATTCAATTTTCTGTCAATTTAAGTCACGTTACTTGTATGTGATACACATTGGAGGGTAGATTAATAGTTTTTCATAAAGAAATAGTGTATAAAGTTAACTTTGAAGGGTAAATTGGTAGTTTTACATAAGAAATAGTGTAAGTTAACTTTGGAGGGTAAATTAGATGTTGGATTTGCAACCTATATAAAATGTAAAGGGCTTATAGGCGAGAAAATGACGATAGGACATTCTAAAGTGTGTCGAGTGACTTAAGTTGAAGAAAAATTAGATAAACTAGCTTTGAATATAATAGTAGGAAAGAAATTAGCAATTTTTATGAATTTAGGGACTTATTTTACTGAAAAAATAATTCAGGGACCTAATTTTCATTGAGGTGATAATTCAGGGACTAAATTGACACTTCATCCATGTATATATGCTGATTTTTGTTTTTTAGGGGATTCAGATGGCTCCAAGACAGGGGCAAGGTCGGAGAGGTTATCAGTAGGAGGGGGCATGAGAAAACTCGTTTTCGTCTTGACTTGAAGTTCGATGGTATTTTGGTCCACTTGTCGAAGTGTTGCCTTCGAGTACACCCATGATCGTCTGTACGCTAGATGCGAATGGAACCCTTGAAGAGGTATTTAGAATCCAAAGTTCCATAAACAAGTGCAATGATGTTTATTGTAGCTCAAAGCACCAGATAAAAAACTCCTTTGCTGTTGATTTTTTTTTACAAGATGCAGCAGTGTGCCTACACGCCACCATTGAATTGGTGATAGAAGATGTTTTCTATTGCTACGGAATTGGGCTTGTTCTATTCCTATGCATCTCTAAATATACAACAACCCCTTGGCCTTTGGAACGATGCTTGCCTTGTTAGTTTGCAAACGACGGTTACTTGCACATTCAAATGGTTTATGCCTTTATCGTTAGAAACACCGCAACATCTTGGAGGTCTACTAGACTAGACCTTAGTTGCAACATTTTCGAATCAATGCTTCATCTGTGCTTTTTTTTCATGTTCGCTATTGTCTCCCTCGACTGAATTCGAGGCTTCGAGATAGGTCTTGGCCTCGAGCACCACGATCATTACACCTGCAGCTGTAGTAGCTGGATTCGTGATCATGACATTGAGATTTCCTCTGTTGTTGACAAAATATGTTTCCTCACAACGCCCACGTGAGAAGATATGAGTCGTCTTGGGGCATATTCCAAGCATTTGTAGATTTTCATCCATCGTTGAGTCCCAATGACGGTCCATGAAGCCAACGCTGCATGTGTCGAGCATATCAAGTAAGGATACATCAATCGAGTCAATTCCAAGCTTATTGCATCTACCTCACATCAGCAAAGCATCGAAGGATTGAAGTCAAGCATATATGATCCCAAGATAACTTTGTTGATCTCTTCACGAAGTCACTACCGAAGTCAATCTTGCAAAAGTTTGTTTAAATAATTGGTATGCAGAACTATCTCATTTGCAATGCTTGTAGTCCTTAAGGGGAGTTTTGATGAACTCTAGGGTTATTTCATATCCACGAACCCATTCTGAGTTGGTCATACCCCCTTGTGCTCGTTTGGTACTACTTACGTCCTAACGATGTTAAGCATCGACATGTTGCATTAAACTCACCTTTATTCTTCTTAGACTATGGTTTTTGTCCTAGTGGATTTTTACAATAGCCATGGTTTGTTGAGACTTACTCCTATATGCAATCCCTATAGACTTGCATTTGCCACTTATGTCGACTATATGAGACAACTTCATCAACTACTTCTACATTTGCTTAAAGATATGATGCGTCATGTACTTAAGTATTTACACGATCAAGGGGAATTATTTTAATGAGGAATGAAAGTATGTACATCCTGGTAGATTATGTATAGGAAACCTATGAGAAGGATTCGAATCCCTACTATTCCTATCAATATTTCGGTTTTCAAGACTGACTCTTTCAACCGCTCATACATCCATCATTTTTGCACTTTGCTCAGCCTATCTATCTACGTGCTGACAGGTAGGACTAGAAAATTTTCCCTTGTACAACTTGTGTAACTTGGAGACCAAGTTTCTCTATCCCTTATAATCATAAATAAAGGCACATGGCATGAGGAATGTCACCACAAAATTCCTCAAGCATTTTCTCTCCTTAGCCTCTCTACGTTGATCTCTCTCCCTTCTTCACGCTCTAAATTTATACTACAATAATAACCTCGGTTAAATAATATTTTAATAGATTCTGACTTGGGGATAACGTGCTAAATTAAAAATTCACTAAACTTATACGATAATACATTATAAAAAAATTCATATAAGTCCCACATAATATATAAATCAATAATTTCCTATTACATAATGCTTATGATTCGACCATGAGGCCTTCCTAAACTATTACTCAATCATTGTTTGTTTCTTCTTGATGAAATTGACGTCATTTTGGATCTCATCTCTAACTTTTCTTAACATGATAAAAAGCTTTGGTGTGGTTTTCTAATAGCGCAACACCCACTGTTGTAAGCTTTGGTGTGCATGTGTTTGTGCGTGTGAGAGAGATAGAGAGAGACATGTAGGATGTTCTTCCTAAATCAGCAGTAAGACTGGTGCAGCCTTCCATATGAATCCTTGTCATAGCATTTAACGACTTATGCAAGCCTAGAAATCTTGGTGAGTTTGGGGGAGTGATTCAGATGCAGTTCTACCATACTCGACGTTTGTGAAAAAACTCGGCATTTTTTCAAGTGCAGTGCAATGATTCGCTGTCAAGAATAACTCAAATCCAACATTTTAAGCTTGGAGAGTCCACTGAGGCTTGGTAGGCTAGAAAACCAATTGCCATCAAGCTCCAATATTTCTAAAGAAAATAGACTCCCAAGATCCTTTGGGATTGCATCGTCAGTTAAACCGCAGTTTCCAAGACCTAAAAATATCAAAGAGTTTAAGCCATGCAACGAAGGGGGCAAATGATAATGTAATGGTGACCCTCTCAAACGACGTAGAGATAAAGATCTCAGGTTCTTCAATCCTACAATTGAAGATGGTACTTGCATTATCATTGTATTGTCTGCATGATGTCAATGATACCATCTTCCCCAAGCTGTCATTCAGTATTCTAAATCTTGAACAGCCATTAACAATAAGTCTCAACTGATTTTGACTTATAGAAATCGCCTGGAAAATACTCAAGCATCTGCAGTCTAAGATTTACCAACGAAAGTCTTTCAAGATGCCCAATGGATGGGTGAATCTCAGACAAATCTTATACAGTTTACCAATGTCAGTTTTTCAAGATTAGGGACTATGGAAAAATCTGGTGATTCTGTTAGATATTAGGAATGACTGAGATTGATGATTTTCAGATTCTTGAGCAACTGCTAGAAAAAAACAGAACAAAATAAAAATTCAAATAGAAGAGAGCAAAATATTGGCATTAACAGAAACTGAAGAAAATAATTAATAATTTATTTGAGATCATATCATACCACGTTAGTATCCTCCCAAACTCGTATGAGTTTGCTATAGCTCAGGTCAACAGCAACAAGGTTTGGTTGATCAAAATCTTCAGGTATGACCCTTCAGAGGAAATGCCAACACAACCATCTTAACCCTTTGGAAAGATTGTGGTAAATTCCAGTGAGCTTTATGTTATTGAATTTGAGCAATGTCAGACTCCGTATCTCTCTAAATGCTTCTGTACTGAAACTTGAATCATCAGACCCTCGCAAAACTAAAGCAAATTGCTACTGATGAGTCAATTTCATATTATATATTTTACCCTATTCTTAGACCTGGTTTGGTACTGAGGTGATTCTAAAAAAAGCTGGTCTCAAAAAAAGCTGGGAGCTGTTTTTGTGTTTGCTAAACATTCAACTTCAGCTTTTTTTCATAGTTTTGGGTGAAAAAAAGCCAAAAACAAGAAGCTGCAAAACCCAGCTTTGAAAAATTGGTTTTTTTTCACATCTGTTTTACATAAAAGTTTACCAAACACTATAAACTGCTTTTTTTTCTTTTCAAAAGCACTTTTACAAAAAAGTTTACCAAACACTCTGCTGCTTTATTCCACAGCTGCTTATTCTCACAGCACAGTAGAAGCAGCTTTTTTTCAAAGCACATCAATACCAAATCAGCCCTTGGTATGTTTTGGTAATTATTTGGTAGAATTTTGATACTTTGATTTATATTTTCAATATAGGACATCCAACTTCCTCTGGAGCAAAACATGATCAAATGGACGAATTTTGGAGTGCTTCAAATTAGAGGACGTTCGTGTGTTTTTCGGCGTGTTCGTGTCAAAATTTGGGATTTTTCTACAAAGTGGTTATTTTCTGGCAACAAAATAAAGGAGCAGTGCACATTGCTGGAAAATAACGTTTCTCGGCTTAAATTGCATTTTTGGAGCCCGAGATGACCTCTGATGGGTTCTTGGCCTTCTGGAAAAGTGTTCAGAATATTCTAAACCTTAAATCCAGCTATATTGGGCCGGTTTTGGAGCATTTTAGGGGTCCAAAACGTGGTTGTTTGGATTTTAGTCGAATTTTACTATTTAATTTAGGGTTATGTTTCCTATTTTATTTTAGTTTCCTAGTTGGATTGAAAGACCTTTTATTAGGAGGATTTAATTTCTGCTAGGTTAAATAAGCTTGGCCGGCCCTATTACTAGGTCTTCTTCTTCTCGGTGCATTCTTTGAGAGAGAAAATTGACCAAACGTAGAGATTTTCAGACTTTTTCCATTCAAGGTGTTTTCGATCTTTTATTATTTCAATGAAGAACTTTATGATTTTTATTATGAATATGCGTAATTAATTCTCTTTTTGCTAGGATGAGGTCATGAGTCTTAGCAAAAATATGTAAATTCTCTTCAATTTGCTTATGATTATATGCATGTAGGTTTTCGAATTATTAATCACTGGTTTAAACTATCTAATTGTCTTGATGCTTGATCACCATTAGGATGTTTAGAAAAGTAATTTGATGCAATTTTGGTTGGAGGTTGGTCCTTGAAATTGACGAAGGTTTCTTGTGATTAATATGTGCAAGTTCACTTAGGATGAATACCACGTCTTAAGAGTTGCATGATTTTTAAAAAAGTTTCACAAAACTTAATGAGTTATGCATGATTAGAATTAGATGCCTCATTTTAGATTTTTCTAAATTAAACATCTGTTATTCTTCAACTTTTGATTAAAGTGCTTTTACTTTTAATTAAACTTTATATTCCAGGTATATTCTTAATTTAAGTATTTTATAAATTCTTTTAAATCCATTTCTATGTAAAAAAATTGCACTCAATAATATTCATTAATTTATTGCTATTTTTATGGAATCTCATCCCTTCCTCAATTTAAGGATTCAATTATATTTACTAGGGTTCAAGATTAATTGGATGAAATATAATTTTTCCAATTTCCAACTCAACATTTTATATAGATTATAAAAAAACAAGAGTCGTTTATAATTAAAATTAAGATGTAGACTAGACTGCCTAATTTCATACAACTAAAAATAAAATAAAATTTTTTAACAACTACTTATAGTAGAAACGTGAACTAAGAGTTTTCACTTTTTTTATTTTTATTTAAAATGAGTCCTTATTCCAATAATTATTTATTAAGAGTTGACAAAATATGTTTTAGTGCAATGTTTTAATGTGAAAAGTTATCTTTTTTTTTTTTTTGTTTTTTTTCTTTGTTTTTTTGGGTTATACAACTTACGCATAACGTACCATAAGTTTTGTATGTACCAAAATAAGGATAACACAAAGTAACGAACCAAAAGCAATATTTTATAATGTACCAAAATACTAATACGTACCCAAATTAAATTTATATAATGTAGCAATAACGTACCAAATGATTGGTACGTTATATTTAATATATGTGCATGTTATATTTCATAATTGTAAGTTAATAGGATGTTTATGTGATTTTAGAATTTAAAACAGCAAATTATTTGAATAAGAAAAATTCATTTTGAACGAATTAGATAAGATAAGATAGGATGTTTGTGATGATTTTAGAATCTTTGTGATATTATTTTCTGAACTAGTTGGTTAATTAAATACAATAAAAATCATAATTTTTAATTAAACATTAGTAGAAAAATGTTTGATTAAAAGTTTAAAAGTTATAGATGTTTGATTAAAAAAATTCAAATTTGAGGCATCTATATCAAAAATATCATAGACGAATTGCATGTTTGATATACGCCCTATGTTGGGGGTCCAAGTAGGCATATATTAGGAAAACCTAGCCTTCAAAATATGTGTGTATAAGTTATAAGTAATTGAGAGAACCATGTATGATTGTTAAGGTGACGGCAGATCCCTAGTGCTTTCTTAATTTGATTTCTACAAAACTATTTTCTTTTTCCTCATCTTTAATATTGCAGATTAGTTTACTTTTATTAATCAATTTCGTTTTAATTTAAATTAGGTCATAAAATAAATCATCTCAATTTCTGTTTTACAATAATTAGTTGGAATTTGGTTTACTTCGAATTATTTAATAATCCCTGTGGAGAACGATCTTGCGAGATCTGTTTATACTACAATAACCTTGTCATTCTTGCAAGTATTATAGGAGTTTTTAACCCTTTTGCGTGTGTGGTAAAATCCCTATCAGCTACAATTTCCTATTCAAGGTAAAAAAAAGGAACAAAATAAGATAGAATTTATTTTGACATGAAAAGGGAATTTATACACATGAGGAAAGCCATGAATTGGATGTATGAACTACAAGCCCTAAATTAGAATTCACTAGAAATTAGGCCCGTGCATTGCCAAAGGAACCAGCTGTGACAGCCCGTTCCGGATTTTTCGAACCGTAGGGGTGAAATGACGATTTTGCCCCTAATGGATAATTGTTGTTTGTGTGGTTGTTTTGGGTTTTTGGTTGGTTGCATCCCAGCCACACATCCATCATCATCATCACCCCTCTCCCCTATTCCCTCTGCCATGTCCTGAGCTCTTTCTCTCTCCCTTTCCTATTCTTTTTGTACGGACGACACCCAAAACCATTGAAACCTTCACAGATCGAGGAAACAAATTACATATTTGTGCTCGTGAGGTCCTTAGGAGTTCAACCATACCCATTTAAGGTAAGGATACCTTCGTTTTCACGTCGAACTCGGGATCCCCCGATTTGGTCATTGTTCATGCACACGTTAATTCTTGTGTTTTTGAGAATTTCAAGCTTGTAGGAAGCTTGGTAAGGTCCTTAGGAGGCTCGAGGTGGTTCGTTTGAAGGTTTTGGACGTCAGGATCGTGAGTTACAAGTTTGGCCGGAGTTGGTGGTGTTTTCCCGACGAGTTTCCGTGGGTTTTAGTGCTTGAAAGTGGTATGGATTTGTTCCTTTTGTTGTAAGCTTCATTTTGGTACCAATTTTGTGAAATTTGGTTGAAAAACGAAGAAGATATGAAGTTTTAAAAATTTCCAGGTTTTCCGGCACCGGAGTTTGGCCGGAGAAGATGACGGAATATTCCTAACGGCGTTAACGGCATCAGTTAGATTTAACGGAATATTCCTGACGGCGTTAACTGACGCCGTCAATGTGCCAGGCACGTGCCTGCGCGTGGGCGGCGGGTGTGGCCGTGCCTTAGCCGGCGCGTGGGGGCGCGTGCGACGTCGGAAAATTTTTCTAAAAATATGAGGATGTTCCTGAGGTTAAGTAGATCACGTTGGTGTATTCATACACCCCATTTGAGCTTTGTATGAGAAGTTATTTCGTAAGGTTGGTTATGTGCTTTAAAATTAACGTTTTTATAGTTGTTTCGCATATAGGTGAGACCTATCCTGAGGACGAGCGTGGTCACTCGAGGCAAGGGGGTTACGACCCTTCTACATACCAGTGAGTGGGCTTTTGGTTTTCCGTATATACCTATATACTATGTTTTTCCCAGAAAGTGAATGGAAACGTTTATACATTTATATGCCATGCATTATGTTTGCGGTTTGTTTATGCATTATTAGTAGCATATATATATTTGTATGTTGGTGCTGCGGGCGCACAGGTAAGTGCCAGGTGAGTATGGTTTATGCTTATGTTCAGTAGTGATTTGAGATGTATAGAGAGCTCATAACCTGCACCCCTAGTGTTAGTGCTCCCGCCCAGAGTTAGGCACAGTCCTTCACGTGATGTTCACCTCCCGCACCACACACTCATCTTGGATCCAAGTTAGGTGCACAGTCCTGTCGTACAGACTACTTTAGGTGGTTCCGACTCGTAGGTGACCTGTGATTATTCGCTCAGCCTTCACGTGATCGTAGCACTTGAGCGTACTTATTATACACCCAGTCCTGTCGTACAGACCACTTTAGGTGGTTCTGACTCGTGTGCAGGTACAGTTAGTGAGATGGAGATTTGAGCTCTATATTCAGCTGTACAGGTCACGTTAGGTGACTCCGGCTGACAGATTACATGGCATTGTTTTGGCATTACCTGAGTACTTGCATTTTATTTCGAGACATTTGGCATGGCATATTTCTGAGCATGACTTATATATATATATATATGTATATTCTATTTTCTGGAAAGTATACAAGTTTTATGGCGAGGGGTTAGAACTTTGTTTATGAAATGGTTTTTGAAAAGCTTTGTTTTTACCCACTCATGCTTTCTGTTTTGCGCCCCTCCAGGTTCTAGTTGGCTAGCACTTGTGGTGGCTCCCCAGAGGGTTTTCCCGGCATATCTGACAGATTATCACCAGTGTAAGACCACCTTTGGGTGTGTTTATGTAGTGTTGTTTCTCCCGGACTGCATTAGGTCTTCGTGCTCTGAACTTTGTTTTCACACTTACGCTTGCACATGTATGTTTAGGGCTGGTTCGGTATGGGATACCGAACCGAAAACGGCACATCCAGTCCCAAACCGTTTATTTTCGGGATGAAAATCTAAGGACCGATCCCAAACCAAAATTTCAGTATTCCCGAAGTTCGGGATTCCCGAAATATTTTCGGTATTTCGGGATTTTCCGAAACCGAACCGAACCTGCATCAAAATTTAAAACCCCAATTTAAAATCAAAGATTCATGGACCTCCCACTCCCCTACCAGCCCACACGGCCACACCTCGTCCCAGATTTGTCGACCTACCCACCCCTATCTCCATCCCTCTCATTCCTGGGTTTGTCTTTGCTGCCTTCGGGAGTCGGAGAGCTTTGTGACGTGCACCGAACATAATTAGGTACCCATCCTCGTCGATGTGTGAGCTTTTCCATGTTTTGCCGAACGAAATCGCCATCGGAGGGCTACTCTGCTTTGCAGCGATGGCACTGCTTCGTAGAATTCTGATGCCATGACATCAATGTATGGTTGTTTCCAAATCCTGAATTCGTGAAGCTTTCTAGATCTGAAACAAGAAAAAAGAAAAAGAAAAAAGAGAAGCTACAGAGTGCCTTGGGCTTTCTTCCTTCTGTTCATTTGAGGGAGTCGGTGGAGGGAGAGAAGAGGTAGAGGATGGCTGTCAGTGGGAGTGGGAAGATGGCAGACAATGATACTATCAAGAATCAAGATTCAAAACCAAAACAAAAGCTTTGTGCTTTTAGTTTCCCAAAAAGCTTTGTGCTTTTATCCCAAACCGACAAGGCATCACCATCACATGCCTTGTTCATATTATTTTATTTTTGTTCCTTTGCTAGTGGAACCGAAAGGCTCTGCTTTTTGTTTTATTTTTTCATTGTTTGGAAAGTAGGAACCAAAAACAAGAAAAGATTTCGGGACTTCGGGAATACCGAAGAAAAGAAATCTGGGAACCAATTCCATACCGAATATTTCGGTATTTTTCGGTATGGGATTACCAAAATTTGGGATAGTTTCGGTTTGGGATTTTTCGGTTTGGATTTGGGATTTTTTCGGTTTGGTTTGGGATTTTCGGGAATTTTTTCCAGCCCTATGTATGTTCTTATTTTGTGTAAAGCTGGTTTTTATTTATTCGTACTTTTATTATTATTTTATTAGCTTCCGCACTGTGCACATGGTTATGTCACTTCCACATGACGGCCAGCATGCCTTGATCTCGGTCAGGGTGTGTTACCAGCTGTTTCAAACATAATCGGATGAATAAAACATTTTTAAGTCGAATAAATTCAACACAATTATGAACAAACAAAGGGATACATGAGTGAATGAGGTTGATAAGATAAGCAATTTTACTTTTATATACATTTTAAGTGAGTTGGCATATAAACATACTGTACAATGATGGGGAAGAAACTGAACGTCTTTGATTAGAAAGAGATGGTTTCCAAAAAAGTTCTGTTTCCTTAAGAAACAAAATAAATATAAGCAACATGCAGTTCACACATATTTTTCCCTTGTAGTTAAGATGGCAAAATATGTGTCCTGTAGGGCAGGCACCTATTTCAGCAGTTAATAAAAAAGATAGAAAGCGTTCAATACTTGTTCAAGTAGCTAATTTTCCTGCAGAAGCCTTGTTTCCATATGAAACAGAAGCAACATGCAGTTCACACATATTTTACCCCTACAATTAAGACGACAAAATATATGTCCTGCAAGCTAAGCACCTGTTTTAGCAGTTAACAAAAAACAGAAAAACTGTTCCGTTCTTGTTCGAGCAGCTAAGTTGTCAAGTAAAATAAAAATATGAATGAAATACACTACAAATTGTATATTTTGTCCTTAAAATGCAATTCAAATCCGAAAGTAATGAAAATGGTAAACTGTAATCATGGGTGGCTGCATCTATCACTTGATAATTCATTCCTCATCCTCCAATTTCTTGCAACAAATTTTAGTAATTACGAACGCCCCAAACTTACTAAAATATTTTCAATAACCTTCTTTCGTTGCAGGGTCCAAGAAGAACCAAACCATTTCAAGAACTCGCATTGCAAACATAATGGAACTAATTCAAATATGAAAACTCACAAATCACAATGCTCCTATCCAGTGAATCATCTTCATGGACCGCATCTTCTAAAATCGTAAAAGGCCTTTCTTTCTCCACCATTTGAATCTTACATTTCTTTTCTACCATTGATCTATGAAACCAAACTATCACTTATTTAAATCTCAAACACTTCCAACTAAATCTTAAATTAAATAGAGCTGTTCAATTATATTAAACTACATATAGGGAGGGGGAAAGAGAGAAGAGAGAAAAGAGAGACCTGGAATTATCGGATCCTCAAACTGACCGGGCCATAATTCTGATTGGGTTTCAAAAGCGACGTGTACACTAAATGCTATATCAGTGTTGTCGGATGCTGAAAGTAACTGCAATCCAGGGAACCATTTCATTTATAAGTATAAAAAGTAATAGAAAGAATCAGGGAAAATCTGTGATGGTGGAAAACATAAAAGCCAAACCAAAACTATAAACCTGTATTAGAGGTTTAATAAATCAAATGTTGAAACCCATTTAATAGTATTGTTCAAAACCTAAAAAAAGGATTGAATAGTCATGGTAGAGTGGAGGGAAAAGAAGAAGCAAGCCACTATAAAATTACAAGCATCGTCCAGCTGAGAACAAATATGTAAAAAAAGTTGGCCACTTATTTGTAAGATGGAGAATATATTAAGGCATGTTCATGGATGCGGAGACTAATGAACATTGTTAGATACTGGGTATGCATATCATTCATTTAGTAGATATAGAGGGTAGGAGAATGTAGTTTTAAAATTGGAGAAGACCACTTACGAAGAAAAATCTAATATAAATGTGAATTGCAAATATAAATCCAATTTTCGAACAAAATTCACTAATATAAATCTGAAATTTGAACTGTCTATGTTTTCTATTAAAACCCATCGTTTATCTTCTAGCCATCATACGTCTCAAACAATACCTTTACATCAAAAATTTTAAAACCATTCATACTCATACCAATCAACTCTATCATGCTCAAACCAGTTCGGTCTAATACGTAACAAAAAAGTTGTACTTCATATTTACTATACCATGTCTCCTTTGTCCCTTGGTGAAGTCAATATCGTCCCACCAACTGACCATTATTTTGCAACAGTTAAAATCTACCCCACGGGATCTTGCCACTGGAGGAGCAGCTTCCGCCACCGTAAAAAGCATCGCTTCCTCTCGCTCCATCCTTTACCAAATTGTTGGAACTGACGCTCATATCTACTGGTTTAGGAGCTGGTTGTTTTGCATTTTTTGCAACCCAGTCTTCCCTCATACCTGAAAGTTTCCAAGAAAGTTAATAGCAGAAAGAAATAATAACCCACACATTCTCCACGTTGCACATAAAGCTCATAATTAATTTTAGAAAACAACTTACTTGTCACGAATAACTTTCTCGGTCCCACTTCTGTCAAAATTTTGGTGGCAATTCTTTTCGCAATAACTGTTTCCCTTTTCATTACCCATGGCTACACAAAAGTACATAGAGAGTTAACTAACAGGATAATGAATCAGAACATAGTAGTTGGTCAGAAAAGATTAAAAACACACGAAGAAAGAATGTGAGCACTGAACCCTAAACCCTATATGAATACTATCAGACCATTCGTAACATGCATAATAGTTTGGACAATATGAGGACATTGAGGACAAACTTCAACACTCATGAAATCTTATAAAATTGCATTGTTTGATAAGAATCAATTATGTTTGGTTCCTTCTTGTTGAGGGAGATGTTACAACCAACTCAGCTAGAGAGTCATTCCTACAACAACATCAGCCTATGCAAAGTACGACATATGCACATACTATGCCACATATATCTTAGTCGGCATCTGTTACACGGTGTTACTAAACCTATTACAAACCCCTCGGCACACGCGTGTGCGCCCTTAATAACTTTTTTGGACTTCTATTTTTGAATTTAAAAGGGGAAAAAATGGATGGAGGGTTGGAGGGGTGAGGGGGGTAACTGCTTCAACATCTACTGCATGGATTTGGGGTTTTTAACTTTGAAAATTAATTATTTGAAATAATAGGTTGGAGGCAAGTACTTATCCCAGAATGAATTCATATTTAACATAAGATTTGATTGCCGAAGTACTTACAGATTGTTTCCCCAATACGTCTATTACATCCACTTGATGCCACAATCTGCTATGTTCTTCAGGATGGTCAGGGCATTGTGCATGTACGATTTCTCTGGCCATGTCTCGAATCAGATTGCCTTCTGTATCAACAGTTACAAGGCATTGATTTTGGAGTTCTAGAATTCCTTTTTTCTGGATATAAGTCACAGCCCCCAAATATTGTCGTGCATAGTTCATGTTCATTCCAATGAAGAAACAGCCTATATCCAGGATTACATCCTTCAAGAGGTCATCATTTAGCCTATCATAGCTTGTCTTAATATTTGCGAGAATTACCCGGCAGGGCTGTGATCTTTCCATTTATCCAGTACAGTTTCCCGTTCACTTGTGCTTCTTTTATGTAGACAAGAACCTAGGACTTCAAGTGCTTTTGGCAAACCTCCCCGGTAGCCAACGTCCACGGTAGCCAACAGCTTTTCCTCAGTGCTCAACATAATCTTCATTCTTTGTTTCTAAAGGTATGACTCCCGCCGGCGGAGAGAAGAAGTTTGAAGGAGTCGGAGTAATCCAAGCGGGCCCAGCCTGCGAGAAGAAGTTTGAAGGAATCGGAGTAATCGAAGCGGGCCCAGCCTGCGAGAAGAAGTTTGAAGGAATCGGAGTAATCGAAGCGGGCCCAGGCGACAAGATCCCCCGAAACACACCCTTTTGCCTCACACAACCATCACCACCATCATCCATAATTTCCATTCCTTCCACAACATCTCGAGCAGTACTGCTTTTATTTATCCCTTGATCATGAGCCGGAGGTTTATTAAAGTTATCGTAATTCGGAGGATTAATATTACTGGGCAGGGAAGAAGATGTAGTGGAATAATTTGATGGTGGTAAGCCAGTGAGGCTTTGGACAAGGTCCATGAGCCCGCTAGGACTTGAGCGTATGACCTTCGGGGACACTGAGTAGATTACGACCGGTGACGGTGAAATAAGGCTGTAATCTTGAGCGTATGACCTTCGGGGACTTGAGCGTACAACTGGAGGTTTCTTGATCTTGACTGAGTCTTTGTTTATGTTGAGAGGCGTTGGACGTGGACCTTTGAGTTGAAGCTTTCTTCTCGGATATTTTTCTATTGAATAATCCATGCCGTTGAAGGTGAAATAAGGCTGTAATCTTTTCCATTTATCCAGTTCATTTTTCCATTCACTTCTGCTTTTTGTATGCAGACAAGAACCTAAGACTTCAAGTGCTAGTGGCAAACCTCCACAGTAGCCAACAGCTTTTCTTGAGAGCTCAACATACTCTTCATTAGGATAATTCTTTCCAAAGGCATGCCAACTAAGTAGCTCAAGAGCTTCTTCTTTATTCATTTCTTGCACAGTACATGTCGCCTCCACATTAAGCATCTTTAGCAGATGTTGATCCCTTGTTGTTATAATAATTCTACTTCCTGGACCAAATGAGTCATGCTTTATAGCTAATGCATCTAATTGTGCATCGCTGTCTACATCATCTACTATGACAAGTACTCTTTTGTTGCCAAGTCTTCTTTTAATCTCCTTGGTCCCTTCA
This sequence comes from Pyrus communis, assembly GCF_041283825.1. Taxonomy (NCBI): domain Eukaryota; kingdom Viridiplantae; phylum Streptophyta; class Magnoliopsida; order Rosales; family Rosaceae; genus Pyrus; species Pyrus communis. The sequence goes on from NC_142574.1 coordinate 3,190,067, forward strand.
TCGACCCTACTAACCTTCATGTTTCCCGATCTCAAGATATCAGAAAGAAGTTTGTTTTGTGAATCAACCAGTTCCTCATCGACCCTACTAACCTTCATGTTTCCCGATCTCAAGCTATCAGAAAGAAGTTTGTTTTGTGAATCAACCAGAACCTTATCTTTTCTCACATTTGGAAGAAAACTTCTACCATCAAACATGTGCTGATATTTGTTGAAAATTACTTTTGCAACCATTGTTTTACCCAGTCCGCCCATACCCCAGATTCCAATGATACGGACATCGTTTGATCCTCCAACATCTAAATAATTACTGATTTTTTGCACGCGAGAATCCATTCCAACTGGGTGTATGGCTACGTCCAAGTAATTGCTTCTCAGTTCTCTACTAATTCCTTCATACCTGGTAGGTAAAATTCAATTCAAAATTCAGCAAAAGATTTACTAATAAACGGTACAATTAAATTGAACTAAAATCTTACTCATTATGACTAGAGAGCTTGGGAGTGGAAGATTTGAAAGGCCAAAGATGAATCAAAATCTTCGAAAACCATTAAAGCATCATAAACTTCAGAACTTATATTTATATATGCATAAATGTGTAAATTCAAATATTTGATTCATGTGGTTAGCTCAATATCTGACCACACATGACACACAGAATGTGTTCATAAATTCTCATGGAAGAGTCTGGAAGCTCTACATTGCAATGTGTAAAATCATATACTCCAAGCCGCAGTAATAATAATTTCATTGTTTGTTCGACATTTGATAAATATGAGAGTTAAAAAGACCAATACCTTATGTAGCCAATTAATAACTTTTGTTAGAAAGAACTAAGGTACTGCATGCTTGTGTATAAAAAAAAAATGGACTGGGAAATATTAAAAAAAATACAAAATACAGGAAAGGAAAAAAGAAATAAGAAAGTACCCATCAGCTCCCAATAACCAATCCGGATGTAGGCCAAAATCGTATAGATGAAAGTCTGAATCATGCATATTTTCCTTCATAAATTTGTCCCATGCTAGATTAACCCCTAATTTCTTCACACTCACAGAAGCATCTGCAGTTTCAACAGGCACTACAACTATAACGACCTTGTCCCCTCCTTGCAGACAGAGCACATAGTTCGATATCTGTCCCTGCCAAAGATAATGGTCATCAAGTGTACAGGAAGTTGGTACCGAAGCGTATGTTATCCGGGCGAGCAAAGCAGTACGCTTGGTTTTATTGATAACAATAATGCCGAGAGGACCTTCACGTTGTTTCTTCGAAGAGTATATGCAGTACAGAGTCAACCCGCTAAAATTGCGACCAAAAATTAGAGGTATGTGAAAACTGACCAGATCACCCTTGACAAAATCAAACCAGTCAGGAATATAATTTCCATTGAGAAAAATGCCACCATATCCGCAAGAAGTCCATCCCTGTCCGATGTAGAGCCAGATTTGTAACAAAAATACATTGTTATGTATGCATGTGTCATATATATGTGCTGCTGTGTGTGTGGTAGAAAGAGAAGGAGAAAGAGAACAGGCTAGATAGAAAGAGAGACCTGAAGGATGTTCTTCCTAAAATTAGCAGTGAGATTGATGCACCCTTCCATATGAACCCTTGTCATCGAGTTTAATGACATATCCAAGCCCGGAATCTCTGTGAGTTTGCATGAATGACTTAGATACAACTCTCTCAAATTCGACAATTCTGAAAAATCTGGCATTGTTTCTAATGCAGTGCACAAACCCGCTCGCAAGACTTTCAAAGTTGTTGGTAAATTTGGGATTGCATGTAGGTTTGTGCAATCATCTAAACACAATGTTTCAAGCTTAGAAAGACCACTGAGACTTGGTAGGCTACAAAAACTATTTTTTCGAAGATCTAAATCTTCTAAAGAAATTAGACTCCCAAGATCCTTTGGGATTTCGTCATCGGTTAAAGTGCAGCATCCAAGATCTAATTTCCGTAAAGAGTTTAAGCAATGTATAGAAGGGGGCAAAAGACTAGTTGATGGTGACTCTTTCACACCATATTGAGATGAAAAACTCAGCTTTAGTATTTGTCTTATGGGTGTGCCATCTGCTGTCTTATGGTAGCTCTGTCCCAAGCCTTCAGCCAAGTTTTCAAATCTTGAACAGCCATTAAGAAGAAGAGTTTCAATAGACTTGGAATTAAAGAAATTCAGTGGGAGATCCTTGAGATTTTTGCAGCCTTCAAGATTTACCAAAGTCAGTCTTTCAAGATTCCCAATGGATGAGTGAACCTCAGACAAACTCTCACAATCATTCAATATCAATTCCTCGAGATTTGGGAGTTTTGAAAAGTCTGGTGTTTGTGCCAGGTTATGGGAATGACTGACATTAAGAAGCTTCAACTTCTCGAGCAACTGTTAGACAAAAGGAAAAACCAAAATAAACACAAATGGAAAAGAGAAAGCATGAAGTTGGTGTTTATAAAACCTGACAGAAAGAATTAATAATTTGGTTGAGGCCATATCATACCAAATCAGAATCCTCCCAAACTCGTATGAGTTTGCTATAGCTCAGGTCAATAGCAACTAGGTTTGGTTGATCAAAATCTTTTGGTAAGACCTCCAGAGGAAAACCATGCCAACACAACCATCTTAACTCTTTGGAAAGATTGTGGTAACTTCCAGTGAGCTTTACGTTATTGAGTTTGAGCAGTCTCAGACTCTGCATGTTTCGAAATGATTCTGAACTGAAGCTAGACTTGCCGGACTCTTGCATATCTAAAGCAAGTCCTTCAACGTCTTCTGTTCCCTATTACAAAAAAAATTAAAAATAAACAACTAAAAATTAAAAATAAATAAATAAAAACAAACCAACAACAGCAGCAACTGAGGAACTAAGAAAAGGATTATTTGCACGGGAAAGGTGATCAATTCATATATCAGAACCACAAAGCCATGAATTGGATGGATGAACCAAATGGGAGGTAGACAATTAGACAATTTAGAACATGGGCCTCTCATAGCCAACTTTTATTATACATCTGCTATAATGTGCATATATGTCTGGATAATAACCTTAAGAGTTGTACTTTACAACTGTCTACATTAGTTAGGTATAACAAATAGTACTTAACAAGAGCAGGACATGTGTGATTCAGTTATTTAATTTGAGATAATTCAATACAATCGGATCCTTTGTTGTCTCTTACAAGTTCCTGCTACATTAGTACGCACATTTTAACATCTAATTTAATTGCAAAAGTACTTACAGATTCCTTCGTCAATACGTCTGTTATATCTTCATTATGCCACAATCTACTACGTTTTCCAGGATTGTCAGGGGATTCTGCATGCACGATTTCTCTGCCCATGCCTTGAATCAAATCATGCATCATGAGATTGCCTTCTTTATCAACAGTTACAAGGCACTGATCTTGGAGTTCTCGAATCCCTATTTCCGGATAAAACTGACAGCCGTCGAGTACTGTCATAACATAGTCCTTGTTCATTCCAGTAAAGAAACAAGAGATATCAAGGAATATAGCCTTCACGTCATCATCAGTTAGCCTATCATAGCTTATTTCAAGTCTTCCGTGAATTTCCCGATAAGGCTGTGATCTTTTCCATTTATCCGGTACAGTTTCCCATTCACTTGTGCTTTTTGTACGTAGATAAGAACCTAAGACTTCAAGTGCTAGTGGCAAACCTCCACAGCAGCCAACAGCTTTTCTTGAGAGCTCAACATACTCTTCATTAGGATAATTCTTTCTAAAGGCATGCCAACTAAGTAGCTCAAGAGCTTCTTTGTCATTCATTGCTGGCAGAGGACATATCTTATCCACGTCAAGTATCTTTAGCAAATGTTCGTTTCTTGATGTTATAATGATTCTGCTCCCCAGACCAAAGGAGTCAGGTTTTATAGCCAAAGCATGTAATTGTTACACTGTCTAAATCATCAATTACGACAAGTACCCTTATGTTGCCTAACCTTTGTTCGATCTCCTTGGTCCCTTCATCCATACTACTGACCACTACGTAGGCCGGTTTCAAGATATCAGAAAGAAGTTGTTCTTGCAAATCAACCAGTTTCTTTTCCCTCACGTTTTGAAGGAAACTTGCACCGCCAAAACTATGATGATGTTTGTTGAAAACGGCTTTTGCAACCGTTGTCTTACCCAGTCCGCACATACCCAAAATTCCAATTATGCGAACATCATTTGATCCTCCAACGTCTAAATGCTTACTAATTTCTCGCACGCGAGAATCTATTCCAACTAGGCTGGTGGGTACCTCTAAGCATGTGGTTCTGCCCAGTTGTATAGTGATCCTAGCAATAACGTTCCTGATAAAGGCTCCATCATGCCTGGTGGTTAAAATTCAACAAAGCAAAAGTACAAATTTATTATGCAACTTCAAGATTACATTAATCTTTCAGAAATTGATGAGTCAAAATCTCCAGATACCATTACAATATCTTAAACTGAAATCTTGGTTGCTAAAATTCAACAAAGCAAAAATGAAAACTTAAGGCCCAACCATTTCGTTTTCAGTTTTTATAAAACTGAAAACTAAAATCTTATTTAGTAACTACTTTCAGTTTTCAGTTCACTTTTTATTTAGTTTTTGTTTTCACTTTTTATTAAACTGAGAACTGTAAACAAAAACATAAAAACTAAAAGCCAAAAATTGAAAACCAAAAATAGAAAAACTTCATTTTTTGGTTTTCATTTTTTTTTTTAAACTCAAAACTGAAAGTGTTGTCAAACAAGATTTTAAATTTTAGTTTTCAAAAAAGTAAAAACTGAAAACCAAAAACTAATATTGAAAACGAAATAGTTACTTAAAGTTAAGGTTAATTTCAGTTTACTACTATGAAGTTTTTTGATTTTTAACATTTCTTACATAAAGGTTTTTTTGTCCCAGTTTGATAGCTAAAGTCACAATTTTGAAATACTTTCTTACATCTGTTAAATTTTCCGTCAATGCGTCCACGTTGACAATAACTAACTACTGCGTGTCAATATGAGCCCATTTGGGTATTAAAAAACTAAATAAAAATAAATAAATAAAAGTAAAAATAAAACAAATAAAAAAATCTTTTTCTTTCCTTCCCTCTTCTCTTCCCCGATCCCTCCTCCCACTTCTCCTTCTTCACCTCCCTGACCCACCACCCTCTCCTCCACCGCATCTGAGAACAACATATGAATGTACAACAGGAATGAAGGAAAGTGATAAGACCGGATTCTGCCCATTTGCAATTCCTTCTCTGTTCGTAACATAACTATCCTCTTCACCCCTCCCTTCTCTCTCCCCAAATCAATCTTCACCCACCCCAACCCAAACTACCCAAGACCCGAGTCTCTAGAATCCCCAAAATCCCCACGGCCTTCGTGGTGGTGTTGGTGGTCACCATTACCCAGGACCCAAGTGAGAAAAAAGCAGGACGAAGTTGGTGGTGCGTTCGCGAGGCCGCCGATCTCCTCGTTGGTGGCGAACTTAGCAGCGCCACCGATTTGGGTTTGGATTTAAAGGGGCTTGGATTTGGGCGATGGCTGTGAGGTGGGCAATGGGGGCGGCGTAGTTTGGGTTGGGGTGGGTGAGAGAAAGAAGGGAGGGGAGGTAAAGAGGGTGAAGGAGGGGGAGGTGAAGAATGAGGAGTGGGAGGGATTGGGGTAGAGAAGAGGGAGGGGAAGAAAAAGTTTTTTATTTTTTTATTTTCTAAAATTATGATTTTAGGTGGACGAAAAAACCTTCATATATTAAATGAGTAAACTGTCGATTTACCACTGAACTTTTCTATTGGAAAATTAAGGACTCAAAACTAATTTTTTTAGCCGATTTGCCATCTACCGTTAGTTTTTCATATATTCCATCCATATTTCCGTTAAGTGAGACTATGTGCACAACATGTAAGGGTAGTTAATTCATTTCACTCTTAAAAATGATTAAAAACTGAAAATAAATAAAAAAACAAAACTTTCCCTCTATTTTTTCCCGCTAATTCATATCCTCAATTTTATTTTTCCCTCTCATTCCTATGCATGAGAAATGACATATGGTATTATTGTCTTCATAAGTAGCTAAGTCAGTCTTTTTCTTGAAGCATGTACTACCATTTTTATTTTCTCTAACAAATTAATAATTTGACAAATGCTCATGGTGTTATTGTCTCCAAAGCAATGCAATAAATAAGAAACATGTTTATAATACTCATAAAAAATGCTCAAGATAATTACATACTTTTCATAATGTCATAATAATCCCACTACAATTCCACAAAATGATCCTTAAGAAGTTGGAAAACATTTTGTTACCCGCGCCTGATTTTTTTTTGTTGGTCAATTTATCTGCGTCCAGTAGGATTACAAGATGCATATTGTTTTGTGAAAAAAAAAAAAAAAGAACACTTGTATATTAGTGTGAATTGGGAGCCAAGATGAGTAGCTACAGTTTTGATGAAATATGAATGAGAGATTCTCTGTTGGAATGCATTTGTTGTCACTGCTCAGAGATGTATAAAAAGTAGAATTAACAAGACTTAATGCCCCACGAAAGATCAGTTAATTCAGTTTACTTGTCACACAAGAAACTAGATATATCCATGCTACAGTTCTTCCCAATGTAAAGAACAGTGTTGAGAATAGGAATCTTGTGAGGGGTTTATCAGCTAGTAATCGGTAATGGACTTGCTTTTGAGTTTCTGCAGTATTTATTGCGTTTCTTGTGCCGAGAAACCAGATAATCGTGTGCATCTCAGTCTGCTTATTCCGCGATTACACTGAAAAATAGTCTCCTACTCATCCAAAAGAAAATCTACCAGTATTCAATTGATCAATGATCAATAAGCCAGAAAAAAGGAGGAGAGAGTAGCTAAAGAAGATGATGGACAAGGAAAATGTAACTAGCTGTTTACAATATGCTTGGTTGCATGCATATTTTGTGTATATACACTCGTATGTGCGATTCAGAAAATTGCTAACTAATTAGCCAGTGCCATTCTCTGTTCTGTGTCCTGATTTGCTGAAACAAAATGAGGAATCCAACCACCCTGCATTCTTTGCTCGTTCAACGTAATGTGTAAATTGTTTCTGGGCATCAGGAACATCCAAAGCCAAATCATCTAGAGACTCTGCAACTCTACCGAACCCCTTTGCCATTTGGTTCATTGTGATGAGTCCAGAGGCAAAACTTTCCTCCAGCAAAATCCAGAGTCTCTCGTTCTTCTTTTCCATAATCGTCACCAGAGCTTTTTTGACAACCTCATGGTTGAAAAATGGCATGCCTAACTCCTTCATGCAGCGGCAAGCCTCTCTTACATCCCCTCCAGACTCAAACTCTTCCAGCAACTTCCCAATCTTGTCCTTCACATCCTCAACTGCCCATCCAGGTCTGCCGCCACTACCCCAACACCTTAATATCCGTTCCCCAGAAAGCCGAGCCTTTAGCAATGACTTGGCCATTTTAAGGACCTTGCTCCCAATTGACTCTTGTGCCAAGCACTGACTTCCAATCTCTTCCAAGTTCTGTGGGGCTAGAACTTCGTCCACCACAGATCTAGCGAGAAACATTGCAATATCTTTGACAACTACTGGATTATCCAAAGCTGTGTCATCTGCAGATTCTATCAACATTACAAACCCATTTACAACATCATCAGCTGGAAAACACAGGGATGACAGTAAAATGGATGTCGTTTCCTTCTCTCTGTTCTTCCGATCCATTGCTAGAGTTATCAATCTTTTAACAAAGATAGCATTCAGCTCAGGTGAACAAGTACTATTCTCAGACTCTAGACTACTGTTTACTTCTGAGATGTCCCCAGATGAGAAGTACTCTTGAATAATAGATTGGGCCTTCGTCTTGAAAACTTTGGCAACACCATATTCTAATGATCACTATTCTGGTTGCAGAGAGAGTGATTTCAAAGATGAAGCACACAACCAACCCTCTGATGCTGCCTTGGAGATCAATGACTGCAATATACCCTGTGCATTTGGTATGTCGAGTGATAAGTCGTCAACATAGTCAATCATCCTACTGAAGCCTTTTGATACTTGACTTGAGTTTATTAAACCTTCTTCAGCAACTTCTTTCAGCAAATCTAGTAGCTGGCATTCAGCTTGACGCCTCTCCATTGCCATTACAAGAGCTCGTTTAACTATTTCATGGTGAAAAAAAGGAACTTTCAAATCCTTGATGCATCTGCACGCCTCTTTCTTGTCACCACTCACTACATACTCTATCAACAAATCATTTATCTTAGCTTTGACATCCTCCACAGTCATTTTCTTGCTACCTCCCCATCGCCGCTCAATGATTTCTGCACGGAGCGGGGTTGCTAAGTAGCCATTTTCAGCTCTTTTCAATACTTCAATCCCTTTCGAATCTTTGGGTAAATAGTTCAGTTGTTTCTTCAAGAAGGCAGGAGGAAGTATGTCATCAACCACAGCTCGGGCAATGAACAGTGCAAGAACATCAACTGTATCAGGTATATCCACAATGAAGTCATCCGCAGATTCTACCAATTTGCAGAACCCCTTGTAAACTTGTGGGGGGTCAATGTATTCCGCATATAGTCCAGATAAAAGAACAGCAGCCATTTCTTTTTCTTTGTCATGCCTATCTATCGCCTTAGAGACAAGCTTCTTTACAAAATAGTAGCTGTAGGTAGGCCTATCAAGCTCTCTAAGTTCATTTGCAGTCGAGGTAATGTCATCAGTAGCAAAGTATTCCTCCACTATTATTGTAGCTTTCTTTTTATGCTCCTCAAAATTGACCCTCTCTATTCTCGCATCGGAATTTTCACATTCCTGCAACCAATACACGTAATTGGTAAACACAATGAAAATAAGAAATCAATATTGAAGATGGCAAATAAACTGATCATTTTTCATATCAATATCCAAAAAGAGTTAAATATGAAGGTGTGAGTTGTTCAGTTACTTACCTCACTGCTATTGAAGTTTGGGTCATTCGGGTCAGCAGCAGTGTAACTGTCATCTGTATCAAGTAACCCTCCCCAGGTGCCTTTACCCCCAGAACCACCTGCATAATGATAATCTTCATAAAATTAAGAATAAAAATCTAATTTTGAATTTTGATATTCAGAACTCTTGCTTATTAACCATCAGATAATGGTGAATGCCTAGTCTTTTTTTTTCCTTCCATCTGAACATTCTATATATACTAAAAGCCGGTGGATTGGCACTGTTCATTAACAGTGTCGTTCCGGTTTCGTCCCTCATTTTCTTCATGGTTTTTCGGCTTTAGTGGGATTATGCAGTAAATTGTCCATTTTGCCCTTCATGATACGTGTTGCGCGTGCGTAGATATCGGCTTATCTAGGGAAGATGCTGGAAGCATCTTTCATTTCTCTCTTTCCTCTTCTTTTCTTCTCTCTGCTTTTCCGTCTCTCTTTGTGTTTGTCTGTGTTTCTGTGTGTATCTCGTTGTTTTCCTCGCTATCCGATCGTTTAGAAGGGTGGTTGGACTGTTTTTTTCTCGCTGTTCTCTGCGGGGGAATCGCAACGGTTTGGCTGCTTTGGTTGGTAAGAAAAATTTTCAATTGGTTGTTGTAAAATTTGATTCTTGCTAAGTGTTCTCTTTATTTTTTTTTTTGCTGATTTGCATGTAGATCTTTTGTCTGATTTCGTTTTTGGCTGCCGCAAACCTATATCTTCCAATTTTAGGGTTTTGTTGTGGGAGTTTGCAAACGCTTTCTGGATCAGGTATATAACTTATCTTTAAGCGTTTTTTTTTAATAATTTTTGCATTTTAACTAAAATTGAAACATTGCCGACGAATGGATATGGCTACGGTTATATAATTTATCTTTAACCTTTTTTCATATTTTTTGTGTTTAATTAAAATTTAAAAATTGTTAAGGAAGGATATAGCTGCGGTTTAAGGTTTAGACTAATTAATTTTATTGTTGTTCAGGTTTTTTTTGGGGAAATTTTTGGGTTTGGTTGTTCTGATTATCTGTGGTTTGATTTTTGTTCGGAATTTAAAAGAAGAAAAATGGCCATGATTAACTTTTGGGTTTTCTTTGTCTGTTCTGCATTTTAAAGTTTGAATTATGGATTTTTTTTGTATGTCAATCCTTAAATGATCACTGTATGGATTTTTTTTGTGTTTCGGCATATGCCCTTATTGGAATTTTGTGATTTGAGAATTGTAGAAGTTAGTAGCAATTCAAAACCCGTTAAATGGGATGAGAATTAGAGTGATTTGAAATCGGCGAGCAAGTATTTACTAAAGCTCAGCGGATTGGCATTGTTCATTAACAGTGCCAATCCGGTTTTGCTCCTGATCTAACGCACGGTTTTCAGCCCTTTAAAGATGCTACATGAATTGGCGATTTTGCCCCTTGGTAGAGTGAGTCTACATACGGGAAGGTGCTCGAACCCTCTCTCATTTTCTTCCGTTGTTGCTTTCGCCTGCTCTCTGTTTCTCTGCTTTTTTCCATGTTTGATCTTCGTGTTTCCTTGCTTCTCTGTTCATGTTGATCGTCTGCTGTCTGAAGAGGTGGGTTTTCTGGTTGATTGCGGTGTTTTTAGGTGGTTTGTCTATTTTATTCTTTTTCTCTTTTCTTTGATTAGGAAGAAAATTTGTAGATCGATTGGTGTAAAATTAAAATCTTTGCGTTTTTTTATTAGTTCTTTCCTATTTTTTTTCGTGTTTTTAGCATCGTTGTTTAATTTGATTGCATTTTTTGTTTCAAGAAATACTGATTTATCGATTTTAGGGTTTCTCTGTCCAATCTTGGAAACCCTTTTCGATTAAGGTGTGTGGGTTTTTTTATGTGGAATGTTTTCTGCTTTTTTCCGACATTTGTGTCTGGTTGTTCCATCTAATTGCATTTTTCGTTTTGGAAAATTTTGGTCTTTTAGGTTAGGGTTTTCCTGTACATCGATTGGTTGGTTGATGTAATATTGAAGTTTTTTCGTATTGCATTGACTGTTTCGTTGATTTTTTACTGTATTCAATGCCGTTGTCTAATGTGATTCAGTTTTTTCTTGCAGGAAATATTGGTGTTTGAAGAAATTAAGGCTTAGCAAAGTGTGAGTACCTATGCTTGAATTAATGTTGAAGTTTTGAGCTCAATTAGATTAAAGTGCATAGAACATCCATAGAAGTGGTAAAAGTTCTTCCCTCAATCAGCCTAATAGTAGTTAACATGTATGCTTACTTTTCAATTATTAAGAAACTGTACCTTCCAGTTGTATGAATCTCTAATGCATCAACATCATTTCTTCTGAGAAGTTCGGAGGTCACATAAGCATCTCTTATGTACGAGCACACTCTGCTATTATGAATTGGAGTGGTTCTTATTGTCTTTAAGTGATTCTTATCACAACAATTAGGGAAGAAATCCCTTTCTTTTAAATTGGATTATCCCAACCTGCATAAAATTGAGAGTCATGTTGATAAAATCTTTATCTTTATTATGCTGTTATTAAAAGTAGCCTTGAAATATTTTAAATTCGTTTTATATTTATTTGAGAAGTAATTATTTCTTTGTTTGCAATCATCTGCAGATTAATTTTGGTTGGAAAAAAAAAAAAATCTTTGCTGCATCTCAGTTCCTATTGTAATTTTAACTGCCAAGTTAGCTTTCAGCTGTCAAGTTTACAGACAATTGATTGTGTTTGTAAGTGCTTTTCACTTGGTTAATATTGTGTTCAAGATTATATTTCTTCCTTTTGTTTGACAATTGTCTGATTGTAGTTAATACTGTGGCTCTAAATTGTATATCAAATCATTCTTTTCAAATATTTCTTTACTTAAGTTATAATGTTGAGCTACTTTATGTTATAATTTTATAACTAGATAGTACATTATCATAAAAATAGAATGTTTTGTTTTTTTTTTATCAATGTTATCTATGCAGTATAGTCTTTTTGTTTTTTTTTTTTCCTTTACTCTGTATATTACCTTTTTATCTGAGAAGTTACTTTTAATTTTAGCTTATACATTTTAAACCCATCGGTTCCACGTTGTGTTAATCATGATTCTTGGAACCATAGATAGTTTTTATTTTTGTAGTTAATTGTGTTATCGTTTTTAGTAAAACTGTGAATATCATCGATAAATTATATGTAAAATGCTTTTTTATAGTCATATATTGTGTTATTAAAAAAGTTAGATGTTTGCAAAAACTGTCAATATCACGGAGTGATATTACAATTTTCTATTGTGGTAACAATTTTTGTTTTAGTTAACATATACATTTCTTTGAACAGGTGTATTTGTTAATTCTGTGTCACCCATTGTTTAAAAAAGTTTTAGGGCTCCTATTTTCTCACGATATATTTGATAATCTAGCCATCAATTTATATAATTTATGTATTAGTAAAAATCAATTGGTTTTTTTATTTTTTGTAATTTGTTTTTCATTGAGAATAAACATTGTTAATACTGTTGATCTTTGCAGTTTCCACTCAGCGTGGATAAGACAAGTAAGAAGTGATACTCCCATTGAAAACTTATCTGCAAAATAAATTTTGCTCTGTGGTTACATGTTGCATTGGTGCATAGTTTCACAACTGAACTATAAGAAGTAAGAATGTAGTTATCTTATTACTTTGTTAATTTTTAAATTTTTTTAAGTTCTATTTATTATTTGTTTTATATTTTGTTTCTTGCCATTTGTTGCTGAACTAAATTCTATTGTCCATTGTAATAATTGTTTGTTGTTTGCCTTTTTGAACAGATTGGCTATCGTATTTTCTAAAATTTCAATTGTTAAAGGTGAGCAATTTTAAATTTTAAATTATTTAGTTTTAAACTTTACTTTTTTTAATCTTCTTTTTTTTTTTTATAACTTTTTTTTTTTCCAGTCGCATTTTAAAATTTGGGTGATCTATTCTTTTTAATCATTATAGTATATATTTGTTTAATCTTCACATTATGTGTTTGTTGATACTTCTTTTTTTCATTTTTTGTCTTTTTTTCCAGCGTGGTTTGCACTAATTTGTTTTCAAATTTGTATTACAATTTGATTCCATCATGTCAAAAAGACTTGCAAATGCTTTAACAATTAATGATACAGAACACGAGAAAGAGTTTGTCAATAATCAATCCTATGTTTTATCTGAATATGACAGACAATTTAAAAGAGTGTAGAATAAGTTGTATACAAAACTATGTCGATGTTTTCTTATCTAAGAGTAGTCCAATTATTCAAGAAAACTCAGCCATTGACTACCAAGATGGTACTAGCACATCTTCTGTTCAACAAGATGTTGAAAACATAAGTTCTTCCAATATCAATGAATCACATTGCATGACTGTTGTTGAAAAAAATGTTCTCTTAAGAGATAAAAAGGGAAAAAAGGTTGTCAATGTATTAGACCAATCTACAAAAAATACTCAACAAACCCTTGATGATCAGAATAATAATCTTATGAACAAGGGTCAAGCATTTTTTCAAAAGAATAGAAAAGGTTAGTTCTTAATTTATGCATCTATTAATTTGATATATCATGAATTTCAATTTTCTAATTGCCTAAATAATATTATGCTCATTTTGTTTTGTTTTTGTATCTTTTTTTGTAGGAGTTGTTAAGGAATATGCGGACTTAGGAGATAAAAGTTATAAGTGTGTTCATTGTGGTGCTTATTTTTGGCTAAAAGAGTCTCTTAAACCAAAGTGTAAAAATGATCTACCTGTTTTCACTCTTTGTTGCCAACAAGGAAAAATTAAGTTTCCAAATCCAAAACCAGCACCACCATTTTTAGATTACTTACTTGATCCAACTAAAGGGCAAAAAAAATTATCATTTCGACAAAATATTAGAACTTATAACTCAATGTTTGCATTCACTTCAATGGGAGCCAAAGTTGATAACTCAATTAACAATGGATCAAGCCCTTATATTTTCAAAATCAGTGGTCAAGTTTGTCATTTAATGGGATCTCTTTTGCCTGTTGATAATGAGTCTCCAAAATTTGCTCAACTGTATGTCTATAATACATATAATGAGGTGGAAAATCGACTTAAAGTTTTTAATTCCAATGGAAACAATCAAAGCCTAGATCCAACAATTGTAGAAGGGTTAATCAAAATGTTTGATGCATCAAATGAATTGGTTAAACTTTTTCGAATGGCAAGAGATAAATTTGAAAACGATGGTCTTTCTTCATTAAAAATGACTTTGCTAGGCAGGCAATTAAATGATAGCAAACAATATGAGCAACCTACAACTGATGAAATAGGTGGTTTGATAGTTGGAGATATAGGATTGTATGATTCTAATCGAGATATTATTATAGAGTCTAAAAGTCACGAATTAAAACGTGTAACAAAGTTGAATCCTAAATTTATGTCTCTGCAATATCCAATTCTTTTTCCATATGGTGAAGATGGTTATAGACCAGATTTAAAATGGAATGAAAATTATAGAGGTAAAAAAACTAAAAGACAAAGAATACCAATGAGAGCTTTCATTGCTTATCAAATTCAAGAGCGAGAACCACCATTAAGTACATTGTTAAGAGGAGGAAGACTTTTTCAACAATATTTGGTCGATTCTTTTGCAACACTTGAAGAAGATAGATTAGATTATATTAGACAAAATCAAAAAAATTTGAGAAGTGAAGTTTATAAGGGGATATATGATGCATTCTCAAAAGGTGATACTGATGCAAATAATTTGGGACAAAAAATTGTATTACCTGCTTCATATACTGAAAGTCCTAGATATGTGATAAATAATTATCAAGATGCTATGGCTATTTGTAGAGAATACGGACATCCTGATTTGTTTATAACATTTACATGTAATGTTAAATGGCCAGAAATCACAAGAGAGTTTGAGAATAAGCCAGGATTCAAACCTGAAGATAGACTTGATATAATTTCTAGAATCTTCAAAATGAAGCTTGATCATATGATTGATTTCATCAAGTCCGGGAAGCCTTTTGGAGAAATTCAAGCAAGTAAGTTACTAAAACTCATTCTAGCAATTATTTCAAGCTTTTTAGTTTTCTTATTTATTATAAAATTCACTTTTATTCTTTTCTTTGTTTTCATTTTTTCCTCATGAACAGATGTTTGCACAGTTGAGTTTCAAAAAAGAGGTTTACCTCATTCTCATATGTTAATATGGTTGAAACCAAATGTGAAATGTTTTTGCGCATCAGATATAGACTCAATTATTTCTGCTGAATTACCTGATAAAAATTTGCATCCAAAACTTTATGAAACTGTTAATCAATTTATGATTCATGGTCCATGTGGTTGTATTAATCCAAAATCACCTTGCATGCGAGAAAATAAATGTTCTAAAAACTTTCCTAAGCCATATAAAAGCGAAACAATTTTTGACACAAATGGTTTTGCTGTTTATAAACGTCGTGAAGATGAAGAAAAATTTGTGATTAAAAACGGCATAAAAGTTGATAATAGATTTGTTGTTCCTTACAATGCAGAGTTATTACTAAAATATAATGCACATATAAATGTTGAATCCTGTTGTCAATCAATGCTTATAAAATATTTATTCAAATATGTAAATAAAGGTTCAGATAGAGCACGTTTAGTTTTTCAAGAAAATTTGAATGATGAGATTTTAGCATACCTCAATTGTAGATATATATCACCTTATGAGGCTGTTTGGAGACTATTTCAATATTTCATACATCATAGAGAGCCTTCTGTAGAGCGATTACCAGTTCATTTACCATTAGAACAAAATGTTGTTTTTACAGCTGATCAATCACTACAGTCAATCATTAATCAAAAAGCTTTTGAAAACACAATGTTAACAAGTTGGTTTGAATTGAACAAAAATTTTCCTAACGCGCGTGAACTAACTTATGCACAAATTCCCACAAAATTTTTGTATGATGTAAAGAAAAAAACTTGGAAGCCAAGAAAATATAAGGCATCAATTGGCAGAATAGCATATGTACATCCTGCATCTGGCGAATTATATTATTTGAGAATGCTTTTGAATTTAAAAAAAGGCGCCATTAGTTTTGAGGATTTAAAAACAATTAATGGTGTTGTACATTCTTCCTACCATTCTGCATGCAAATCATTAGGACTAATAGTTGATGATAAAGAATGGATTGAGGCTTTATCAAGTGCTGCACATATTGCATCGTCTGCTCAATTGAGACAATTGTTTGTCACAATAATTTTATTTTGTGATGTAGCAAATCCTCAAAATCTTTTTCATAGTCATTGGCAAAACATGTATGATGACATTTTATACAAATTACGAAAAACTTTTGCAATTCCAGATATGATTGTGCCAGAACATGAATTAAAAAATTCAGTGCTATTTGAATTAGAATTACTTTTTAATAATGCATCTACCTCTTTGAAAAAATATCATCTTCCCATGCCTAATGCAGAAAAAATGTTAGAAATTCAAAATAGGCTTTTGAGAGAAGAATTAAATTATGATTGTGAAGAACTTTATAAGAAACATGCACTTTTGAAATCACAGCTTAACCAAGGTCAAAAACATGTTTATGATTGTGTTTTAAATTCTGTGAATGCAAAAAAAGGAGGTCTATTCTTTGTTTATGGTCATGGAGGCACTGGAAAAACATTTTTATGGGATACAATTACAAGTAAGCTTAGATCAGACGGTAAAATTGTTCTAGCTGTTGCATCATCAGGAATAGCATCATTATTATTACCAGGTGGCAGAACAGCCCATTCTAGATTTAAAATCCCTTTGATTATTACTGATTCTTCAATTTGTTCAATAAAGAAAAAAACTCATCTTGCAGGATTAATTGAAAAAACAGATTTAATTATATGGGATGAAGCACCTATGAATCATAAATATTGTTTTGAAGCATTGGATAAATCATTTTCGGATATTTTGTCAAATTCACAAGCTTTCGATAAAAATGTTCCATTTGGTGGAAAAACTCTTTTATTGGGTGGTGATTTTCGACAAATATTGCCTGTTATTCCTGAAGGAACTAAAGAGGATATAATAAATGCTTCATTGAATAGTTCTTATTTATGGCCATATTTTAAAATTTTTCATTTGAAAAAAAATATGAGATTGTCAAAAAATGGACTGAGTATTGAAGAAAAAAATAAAATTAGTTCTTTTGCAAATTGGATACTACAAATTGGTAATGGACAAATTAATGATGCAAACAATGTGAATAATTCAATTGATAGGGATTCATCTTTGATTCAAATACCACAAGATTTGATAATTGATTGTTCTACAAATGCTATCCATTCAATTTTTTCTGCAACATACTTGAGTTTTGAAACTTTTTTTGACAATTTTGCTTATTTAAGGGAAAGAGCTATTATAACACCTCGAAATACAACT
This sequence comes from Pyrus communis, assembly GCF_041283825.1. NCBI lineage: Eukaryota > Viridiplantae > Streptophyta > Magnoliopsida > Rosales > Rosaceae > Pyrus > Pyrus communis. The sequence continues at coordinate 3,207,348 of NC_142574.1, forward strand.
GTTACAAATGTGAATAATTATATAATTAATTTATTACGTAGACAACAACAAACATTTTTGAGTTATGATTCTTTATGTTCTTCAAATGCAAATGTTGAAAATCTTGAAATAATGTACCCCACAGAATTTTTAAACAAGCTTGAATTCAATGGTTTACCTGCACATAATTTGGTATTAAAAATAGGAATGCCTATTATGCTACTAAGAAACTTAAATCAGTCTTCAGGTTTGTGTAATGGAACTAGATTAGTTGTTACTCAATTATTTGATAGAATTATTGAAGCTAAAATTCTTACTGGTACTAATATTGGTCATAAAGTTTTCATACCAAGAATCACTCTTACAGCTACAATGACAATCATCTTCAAAAGACGTCAATTTCCAATTAGAGCATGTTATGCAATGACAATCAATAAAAGTCAAGGACAATCTCTTAAACAAGTTGGTTTATATCTTCCAGAACCTGTTTTTACACATGGCCAATTATATGTAGCATTATCAAGAGTGACATCAAGAGAAGGTTTAAAAATTTTAATAGAAAATGTAGAGAGTAGTGTTAAAAACTGTACTTTGAATATTGTTTTTAAAGATGTGTTACAAAATTTACAAGAAAATTAACCCAGTTCAGAGACTCTACACCTCTCACTTTCTCATCTCTCAAATCACTTCTCTCTCTTCCATCTCTCCCAATGTCTTCGTCTCTCGGCTTTCTTGCTCTATCTCTGTCGACTGAAATTTTGAGGTGATTTTCCAACCCTAAATTAATATATTCCATACCTTGATTTCATCTTAATTTATTGGGAATTGATCTACATATGTGTAGTATAGATAAATTTTTTCTTTAACTAATGTTATAGAATCCATAACCTATTTAGAAATACTGAGATGGAAAAGGTTACGGAAAAATTGCGAGGTAGAAATTCCATTATGAGTTCTCCGGCCGATTTGAGGTGAGTAGTACAAACTTTTATGTTAAATTGATTTGTTTTGGTTTTTCGGGATGCTTAATTTCATTTGCAAACAAGGTTGACCATAAAAAAGTTTCAGTTTTGTACCCATTATTCAATACTAGCTCAATAATCATAATGTTTCCTCTGACTTTGTTTATAAATTCTGATATATAATCATATTTTAGAGTTAGAGTTTTCTATTGGGGAAACTTTAGGACCCGATTGTCCTACATCGAAAAAATAGCAGCAGCTGATCTTATTTAAAATGAATCTAATTGAAGACATTAAGGATTGGGCACCTTCTACAAACTACAGTAGTATTACTCTTGATGAGGTCTATTTCATTTCCTCTATGCTGTCTCAATCTTCATAACTCACGTTTATGTGCATTTTTTGTCTGGTTCTTATTTCAAATGTATCTAATTGAATATTTATAACCAAAAGAATTAATTTTTCTAATTGCCCAACTTTACAGGTTTTGCATCATTGGAACATCAGGCCTATGTCATTGCTTTACCTAAGGTGGTTGAAATGTACATACAATATCTTAGCTTTTAGTTTTTTTCTTCTTTGGCTGCTTAGAGATTATGTGTCATGAGCCTGGCCTTTAATAGTTTAGGAAAAATTTTGCATCTCTTTGAAAGCTACGAATTCAACTTTTGGGTTCCTTCAACTCAGAATTTATAGATGTAACATTTCAAGGCTCATGTTGGTATGAAATTGTAATTCCTCATCCGTCATTACATTTTTTTGACAGGGATTTCAGTTCATAAAACAATAAACTGCATAAATTTGTAAAAGTCTACTTTTTTAGATGGTAAAATCTTAGATTGCCAATTGAGGATATAATTGCAATTTGAATTCAATCTGCTTTCCGTGCACATGTGATATGTATGTGTGCACTAAAATCTCCAAAATATAAAATTCCAGTTTCATTCTCTCCCTTAACAACGTTATTACTGAAGAAATTAAAGAATATTTTCAGTTCAGAGTATGAGTGCTATATGTGTTTGTTTCATTCCTAAAAATTATGGGACATAATTATGCAAAACTTAATTGATGATCGTATGAAAACTATGAAACAACTCTCTGTACAATTCTTTAAATCTGGTTCAGTTTTGTCTTAGGTATCCATACAATCATTATTTGTGAGATAATTAGTTCCATGGTCCAATTATGTTTTTTCCATGAGAATATTTCCATGTTGTAATAGAAGAATTGTCTAAAGTTCCTTAAACCTTTCATCTTTTATGTTTACCATAAAACAGATAACAATGCATGATAATGAATTACAAATTGTTTTTTATTTCTTACATTCAAATTTGGTTTTTATACTTTCTTCCTACGTATGACACCATTTTTCCATCGATGTCAACTAATTATTATATATTATAATTAATTGCCATAAAACTTTTTTTTAACACTTTGTTTTACAATTTTAGGAAGGAAAAAAAAATTGCTAATTCAGCAAGGAGCTTACAGTGCTGACAAATACATTTTCAAACAATGAAGAGGCAAACATTCAAAGGTATGTGAAATTAATTAATACTTTATTAATTTTGTTTTGTTAATGCTTTACGTTTAATTACAATTTTTACTAAGCTTTCTCTTCAGAGGAATTAGCTATTACTAATATATATACAAACCATCTTCTTTTCACATGATCTAAATACATGACAAATTACTTGCTTGCATATTGAAAGGCTAAATTGAACATCCAAAAGTATAAAAGTAGACATTTTCACTAGAGATATACCATGTCCACATATTTTAATCTAATATGTTCTTTCACAGATTTACAAAATATGGACAGGATTTATCTTGAATGGAAGGATGTCTGTTTATACTTCCAAATGTTAGCCTTAAACCTTTTGCTAGACAAACAAATAATTAACCATGTATTCACAATAAGTTAGAAGAAGAAAGTATCTATATAAATTGGTAATAGTTAATTCCTCTGAAGAGAAAAGACGGAAATGATGATTCTTACTCCATATAATTAAACCTAAGTTTACCAATTTACATAAATCTGATCCGTCTTAGATCGCCAACATTTAACTTTGTTTTAAAAATTATAATATTGCCAAATAAACTACTATTTAATCATAGCATGATTTGCAATACTTTTCTAAGTCTTATATAACACTATCACTAAATATATTTTATTGCAAAAGACATCAATTTTCATTTTTGTTGTACTAAATTGCAACAAATTTATATTTTCTGAAACGTTATTCAAATTCTCATCCCAGGTATGCATCCAATTTCACTGACTCTTTATTTGTATAAATTAAAAAATTACCAAATGCAATGGATAGTCGGGGGCTAAGAATTCACAGTGTTAGTCTTTTTTTTTTTTTCATCTAAGGTTGTCTTTCAATTTTTATTTTAGATTTTTCCTAATTTGGATAAAACCCTAACGATTTCGTTTTGCTGTCAGTATATACATGCTTATTTAGAATCAAATGACACAACTTTATATTTACAATTATATTTTGTTTCTAATAGCTTATATAAGTTTATCTTCGTTTTCCTATAACATCGTATCGTAGCATGGTGTAATCATATTCAATATAATTGAACAAACTGTTATCGACCGGTTAATGCCAATTTAAACACTTCTAATAAGTTACAGTTACATTTATTATCTCGAATTTCAACATCAAATGTATATTTTTTTACTTCAAATATTTCGTTAATTATTAATAATCGTTTTGACGTGTTATATACTCACACTCATAAAAGCAGTTATCCTCTTATACATAATTCTTCACCACAAATTTATATCACTATTAAAACACTTCTAACCTTAATTTATAATTACTGCAGTATGTTCTATGTGCACATCATTTTCTTCTTCAGTTTCTGTTGTTTTTTGTTCTCTGAGTTGTACATGTTACCGGTGTTCACAACTAAAATCAATTACACAGACTTGACTACAGGTATGCCGCAACTTACATCACTTTCTGCCAACACTCTACTTCTTTTTCTTATTATATTTTCTGTGTTTAAATAGCATGAACATACTAAAAACCTGTTAATTACAAACTATCCATTACAAGTTTGCATTGATTGTTTTCTTCTTTTATGTCCAGTAGTTTTAAGACCCGCAGCAACGCGCGGGCACTATTGCTAGTTATTTCTATACTAAAACCCAAACTCTGGTGCACTGTTCACGGACAGTGCGAGGACGAAAATGCCCCCCAATTGGTCTTCAGCGTTTTCTTTTTTCACAGTAAAATGGCGGTTTTGTCCTCCCAGACCACGCGTCTCTCATCAGTGTGCCTCTAGGTTCGATCTTCTTTTTCTGTTCCTTGCTTGGCGCGCGTCCATCATCGCTGCCGTTTCTGTTTCAGTTCTCTGCTTTTTCTTTCTTTGCTTTCCATTTCTCTTCTCTCTCTCGCCGTCTTCTCAGTGTTTTGCAAGCTTTTCTCCCTTTGTCTTTGTCGCCATGGTCTCCATCGCTCTCAAACTTGCGTTTCTATCCCTGTCAAATTTTGGCTCACTGGAAAAATCTGAAGTAGTTTAAGCTTCTTCAGCTTTTTGATTTGGATTGAAGATGATTTTAAGCCAAAAAGGTTAACGTTTTCTGGTAAGTTCTTTGAATCCTACATCTCGGAGTTCCTTTTTTTTTTTTTTTTTTTTTTTAAATCTATGGTTTGTGTTTTCTTCAATTTTAAAATATTAAAAATTGAATCTTTTTTTTTTTTTTTGGGTAATATTTTTCATTAGATTATGCTATGGGTTCTGATGAGGCTTTGAATTGGGTTTGAGAGTTTTGATTTAATGAGAGAGATGGAGTATACACGGAGACAGGGAGTTAGGTCATTTGAAGAAATCGAGATTAGGGTGAGAGAAAAACGGGAGAGAAGGGGTAGCAGATTAAATTTTGATTTTATAATTTTGGGGGTTTTGTGTTTAAATTTTGCGTTTGTAATTTTGGGGTTTTGTGTGTGCTCTTGGATACGATTGAGTTTTCAATTTCAGGAAACGGTGGTGTTGCAATTTTGGGGCTTTCATGTGCAACCTTGGAACCACTTTGTGCTCAAGGTTTATAAAAGGTATGAAACCCCTGGCGTTTGCTGATACGTTTTTTTTACTTTCTTAGTATGGCCTTTAAATTTTTTTGGTAGTTTCTGTAGATATAGCCTACAAATGTTGACCCGAAGGTTGGACATAATCATTACTTCCTATTACAATTTATTAACGTTAATTCAATTAACAAAAGTTGATTGGAATCTGACAATGATCTAGATATTTGCATGGGTGAGAGAATCTCGCTGACATTTTTCGATATTTAGATGGGATTTGTGTATGAATTTTGTTTTTGTAATTTTGGGTTTTGTTTATATTGTTAGATTCGTTGTCTGCGCGTATCATTTGCTTCTGTTTTTCGTTTCAGGAGACGTTACTCTTCGTTTTTTGGGGCTTTTGTGTGAAGTTTTCGAAGCCCTTTGTGCTCAAGGTAAATAATTTTGGTTTTTTCCTTTGAGGCTTTTGTGGAACAATTTTTTTTGTTTTTTGTTTTTGTAATATTGTGATAGTTTTATTTTGTATGTTGTGAAAGTTGATTGTTTGAGAAACTGAGTAACTGTGTATTTGTTTGTAGTTATGGTATGAGACGTGATATAAATTGAACAGGGTGAGATAAGGTATTTAGGTATCACAACAATTGATCGTGAAAAACTATTAACAAACTACATTTGAAACATTCATTCCTTTATGTTATATGTGGTGGTTCCAAGCTTGAGTTCTTTTTCCATGCAGCCTTCTGTTAACCAATACGGGTCTATTCATTCTGGTAATGCTACAAATGGATAAATCACATCAGAGCGTCTGCTACCCCTTTGTTACCTGATTTCATGGATTCATATATGTGCTATCTCCATAACTATTATCTGTCTGCTGCCTATTACTATGGAGGTAAAACTTATGGGTGAAGTCTTTGCTTTAGATTGGTTTATTTATGGATTGTCAGATTCTTCTTTAAATTCATGTATATTTTTTATATCAAAATTCATGTGTGTGATATGAATGGTTTTGTGAATTTCTTTTAGGCTATGATGAGACTAGCAACAACTGGGAGGACTACTTGAGATATGTAAATCCTGAGGGAGTATAAATGATTTCTGTAAGTTCCTCTTCCAACTTCACAATTGTGAACAGGGTAGTCATTACAAGCTTCCAGTGATAGTTGTCTAACGCTTCGAAGGCAGCTCTCTAAAATTTAAATTATCTTTCTGAGTTTTCTTTTCTTCTAATTACATAAAATTGATATTTTTTTTATATAGTTATTTATTTGTCATATGCTCTGGTATATCGATTTCTTTTTTTCTCAAAATTTTTGCTTCGTTTTATATAATGCATAGAAAGGAGGAACGCCCAAACTGGAGGTCAGTCAAGCATGACATCCTTTCTATAGACCTGAGGTCAGTCAAACATGTGTTATATGTGTATAGGTAGAGTTTCCATTGCTTGATTCTCCTCTGCTTATATCACTTTATTTGGTACCAATTTTAGGGGAAATTATGAGACATGGAAATTGTTGCCAAATGCGAGGACATAAAGTTGTCTATTTGCAAAATTACGATGAAGTGGCACAAGGACCCTAAGTTGGTATGTTCAAGTAGATTACCTGATCTCCTTAGTTGGGTTTAGGTTTAATGCTCAGTGGTATGTTGTGCTTCTGCTTCTTTTTAATTATCGAGGATATGCAGAGATCACAAATGAAAAGATTGTATTTGCTGCGTTGATGCATTGTTGAGCCAGAGACGCAAAAGGAAGGATGTATTCAATCTCAAGATCTGTGAGCTTTCACTTCTTAATTTTATTATTATTAATTTTGTTTGCTCTTTGAAATTTGAATGTATTAGTTTTTTAATTTTATTGGGATTAGTTTACCTGAGATGGGTTTTGGCTATATTTTTAGATTATGAAATTTAATGTTAATTGATTTTCTAGGAAAAATGTGAGACTCAGAGTATGTTAAAAGGCTGAAACATTGCATAAAGTGGTTCCAAGAGCTTGAGGAAAGCTACTTATTAGAGCGTGAGAAGTTAGAGAATTTGATTCTGTTATTCGTAGACCATTCTGCCAAATCTCTGAGTTTGAAGCAGATCAATTTTTACATTTTTATGTTTAGTTTTAGGAAGAAATGAAAATGAGTTTTGCCTTTTTTGAGTGTTTCGTTAGTACTAGCTTGCTGCATATGCTATTCTCTGGGTGTAAATATAATTATCTAAGCAAGCTCACTTATTTTTTGAACTCTTTAACTGATTTGTGGCTGCAACAAGAATTTTTTTTTGGATTTTTTCCAGTCTTTTAAACAGTATTAGGTTTCTGTCCTACATGTCACCAGGCTTATTCTTTTTTCAATTCACATTAATCACGAATTTATAGTTGATTGGATTTCATTTTGACTGCTGTAAATGGGTTTTCATCAGCATGTCTGACATGATAAAATCATGTCTTTTGGATTAATTCAAACAATGTAAACATTTCATTTGTATTCTTGATCGTTGTTAATATTATAGTTACATGTCTAACGAAAAAGGATTTCTTTTAATGAATAATATGTGTCATTACCCAAAATGAGTTACCTTTGCTCAGAGTTTGCTGTTTAGCATGTTATGTTCCTAGGTAACATGCATCTGAAACTCTTTGTGCAGAAGAAGATATCTCATTACAACCACCTCAATCCAACAAAACTTTTCACTCTTAAAACATTATTTGAACTCTCAGCTCAAGTAAGTCCTCAGTTTCCATATACTTTTTATTTCTTAATATCTACGTGGTTTTCATAGTTTTTAACCTTTAAATCACGTAACTTTATATTTACAACTATATTCTTTCTAATTGTTTGTATAGATTTCTTTTTTGCTCACTGCGAGATGATGTCATGGCGTGGTTTAGTGGTGTTGAATATAATTGGAGAAACTGATTCTTCAATCTACTCATGCTGTAGGATTTCAAAGTTGAAACCCACTTACTTTCAATCTTTTCGAACAAATTCACTTTGTAAAGTAACAAAACAATGATATTCCTAAAGGAAATAAAATTGTTTGCTTTGCTGAGGTAGATTAATCCATGCTATAGTGCATTTTGAAACCTAAGTTATGGATGCATCAGTTTCAATTTAAACACATCTAGAAACTTAGGGATACATTTATTGGCTCACATTTGTATGTTGCTGGAAATTTAAAGATCTGTTGATGATACTAGATTTAACTTTGGTAACTTTTCAAACATAATTACCCATACAATTTCTAATCCCGCAGCAACGCGCGGGCATCACTTTCTAGTAATCTACTAAAACCATTTCAATTATAGAGCCGTTGAATCCAAAGGAAGAGAACTTTCCAAGGCACACGTCAGGTAACAATATGTAGCTATACGACATTGTCTAAAATGTTATTCCCTAGTGCTTCTTGCTAGGAATTATATATAGCGAAAGAATGCTTTCAACCAGAATCCATGAGAAAATTTCGAAAGTGTAGTTTACCCTTTTCAGGACACCCATCAACCGCAGAATGTGAATGTCTATGATGCTTGAGTGGAGTTCCTTTTCCATGTTTCCCCTGAGACTTTGGAGACTTTGGAGACTTTGGGGTCTTTGAAGATTTAGGGGACTTTAGGGACCTTGGAGAAACGGGCAATGGAGATGCAGATAATGGATCTGCACTTTCTGAAGCAGATCGGTTAAGCTCCCGATGCTCCTTTGATACAAACCCATCACTGAAGTCCATTCTGCTTATCTTTTGAACTCAAGCCTACTCACTCAATAGTTTTCAAGAGGCAACATATAATACATTCAGTTTGTGATGGGTAAAACGGAACAAATTGCAAGCTCTCTGCTGTGATCACCAGCACCAATTCCCCAATATGTTTACTATGTTGTTAATCTATTATTTCTACGGAGAACGCCTCAAAATTAAGAATCAATTAGAGCCTGTTTCACAAGAAGAAAAAAACAATTCAATGGTCAATAATACCAAGACATCTTTAGCAATTGCTCCATATCTAACAACAATCGAGTTCATACGCAGACTACTCAGGTGATTAACGAATATGTGAAAGAATAATGAGAATAAGGTATAGAATGTGTTGAATCACTTAGCCAAGTATTCACCAGCGCAATTACACAATATTTAGACAAGACGTCCCTTCGATACTTGAGACACAAGAAACGTACAAGTACCATGAAATCTTTACATATAATACACAAGATTCACCATTAAATGAATTCTCCTGAGAAAGTTTAAAATCAACATCACCTCACTTTCTTCCTGCCAATGCCATGTTGGGAAGGAAGAAAATGCAGGTCTGCAACAAATTCAAGAAACACACAGTTAATAAGTAATCAGAAACTAAAGAGCAATTGCGCAAACAAATAAGATATATAGATGGAAAAATGAGAATAAAAGCAAAAATCAAAGATATATAACCATGATCAGAAATCGAAATCGAAATCAAGAGGCAGTTTGCTTGTCCTTGGGGGTTGATTGATCGAGTGGAAGAAGTGGGGTGGATGGTTTTGAGAGAAGACAATGTCAAGAGGCGGTCGCCAAAATTGTAGGGCGTTAAAAGCCGTTGGCATTCAACGCGAAACTTGAGGAAATGTCCGTCTCATCCAACGGCTCACCGCACCTCTCCTTGTTTTCTGCCTTTTGAAACGGGAAATAAAGGAAAAGGGACCGGGAGAGCCATGCGAGGGATAGATGGGGTCCGAATTCTACACTGCCACAATGTGCCGGAATAACGGGGGTGCTTCTACTTCTATTTGTACCCAATATTTGTTTCTTTCTACGTAACTTATATTGCACGAATACACGACATCCTAATAAATATCCTAATTTTAATGATTGAGTTTAGACATTTGGTTTCGGATTGTGACCAAATAAATTGGGTTAGATTACGTATAAATCTATTAGAAAACTCGACAATGACCCTTATATTCTTACTCTTTCGTGCATAATAGCTTCACATTCTTAGAGCGTGTTCATACTTCAATCATGCTCTTGATCATTACTTTGCACGAACCTAGTATCAAAGACAAATATTTTGATTCTGAGCTGACATAACTTTGTTAGTTTTATGATATGTAATTATAGTTACTTTTGTGATATGGTATTATATGAATCCTTCTGTCAAGATAAAGTAGATCGTTAGTTTATGAAGAATCGAAAATGATAGGTTTGGCCTGTAAATAATACGAACTTAGTCTTTTAAGTTTCTAGATAACTATACATATCTCTCAACTCAATCACAAGAGTTCGAGTGTCGGGTCATTTGACATGATTAATCAAATTGGTTGAGTTAGGGTTGACTAGAATTCGGGATGGACACAAAGTGAGGAATAGAGAGCTGGAAATTTTGAAATTGAAGATCTATCATGTGAAGAATCATGGTAACTGTGAGAATGTGAGGACAAAGATAGGTGAGTGACCAAACTATGCAAAGGGCTTATAAGAGATTGAGTTACTCTCCATATTGTCAATTAGTTTTATGGTTGAACTTTAGCTTTATTTATGGTATCCGAGTAGGTTGACCCACGTGTAAAGCCCAACGGCCACATGTGCTCACATTACCTTGTTTATATTGTCCACATGTTAGGCTTGAAAATTCGCCACAGGTGAGGGGGCGTGTGAGAATGTGAAGACAGTCCCACATTGGTGAGGAAACAATCCATACAAGGGCCTATAAGATGGGGGACTATTCCCTATATAACATATTGTTAATTAGTTTTATGGTGAAATCTCAATTTTTATCAGTAATAGTGCATGAAAATGATAATATCATAAAAATTATTAGTGGAGCGTGAGAGGGCTTTCTTAAGTTTACGAGAGAAAACTAATAATGTTTCAATAGAGAAAAATGAGATTTGATAGAAGAATTGTAATAGCTCATGTGGAGCTAGGCGTAAGGTTTTCTGGTCTAGTGATTATTGAAACAGTTATGTAAGGTTTTCTGGTCGAGTGAGTACTGAAAGAATTTTTCAGACTCCATTAAGCTTAAGGTGACTGATTGTTTACTTTAGTGGTAGTCCAGAGTTCATGCCCTTCGCTAACAGTTTGGGGCATGACATTTTTGATGTGGTGATTTACATCTATGATATTTAAAATCGATAAAATCGATATCTGAATTTGTTCACAATCAATCATTTTGGTCACTTCATACAAATTCTGCATTAAATAAGGATAAAATGACAAAAATACCCTCAATTTTTGCCAAATTTTTTTTTTCCTTTACGCCTTGGTGCAACAGGGTTGTACTTCCTGAATTCAAGAGATGTCCAGTCCTGAATAGAGTTGTCCTTGCCAGTCCATTAGCGGAACAGAGTTGTCCTTGCCGAATTCAAGAGATGTCCAGTGTGATGGTTCAGCTTTAGCCAGGCGAATTTCAACTTCGGTGGACAGAACGTCAAATCTGCACTTTTCAGGTATTATCTTTCCAAATAAGCGAGGCTCAAAATAATATGTATCTTCACCAGCAACATCAATGCTAACACTTAGTATTTGTTCTCCAAACTCAACATTAACGTCTTTGGCTGGTATGCCCTTGGCGAATATAGTCACGACCACTTCTTCTAGCTTCTGGTAGAATTCAAGCCTGTACTTTGGTTTGACAGATGCTACGGCCAACTCCAAGGGGTCATAGATGGACGCCTCCTTCCCACGCATTTTGAGATCGGAAGCCATGGGCGGACAACTGTCCGCGTGGAATGAGGGAGATGGAAGAGTCTAGAAAAAAAGTATACAACTATGGTTAATTGTTGATTTCTTTACATCTTTGAGATAAGAAACTAAATACAATTTATAGTATTTAATAAAATACAAAATACGTTGATAAATTAATAAAATTTTAATTTATCGTTTATTTAATATTTTGCTAAATAATAGTCTTCCTGGGTCTCGAGGCTATTAATTTAAAGAAGTTTAATTATATAGAAAATCAAAAATAAAAACAGGACAAAAAGTAAAAATAACTAAAACAGTTCTTAAGAACTTTTCTTAAAAACAATTTTCTTTAAGAATCAAAAACTTGTCTGGGATGCGAATTAAAAATTTTAAATTTTACAACTCAAACTGAACAAAGAAATCCAAAAAGAAGGGTCGAGAGAGAAAGAGAAGAGAGGAGGAAACCAAGTAAGATGATTGGATGAAAGAGAAAGAAGAGAGGATCGAAGGAGATAGAGAGGAAAAGGAATGAGAGAAAGAACCAAGAGAATGAAGAAAACGGATTGAAGGAGAGACGAAAATGATCGAAAAAAAAAGAAGGGGGCGAGAGAAGAAAAGAGATAGATTTGGAGTGAGAGGGGAGGAGGGAGAGAAAAAAAAAAGTTTAAGTTTAAAAACTCACTTTTTGTGTTTTTGGAGAATAAACTATATTTTTAAGTTAGTTTTGAATTCAGTTTTTGAAAATAGTTATACCAAACAAGTTTTTAAGGCCTAAAACTTGAAAATTGTTTTTGAGTTTAAAAAGTTGGATTCAAGTTAAATACCAAACATGCCCTAAACTTAGGTGCTAAAATTTGGCAAATATAAGATATAACTCTAATAATTTCGGAAGTACAAACCTCGTCAGATGTAGTATTGCTTGGTACGGCAACAATCTCGTCCTTGCTAGAGTATGCGTCACCGCCATCACCATCATCCCAGACAAGATTAACTCCTGTTTTCATCAATCCCCCCATCCAACTATAGCCATCCAATGTTGTCGTAACTGCAGAAATCGAGACTTCGTCCCCACTTTGCAAACGGAGTACATCATGTGATAATACACTTTGCAAACGGAGTACACTACCAGTGAAAATGGATCTAGATTCTCCCGGGATGTGCAAAGCCTTACCCTTGGTAATATTTGTAACAGTAAATCCAGGACAATTCCTCTTGAAAACACAGCACAGAGTCAATCCTCTAAAATTACGACCCAAATATTGGGGCACTTTAAAACGAACATCATTGGACTCATGAATACCAACAACCTGGAACCACTCTGGAATATCATAAACTCCATTGAGAAAAATAATGCCACCATGTCTGAAAGAAGTCAATCCCTAGAGCATACCATGTAAAGCCAGATTAATTTGTAGAAGCAAAAGTCTTAATTATGCATGCGTGTGTCATGTACAGTGCCTCTGTGGGCGTGTGATAGAAAGAGCAAGAGAATACAGCTCTCAGAGAGAGATCTGTAGGATGTTCTTCCTAAAACTCAGCATGTACACGTCATTCTTATGCATAAGTAATATATTCTAGTACATGCATGTCTTACGCGTGTATGTGTGCATGTTTGTGTGTGCGTGAGAGAGAGAGAGAGAGAGAGACCTGTATGATGTTCTTCCTAAAAGCAGCAGTGAGATTGGAGCAGCCTTCCATATGAATCCTTCTCATAGTGTTTAACGACTCATGCAAGCCTAGAATCTCAGTGAGTATGGGGGAGAGATCCAGATGCAGTTCAACCATACTCGACATTTCCGAAAAATTTGGCATTTTTCTAAGTGAAAAGCACTCATTCGCTCTCAAGATTTCCAAATTTGTTGGTAAATCTGGGATTTCACGAAGACGCATGCAAGAACTCAAATCTAACATTTTAAGCTTGGAGAGTCCACTGAGGCTCGGTAGGATATGAAACGAATTGCCATCAAGCTCCAATATTTCTAAAGAAAATAGACTCCCAAGATCCTTAGGGATTGCATCATCAGTTAACCAGCAGTTTCTAAGGCCTAAAAATGTCAGGTTCTTCAATCCTACTATTGAAGATGGTACTTGCCTTACCCTTGTATCGCATGCTTGAAGTGTTGTCAATGATACCATCCCCCCTAAGCTGTCATCCAGCATTTTTAAACCTGAACAGCCTTTAAGAATAAGAGTCTCAACTGACCTTGACTTATAGAAATCCCGTGGAAGATACTGAAGCTTTTTGCAGTTTTCAAGATTTACCAACGAAAGTCTTTCAAGATGCCCAATGGATGGGTGAATCTGAGACAATTTTGTACAGTTTACCAATATCAGTTTTTCAAGATTTGGGACTTTGGAAAGATCTGGTGATTCTGTTAGGTCATGGGAATGACTGAGATTGATGATTTTCAGATTCATGAGCAGCTGCTAAGAAAAAATAGATAACAAAATAAAAATTCAAATACAAGAGAGAAAGCAAGATATTGGTATTCACAGAAGCTGAAGAAAATAATTAATAATTTGTTTGAGATCGTATCATACCACGTCAGTATCCTCCCAAACTCGTTTGAGTTTGCTACGGCTCAGGTCAACAGCAACTAGGTTTGGCTGATCGAAATCTAAAGGTATGACCTCCAGAGGAAATCCATGCCAACACAACCATCTTAACTCTTTGGAAAAATTGTTGTAACTTCCAGTGAGCTCTGTGTTACTGAGTTTGAGCAATCTTAGATTCCGCATCCTTCTAAATGCTTCTGTACTGAACCTTGAATTAAAAGACGTAACTAAAGCAAGTCCTTCAATTGCCACAGTTCCCTATTCAAGGAAAAGAAAAAAGGAACAAAGTAAGACAAAATTTATTTTCACGTGACAAGAGAATTTATACACATGAAGAAAGCAATGAATTAGATGCATGATCAAGAATTCAGTTGTGATTTACATTTTACCAAATTAATTAGGTATCTCAGTCGGCATCGGTTACACGGTCTTACTCTCCGTATTACTAAACCCTTGGCACACGCGTGTGCCTTTAATATTGTTTTGGACTTCTATTTCTGAATTTAAAAAAGGAAAAATATGGGTGGAGGGTTGGAGGGGTGAGTGGTAACTGCTTCAGCATCTACTGGTTGGGTTTGGCGTTTTTAATTTTAAAAGTTAATTATTGAAATAATAGGTGGCATATAGTTATCCCTTAATGAAGTTCATATTTAACATGAGATTTGATTGCCGAAGTACTTACAGATTGTTCCACCAATATGTCCATGACATCCATATCATACCACAATCTACTACGTTCTCCAGGATGGTCAGGGCATTGTGCATGTACGATTTCTCTGGCCATGTCTCGAATCAAGTTATGCATCATCAGATTGCCTTGTGTATCAACAGTTACAAGGCATTGATCTTGGAGTTCTCGAATTCCTTTTTCTGGATATAAGTCACAGCCATCCAATATTGTCGTGACATAGTTCTTGTTCATTCCAATAAAGAAACAGCCTATATCCAGGAATAAATCCTTCACCAGGTCATCATTTAGCCTATCATAGCTTGTCTTAATATTTTCCAGAATTACCCTATAAGGCTGTGAGCTTTTCCATTCATCCAGTATAGTTCCCCATCCACTTGTGCTTGTTGAACGTAGATAAGAACCTAAGACTTCAAGTGCTAGTGGCAAACCTCCACAGCAGTCAACAGCTTCTCTTGAGAGCTTAACGTACAATTTATTAGGATAATTCTTTCTAAAGGCATGCCAACTAAATAGCTCAAGAGCTTCTTCTTTATTCATTTCTTGCAAAGGACATATCGCCTCCACGTTAAGTATCTTTAGCAAATGTTGATCCCTTGTTGTTACAATAATTCTACTTCCTGGACCAAATGAGTCATGCCATAGAGCTAATGCATATAACTGTTCATCGCGGTCTACGTCATCTACTATAACAAGTACTCTTTTGTTGCCAAGTCTTCTTTTAATCTCCTCGGTCCCTTCATAGATACTACTAACCTTCATGTTTCCCGATCTCAAGATATCAGAAAGAAGTTTGTTTTGTGAATCAACCAGTTCCTTAACTTTTCTCACATTTGGAAGAAAACTTGTACCATCAAACATGTGCTGATATTTGTTGAAAATTACTTTTGCAACCGTTGTTTTACCCAGTCCGCCCATACCCCAGATTCCAATGATACGGACATCATTTGATCCTCCAACATCTAAATAATTACTGATTTCTTGCACACGAGAATCTATTCCAACTGGGTGTACGGCTACGTCCAAGTAATTGTTCTTCAGTTCTCTAGTACTGAATCCTTCATACCTGGTAGGTAAAATTCAATTCAAAATTCAGCAAAAGTAAGATCCACTTAAAAAATGGCACAGTTAAATTGAACTAATATCTTACTCACTATGACTACAAAGCTTGGGAGTGGAAGATTTGAAAGCCCAAATCAAAATCTTCAAAAACCATTAAAGCATTATGAACTTCGGAACTTATATTTATATATGCATAAATGTGTAAAATCAAATATTTGATTCATGTGGTTAGCTCAATATCTGACCATAAATAACACAGATTTCTCATGGAAGAGTCTGGAAGCTCTACATTGCAATGTGTAAAATCAAATACCCTAAGCTGTAGTTATATAAGTTCATTGTTTGTTGACATTTGATAAATATGAGAGTTAAATAGACCAATACATTATGTCGCCAATTAATAACTTCTGTAAGAAGGAACTAAGGTACTGCATACTTGTGTATAAAAAAATGGACCGGGGAAAAAAATACAAATTACGGGAAAGGAAAAAAGAGATAAGAAAGTACCCATCAGCTCCCAAGAACCAATCCGGATGTAGGCCAAAATCATAGAGATTAAAGTCTGAATCATGCATATTTTCCTTCATCTCTTCGTCCCATACTAGATTAACCCCTATTTTCTTCACTCTCACAGAAGCATCTGCAGTTTCAACAGGCATTACAACTATATCGACCTTGTCCCCTCCTTGCAAACTTAGCACATAGTTCGATATATGCCCCTGCCAAAGATAATGGTCATCAAGTGTACAGGAAGTTGGCACCGAGGCATATGTTATCCGGGCGAGCAAAGCAGTACGCTTGGTTTTATTGCTAACGATAATGCCGAGAGGACCTTCACGTTGTGTCTTTGAAGAGTATATGCAGCAGAGAGTCAACCCGCTAAAATTGCGACCAACAATTTGAGGTATGTGAATACTGACCGGATCACCCTTGACAAAATCAAACCAGTCAGGAATATAATTTCCGTTGAGAAAAATGCCACCATATCCACAAGAAGTCCATCCCTGTACCATGTAGAGCCAGATTTGTAACAACAATACATTGTTATGCATGCATGTGTCATATATATGGTGTCTTATACAAGTGCTTCGGTGTGTGTGGTAGAACGAGAAAGAGAACAGGCTAGAGAGAGAGAGAGAGAGAGAGAGAGAGAGAGAGAGAGAGAGAGAGAGAGAGAGAGAGACCTGAAGGATGTACTTCCTAAAATTAGCAGTGAGATTGATGCACCCTTCCATATGAATTCTTGTCATCGAGTTTAATGACATATGCAAGCCCTGAATCTCGGTGAGTTTGCAGGAATGACTTAGATACAACTCTCTCATATTCCACAATTCTGAAAAATCTGGCAATTTTTCTAATGCAGTGCACAAACCCGCTCGCAAGACTTTCAAACTTCTTGGTAAATCTGGGATTGAATGTAGGTTTGTGCAATCATCTAAACACAATGTTTCAAGCGTAGAAAGACCAATGAGACTTGGTAGGATACAAAAGCTATTTTTTCGAAGATCTAAATCTTCTAAAGAAATTAGACTCCCAAGATCATTCGGGATTTCATCATCGGTTAAAGAGCAGCATCCAAGATCTAATTTCCGTAAAGAGTTTAAGCCATGAAAAGAAAGGGGCAAAAGACTAGTTGATAGTGACTCTTTCACTCCATACTGAGATGAAAATCTCAACTTTAGTATTTGTCTTATAGGTGAGCCATCTGCTGTCTTATGGTAACTCTTTCCCAAGCCTTCAGCCAAGTCTTCAAATCTTGAACAGCCGTTAAGAAGAAGAGTTTCAATAGACTTGGAATTAAAGAAATTCAGTGGGAGATCCTTGAGCTTTTTGCAGCCTTCAAGATTTACCAAAGTAAGCCTTTTAAGATTCCCAATGGATGAATGAACCTCGGACAAACTCTCACAATCATTCAAAATCAATTCCTCGAGATTTGGGAGTTTTGAAAAGTCTGGTGTTTGTGCCAGGTTATGGGAATGACTGAGATTAAGAAGCTTCAACTTCTCGAGCAACTGTTAGACAAAAGAAAAAAACCAAAATAAATACAAACGGAAAAGAGGAAGCAAGGAGTTCATGTTTATAAAACTTGGAAGAAAGAATAAATAATTTGGTTGAGGCCATATCATACCAAATCAGAATCCTCCCAAACTCGTATGAGTTTGCTATAGCTCAGGTCAATAGCAACCAGGTTTGGTTGATCAAAATCTTTTGGTATGACCTCCAGAGGAAATCCATGCCAACACAACCATCTTAACTCTTTGGAAAGATTGTGGTAACTTCCAGTGAGCTTTATGTTATTGAGTTTGAGCAATCGCAGACTCTGCATGTTTCTAAATGAGTCTGAACTGAAGCTATGCTCATCAGACTCTTGCACATCTAAAGCGAGTCCTTCAACGTCTTCCGTTCCCTATTACATATAAATAATTAAAAGTTAAAATAATAAAAAAAACAAAGAAAAGGGTTATTGGCACGGGAAAAGATGATTAATTCATACATCAGAACCACAAAGCCCTGAATTGGATGGATGAACCACATGAGAGGTAGACAATTAGACAATATAGAACATGGGACCTCTCATAGGCAATTTTTATTATATATCTACTAGGATGTGCTTATATATATATATATATATATATATATATATATCTACGCTATGTACTTATATATATAAGGGTGTGCTATCCACACACCCCTTTTTACTTCTCTCACACCCCTTGTTAATTTCTGTCCTTTGATCTTCTTCAATTCATCCGATCCGACGGCCGAAAATTAAAAGAGTGTGAGAGAAGTAAAAAGGGGTGTGTGGATATCACACCCCTATATATATATCTACTATAATGTGCACATATGTCTGGATAATAACCATAGAGTTGTCCTTTACAACTGTCTACATTAGTTAGGCATCTTTAGCAAGCTTCTGTTACAGGTATCATATTTAACAAATTGCACTTAAGAAGAGCAGGACATGTTGATTCTGCTATTTAATTTGAGAAAATTCAATACAATCGGCTCCTTTGTTGTCTCTTACAGGTTCCTTTCTCTGCTACATTAGTATGTGCATTTAAAATCAAATTTAATTGCAGAAAGTACTCACAGATTGTTTTGTCAATACGTCTGTTATATCTTCATTATGCCACAATCTACTACATTTTCCAGGATTGTCAGGGGATTCTGCACACACAATTTCTCTGCCCATGCCTTGAATCAAATCATGCATCATGAGATTGCCTTCTTTATCAACAGTTACAAGGCATTGATCTTGGAGTTCTTGAATTCCTATTTCTGGATAAAACTGACAGCCATCCAGTACTGTCATGACATAGTCCTTGTTCATTCCAGTAAAGAAACAAGAGATATCAAGGAATATAGCCTTCACGTCATCATCAGTTAGCCCTTCATAGCTTATTTCAAGTCTTCTGTGAATTACCCCATAAGGCTGTGATCTTTTCCATTTATCCAGTACAGTTTCCCATTCGCTTGTGCTTTTTGTACGTAGATAAGAACCTAAGGCTTCAAGTGCTAGTGGCAAACCTCCACAGTAGCCAACAGCTTTTCTTGAGAGTTCAACATACTCTTCATTAGGATAATTCTTTCCAAAGGCATGCCAACTAAGTAGCTCAAGAGCTCTTCTTTCATTCATTGCTGGTAGAGTACAAATCTTATCCACATCAAGTATCTTTAGCAAATGTTCACTTCTTGATGTTATAATAATTCTGCTCCCTAGACCAAAGGAGTCAGGTTTTATTGCCAAAGTATCTAATTGTTCTACACTGTCTACACCATCAATTACGACAAGTACACTTCTCTTGCGTAACATTTGTTCTATCTCCTCGGTCCCTTCAGCTATAGAACTTATCACTATGTAGGCCGGTTTCAAGATATCAGAAAGAAGTTGTTCTTGCAAATCAACCAGTTTCTTTTCCCTCACATTTTGAAGGAAACTTGCACCATCAAAACTATGATGATGTTTGTCGAAAACAGCTTGTGCAACTGTTGTCTTACCCAGTCCGCACATACCCAAAATTCCAATTATGCGAACATCATTTGATCCTCCAACATCTAAATGCTTACTAATTTCTCGAACACGAGAATCTATTCCCACTAGGCTGGTGGCTACCTCTGAGCATGTGGTGCAGCTCAGTTTTCGAGCGATCTGAGCAATAACGTTCCTGATAAAGCTTCCTTCATGCCTGGTGGTTAAAATTGAACAAAGCAAAAGTAAAACATTTATTATGCAACTTCAAGATTACATTAATCTTTCAAAATTTGATGAGTCAAAATCTCCGGATACCATTACAATTTCTTAAACTCAAATCTTGGTTGTTAAAATTCAGCAAAGCAAAAGTGAAAACTTAAGGGGCAGTTTAATAACCATTTCGTTTTCGGTTTTCAGTTTTTGTTTTCACTTTTTTGAAAACTAAAATCGTATTTCTTAACAACTTTCAACTTTCAGAAAAATGAGAACTGAAAACAAAAAATAAAAACTGAATGCCAAATTGTGAAAACTGAAAAAAACCATAACAACAAGCTTCATTTTTTGTTTTACAGTTTTTCTTTAAAACTCAAAACTGAAAGTAAAAATTAAAAATATCAAACTAACTTTAAAACTTATAAGCCTGATTTAATCATTATAAATAAATAAATGAAAAAAAAGGGACCGGAAATTTAAAGCACATAAATAAAGAAAATAAAAAGTTTACCCGTCAGTCTTCCTCAAATTTAATTCGGCCAAACTTACAGCTTCATAAAGAGCGTCTATCCAATGAAGCATCTTTTCACCCTTAACCTTCTGAAACTTCTGCATTAAACTATCAACGTGCTCCCAGACATCTAAGGGATCAACATCATATAAAATTGGAAAAAACATTTGACCCAGTCTTTTTCCGCACTCCATGATCTTCACCAGCTCCTCGAGACACCACTCGGACATCAGATACCCGCTTGAGATTACGACGACGGCAACCTTAGACCTTTCGATTTCTTGAATCGGATGTTCTGGTATACCTCCATTACTCTTTTCTAGTTTGTAATCGTACATGAAGACGTTGAATCGGTGATGTTTTAATGAACAGTAAAGGTGGCCCGTGAAGGTCCTGCGTATGTCTTCACCTCCAGAACTCAAGTACACGTCGTACTTGCAATCCTCTTTGGAGGATGAATCCATCAATTCTTACTCCAGGGATTTGTTGGCAGGCAGCACAGAGCAAACTTGAGATCTACACAACCGTAAAGGAAAAGTAAACTCAAAACTCCGAAAAGAAAAGTCGGAACGGGCAAGTAATGACTCAATTACGATAAGATCCATCCACCCATTTTTGCTTTTGATCCAACGGTACAAAAGTGCTCAGCAAGGAAGAAAATATTATTTTTTTTAAAACCAAATGTTTGCTTTTTTAACAAACCAATTATATGTTTTTTTAACACACGATAGCGTCTATCACTACCGCTATCACTACCAGAGCGTGGGTGTAGACCAAATTTTACAATAAGCTTCCACAGTATTGTTGCCAAATTGCTTTTGACAAAAATCAAATTTAAAATCTTTCACTTAGAAGTAAAAAAGAATATCACTAAACATAGTACTAAAAGATTAAACCAAATGTTTGTTAAAAACAAAATAACAGCCGCATTTCCATAAAAAAAAATAACAGTTGTCACCCAAGGGGCTTTTCTCTTTTAATGAATGCTTTTTCTATCCCAAAAAAAAGAAGACAAAAGGTATGTTAATGGTGCTACATCGTCTCAATCGTTATCTAGTTTAGTACAAGCAACACATGCCTGCACGCAATGCCGCTAGTTTTAAAATTGTTTCTGGTTTTAAAATTGTTTTCAACGTGTGAAATTATGAAAATCTATTCTCACACTTGTGTTCAATATGGAACAAAAGATAGGTGCTTGTAGAATATATTACATAGCAAAAGTTTGGAATTAAGATGTTCATATAGATATAATACACAATAAATAGGAAAATATCTTGTTTTTCCATGTCCCAACTTTCATTCGTTCCTCAGTATTTCACTCTTCTCTTTACCAAAAATCTTTTGAGTTTAATAACTACCACTTAAACATGTTAACAGATCCATAAGCTGACTAATTCTAATTGGTCTCATCATACACTTGCTAAATATTTATATGAAGAAGAATTAGCCAATTCTAATTAGCAACTGCTAATCAAACTGCAAAAGCAACATATGAGTTTTCCTGACTTCAAACATGGAACCACCAGAGTCAAATGCCTTGACATGAATTATGAGAACAAACCCATTACAATACCATAAATCATAACTCAAAGCTAAATCAAAAAAGTATGACAACACAGTTGATTTTTTTATATGTTGCAGGGAGTATAAATAAATAAATAAATCCATATATAAAACTAATAAAACTAATAGAAAAATGAATAGTAATTTTGATGTCACTAAACTTCAACAAAAATATTTAGACACAAAAACCCCAAGACAAAAAAATTCAAAAGCATTCCAAAATAATGCATCAAATAAGACAAGGGCATTTTCATCATTTTAACAATGCTTTTTTTTTAAATTAATTTTGTTGTGCTTTTTTTTTTTTTTTTAATTAGTGCCTTACAGCAATTATGTGACTCAATTTTTTTAGAGTAAAGTACAAAAAACTACCTTAACTATTGGTGTCACGACACTTTCATACCTCATCTTTAGAATTTAGTTCAATATTATACCTTCCGCTACTTTACGTTTACTTTACAATTAAATGCTGACGTGTCTTGATTTGAAGTCCATTTTCTATTAAAAAATTATTAAAATATTATTAAAAACTAAAAAAAAAATTAATATTCTTTAAATATTAAAATAATAATAAAAAGTTGACAAAAAAAAAAGAAAAAAAAACATCAGTTCGTCCTTCCCTTTCTCCTCTCTCTTCTCCCTATCTTCATTTTCTTCTCCCCACCTGCGGAAGAACAAGAAGGAGGAGAAAGAAAAAAAAAATCTCCCCCCCCCCACCCCCGCGCGGAAGAAGAAGAAGGGAAAAGGAAGGAAAAAAACAAATAATTTTTTAAAACCCGTCAACCCCCTGCGGAAGAAGAAGGCGGAGGAGGAAAAAAAAATTTTGAAAACCGTCAACTCCCTTGCGAAAGGAAGAAAAAGAGGAAAAAAAGGACAAAAAAAAAAAAAATATTTGAAAACCTATCAAACTCCAAATCCACCGCTCTCATCCATTCTTCACGTCCTCTTCTGCACCCATCCTCCACCTTCTCTGCACATTCATCTTCACATCAATAGGATCTAGGTTTTTTTTTTTTTTTTTTGGGGGTTGCAGGAGGGAGAATAGTGTGGGAGCGAAGGAAGACAAATTGAATTTTTTTTTTTTTTTTTTGTTGGGATTTGCAGGTGGGAAAAGAAGATAAAGATGAGGAGAAGAGAGGAAAGAGAAGAGAGGAGGGGGAGGGGAAGGACGAAATGAGGGTTTTTCTTTTTTTTCCTTTTTATTATTATTTTAATATTTAAAAAATATTAAACATTTTTGTTTTTAATTTTTAATAATTTTTTTAATAAAAAATAAGCTTCGAATCAAATCATGTCAGTATTTAACTGAAAAATAAACGATCAAGTAACGAAAGGTATAACATACTAAAGATGAGGTATGACATTATCAATTTTAAAAGATAAGATATGAAAGTATTGTGACACCAATAGTTAAGGTAGTTTTTCGTAGTTTACCTATTTTTTTTATTTTTAAACAAGTTCAAAACATCTTAAGAGGCATATAATGCCGCTATAAAAAAAAAAATTCGCAGACGAATAATAATATGATTAAATTAGTTGTCAAATGATTTTTTTTTTTTAACAAACGATATTATCTACACTAAGAGGTAGGAGTGCAAGCTTAACCTCACAATACGATAGCAATAATATGATTCAATCATTTATTTATTAAATATTATTTTTTCTCTTTTTAAACACTTTCAAAAAAATCTTAAAACACATTTAATGCTAGTCATAAAAAAATTTCTCAGATAATAATGTTATTAAATTAATGGATTTCACCTTTTCCTTATCAACTGATGGATATCTTCTTCTTTGGGTCCAACATCCTCACAAATTTTGAATCTAAGAAATGAAATGATCAGAAATCATACAAAGTTGCAGTGAAAAAATTAACACAATCCTGGGACAATAAAATTATTACAACAGTAGAGAAGAATGAAAACGAAAAACTTTGGAAAAAATTGATAAGAAAGCATATATATTCAGTGGTTTCCGTTGGGTTTAGTGTTGAGTTGGATCTAAAATTAAGACGAATTCTCATAAGCTATTCCTTCTTCTACTTAATCAAAATGTCCCTAATGAACTGCAATTCAGATAGAACATCACTAATCCCCTTTTGGTCTCTTGGGTATTCAACTGAACACTAATACAGTCACACAAAACCCTCAATCATTATAAAAATTTCTTTCAGCCCTTTTTATCATTTTCCCTTCAATATCAAAATCTACAATTACCACTTTTTTGCCAAAACCCAGAAAAACAAACAAAAAAATAGAGCCAGAGAAGTGAGTGTTTACACCGGATAAAACTGAGATAAATTGAAAGCAAACACATTTCAACTATTTCAGCTCTTTCCAATCTTTAACAACAATATAGCTTTTCCCTAACAACAAATATTTTCCCCTTCCACAAATTCTCACTTTCGACAGTATTTGAGTAGAAAGGTTGATGGAAAATGAAGGGAGAGAGAGTTCGGATATAAGCACTCAAAAAATCCAAAATCCAATTACCAGATTCATTCAAATGCACACAAAATAAAACACCACTACCAAACCCAGAAATTTAATCGAAGAATTCTACAAAACTTATAAGAAATTACTGAATCTCAGATAAAATTACACCAAAGAACCCATAAATTCAATGAATAATTCTCCAAACCCAGATATTTAAACTAATAATTTACTAATACTTTTTGTTCAAAAAATAATAATAATTTACTAAAACTCAATTATTTTAAATCACAAATTTGTATCTTTACATGCAATAAGTCTATAAGGTACCTGACGCGATGAGGAATAGGTTGAGACAACCTCAACGCCGTCGCCGAAATCTTCGAATACGGGTCGGAAAAATCACAGAAGTTTTAGGGATTAAATCACAATAATCCGTAGGTTATAGAGATAAAATCTCCCAACAGCAATTTAAAAGACCAGTTGGTGTGCAAATTTTTCCAGGTGAAGTTTTGGGGAGGCTTAGAAATCAAATCAACACAAACTTGGGGTGGAAAACATCACAATAGTGGTAGAATAAGGTGTAAGAAATCTCGGCCGCATCCTCATGTTCGTAGCAACAGAAAAGGGTTTTGTGTTTGCCGCTGAATTAAGGAACGATCCGGAGAAAATTGGGTTTAGGGGTTCTAGGGATTTGAGGGAACCGAAATTGATTTGGATGAGAAATTTATGGTTTCGATTCGCAGCGGAGGAGGAAGGAATGAAAGCGCGAGAAAATTTGGATAGGAGCAGTTTTCGGTTTGGATTGGCAGCAGAGCTAGAATTATGCGGTGGAGGAGGAAGCAACGAATTGGTGAGAATAAAATAACAAAGAACTCTCTGGAACTCCTGCAATTCCAGGCAGGGATGAAATAAACGCCCAAAGAACCAAAAAAAGGGGTAAAAACGGAATTGCACTGTATAATGAACAGTAACAAAAAAAGAATGCGTAAAACCGACAACACACTGTAGAAAGGAACAGTGTATTTATCTTGATTCTCTTTTTTAGTATGGAAGAGATTTTCTACCCTCCTAATCTCTTTACCCTTCCATCCCCTCATATTTGAACGGTCACAGTTAAGCAACGTTAATATTTTATATTGATTTTTTTATAAAGATAATAAGACAAAGTAATGTGTGAGAGGAGAGGATGGAAGGAGATGAGAATAGGAGAGTAGATAATCATACTCCTTTTAGTATACATATACTAACAAGAGTGCAATCAAATTAAGATTTGATAAGATTTTAATAAAGTTTAAAATTTAGGGTAGTTAATTAGGATTTTAAATGATTATTTTAAAAGGTTTTGAAATTATAATGTATTCAAATTCAGATTTTAATGGGTTTTAGAGAATACATCTAAATTTAGAGGTAGTCGTTTATGATTTTTAAAAAGTCCACACAAGTTTAGATGTAGTGAAAGTTCCAAAGATTTGCAAAGATTTTAATGAAGAAGGATTTTAATAAATTTGAGAGTAGAAGTATATATAACCACCACCAATAAAATATCACCTCAACCTCTAGGATTTCAAATCCAATAATTGCTTTCAGTTTTAAAGCCCAAAGCTACTTGTCCGCATTGCCGCCTTCATCATAGACTTCCTCTTTCTCCTTGTGACAGTTATGTTATCAACGCCGTATGAGCCCCTATTTTCACATTTATAGTTGCCCTCAAGGTGCCATAACTATAGCTTGTGCTTCCGTCTACATTTTTGGCACAATGGTTTGGCTCAAATTTAGGGTTTCTCGTAATGAAAACTGATGTCCTAGGCCATCTCCGACCAAGGGCTGGCCAGAGGGCTCGTTTTAGCCCTCTGACCCTCTAAGAAATTAATATTTTAATGAACAATCCAAGGTCACATTTGCCTCCGTCTCCAATCGAAGGCCAAAGGATCATAGGGCTCGTTTTAGCTCTGTTACAAAAAACCGTCTCCAACCGAGGGCCAAAGGGCCATAGAGCCAAACATAATTTATTATTTAAAAACTACAACTTAAATTCAAATCTAACGGCTAAGTGACGTCAGCTAGCCATTGGATTTGAATTTTTCTTTTGCTATAAAGAGGATGGATATTGGGCTATAATTCACACAACTTTGAATTCAATCTATTTCAATTCAATCTTTTTCAATTCAAGTTTACAATGAATTCCAACTTTGGATCCTCTTCGAATTCCAACTAGGGGTCCTTATCCAATTCCAAATTGGAAGCAAAATGGGCGCAAATGAGACGAGAAAATGAGGAGTCTGATGAAGAAGTTTAAGTAAGGCACAACAAACAAAACAGAGCAGCAGCCATGGTGTGTCAGCCAACTGAGGAACAACCTCAATGGGGTGGCTTTATTGCTGGTCGTTCGTACAAACCACGAAATTGAGCGATGTCGCATGCCAATTTGATGAACAACAACTTCAACCCCAACTCGGTGTACACAGAAGAGGATTTCAGACGTCGTTTCCGGATGAGGCGTCGTGTCTTCGAGCGATTACTTTGTGATGTCCAGCAGGGCAATCCATACTTTCGACATAAACAAGACAGAGCGGGCCACCCTGGTTTCTCACCTCATCAGAAGGTTACTGTTGCACTCCGAATGATGGTCTATGGCTCCCCAACTGATTCAATGGAAGAAACTCATGGTATGTCTGAGTCTACATGCCTTGATACTCTTGAACAATTTTGTGACACAATTGTTCATGTTTACAAAAACGAGTACCTCAACAAGCCAAATCAAGAAGATTTGAATTGGCTCATTCGCAAAGCTAAAGACTGTGGGTTTCTGAGCATGATAGGGTCATTAGACTGCATGCATTGGGATTGGAAGAACTGTCCCACCGGATGGCAAAGAAGCTTTAGAAGAAGGTTGAGAAAGCTAACTGTTGTGTTAGGTACCGTTTGGTACGTGGGACAGGACGGAACAGAGTGGGACAAGGCGTTCCGTCCCACGTTTGGTGCTCCTAAAACGGGTGGAACGAGCTGTTCCACGGGACGAGTTTTGGGTGAATTTTCGTTCCACCTCACCCCCTTGGAACGACTCGTTCCACATCCGTGGAACACAAAATTATAACCTCTCCGTCTCCTTCTTCTTCCTCCTTGTTTCCATCCGAGGGCATCTTTGCTTCCGCTCCGTTCCGTCCCGTCCTGTCCCATCCCGTCCCGTCCCATTTCGTTCCGTCCCGTCCCGTCTGCATACCAAACGATACCTTAGAGACGGTTGCCTCATATGATACATGGATCTGGCATGCTTTCTTTGGAGTCCTTGGATCCCAAAATGACATTACAGTTCTTGGGCATTTACCTATCTTCAATAACTTAACGGAAGGTAAAGCACCTCAACTTGACTACTACATCAATAACCGTCAATACAATATGGGGTATTACTTGGCAGATGACATCTACCCAAAGTGGACAACACTTGTCCAAGCAATTCCAAACCCTAGGAATGACGCATAAAAGTTGTTTACCTTACACCAACAGGCATACCGGAAAGATGTTGAGAGATTTTTCGGTATTCTACAAGTACGGTGGAAGATCATTAGCGAACCGGCAAGAGGGTGGAGTCGAGAAAATTTGAACTCCATCATGATGTCTTACATCATATTACACAATATGATAGTGGAGGATGAGCGAGATAGATATATTGATGGAAAGTCTGATGACAACCAAGAAGATCCAAATAGGTCAAAAAGGGCTAGTGCAAAAATATATAATGGGCCTAATTTGCCTTTTAATCCAAGAACTGGTAGTATCTCTATAAATGAGTACATGAGCCTATAGAATGATACGTTCTCGTGCCACAAACAAGTACCTACAACAAGATCTTATTGCACATCTTTGGGCCAAAAGAAGCATGGAGTATGCGTTTAAGTTTTATGTTGTTAAATGTTTTTAAAAATGTTGTTTAAGTTTCATGTTGTTAAATGTTTTTTTTTTATGTTGTATAATTTGTATGTTGGTTAATGTTCTTTAATGTTGTATAATGACTTAGGAAGTTATAGGAAAAACATATAATTTAAAAAAAATATGAAATTCGTTTTGTAAAATAGAAGTTATAGGATAAAAATAGAATTTAAAATAAAATAAAACAAATTTTGTGAAATAGAAGGACACACCCCGACCTAAATCAGGGCGTGCTGGCTGTCATGTGAGAGTGACGAAACCACGTGCACAGTGCGGAAGCTTAGAATAATAATAAAGTACGAACAAATAAAAACAACTACACAACAAAGTAGTACAAGTGTAAGTATGAGTGACAAATATTCAAAGCACAGGAACCTAAATATCGTCCTGAAGAACGAATACAAAAATACACCATGCCAAAAGGTAACCCTACTCTTAAGATGTTCTGTCAGAACCACCGATAAATCCTCGTGGACCGTCCAAGCTGCCACTAACTAAAACCTATAGGGGCGCAAAACAGAAAGTGTGAGTGGGCAAAAACAAAGCTTTTCAAAATCATTTCATTAACAAAAATACTAACCCCTCGTCATAAAACCTGTATAGACTCCAAAAAAATAAGATATATATATATATATATCGAAACATGCTCAGAAATATGCCATGACAAATGCCTCAATATAATAATGCAGGTAATCCAGGTAACGATAAGCAATATAAATAACATGTCAGCCGGAGTCACCTAACGTGACCTGTACGGCTGAATCTAGAGCTATTGTCCACAACTCACTAACTAAACCTGCACACAAGTCGGAACCACCTAAAGTGGTCTGTACGACAAGACTGGGTGTAAATCAATACGCTCAAGTGCTACGATCACATGAAGGCTGGGCGAATAATCGCGGGTTACCTACAAGTCGGAACCACCTATAGTGGTCTATACGATAGGACTGGGCACTTAACTTGGATCCAAGATGAGCGTGTGGTGCGGGAGGTGAACATCACGTGAAGGACTGTGCCCTACTCTGGGCGGAAGCACTAACACCGGGGGTGCAGGTTATGAGCTCTCTATGCATCTAACATCACTACTAACTCACAATCATAACCCATAAACTTACCTGGCACTTACATGTGCATCCACAGCACCAATACATATATATATATATATGCAACCACAAATGCATAAGTAAATATGCAACATTATGCATGGCCTTTAAAACATATAAACACTTATTTGATTTTCTGGGAAAAACACAAGTATATAGGTATATACGGAAAACCAAAAGCCCACTCACTGGTAAGTAGTAGGGTCGTAACCCCCTTGCCTTGAGTGATCGCGCTTGTCCTTGGGATAGGTCTCACCTATATGCGAAACAACTATAAAAACGTTAATTTAAGGCACATTACCAACATTACGTAATAACTTCTCATACAATGCTCAAATGGGGTGTATGAATACACCAACGTGATCTACACACCCTCACGAACATCCCCAAAATTTTAAAATAATTTTCCTACGTCGCACACGCCGCCAAGCGTCGGCCAAGGCACGGCCACACGTGCCGCTCACGCGCAGGCACGTGTCTGGCACACTGACGGCGTCAGTTAACGTCGTCAGGAATATTCCGTTAAAACTAATAGATTCCGTTAAAGTTAACCTAACACCATTAGGAATATTCCGTCCAAACTGACGGAATATTCCGTCGTCTTCCCCGGCGAACCTCCGGCGCTGTCGCTGTCGCCGGAAAACTGGAAAAACTTCTAACCTTCGTTTCTCACTCGTTTTTCACCCAAATTTCACGAAATTGGTACCAAAATGAAGCTTACAACTAGAGGAACAAATCCTTACCACTTTCAAGTACTAAAACCAACGGAATCTCGCATGAAAACTTCACCAAAACCGGCCAAACCTACAACTCACGATCCCAACGTCCAAAACCTTCAAACGAACCACCCCGAGCTTCCTAAAGACCTCACTAAGCTTCATACAACCTTCAAATTCCCTGAAACGCAACAATTTATGTGTGCATGAACAGTGACCAAAATTGGGGATCTCGAGTTCGACGTGAAAACAAGAGTTTCCTTACCTGAAATGGGTATGGTTGACTCATATGAAGCTCATGAACATAAAGGTATGATTTTCTTCCTCGATCCGTAACGTTTTCAAGGGTTTGGGTTCTTATCCGTACATATGAAGAAGAAGGGAAAGAGAGAGAGAAAGACTCGGGACAGGGCAGAAGGATGAGGATGAGTGTGGGTGTATGTATGGTCCAAATGCAGCCAACCAAATCCCCAAAACGACCACACAACGAAACAAAATCATTAGGGGCAAAACAGTCATTTCACGTGTACGGTACGAATAATCTGGAACGGGCTGTCACATAGAAGTTATAGGAAAAAATGGAATTTAAAAAAAATATCAAACAAATTTTGTAAAATAAAAGTTATAGGAAAAAAATAGAATTAAAAAGAAATATGAAAAATAAAAGTTATAGGAAAAATTTTGTAAATAAAAAATAATAATAAAACTGTAAAAAAAAAAAAAAAAAATCAAATGCAACGGTGTTGCATTTGAATTTTTTTCTTACGCATTAACCGACAGGAAAGATGATTTTTCTGACCAACCCTCTAGTCCTCTCCGATTCCGTGGGACCCTCTCAAATTCCACAGTCCTCTGGCCCTCTGGACCTTTCGGTTGGAGATGGCCTTAGGTTGCTACACAATCACTGAAAGTGGGTCCACATCTAGGGTGGGGACGCAAACAACTTTGCTACTAAAAAGAGCAGAGGAGGGAGGGGAAGAGCAAAAGCTTTTCATTTATGTATTTTTATTAAAAAAAAGTATATGTATAAATGAAAATAGAGTCTTTCCAAATCCATTAAAATCTATAAAATAAAGTCCACACAACTCCTCTAAAATCTATATGAAAATCCCTTCATATCCTTGAGATTTAACAAATTCTATCAAATCTATCACTTATAAAAATTCTTTAAAATCCTTCTAAATCCTTATTTGACTACACTCCCTAATATATGTCCCACACTTTGTGTGTGAAAATAATTTTTATTTGAGAAATTTTCTTTGAACCCTGCAATCTTATCTCTACACCCATTGTCTTTTTTGAAAAAAATTATATTCCAAGTTTGACCCAAAAAAAAATTGGGTGTAGAGAAAAAATTATTGAATTAACAACCGGCAAATGGGTGGGTCGTCGAAAATCAAGAGGGATCGTGGAGTTTGGTTGCTGGAATAGGAGGAATGTTGCCAAAATTAGATTAGATTCGTAAGAGAAAAGAGAGCGGTTATGATGTTGTAGACGACAACAGCCTCTACCTCCTCCTCGTCAGCCGCCGTCGAGTAGCTGGTCACCACTATTTCTCTCTCAATTTTGGCCTCTCGTTGTAACCATAAACCCTAATAGAAAAAGGTATGGTGCATACTCAAATTCACCATTGCCACCCCCACCCAAATTCTCTATTTTTTCACTCTCCTCCATCATCAAACCCAAAATCTTAAGAAAAACATCAACCCCATAAATCAAAAACCAGCTTAATCCACAATTCTCTCTCTCTCTATCTCCCAAGTAACAATCAGGAGCTTAATTATTAGTTCATTGAAGAAAATAAAATACTCGGAACAAGATCCATCCCTATGGAGGTTTCTCAGAAAAACTGAAGAATGACAAGTGAGGATAGAAGGTCGACGGCAGTTGCTGCTAACGTGCTCAATGGGTTTCTTTGTCTGTTTATTTGAAGTTACTTTTTAGGGTAAAATAGGAAGTTCATGAAACAAAACTTTCAAGTTGGGTGTTGTGAGATAATATTTAGGTTCAAATAAAATTACCCTTTTTATTTTTACTTTAAAATAGGGAATGAGAAAGGAGAAAAAGGGAATGTGGATTAGAGAGAGAAATTTTCTTTTTTATATTTTATTTTCGAAAAATTAGATGATGTTAGGATCACCCTTGGGTGAGGTTTTAAAAAAAATAACTGTAAAATTTAGTTTGTGTGAATTTACTTTATTGCCCGTGATTATGTTTTCTTGTAGAAGACAAATTTATCTTTTTACCTTTTTTTTACCCTCTTTTGGTTGATAAATATAATTTTATATTATGAACATTTTATTATGTGGATACAAGTCAGGCAAATCATATACACTTAGGGTCAGTCCTGAAATTTCAAAAGCCTGGATGGCAATCTAAAAAAATTGTGTCCCATCTTCATATAAGAAACATTATTTGTTTTCACACGTAAGACTTCGATAAAATTATACTTAAAATAGTACTTCAAACTCAATAATTTTCAAACACTGAAAAACTAATTTTGTATTGAGATAAGGGAACCAAGAGACCCCAAGCTTACAAGTATGTCACATCCCGACCCGGGCTTTACCACATCCCGGGCTCCGTCTCCGTCGTAGCACAATATTGTCTGCTTTGGGTCCCAACCACGCCTTCAAGGTTTTGTTTTTGGGAACTCACACGAGAATTTCCCAGTGGGTCACCCATCTTGGGATTGCTCTCGCGTCCTACTCGCTTAACTTCGGAATTCCTATAGAACCTGAAGCCAGTGAGCTCCCAAAAAGCCTCATGCTAGATAGAGATGGGAATATACATATAAGGCTTATATGATTCACTCCCTTGGACGATGTGGGATGTTACAATCTACCCCCCTTAGGGGCCCGACGTCCACGTCGGCACACATCCAGCCAGGGATTGGCTCTGATACCAAATTGTCACATCCTGACTCGGGCTCCACCACATCCCGGGCCCTGCCTCTGCCGTAGCACAATATTGTCCGCTTTGGGCCCCGACCACGCCCTTACGGTTTTGTTTTTGGGAACTCACACGAGAACTTCCTAGTGGGTCACCCATCATGGGATTGCTCTCGTGTGCTACTCACTTAACTTCGGAGTTCCTACGGAACCCAAAGCCAATGAGCTCCCAAAATGCCTCGTGCTAGCTAGAGATGGGAATATACATATAAGGCTTACATGATCCACTCCCCTAGGCGATGTGGGATGCTACAAGTATATGGATGATAAGTTGCTACAAGTAGATGGATGATAAGTTTTGTTTCTTTTCTATCTAAACTATTAAATTATTTTATGTACCTCATGAGGTGTTCTTTCTTATTTACCAACCTTGTCAATATGGGACTAAAAAAATAACCAAATTTTCAAGTCTTTAATCGATATGTACAAGCAATGAATGAACAATAAATTAAACCTAGTACTGATAAACACATACATACATTAATTTCTTGAAGGCTAATGCTAAGGGATGCTAAATTTTTAAACCAAAATTTGAAATTGTATGATGTGATTATTAATGATTGGATTATTACTTAAGTATTGATTACGTGTTTATTTCCTATTGGTTACACATCATATGGTTTGCAAATTTGGTTAAAAAAAATTAGTATACACATTACTCTTTGTTGAAGGTTACACTTCAATTAGAATGAATGTCCAAAAGTTGATACCCACATAGCTACTAGCTAGTAATTAAAAAGAATAACAACCAAACAAAATTTCATAAGAAATAAAAAGAATAAAAAAAAAACTTTCGCACTCAGGACATTTCGTTAATTTAACAATAGAGACCTTTGCTTCAAATTAAACTTCTTGATCATTTAACCAAATTTATAATTTTGTACTCTTATGAAAAGAAATTCGTAATCATTGAAAAGTAAAAAACACATGGCATTTTGAAACCGAGACCTCCTTGTTAATTTTAAGGGTAAGTATCAGTTTACTATTTTCAAGTTTCGTGGTTTTCAACATTTGGTACATGAAGTTTTTATTCGTCCCAAAGTCATATCTAAAGTATTAATTTTGGGACAATCTCATACATCTGTTAGTCAGACTGTTAACTGATGATATGGCGCTTATGTGGACAATGAATGAATGCCACGTGTCATTAAGGGGTCCATGTGGAAATTAAAATTTTCAAAAAAATAATTAACTAAATATTAACAAAATAAAATAAAATAAAATAAAATAAACTAAACTAAACTAAAAAACCAAAAAAACCCACCCACACCCAGATCTTCCCCATTGACCGTTCTCCCCCCCCCCCCCCAGCTGGGATTAAGAACTTGAAGAAGAAGAAGAAGAAGGTTCGGGGAGAGAGAAAGAGGGAGTCTCGACCCTCTGCGTCACCTGCGACCGCAACATCCATTTCGCCAACCCTCTTAGCAGACGCCATGAGCAAGTCCCGTTCACGCTATTTTACGACTCGATGAACTCAGCTATCGATTTCATCCTCGCTATCAAATTCACTGTCAACTTCCTTGATGACCGTTACTTCTTCGACGTTGATGGAGATATTGAGGTGATGAGGGAGACATCGAGCGGTCACGTTCCCAGATTTGAGAATGAGGAGATCGAGAATCGACAGGAGAGAGAGAGAGAGTCCCAACCCTCTGCATCACCTGCGATCGCGAGAGTGGGGTGGTGAAGGAAGGTTTGGGTTAAGGGGGACACGAGTCGACGAGAAGATCTGGGTGTGGGTGGGAGGGTGGGCATGGGGGGATTTGGGGAAGACGATCTAGGTTTTGCTTTTTTTTTTTCTTTTTTTTTTTAACTTTTTTTTAAAATAATTATTTTTTTGAATTTTTAATTTCTACGTGGACCCTTTAATGACATGTGGCGTCCAGTCATTGTCCACATAGGCGCCACATCATCAGTTAACGGCAGAGTTAACAGTTTGACTAATAAATGTATGAGACTTTCCCAAAATTAACAATTTAGGTATGACTCTGGGACGAAAAAAATTTCATGTACCAAATGTTGAAAACCACGAAACTTGAGGGTAGTAAACTAATATTTGACCTAATTTTAAATAAAGGTTTATATCACAAATGATCTCTGAAATTGACTCACTCCATACGAATGGTCCCTAAAATTGAAAATCGATCAATGAAGCTTCTAAAAATAGGTGTCGCAAATCAATGTAGTCATTCCGTCATAATTATGTCAAAATTTTATGTTATGTGATGAAGTGACAAATAAATGAATCTCACAAGTCCTTTTTAATCACAAATGATCCCTGAAATTGAGAATCAATCAATGTAGTCCTAAAATAGATATCTCCAATCAATGTAGTCCTAAAATAGATGTCTTAAATCTGGTTCTTTAGTTCTAATTTTATATATATATATATATATAATTTGTTATGTGCTGATGTGGCACATAAATGGACCCACAAGTCTAACTAAATAAAAAAAAATTAATTAGAAATAGGTCTAATAATTTAATAATTAATTAAAAAATATTGTCAACCTAAAAACTCAGACCTGCAATCACGTCTGATCCCAATCCATACTCTTATACCTTCATCTATGGTAACCTTCGCCGTCTCTTCTCTGAGAAAAAAAATCTCAAGACACTCACCGTTACACCCTTCATCGAATTAGACCAGGATCGATACCACATTTGGTGACGACTTTTGTGACTCCACCATCAACATTTGGGCGATCGATAGTCTTATAACCTTAATATTTGAAAGCTTATTAGGTGCTTCCTCGCCAATCTTGGTGACGCGAAGACAGTCGAGCTCTGCCTTGAGATAATCTCAGTGTGTAGAAGTGTGTTTTGACAACTTTTTTTAATTAATTATTAAACCACATTAGCACATAACATAATTTTTTACAGAAGTGTGACAGAATGACCACATTGATTTGCGATACCTATTTTCAGGGACTATGTTGATCAATTTTCAATTTCAATGACCATCTTGATCATGTGGGTCAATTTCAAGGACCATTTGTGATAAAAACTCTTACATTTTGTGGGCCCTATTTATGTGTAACATCAGCACATAATAGAATTTTTTTACAGCATTATGATGAAACATTGATTTGTGACATCTATTTTTAGGGACTACATTGATTGATTTTCAATTTCAAAGACCATCTTGGTTCAATTCCAATGACCATTGGTGATATAAACACTAGCATAAATCATTGCTTATTGTTACATTTCTTGATCATTTGACCAAATTTAAAAAATGTATACTCTTATCAAAAGAAATTAGTAAAAATTGAAAAGTAAATACACACACACATGGGTTTTGAACTCGAGACCTTCTTATTAATTTTATACAACAAAAATTGCTAGTTCTAGTTAAACTTCTTTAGTATTTAACTAAATTGTATATATTTACACTATTATGAAAACATACATAAATATACCACCCTCATAATTTTGGTGCTCCTAATTTTTTTTTTTTTTTTAAGGGGGACAGATGGTTGCCCAACTCGCATTGGGCCTGGGCCGGCTCTAATACACTCTGCACTCTCAATTGAGTGTTAAGCAAAAATAAGTCATACAAAAAATGTAACATACAATTTACACGATCCAATTTCACCCTCTTTCATTTTTTCAAATATGGTTTTATTAATTTTGAGTTTGATCCATTCTAGACGATGCGTTATTGCGTTTATTAATTACACCCCTTCTTTTTAGAATAGAATATGCTTTGCTTCTAAGATTATAAAAATGAATTTTGGAGATCGATATGTTTGTTTGGTTTTGCGGCTGCACCTAGGTGGAGCCCTAGATTGCTTACATACCATTTTTAAGCGATTAAGCAACTCGTAGTTCATCATTTTCAATGAGTGAATGACCTACTGAAAAAGAAAGATTTGGTTACGCAATTGCGTCTAGAATATGATAATAGACTGACTACACATCCTTGGCAGAATCAAATCGGCATCATTCTAGATTTTTCGATGAGTGAATGATTGAAAGAAAGATTTTGTATTTTGGTGAATTTGGTTGTATGGACTAGGGATTTGATTTGGATTTGGTTGAGGTGAACCAAGGATTTGGTTTGGACTTGTTTTTGGTTTTGTGAATATGCATCTAGATTGAATCTCTAAATTGCCTACACCCTCGATGAGTTCAAACCTGATGTAGTTTGGGATGTTTTGGTGCAACTATGTGCCATTTAAAATGTGAAACGGCTTTGCACTATTTGGAATTTGAAACGATTTTGTGCCATTGTGACCAATTTGGTAATTTTAAAAGAAATTTGATTAATTTGATGTAGATAACATCTAATAATAAAATACTAAAATAATAATAATCTAAACTACATATTAATAAAACACTCATTGTCAACCAAATTATATGAAATTATCAGTTTAACCTTTTAATTAAAACTAAACATGAATAAATAATATGGGCAAAAATGTTACTTCACACAACTAAATTTTGCTATTTTTTTTTCAAAATCTCACCTACATGTAATCCTAACATCTATGCTATTATTAAGAGAACCCTCCTTGTCAACTTTTTCCATTTTTTTCCAATTTTACCCTCACTTTTGATACATACTATTGACAAAAAGGAGGGCAAAATACATAGTCATGTACCTTTTGACAAAATGACAATCATATCCCTATTTTTCCTATTTTACCTTTTTTTTAGAAATTGACAATCATATACCTACTTTTCCAATTTTACCCTCACTTTTGATACATAATATTTACATAAGGAGGACAAAACAGTAATTATGTAATATAAAAAAAAAACACTTATTAAGAGAAATTGTTCACACACAGAATGTGTGCTCTCTGCTAGTATCTTTAATTAAAACTTAAAAAAAGAAAGCAAAAAATCACACCCCTGCATTCTCTGTCACTCTCTTCGTCCCTCATTCTATTTCGAAAATAAAAAAAAATAAAAAATTTCACACACACTTTATATGTGCCTATATGCTAGTAATAATAATAAGAACAACGACCACGACTAATGGTGACTAATCGTGACTAATGCTTGAAAGCTACGTGAGTGGCTAAGGTTTTGGCAGTTGGCATTGGATGCTTTTTTTGATTCCCATCCCATCCCCTTCGCTTGTTGTCCACTTGCTCCCCATGGGCTGCTTTCGGTGACCAGCAGAAGCAAAGAAAATAGGAAACTTTAACAAAAAAACTCTGGATATTGTTCACTTTAACGGAAAATTACTTTTTTATACTAAAAAGTTAATCTTGATACT
Organism: Pyrus communis; assembly: GCF_041283825.1. NCBI lineage: Eukaryota > Viridiplantae > Streptophyta > Magnoliopsida > Rosales > Rosaceae > Pyrus > Pyrus communis. The sequence goes on from NC_142574.1 coordinate 3,245,905, forward strand.
ATTTACTTCACCCTTTATTTTATCCTTATCATTAAAACTCAAAGTTTTCTTTGATACTATTGACAAAAAGGAGGACAAAATAGTAATTTTGTACCTTTTGACAAAATGACAATCATATCCCTATTTTTCCTATTTTACCTTTTTTTTAGAAAATGACAATCATATACCTACTTTTCCAATTTTACCCTCACTTTTGATACACAATATTTACATAAGGAGGACAAAACAATAATTATGTAATATTAAAAAAAATATACACTTATTAAGAGAAATTGTTCACACACAGAGTGTGTGCTCTCTGCTAGTATCTTTAATTAAAACTTAAAAAAAGAAAAAAAAATCACACCCCCGCATTCTCTATCACTCTCTTCGTCCCTCATTCTACTTCGAAAATAAAAAAATTTCACACACACTTTATATGTGCTTATATGCTAGTAATAATAATAAGAACAACGACCACGACTAATGGTGACTAATCGTGACTAATGCTTGAAAGCTACGTGAGTGGCTAAGGTTTTGGCAGTTGGCATTGGATGCTCCTTTTGATTCCCATCCCATCCCCTTCGCTTGTTGTCCACTTGCTCCCATGGGCTGCTTTCGGTGACCAGCAGAAGTAAAGAAAATAAGAAACTTTAACGAAAAACTTCAGGTATTGTTCATTTTAACTGAAAATCATTTTTTTATACTAAAAAGTTAGTCTTGATACTATTTACTTCATCCTTTATTTTATCTTTATCATTAAAATTCAAAGCTTTCAAACTTTTTCTCTAAATAAACGTGATGTTGCAGAATGTTTTTCATAATATTACCGAAAGCTAGGGTTACAATATATATAGGAAAGACACAACCCTAATCCGAAACTAATGCCTAAAATCAAGGAAGTCAAACCTTATCAGATAAGTAAAGGCTAATTACAGATTTACAAGATTTACTATACTAATCCGAGATATCTTCTTTAACACTCCCCCTCAAGTTGGAGTGTATGTTAATAACACCCAACTTGCTGAGCAATGTTTCAAACTGTGTAGAATTCAACGGTTTGGTGAAGATGTCTGCTGGTTGATCACTTGTTCGTATGTATGCTGTACGAATCATTCCTTCTTGAATCTTCTCTCTCACCAAATGACAATTAATCTCTATGTGCTTTGTCCTTTCATGAAATACCGGGTTTGAAGCAATGTATATGGCTGCTTGGTTATCACAGAATAACATGGCTGGTTGTGAATAACTCACCTTTAAATCTCTTAAAATGTTCTTTAACCATGTGATCTCACAACATGTGGCTGCCATGGAACGGTACTCGGCTTCAGCACTGGAATGAGAGACAGTGGTTTGCTTCTTTGTTTTCCAGGATATCGGTGCTTGACCAAGTTGAATATAATAACCTGTTATTGATCTTCTTGTGTCTTTGCACCTGGCCCAATCAGAGTCACAAAATGCACTTAACTGCAATGATCCCTTGGATGGCAGCAATATACCTTGTCCCGGTAAACCCTTGATGTATCTGAGAACCTTGTGTGCTGCCTCAAGGTGTGGTTGTCTAGGCTTGTCCATAAACTGGCTTAGCATGTGCACAGCATAAGCTAAGTCCGGCCTGGTTATGGTTAGGTAGATCAGCCTACCCACAAGTCTTCTATATGGTGAAGCATCAATAAGAAGTTCTCCTTCCATCTGTGTAAGAGAAACATTTGATTCTACAGGAAACCGTGAAGGTTTAGCACCCAAAAATCCCGTATCATCTAAGATATCCAATGCATATTTGCGTTGACATAAGGTGATGCCATTTGTAGATCTTGCAACCTCTAACCCCAAGAAATACTTAAGTTGTCCCAAATCCTTTAATTTGAATTGTTGTGAGAGGGACTGCTTCGTGGCTTCAATTTCTTTTAGATTATTTCCTGCTAAAATGACATCATCAACGTATACCAATAAAGCAATGAAGTTACCGTGCTGACTTCGGACGAACAATGAATAATCAGAACACGATTGATGAAATCCAGCAGCCTTGAGAGCAGTGGAAAGTTTAATGAACCATTGTCTTGAGGCTTGTTTAAACCATATAAGGATTTGTGTAGCTTGCAGACACGAGTCTCCCCCTTTCGTCCAAAGCCAGGAGGTAAGTGCATGTATACTTCCTCATCCAGATCGCCATGCAAGAAGGCGTTGTTGACATCGAGTTGATGTAAATGCCATTGACGCACAGCAGCAACACTAAGGAGCACACGGACAGTGGTTAATTTGGCAACTGGAGCAAAGGTTTCACGATAGTCAACCCCTTCGATTTGGCTATAGCCCTTGGCAACCAACCGAGCTTTGTAACGCTCGATGGTCCCATCAAGTTTAAGCTTAACCTTGTACACCCATTTGCAGCCAATCGGCTTTTTGTGAGGAGGAAGTGGAACAAGGGACCAAGTATGGTTGGCCTGAAGTGCAGCAAGTTCGTGGTGCATGGCATCACGTCATTGTGGATATTGGACAGCCTGTAGGAAAGTGGTAGGTTCTCGAATGGTGGTGACGTTAGTAACAAAATGCTTATGCATAGGAGAGAGGTGATTGTAAGATAGGTAATGAGACAGAGGGTGAGCAGTACCTGATACCTGAACCATATTCGAGGAAGAAGCAAGTCGGGATGGAAGAGAGGTCTCAACATGGAAATCCTGCAAGAAAGAGGAAGGTTTGGTAGGACGTGTGCCACGCCGGGGTGGCGAGGGTGCAGCAGGAGGTGAAGGCGGAGGGGATGGTGGTGGAGAAGGTAAGGAAGGGGAAGTAGGCTCAACAGGAAGAGCGAGGTCAGGGGATGATGCGATGGGAGGGTCTATGGGTATTGAAGGGAAATGATCAAAGGATGGCGAGTAGGGTTCTATGGGAAGTGGAGGAGGATTGGGAGTGGGAGCAGTGGAAGGATGGGGTAATTTGTAGGGAAAATGGTCTTCGAAAAAGAGGACATCCCGTGACACAAAAAACTTGTTAAGTGTAAGATCAAACAAGCGGTAACCCTTCTGACCATAAGGATACCCAACAAAAAGACACCGTCGTGCACGAGGATCAAATTTAGAGGGTTTTTGTGCATGGGTTGATGCAAAACATAAGCATCCAAAGACACGTAAATGCATGTAATGTGGTGCCTTGTGAAACAACTTATGGTATGGGGTTTGCCCTTGGAGAAGTGGTGTGGGTGTACGATTTATAAGATAGGCCAAAGTGAGAATGGCATCCCCCCAAAAATGTTTAGGAAGGTGGGCTTGAAAAAGGAGGGCTCGAGCAACATTTAACAGGTGTCGGTGTTTGCGTTCAGCAACACCATTTTGTTGTGGTGTGTTGACACAACTGGTTTGGTGCAGGATCCCTTTGAGTTGGTAAAATGAGACAAGTTTGAACTCGGGACCGTTATCACTTCGAATCACCTTAATTGTGGTGTTAAATTGATTCTCAACCATGTGTATAAATTGAACAAGAAGATCTTGTGTGTCAGATTTTTGTTTCATCAAATAAACCCAGGTGCACCGTGTGTAATCATCAACAATGGTAAGAAAATATTTGGCACCTGAGAGGGAAGGAACTTGATAACCCCCCCAAATGTCAATATGTATTAATTCAAAACATGAACGAGTAGATATAGAACTCAAGGGAAAAGACAATCTGGTTTGTTTAGCCAATGGGCAAATTAAACATTTATTGGAATCACACGACTCATTGTGCACAAAGGGAAGTAACGAGGACACTTTAGGTGATGGGTGCCCAAGGCGTTGGTGCCAAAAAGGAGAACGCATGGTGGTGGTGGTGTTGCAGGATCCCTTCCTTGGTGGTTCGAGATGGTAGAGTCCCTCCCGTTCAATTCCCGTCCCAATCATCTTCCCCGAACGTAGGTCCTGTATGACACAAGATTGTTTGAGAAAAATGGTGATGTAAAGGGAATCGTAGGCTAACTTGCTAATAGATATGAGATTTAGCCTAAACAATGGTACACATAAAACATTGTCAAGGATAAAGTTGGGAGAGAAAACCACTTGGCCAACATGGGTTACGGTAGCAAGGGAACCATTTGGTAATTCAACACTATGATTTTCAACACGTTTTGAGGACGTGAGAAACTCAGGACTGCATACGATGTGGTCGGTGGCGCCACTGTCCAAAATCCAAATAACTTGATTTCCATTACGCATGAAAGAAAAAGCTTTACTTGAGAGTTCTTCATGATTCGAGGAGTTACCCACTTGATTAGCAAAAGAGGATTTGCTTTTGTTCAAAAGCTAAAGAATCTGCTTGCAGTCCTCCGGAGAAAAAGGGAAGTTGGGCATTGCGTCATTCTTGTCACGAGCCGTGACTTGGTTGGCCTTGAAAGACCGATTTTGTTCAGTCTCAGCCGCTGCTTTTCTTTTGCGGCAAGAGTCAAAAGTATGTCATTTCCAACCGCAAAATGTGCACTTGAGATGAGCACGACAATTCTTGGTGCTATGGTTGGTCTTGTTGCATTTGGCGCATCGCTGACTACCATCTTCTGTCTCGGGTTCTCGACCAGCGCCCTTCACTGCAAACACAGCAGCTTCAGGCTGCATGGTGCTGCCCTGTCCATTTGATACTTCAACTTGCTTCTCATGGCGAAGAACAAGTGCATAAGCTTTGTTAACAGTTGGCAATGGATCCAACAAGAGGGTGTTGCTACGAACCGTAGCATATGAGTCACGTAAGCCCATAAGGAATTTCATTGTTTTCTGAGTCTCAACATATGATGTTATCTCATTCATTGCTTCACAATGGCATGTCGGGATTGAACATAAGGTATCACGTTCATCCCAAAGACTTTTGAGTTTTGTGAAGTAAGAACTCACCGTCAAGTTGCTTTGCACACAATTATGGATTTCGTTTTCTATGTGAAACAGTTGAACGATGTTCACATGAGGAAACCTTTCTTGCAGGTCAAGCCACATCTGCCGTGCGTCCTTGCAGTGTATGACACTTCCTGAGATTTCTTTTGACATGGAGCCGAGTAACCATGTTTTCACCAGATTATTGCACCGGTTCCATTGCTGTAATTCTTCAACCTGCACATCAGTTGGCTTCGTGATTGTTCCATCAACCAGCCCTAACTTGTTTTTAACCATCAAGGCCATGGTCATGGATTGCGCCCATGTGCCATAGTTGTCTTCCACGAGTGGCTGGGGTACAAGAATAGCGCCGGGCTGATCCGAGTGATGGAGGTAGAGTGGGTGGTTAGGATGTTCCCACTTCTGATACAAAGTCATGCCTGAGGAGGTTGACTGTTCTGGTTTATCACCCATGGCTATGGTTGCTAGGGTTTAGATATCTGTCGAGGTTTTCCTAGATCGATCACTCTGGTACCATCTAAATAAACGTGATGTTGCAGAATGTTTTTCATAATATTACCGAAAGCTAGGGTTACAATATATATAGGAAAGACACAACCCTAATCCGAAACTAATGCCTAAAATCAAGGAAGTCAAACCTTATCAGATAAGTAAAGGCTAATTACAGATTTACAAGATTTACTATACTAATCCGAGATATCTTCTTTAACATTTTCTATTAGTTTTTCTAAGAAAATAAGGGCAGGCTTTTGTTTTGCCTTTTCTGTTTGAATGCCACGTGAGTGGCTTTAGGATTTATGGTAGCTGTGCTCATGGTGAACGACAGCGAGTACTGTTACTGACATCGCCATTTAGTTGCTTCTTCATCATCATACACGTTATCCTTTTATTTAAACACGTTATCATCATACACGTTATCTTTTCTCCCATCATGACTTGATATCGTTTCTCCCTTTTATTATAATTATAATAAAAGACTTTTGATTCTTTGACAAGTCCAATTTTCAAATTTATGAGAATTTAAAAATGAGAACCCTATAAATTAAGGGGGTGTGATATTCATACATTATATTTTACTTCTCAAACATTTTTTTAATTTTCGACATTCGGATTAGATGAATTGAAGAAGATTAACGGACATAAATTATTAAGGGATGTATGAGAAGTAAAATGGAGTGTGTGGATATAGCACACCTCTAAATTAAATATAATACGACCAACTTGTCTATCTTTAAAAGCAAACAGTTTGAGATGGCTTTTTCTCTGAGTTACCATTTGGTACGCAGACGAGACATGACAAAACAGAATGGGACGGGACGGAACCTCTGTTCCGTGTTATGTTTGGTATAGGCAGGACGAAGTATGACGGTTGTTCCGTTCTGCATTTGGTATGCGTTGGACGGAATGGAACCAAAAGATTGAATGACTGCGGAGCCACAGCCAGAGGTGCAGAGATTGCGAGCTTTCGCCGACATTGTAAGTGTTCATCACGCCCAGCAACTCTTCGATACTTGCAAAAAACAGAAAAACCCAAATCCCAAATTAGACAAATAAGAAATCTTTCATATTTATTTCGAACAAATCGTTGGGAAAAACCATGTGGGTACCTCTCGAATCAACAATTTGGCGATGAGGGACAAAGCTTCAGTTCTGAAAAGAGAGCAGGTTACCAAGTAGTTGTTGTCGCAGAGGTATCGGTCGACAATGAAGGCGATTTGGATGGGAGTGACCATTCCCTTCCCCAAATTCTCAAATTTCTTGCCTTTGGATGGCTTCCCCATTTCTAAATATTGAGAGATGTCGTGGAGAACTAGGGCTTGGATGGAAGTGAGGAGGAAGAAGAAGGAGACGAAGAAGTTGAGATCTGAGGAAAGAGACAATGGGAGAAGGGCATTTTTGTCTTAAAATGTTATAATTTTGTTTTCCACAAATGTGGAACGAGTCGTTCCAGGAGGTAAGGCTGAACGAAAATTCATCCAAAACTCATCCTGTGGAACAACACATTCCACCCGTTTTAGGCACACCAAATGTGAGATGGAACGCCTTATCCCACTCCGTTCCGTCCCGTCCCACATACCAAACGGTAGGACGTGAACCCGAAAGTAAACCTGATAATCTTTTAATAACGTGTTAAAGTAAACCTAGGAGAGGGGTATTTTTGTCTTAAAATATATAATTTTGTGTTCCACGAATATGGAACAAGTCGTTCCAGGGGTGAGGCTGAACAAAAATTCACCAAAAACTCGTCCCGTGGAACAACACATTCCACCCGTTTTAGGCACACCAAATGTGAGACGGAACACCTCGTCCCACTCCGTTCCGTCCCGTCCCACGTACCAAACGGTAGAACGTGAACCTGAAAGTAAACCTGATAATCTTTTAATAACGTGTTAAAGTAAACCTGATAATCTTTTAATACGACACAAAAATAATAAATTTTAGATTAATATGATCATTAATTGAGATATTATTATATCATATGTTAAGAACATGTTAATAATAGATCCTTAACAGGTTTACATGTAGGTAATTCATTTCGATCCGTTAAGAAAAATATATTGTGATGATGTTAAAGTTAAACTACTAAAAAAACTTACTATAAAATACGATAATTATAATACATATTGGATTAAAAATGTATTATATTGTATTACAATATATAAGTTAAAAAAATTTAATTAATTATTTTTATTATGAGAGTTTATTTCATCATTACTGAGATAAATTGGACATGACCTGTTATCCAAAATTCAAACCAACTAGTGTAGTATTAGTATAAGCAAAAAGACACATTTGTTATAGATATTATATTAAAGTGTGATTGTGTAAATCCTAAATTAGATTTTATACTAGTTATTCTTTTCTATTAGGATTGTATTTCTTGGAGTAGAAGGATTTTTCCCTCCATTACTATAAATAAAGGCAATACATAGGGGAAAAACACATCTTCACTGCAACCCTACAAACACATTTATCTCTTTGCTATTGATGTTGCACCCCTTTCTCCCTTGTCAAATTAAATGAGCCACAACATGTTATTAACACGCTCCTATTACTGCAGTTAGGAATTTGACATGAAATTTTCTGCATCAAACCAATTCATCATTATCATTACGCAATTAGGTTCTTCCAAAACATCAGTTTTTATTTCAATATTTTTGCAGCCCTAAATGCATGACCTAACTTTACATTTTACAAATTCTAGATTCAACATAAGTTGTATATGCATTATATTCATAATTGATGAATTATGTGAATTACTATTGCCATGAATTGCATCAAATATTTGTTCATGCATGGAATTATACCTTGATTATGCAGGATTATAATATGTAATTAAGAAAAAAAAAATTGAAAAAAAATTAGGGTTTTTCATGAAATCTTAGCGAGCCTTTGGTTTCGAGCCGTAATGCACTGGAGCACAACCCCGAGCCACGTCTGAGAAGATGATGTCGTTTTGGCTTCAAACCCACAAACCCAGCGCTGCATGCAGTCGACCACGGCCTCACTGCCGTTTTTCAGAGGAAACCATGACCTGCCGTCATCTTTTGGGACCAACTATCGTCGGTGACGACAGGTTTTTCAAAAAATCAGATGAATTTCGTTGAATTTTCGAAGGCTTATTTGAATCCTTATGATTTCTAAGACCCCTAACGTTGAAACCTTGTTTTTCGTCCAAAACTTACGGTTTTAGTTGAACCTCGTGCATCGCCGTGCCATGATCGACCGAGGGAAGGCCGTCTGAAGCGGCATTGGAGAATTTTTTGGTTCGATACCCGTACCCAGGGCCGCTAAGTGTCCTAGGTTTTTAACACGAACCCAAGTGGACCTCGGACCCTCTAGCCGACAGCGCATAACACCTTTTTTGGGTTTGCTGCTTGTTTATGCTACCTCAGCCCAATTTAGCAGCCCTCTGAGCTGAGATGAATCCCTGGCCCGCAAACGACACCAGCCCAAGAGGGCTTTGATATCCCCATGCACCACATAGCAGCGGATCCCAGCCATCGTGCTGAGGTGCTCTCCCTGCACTGCATCACATCGGATCCCAGCCTATTATTCTGGTGCATCCATATCCGCGTAACATAGAAGTTCACCTCTGTTAGGCCTCTGTGTTTGGGCCTGCAATTATAACCCACCTTTTGTGTAGTCTGGGCATGTGCCTATCCCAGCCCAAATTTGGGCCTAAACTTCATATCACAAAATTACTCAGCCCACCAGTGGGCTTTCGTCCATTGTTTTGGACCCCGTGTTTTAGACGCCTATTTTTTAGGCACTATTGGGTTTATAATTTTTTGCCTAACCTTTTAATCTTGGCCCGAAGTCCAAATAATTAATTCAATTATAATCACAGGCCTCGAAGACCTATTTGCTTATTTCAATCTATATATTTGTGTTTGCCTGCAGGAACCTATGAACTTGAAGTTCATAATTCTTTCGAAACCCAAAGTTTTTTCGGAGTAGGCCTTGTTTGAATAACCGAAGTTTTTTTTCAAAACATCACCCATGAAAACCCGAAGTTTTTAATGTAAATTTAAACCAATAAATGTCTATTAGAACCCGAATATTTTACCCCTATGTGAATGGATTGATTTGTCTCCATTATACCAACCACATTCTTGTCCATCTATTTTGTAACAGAGACATGTCGAATTTGAACAAACTTAACTTCATTGCTTTAGAGGTATCCAGAAGAAACTATCCCAAGTGGGTCCAAGACATGAAGCTCCACTTCACTGCAAAGAATTTGCGCCCATTCATTGAAGCTGAAACAGAAAACCTGGTTGGTAAAGCTGAGAAAGTCACTGCCATGATCTTCATCCGAATACATAGTCATGATGCACTGCAAATCGAGTACCTTGTTGAGGAAGATCCACAAGCACTTTGGGTCGTTTTGGCCGATTGTTTCGATCACCAAAGGGACATCTTCTTGCTTAAAGTAAGATACACTGGTAGCATCTGAGCTTCCAAGACTTTAACTCTGTGAATAAATTCAATTCTGAAGTTTGTCGAATTTGATCACTTGTCAAGTTCTGTAATGAGGACTTGATTGAAGAGGATCTCTTGGAGAAAATCTATTCAACATTCTCTACGACCAATATTGTCCTGCAACAACAATATAAAGCTAAGTCTAGTTCAGCTTCCGAAAGACTCGCCCCTATCAAAAACAAGAAGGTGCATTCTATTGCTAAGGTGGTGCCAAGGCCTGCTCTCATTCTACTGATGTGTTTGATTTGCCTACTGAAAAAAGAAGAAACTACTTCCATTGGCAGTTGTGAGAAATTCACCGAGTTTGTTTTAGAAGAGTTACTTGAGAATTGTATATTGCTGAAGGCTGGCCTGCTTGAAGACCTTGATGCTCGTGCCAAATTTGTTAACAAAGTTTGGTAGATAGTTCGCTCATATTCTTTTTTGAAACGTCTTACTAGCTTGAGAAGGGTTTATTTGCTCACTACTATGCATAAAACTTTGATCCTAGCTGCTGAGTCCACGCGTCTTAATCAGGAAGCTACTAGGGCTAGAAGTGGGCAAATAGGTATAGGAACCGTAGGTCGGGGCGGGTAATCAAGGTTCGGGACGGGTACGGGCCGGCTCCTAATTTTTAAAAAGAGAAATAGGGTGGGGCGGGGCTTTGAAATTTAAGGTTCGGGCTGGTTCTTCAAGTATAGAAAAACGAGTACCCGGCCCGGCCCGTCTCGTTTGTAAATGCAATGGACAAACGAGATTGAAGAGTAAGCTACCATTTAATCTGAACCATTAGTTTTAGCCTAGGTTCTTTCTCAGTCTCTCTTTCATCTCGAGCCCTCGACTATGTCATTGGACACTAGACCTCGAACTCGATTATCTCTCCTTGTCAAGCGTGCATTGTCCCTTCCCATCCGTCACTCTCTGTTAGTTATCTCCTACACCATTCCGACATCACCGCCGTCATGAGCCATCACTCTCCGTCAGTCATCTCCTCTGTAAGTCCAACTTTCGTATTCCTTTTGAAGCTATCGCAGCTTTGTCTCTGGCGGAATTGGTAATTTCTCCTACTCATTTCATCTGGGTTTTGATCAGATTGTTCATTTATCTATGAAGCAATGTGGTTTTGATCAGATTGTTCATTCATCTGGGTTTTGATCATATTTTTCATTTATTTATAATTTATAAATTACAGGGCTTTGATCAGATTGTTCATTTATTCATCTAGGTTTTGATCAGATTGTTCATTCATCCGGGTTTGTGGTTGTCTATGTGCTTCTGTATATCTAATGGGTTTTTATCATATTGTTCATTTATTTATAATTTATTAGTTATATATTTGTTGGCTAATGGGTTCATATTCAACTTTATTTTGGGTAATGGTTTCTTTTTGATCTAAGCTGGTTGATTTCTGTGCATGACCATTGTCCTTTATCTTTTAAGTGCACTTTCAATATCTGCTAACCACGATGCAATAGTTTATGTCTTATTCCATTTTCGCACAATTATTCACACTACACCTTTTTCAGATGTTTTTCCTACAATGATATTATCTTGTTACGTATTTTTTTCCCAGTTTATTGAGTCATATTGTGTGATCTGTGTTCAAACTGTGCAATCTGTGTAGATGTTGTATTTTTTCCGTCAATCTGTGCTGCTGTGCAATTGTTGTAAAAAAAATCAATTATACATAAAAGATTGTAACTTGAAATCTACGACAAGGTTTGAATGTGGATATCATATATATTACCATGTTTTGCTTTCAACTCAGAGATTTTCAGAGCAATTACTGAGATTTCTGCTGTTATTTAGTCCTTGTCGATAACCCAATTGATTGACAAAAAAATTATTTTTTTTTTTTTTGCCAAAAAAAGAGGACCCGTGTACCCAGACCAAATCAGCACATATTAAACGGTTTGAGTTCGGTCCAGTTCCTATTTTAAAATCTGTTGTACCTGTCATGGACTGGCCCATTTCTTTTAAACTTTGGTACGGTCTGATTCCTTCAAAATTGGACCCGGCCCAGCCCATGCCTAACCCTAACTAGGGTTGCTAAGGGGGTCAAGGTGGCAAGGGTAGCTTAAGTTCATTCGACTGCCTAAAATATTGAAAAGTTTGAGTTTGAGCTTACCAATTTGAGAGGATCCAATGTCTCTGTCCCCACTTTTGTGCAGCTGGAAGCAATTCGCCAAAAAGTTGATGACTTGAAGGTTAGGCTCGTTATGTCTTAAGGGCTACTAGAGGCTGCACATAAATATTTTGCCCTCAACCTACTAAAGATCCATGACCTTGAAAGTGTAAACTTTGAACTTCGATCTTCTAGCTTCGCCAAAGACCAGGAACTTGTCTCCGTGTATAACAAAGTAACTCATCTCTAGAAGGTTGCCAGTAAGCTTGAGTCCAAGGAAGTGGAGTTGCAATGCCCTGTTTGGTAGTGAGAACTTGAAAAGGGAGCTGGTTGAACTGCAAAGTGCCCATATTGGTCTTGTTGAAGAGAATGAGTAACTGAGGAGTGAGAAGGTTGGTGATTAAATTGTACTTGCTCTAGTAATGCAATCTAAACACTTGATTTCTCTTGCACACTGCTTGAGTCTAAAATCATTCAATAACTTGACCGTCGAAGAGCCATTGGCCGGCTCCCCTACCTTGGCTTTAGGCTTGCTCATAGTTGTTTACTATTTTGTACGTTGCTTGAGTTTGTGCACAACTACCATTCATGACAACGCGCGAATTTGGTTCCTACACCAACTTCCAGATGAATTTTGACACATGGCCAGTTGGAGACAAAAGCTAAAACGCCCAAGACATCCAAGCCTTTAAGTATATATTTAAGAGGTTTTGGGAAGTTAGGCCATCTCCAACCGAAGGAGGGCCAGATGGCTTGCTTTAGGCCTATAGCCCTCTAAGAAATTATATTTTAATGAACAGTGTCATACCATATTTCATACCATCTCCAATTGAGGGGGCCAAAGGGCCATAGCCCAAACATAGCCCTTTGACCAAAAAACCATCTCCAACCGAAGGAGCCAAAGGGTCATAGGCTAAATATGAAACTTAAACAACATTAAAAAAAAAAAAAAACTTAAATGCCCACTCCATGCTTCTTTTGGCCCAAATATGTGCAGCAAGATCCTGTTGTCGGTACTTTATTTGTGGCACGCGAACGTAAACAACAAGATCGTTTTGGCCCAAAAATGTGTAATAGGACCCCCAGTTGGAATGCGAAGAGGATCCAAAGTTGGAATCCGTTGCAAACTTCAATTGAAAGAGATTGAATTGAAATAGATATTGGATTGAAATAAAATGAAGAATTGAAATAGAATGAAGAATTGAAATAAAATTAAAAATTGAAATAGAATAGAATGTGAAGAATTGAAATAAATTATGGAATTGTGAAAATTGAAATAGAATGAAGAATTAAACTGAAGAATTGAAATAGATTAGAATGTGAAGAATAGTATGGAATTGTGAAAATTATGTGAGAAATGGTGTAGGAGTGACTTAGGTATTTATAGGAAACAAAATTAGAAATTTTTTTTTTAAAAAAAATTGTTCCAAAAAACAAAATCAAATCCAACGGCTACCTGGCATCAGCATGACGTCAGCCAAAAACTTGTTAAAAGCTTTGATAAATAAGTTAACATTAGAATCAAACAAAAAATTAAAATCATGGCTCAAAAGATTGTTTCATATCAACCAGCCAAGAAAAGGGTTAGTTTTTATAAGGTGTTTTTGTTTTTTGGTTCAAAAATACAGATGAAGTATGTTGACCCAGCAAGTTCGAACCTATGACTTGTAGGAACATCAAAATGTCAAGGATCAATAAGCTACATGTTGTTTTGAGACTAGCAGATAACGAATGTAAATCATTTCAGGATGGGCTGGTGCTCACTTTGGCGTCTATGTGGCTCTGCCATTGGGCATGTTGGCTGACACCTGGAGAGATGGTGAGAGTTATAACATGCAGTGTTAGAGCATAGTTAAAATTAAAGTCTAAAACTAAATTAACTAAGAGTGAGAGTGCGCAGCGCATGAATAAACCCTTGTTACAATGCATGCTGTGTCAATGCATAGTTACCATTGCAGTAGAAAAGAGAATATTCTCATACTGGGTAGGATGGATATTATACAACTAATAGGAGGTAGAATTCCTACATTTTTGTACCCGAATATCAGAACCACCAATGATCCCTCGTCGTCACAAAATCCAACTACTAAGTCCTAGAGAGGTGCAAAACACAAAGTTTGAATGGGCAAAAATAAGGGTTTTTAAAACCCTTGCTTTTCGTAACATAATAACCCCTCGCTATCAAACCCTTATAGTTTGTAAAATGGGTTAAACTCTGTTTACTATCCTCATGTTTCGTGGTTTTCAACATTTAGTACATCAAGTTTTTTTCATCCCAGAGTCATTCCTAAAGTGTTAATTTTGGGACAGTCTCATACATCCGTTAGTCAAACTGTTAATTCTCCCGTTAAGTGATAACGTGGCGCTCAGGTGGACAATGACTGGGCACCACGTGTCATTAAAAATATTAAAATAATTAATTAAATAAAAGTTTTTAAAAAAAAAACCCATCACTCCCCCCCGGGGGGTCCCCAACACAGAACAAGAACAAGAATAAGAACCCAGAAGAAGGAAAAAAAACAAAAAACCCAGTCCCGCCCCCAACCCAGAAGAACCCATAAGAAGAAGAAGAAGAAGTAAAAAAAACAAAAACCCAGTTCGTCATTTCCACATTAATGGAGATCTACCACAAAACCAGTCCAAAAATCATCTCAAACTCAAACTCCTCATCTCAAAGTATTTTCGAAATTCACCCACACTGAAAATCCCAAAAATACGGAGTTCATGGTCTGGGTTCGGGTTCGCGGTCGCGGGGCAGGGGGTGGAACGAACTGGGTTTGGGCTACTGTTTTTTTTTGTTCTTCTTCTTCTTCTTCTTCTTTTGCGCTGCAGATTCGATTTTTTTTTTCTTCTTATGACTCTGGGACGAAAAAAACTTGATGTACTAAATGTTGAAAACCACGAAATATGAGGGTAGTCAACAGAGTTTAACCCTTGTAAAATCATACAAGTAAGTATGAAAACCCAGTAATAGTATAAAAGCGAATATGCTAAGAATATGGGTAAATCACAAATATCTCATCAATTGTAACATAATATGCTCATTAATGATAAGCACACACACAAGTAATATGCTCATTAATGATATGCACACACACAAGTTCATGGAGAAAGAGCTACATGGAACAAGTTGTGTGTAATAAATCTACGCTCAAGTACTACATACACGTGAAGTTGGTGCTAAGTGTGTCACACACGAGTTCAAGATACAAAAGCAACTAATACAGATTGTCACCTACAATGAATCTAAAGTAAGCATAACGGTGCAAAGTGAACATATACATGAAGCTAGTCTTGATCCCGGACAAGTACTAGACACTGATGTCAACATGCATGATGAGCAGATAAAATATGTATTATCATGCCAAAATAATTTCATAAATCTCAAATCGACCTCAACAAATAACATTTCTAAATAATAGCGTGGCATGATGTAAAACATTCATAAAATCACTCTGGAAACTATATAAACATAATATAGGTTAGAAAACAAAGCCCACTCAATAATACATCGTCGACTCGTAACCACCTTGCGGTGCCCGGCCTCTGAAATCCTCGGTATAAGTCTCCACTATATGTGACATCAATTTCTTTTACGCACTTCAACGTGTCGTAAGACTGGAAAATTGATTGACTAAATTTTCCTGCTCCAGGTAAACCCCTATTTCGGGAGGAAAAAGAACACCATTTCTGTTCGCGCTCATTCCCTATACCATGGAGTAAGATTTGTACAAAAAGTTAATACATGCATGTATATATAAGCTGTATACGGATGGGTGCAGAGAGAGAGAGAACCTGTAGGATTTCATTTTTAAAAGCAGCAGTGAGATTGGTACACCCTTCCATACGAATCCTTTTCATGGAGTCTAATGACTTACACAAGCCTGGAATTTCAGTGAGCTTGGGGGAGTGATTCAGATGCAGTTCTTTCATTCTCGACATTGCTGAAAAATCTGGCATCTTTTCCAATGCGATGCACTCATTGGCTTTCAGGATTTCCAAATTTGTTGGTAAATTTGGAATTTCCTGAAGGCTTTTGCAATGATCAACAGAAAAATACTTAAGGTTCTTCAATAGTATAACAGAGTGGTGAATCTTTGACAAACTCTTACAGGCTTCGAGTATCAATATCTCAATATTTGGGATTCTTGAAAAGTCTGGTGATTGTTTCAGTTGAGCACAATAACCAAGATTGAGAAACTTCAACTTTTCAAGTGACTGTGAGACAAAAAGGGAAAACAAATATCAAAATTCAAATGGAAGAGAGAAAGCATGATGTTGGTATTTAAAAAGCCCGGTGGAAAAAATTAATAGTTTGGTTGGGTTTGTATTGTACCACGTTGTCATTCCAGAGTTCTATATTGCTACCACTCAGGTCGATGTCAACTAAGTTTGGTTGATTAAAATCTTCTGGTCTGACCTGCACCTGCAGAGGAAAGTAAGACAAACTTAACCATCTTAACTCTTCGGGAAGATTTTTGCAGTCTCCAGTGATCTTTACGCCTTTTATATTGAGTAATCTCAGGTTCCACATATTTCTGAATGTTTCTGTATCGAAGCTAAGCATGTCAGATTCTGGAGAATCTAAAGCGATTCCTTCGATTTCTTCCGTTCCCTGTTAGAAAGGAAAAGAAAATAAAGTAAGACAAGGGTTATTTGCTCAGACTTTAACCGGTGCAGAGCACCAGTACTGGATCCATGCCATAGAGCTAAGTCATCAGTTTTGTTTTAAAAATCTAAATTAGTCATCTGTGTTACAGGGATAATTTTCAAATAATTCAGTAAATAAGATCAGTATCTTTTTTCGAATGCATTTTGATTGAGGATGTACTTACATGTTTTTTCCTCAATACTTTTATTACATCTCGATGATTCCACAATCTACAACGACTTTCAAGCTTCTTAGGGGATTTAGCACGTACGATTTCTCTGCCCATGTCCCGAATCAAACGGTGCATCATCATCAGATTGCCATTTGGATCATCAGTTACAAGGCATCGCTGCTGGAGTACTTCAATACATGTTGCTGGATCAGGGTAACACCCATTCAATATTGCCATGACACGGTCCTTGCCCATTCCAGTAAAGAAACAGGATATATCAAGGAATATATCCCCCCACTCGCTATCCTCAAGCCTGTCATAACTTATCTTAAGAATTTCGTGAATTTTCGGATTATGCTGTGATTCATTCCATTTCTCCAGTGCACTTGTCCATCTCTCTGTGTCTCTTTTACATAGGTAAGAACCTACGGCTTCAAGTGCAAATGGTAAACCCCCACAATAATCAACAGCTTTTCTTGAGACTTCGAGATATCCTTCATTAGGAGAACTCTTTCCAAAGGCATGCCAACTAAGGAGCTCAAGAGCTTCATCGTTATTCATTGCCGGCAGAGAACATACCTCAACCACCACTCCAAGTATATGTAACAAATGTTTATCTCTTGTTGTTATAACAATTCTACTTCCTGGACCAAACAAGTCATGTCTTATAGCTAATGCAGATGTCTGTGACTCAGAGTCAATATCATCAACTACGACAAGAACGTTTTTGTTGCTAAGTCTTGTTTCTATCTCCCTGATCCCTTCATTGACCGTACGCACCCTTATGTGGTCCGGTCCCAAAACATCATACAGAAGTTTGTTTTGCGAATTAACCAGTTTCTCATCTTCTCTCACATTTTCAAGAAAACATGCACCATCAAACTCGTAGTAGTATTTGTTGAAAATAGCTTTTGCGATCGTGGACTTACCTAGTCCGCCCATCCCCCAAATTCCAATTATGCGAACACCCTCTGATCCTCCAACATTTAAATAATTACTGATTTTTTGCACGCGAGAATCTATTCCAACTTTATACTTGGCTACATGAAGGCGTGGTTTCTTCAGTTGTCTAGTGATCTGGCGAGCAACTTCCGTGATAAACTCTGCTTCATACCTGGAATTAAAATTCGTAATTAAGGAAAAGTAAGATTTACTATGAGACTGAAGGATTAAAATGTACCAATATATACCTTAGAGCAACTCCGGACAATAACTGCCCAGGCAATTGGGCACTGGGAGGTTACTGTCTTAGTGGACAATAACTGCCCCACTACATCTCCATCCCGTAAATGGTTCGCCCAGACAAATAATATTAAAAAATTAATAAAAACATTTTTTGTCTCTTTCCTGATCCTTCTTTTCTGCCGTGGAGACCAAATCCTTCTGCAGCTTCTCCCTGCCCCGAATCACAGAGCCATGATCTCCATATAACCACCTTCACTCGACTTCCTTTCTGCCATTTTCAGTACCCTTTCAACACCAAGTAAAATCTTCGCCATCTTCTCTCGATCGTCCACTCAGAGTCCTCGTCCCTCAAACTTATCAAATCCATCCTTCAATCCAGCACCTACATGCTGAGCCGTTCTCCCAGACCGCAAATCCGACTGCCAAACATCAATGAATTTCTGCAAACCACAGTTTGGCGGCCTGGGACGAGGGTAAATCAACGTTTGGAGACGATGACGTCATGCTGACGTTAGCAAGACATCACACCGACTGCCCAGTCGGGAGGTGTTGCGCCCACCTATATCCCGACTTGTTTGGGTTGGGGTGGAGAGAATTTTGTGGGTCTTGGGAAATTCAATCACCCAATTATTTGGGCAATTTGGGAGGAGTGGACTTGCTCTTAATTCCGATGGGTACAGAATTTAATTACAAAGTATAAGATTTGAATCTTATAAACTAATATCTAGTGAGATAGATCAAGGGTTTATATATTAGAGTTTCTAAGCTTTGCAATGATTAAAGGAAATGAGCAAAGTTATTACCTGTCAGTCTCTGAAAAATCCTTGCCGTTCAAGTTTGCAGCTGCTTGGAGAGCATTGCTCCACTGCTGGACTTTTCCAACCTCAAACCTTTGTCGATGGTTCCGAAACGCGGTTGCAAAACTACCGGCCTGATGCCTGACATCTGAAGGAGCAACATCGAAGAAAATCGGAAAAACAAGTTGACCCAGTGTTCTTCTGCACTCCATGATCTCCACCAGCTCGTCAAGACACCATCTGGACTCCGCATACCCCTTTGAGAACATGATGGCAGCAAGCCTGGACTCTTTGATTGCTTGATTCAGACTTTCTTCTATAACATCCCCACAAATCAATTTGTCCTTGTCCCGAAAGACATTGAACTTGTAGTCGTTTAATCTATGGTAGAGATGGTCCGTGATGCCCCTGCGTGTTTCGCCTCTAAAGCTCAAGAACACGTCGTACTTGCTCCCCTGGTTATCCATCTGTTGGCAAGTCACCGATTCTCTGATGTCTGATCGGAACTGCAAAATGGCACATTGGCAGATGGATTTTTAATCCAACTGGCAAAGTCCACTACACCTCGTTTCTAAGTCCACAAAAGAAAATGCTGACCATACAAATGTACCTTGTTAAAAAAAAAATATATATATCTTCAAAGATTATTGCTAACCACATCCAGTTTTACCTCTAACCCATCCTATAATATCAGATTTATTTCAAAGTATTTACATTTTTTGAACGTATGTATAGTTTTAATAACTTATTTGAAAATAAAAATCCAGGAATTACAGGCTGTGAATGCCAAGTTGTCATCTCAACCTGCAAATTGTCGCTGCCCTGAGGCTTGTTATCAATTTCTTAGTAACTTTTCCACTGTTCTCCTATATGATAAACCAGGTAATTGTTCCACTATTTGAACTTTGAATTTCTTAATAAATAGTAAAAATCAGGACTGAACTCTTATTTCAATGTAATCGTAGAATGTTGTAGCACAATTGATTTTTTGGTTGAAAAAATGTATAGAAGGAAAAAAATGATACAAATACAAAGAATCCTCGCAAATGTCATTGTGCTCCTATCAATTTGCTCAAGTTTTTATTTCGAACTATGAAATATCATAGCTTTCACTAGAAGTATAATCCGCGCATTGTTGTGTGATTAGAAACCATATGAAAAAAATATGTTTTGAAGCTATAAGAGATTGTTACAAAAGATTAATGTTATTTAAATTGAAAGATGTTTGAGTTTTTTTAAAGAATTTTTACATGAAAAGCAGAAATTAGGTGAATGAAGCTTTTGGAATTCTTTGAACCACTCTATGGATAGCATGATCTGTGAGTGATTGATTGTGTAACAAAAATTAATAAAAGAGAGTGTAAGGGTATTATATATGAAACTATATTATTGGAACCACTTTATGAAAAGTTGTAGTGTTGTAGTTCAGTTATAGTTTCAAAACCAATAAAAAAAATGGATGATTTCAGTTTAGCTTGGGAGGTGGATGATTTATGGGAGAGTCCAACTCTTGGAGATTATAACAGTAGAGCTTATTCTGGGATTTATATTAATGCGTTGTATTAATAAATTAATTGTTCCATTAAAAAATGTTGTTCAACGATTTCGTTATTCAAATGGTTTTTTTTTTGTTATCGTAAAACTGAACTTGTTTGGTAATTATTTTTAATTTTTATTTTTCAAAAATGAAAACAAAGATTGAAATATAAAGATGAGATGATTATCAAACAATCCCTAAGCTTATAATTTTGTTTTACCTGTTTGGAAATTGACAATCGCTATTTACACGTAGCCTTCGAATTGGTTCAGAAGTAACCAAACCAAACCAATCCATAAAGATTGTTGTGGTTCAGTTGTATTTACTTTCTTAAGCATTTACACATATGTAATATTATTCGTACAAGAGTTGCAAACATGAACGTGGCTATATTGGCCATACCGATATGTTATGCCTTATACTCTAAATTTGAAATTTTCTCCTCACAATCTAAATTAGTTTAAAGTAAATTGTATCAAAAGAATAAAAAATTTACAAGGCTTAAATTAAAGCACACAATAAGTATAGAATGTCAAATATACGTACGTATACTATTCGGCAACTTGGCTAGAAGATATTGAAAAAAAATCCCACAATTCTTGTAAATTTTCATATTTATTTATCCTTATTTTTTATAGAATAATTTGGAAACTGTTACTAGCACTTCAAAAAACTCATTTTACACTTCTCACAAGTGTATTTTTCTTTCTAATTATAAAAAATTTGAAATGCAAAATGAAATTTTTTTATGTGCCAATAACAATTTTTAATACATTATATGTATTATTAAAAAATGTATCAAAATAATGTGTATTAAACGGAAAAGACATCTATGCATATATAACAAGAAAGAGAAATATTTTTTAATAAAAATATGCACACACGTACTATACTCGAATTTACTAACTAGGATTTAGGAATGAGATATTATATTTACATATTCTAAATTACTTCTTGGACTAACACTTAATTTTTTAATATTTTTTACACATCACTAACACTTGATAGGAGAATATAAAAAATTAAAAAAATATAGAAGAAGTAATTTAAGATAGATGAATATAACTTCCCTTTAAGAATATTCGAATTACAAGTTTGTCAAGTGGGTCTGCCATGCCATTTGTCGGTAGGATTCTAATCTACTCTGCTCTAAAACGGCTACTGACAAAATGTTGTAGGAATAGGATGCATAAAAGGCTAAAAGCACATGGAGAAAATGTGTAGTGTGTGTAGACCCCACAAACCCCCAATCATTTTAGCACCAATTTTTTCTTACCACAAAAGTCAATTTTTACCGACGACTTAGGCCTGCTTTTGCTTCCGGGGTCCGATTCCAAAGGCAGAGTCATGGCATCCTCAACTCTTTTCAGGGAAATGTTTTTACCACACTTTTTGGTTATAATCCATGTTTATATTTGCAATTAATTTTCTTTTAATTTACTCAATTCCAATCTCGAAAATAAAAATGAGTACCGAAAACGCTTTCTTTCATTATTGTTTTGAAACAGTTAATCCAACAAGAAAAATAATATTTGAGTTTTATTTTAACCACCTCTAATAGTTTAATTATAAGTTTTGAATCCAATATTTTCTTTCCAATGAACATTCTTGACTCCAATTTTTTCTCTTCTACTACATTTATCTAAATAATCGTTTTTCGTTTTTATAATGATATTCTATATTTAAAGGGGAAATTGAACCAGGCCACATAATGGATTAACCATTTACTAGGTATCTAATTTGAAACTTCTCATTTACAAATAAGGAAAAATACTTGAAATATTAAAACAAATCAACTCAACCTGTCACTAGTTTTGCATCCAAGTAAGAATGTGACCGTCTCTTTGATATATTGGGTGTATTTGGAAGTGTATTTCAAAATAATTAATCAATGCACTTTTGATGAAAGTGTTTTTTGAATCTAATTCTTAGAAAAAAGCAAGTGAATTATATAAAAGCACTTGAAGTGATTTCTGTAAGAAACACATAACTAGTGTTTCTTTTAAAATGCACTTCAATTGCTTTTGAAACTTAAGAACACCTTCACTAAAACCAACTCCAATCATTTAAAAAGACTTTCAAACAAGTTTATATTTTTTGTTTAAAAAAAAAAATTAAATGTAACTAAATTACTTAAGACTCATTAGTTCCAGAAACAAAATTTTGATCCAAGAAAAATTTTGCCCAAACACAATTTTGAATCTTGATGAGAAAATTAAAATCAAAAAAATAATAAGGAATTGTTATTGACACTCCCAAAATCTCATTTTACATTCCAAACTTACTATATTTAGAAAGAAAGAAAAATATACTTGTGAGGAATGTAGAATGAGATTTTTAAAGTGCTAATAACACTTACCAAATAATTATACAGTCACAAATGGGTGTGAATGGGGAAGTTCCCGCGAGGGAAACTCGGGTCAAACAAAACAAGGCGCCTCATTTTTTTCTCGCTTCTCGGAGTTTAATCAACCCCAACAAGCAAGCAACCCAAGATATAGTTAGAGACTCGTGAAACGAAAGAAATCAAAATCCGAATTTCGAACCAGAAAAAGAAAAAGAAAAAGAAAAATAAGGGCAAAATGGAAGCATCGATGGGACTGATGCGTCGGATGCCTCCCAAGCGCTCTCTCCGCCCTTCTCTCCCTTCTCGCCCAGCACTCCTCTGATCTCCTCTCTCAAATCATTCAGCCTCTCCAGGTTCTCCCCTGTTTGTTTCCCGAGAGAATCCAATCCAATCCAATTTTCACTTTCCATTTTCTTTCTCATAGGGTTTCATTTTAGTCCCAAAAAAAAAAAAAAAAAACAAAACGTTATTTTGAAAATCAAATTTTAAAGTCACTGTGTTGCTCTGATTTCCCGAAAATCAGGTTTTGTGCGATATGGAATACGGGAAGGAGTTCATTTGGTGTGAATATAACAGAGATGCAGACTCTTACAGGTAAAACCCTCAAATCTTTTGTCAAATTTGATGGGTTGGTGTTAGTTTTCTGATATTTTACACACTCATTGCTACATTTTTTGGGGACATTTTAGAGGTAGCAGATCTTGCCTTGATTTGTGAGTCTGGATGTTTGGTATATTTTGATTAATTTAATTTATTGTTTGGGTTCATATGCTGATTTAATTGGTGTGATTAGTGCAATACATGTATAACTATGTAATCCAGTAGTTTCTTTTTTCGTATAATCGTTTCTGTTCTGTGAATATCGATTGTCCATGTTGATATTTTTTGTGCTACCATATTTCCATGTTGATCGCCTTGGTTAAACAAATATCATCCGCCGCTAGAAGACGGCAGCCTCCCATCTTTAGAGTTGAGGAAACTTGAAGTTGAAGCAAACGACATCTTTGCCGTTTATCGTGACCAGTGAGGTCCTTTACTTACTTTGTTCTTCTGTCATTCTTGGCATTGGTTGAACTGTATAAAACACTTCCAAAAGGATTTTTCTTCCGTTAGTTAATTTTCAAAAAAAAGAGAGGCTAAAATGTGTCGAAAGTAACCTCATGCATTCTGAAGATTTCATACAGCTTGATTAACTGGTAATTTGGTAGGTACCATGAAGGTGGCATTTCGTCGGTTTATCTGTGGGAGGATGATAACGAAGGTTTTGTAGGCTGTTTTTTAATCAAGAAAGGTATACTGCCTGAACTTTCTCCTAGGAGATGCAAAATTCAATTTATGTCCTCTTATATGTATATTTGCTGATTTTTTTTTTTACGTAGGTGGGTCCGGAGGAGGAAGGAACATCTCATTACCGTTTAACCAGCACTATCGTACTGTCTTTGACTACTGATAATGAGTCATCAGGCACATTCAATTTGTCTGGATCAATTAGATGACAGGTAATGATACTTTATTCTTTTTCAATTGAGGAATGTGATCTTCTGGACAATTTTTGCTTTTGGAAACATTTTTTTGAGAGGTACAAAGAAGTCAGTTCAGA
Organism: Pyrus communis; assembly: GCF_041283825.1. Taxonomy (NCBI): domain Eukaryota; kingdom Viridiplantae; phylum Streptophyta; class Magnoliopsida; order Rosales; family Rosaceae; genus Pyrus; species Pyrus communis. Next base: position 3,270,110 of record NC_142574.1, read on the forward strand.
GAGAAATGTTTTTCCCCTTCGTCACCTGCATCTTTTCCTCTTCGCTTCTGTGCCAAAAATATTCATTTTTTCTTTTTGCATTGTCTGGAATTTTCAAATTCATCCATGTGATCGTAATCTGTATATGTTTTGAGATGGACCGACATGGTCTAGCATCTAAATGACTCTTGGGGCTTCGACATTTTAGTGATAAGCATGTTTCAAGAGAAGGAGTTTTTACAGGGAGCTATTGCTCTGTGAATCAATTTTTTATTGATTGTGTTATATTGTTGGAGCTGATATGGTTTAATTTAATTAAGCACAAGATTTCTGTTTGAATGATCACTCAAAAACTGTTTTTCTGTGCTGCCCTGCATGTACTATTTGTATGATATACTGGGATGGATCAAGTACTCTTTCTTTTTGGCTTTGTAGATGAATATGCACCTCTCAATTCAAGAAGGCATATTTGTAACATGGGAAGAATGATCGAAGAAATGGAGAGAAAGCTGAGAAATTCACTCGATCAGGTACTGTGCATGTTATATTTCAAAATTGTATGTTAATAGGATGTTTATGTGTTTATAGAATTTAAAACAACAAATTATTTCAATAAGAAAAATTCATTTTGAACGAATTATGATAAGATAAGATAGGATGTTTGTGGTGATTTTAGAATATTTGTGATATTATTTTCTGAACTAGTTGGTTAATTAAATACAATAAAAATCATAATTTTTAATTAAACATTAGTAGAAGAATGTTTGATCAAAAGTTTAAAAGTTATAAATGTTTGATTAAAAAAAATCAAATTTGAGACATCTATATCAAAAATAGCACAAACGGATTGCATGTTTGATATATGTTCTATGTTGGGGGTCCAAGTAGGCATATATTAGGAAAACCTAACCTTCAAAATATGCACGTATAACTTATAAGTAATTGAGAGAACTATATAGGATTGTTAAGGTAACGGCAGATCCCTAGTGCTTTCTTAATTTGATTTCTACAAAACTATTTTCTTTTTCCTCATCTTTAATATTGCAGATTAGTTTACTTTTATTAATCAATTTCGTTTTAATTTAAATTAGGTCCTAAAATCAATCATCTCAATTTATGTTTTACAATAATTAGTTGGAATTTGGTTTGCTTCGAATTATTTAATAATCCTTGTGGAAAACGATCTTGCGAGATTCGTTTATACTACAATAACCTTGTCATTCTTGCAAGTATTATAAGAGTTTTTAACCCTTTTGCGTGTGTGGTAAAATCCCTATCAGCTACAGTTCCCTATTCAAGGTAAAAAAAGGAACAAAATAAGATAGAATTATTTTGACATGAAAAGGGAATTTATACACGTGAAGAAAGCCATGAATTGGATGTATGAACTACAAGCCCTAAATTAGAATTCACTAGAAATTAGGCCTGGACGTTGCCACAGGAACCAGCTGTTTTAGACATAATCGGATGAATAAAACATTTTTAAGTCGAATAAATTCAACACAATTATGAACAAACAAAGGCATACATGAGTGAATGAGATCGATAAGATAAGCAATTTTACTTTTATATACATTCAAGTGAGTTGGCATATAAATACATTGTACAATGAGGGGGAAGAAACTGAACGTCTTTGATTAGAAAGAGATGGTTTCCAAAAAAGTTCTGTTTCCTTAAGAAACAGAATAAATATAAGCAACATGTAGTTCACACATATTTTGCCCTTGTAGTTAAGATGGCAAAATATGTGTCCTGTAGGGCAGACACCTATTTCAGCAGTTAATAAAAAACATAGAAAGTGTTCAATACTTGTTCAAGTAGCTAATTTTCCTGCATAACCCTTGTTTCCATATGAAACAGAAGCAACGTGCAATTCACACATTTTTTACCCCTGCAATTAAGACGGCAAAATATATGTCCTGCAGGCTAAACACCTGTTTTAGCAATTAACAAAAAACAGAAAAAGTGTTCCGTTCTTGTTCGAGCTAGGGGTGGGCAAACAGGTAGAGAAACCGCGGGTAGGGGCGGGTAGTGTAGGTTCGGGGCGGGTACGGGCCGGGTCCTTTTTTTTTTTGGGAACAAACAGGGCGGGGTGGGCCGGGGCATGGTTATTTATGGGGCGGGCCGGTTCCTAAACCTTAGAAAAATGGGACCCCGGACCGGTCCATTTCTAACTTTAATCAACGGTCGAGATTGAATGATAACCTATCATTCAATCTGAACCGTTAATTTGTAACCTAGGTTCCCAAATCAGTTCAGACTTCAGTGTTCAGTCTCGATCTCTCCAACACTCCAACCCTCTCTCGAATTCGCGGCGCTGCTCCTCCGTCCACCTTCTCTGACATGACTCCGGCCAGCCACAAGCAAGCCACACACATAGACAAGCACACGCACCCTGCTACTCACTCTCTCACTCCCACGCCCCACCTTTCCACCGTCACTCCCTCGAGCCTCGACTCCCTCGACGGCTACTGTCTAGTAGTGTCTACCATCGGCGTCGAGTTTGCCACCAAGACTTTCTGGGGTGGGAAAGTCAAACCTGCTTTCCAAGTTCACCAGGAACGAGTTTAATTCGGAATCCAAGTCTACCATTGGCGTCGACGTCGAGTTCGCCACCAAGACTTTGACCGTTGATTCCAAGCTCATCAAGGCTCAGATTTGGGACACTGCTGACCAAGAAAGGTGATATTTTTTCTCCTATTTCTTTTTTCCTCTCAGTATTCTCTATATTTTTAGTTTTTCTGATTTGGGTTTGATTATCTAGCTGATTACTGGGAAATATTTGATATATATAATATATTAGTTTGAGTTTTGATTGAATGGTATGCTCAATAGTTAGTTTGAGTTTTAATTGGTTTGAGTTATGTGATCAGACAAACAATCTAGTTGGATTAGGTATGTATGTCATAAAACTACAGTTCATTGTTTGTCCATATAGTTGGAAACTTGGAATATGGTAGAGATCTTCAGATGAATGAATCTGTGCAGTTTTGAATATATATATATGTGCAGTTTTGAATTTGTGCAGTTTTTGAATACATATATATATATATATATGCAGTTTTGAATCTGCACATATATATATTCTGTTGTTGGATATATATATATGTGCAGTTTTGAATCTGTGCAGTTTTTGAATCTGTGCAGTTTTGATGCTGTGCAGTTTTGTGCAGTTTTTGAATCTGTGCAGAACTGCAGTTTTTGCTTCTGCTGTGTTGTGCAATGTGCATTTCTGTGTGGTGTGCATTTATGTGTTCTGTGCTGAGCTTAGCTGTGTGTGTTTTGAAAACAGTGAACGTGCTTCCCCCATTAGTTGCTTGTCTCTTTGTATGTTAGATACACACTAAAGTTGAAGCTCCAGATCACGTTTATCAGTAGGATTTGTCGAATATTTGGCATTATTGTTATTATGTTTCATTGGCTCTTTTTACATTTGACTTGTCCATGCAATGTCTTATATTTTTTTTGTTGCAGGCGTCGTGATCATAACGGGGAGTCATTTTATGGACTGGAAATTATGGATGAAAGGGTGAATATTTGCTCGTTCTATTTCAGTTTTTGTGAACCGTATAAGCAATTCTACTTTAGCACAATGGATTTGAATTTGAATCATTCATCATTTTGTTGACTTTTTTGGGTAAGTGATTCAAGATGGAAGCACAAGCGCTGGGAAAATGGGAATTGTTAGACCATAAAATCTGATTGCGATGTAATGTTGTTATTTTTAGATGTTGGATGATGTAATGTTGTTATTTTGGATGTATTGTTAATCTATGAATTTGGAGTCTTGAACGATGTGTTGTTATTTTGGACGATGTCATGTAATATTGTTATTTTGGACTCTCGGAATTTGGATATGTCGTTATTTTGGACATTGGTAGTGCCGTGGTAGAATCATAGAATCTGTACAATTGCAATCTCTGCAATTGCCGCACTCTGTGCAAATATTTTTATTTTTATTTTTATTTTAACCAACAAAAAAATAAAAAAATAATAAAAAAAAAACGGTGAACCGTGGACCCGGCCAGGACCGGCCCATTTGAAATGGGCCGGATTCGGTTCAATTCCTGTAATGAAATATGATGTACCTAGCCCGGTCCGGCCCGTTTCATTTAAGCTCCGATTCCTTCAAAATGAGGCCTAGCCCGGCCCGCGCCTAGCCCTAGTTTGAGCATCTAAGTTGTCAAGTAAAATAAAAATATGCATGAAATACACTACAAATTGTATATTTTGTCTTTCAAATGCAATTTAAATCCGAAAGTAATAAAAATGGTAAACTGTAGTCATAGGTGGGTGCATCTATTGCTTGATAATTCATTCTTCATCCTCCAATTTCTTGCAACAAATTTTAGTAATTACGAACGCCCCAAACTTACTAAAATATTTTCAATAACCTTCTTTCATTGCAGGGTCCAAGAAGAACCAAACCATTTCAAGAACTCGCATTGCAAACATAATGGAACTAATTCAAATATGAAAACTCACAAATCGCAATGCTCCTATCCAGTGAATCATCTTCATGGACCGCATCTTCTAAAATCGTAAAAGGCCTTTCTTTCTCCACCATTTGAATCTTACATTTCTTTTCTACTATTGATCTATGAAACCAAACTATCACTTAATTAAATCTCAAACACTTCCAACTAAATCTTAAATTAAATAGAGTTGTTCAATTATATTAAACTACATATAGGGAGGGGGAAAGAGAGAGAAGAGAGAAAAGAGAGACCTGGAATTATCGGATCCTCAAACTGACCGGGCCATAATTCTGAGTGGGTTTCAAAAGCGAAGTGTACACTAAATGCTATATCAGTGTTGTCGGATGCTGAAAGTAACTGCAATCCAAGGAACCATTTCATTTATAAGTATAAAAAATAATAGAAAGAATCAGGGAAAATCTGTGATGGTGGAAAACATAAAAGCCAAACCAAAACTATAAACCTGTATTAGAGGTTTAATAAATCAAATGTTGAAACCCATTTAATAGTATTGTTCAAAACCTAAAAAAAGGATTGAATAGTCATGGTAGAGTGGAGGGAAAAGAAGAAGCAAGCCACTATAAAATTACAAGCATCGTCCAGCTGAGAACAAATGTGTAAAAAAAGTTGGCCACTTATTTGTAAGATGAAGAATATATTAAGGCATGTTCATGGATGCGGAGGCTAATGAACATTGTTAGATACTGGGTATGCATATCATTCATTTAGCAGATATAGAGGGTAGGAGAATGTAGTTTCAAAATTGGAGAAGACCACTTACGAAGAAAAATCTAATATAAATGTGAATTGCAAATATAAATCCAATTTTCGAACAAAATTCACTAATATAAATCTGAAATTTGAACTGTCTATGTTTTCTATTAAAACCCATTGTTTATCTTCTAGCCATCATACGTCTCAAACAATACCTTTACATCAAAAATTTTAAAACCATTCATACTCATACCAATCAACTCTATCATGCTCAAACCAGTTCGGTCTAATACGTAACAAAAAAAGTTGTACTTCATATTTACTATACCATGTCTCCTTTGTCCCTTGGTGAAGTCAATATCGTCCCACCAACTGACCATTATTTTGCAACAGTTAAAATCTACCTCACGGGATCTTGCCACTGGAGGAGCAGCTTCCGCCACCGTAAAAAGCATCGCTTCCTCTCGCTCCATCCTTTACCAAATTGTTGGAACTGACGCTCATATCTACTGGTTTAGGAGCTGGCTGTTTTGCATTTTTTGCAACCCAGTCTTCCCTCATACCTGAAAGTTCCCAAGAAAGTTAATAGCAGAAAGAAATAATAACCCACACATTCTCCACGTTGCACATAAAGCTCATAATTAATTTTAGAATACAACTTACTTCTCACGAATAACTTTCTCGGTCCCACTTCTGTCAAAATTTGGTGGCAATTCTTTTCACAGTAACTGTTTCCCTTTTCATTACCCATGGCTACACAAAAGTACATAGAGAGTTAACTAACAGGATAATGAATCAGAACATAGTAGTTGGTCAGAAAAGATTAAAAACACACGAAGAAAGAAGGTGAGCACTGAACCCTAAACCCTATATGAATACTATCAGACCATTCGTAACATGCATAATAGTTTTGACAATATGAGGACATTGAGGACAAACTTCAACACTCATGAAATCTTATAAAATTGCATTGTTTGATAAGAATCAAGTATGTTTGGTTCCTTCTTGTTGAGGGAGATGTTACAACCAACTCAGCTAGAGAGTCATTCCTACAACAACATCAGCCTATGCAAAATACGACATATGCACATACTATGCCACATATATCTTAGTCGGCATCTGTTACACGGTGTTACTAAACCTATTACAAACCCCTCGGCACACACGTGTGCGCCCTTAATAACTTTTTTGGACTTCTATTTTTGAATTTAAAAGGGGAAAAAATGGATGGAGGGTTGGAGGGGTGAGGGGGGTAACTGCTTCAACATCTACTGCGTGGATATGGGGTTTTTAACTTTGAAAATTAATTATTTGAAATAATAGGTTGGAGGCAAGTACTTATCCCAGAATGAATTTCATATTTAACATAAGATTTGATTGCCGAAGTACTTACAGATTGTTTCCCCAATACGTCTATTACATCCACTTGATGCCACAATCTGCTATGTTCTTCAGGATGGTCAGGGCATTGTGCATGTACGATTTCTCTGGCCATGTCTCGAATCAGATTGCCTTCTGTATCAACAGTTACAAGGCATTGATTTTGGAGTTCTAGAATTCCTTTTTTCTGGATATAAGTCACAGCCCCCAAATATTGTCGTGCATAGTTCTTGTTCATTCCAATGAAGAAACAGCCTATATCCAGGATTACATCCTTCAAGAGGTCATCATTTAGCCTATCATAGCTTGTCTTAATATTTGCGAGAATTACCCGGCAGGGCTGTGATCTTTCCATTTATCCAGTACAGTTTCCCGTTCACTTGTGCTTCTTTTATGTAGACAAGAACCTAGGACTTAAAGTGCTTTTGGCAAACCTCCACGGTAGCCAACAGCTTTTCCTGAGTGCTCAACATAATCTTCATTCTTTGTTTCTAAAGGTATGACTCCCGCCGGCGGAGAGAAGAAGTTTGAAGGAGTCGGAGTAATCGAAGCGGGCCCAGCCTGCGAGAAGAAGTTTGAAGGAATCGGAGTAATCGAAGCGGGCCCAGCCTGCGAGAAGAAGTTTGAAGGAATCGGAGTAATCGAAGCGGGCCCAGGCGACAAGATCCCCCGAAACACACCCTTTTGCCTCACACAACCATCACCACCATCATCCATTATTTCCATTCCTTCCACAACATCTCGAGCAGTACTGCTTTTATTTATCCCTTGATCATGAGCCGGAGGTTTATTAAAGTTATCGTAATTCGGAGGATTAATATTACTGGGCAGGGAAGAAGATGTAGTGGAATAATTTGATGGTGGTAAGCCAGTGAGGCTTTGGACAAGGTCCATGAGCCCGCTAGGACTTGAACGTATGACCTTCGGGGACACTGAGTAGATTACGACCGGTGACGGTGAAATAAGGCTGTAATCTTGAGCGTATGACCTTCGGGGACTTGAGCGTACAACTGGAGGTTTCTTGATCTTGACTGAGTCTTTGTTTATGTTGAGAGGCGTTGGACGTGGACCTTTGAGTTGAAGCTTTCTTCTCGGATATTTTTCTATTGAATAATACATGCCGTTGAAGGTGAAATAAGGCTGTAATCTTTTCCATTTATCCAGTTCAGTTTTCCATTCACTTCTGCTTTTTGTATGCAGACAAGAACCTAAGACTTCAAGTGCTAGTGGCAAACCTCCACAGTAGCCAACAGCTTTTCTTGAGAGCTCAACATACTCTTCATTAGGATAATTCTTTCCAAAGGCATGCCAACTAAGTAGCTCAAGAGCTTCTTCTTTATTCATTTCTTGCACAGTACATGTCGCCTCCACATTAAGCATCTTTAGCAGATGTTGATCCCTTGTTGTTATAATAATTCTACTTCCTGGACCAAATGAGTCATGCTTTATAGCTAATGCATCTAATTGTGCATCGCTGTCTACATCATCTACTATGACAAGTACTCTTTTGTTGCCAAGTCTTCTTTTAATCTCCTTGGTCCCTTCATCGACCCTACTAACCTTCATGTTTCCCGATCTCAAGATATCAGAAAGAAGTTTGTTTTGTGAATCAACCAGTACCTTATCTTTTCTCACATTTGGAAGAAAACTTCTACCATCAAACATGTGCTGATATTTGTTGAAAATTACTTTTGCAACCATTGTTTTACCCAGTCCGCCCATACCCCAGATTCCAATGATACGGACATCGTTTGATCCTCCAACATCTAAATAATTACTGATTTTTTGCACGCGAGAATCCATTCCAACTGGGTGTATGGCTACGTCCAAGTAATTGCTTCTCAGTTCTCTACTAATTCCTTCATACCTGGTAGGTAAAATTCAATTCAAAATTAAGCAAAAGATTTACTAATAAACGGTACAATTAAATTGAACTAAAATCTTACTCATTATGACTAGAGAGCTTGGGAGTGGAAGATTTGAAAGGCCAAAGATGAATCAAAATCTTCGAAAACCATTAAAGCATTATAAACTTCAGAACTTATATTTATATATGCATAAATGTGTAAATTCAAATATTTGATTCATGTGGTTAGCTCAATATCTGACCACACATGACACACAGAATGTGTTCATAAATTCTCATGGAAGAGTCTGGAAGCTCTACATTGCAATGTGTAAAATCATATACTCCAAGCCGCAGTAATAATAATTTCATTGTTTGTTCGACATTTGATAAATATGAGAGTTAAAAAGACCAATACCTTATGTAGCCAATTAATAACTTTTGTTAGAAAGAACCAAGGTAGTACTGCATGCTTGTGCATAAAAAATGGACCGAGAAATTAAAAAAAAAAAAAATACAAAATACAGGAAAGGAAAAATGAAATAAGAAAGTACCCATCAGCTCCCAATAACCAATCCGGATGTAGGCCAAAATCGTATAGACGAAAGTCTGAATCATGCATATTTTCCTTCATAAATTTGTCCCATACTAGATTAACCCCTAATTTCTTCACACTCACAGAAGCATCTGCAGTTTCAACAGGCATTACAACCATATCGACCTTGTCCCCTCCTTGCAGACTGAGCACATAATTCGATATCTGTCCCTGCCAAAGATAATGGTCATCAAGTGCACATGAAGTTGGTACCGAAGCGTATGTTATCCGGGCGAGCAAAGAAGTACGCTTGGTTTTATTGATAACGATAATGCCGAGAGGACCTTCACGTTGTTTCCTTGAAGAGTATATGCAGTACAGAGTCAACCCGCTAAAATTGCGACCAAAAATTAGAGGTATGTGAAAACTGACCAGATCACCCTTGACAAAATCAAACCAGTTAGGAATATAATTTCCATTGAGAAAAATGCCACCACATCCGCAAGAAGTCCATCCCTGTACGATGTAGAGTCAGTTTTGTAACAAAAATACATTGTTATGTATGCATGTGTCATCTATATGTGCTGCTGTGTGTGTGGTAGAAAGAGAAAGAGAACAGGCTAGATAGAAAGAGAGACCTGAAGGATGTTCTTCCTAAAATCAGCAGTGAGATTGATGCACCCTTCCATATGAATTCTTGTCATCGAGTTTAATGACATATCCAAGCCCGGAATCTCTGTGAGTTTGCATGAATGACTTAGATACAACTCTCTCATATTCGACAATTCTGAAAAATCTGGCATTGTTTCTAATGCAGTGCACAAACCCGCTCGCAAGACTTTCAAAGTTGTTGGTAAATTTGGGATTGCATGTAGGTTTGTGCAATCATCTAAACACAATGTTTCAAGCTTAGAAAGACCGCTGAGGCTTGGTAGGCTACAAAAACTATTTTTTCGAAGATCTAAATCTTCTAAAGAAATTAGACTCCCAAGATCCTTCGGGATTTCGTCATCGGCTAAAGTGCAGCATCCAAGATCTAATTTCCGTAAAGAGTTTAAGCAATGTAAAGAAGGGGGCAAAAGACTAGTTGATGGTGACTCTTTCACACCATATTGAGATGAAAAACTCAGCTTTAGAATTTGTCTTATGGGTGTGCCATCTGCTGTCTTATGGTAGGTCTGTCCCAAGCCTTCAGCCAAGTTTTCAAATCTTGAACAGCCATTAAGAAGAAGAGTTTCAATAGACTTGGAATTAAAGAAATTCAGTGGGAGATCCTTGAGATTTTTGCAGCCTTCAAGATTTACCAAAGTCAGCCTTTCAAGATTCCCAATGGATGAGTGAACCTCAGACAAACTCTCACAATCATTCAAAATCAATTCCTCGAGATTTGGGAGTTTTGAAAAGTCTGGTGTTTGTGCCAGGTTATGGGAATGACTGAGAATAAGAAGCTTCAACTTCTCGAGCAACTGTTAGACAAAAGGAAAAACCAAAATAAACACAAACGGAAAAGAGAAAGCATGAAGTTGGTGTTTATAAAACCTGACAAAAAGAAATAATAATTTGGTTGAGGCCATATCATACCAAATCAGAATCCTCCCAAACTCGTATGAGTTTGCTATAGCTCAGGTCAATAGCAACTAAGTTTGGTTGATCAAAATCTTTTGGTAAGACCTCCAGAGGAAAACCATGCCAACACAACCATCTTAACTCTTTGGAAAGATTGTGGTAACTTCCAGTGAGCTTTACGTTATTGAGTTTGAGCAGTCTCAGACTCTGCATGTTTCGAAATGATTCTGAACTGAAGCTAGGCTCGCCAGACTCTTGCATATCTAAAGCAAGTCCTTCAACGTCTTCTGTTCCCTATTACAAAAAAAATTAAAAATAAACAACTAAAAATTAAAAATAAATAAATAAAAACAAACCAACAACAGCAGCAACTGAGGAACTAAGAAAAGGATTATTTGCACGGGAAAGGTGATTAATTTATATATCAGAACCACAAAGCCATGAATTGGATGGATGAACCAAATGGGAGGTAGACAATTAGACAATTTAGAACATGGGCCTCTCATAGCCAACTTTTATTATACATCTGCCATAATGTGCATATATGTCTGGATAATAACCTTAAGAGTTGTACTTTAAAACTGTCTACATTAGTTAGGTATAACAAATAGTACTTAACAAGAGCAGGACATGTGTGATTCTGTTATTTAATTTGAGATAATTCAATACAATCGGATCCTTTGTTGTCTCTTACAAGTTCCTGCTACATTAGTACGCACATTTTAACATCTAATTTAATTGCAAAAGTACTTACAGATTCCTTCGTCAAAACGTCTGTTATATCTTCATTATGCCACAATCTACTACGTTTTCCAGGATTGTCAGGGGATTCTGCATGCACGATTTCTCTGCCCATGCCTTGAATCAAATCATGCATCATGAGATTGCCTTCTTTATCAACAGTTACAAGGCACTGATCTTGGAGTTCTCGAATCCCTATTTCCGGATAAAACTGACAGCCGTCAAGTACTGTCATAACATAGTCCTTGTTCATTCCAGTAAAGAAACAAGAGATATCAAGGAATATAGCCTTCACGTCATCATCAGTTAGCCTATCATAGCTTATTTCAAGTCTTCCGTGAATTTCCCGATAAGGCTGTGATCTTTTCCATTTATCCAGTACAGTTTCCCATTCACTTGTGCTTTTTGTACGTAGATAAGAACCTAAGACTTCAAGTGCTAGTGGCAAACCTCCACAGCAGCCAACAGCTTTTCTTGAGAGCTCAACATACTCTTCATTAGGATAATTCTTTCTAAAGGCATGCCAACTAAGTAGCTCAAGAGCTTCTTTGTCATTCATTGCTGGCAGAGGACATATCTTATCCACGTCAAGTATCTTTAGCAAATGTTCGTTTCTTGATGTTATAATGATTCTGCTCCCCAGACCAAAGGAGTCAGGTTTTATAGCCAAAGCATGTAATTGTTCTACACTGTCTAAATCATCAATTACGACAAGTACCCTTATGTTGCCTAACCTTTGTTCGATCTCCTTGGTCCCTTCATCCATACTACTGACCACTACGTAGGCCGGTTTCAAGATATCAGAAAGAAGTTGTTCTTGCAAATCAACTAGTTTCTTTTCCCTCACGTTTTGAAGGAAACTTGCACCACCAAAACTATGATGATGTTTGTTGAAAATGGCTTTTGCAACCGTTGTCTTACCCAGTCCACACATACCCAAAATTCCAATTATGCAAACATCATTTGATCCTCCAACGTCTAAATGCTTACTAATTTCTCGCACGCGAGAATCTATTCCAACTAGGCTGGTGGGTACCTCTAAGCATGTGGTTCTGCCCAGTTGTATAGTGATCCTAGCAATAACGTTCCTGATAAAGGCTCCATCATGCCTGGTGGTTAAAATTCAACAAAGCAAAAGTACAAATTTATTATGCAACTTCAAGATTACATTAATCTTTCAGAAATTGATGAGTCAAAATCTCCAGATACCATTACAATTTCTTAAACTGAAATCTTGGTTGCTAAAATTCAACAAAGCAAAAATGAAAACTTAAGGCCCAACCATTTCGTTTTCAGTTTTTATAAAACTGAAAACTAAAATCTTATTTAGTAACTACTTTCAGTTTTCAATTCACTTTTTATTTAGTTTTTGTTTTAGTTTTCACTTTTTATTAAACTGAGAACTGTAAACAAAAACGTAAAAACTAAAAGCCGAAAATTGAAAACCAAAAATAGAAAAACTTCATTTTTTGGTTTTCTTTTTTTTTAAGTCAAAACTGAAAGTGTTGTCAAACAAGATTTTAATTTTTAGTTTTCAAAAAAGTAAAAACTGAAAACCAAAAAGTAATATTGAAAACGAAATAGTTACTTAAAGTTAAGGTTAATTTCAGTTTACTACTATGAAGTTTTTTGATTTTTAACATTTCATCCATAAAGGTTTTTTTGTCCCAGTTTGATAGCTAAAGTCTCAATTTTGAAATACTTTCTTACATCTGTTAAATTTTCCGTCAATGCGTCCACGTTGACAATAACTAGCTACTGCGTGTCAATATGAGCCCATATGGTTATTAAAAAACTAAATAAAAATAAATAAATAAAAGTTTTTTTCTTCCCCTCCCTCTTCTCTTCCCCGATTTGGATTTGGCTTTGAAGGGGCTTGGATTTGGGCGATTTTCTAAAATTAAATGAGTAAATTATCGATTTACCCCCTAAACTTTTCTATTGGAAAATTAAGGACTCAAAACTAATTTTTTTAGCCGATTTGCCACCTACCATTAGTTTTTCATATATTCCATCCATATTTCCGTTAAGTGAGACTATGTGCACAACATGTAAGGGTAGTTAATTCATTTCACTCTTAAAAATGATTAAAAACTGAAAATAAATAAAAAAACAAAACTTTCCCTCTATTTTTTCCCGCTAATTCATATCCTCAATTTTATTTTTCCCTCTCATTCCTATGCATGAGAAATGACATATGGTGTTATTGTCTTTATAAGTAGCTAAGTTAGTCTTTTTCTTGAAGCATGTACTACCATTTTTATTTTCTCTAACAAATTAATAATTTGACAAATGCTCATGGTGTTATTGTCTCCAAAGCAGTGCAATAAATAAGAAACATGTTCATAATACTCATAAAAAATGCTCAAGATAATTACATACTTTTCATAATGTCATAATAATCCCACTACAATTCCACAAAATGATCCTTAAGAAGTTGGAAAACATAAGAAATTTTACCATCCATAAGGTATATAACCCATAGAATCTTGATTACAAAATTTGGACATTCCACTTAACCAAACACAAGCAAAATAAGGTTTTAGTTATCAAAATAAGAGCACAAACATTCTGCTTGAAACGCACATGACACGTGGAGATAAACTACACTTCCATGGCCTTCCTTGTTTGGTTGGAATCTTGTACGTAAACTTATTTTCATTTTTTATGGCTAAGTAAGGTTAAGGGTTTCATGTTTTCCAACTTCTTAAGGATCATTTTGTGGAATTGTATGAGGATTATTATGACATTATCAAAAGTATGTAATTATCTTGAGCCTTTTTTTATGAGTATTATGACCATGTTTTTTATATTAATACACTGCTTTGGAGACAATAACACTATAAACATTTGTCAAATTATTAATTTGTTAGAGAAAATAAAAACGGTAGTACATGCTTCAAGAAAAAGACTAACTTAACTACTTATGAAGGCAATAACAGCATATGTCATTTCTCATACATAGGAATGAGAGGAAAAATAAAATTGAGGATAGGAATTAATGGGAAAAAATAGAGGGAAAGTTTTGTTTTATTTATTTATTTTTAGTTTTTTAATCATTTTTAAGAGTAAAATGACTTAACTACCATCACATGTTATGCATATGGCCTCACTTAACAGAAATATGAATAGAATATATGAAAAACTAACGACAGGGCGCAAATCAGCAAAAAAAATTAGTTTGGGTCCTTAATTTTTCAATAGAAAAATTCAAGAGGAAATTAAAAAATAAGTGATAGTTCAAGGGGTAAATCGACAATTTAGTCTATATTAAATATTAAAATCTAAAATATTTTTGAGTAATAAGCTGAAATTAACTTTAAAGTTATAAGCGTGATTTAATTATTAAATATAAATAAATAAATAATGGATTGGAAATTTAAAACACACAGCAAAGTAAGGAAAATTAAAAGGAAATAAGAATGTAATTACCAGAAAGTACGAAAATTAAATGCGGCCAAATCTCTAGCTTCCTTCAGAGCGTTTCTCCAGAGATGTACCTTTTCTTCTTTAATGTCCTGTTCATATTTCTGAAACACCTGTGCAAAACTACCAGTCTGGTTCCAGACATCTAAGGGATCGACATCATAGAAAATTGGAAAAAACATGTGACCCAGCGTTTTTATGCACTCTATGATCTTCACCAGCTCCTCCAGACAGCACATGGACTCTGGATACCTTCTTGAGAAGACGACGACGGCAACCTTAGACTTTTCGATTGCTTCAATCAGATGTTCAGGTATATCTCCATCATTTTTTTCTAGTTTGTAGTCATATTCGTATGGGTACCTGAAGACGTTGAATTGGTGGTCTTGTAATGCGCAGTAGAGGTGGTCCGTGAAGGTCCTGCGTGTGTCTTCACCTCCAGAACTCAAGAACACGTCGTACATCCGATCGTCTTTGGAGGATGAATCCATTAATTGATACTCCAGGGATTTCTTGGCAGCACAGATCAAATTTGAGATCTACAGACAACCGTAAAGGCAAAGTCAAACTCAAACTCCGAAAAAGAAAAGTGGGAACTGGGAAGTAATGAGTCAATTACGATCAATCCACCCACCGATTTTTCTTTTTGATCCAACGGTATCAAAAAGTTCAGCAAGGAAGAAAATGTTCTGGTTAACCAAATGTTTGTTGAAGACAAAATAACAGCTGTCTCCCAAGACAAAAGGAAGAAAATGATGCCGACCTGTTCCACAACCATTCGTGCTAAGTGTTTTTTTTTTTTTTTTTTTTTCAAAGAACTAAGTCAATTATGTGGAATGGTGCCAGCTAAACCCAGCCCTTTTTTTTTTTTTTTTTTTTTTTTTAAAGAACTAAGTCAATTATGTGGAATGGTGCCAGCTAAACCCAGCCCTTGTCTCAATTGTTATTCAGAAATTATATTCACACATCTTAAATTATTTTTCTTACATTATTTTAATTTTTTAATATTTTCTATACATCACTAACATTTGATAAAAAAATATTAAAAATTAAAAAGATGTGAAAAAAAGTAATTTAGAATGTGAATATAATCTCTTTTGTTATTTAATTCAACAAAAAAGTCTGCGTTCTGCTTCTAATCTTGAAACCGTTTAAAATGATATTATCGTTTATTAGCACTTTAGTTCAGTACTAGCAAAAAAAAAAAAAAAAAAAAAAAAAAAAAACAAAGAAAAAAATCAGCGCTCTGCTACTAATTTTGAAACCGATTAAGATGATACTATCGTTTACTAGCATTTTTTTCTTTCAAATTTGGACTCTGAAGACTTGAATCTCAATGTGGGTTTCTTCTATTGTTTATTAGACATGCATATATAAAAATATAAAGAATATTGTATAACTTGCAATTCAATACAAAACACATCATGGGTTATTTATATCAACACGAATAAGTGTAATTATCTTTTTCACGGGCAATATCCCATGTAGTCTCAAGTAGGAATGGGCAATGGTTATGACGAACGGGTAACCGCGATTATTTATTCATAACCTTTTAAGCTCTTACCTGCATAACCGTTTACCCGTTGGGTAATTGCATAAACCAATACACCTATACCCATAACCGCGTACCCGTTCAACCGTAACCACAACAGAATTTAAATATTTTTAGATTGAAATGTTCATAAAAATAAATTAGGATAATCTATATAAATTTTATTTTCAAAAAGGTTACCAAAAATAAAAAATAGTCTAAAATCATCATTTAATAATCTCATGCTAAAATTTTAAGCCATAAAGGTTGAAGCAGAAATGCAGTTTCTGGGTTATGTTTTAAAATTTTATGACTTAAATTTTTAAAGCTTTATCCCCAAGGGTTGGAGATGGTCTAATGAGGTCAAAATGTGGGGACACATGTTTACACGTAGTTCTCATTTCTTAATATTTTTTAAGGATCCGAATCGTCTGTATTTTAATTCATTATTAATAAATCATTCTTACAAAAAGTTAGATAAATTCAAAACGATTAAGACATTCAAATGTAGTGAAGAAAATGGATTTAGGTGACTTTCTGTAGAGATGATATGCGAAATCCCGTTCTTGGACTTCACTATTGCAAACTACGCTTTCTTATTAAGGAGTTTTTATAATTTACATTTTATTTTTGGGAATTTATTATTATGGGGGTCCTAATTAGTTTGAAAAAAAAAAAAGAAAGAAAAGAAAAGGGAGGAACAGGAAAAAGGGAAAGGGGAACCGGAGAGGAGAAGGGGGAGATGGTGGCGAATGGGGAGAGGAGAGAGGAAGAAGAATGGCCAATTGGGGGTGAGAATAAGGAGAGAAAGGAGAGGGGTGAGGAGCACCTAACCCGGTTGAATTTCCGGCCACCTCCACCATATTTTCAGGCGGTTTTCACCCAATCAACACCTGCAAACATCATTACGCCCCTCCTCCTTCGTTGATCACCTAAAAATCAACAAGAATTAGTTCGATTTCTTCAAGGTTTACACCGTGGGTGCCGCGAGGAACCATGACGAAATCCATCAAATGTGAAATGACTTCCTCCAATTACCACCACCAATAGACTCCCCTCAACCCCAGAAACAAAGCCCAAACGGTGTTGGAGGTGTCAGAGTGCGATTGGATGCTGAATCGAAGCACACCCACCTTAGGGTTTCTGGTGGTTCGTGGCCAGTTTAGGGTGTTTTTCGGCCAAATTGGCCTTGGCCGCAGATATAAAGTTTACTCTACTCATTGAGATCTTCATTCCTGTAAATTTTGGTAATTTTTGGAAATAGTTGGATTTTTTTGGCTAGTCAGGGCGGCCGACCGCCACCCGCGGTGGCGCGTGGCCGGGGGGCTGTCGATGTCACTCTTAGGCTACATTAGATGCCTTGAGCTCAGTTTTGGTAATTGTATGACATAGATGATAAGGTTATTATCTTAATTTCTTATATTAGTATCATTTGTGAATATAAATTGGTATTATAATTATGATTTCTATTGAAATGTGAATTTTGTATATTTAGCCATAGACCTATGCTAATTAACTATGATTTGGCTTGTGTATTGATGATGTTGTGATATAGGTGTGTTTGATTAACTTTTTATTAATGTGAATAATAATTATGATGAATGTTATGACAATTATGGGAGATAATTATTGTTTGATAATTATTTGGATATGCTTGCCAATTGGATACCTATTTGAACTTGGCACTATTATATAGCATGGGATGGAGATGGAAATCAGGAGATGAGTTAGGTACTTTATTAGATTTTTAGTAGAAATAGTAATTAAGGGAATTCCTTGTGTTGTGCTCCATCTGACTTGATGCTGGTTGATATGTGGAATCGATAGCATGTATGCATGTAATTATGTTTAATGTGTGATGGTGAGATTGCACTACGTAGTAGTTGGTACATGGATGGTCCTGCTTGGTATATCCGCGATGGGGGACCATACACATTCTAGAGGTGATGAGGATTAGTTGTACATGGTACATTTTTGGCGATCATATTGGTTTGGTTTCGTTGAGTGGTCCGGAACCCGAGGTTGTTGAATTTCATAGAGTGGCCTAAAATTCCATTGTTTGGAGAAGTAGGCTTGGCCTAACTATGTCACTCTAGCCATATATATATATATATATATTTGTGTCAATGGTTTCGAGAGTCTTGTGAATTGAGTAGAAAAGATGTTGGACGTCTGAATGACTCCTTCGGGATTTTCTATGATTCGATTATGATTTCATAAAATATGAATTTATAAGATATGGGAATGATTGTTATTACTTTGATCAAATTAATTAATTAATGCGGCTAGAGAATGGATTTGTGTTTCGTCGGCCCTTAATTATGATGTGTGTTGTGAATTGCGATATCATGATGAGACATAATGATTTATATGTGGGATGGGAGAGAAACCATGTTTTCATGGGGATTGGTTATGTAACATGATGAGTCTAGGAGTTACATGTTGTCAAGTTATATTGAATGATGGAGGCATTAGTACTTTTCAATTGGAACTTAGTGGAGTAGACATTCGATTTTGTGTTAATGAACTACGAATGGTTTGATCCCTAGTTGAGGGTACGTAGGCAGTCTAACGAGGGGTTAGATGCAGCCATAAGGTAAACGAGAAATTTCTTTGCAATTTGATTCTCGAATTGTGATTGTCATATTCCTGAGACGGAGTATGTGAGTTATACGAGTATTTGGGTGACGTCACGTGTCAATCCTAGACATATGTCGGGATCGAGGTGTGACATGATATTTAAAGTGGAGACATAAAAGATAGATGGTTAAATCATAGAAATACATTGCAGAGTAAACCCCACAAAAAGATGTGTCAAAATGTGTGTCAAAATGTGTGTCAATAAAGTGTGTCAATAAGGTGTGCATCAGAATTTTCCTAACCCATTTATATACATACACATATATTTGGGAAGTTTGAGAAGTAATGTATGAACTTGAGTCCCTGCGGGCAGTGTACTATTATGCTTATTAAGTTTTGAGAAATCAAACCTATAAGTACATATTTAAGAAGTTTTGGGAAGGTAATATTAACACATTCCGACCCAGATATCCAAGCAGACACTGAAATCGATGCATGTTGGCGGATACTTGGACGAGTGACGAAAGCCATAACATGCAGTGTCAAAGCATACTTAAAACTAAATTAACTAGAGTGCACAGTGCCAGAAGGAACCCATATTACAGTCCATGCAGCGTCACAAAATAGTTAACATTTCAGTAGAAAAAGAGAATATTCTCATCCTAGGTAGGATGAATGTTATACAACTAATAGGAGGTAAAATTCATATATTATTATATGCGAATATCAGAACCACCAATGATTTCTCGTCACCACTGAATCCAGATACTAAGTCTTGGAGAGGCATAAAACATAAAGGGGGCGTTTGTGGCGCCGGACTATCTCGGACTGGATTAGCTTAAAGGACTAAGCTGGACTGGCTTAGACTAGACTAAACTGGACTAACTTAGTGAAGCGTTTGGTGCAGTATTGGACTAAGAAGCTGGATAATAACAAATTCTAATATTATTTTATTTAATATATAAATTATTAATATTTTATTATGATCTTATCTTTTTCTCCATCTTTTCATACCATTTCCGTCCCACTCTTTTCCTCTTCTCTCATCGTCCCACCCTCTCCCTCTTTTTTTCCTCTCAGACCTCTCAATTCATGTCTCTTTCTCATTCCTGGTCAAACTCCTTATTGATTCCAGTCTCTATTTCTTTGTCCTCCCTCCCTCTCTAGCTATGCGTTGTTCGAACAGAATCTCACGGCTCCAATTTTCCCGACGAGTTGCAGGTTTCCCGATGTGTTTTTTGGCCAACCCTCATTAAATTGGATGAAGTTAGCACCGCCAAAAAATTCATCACCATCCTTGGACCGAGATCTTAGCTTTGCACGCTCGAATTTGTCATGGATTTGAAGAAGCCCAAACAGGCCGAGACTTCCAGGCCATTTTCCGGCCACATTCGACCACATTTTGGCCTCGATTGAAGTAAAATCGTAATCTTGTCACTCCCAGCTTCAATTTGGTATATTTTATATGAAAATTGGTTGTGAAATGGATCTGAAAGAGAGTCGGGAAGTTAATGATTGATCTAGGTGACCGGCGATGACGAGAAGTCTGTCGGGAGTGGTCGTTGAGCATGACAAGGACGAGAAATAGAGGATAGTCTTAGCTAGTCCCATGGTTATTGGGGGGTCTCACTAAGACCTCTTAGTGAAGGGTTTTGTCCATGCTAGTCCCCTTTATTCTCATTAATGTTAGTCCCAGCATGGAACAAACACAGTATTAGACTAATAGCTAGTCCAGTCCAGTCCAGTCCCAGTTAGTGAGGGCAAACAAACGCCCCCTAGGTGTTGTTAAATATACCCGCGTTTCTTAAGACCAACTTCAATAGTAGGCTAAAAACCAAATTACCCCCCAAACCCACTCCAATCCAAGAGGGAAATTTGGGCTAAATGCTAAATGCTAAACCAATGTCAAATTCCTTCCAAAATTTAGCCCAGAAATCGGAGTGGACTTCACCCAATATTTATCGGAATTTAAAAATTTTCAAAATTAAAATGTGCATAAATTAATTTATGATAGTCTACATATTTATTTTTTAAAAAAAAATTTAACTTAACAAAAAAAAATAGTCTAAGTTCATTCTTTAATAATCTCGGGCTAAAATTTTAGGCTAGAACGGTTGGAGTAGAAAAGTTATTTCTGGGCTAAAAGCTAAATTTTCAGGCCTAAAATATTTGATTTTTAGCTCAACTATTGGAGACGATCTAACCAGTAGCTTTTTCTTTTTGGCCAATTTTTTTTTTTTTTTGGTCGAATTTCTTTTTGGCCAATTAATTTTTGTGGACTTGAAACGATGTGTAGTTGACTTGACTTTGCTAGTTCGATTAAAAACCATCTGCCCCCGGTGCCAATTTGCAGTTCCGGTCAGACGTCAGAGAATCGCTGACTTGCCAACAGCACGATGTATACCCCGTGCAGCAAGTACGACGTGTTCTTGAGCTTTAGAGGCGAAACACGCAAGGGCATCACGGACCACCTCTACTGTGCATTAAAAGACAATAAGTTCAATGTCTTTCTGGACGAGGACGAATTGTCTAGAGGGGATGCTATAACACAAAAACTGAAGCAAGCAATCAGCGAGTCCAGGCTTGCTGCCATCATGTTCTCAAAGGGGTATGCGGAGTCCAGATGGTGTCTTGAGGAGCTGGTGGAGATCGTGGAGTGCAGAAGAAGATCGGGTCAACTTGTTTTTCCGATTTTCTACGATGTTGCTCCTTCAGATGTGAGGCATCAAACTGGTAGTTTTGCGACAGCGTTTCAGAACCATGAACAAAAGTTTGAGGAAGAAAAGGTCCGGAAGTGGAGAAATGCTCTTAATGCAGCTGCAGAGTTGAGCGGCGAGGATTTTCGAGTGACTGATGGGTAATAACTTGCTTATTTCCTTTAATTTGAGGATTAATATACTATCTTACTAGATATCAGAGTGTTCAGTGATGGCTGTTTGTAGAAGTTTTACGAAAACTAATGAAAAATGTTCGAAAATTTTGAGTTTTAATGATAAGGATAAAATAAAGGGTAAAGTGAATAGTATCAGGTTTGACTTTTTAATGTAAAAATATGGTTTTTCTGTTAAAGTAAATAGTACCGTGAGATTTTCTTTAAAACTCCCCCTTTAACTTAGTATATTCGAATCTTACACACTCTTAATTAAATTCTGCATTCGTAAGGATTAAGGTATATGTTGGTACATTTTAATCCTTCAGTCTCATAGTAAATCTTAATTTTCCTTAATTATGGATTTTAATTCCAGGCATGAAGGAACGTTTATCAGGAAAGTTGTTGGCCAGATCGCTAGAAAACTGAAGAAAGCATGCTTAAATGTAGCCAGAAATCCAGTTGGAATAGATTCTCGCGTGCAAGAAATCAGTAATTATTTAGATGTTGGAGGATCCAATGACGTTCGCATAATTGGAATTTGGGGGATGGGCGGACTAGGTAAGACAACAATTGCAAAAGCTATTTTCAACAATTACCAGCACATGTTTGATGGTACATGTTTTCTTCGAAATGTGAGAGAACATAAGAAACTGGTTGATTCGCAAAACATACTTCTGTCTAATATCTTGAGATCGGGCAACATAAAGGTGAGTACGGTCGATGAAGGGACCGAGGAGATAAAAACAAGACTTGGAAACATAAGGGTTCTTGTCATAATTGATGATATAGACTGTGTGACACACATAAATACATTAGCTATAAAACGTGACTCGTTTGGTCCAGGAAGTAGAATTGTTATAACAACAAGAGATGAGCATTTGTTACAGACGCTTGAAGTGGATAAGATATGTTCTCTGCTGGCAATGAATAAAGATGAAGCTTTTGAGCTCCTTAGTCGGTGTGCCTTTAGAAAGAATTATCCTAATGAAGAATATCTCGAAGTCTCAAGAGAAGCTGTTGATTATTGTGGGGGTTTACCACTTGCACTTGAAGCTGTAGGTTCTTACCTACGTACAAAAACCACAAGAGAATGGACAAGTGCATTGACCAAATGGAAAAGATCACAGCCTTGTCAGGAAATTCACAAAATTCTGAAGGTAAGTTATGACGGGCTTACTGATGGCCAGGTGAAGGATATATTCCTTGATATATCCTGTTTCTTTGTTGGAATGAACAAGGACCGTGTCATGGCAATATTGGATGGGTGTGACTGTAATCCAGCAATAGGCATTAGAGAACTCCATGAGCGATGCCTTGTAACTGTTGATCTAGAAAGCAATCTGATGATGCATCCTTTGACTCGAGACACGGGCAGAGAAATCGTACGTGCAAAATCCCCTAAGAAGCTTGGAAGTCGTTGTAGATTGTGGGATCATGAAGATGTAAAACACGTATTGAGGAAGCAATGTGTAAGTACATCCTCAATCAAATTGCATTTAATACATTTCCGTAATAAGGGAGAAAAAGTTATACTGATTTTGTTTACTGAATTATTTGAAAATTAACCCTGTAACACATGTGACTAATGTAGATTGTTAAAACAGAACTGATGTCTAAGCAAACTCTATGGCATTGATCCAGTACTGGTGCTCTGCACCGGTTAAAATCTAAGCAAATAACCCTTGTCTTACTTTAGTTTCTTTTCCTTTCAAACAGGGAACGGAAGAAATTGAAGGAATTGCTTTAGATTTTCCAGAAGCTGACAAGCTTAGCTTCAGTACAGAAGCATTCAGAAATATGCGGAGCCTGAGATTACTCAAAATAAAAGGCGTAAATTTCACTGGACACTGCGACCATCTTTCTGAAGAGTTAAGATGGTTAAGTTTGTCTGAGTTTCCTCTGCAGGCCATACCAGAAGATTTTAATCAACCAAACGTAGTTGACATTGACCTGAGTTGTAGCAATATACAAGTCTGGAAGAACTCCAACGTGGTACAATACAAACCCAACCAAACTATCAATTCTTTCCACCAGGTTGTTTAAATACCAACATCATGCTTTCTTCTTCTATTTGAATTTTGATATTTGTTCCCTTTTGTCTCACAGTCACTTGAAAAGTTGAAGTTTCTCAATCTTGGTTATTGTGATCACCTGAAAGAATCACCAGACTTTACAAGAATCCCAAATATTGAGAGATTGATACTCGAAGCCTGTAAGAGTTTGTCCAAGATTCACCACTCCGTAGTACAATTGAAGAACCTTAAGTATTTCTCTGTTGCGAATTGCAAAAACCTTCAGGAAATCCCAGATTTACCAACAAATTTGGAAATCCTGAAAGCAGATGAGTGCATTGCATTGGAAAAGATGCCAAATTTTTCAGAAATGTCAAGTATGGTAGAACTGCATCTGAATCACTCCCCCAAACTCACTGAGATTCTAGGCTTGCATAAGTCGTTTAACACTGTGAGAAGGATTCGTATGGAAGGGTGCACCAATCTCACTGCTGCTTTTAAAAAAACAATCCTACAGGTCATCTCTCTCTCTGCACCCATCTGTATACAGCTTATACATACATGCATGTATTAACTTTTTGTACAAATCTTAATTACTTCATGGTATAGGAATGGAGCGCGAGGGGAAATGGTGATCTTTTTCTCCCCGGAACTGATTTTCCACCAGGGTTTACATCCGTTGACCCTAAGGGTGAAATAGTAGTGCCGCAATGTTTTGGCTATGATGCAAAAGCATTGACTCTGTGCATTATTTATTCTTCAGACGACTCCCAATCCGGTGATTCTCTTTGCATCCGTGTTGCAAATCGTACCAAGCACACTGAGTTTTTCATCTCTCCAATGTATGCCACCGTAATAAATCGCCATGAAAGTTATATTTGGCTGGGACATATATCAAACAATGAGCTCAAAGTGAACGGTGGGGACAAGATAAATGTTGGTGCACACTTTTTAGAACACGGGAGTACCGACGATATTCATCTGAGGGTGCAGAAAATAGGGGTTTACCTGGAGCAGGAAAAACTAGTCAATGAATTAGCCAATTTTATCACGCGTTCAAGTGAGTATGACGAGGATGTCAAGGATGTCAGTCTTATGCAAGACCAGGTTGGACTCTCATCTGAGGAGAATCGATCTCGTAAAAGACTGAGGTCTATCCCAGGGTTGAAAGAAATGCAAGAAATTGATGCCCTCATAAACAGCTGCATGGACAAGGAGAAACAAAAAGGTGCGTAATACCGAGCTACAGCCGTTAGATTTTTTATTTTTAATGAAATTGAGCAATTGAATTTGATTCTTTCAAGATTAAAGGCTCGTTTGGTTATATTGTTGTGTTAAAAATAAAAATAAAAATAAAAACCTATTTTCACTGTGTTGTAGAAATAATTAGTTGTTAAATAAAGTAATTAGATGTTTAGTAAATTAAATTTGCAAAAGTAATTTTATATAAAAGTATTGTGAATAAGAACAAAGATGACACACTGTTCATTATTATTTTTAATATTTCTTATTTTCTACAAACTATCTCCTTTCTACATGTGGACGCACTCTCTCTCCATTTTCTTCATCTTCTCTTCCCATACCCATCCTCACTCTCTCTTCGCTCTTTGTAATTCAAATTTTGATTTTTGAAGCAGCAATTGAAAAGCTATAAAGCTGAAATCAAGCAAAAGATTGAATAGAAGAGTGTCTGCTGGTGGTGCAATCTGGACACCGCATTTTCTCGTCAATGTCCGATCGGTAAAGCTCAGACCTTACCAACGCTATTGAAAGTCAGAAATTTGACGGATTCGTCGCATGCGGTCTCTCCCTCACCTTCTCTCTCATGTACACAAAGCCCAAATTCCATTAGGGCAGAGAGCCAAAAGTAGCATAGAATCTAAAATGGGTATCTTTGTCTTACCACTTTTGAAGTTGGGTCTCTTTCTGTTAAACAAGAGTCTTTGTCCCAATCCAATCCGCCACCTTTGTAAACAAACCAAATCATATTTATATATGTCATCTTGTCTGTAAGATATAGATGGGAATACTTTGTATCTCAGTAGGACTCTTTGTAATCCAATGTATTTATATGTTGTCAAATGAATGAATTTGTGCTACAGCTTCTACAATTCAATTTACCTGTTACAGGTTTTCTACTTTCTCTATCTAGACTTTGTTCAGGCCAGATCTGTCCCTCACACAGCTCTTTGGGGTTTTGCATGTTGGGCAATGTTTACTGCTTGGTGTGCTGCAATTTGAGTTTGCTGTTAGTTTGAATGGCGCCTTTGTGGGGCCCTTGCTAGGCCTTAGGCTCACAATCAAAACTAACGTGGATCTGAGCATGCTATTGTTATCTTTGTATAACAAATTGTTCTTTTTTAGTTATGAATTGGGTTGATTACTTGTGCCACAAGTTACTTAGACTTCTTGATCTTCCTGGATTATTACAGATAAGTTAAGTCTGTATAAGGTTCTTTTTCTTGCCTTGTAAACATTTACTCATGATAACATATGTCAAGATAAAGGGAGTTCAGGGTCTTTCCAACCATTTCTTTGATTATAGTTAACACTAAAGAAGCAAGGTTAATTAGCTTAGCCAAATTAATCATAATTTTGAACGAAATTCAGTTGAAAATGGTTTAAAACACAAAGGTAGATGCAATAAACAACAGATCTACTTTATATAAGCACAAACAAAAGAGACTCGGGCAAGATTATAACCTTGTCGGATAAGGTTCATCCTCTTGCAGCCATTTCTCTTTGAATTTTACAAGGGTTGTAATCTTTGTAGAATGAGAGGTAAAGCAGGTTTACTATAGGGATTCGACACTACAATACTGGGAAAAGTAGTAGAGCTTCTAAAACTTGACAAAAGATGGTTTTCTATGGTGAATCTATGATTAAAAGAACATAGTCTAGACAAACTAAATCTTTCTTGTTTCTTGCTTATCTAAGAGCAAAGTAGGATGTCTTTTGATCAATTGGTTGAGTGTCCTTGCCTTTGGTGTCCCTTGCTGCTTTTATACACCTTCTAGCCCGACTGTCCAAGCTCTGCCTTTTGGTGATGTTATCCGGAATGCGGTGAGTCACCACTTATTTACCCATCCATGCCTTTGAAAAGTACTTTTTTGTTAGGGTGAGTTGCCCTTTGTCGCCCATCACTTCTAACATAGGCTTGTTGCCTAGTCCTTGGCAAAAATGAATTTTAATTCTTCTTGGGCTATTGGCTTGTTCGAGCTTAATCTTTCCTTTGCTTTTTGTATTCTTAGGCTTTCATTCTCACCAAGCCCAGCATTAAATATCCACTCAAATATATTCTCTCTCTCTCTCTCTCTCTCTCTGTATGATGTTTGTAGTTGTTAGAAGAAAAAAAAACAGACATCGACGACGAGGATTCACAAAATAAAGGCATACAGTTTGAGTTGGTTTTACTTGTTCTTCCTTTATGTGGGAACTATCTGCTCAAAAACTCAAATTAGTTTTTCAGCCACTTTTTGTCCAAACCAATGTGAGATTCGAACTCTACACCCTCAAATTAGTCTAGGTTATGAATTTTATGAAAAATGGTAAAAATTTACCGGAGAAAAACCCAAAATTCGGCGAACCAGATGGTGACGGACAGGGGCTAGCGCAAAGAGGAAGGTGAGCTAATATTCCTTCAAGTTGACGAAATTTTTCCTAACGATGTCAACATAATTCGTTAACATTAACGACAAGTGTGTGGCGGTGTGTGGTTGCACCTGAGGGTGCATGCTGACTACCTACCGACACGTGACAATGTACGACAGCACTTCAGTATCACTTTCAAGCGTCGTTTTGAGCAAACAAAGGGTTTAAGTCTTTTCCTTAGTATTTATGAACTTTGAGTAGTTTAATGATTACTATAGTGATTTCACATATAGGGGAGAATTATCCTGAGGATTTTAGAGGCCAAGCAAGGCGGCTATGACGCGATGATGTATCAGTGGGTGGACTTTGTTTTCTAACCTTTTGTGTGACCATGATTTTCCTGTTTCGGATCAATGTTGTCACCATGATCCTATTCTGGATTAGTGGACAAAGTCTGTCAACTTCACTGAGATTGACCATTCTTATTTCACAAGATATGGGAACATGATATGATATGAAATCATCTAGGTTTCCTATATTCTTGGAGATTTGTACAATCTAGGGATTTGGCATGCGCTGCAAATAATCACACTTCTAAGAAGATGTAATATCTACTCCTAGATATCATCTGAGATTCTTGCAGTTTAACACGGGTAATGCAATGTCGCATACTCTATTCTCTTCTCTTACATACTGTTTGAGTCTCAAACAGTGCGTATTAACTTGACCGTTGGATAGCCTATGGCTGCCACCCCACCAATCCTAAGGTTGTTTATTATTTTACAAGTAGTGGAATTTGTGAATCTCCTCCCCTCGCGTCGGTGTGCGAGTTTGATTCCAACACTTATATTATATTTATATAATTTTCACAATAGTTTTATGAATGTTTTACATCATGTCACGCTATTACTTAGAAATGTTACCTGTTGAGGTTGATTTGAGATTTATGAAATTATTATGGCATGATTATACTTATTTAATCTGCTCATCATGCATGCTTACACTAGTGTCTAGTACTCGTCCGAGTCAGGACTAGCTTTATGCGTATGTTTACATCACAATGTTACGCTCACCTTAGATCCATTGTAGGTGCTAGCCTGTACTAGTTGCTTTTGCATCTATAACTTGTATGCGATGTGCTTAGCGCTAGCTTCACACGTATGTAGTACTTGAGTGTAGATTTATCACAAATATCTTGTTCCATGTAGCTACTTTCTACGTGAACTTGTGTGTCTAGATATCATTGATGAGCATATGATGTTACAATAGTTTAGATATTTGTGATTTATTGTGTCCTTAACATAATTGTTTTTATACTATTACTATGGTTTTCATACTTGTAGTATGATCTTGAAAACTATATGGGTGCATTTGTTGCATCATACTATCTCGGACTAGACTAGCTTTAGGGACTAAGCTGGACTGGCTTAGACTAGACTAACCTGGACTAACTTAGTGAAGCGTTTGTGGCAGCGTCGGACTAAAAACAGGATAATTAATAAATTCTAATATTATATTATTTAATCCCTTTTTATTAATATTTTATTATTAACTATCTCTTGTTTTTTTTTGTCTGAAAACTTTCCTCTTTGAAAACCAATTCCACAATTTGAGACCACAATTTGAGATCAGATCAAAACAACTCCAATTTCACAATTGCAGAGTGTCCTGTTGTCGAAATAGTGTCTCAAAACCAACTCCAATTCCGCAAATCAGAGCTTCTCAGGCTCCTGCCTCCATCTTCTTCACCAATCCCAGCGTCCTAGCATCTTAGGCGGCAACCCCAAGCTGTTTCGCCGTCTTCACTATTGTGGACGCCGATGTTCTTGGCTTTTCAGATTCCTCCATCGAAGTCATGTTCCTCACCCATTACTGGGTTCACAAAGATCTCGTGAAACCATCTGCGGTGATATGTGCCCACGACGGTCGGAGGCGATAGAGGTTATGGGTCTTGTCGGAGGAGGAATAGGTGGAAGATTGGTAGAGAAGGAAAACGGAAGAGGGGGCTCTGGGACTTAGACGAGGAGAAGACGACAGAGAATGAGACGGTCTTAGTAATCCAGTCGAAATTGGGGATCTTTGTTAAGAACACTTAGCGAAGTATATAATCCGAGCGAGTCCGATCTAAGCTCATTAAACCTAATCCTTGTCCAGACCAAATAAGGGACTACACTAGCAATTAGTCTAGTCCAGTCCAGTCCCCCCCTAATCCGGTCAAACAAACACACCCCTAAGGTGTTAATAAAGCAAGGCACATGAAAATTATAAAAATAATAGAAAAGGTGGATATAAAGGAAAGTTGAAAACCCAACCATATCAAGCCACCCCCGGCGCTCCCCATACCAGCCGCCACCATCCCCCGACCTTCTCCATACCAGGCTCCATCACCACCTACTCATCTCTCTCTCTCCGGGAAGTAGAAACGAGCAAAAACCGCAGAGGAACGAACCACCGAGACCATTCGCTTGATGACCATGTCCATGGAAGTCCCGGATAGAGACCACAGAGTAATGTCATATGTTGTGGGGATGAAAGTAACATTAGGAGTTATGCCAGAGGAAAATAAAACCAGGAGAGTTGAGACGTTGAGGGGTTTGGGTATCGAAAAAGAGGGGAAGTCGCTTAACGAGGAAGGGTGTAGTAAATGGCAACTTCTTGGCAAAAAAGGAAAAGAGCTTATTATTTGTTTCATTTCTAGTAAACAGGAGTGGGAACTTGGGGAAAGGAAAAAATCAAAGAAAATTGGCGCAATAATTTGGCCACAATCAAGAAGAAATGTTCCCATGCCCCTCCAGTGCCACGGCGAACCGAGCCTAAGTGCTGCCATCTCTTTGTATAAACCACATATAACCGTTTATTACAGGAAAAATGGGAATGTCTTTGCATATTACATCCTCGTTAAATAGTTAAAACATCTTACGATATGCTTTATGGTACCACCACATCAAAACAATATCCCACTAGCTAAAAGTATTACAAGGGTTAAATTAAAATACGGATTAGCTATAGGACATGAAAAATATGTATGTGTATTATTCCGCAACTTTGCTAAAAGGTATTTTAAAAAATTCGGCAATTCTTATATATTTTTAATACTTATTTATTTTTGTTTTTCAATAATATGTTAAGGTTACGAATAGAATATGTGAATTTTATATGTATTACTAAAAAATGTTGCAAAATAACGTGTGTTAAACATGAAAATTTGAAATTTTAAAATACATGCAATTTAACAAATCAACAAAAAGTGTATAAAAAACAGAGTATTTTAAAAAAAAACATATCCATACATATATTATATGCAAATTTACTAACTATATTCGATTTCCAAATCACAATTTTGTTGAGTGGGTCTGCCATTTGTTGGCGGGATTCTACTCCACTCCAAACGGCTACCAACAAAATGTTGTTGGATATTGCATATGTAACATAAAAACCTAAGGTAGCGTTTGGTACGCGGGACGGGACGGAACAGAGTGGGACGAGCCGTTCCGTCCCACGTTTGGTGCACCTAAAATGAGTGGAACGCGCTGTTCCACGGAACAGATTTTGGATGATTTTTGGTTCCACACCCCCACCCTGGAACGGGTTGTTCCACGTCTGTGGGACAGAAATTTCCAATATTTTTAGACAAAAATGCCCTTGGTCTTTTTCAAAATTTACAACTTCAAAATCAGTTAACAAACCCTAAAAACAAAATCTCTTCTTCTCAGCCGTTTCTCTTCACCTCTGCATCCCTTCGCAACCTTCCTGCTCATCTTCATCCCTTTCCCCTTCGCAACCTTCCTGCTCATCCGCCGCCAAACCCTAACCACAAAACCCGCCTCCACCGCCTCCGACTTCGTCCGCACCCTCTCCATCGCCGCCGCCGTCGCCGAAACCTACGACCACCCAGATGGAGTTTCAATGAAGGGGGTCAAAATTTCTGGCTGGCCTCTGTACCTGGACATGCAGGCCACGTCGCCGGTGGACCCCAGGGTCGTCGACGCCATGAATGGAGGTGGACAAGAGAGAGGGATTCGGAGCGGAACTGTTCCGACTCCATTGGTGGTAGGGTTTGGTGCGGCCTGCGAAATTGCGAAGAAGGAAATGGAGTATGATGAGAAGAGGGTAAGAGCGTTGCAGGATCGAATGTTGAAGGGAATCAGGAAGAACCTTGATATGGTTGTGGTGAATGGTAGCGAGGAGAGACGTTACCCCGGAAATTTGAATCTTTCGTTTGCTTATGTGGAAGGGGAGAACTTGTTGATGGGGTTGAAGGAAGTGGCGGTGTTGAGTGGGAGTGCCTGTACCAGTGCGAGTTTGGAGCCCTCATATGTGTTAAGGGCTTTGGGGGTGGATGAGGACATGGCTCATACTTTTATTCGGTTTGGGATTGGGCGGTTCAGCTGACGGTGCAGCAGGTGAGCCCGCTTTGATACGAACCAGTTGTGTTGTCGTAGTACACCGTCAACGACGTCGTCTCCATTTGATACGAACCAGTTGTGATGCAACCAAACACACACAACCATTTTCAACATAAGGGGTCACTTCAACTAATACCACACGGAAATTCAATGAAATTATTCTGCTTCAAATTGTTTTTTCCTTTGATGTGTCTTGGTGATGCACCTGCCAATCCATAGGAGAATATATGTACAGTGTGACCCCTTTTGCCAGGAAGGCTTTACGATTGGTCAATTCTGACCAGAATTATACCATCAGCGTTTATGCTATATTCTGTAAAGATTATAAACTAAGATGGGTAAGCAGTAATCTAGACATTGGTTTGGAAATTATAATAAGCAGTTTAGAATCGAATCTATGTTTGTTTTTTTTATAACTTCAAAGTCACAATCGGTGTCGATGTCGGTGCTGTAGAACCTAAACTCCCTAAACAACAACCCACAATTGAAAGGACCAAAATTAGGGACTAAAAATTGAATTGGGGTGTGGGTTTTGCAATTTGCACAATAAAATTTGATGGGTTTGTGGTGAAAATTCGACTGGAGGTGTAGAAAACGGGAAAAATTACAAATTTTAAAGGGGTTTGCATGTGAAACACAACATATACCTATTAAAATTTGGACCAAGAAAAACAAATAATGGATAATAGTGTTCAAATTTGAACAACTTAAAAAAAAAAAAAAAAAAAAAAAAAAGAGTCATGTCCCGTTCCGCCCATAAAATTGTACCAAACAACAGCGGAACATGGGTATTTTAGTCATTTTAATCTTTTGGTTCCGTTCCGTCCATGTGCTACCAAACGCAGGACGGAACAACCGTCTTGTTCCGTCCTGCGCGTACCAAACATAACACAGAACATCTGTTTCGTCCCGTCCCGTCCCGTTCCGTCCCGTCCCGTCTGCGTACCAAACGCTACCTAAAAGCACATGGGCAAAGAGTGTACAGCGTGTAGACCTCCCAAACCCCCAATCATTTTACTGACTTTTTGACCACAAAAGTCATTTTCTACCGACAACTTGGGGCTGCTTTTGCTTCTGAGTCCGATTCCAAAAGCAGAGTTCATTTTTTGATGTGGTGTGTTTGTAACTCTAATTATTGGTTAATACGTATTTATAAATTTAATTTTTATTTTTAATTTATTATTTAAAATTTAATATGTATCAATCAATGATTGAAATCACAAAAAGGCCACACCTATTTTGGATGCAAAATATCCTCTCTCCATGGCATCCTCAAATGTTTATACCACATTTTTTTGTTATAATGATATTCTACATTTTAGAGGAGAGGTATAATATAAAACTATATTAATGAAACTCCTTTTGTCAACCAAAAGAGAGTGAAAATACATGGCACACCCTGACCAAAATTAAGGCGTGATGGCTAGCACGCCATGATTTTGGTTGGGACCCTCTGAGAAGTTTTGCTCGCGTGAGTTCCAGAAACAAAACTGTGAGGGCATGGTCGGGGCCCAAAGTAGATAATATCGTGCTACGGCGAAGTTGAGCTCGAGATGTGGCGGGGGCCCGGACCAGGATGTGACAATACATCTATATCTTTTATCACAACAAAAAAATTAAGGACAGTAACGTAATTTCACAAAACAAAATTTTGCTTTTTTTTAAACCTCACCTACATGTAAGTTTATCATCTCTAATTTAAAAAAATAAAAATAAAAAAAATAAATAAACAACCTCTCTCCCTCTCTCCTCACTCCCACTTTCTCTCTCACTCTCTTCTTGACACATCCCGACCCGGAATGTCCACTAGAACTCCGAATCAAGCTGTGCTAGCCGACACCTGGAAGGTGACGAAGCCATAGAATGTGATAATGTGTAAAATGTGAATAAATTTAAAACTAAAAGTGCCTATATCCACAAGTGCGTGGTGAGCAGGTATGGACCTATTTCACACGTGATACAGAGCATAAGAAAAGTACAGTGAGGTAAGATAATAATTATACCATCATAAGGAGCCACCTGAATTGGGAGTGCCACAAGTCCTCATCGATACGGAAATTTGCTATTAGAACCTGGAGGGGTGCAAAATAGAAAGTGTGAGTGGGCAAACAAAGATTTTCAAAATCATTTCAATAATCAAAGGTAGTAACCCCTCGCCGTAAAACTTGTATAGTTTCCAGAAAATCATACTACGTAGAAGTATGAAATCAAATGTATACTAACAGTAAATCCAGAAGTATACCACTACTCAGCATCTCATTATCAATATAAATAATCATGTGCTTAATAACCTATACTAGTACGCAAGCCAGAATCACCCATGGTTACCTGTACGACTTCACCCATATCTCGTCGACCAATGCTAGCACATAAGTTGGAGTCACCTATAGTGACCTGTACGACTTCTCCATATCTCATTAATCAATACTAGCACATAAGTTGGAGTCACCTATAGTGACCTGTAGGACTAATCCATGAAAAGTAATATGTCAGCCAAATCCACCTCTTGTGCCCTGTACGGCTGAACCCATAGCTCATCACATATCCCTGCACACGGGTCGGAACCACCTCTAGTGGTCTGTACGATAGGACTGAGTGTAAATAAGTACGCTCGGTACTACGATCACGTGAAGACTGTGCAAATAATCGCGGGTCACCTACAAGTCGGAACCATCTATAGTAGTATGTATGACAGGACTGTGTACCTACCTTGGATCCAAGGTGAACGTAAGGTGCGGGAGGTGAATATCACGTGAAGGATTGTGCCCTGGCCACGGGCGGGAGCATTAACACCAGGCTATAGCTGTATCTATTGTAATATATACAACTTATGGGCAACCTGTACGACAGTGTCGGAGTTGCCTACCATTGCAACATGTACGATAAGGTCGAAGTTGCCTAAAACATACATGTAGTCATGCCATAACTCAATCATTTCAACTAATACCATAAACTCACCTGAACTTACTTGGGTGTCCTGCGTTCACCTTTGCACTTCAAAGTGCTCACAATAATTATGTGCAGGTAATATACATATGGATATACCATGATGCAATCTAATACTCAACCATGACATCGCATTTTCAATTATATACATATATATATATATATAATATGGCATAAAAATGCATAAGTCGTAACGCCCTACTCCCGAACTATTTATTTTTGGGAATAATTATCGGTGATAAGTCCAATTAGACACTAGTTTAATTAACCATCTTTACTTACGTTTCCTTACTTCAAATTCTTGATTCTTCACACATTGATTTATGACCAACATTTAACCGCCAAATCATAAGGTTAAATCTCACATTTTCCACCAATGTCCCTCACATTACTCAATTCCCTAAATAAGGCTATTGTCTCAATTATTTAATCTCACTTCTTGTATGGCTGCATCTAACATCTCGTTAGACTGCCTACATACCCTAAACAGGGAGGAAGCCATTCGTAGTTCACATTAGTACTTCAAAGCATTCACAGTAATCATAAGTAATAATCAATTTATAAACGTTTGTGGAATTATCAATCATATATATATATACACACACACACGATAAACAGGAAAAGACCCACTCACTTGAGGTCCACGCTACGACTCCCTAGCACGCATATTGAGACATCACGAACCAATGTCGCATCAATGATCAAATCACGTCTCAGAGTTCTTACCGATAGAATACATAATTTACATAAAACACATCCCTACGTAATTCACTTCGGAAGATCTGCATCACGGATTTTCGATCCGTTACTTCCAAAGATTCACATTAATAACCAAAGTAAAAAAATTCACACATTTTGTGTGTGGGCATAGGTGAAATTAAACCATACCACATAACAGGTCAACCACTTACTAGGTATCGAATATGAGATTTCTCATTTATAAGTGAAGAGGAATGTCTTAAATATTAAAACAAATCAACGCAACCGGTCACTAGTTTTGGATCCAAGTATATGAATGTAACGGTCCCTTTGATATGAAAGTGATTTTTGGAACCAAATCTTAAAAAATTGCAAGTGAATTTTAGAAAATTACTTGAAGTGTTTTTTGGCATAAAACTACATAACTGGTGTTTATTTTAAAATGCACTTTAAGTGTTTTTAAAACCTAAAACGCTTCCATTTATTTAAAAAAACACGTCTGAACGAATTTATATTTTTTGTTTAAAAAATGATGAGTATAACTAAATTACTTAATACTTATTAGTTTCAATTACAAAAATTTAGCCTAATAAATATAATGTAAGAAAGACAGCTTAAATTCGAAATGTCAATAAGAAAATTAAAATCAATAAATAATAATATAGTCACAAGTAAGTGTGTGCGTGAGTGGGGAGTTCCCGCGAGGGAAACTCGGGTCAAACAAAACAAGGCGCCTCTTTTCTTTTTGCTTCTCGGAGTTTATAACAACCCGAACAAACACACAACCCAAAAAATAATTAGAGACTCGTGAAACGAAAGAAATCAAAATCCGAATTTCGAACCAGAAAAACAAAAGAAAAATAAAACAAGGGGAAAATGGAAGCAGCGATGGGACTGATGCGTCGGATGCCTCCCAAGCACACTGAGACGGCTCTCTCCGCCCTTCTCTCCCTTCTCCCCCGGCACTCCTCCGATCTCCTCTCTCAAGTCGATCAGCCTCTCCAGGTTCTCCCCTGTTTGTTTCCCGAGAAAATCCAATCCAATCCAATCCTATTTTCACTTTCCATTTTCTTTCTCATAGGGTTTCATTTTAGTCCCCAAAAAATAAACAGAACGTTCTTTTGAAATTCAAATTTTAAAATCACTGTGTTGCTCTGATTTCCCAAAAATCAGGTTTTGTGCGATATGGAATACGGGAAGGAGTTCATTTTGTGTGAATATAACAGAGATGCAGACTCTTACAGGTAAAACCCTCAAATCTTTTGTCAAATTTGATGGGTTGGTGTTAGTTTCCTGATATTTTACACACTAATTGCTACATTTTTTTAGGACATTTTAGAGGTAGCAGATCTGGCCTTGATTTATGAATCTGGATGTTTGGTATATTTTGATTAATTGAATTTAATTTAATTTATTGTTTTGGTTCATATGCAGATTTAATTGGTGTGATTAGTGCAATGCATGTATAACTATGTACTCCAGCAGTTTCTTTTTTCGTATAATCTTTTGTGTTCTGTGAATATCTATTGTCGATATTGATAATTTTGTACTACTATATTTCCATGTAGATCACCTTGGTCAAACAAATATCATCCGCTGCTAGAAGACGGCAGCCTCCCATCTTTAGAGTTGAGGAAACTTGAAGTTGAAGCAAATGACATCTTTGCCGTATATCGTGACCAGTGAGGTCCTTTACTTACCTCGTTCTTCTGTTATTCTTTGCATTGGTTTTGGTTGAACAGTATAAAACACTTCCAAAATGATTTTTTTTTTCCATTAGCTAATTTTCGAAAAAAAAGGAAAAAGGCAAGAATGTGTCATAAGTATCCTCTTGCAATTTGTTTTAGCATAGTGGTTTAGTTCTTTGTTTCCTTCTGAAGATTTGATACAGCTTTGATTAACCGGTAATTTGGTAGGTACTATGAAGGTGGCATTTCTTCAGTTTATATGTGGGAGGATGATAACGAAGGTTTTGTCGGCTGCTTTTTAATCAAGAAAGGTATACTGCCTGAACTTTCTTCTAGGAGATGCAAAATTCAATTTATGTTCTGTTATATGTATATTTGCTGATTTTTATTTTTTGAGGGGATTCAGATGGCTCCAAGACAGGGCAAGGCCGGAGGGGTTATCTGCAGGAGGGGGCATGGGATGCTATACATGTGATTGAGGTAAACTCTATTTGTCATGGTAGGAACAATGTAGGTCTGTGGTGAAGGTGTTCATGTAGTCCTAACACTCTCCCCCCTTTCACACTTCCACCAATTGTCATTCCGGAACTTTTTTTTTTTTTTTACATAGGTGGGTCCGGAGGAGGAAGGGACAGCCCAATACCGTTTAACCAGCACTGTCATGCTGTCTTTGACTACAGATAATGAGTCATCAGGCACATTCTGTTTGTCTGGATCAATTAGACGACAGGTGATCGTACTTTATTCTTTTTCAATTAAGGAATTTGACCTTCGGTACAATTTTTGCTTGTGGGAACATTTTTTTGAGAGGTACAAAGAAGTCAGTTCAGAGAGAGATGTTTTTCCCCTTTGTCACCCGCATCGCTTCCTCTTCGCTTCTTTTGTAAATGTATTCAATTTTATTTTTGCATTTTCTGGAAATTTCAAATTGTGAGCACCATATATATCTGGTTGAGTAATTCATCCATGTGATTGTAATCTGTATATGCTTTGAGATGGACTGGCATGGTCTAGGCTCTAGCATCTAATTGGCTCTTGGGGCTTCAACATTTTAGCGATAAGCGTGTTTCTAAGAGAAGGAATTTTTACCGGGGAACTATTGCTCTTGTCTTTGTTGTAAATACCCTAATTTATTTAGTGCTGACCGAAAAAGGAAAACACTTAGTAGCTATTGAAAGTAATAGTAAACTACTGTTCTCCCTTTTGATAGTTATGAGAGAAGAACTTGATGCACGCCAATGAAAGTGCTGTGAAATCTCTGTGAATCAATTTTTGATTGATTGTGTTATATTGTTGGAGCTGATATGGTTTAAATTAATTGAGCACAAAATTTGCTGTTTGAATGATCACTCAAAATCTGTTTTGCTGTGATGCCCTGCATGTACTACTTGTATGATATACTGGGATGGATAAAGTACTCATTCTTTTTGGCTTTGTAGATGAATATGCACCTCTCAATTCAAGAAGGCCATATTTGTAACATGGGAAGAATGATCGAAGAAATGGAGAGCAAGCTGAGAAATTCACTCGATCAGGTATGTGCTTCCTTACATGCACACTTACGTTTCTACATCCTGCTCTACAGTTCCGACTACACAATGTTTTGTCAAGTTATGGAACTAAGAGCCATCCATGACCGCTGAAAGCATTGGGTTACCACGTACTAGATGTCTCACTGGCACTCGAACCAAACAGTAAGGTTTACAAAGGGCTTCGTATATTTATCTTTGGAATTTAAATTGTCAATTGATCTGCTTATTGCAGGTTTATTTTGGGAAGACGAAAGAGATGGTTTGCACTTTACGACCACCATCTGAAATAGTGATGAGACTGCCTGACAGCTGATGAGGCATATATTCTATGGCCTATCAACAAGGGAGAATACCAGTCACTCACCAGGTGTTGGTTGTCAAACTTAAACGATTAGGATTCTGCTGTACTTTATGTCATTATCTAGTTTTTGAAATGTTCTTTTGTTTTGAATTGCACCACTAGGTGGCCTTGTGCCATTGCACAGTAGAGAAGATGGCTGGTTTGTGAATCGAAAACGCCTCGTGGATTTTGTATTTTCATACTCATTATCAATTGTGTTCTCGAGTTAGTAAAATCACATTAGCCATTAACCTTATGTGCCAAGTTATTTGATATTAGGCAAAATCATATTAGCCCATTAACCCTAAACCATGTCTAATAGGCCAAGCCAAAATAACAAACCCTAGCTAGATCAATCAACTAGATTGCTACTGTAACCATACAGCGACCAACGTCATATTAACATTTCCACAAGCACGGCTAGAGAGCTGGAGGCACCGTCTCCGGCTATGGCAATGCAAATTGTTGCTCCCGGAAGAGTTCGAGGCGCCTCTTGCCGGGAAAGAAGTTTAGTTGGAAATAATTTAGGATCTTAACAAATTAAACCTCTCGTTATCGATTGTTTTTAGTTTTGTTAACTTGTAATGGAATCTAAGGATTAATGGCTC
This sequence comes from Pyrus communis, assembly GCF_041283825.1. Taxonomy (NCBI): domain Eukaryota; kingdom Viridiplantae; phylum Streptophyta; class Magnoliopsida; order Rosales; family Rosaceae; genus Pyrus; species Pyrus communis. Next base: position 3,309,580 of record NC_142574.1, read on the forward strand.
GTTCGTAAAGTCTTTCGCAGATGGAAAAAGTGGAAGAACGATGAATGATGCTGAACATTGATCCTATTACTGAAACTGTATGGATCATCCGTAACATCATGAAATGACATGGAAGGGGGAGTAGAAATCGAATCAGCAGCCACCAATTTATCATCAGTTTTTCTTGGAATCTTCTTTTTAGCTCTTGATTGCGCTGCAGTATCATCACAGTCACCGCCAGCAGAAGCAACGACAGTAGCCTTAAACTTTCCCTTCCTCTTTTCCGTGGTCCTATCGCTCTTTCGGAGTTGGCAGCTCATCACCATCATTGCCAACAGCAGATATGGATAGTCTTTGAGGCTGCATTCATACATAATCCAGGAACCCTCTTGCCAAGAAGTCGATTCTCGCTGCTCTTGTAGTGAAATCTTTTGGCATGGCCAACAACGATGTTTCCCTCCGTCGTCGCCCCCATCTCTTCCTTTTCTTCTCTTTCTAAGAATGGTCAATTTCTGGAATCTTGAAATATATCCGGATGAGTAATTCATTCATGTGATGGCAATCTGTAAATGTTTCGTAACGGGGAAGTATATCTCTTGTTTTTTGTTGCAAGTACTACCGTTTGAAATCTCTGTGAATCAGTTTTTGGTTGTGTTTTAATTAAGGACAATAATTATTTGTTGTTTTAATGATCACCCTGCCCTGCATGGACTATTTGTCTCACATCCTGGGCTTGAACTGAGTTGGTTTGTACTGTGTCTCGCCATTTTTTACTTTTTGAAAAACAATTAAATGAAGTTTGGTGGCCGGAACATAGTCGCTGCTGCAGCTGTTGTTGTTGTTGGTGTTATTAGCGGAGGAAGTGCTCTGCTGATCCGGTTCCTAGTCGGCAGGTCAGTGCTTGCTCTGCTTGCTCCTTCAGCTTCAGTGCTGCAATCTGATAAATTAAAGCCATCAAGTGACTGTGAGTACTTGTTTTTCACCTGCTTTTCTATCACCATTTCAACCTTCATTTCTCCAATAACTCAACAAATACATAATTATATACGTATATACCTCATTTTTTATGAGACGCTTCTCTTCTTTCAGCTGTTTTTCCTGTTCAGAATTAGAGCCATGCATAATACACCAAATTCAAATCAAAACTGTGTCCAAATCACTCCACAAATATTTAAACCAACTTATCAACCGCATCAAATTAAAATTCAGTAACATAGAACATGTATATGGCACCAGCAGAAATACAGTGATCGAGTGATCAGACAACTTACAGTGATCAAGTGATCAGACAACTGAGTACATAAGAAAAATATTAGTGAAACACTATAGTCGATTTTAATCTACACTTTCCCCTCCCCTTCTCCCAAACCCCAAAAATAATGAAAGAACAAAAATGCAAGTCCCTGCAAGAACCGTGAGTTCGAGGGAGGGCATCTCACAGTACACATGACCACCGATCAGCATATGTGTAACGTGGATATGCCCTCAAACAGAACGCATTTGGCAATAGAATAGAATTAGAACCCCTTCCATTAACAGAGAAAGAATGTATACCGTCTCGATAAGAGCTGTACGGGTTTCCATCATCAGCTGCGTCTGCATTATCAGTAGTACTCAAGTGAGTTTTTACCACCAATCTATTAGACTTACTGTACTTCCAATACACTACACAAACTATATAAACGCTTCCTGCATCTGTTACTACTGTGTGGTTATTTCAATGATAGTTGAGTGACTCGAACCCATTTTTTCTTTCTTCATATTCCTAGTTATTTGTGACACAGGAACACCATCGAATTTATATTAGTGCACATATATGTTAATCTCAGGAATTACTGAAATGATCAAATATCAGTAAACTTGTGTCGTAAAACACTTGTCGATATTGTTACACATGAAATTGCAGTTTCATAGACGAATCATATATTTTGTAGCTTAAACTTCACTCAAAACATGAAGAAAATACCTTGATATCATGGAAACAACAGAACTTGCCAACTTCCAAAACTCAAGGACAAAAACATAACAAAAGAGAACAGACGTTTCAAACATTATTGATCTTCAACGCAATCACAGCTAGAAAAAGAAACTATATATGCAGGTTTATATTCCGAAAATAGGTACTTCACTTAATTAAAAGATCCATTGAAACCAGTCTAAGTGAAACCAGAATATGAACTAATTAATAATGGTCTGCGCATAAAGAAACAACCTTTCTTGATCTTGTTTGTCTTAAAAGTGCATCCAATTCCTTCTCAAGCTGGGTGAGCTCTGGAACATCTAGATTATCAATGTCTTGTGCCTCCATACCACTGCAAACACATAATCAGATCCCGGTCACGTGGGTGAATGTAACGAAGCTTCTGTACATGATACTTACCTTTGACTCATTTTCAGAGAGAGGTTAGCGCCTGCGCGGAGATCACTACATTCCGCATTATGCTTCTGCACCCGAGATTAGCAGAATGTGAGAAGAGACGATAGGCTGCTAGTATTGCTACTGGTGTTTGTAATTATTTCGACACTGATACAAAACATGAAGTCCTAACAAATACAGTAAATTGAAGTTATAAATCCAATCTTCTCGGGGTAGCCCAGATGGTGCCTGGCAGGTGCCTTTGATGCTAACCTTGTCAGTACCACCAGCATTCTTGGAAGCACTAATTTCCTCTTCACTATGCATCTGGTAACGCTCCAGAAGCTTTCCCAAACTGAAGTAGATAATTATGTGCATTAATTGTGTGAAAGAAATAAACCATCCATGATATACTTACAGTAGAAAAGATGCCATTTGTACGAATATAATTCATCTAGAAAATTAGATTAAACTGGAAATAGGAGGTAGGGGCTTAGAAAATTTAAAAAACTAGGGCAAAGGTCCCTCTTTCTATTGTTAAAAAAAAAAAAAATCAAAGCGGCTCCTCTCGTGTGGAGATTAAGAGTCTATCTAACACGTGAAAAACGTATTGGGTGATGATAGGACTTCATAATAGCATACTCAAGTACCAATTGATTTTTCATTAAGGGCTTAAAAGAACTTGGCGTTTCCACGTATTTCCAATTGATTTTTCATTGAACATTCGTAATCTAACATGGTATCAGAGCTAAAGTTAATACATATCCTTGAACTGAAACACAATAGAAAACAATAGGGACCAAAAACTGAATAAAATTGAAACTACAGGGATAGAAGTAGAATTTTGTCCCCGAAAGAATGGCATTTTGTTTTTCATACACCTTCCCTTTTTTTTTTTTTTTTTTTTTTTTAATGGGAGCTCTTTTTTGTATTCTTGTTGATGTAGGCTTAAAGTTGTCCTCCTGGGGGCAGCTAGCTTTCTCTCTCTGGATTTTGAGAATGTTTTTGCTCACCATCCCCAAGTGATTGTGATGCTTATCGACTTATTTATCATTGTTCAATATGTTTACATTTTGAAATCTGTGTAGTGGATGTACACAAATTTTAAATTTAAACTTATCTAACGGTGATAAATAAGATGATGAGCAAAAATGCACCCATAAATTTAAACTACTAAGATATATAACCCTTTCACCCCAAGTTATGAACTTATAGGAAAGCCAAACCAATAGAAGAATAAATCCCCCTAGAAGGTTAAACGAGTGACATTTACTATTTTACTCTCAATGTAAGATGCATGCCATGGTTATTTCAACGGATGAGGATTCTCTTCGGATCCTAGGATCTTGGGGATTACTTCATCGTGTCCGTTCATCATACATTGTGCCGTCAGTTTGCTGTCAAAAATCTTTTTGAATTATTTATTTATTTATTTCAATTTTAAATAAAAAAAATTCAAAATAATTTCTGACCGCATGATGACAGATGAACGGGTACGATGAAGTGATTCCCGGGATCCTTAGGATCCTATTCCTAGTTCGACAACACTTCAAGATGGACGCTCAAGGATCGATGAAAACTTGACACAAGAGAGAACTGATGGATCAAATAGTTGGGCCTTACCCTTATATACTGCACCACTACTAGAAATAAACATCAAAGTTAAACTTCTTATTGCAGCTAAAATGCATGTTTGGAAGAGTTTTAGGAATAGCTAAAACCTCTTTCAAAAAACTAACCAGTGTTGACAATGTTTAACGTAAAAAATTAAAATCCTTCAAAATTGTAAAAGCATTTTTAAGTGCGTTCATGAAAAATATCTAGCAAGTGCTTCTTAAAGAGTTCCAAGTGCTTTATCAAGAAACAATTGAATTTATAGACATTTTGATTGTTGCTAATTAAAGTGTTTATAACCAGAAGTACTTTCCAGAGAAGCATTTTAAAATGACCCTAAGTCGGGACAACAATAATGTAACATACATAGTAGACAAAAGGATGTGCATGATATGCAATTGATTATCGTTGAGGGTGTGAAGCATTGTATGTCTCGCATCAGAAATTTAATAAACTTTGTAAGGGCTTCGAAGGAGTTGGACTTCTCCCGATTTTGTTTAACTCGAAGCCAGATGGCAAACTAGGAGGTTAACCTAGGACTGTAAGTATGTCAGTGGATTATCATACGCATATTTTATTTACATGCATGCAGAACTTATCTACATATTTATTTTATTTTATGAAGCATATATCGTAACGTTCTCTCATATCAATACTAGTTAATTTCACATTTATAGTCAGATCATATGGAATAAATGAACAAAATTTCAAAAGGAATTATAACAACATAATTTTCTTATAGAGGTGAATTTTTTTTAACAATGATGCGATAGATGTTTTTATTTTAGCAAATGATAATGTTAGTCATTAGATTGTTAATTGTTAGGGTGAAGGGGAATTCACACTAGAGTACATATGCATGATTACTTTTGGACATTGCGATAAAACGCCATCTGCGATGCCATAGATTTTGACCTTGGTCCTTCTTTTAGGTATATTATTACGAATATTTTGATCTTGGTCCTTTCTTTCCTATATTTAATTATATATAATACCACATTAGATTTTATTGAACTTTATAAACTTATGTACCTTCGCCCTTTATGGAGCAGACTACACCTTTCTTCTTTCTGCAGTAAGAGTTCAGGGTGTTAAATTCTTGTAATTAACATGGTCCTTCCCATGGAGTGATGATACAAATACAAATATACTGACTACAGGGAACTACTGATATTTTTTTTTCCTCTTTTTTTTTTTTTTTTTTTTTTTTTTTTTTTAAGTTGAAGACACAAACCCGAGCAAGCTAATTAATTAGTTCTTAGACGCAAAAATCACCAAATAATCATGCAAATACTTTGGGACTCTGATGATCCAATATATAGTCTACTCTATATATAGTGCTTCGCCAAACAAAACTTCATCTCAGACATGCATGGAAATTTAACCAATATTACTCTAACTAGGACCATATCACTCCTTATGCATGGAAACTTTTCCTTACCATCTCAACTTATCGTGCTATACTATTTTTCACTGAATTCTTTAAGAAATTCTTTCATGGGATGGAAACACTGCTTGACAAGTTAACGTGGTGTTACAAATTCACTCACAAACTCACTCGCAATACAATGCGTGCAACTATTGATATACATGAGTGCGTACCAAAATCTCGACAACAATAGCAACCGTCACACACAACTCTATCGGATCAAATGGTGATTATATTGATTTCAAGTCAAGTAAATATATATCGAACATAAACTTCAAACATAAGCTAGTGGATGATAAGATAAGGTATGTGATTGTTTCTCAAGTTGAGGTGCAATGTTCTATTTTCCTACTGAACCCGACAATCAAACTGTGCATATGAATCACATGTTATTCAGGTCAGAACTTGATCAATTCAATGTTTGGTATCTTATGTTGCCAAATGGTTTGGCAATAATACATTTCACGTCAAGTAAATATATATCGAACATAAGTTGGATTTTTTTTATCAAACATAAACTTCATTAATAGAAGAAAATGTTACATGAGATGAGATAAACTTAAAGAAAAGCTGCTAGTAGGCCAAGTGGACCAAGAAGCACAAGGCACATGATGCCCAATTAGACTATGTTGACGCAAGTTGTCTTCGCCACAACCACCATATACCTCACCAATCCTCCGTTCAGATCAGTTGATATGCGGTCAGCACCAACAAAACATAAGGGCCAAAAAACAAACCACATACGCAAATAAGTCCTAATTGAAGAACATATCTAATCCCCATTTTCACACCAACAAAGATGCACAAAGAATACACAAATTTGCCTCTAAAATACTCAGCAAAGCAGCCAGCACCAGCAAGGGAAAACTGGTAATGCCAACCAAACAAGAAGACAAAACACCATCAGAACCGTTGAAGGAGGCGGTGCGGATACCCAAATTAGCTGCACAGCGGTTTTGCACACATTCATCTAAGTGAGCTACGACTCGCTCTTGAAGTGGGTAGCAAACACAATGGCTAGAAGAGGCTTCTCAATCGAAAGCAGGTTATCCAACAAACAAATGCAGGATTTGTGGGCTGCGGAGTGGGAGGGTATAGGAGAGCATTTGTGTGATGCACAGAGGAAGGGTATCCAAGTAGTTGTTACGGTTAGGGATTATAGATAATTTTAGGGCTAACTTAAATCTGGTGCAACAAGCTAAATATCTAGAAGAGGTGAGCGGAAAACCAAAAGAATAGGGACAATGCACCCGAGACCGAGCTCAGGCCCACTACCACCGAAATTCGAGGATTCAGGCGAGCTATCATCCTTGGAGAGATAGGGTAAGCTACCAGCCTACCATCAGTGAGTGATGGAGCAAAATGGCAGGGGAGAGAGAAGGGAGGCGTTTTTATCTTATTGGAGGCATCTATACTTACATATTCTCCTAAGTTAGGGAAAACAGCATCCACTTTTTTCCCATCAAATACTAACAATATCGACGAAGAAAAGGAATAATATATAAATATGTATATAGTATTCATATACAACAACTCGGGTCCTCCCCATGCCCTTTGAAGAGATTGATGCTAAAGGTTGTCTTAAGGTGTTCGTTCGTCAGTAACGGTGGATGATGGAAGTAGTCACTCCAATTAATCTCTTGCATTGTGTAATAATAATAAGTCAATGGGAAATTTGGTCCAATGTCGAGCGTTGGAAGCGTAATGGGTAGGAGAAGGCTGGAAACTCAAAATTCGAAACCCTCCTCTTTGTAAGCAAAGGACAAAGAATATCGAGAGCTAAACGTATTTATACATGTTGTCTTTCAACGCTAAATTGGAGATTTCATTTATGTTTTCATTGTTTTCAACCTGAGGTATAAAACCACATACGAGTTTTCTTTTAACTATTTTATTTTAATTTTTAGAAACAAATAATTTCCTAGTTAATACTAAGTTTCAATGTGTTTAAATAATTAAAGTTCAAAATTATGTAAAGTAATTCAAATATATATATTTTTTTTTACCTCAAAAGGCGAAAGAAGCATAAAAATTATCACTTCAAAAGTAGCCTGCAATTTTAGACCTCGATCTATAAACCCCTTAAAATTATACAAAAGATGTGAAAAGATAGCACATACATCAACTAAAAATAAATAAAATAAAATAAATGGAACTTTTAAGGAAAAGCATCGGATCTTTTTCTTGAAGATCTTAGAAAAAATTCGTAATCATAATCATTTATCGTATCATGCAATCAGTTATTATTTATATTTAATTTTAAATTTTAAAATAATTTATGATCGTAAAATATATGATAAACGGTTACAATCCTAATATTCCAAAAATATCCCAGAAAAAAAATCCAACACGAATCATTTTCCAACTTTTAATTACAAGATGGTAGCCAGCTAGCAGCCTAGCAATGCAAAGACAAACAAACAAAAAGGAGGAAGAAACGAAATTTCGGGAGCCAGCTGTCCAGTTAATATGGCGGGCACTTGGGATATAAAATCGAAATTAAACATAAATCAACTTCGATCGCACCGAATGATTCAGTCATTTCAATTTTAACGGTTTTAATGTGAACCGAAGCGCAAATTAAATAACAGTTTAATTTCTCTTCTTAATATTTGAAACCGATCCTAAACCGGACAACAATATATACAAAATATTTAATTTAGTTAGCAAATTAAATGTTGGCGTATAATTGGTTATTTGGTGAAGTTCATACGTGGATTTAAATTTGGATCCTTAAATTTTAGTGTAGCAGTTATTCGTTGTTGCGATTTGTTTTTCTATTTTATTTTGAAACAAACTTAAAAAGAATTTCCTTAGATTTTAGTACGATGTTTATCAATTATGATTTTACTTACCGCTTAAACTGTTCTTTCTCCTGTATGGAACCAAAATAAACGGAAAACAATTATAAAAGTATGAAATTGTTATTAACATTCTAAAAATCTTATTTGGAATTTCAAATTTTTTATTATTAAAAAAAAATACGAGTATAAAATAAAAATTTTAAAATACTAATAACAATTACTTAAAAATAAAATAAAATAAAAATCCAGAATCCCAAACCGAAAAAAACTTGTAAGGTAAGCGCAATTTTTTAACGGGCCTACTTGTTAGACTCAAATCGAAATCAAAATAATTTAAAATCGAACTGAACTAAAACCGAATGGTTCGATTTTACTACGGTTTCCACCCTCAAATCGAACTGCACCACAATAAATTCAGTTCCGATTTTACCCCAACCACACTTTACTGTACCCAGCCCCGGTTCCTATTAAGCCTTTTTTTTTTTTTTTTGGGTCGAGATCCCGGTTCCTATTAAGCTAAAACGTAGCTAAAGGAAGAAGAAATTACAGGGGGGCGTACCTCTCGCCGCTACAGAACTCGTAAAGCCTCCCTTTGGCGGAGAAGATGACGAGGCCGACCTCCACCCCGCAGAGCACGGACAGCTCACGTGCCTTCTTGATCAGCCCGCTTCTCCGCTTGGAAAACGTCACTTGCCGCCTGAGCTTGTTGTCGATTAGCTTCAGCTCTACCTTCCCTCGCCCCATTTACTTGCTCTTGCTTGATCTCAATTTCTCTCTCTCTCTCTCTCTCTCTTGTTTCTCACTCTAGTTTCCGGGAGCGACTGTAAAACCCTAACCTAGAAGCAGCAGCAGCGAATTCGAAAGACAACCAAATGAGGGGTTTCTCAGTCGTCGGCGACTCCTCTCACCCCACTACCATTTAAGGAATTTACTTTTTTTTATTTATGGATATTACTAATTTTGCTTATAGGACAAAATAGGAAATGTATCAGAACCAAAGAGAATCGTTTTACTTTTGGTGCACACGTCAGCAAGACATAATTTTCGGAAAAGGCGGGATCCATTTTCGGGGGATCCTAAGAATCCTTGGTCGTAATAGTTCATTGTACATGATGCAGTCAGTTTTTGTTAGGTATTATTTTATTTAATTTTAAATTTTAAATGAAATGATTGTACGATGAATAGTCATAATCACGGAATTCTTACCATCCCCTTTTTGAATCCTTTTCCATATTTTTCAGCCATTTTCAAAACAAAATAAGATTATTCTATTAAAATGTAAACCCTGTATTTTGGTTTTAGTAGATATGTTTTTGCTCACAACGCCCCAAGAGATGGTGATGTAATGTTAATCATTTACTTATCAATGTTAAATAAGTTCAAATTTTGTATTAAAATGTAGAGATAATTATTTTTTATTATTACGATGAATGATCGTTTATAAGATTTTCATTTAAAAATAAATCATTAAACTATAATAAAAAAAAAATTCATTAAACTATAATATTAAGCGACGTATAAAATTAGTACTTAATTTTCAATCCATTCTTAGTTCAATCAATTAAACGCTTTTGTTTCTTACATTTTCACTTTGATTCCAAAATTAGGTAACTAAAATTTATTTATAGAAATTTATTTATTTTCTATAAATAGTACTTAACGCTCTGCCCTAATTTGGTAATATTGGGGACCACACATCCAGAAGAGTTTATCCTGTCTGAACGTTTAGGGTAATCAGTAGGCCACTTTTGCTTTTGTCGCATCAACCATGTCCACATCATTATTTTATGGAAACCTATCCTCTTTTAGGATTGACGTTGGATGTGCGGCTCCTCGCAGAGCACGTCTGCCTTCCTGAACCATCCATATTGGCGGAGTTGGAAGACATCTTTCAATGTGATCGTTACACGAAGTGGTACATCATGTGTTTTTATATAAATATTGAATTATATGTGTTAAAAGGTTAATAACTTAAAAATTAAAAAATTTCACTATGTAGACATCGAAATTTCAGTAAAAAAAAAATGTTCACCAATGCATTAAAGTTTTGACGTGTCAAGGCATACATGGCATACGCCACGTGTTGTACAAATTGTACACATGGCGTGTGACTCAACAAAATAGGAAGAAATACCCTTGAAGGATTAAACAAGTTTTTCTTCTCATTTTGGGCAATGACAAGGCAAGCACACTTCAATCCATTACGGATCAAAACAAGTTTTTCTCATTTGGGCAATGACAAAGCATACACATTTCAAGTTTAAAATGGTGTTAAGTGGGAAATTAGGCCATAAGTTACACCACTTCAATTTCAATATTGCATTAAGTGGGAAATTAGGCCATAAGTTAGACCACTTCAAGTTTAAAATGGTATTAAGTGGGAAATTAGGCCATAAGTTACACCACTTCAATTTCAATATTGCATTAAGTGGGAAAATTAGGCAATGGTGCTTGGAAAGGAAAAAAATATTTTGTGGTGGTGATTCATTCTCAAAGCCTATAAATAGGCTTCTCCATCAAGGTATCAAGCATCAACCAATTCACAAATACATTTCTCTACTCCCAAATTGGAAGAGAATTCCCCAAATCCTTGAAGCTTTGAAACTCCAAAGCTTCCAACCATCCAAATTCCCAAGAAAAGCCAACACACACCAAAACCAATTCACAAATACATTTCTCTACACACCAAAACCTTGAAGCCTTAAAGTTCTAAAGCTCTCAAGAAAATCCCGAAGGATCAAGAAAGCACTCTTCGTTTCTTCGTCAAATCCTCCTTCAAGATCAAGCCCAAAAGCCCTTGAAGAAATCCACACAACCAACTCAAGATCAAGCCTCGACGGCCCTTGAAGAAAGTGTTCATTGTTCATCAACTGTTCATCCTAAGATCAAGCCCCAACGGCCCTTTGGATCAACAACCTCAACAAATCCACACATCCAATCGTTCTTCAAGATTAAGCCCAAAAGCCCTTGAAGATCCGCTCATCCATCAACCTTCAAGATCAAGCCCAAAAGCCCTTGAAGAAATCCACACAACCAACTCAAGATCAAGCCCCGACGGCCCTTGAAGAAAGTGTTCATTGTTCATCAACTGTTCATCCTAAGATCAAGCCCCAACGGCCCTTTGGATCAACAACCTCAACAAATCCACACATCCAATCGTTCTTCAAGACTAAGCCCAAAAGCCCTTGAAGATCCGCTCATCCATCAACCTTCAAGATCAAGCCCAAAAGCCCTTGAAGAAATCCACACAACCATTATTCAAGATCAAGCCCCGACGGCCCTTGAAGAAAGTGTTCAACCGTTCATCAATTGTTCATCCTTAGATCAAGCCCCGACGGCCCTTTGGATCAACAACTCATCCACAAACCTACACCCTACGAAGATAGAATCAGAGGACCAAATTAGAGAGAGATCGTAACCCCAAAATCATAAACACAAAAATATTATTTTGTACACGTTATTCTGGTTTCTTGTTTCAAGGAATCTTTCGTGTTCACACACTAATTTCTTAAAAACACATGGTGTACTATCCGTATTCCCGTCTCAACTAAAAATTTATCCAATGTTGGGAACCACCCCACTTGAATTCCTGGGATTAAAAATTCTTAGATCGCTTTGATGTATTTTAAAAATGATTAAAAATATTTTTAGTGAAAATATTTTTAAAATAAATTCTTAGTAAAAATTTCAATAGATTTTGAAAAATATTTTAAGTGTTTACTATAAGAAACACATGTTTTTGCAAAAAGTACATATATAGTGTTTCCTGCAATAAGCACTAAATATAGTGCTTCTTCCAAAAAAAACACTTACACCATCTCCAATCCTTGGGCCAAAACCTAAAATTTTTAACCTAAAAACTTTAGGTTTCAACACAAAAACAGTTTTTCTCCTTCAACATTTATGGGTTAAATTTTTAGCCCGACAGTATTAAATAATGAATTTAGAATAATTTTTTCTTAAAGTAACTTATAAAAAAATTATGTGGACTATCCTAATTTAATTTTATGAACATTTAAACCTAAAAATATTTAAATTCCGATAAATATTCAAAAATCTCTAAACTGGCACTATGAAAATCATGGAACACTATGAAATAATATGAAACATATAAAATATATATTTTTTAATTAGTTTAGCCGTTAGAGTTAAACTTAGACCATTAGATCTTTTGTTTTACCGTTGGATTTGATCATATTAAATCTTATCCGTTATATTCAATAAATTTATAAATATAAAACTAAAAAAATTACACGTATATGGTGGCCCAGCTCCACTAACTCAGGGGAATCCTGGGCTAAATTTGCTCTAGAAATGAGTTTTGGGTTAAAACTCATATTTTCTCTAAGCGTTAAAGCAAGTTGGGGTAAGTTTAGAACCTAAAATTTGACTTTTACTTCAGGGGGTTGGAGTAGGTCTTAGACCATCTCTAATGATAACCTAAAACCTAAAAATATTTAGCCCATAAAATTTAGGTTTTAGCCCAAAAACAACTTTTCTACTCCAACTTTTCTGACCTAAAATTTTAGCCCTAGATTATCAAATAATGAATTAAGGCTATTTTTTTAAATTAACTTTAAAAAAAAAAAATTATGTAGACTATCATAAATTAATTTTATGAACATTTTAACCTAAAAATATTTAAATTCCGATAAATTTTGAAAAATCACTAAATCAATACATGAAAATCAAGATAAACCACATAAACTTAATACCAACGACATTTAATAAACCACATAAACTTAAAAAATAAAAAAGACAATTAATAAACCATATAAACTTAATACAATCGAAAACTCATAGACTAAATAAACTTAATAATGATATCCACCATCTTGACTTGGTGATAGACTTGGGTGATAGTCTTGAGATGAATCATCATCTTGAAATATACTCCTTGTGCCATTCCTTCGTAAAATTTCCTTTTGCTTACCATGTAAGTATCTCTTCCTCTCTGGAGTGTATTTGTCGAGGTCCTCCATTATCAAATTAGTTTCGTACCTTTCTTGCTCCCTATCCCCTTCTTCCTTCATGGCCAAAAGCATTTGGGCCGATTCTTCTTGCCGACGACACTGGTTTTCGTTCATTATTGCCATTTTGCTAGCAAATTGTGCACGTGTCGGATCTTAGGACTTCCCTTTTCTCTTTACTTCCTTTTGCTTATCTCTACCCGGGGGCCTTGCAAAAGAAGAAGTTGGGGTCATTTATTTGACACCTTCATTGTCGACAAAATTCACACCTTCATTGACATCGTTTAGGGGTGGGGCTTCATTATGAAATAATCTTCCACATTGTTGGTTCGCATCGGTTCCCCACCTCGGACAATCCTTGAGGATGTTCCAAGCATGATGCAACTTAAAAGCTTGATTTTTTGGTGTAGTTCTTGTCTTGTAAATTGCCATTGTTTTGTCACCCTATGCAACAAATACATAAAAACAATTAGTTGCAAAATGCTATTATGTACATGACAACTAAAATATCAACAAATAAACTCACAATTTTTGAAGCGCCCCTTCTACTAGGCATGTCAACCATGGCTCTCTCCAAGCTTCCTTTCCACAAAGTGCACACTTTGTTGATAATCTTCCACCGATCATAAACACCACCAACTTCCCTTCGACCGGCGTTGGAGTTTTCCTGGAACTTATCAACGATTTTACCCCATAAAACCTTTCTATTTTGATTGGTGCGGACAGCACCATCTTCGCTAATCGAAATCCATGTCAAACATAAAGCAATATCTTCGTCAAAGGTCCAATTATGACCTCTAACATGCTCTTTTGCCATCTTGAAAATTCTAGAAATGAGAATAAATGGTATAAAGAAAAATTGGAAGAATTGTAGGAGAAAAGTGAGTTTTGTGTGGATGTTTGAACAAATACATAGGTATTTATAGAGTTTTTGGTTGAATTTTAAGTTAAATAATTTTTTAAAATTATTCTAGCCGTTGGATTTAAATTCGGACCGTTAGATCTTTTTTTTACCGTTATATTTAATTATATTTGATCTAAGCCGTTGGATTCAATAAATATATAAATATAAAACTAAAAAAAAAAAATTGAACCTGGACCGTTGGATTAACCAACGGCCCATTTAAATGTCACCGTTGGATTATAAAAAGTAGCCGTTGGGCTGCTTTTTGCATTGACTACTGAGGGAACACCCTCACGTGGGGCTGTCGGTTGGCTGAAGATGCCTCGTGCATGGGCGAGTCAGGAAAGGGAACTGGGCTTCACAGCCCCAGTTTCAATCTCAGTTGGTGGGGCCCATTTTGGTTTGTGGCTTAAAACTGGGCTGGTATTTGACCCTCAAATGAGTTTTAGATTTTAGGTTAATTTTGGGTCATGGGTTGGAGTGGATTTTTGGGATTGGGGTGGGTGGGGGGGGGGAAGGGGAAATTTTAGGTTATAAGTCATCATTGGAGATGGTCTTAGTGTGACATCCCACATCGCCTAGGGGAGTGATCCTTATATGTATATTCTCATCCCTACCTAGCACGAGGCCTTTTGGGAGCTCACTGGCTTAAGAACTCCGAAGTTAAGCAAGAAGGGGGCTAGAGCACTTTCAAGATGGGTGACCCACTGGGAAGTTGCTTGTGAGTTTCCAAAAACAAAACTGTGAGGGAATGGTAAGCCCAAAACGGACGATATCGTGCTACGGTGGTGGAGCGGACCTGGTAAGTGATTCGCCCCGGGCTGGGATGTGACAATTGGTATCAAAGTCTAACCCTAGTCGCGTGTGTGCCGACAAGGACGTTGGGCCCCTAAGGGGGGTGGATTGAGACATCCTACATCGCCCAGGGGAGTGATCCTTATATGTATATTCTCATCCCTACCTAGCACGAGGCATTTTGGGAGCTCACTCGTGAGTTTCCAAAAACAAAACCATGAGGGAATGGTAAGCCCAAAACGGACAATATCGTGCTACGGTGGTGAAGCGGGCCCGGGAAGTGATCCACCCCGGGCCGGGATGTGACACTTAGTGCTTTTGTACTCAAAATCACCTTTATCAAAAATATTTACGCTCGTTTTAAAAACACTTTCAAATGAGTTCTTAATCTCTTAAGAAGTTGTAGGATATTTCTACTTACAATTTATGAAATTTTTTGAAGGCCTAAGTCCCAATTTTGTACAATTGTTAATAATTCGTAAGTTATTTATGAAAATGTTCTTCTGTGCGGAAAGCCATCCTACCACGTTACTTATTCGCATAAAATACAAATATAAAGAATTTTACTTGAGGGTTTTTATGATGTTTTGAGTATTGAACACTTCTAAATTTTTAATAGTTAAATATTAAAAATTAAAATCAACGATTAAAAAGTTTAAATATCATATACTTTGAAACATCATATAGAATTTTTCCTTTCTAAAAACAGATCCACCAAAATGAGCTCATGGAGATCCTAACGTTGAGGTTACCTCTTTGTGTGTGTTTAATACATGACCGTTTGGACTTTGGAGGCAATAGACACACGGATCTTTCAATTAATTTTCGGAAATTACATAGAACAGTGCTATTTAGGGGTGGGATTTTTTTGCCAAATTACTATACCAACTGAATTACCAACCGTACCATACCAAAGTTATGCCAAAAAATTTGTACCATTGATAATGGTACGGTATTTGTACCGTACCATATATTTTTGATACGGTAATGGTATTCAAAACCATTACCAACGGTATACTGTACCGTACCACTACTATTAATATTATATTATTTATTTATTCATTTATATATATTTAGGTATTATTATCATTATATATGCACTTTATATTTTTTTTCCTAGTCATTTATCCAATCAACTCACCCTCTAACCTCTATTTTCCCAATAAAAAAACTTAAGCCTTCTTGTGCTGCGACTCTTCATCTTTTCACTCATATAGCCACCGACTTCAGCTCTGTTGCTCCAGTTCCGATGACTCTCTCTCTTCGGAGTCCATCTCATCTTCTCTTTCATCAAATTGGGATGTCTTTCTCTCTGACTTTGTCTATTAAGTTAATTTTTGTACAATTTTAAAGAATGTAGATATGGAGTTTAGGAATCTTTGTACTATTTTTTTTTAGGGATATTGGGTTCTTTCAACAATTCTTCCATCTATTTACTTCTTGTTTCTTAAATGAATCTCTATAAAATTCTCATAATTAAATAAAAAAAGTTTTAAAAATCCAAAGGGAGTGGCCAAAACACGTTCGGGCCCTGAATTGGGTTGGAAAAAACAATCAAATTTTGGCCCAAAACAAAGTGGTAATTACCATTACCATACCATGTCAACCAAACTATTTGGCATGCTGAAATTCGGTATACCGAAAGTTTGGCACGATAATGGTAATAGATTTTGTCATACCAAAAGTTTGGTATGGTAATTGGTAGATGGGTTTTGGTACGTTAATTGTACTAATACCACCCCTAGTGCTATTCACACACCTATTTTTAACTTTAGCTCACTCTAATTTTTAACCGTAGGATCGAATGAGTTACATTAAGAAAGAGAATTCTTGAGCTTAGAAATTAAAACATGAGATGTGTGTGTAAACTAGAGTGGATAGCACCACCAATTATCTAATATTGATGATACTATTTTATGGGTTTTGTTGTTTCAAACTTGACTGCACAATTGCAACTCATGATTTTGATGGGTTTTGTTCATATTTCATTGTTTTGCACTAGTTGGTTGTACCTTGTTTCTGCATCTTCCATATCTAACTTCACTAACATTATTGGTGTGAGCAAAACAAGACCTTAGAAATTCAAGAGAATTGGAGTAACAGAAGTAGCGCTAAAGAAGATGACACTTTAAATGTTCAAAAGCAAGAACATTAGGTAAGAGCAACAAAGGGCACTGGAAATTAAACTTAGATTCCTCCTAAAACCCTTAAAAATCAGTAACACCGAAAAACCAACAAACCGCCGCACATAAAACCAATGTAGGGTTCCCGGTACATGTGTGTCCGTATGGTTCAGACAAACTGAACAATATTTACTTGTTGAAACATTGTTTTTGAGAGGTAGAAAGACGTCAGTTCAGAGAGAAAGTTTCTCCCCGTTCGTCGCCCCCATCTCTTCATTTCCTTTTCTTTCTAAGGCTATCTTTGTAACATGGGAACAATGATCGAAGAAATGGATAGCAAGCTGAGAAATTCACCCGATCAGACTTAAACTTAGGCCATGCCTTCGAAAGCAATGGATTTACCACTTATCTGCTGTCCCAGAGGGACTAGAACCATTGTGCAGGTGTGACTGAAACGTAGGGCTTACAACGGCTTTCTACTTTTATCATTGGATTTTAAAGTTCATTGAGCAGGATCGGAAGACACGCATCTTTTACGTACAGTGAACACCATGACACTTTTTAAGCCATTAATTGAAGAGCAAGCAATGGCTAGGATTGTATCTAGTTAAGCTGCAGAGAGGCTGATCAGTTTTGTGGTAAATTTGGTCTGTTCATGACGTACACAAAAGGTCAAGGGTGTTTTCCTTCGTATGGCTTTGGTTACTTGTCTTCTGTGGGTTTTGACCACTCTTTGTAAAAGTTGGTTATTGTGCAGTGGATGGTTTTTTGTTTTCCGGCTGGAGAACCCAATTTATGTGGGTGATTCTATCTGCCGAAGAACAAAGAACTTGGAGATATGTTTCTGTCAAAATCTTGGATTCGCCACGCCCAAAAACAAGAAGCAAGCGTTGGAGGTACGTCTAGGGATGGGGGAGAAACTGCGAGCTTAAGTATCCATGGTTCTTAAGCTATGAGTTTCAAGTCTAGTAATCCGTTTCTCATGGTCAAAATGCAACCATCATACATAGCAATTCACTTGGTAAACTTCCTCGCGGTTTGTACAATCCCAGTTCATATTGGAATATGAATTAGGAATGAAACAGCTTAAGGAGCAACAGAACTACATAACAACCCCCTTTTTGGTTTGTTTTTATATTTTGTTTGTGATGTTTGCAGAGACTATCTGTACCGTTTGTTAAGCAATATGTCTTTGAATGCAAGAGTCTATGATGGTTGGAAAGCATTTGTGCGCGAAAATCGTCCGAAAGTAGGGAATGCTTGTGTGATTGAGCTGATAGTAAGAGCCGCACTCGTAAAGTCACATTCAAGGTTGGCATGTGCCGTGCTTAAGACACATAGTGATACATTAAACAAGACATAAGATATTGTAGTCTCTGTGAACACTACTATTAATTGTCACGTGTTAATAAACTTCACCCTTCTTAACTTTGTTGTCATATAAACTTAACATATGTCAATCAATGATAGAAGTCACAGAAGGACTCTTTATCTTCCCTATACACGAGGACTTCCATGACAAGGACCACAGGTGGGTTGACAAAACAACGCTTCCAAGTAAACCACCATGGCACATAGCGCTAAAAAAGTCTCAATTCTCATGACGATCTGATTAGCTATTCATCATCGGATCAAACTCATTGCAGTATGAACAATTAGACATGATGCCACTAATTAACAAGCTCAACAAGTTTAAAGTAGCAAGCTTTCTTTTTCCCGTCTCTCTCTTCTTGTAGAACAGGAGCAATTGAAAGGAATTTGAATCTCCTTGTGATATAAAACTAAATCAACCTCCTGACAGGCAAAAAAATCAAGACAGACATAAACCGAAAAATAGTTCCTCAGAAACCCTAACTTTTCTAGTGTGATCACTAAATTATTGAGGGGCTATGTTTAGCCTTTTCGTTGGAGATGGTGATGAATATGACTGAGATGCATACTATACAATGACTAAAAACCATACATCAACATCTTCACCGGTAATGAACAAGCCGATATCTAATACATGGTAAATTCCAATATCCGCGAATCACAGTAAGTGGGAAGATAATAAAGCTTCCGTTGCCAACGGTAGTCGTCTCACGAACAATCAGGCTGGCTACCCCTCGTGATAAAACCATAAACAAAACGTAAAGGAACCCCTTTTGTGAAGGCGAAGCAAAGCAATCACAAAGCTGTGTCGGGAAATAAAAACATATTCAAGTGCATGTCGAAACAGGGAGTAGCGTTGGCTTTGAAGACGCTGTAAACAAGGCTTTGAAAACTTCAACTTTTGCGGTAACACCCGCATACTTTCTGAATCTTTTGCACCGTCAGACAGAAGCCTTTGCGTCATGCTCAGCACTCGCAGGAGGTTTGGCATCAGATTCTCCAGCAGCGGATGGTGGTTGATCAGCAGTTTCGTCCTCTGTGTCACTATCATCATTCTCTGCTGGTAGTACAAGACGGTTAATTCAGTGATAAATTGTACGCTAATCTGCAGTAACTAGTCCACTTCCAACAAACAAGATCATGCAGCTAGAATGGACTATATAGATTGTGAAACTCACCATCAAACTTGCCAAGAGCGTCAGCACTCGAGCCACCGCCACCCATGTTCAACTTCTGAAATAACAGAACGCAAGAAATTGTTTATCGTAATAAATAATTTAATATAAACAATCCTATAGTCAGGTGATGGTATAGCTACTTATACTAGTATAAACAATTCAACAGTAAGGCGATAGTATAACTACTTACAGACATATCAAAGTCCCCAAAGTTCATATTGTTTCCAAGTCCCCCGAGGTTCATATTGTTTCCGAGTCCTCCAAAGTCCATATTGTTTCCGAGTCCTCCAAAGTCCATATTGTTTCCGAGTCCACCAAAGTCCATATTATTTCCAAACCCACCTGGACCTGGAAACCAGAATTAAAGCCAAAAGCATACAATCAGAATTCCTCAAGGAAACTATGACAATACAGATAGAGATTTAGAAAGGATGAGAAACACTCACCGCCTTCGTCACCTTTCACTTCTTCAGGCTCCTCATCTTCATCAACCCATTTATCCCAATCCACTTTCAGAAAAATAGGAGCTTTTCCCTGCTGTTTTATCAACCTGCTCCACCATTTTTCCTCAGCTTTTTTCACTAGGTAACAGATATTTCTCAAGCCAACACTAGACTTGGTCTCCTACAAGTAAAACAATAAGTTAGTCCCATAATTGATTACCGTACGATATCCTAGTAAAATGAAATAAATCCATGATGGTTATGGCGAGAAAATTACGTTTACATCAATCTTGTCATAGAGATCAAGGTCAACTTCATAAGGTGTCTTCTCTGGTCCAACAGTAGCAGAGAACAAAAACTTTCCTTCAGGCTCCAGTTTAAGCTTTACATCTTGGGCATCCGGCAAGTCAATAGTTATGTAGACAATATCAGACCTCTGGGCCCATTTCACATTAGGATGTCGGCTGAAATGTAAACGTTTAAATGAAAAATTAGTAAAGATTAAAGTACAAAACAATTGAGGTAAATCATATACTCCAGAACAAAAAGCTTTTAGAAATATAAACTTAAAATATTATCCATAATGCTAGCAACTTCTTCTAACACACTTACTTTCAACTTTCTAATATCATAGTTTTTTTTTTTTTTTTCACTTCTGCAATCAGTACCGTCCAATCTTTGAAATTTTCGTTAAATTGGATGGTAGAGTGTAGAGCCTACAAATGTTAGGCAGGCTGCTACAAGGATAGTAGACCCAAAAGTTCCATCTTACCCGCCAATTGCTAAATGTTAAATTTCTTGAACTACACAACATATGCCAAATACCCGAACAGTTAGAGAACACTGGACATTCGTTGTACTCAATCTGCATATATCCCAGGACCAAGAAAGTTATGAAGCAACATAAATGAAACTGTACAGCAGGTGTACAGCAGGGAACAAAGACTATGAAACTGGCTCTCAAGTACTGTAAGACAAATCAGACTAGCATTCATCAAACCAAAGCTTGTAGCTACTAGCAATTAGTTGTTAAAATCCTACACTAATCAACCGTTCCTGCACATCTATCTAGCTTTATTCGCATCCCGTCAATAATAAAACGCGTTCAAGCACATAGTTGCAGCTTGCACAAATAAGGCATTTTAAGTGTGATAAACAGAAAAAGGAAATGGAAACAAGAGTTTAGTAAAAATGGGAATAGATAAAATAAAGCCGAAAAAGAAAGACCGGCACAACAATTGCACAAATTAACTAGCTTTCTACAACATACAAAAAAGAGTGAGAAATCTAATTCAGCAATTCCCTTCCTAATTAGGTCTGGTATTAATTGAAACAAAATCTCAGTAAATCCTTTGAAAAATAAAACTCATAGCCCCTGTTTGGTTGCAGAGAAAACGAAAAGGAAAAAAGACAATATATTTCCATTCAATTACTTAGTTAAATCAAATAACAGGTAATTTCCATGAAACGAAAAACAAATCATTCAGAATTAAAACCCTAAACCTCTACTGAACCCAACACACAAACCAAGGCGTCTACACAGATTCAAGTTTCCATATTCACAGATAACTCAATTTCCATCACTTTCTCAGCAACCAAACAGAAAATAACTGAAAAGGTAAAGACGAAAAATTGGAAAACCTAACTCAAACCCTATGCTTCTTATGCAACCCCAAAAGAAGAAAAGAAAAATATCGAAAGTAAATGTAAATTAAAAGAAAACAGGATCTAAGATCAACACCTCATATCGGCGTATCGATCCTTTGCTCAGAAACAGCGTTTACTTCGCACTCAGAGAGAGAGAGAGAGAGAGAGAGAGAGAGAGAGAGGACGGAGTGGTTTATAGAGGAAAGGAAAAGGAGTTTTAGTGTTATTTATAGATTTCTGGACGGTAAAAGTTTAACGAAAACTAACGAAAAGTTTAAAAATAATGAATAGTATTAAGAAAATATATAAATGTAATTTTTTTGTTAAAAGTGAATAATATTGAGAATGTTTTGTTAAAACTTTCTAAAATTTAGTATTTTACACATTTATTTTTATTTTTCAGACAAATTTGTTAGTTTTTTACATTAATTTTTTTTTTAATTTATTCATTTCAACAGCTAAAATTTAAATTTTTTTATAAAAAAGTAAAAATTGATGCGAATTCTAGTCTTACATTTTGTTTTGTTTTTTGTCAACAAAAACGTAGTTTTGGATTAGATGGTGCCGTGTGTCTCCATGCTTTGTGCAAGTTTTAGATATTTTGAGGTGGGACTTGGTTGGGTGCTACCTCACCGTTGGGAGGGATACCTGAATGGTGTCATTGTCAAGACTCAAATGCTGGCTTTGTTGATGCTTTTCCAGGGACCGGGAGTGTTCATCAGTTTACTCACACGTTGCAGATTGAGGCGATGATTTGTTTCTCTATTAAAAAGACGATACAATGTAGTTTACTAAATATAATCTTCATAGCATTTTACCGTCTTTTTAATGTAAATGTCAATGTCATGTGGACTGAGTTTTTCTTGGCCTTCATGACATTTACATTTCTTGGTCTTCATGTTTAGATTTAGGCTCATTATCGATAAATTATCTATCGTTTCTTTCATAAACAATGTTATTATATTTCTTGTGCTTATGACAAGAATCGCTCATATTGTAAATCATTATATGGAGATTATGTCTAAAAATTTAATTATAATTATAATAAATAGATAGACAGTTCGTAATATTTTTATCAATACTGACCATTTGGTCTAGGTGCATTTTTGTTCACCATTCTCAATTGGTGGTAATGCTCACCACCTATTTATCACCGTTAAATGAATTTAAATTTTGAAATTTGTATATATCCACTACACAGATTTCAAATTTAAACTCTTATAACGGTGATAAGTAAGTTGGTGCTCTAACTTGAAAATGATAAGCAAAAATATTCCCATTTAATTGTGTCCTATTTGACGACTAAAACGATCTCTTATATGCACATCTCAAATTTATATTTGGAAAACCGACTACCCCGTCCCTCCCTGCTCCCAATGGAGGAGGATTCTACCCTTCCATCCCCTCCTATTTGAACAGTCACGGTTAAACCACGTCAACATCTTATATTGATTTTTTTATATAGATAATAAGATAAAAAACAATGTATAAGATGAGAGAATGAAAGAGGATGAAAATAGGAGGATAAATAATCCTCCTCTACCCCCAACAACAAAAAGAGCAAAAAAAAGTAGATACAAAAGGGCTTCCCACTCTTAGAGTGTCATGGGCATGGAATATGGCCAACTTGGAGTCCTTGTTACAGAAATGCACCTCCCTCGCGTGCATCAAGCAGCTCCAAGCGCACCTTCTTACCAGTGGCAAATTCCAATTCTACCCCTCCCTCACCACCACACTCCTCGAGCGCTGCGCCCTCTCCCCCGTCGCCAACCTCCCTTACGCCACAGCCCTCTTCCGCCACCTCCAAAACCCTTCCACCAATCAATGGAACGCCGTCGTTCGAGGCCTCGCCCAGAGCCTCCAACCCACCCAAGCCATCGCATGGTACAAGACCATGTCCCAAGCTTCCCAGAAAATCGACGCCCTCACGTGCTCCTTCGCTCTAAAGGCGTGCGCACGGGCATTGGCTTTCTCTGAGGCAATGCAGATTCACTCTCAGATTGTACAGTTCGGATTTGGAGCCGACGTGCTGCTGCGAACCACTTTGCTGGACGTCTATGCGAAAGTGGGTGATTTGGGGTTTGCACAGAAGGTGTTTGATGAAATGGGTCAAAGAGATATTGCTTGTTGGAATGCTTTAATTTCTGGGTTGGCTCAGGGGAATCGACCCACTGAAGCTATAGCTTTGTTTCAGAGAATGAGCGAGGAAGGGGGTTTGAAGCCTAATGAAGTCACGGTTCTTGGTGCGCTCTCCGCCTGTTCGCAATTGGGTGCACTCAAAAGAGGAGAGAAAGTACATGCCTATATAATGGATGAGAAGCTTGATATGCACGTCATTGTTTGCAATGCGGTTATTGATATGTATGCGAAATGCGGCTTTGAGGACAAAGCATATTGGGTGTTTGAGAATATGAAATGTGGGAAGAATCTAATAACGTGGAATACGATGATTATGGCGTTTGCTATGCATGGCAATGGTGACAAAGCACTTGAGCTTTTCGGACAGATGGATAAAAGTGAGGTGTGCCCAGATGCAGTGTCGTATCTTGCTGCTTTGTGTGCCTGCAACCATGCCGGGCTGGTGGCAGATGGGGTCAGGTTATTTAATTCGATGGCGGGGCATGGGGTTGCCCCTAATGTTAAGCATTATGGAACTGTGGTTGATTTGCTGGGAAGAGCTGGGCGTATTCAAGAGGCTTACGAGATTATAAATTCTATGTCTATGTTTCCTGATGTGGTACTCTGGCAAACTTTACTTGGTGCTAGCAAGACTTATAGGAATGTAGAGATGGCAGAACTGGCGTCTCGGAAACTGATTGAGTTGGGGTCTAAGGGTTGTGGTGATTTCGTGTTGTTATCAAATGTTTACGCGGCTCATGAGAGATGGGATGATGTAGGCAGGGTGAGGGAGGCCATGAAGAAAAGGGATGTGAAGAAGATACCGGGTTTTGGATACATAGAAGTGGAAGGTATGATACACAAATTCGTGAATGGTGATCAGAGCCATACTAATTGGCGTGAGATGTATGCAAAGCTGGATGAGATCATGTTCAGGATTAAAGCCTATGGATATGCGGCCAAGACTAATAATGTGCTGCATGATATAGGGGAGGAGGAAAAAGAGAATGCATTGAGCTACCACTGCGAGAAATTGGCTGTGGCGTTTGGTTTGATTAGTACCAGTGAAGGGACACCAATTCAAGTGATTAAGAACCTAAGAATATGTGAGGATTGCCATGTTGTGATCAAACTTATTTCGAAGGTTTATAACAGGGAAATAATTGTGAGGGATCGAGCCCGGTTTCACAGATTTAAAGAAGGATTATGCTCTTGCGGAGATTATTGGTGACATTCATATGTTATAAACTTATAAAGCAAACTGGAGATTTGAAATAAGTGATTTCCAGTTAATTTGAAGAGACGTTCTGAAAGAACATATCCCTTCTCTGGTGTTTTGATACTGTTCCAGTGACGGTTAGTAATTTTTTCAACTTGTTTTAGTCCAAATCAGTCATTAGTTGTACACTTCATTCCCAAGGATTCAGGGAAGATAAGTTTGAATGGATCGCCACTGCTGTTAAGCCTTCTCTAGTGACTGGTGAGACACCTGTAACTGCAGCACCGCACAAACACACTTTTGCTATACATGGTTGTCTCAGATTTGGGGTGGTAAAACCCTGCAATGAAAAGTTAGATTTTACTCCGTATATCTCTTGTTGATCATACGTAACCACTGTATGGCATGGTATGAGGCAGACAAATTGTCTAGCCAAAATGAGAACTCACCAGCATGTGCTCTCAAGTGTAGAGGAATAAGATTGAGGGTTTGACGCCTCTCAGATGCCCCTCTGGACGTTTGCTTTTTGTTACAGTTAAGTCTCATTTGGAAGCTTATGACTGCATAAAAAAAGGGAAGGCATACCATTGTTTCAAGAATTTGTTGTAGGTTGAAGAACCTGTATCTCAGGTGATCATGATGCGTAGCGTGCACAGCATTTGGCGCTGAAGTGTGCGTTATACCTAGTGTTCGGACAGGGTTGTGCCAACATACTATGATTCCTATACATGCGTGGATAGCGTCATGTTGTTGATCAATTCGTTCTACCAGCTTGTGCAATGAGGCTTACCAGATTTTGTATGATGGTACCTTTTTCTCCTCTGAAAGCCTGCTCTTTCTGTTGATTATGAAGTGCATGACGGATGTGAGTTGCAAGGATGGTACCACCTTAAATTACTTCACACAGGAGGCCGAGATTAGGATCACGATCAAAGACAGGCCGGAAATGTTTATCACACCTTCAGGCTTCAGTTGTAATTATACTTGACCAACAGTGATGATGATGCAGTTTGATAACATAACACGTTGAAATTGCCCGAGAATAGAGCATTATACTTTAAACAAGTGTGTCTAATTTCTGATATAGTAAGAAGAATTCTGCAATCAAGCTAAATTTGAGATCGTGTTCGTTCGTTTAACTGAATTCTTTGAAGGCACATACAAACAAGTACATCGATGAGGTCTGGACAGGCCTCTTATGCCCCCTTAAAACCAGTGTTTAATAACAATGAACAAAATATGCTACAAATTAGACAGCCAGAATCTCACAATTACAATGCATAAGGCAGGTTGGTGGTTTTAACACAACCAAGCAAAGAGAAAATTACTGTCACAACCAGAAAAGGACTAACCCGAACGACAAAACCCTCCTGCTAGAGCCTGGAACAGAGCCTCGATGTCACGATTCTAATTCAGATTTCCATGAGTGACCGACGCCTCAGCAAAATAATTTCTCAGCGTGAAGTGAGCTTCAATTAGTAAACTGCTGTGATTCAACTATCTTTCATTGCCTTCATTGCCCTCGCTTCAAACCCACCTTCCGGTCTCTTGACAAGATCATACGGCATGTAGGTGCCAAAAAGTTTATCCCATATCGGGAAAAATGGCTGGGAATAGTTGTACTTCAAGCCTTGAAGTTGATGGTGTATGTCATGATAAGCAGTGTTGTTCTGGAATAAAAGATGGAATATATTACCAGGCAACCAAAGCCCACAGTGATCATCGACAGTTTTAATCACGGCAAAGCAGAAGAATATAACAGCCGTTCGTGCTGTCATCCCTGAGACTAGAAACGAGAGAGCCCCGCCAAAAGTGTCGAGCAAGAGACCCTCAAGTGGGTGATTATAAAGGGCTCCAATTGCATATGGAACAACGAGTCTGTGGTGCTGAGAGTGGACATGGCGATACAGAAACTTATTCTGATGCATGTAGCGGTGCACAAAGTACTGCCATGTATCCATTACTAGCATTGCGATAACAATCTGGACAATCTGCACAGCTATCGAGGGCTGAATTGTGACCCCAGAGATATTTGCCTTCGAGGTCAACTGTAGCAAAAATGCATGAACTTTTTAGTCAGAATATTAGTTGATAGAAAGGACCTTCCAAATTGGACATAGAGGTCCTAACAGTTTGCTACAAATATTGATATGAAATCAATGCAAGTTGAGAGAGTTGGGACGGCAAAGTTAGGAAGAACAGAAATCGGAAACAAATGTATTGGTCTTTTCCATCATTGGGGGGAATTAGACACTCCTATGAATAAAGACCTACTATGAGTCACAGATCGTAACAAAATATGGATTGGTTAACGTACAATTGTCTACGCTACATCACTTGTCCAAATTGCAGAGAAGGTAGACAATACACCTCATGTAAGACAGTAAAGCTACTGACTCCACCCATCAACCAACCAAGGCTTTCAATCTCAAAGCGCAGCCAGATCAACCACATTGACTATACACAATTGTAAGTTAAAAACTCTTCAACTTCTAAACAAAAAGAGAAAGGACAAACCCAAGTAAAACAAATATGAAAAAATAAAAAGCCATCTAAGATTAGTATAAATAAAAGCACTGGTAGATAACAGTCATCACATACTACAGCATATTGACTACATCAAAGTCTTCAGTAGTACATGACAAAGCTCAGTGATGACAACAAATCCATCCAGCTAGGTAAGGATGAATATTTATTAAGAGAAACTGCTTCTAACTCACCCACATTGAAAACGATAGGTGTCATCGCTCACATTGTGCTCTGCACATCAATGTTGTCCAGATTTTAAAACATATCTTATAACCTAGATCTCAAAAACATGCATCCCACGAATATCAGTGTACCAGCAGAGTACCTAAGGAACTGTTATGAATTCAAAGAATGTCTAACATGAAAACATGAGCATCCTTTCAGACATTTTTATGTTTCATTTCCATGTTTCACTGTCTCATGACTAAAAACAGTAGAATTAACAGGTCTCTTCTGTAGTCTCATTTGGTAGGTATGGAAGGTAGCTGGTGTGTGAAGACGCTCCTTGTCAAAGGTTTGATTATTTATCTATTTATTTTTTTGAAGAACCCATTGGCAAAGGTGGTTGTAAAGTGCTTCACCAAATAATGCAATAAATACAGTTGAATACAAAATCTAGAATTGTAGGATCGCAAAATACACGGCATGCAATTGTACTGAACAATGATATGCATGAACAAAGACATCAAATGAGTGGGAAACTTGGAGACTGAGAAGGCATCAAGTTTAAAGCCAAAGTCTAGACGGAATCAAGGAACCAAGACAACCAAGACAAGATCAGGACATCATCAAGCCCTCAGAGACTTCAAGTCTAAAGTGTCTAGAACATGTCCATGATAAAGCCAAAATAGAAGGAGAAAGATCAATACATTGCACTAAGCAACTTTGTAAATTAGTGTATCTGAAGGCGATTCTCAAACAGCCTTCAATTGGATCATGTCTAATTCTTAAGAGCCATCACTCCATACTAATTCCAATAGTTATGCAGGTACATACCTATATCTATTTACATCTATGAACATGGATGAAAATGAAGCACATTCCGCATAAATTGGCATAATTGAGATAATGAACAAGTTGAAGTAACTGACCAAGAAGAGCCCCTGAGCAACGGTGGCCTGGACGAGCTGTTGAAGCAAAACACCCTTAACGACAGAGGGGAGAGGCATCGAGTTCTTCTCGTCTTCCTCTCTTCTTGTATGCAACCGGTAATTGTCCAAGGGCGGCAACAACTGGTATGCCCCCGCATACAACCAGTAAACCACAATTGGGGCAAAAGTCCCCATTACCTCATCACTCACATAACCTTCCCAGAACACCATTGCTTTTGTTCTTCTTTCGAAATTTGAATCCAATTGAAGCTTATATCATATATTAGTCCCCAAACAAAATCCACTACATTTACAGTTGAAGATCTAGAATTTGAATGCACATTCTCTGAACCCTGAAAATTAAAAATCAGGGAATAATAAAGGAATAAATGCCAGAGTTTCTGATTGTTTCCTGATAGTAATCAATCAACAATGCACAAGTTACTACTCTTCAAGTTTTCAAATTTTCCTTTTGGAATTTCTCGGAAACCATACAGAGCAGAGAAAGAATTTTACTTACCCAAATACATAAAAAACCACAAAGACATTGTAATCAAATTGAGAGCAGAAGAAGAAATAGGGGTTTGGACCGACTTACAGAGAATGTGGGTTCTCATTCAGATCTAAGGCCCTGTTGGCGCACAGCAATGCAGAAACTCTCTTTTGTCGTTGGCAGTTGTGAGATTCGAACGGATTTAAAATGTAGGAAAAAGGGTTCTGTGATCTTGTTTGGGAGACGAGAAAATTAATGTTGTTTGAATTTTCTCTCTCTTTCCCTGCTGCATTCTCTTTTTATAGCTACTACTATTTTCTTTTCTAAGAAAATAGAAAACTCTTGGTTTAAAAATACTCAAATTTTAAGTAAATTACACAAAATTACTTCAATTTTGGGTCGAACGACACTATCATAACTTATCTTTTAAAAATAACAATGTCATACCTCACCTTATGAATTTGTTCCAATGTCAGACATCCGTCAGTTTTTTTGTTAATTTCTCTGTTAAGTGCTGAAGTGGATAGAGACAGTGCCATTCACTAATCCAACTAGATTAAAAAATAATTAAATATATTTTTAATAATTAAATATTAAAAAATTAAAAATAATTTTTTTTTTTTATATAAAATTGTGGGATCCACCCTCACTCTCTCATTTCTCTCTCGCCTCTCTCTCTTCTCTCTCTATTCTCTCTCTAGGCACCTGCATCCCCAAAATTCCAAAACCCAGAAACCCTTCCCACCCGTTCCCCCCCCCCCCAACCTTTCTCCACCACCCTCTTTCTCTCCTCTCTCTCTCACACTCTTTCTTCTCTCTCTCTTTCTCTCTGGGCAACCTGCATCCCCAAAATCCCAAAACCCAGAATCCCATTACAAATCTCAAAACCAAAAATCCCATCAAACCTCCCAAAGCTCACAAAGCCCCAATTGGTATCCCTCTCCTTCTCTCTCTTCGCCATCGCCACCGCCTCCCTGGCCTTAGTGCCACCGTCGTTGGCGGAGGAGTTCGAGAAGGTGGCCCTACTCGACTTCGACATCATCCTTTCTATCCAAATGGTGCAGGGATTAGAGAAAGAGGGGGAGTGTCTTTGATTTGGGACTAGGGATTAGAGAGAGAAGGAATGGGTATGATTTGGGGGTGGGCTTGGGTGGGGAAAAGGGGGTGGGGAAGACGAACTGAGTTTTTTTTTTCAATTAATTTTTTTTTTTAAACTTTTCTGCTCAGGTCGAGGATTGATTTCGGCTCCAATGTCATCCTCGGCACCTCCTCCGTCACCCATGATGGGTTGTGCACCACCAACAATGCTGCCATGGCGGACGACGCTACACATGAGAAAGAGGGTGGTGGAGGAAGGTTGGGGGGGACGGGTGGGAAGGGCTTCTGGGTTTTGGGATTTTGGGGATGCAGGTGCCCAAAGAGGGAAAGAAGAAAGAAAGGCGAGAGAGAGAGAGAGAGAGAGAAAGGGTGGTGGAGGAAAGTTGGGGGGGGGACAGGTGGGAAGGGTTTTTGGGTTTTGGGATTTTGGGGATGTAGGTTCCCAAAGAGAGATAAGAGAAAAAGGGGAGAGAGAGAGAGGAGAGAAAGGGTGGATCCAACAATTTTATATGAAAAAATAATTTTATTTTTAATTTTTTAAATATCTAATTATTAAAAATATATTTAATTATTTTTTAATCCAGTTGGATTAGTTAGTGGGCCCGTCTCTAGCCATGTCAGCACTTAACAAAGAAATTAACAGAAAAACTGACGGATGTCTAACATTGGAACAAATTCGTAAGATGAGGTATGACATTATCATTTTTAAAAGATGAAGTATGATAGTGTCGTTCAACCCATAGTTGAGGTAATTTTGTGTAATTCACCCTCAAAATTTTCAAGCTTGCTCCGACTCAGCTCGCATAAGAACCAAGCTAAGCTTAACTCAAGCTCAAAAAAAAACTTAATCAAACTAAACTTGAGTACAATGATATTTTATTTGGCTCAACTCGTTTACAACTTTATTTTGAAAATAATACAATGACATTTTTATGTGGTGTATAGGGAGCAATATTTTTTAATTATTATTATTATTTTTGGAATACATACGAGATTTTTGGAACACATACAAGATTATCTATATTAAGTGGTGGATGAGTGGATTAAGCCTCACAATGAACTAACCACAATAATTTGATTTGAATTCACCTTTGGCGATAATTAAACTTTAGATTTTTCACCGTAGTACTAAGTGACAATTATTTTTAATCCTTGAAGTTTGTGTGATAATAAAGGTCCGTCAAGATCCAAACTTTTGGAAATTAAGAGAAGAGATAGTAGTGGTGCCAGTGGCGGAGCCAAGATTTTATAATAACGGGGTAATAATCTAAGCTCCAAAAAAGTAATTATACTTTCTTTTATATTGTCATGATGTGTTCTCATATTTTAAGAAATGTCATATCACACAAAGAAAAAATGGGAAAAAACTACTAATATAGAGCCAAGAAAGAAGACTATGAGTTAAACACACAATAAAGAAGAACAGAGGAAATCTTTTGTCAAATGTGGAGAGTGATTTTAAGAATGATTAATAAAAGTGTAGTGAGTTGTATGTTCTTTCTTAGTTCTTTACAAGGTTCAAAAGGAGATTGAGTTCAGGTATAAGATAAATCATAAGCATTTAGCTGGGTTATTGCGTTTGATCGAGGTTTAATTTAAGTTAGAGAAAAAGAGAGATATAGGAGAGAAAGAAAAAAAAATTACAAGAATAAAGAGTTGTGCTACAAATGGGAGAATGAGATAAAATAAGCTTGGAGTGGAGTAAGATAACTAAAAAAAAGCCCCAAAAATCACCTACAAATTAACAAGGGTAATACATTGAGTTGTTGGATTCCCCCTTTGTTGAAAATGTGTCCCAAAAGTTAATTATGAGATGATAATTAGCGGATATTTCACTTACTAAATTAATTTAGTTTAATTTAAAGGCAGGAATATTATTTAATGTCGTCTCATTAAATGTTTTAGTCCTCCACTGCTGGCTCACCTTCATCCCTCTAAAGACTTTTGGACCTCGTTTTAGTTGTTGAAGACATTAGGCCATCTCCAACCAAGGGCTGGCCAAAGGGCTCGTTTTAGCCCTCTGGCCCTCCAAGATTCTCCAAGATATTAATATTTTAATGAACAGTACACGGCCGTATTTGCCTCCGTCTCTAACCGAGGGCCAGAGGGTCAAAGGGCTCGTTTTAGCCCTGTCACAAAAAAACCGTCTCCAACCGAGGGCCAAACATAATTTATTATTTAAAAACTACTTCTTAAATTCAAATCTAACGACTAAGTGACGTCAGCTAGCCGTTGGTAGCTAACATCATGCTGACGTCAGCTACCCGTTGGATTTGAATTTTTCTTTTGCTATAAATAGGGTGGATATTGGGCTATAATTCACACAACTTTGAATTCAATCTCTTTCAATTCAATCTTTTTCAATTCAAGTTTGCAATGAATTCCAACTTTGGATCCTCTTCGGATTCCAACTGGGGGGGTCTTCATCCAATTCCAAATTGGAAGCAAAATGGGCGCAAATGAGACGAGAAGATTAAGGAAAAAAATGGAATTTAAAAAAAAAATGAAACAAATTTTGTAAAATAAAAGTTATAGGAAAAAAATAGAATTAAAAATAAAAGTTATAGGAAAAATTTTGTAAATAAAAAATAATAATAAAACTAAAAAAAAAAAAATCAAATGCAACGGCTAGCTGACGTCAGCTAGCCGTTGCATTTGAATTTTTTCTTAAGCATTCCTGTCGGTTATAATCGACAGGAAAACTGATTATTCTAGCCAGTCCAGCCCTCCAGCCCTCTCCGATTCCGTGGGGCCCTCTTAGATTCCACAGCCCTCTGACCAAACCCTCGGTTAGAGACGGTTTTCGGGCTATTTTTGGCCCTATGGACCCTTCGGTTAGAGATGACCTTAGTTCTTCTTAGTAACCATTGATAATTTCATTCACTTTCGAAATTTATTCATCTATAGGAAGTATTGACGATCCGTTATTTTTTGTTTCAATTTTTATTAATATATCCATGAGTACTCAAGTGCTAATGAGTTAGTAAATTAATATGACGCTAATCACTAATTTTGTTCACATACTATCTAAGTATTATATTTACAGCTGATTATGTCGTCTCTTTGTTTATGTATTCATCTAAAAATAATTTAAATTACGATGAACAAAATTAACTTGAGTTTAGAATGCAAAACACATTGTTTTAGCCAATTTAATTAAACTCATATATTCCAAAAGAAGAAAATTATCAACCAAGACAAAAATTAAGTACCACCAAATCATGGAAACCACCAAGCGGGCCCCCTAATATCTTAAACTCCAGTGCACAAATCGCAGTGCGAGTGCGAGAGCGAGAGTCGTAGCGAATCATCCAACCGCGCAACACCGTAAACCCGCCCAGCTTACCTCCCCGCCACGCTTTCACACACACGAAAGGAAACAAAATCCTTTGAAAATTAACAAGGAAACTTCTCATCCCCTCTCTCGCACTACAAAACTCCTCGTCCGCCCTTTTCCTCCTCTGACTATTCGCATTGACCACCACCTCCACCCACTCTCTCTCTCTCTCTCTCTCTCTCTTCCGCCTTAGGAGAGTCCTACTGTGTTTATGTAGGACTTTTCTTTTCTCTCTCTCAATTATCCACATCCCTCTCTCTCTCTCTGTTGTGTTTGATCGGTTGAAGTTTTTCGATTTTTGTTTGTTCGAGGGTCTTGATTTTGTTGTTGAGGAAGCGATGGTGACGGAGGACGATTCAGCCGCGCTTTTCTGTGACGGCCACTTTGCCGCGCCGGGGTTTCGGTTCCATCCCACCGACGAGGAGCTTGTCCTCTACTATCTGAAGCGGAAGATCTGTAAGAAGAGGCTCAAGATTGACGTCATCGCCGAGACCGACGTCTACAAGTGGGACCCTGACGAACTTCCTGGTATGATTTTCGTATGATTTTTGATATGGGGTTTGTGGATTTTAGAGGTTTTTCTGTGAAAGCATTGATTTTTAGTATGATTTTGGATTTGGGGTTTGTGGGTTTTGATTGTTTGGTTATTAATTTGGGTATTTGTTTTGGTTTTTTGAATCGGTTTTTGTGTAAGTCAAAAGTTTTGTGTTTATGATTGATTGCTGTAGAACAAGTGAGAAGAGTCTTGATCGTCGGGTCAACCCCTTGGATCAAAATCTAATTGGTGCATTAATTCTTAAAACCCTAATTTTAACTGTTTGGATCATTGCGGATTTTGGTTTTTTTGTTTTTAGATTGCTTTGCTTCTCTACTTGCTGTGTATTGGCTGATGGGTTTCAGAGTATTTTTTGTTTTGATGACTGGATTTCGCCATGTTGGATCGGATTGGTTTGACTTATACTTTGGTTATTGTTGATGGGTTTGGTTAACAGAGTTTTCATTCCTTTTCAGATTTGTTTTGGCACACACTTTCCGAAATTTGCAGGATGCTATGGTGATATTTTCTATGATCTAATCAAATAAACTGCTATAATGTCAGTAGTTTGTGCTATATAAAGCCACGCATGTTAGGAGTAAAGTAATATAATATTTTTCCTTAGCCCTTGGTTTATAAATCCCAACTTTAAAATTCCAAGTAGATGTGCCTGTTAATCCCTGATTGCGTTTGGCATGGAAATGGTTTTGAATGATTCTGATTTCATCAATTTTAAGTCATCTGCTAATCTTAGTTTTATGTATTAGATAGCTGTTTAACCTCTCACATTTTGTGTTCTTTAGCCTCTCACAATTTTTGTTGTTTAACCTCTCACAATTTTAGTTGATTGAATTTGGTTACTAACTAGTGAATGTGATATGCAGAACTATCTCTGTTGAAAACTGGAGACAGGCAATGGTTCTTTTTCAGTCCGAGAGATTGGAAATACCCTAATGGAGGAAGATCAAGCAGGGCAACCAGACACGGGTATTGGAAAGCTACAGGAAAGGATCGTACCATTGTATGCTATTCACGGTCTGTTGGGTTGAAGAAGACCTTAGTTTATTACAAAGGCCGTGCACCTAGTGGGGAGCGCACCGACTGGGTGATGCACGAGTATACCTTGGATGAGGAAGAGCTCAAGAGATGCCAGAATGTACAGGTATTGATTGGAATAACATCCTTTTCAATGTGCTCTTGAATTTCTTTTATTGTGTAAACCAAAACTGACCATTTTGTTCTTCCTTTGTTTTAGCAATACTATGCTCTCTACAAAGTTTACAAAAAAAGTGGACCTGGTCCCAAAAATGGCGAGCAATATGGGGCACCATTTAGGGAAGAAGACTGGGTTGATGATGAATCCCCAGTAATCAAGACTGCTGCTGGTAGCCAAATCTCAGTGAAGCAAGCTGTAGATGTTGTTTCTATTGATAATGTGAAAGTCAATGGTGATGTCCATTATGCACTAAATGACATCGAGGAGTTAATGAAACAGATTGCTGATGAGGCTGTGCTGCCTGAAATGAATGGGTACGGTTACACAGCACCCCAGGTTGGTAATCTCTCTCTACTTACTGTACCCCCTTATTTTCTTGCAGGGCTAGTTGTTTATTGCTATTGCAGAGTATTTGGCAAATATGGCTAAAATGAGATTTTTGTATCGTAGAGGCTGATGGTTCTGGTTTAGGTGTTACCTCAATAGTCCCCACAATCAGTATTTTAAATGCTTAATCTTGATAAACAATGATTGCATAAATAAAGAAAGTTTGTACTTTTAAATTTTCTTTGCTTGATTTTAGTCTTGCATGTATTAAATCTCTGTCACTGTGAACATGTAATTAACATTATACAATTTCATTTTGTAGGTTCTTAGCGAAGAAGATACCCAAAGTACTCTGGTTGATCTGTACTCCAGGGAAGTTATCTGTGCTGAACCTGTCAGAGAGTTCAATCCAAATGTGCAGCAATGCAATGTGGACGCTAACTTTGACTTCACGCAGTCATCTACCTCCCAAATGCAATCTTACGAGGCATCTGAAGTCACCACAGCTGCTCCTGACATTTATGACCAGGACCCTCCTGCACTGCATGAAGAGGATTTCTTGGAGATCGATGATCTTCTTGGTCCTGAACCTACTGTACCAAACACTGTGAACCCTGTAGATGACTTGCAGTTTGGAGAGCTAGATGGATTAAGTGAATTCGACTTGTATCATGATGCAGCCATGTTTCTTCAAGACTTGGGGCCTATTGATGAAGGAAATGTTGCTCATCATCAGTACATGAATTCTCAGGGGAATAATATAGCAGACCAGTTTGAATACCATTTACAACCCAATCCAGTAGCTGAAAACCAGGTTAACCATCTGCTGAATCCAGAATCAACTCAGATTAACAATCAGCTGTGGACAAACACTGAAAGAGCAGAACCAAATCAGGGATCTCTCTCGTATTCAACCCCAGGTACATATAACAGTGACGATGAATTGTTGATGCTCATGTATTATTAAGTGCAGGTTTCCAGCTTCAAAACTCTTCTAAAAGCTGGTTTCTATGAATGTATTATTGATCGCAGTGGTTTGCATGACTCACTTCTAGTTATATGTTGGCATTCCCTTTGTTGTAAATTGGAATGTCCCTATAAAATCTTGTAAGTAGTCGCTAATATAGGCGATTTGTATCTGGTATTGTTTAGGTGTGGTATATGAATCTTCAAATTTTCCTTCCCAAGCAACTCAAAATCAAAGCGGCAATGAGGCTGCAGGTGCTACAAGTCAGTTCTCTTCTGCTCTTTGGGCCTTTGTGGAGTCTATACCTACCACCCCTGCATCGGCTTCAGAGAGTGCTTTGGTAAATCGTGCTTTTGAACGGATGTCTAGCTTCAGCAGGTTGAGAATTAATACGGCAAGTACAACAGTCGCTGCAGGTAATGATTCTGAAACTAGGAGGGCAGGCAGAAAGAGGGGATTCTTCTTCCTTCCGGTTCTTGTAGCACTATGTGCCGTTTTTTGGGTTTTGATTGCAACTCTCAGACCATGGGGGAGATCCCTCTCCGCTTGAGTCTGTAAGTGGGAAGTTTTGCTGCTATATATATGATTATATTCGGCATTGGAAAATTGATGGGAAGTAACTTGAAACCATTATGTTTGCATTGGTTTTAAATATCTATATGAATGTTGGTTGTAAAGGATGAAGTTGCCTAGTTTTTCCTTCACTTTTTGTAAATAGAAAATTCAACATATAATTTTTAGGTTATGTGTTTTTGGGTCGCTAATTAGTGTGCACAAACTTGCACCGTTGCACTCATTCACTTATTTGCTGCTTCTTACCAAGCACCTGTACATGTCTTGATTCTTTTTTTTGTCTCTTGGAAATGTACAGGTCTAAGAATATTGACTGAAGGGTCTCCATTTTTTTTTTTAATTGGAATTAGTTGTGAGGCCAAACAACATCGGACTTCAATGATCTGGACGTTTATTTTTCAAGTTGCACTTCGTAGATCATCTATGCAAAGTATCAATCAAATCATAAATATTTGAGACATCTAATTTAGTTAAAAGAAATTGACGAACATTATGGTCTATAAGAAGAAACATTGAAATTTTATCATGACAACTGAATGGCCAAATAGTTATGGATTGAATTGAATTTTTGTAAGGATGATCTATAGATTGAGCTTTATGACATAGACGATTCATATAGTCGAAGTTCGACGTGGAGTGAATCCGATAATTAATTTTTATTATTTTTTTCAGAAATATGGATCCCTCCCGGCCATATGTTGACATGCCACCCAGGGAAATTTTGTCAAAGTAGTATCCAAGGGAGAACAGTGATCGTAGTTTAAAAAAAAAGGCTTCAGTGTTATTTGTGTATAGTACTGTCGATTTCTTCTTTCTTGCTTTCCTTTTACTAGCGGAAATTGAACGTTAAAGTTATGGTCTCAACTTTGGAGATATAGAGGAGTTTTGACGTGGGCGCTTGGTTTTTTAATTTTTAAGAGGGGTGCGTTTGTTTGCCTTAATTAAGCTAGACTGGACTGGATTAAATTTGATGTGAACTCGTGTTTGTTATTCACACGGGTTAACTTTAATGAAAGTAAGAGGTGTATGCAATTGGAATTTTGAATTTAGGGGTATTTAATCAGGATTTTAAGTGATTCTGTGAAATTCAATATATATTGAATCAAGATTTTAAGATAGTTTATTAAAATCTTTAGAAATCTGGTTGTATTCAATTAGGATTTGGAACAAGTTTATAACATTTTAGGTGTATTCAATTAGAATATGATTCTGAAGAATTTAAAAAAATTAAGGAATTAAAGGGAATTGAAGAGATTTTGTAGTATATTGTAAGTATCCACAAATCTCTCATCTCCCCATAAGATTTTGAGAGAATTCAATATAAAATTTATATAAAATCTCTACAAATCAATTAAACTCTACGTAAATTCATGAATTTATAAATCTATTAAAATATCTTAAATTTCCAATTAAATACACCTAATTTTACTTTTACTTGCCTATGCTAAAGCCTTCGTTGAACGGTCCTTAGCGTGACCACTGAAAACCATGGAACTGCTAAGACCGTTCTCTCTCTCGCGTCGCGGTCGTGCTCGATTGCGTCGTATACAACGACGACTCATCATCTCCGACCCCTCCCGCCGCGTCCTCTTTCTCTTTCTAACTCGATCGTCGTCTCCATTTTTGCTTCTAATTAATGGTTTTTTGAATTTTTGGGCCATGTCGATTTGCAGAGATCGATTGGCATGGAGGATTTTGAGTTTTTCGATTGGATTCTGGATTTTGTAAATGGAGGATTCTGAGTTTTATGGATTGATTTTGGGTTTTTCCAAATGGAGGATTTTGTGTTGTTTGGATCGGATTTTGGGTTTTCATTTTTGAGTTGTGTGTTTTGTGATGTGGGAGTTGTGGAATTTGTGGAGTTTGGGAGCTGTGATTTGAGTTAGATCCTACTTTTTCAGGTACAAGGGAGCGTAGGTTCGCAGCAAATATTGCTGCTTCAGATGATGAGGAAGACATTGCGAAGTTCATTGGCGTGGTCATAGACTTCGATAGCATAAACCCCACTGGATTCATGGAAGACAACTTTTACTGAGAGTGTAGGAAAAGCTCAAGTCCAAAGAACTTGAGGAGGACCATCTTACCTAAGTTGAAAAATTATGAAATGATGTTTGTGTGTGGTTTCTCCACTTGATTCACATTGTGTCAGAACTAAATTGTGGTTTATTTGGGATTTAATCAGTGTGTTTTCTGACTTAATTGATCTTTGATTCAATGGGATTGTATGTATATTCAAACCACTGTAAGACTTGCTTTGTTTCTCAAATGCATGGGGTTCCATGGATAGATGCACTACTCTTTACTTCAAAAAGAAAAATATTATTATTCTTCTTCTTAGTTTAGTAAACGCTTTACCAAGTCTGTTTAGCTTAGTCTATTCTAAGCAAGTCCATCTTAGTCAATTCTAAGTCAAGCCAGCTTAGTTCTAAAGCTAGTCCAATCCCCGTGCAACAAGCGCACCATAAATGTTTTTCTTAGTTTGAAAAGGCCTAATTTAATGTGTCCTCAGCAAAAACAGAAATAGTAAAGCTTCCAATTCCCGAATGCATACATGTAACCACATATGTAACCATCATGTTTTAAAAGATATAATGCCCCTTAGTTATTCTTCTTGTGATACAATGATATATTTATATTAGGCTTTTTAGCCAAAATGGTCATTGAGATTAGCATAATTTCTCACTTCAGTCTATGAGATTTAAAATTGATAGAAATGATTCATGACTTTGTTAAAATGACAAAATTTTTGGTACTTCCATGAAATTTTTTATTAAATAAGGACGAAATTGACAAAAATGTTCTCAATTTAATAAACAATAGGCCAAAATAATTTGACAAAGACTGAGAATATTTTTATCATTTTATCTTTATTTAATGGAGATTTTTACGGAATGACCAAAATAATTGATGGTACACAAACTCAAGGAACAATTCTATTTTATATTAAGGGCTGTATTACTAAGTGATAAACAAGTGACCAAAACATTAACATATAAAACAAGTGTAAAATTGAGAGTATAAAATTTTGTTTTTGATGTTCTTGTGTTTTTAAGATGCGGGCAAAACAAAATTAAAGTTTATAAGTAGTAAAAAAGGTCATACTTGTTCCTAACTGTGGTAGCAAAAATATGTTGTCTTCAGTTTTGACGAAGTTGTACTTATAAAACAATCACACATTTGATCAAAGAATCCGACGCCTAATTAGTTTCTTTGAAAAAAAGTGAATGTTTAGAGTTTTTTGTATAGCGAAAAGCTTACAAAAATTTGGGGAAGATGGAGGTATTTATAGGAGAAGGTGGCTGGCCATGAGGTTAGGTTTTTACCCTACACATGGCGGCATCCTATTCGTCAAGTAATGTCATTCATAGGATGCACAAGGAAAAAATATTAGGAGATAATATTTTGAAAGATGATGAGAATATCCCTAATTGATTATGGTAGGGATTCCTTACTTGATAGAGATAGAGTTGGTCTTCAATTGAGAATGTATTAAAGATAGGATTTAGTAATTAATCATTTCTTTAATGCATTTGACTTTTCCATGCCACAAGCAGGGGAGCTTTGAGAAGTTGTGTCAACTGCTTGGACTAAGGGATGCTGAGCGTGTGGGAGTATTTGAGAAAAGTCCATGTGTTGCCTTCTAAAATTTTGGGATTATTTTTGACTCCACACTAGCCATTTCTAGAAGAAAACACTTGATCCCTCCTTTTTTTCTCATTAACTCACCTTCAATTTCTCAATAAATTCCACAATTTTCGACTGCCAAGAAAACTCACCTTCACATACATTTCTCAAATCTGATTATTTTCCGATTCTCTCTCGACTCGATAATTACTATACATCCATTATTGTTTTTTTTTTTGGTCGAAATTAAATTTAATTACCAAGATAGCACAAGTAGAGACATGGAGGCTGAAATACATTTTAAAGCACCTAAAAAAAAAAAAAACAAAACAAAAACAAAAAAAGCAAAACCCTAAAAACATCCATCGTTGTTTTGGATTGATTTGATTGCGCGGTTGATCGATTTTGGTGCTGGATTGTGTTGAAAAGTTTGTAAATAAATTTTACACGCAATATGCTTTGATGAAAGAATAATTAATTCAAATGAAACTTGTATGTAAATCCTACATGGATTCTGAGTTTAGAAATTCAACTAGTCTGTAGAATTTGGTAGCATTTCACAATCTCTCTTATCCCAAATTACTTAAACAATTCTGAAATACCCTGTGGAAACATCCGAGAATACAGAGTTATAATCACTAAAAACACCGTATTACGTCGTCCTATATCATTAAGAAACAATTGAACAAGTCCAAAGAACTTGAGGAGGACCATCTTACCTAAGTTGAAAAATTATGAAATGATGTTTGTGTGGTTTCTCCATTTGTTTGTCAAAGTTGGGTTTTTATTGTCAGGCGGACATCGTTCCCGTTACACTTGATGCACATTGTGACAGAACTAAATTGTGGTTGATTTGGGATTTAATCAGTGTGTTTTCTGACTTTAATTGATCTTTGATTCAATGGGATTGTATGTATATTCAAACCACTGTAAGAATTGCTTTGTTTCTGAAATGCATGGGGTTCCATAGATAGATGCACTACTCTTTACTTCAAAAAGAAATCTATTATTTTTATTATCCTGCTTCTTAGTCTAGTAAACGTTTTACTAAGTTTGTTTAGCTTAGTCTATTTTAAGCTAGTCTAGCTTAGTCAGTTCTAAGTCAGTCCAGCTTAGCTCTAAAACGAGTCCAGTCCCGGTGCAACAAACGCACCATAAATGTTTTTCTTGGTTTGAAAAGGCCTAATTTAATGTGTCCTCAACACAAACAGAAACAATAAAGCTTCCAATTCCTGAATGCATACATGTAACCACATATGTAACCATCATGTTTTAACAGATATAATGCCCCTTAGTTATTCTTCTTGTGATACAAGGATATATTTATATTAGGCTTTTTAGCCAAAATGGTCATTGAGATTATCGTAATTTCTCACTTTAATCTATGGGATTTAAAATTGATAGAAATGATCCATGAGTTTGTTAAAATGACAAAAATTTTGGTACTTCCATGAATTTTTTTATTAAATATGGATGAAAATGACAAAAATACTCTCAATTTAATAAACAATAGGCCAAAATGATTTGACAAAGACTGAGAGTATTTTTGTCATTTTATCTTTATTTAATGGAGATTTATACGGAATGACCAAAATGATTGATGGTAGACAAACTCAGGGAACATTTCTATTGATTTCAAATCTTCAAGACCAAAGTGAGGAGTTATGCCAATCTCAGAGACCATTTTGGCTAAAATTTTTTTTATATTAAGGGTTGTATTACTAAGTGATAAACAAGTGACCAAAACATTAACATATAAAACAAGTGTAAAATTGAGAGTATAAAATTTTATTTTTGATGTTCTTGTGTTTTTAAGATGCGTGCAAAACAAAATTAAAGCTTATAAGTAGTAATAAAGGTCATACTTGTTCCTAACAGTGGTAGCAAAAATACGTTGTCTTCAATTTTGACGAAGTTGTACTTATAAAACAATCACACATTTGATCAAAGAATCCGATGCCTAATTAGTTTCTGTGAAAAAAAGTGAGTGTTTAGAGTTTTCTGTATAGTGAAAAGCTTACAGAATTTGGGGAAGATGGAGATATTTATAGGAGGAGGTGGCCGGCCATGAGGTTAGGTTTTTGCATTACACATGGCGGCATCCTATTCACCAAGTAATGTCATTCGTAGGATGCATCGGCAACGAACATTTCCATCTAAATTTTTTTTCAAACCCGCATCAAAAGACAGATATTAGTTATAAGAAATCCCCGATTGGATAAGGCAGAGCGAGGGGAAGAGCATGAAACTATTCTATCACAGACAGGAGCCCGCACATGTAAGCGCTATGGACAGCTACCCTTGCACAAGAGACATGAAAGAGGTTGACTAGGACCGATGGGAGGGAACTGGCTTGCTACCGTTTGACTGACTTGCTTTCCTCCCTGATTGGCTTTCTTGCCTGGAATGACTTCCCGAAGGAAAGGACTTAGCGCTTGAAACTCCTAGCTCAACAAGGAAAAAATATTAGGAGATAATATTTTGAAAGATGATGGGAATATCCCTAATTGATTATGGTAGGGATTCCTTACTTGATAGAGATAGAGTTGGTTTTCAATTGAGAATGTATTAAAGATAGGATTTAGTAATTAATCATTTCTTTAATGCATTTGACTTTTCCATGCCAAAAGCAGGGGAGCTTTGAGAAGTTGTGTCAACTGCTTGGACTAAGGAATGCTGAGCGTGTGGGAGTATCTGAGAAAAGTCCACGTGTTGCCTTCTAAATTTTTTGGATTCTTTTTGACTCCACACTAACCATTTCTAAAAGAAAACACTTATCTTGATCCCTCCTTTTCCTCTCATTAACTCACCTTCAATTTCTCAATAAATTCCACAATTTTCGACTACCAAGAAAACTCACCTTCACATACATACATTTCTCAAATCCAATTATTTTCCGATTCTCTCTCGACTCGATAATTACTATACATCCATTATTGTTTTTTTTTTTGGTCGAAATTAAATTTAATTACCAAGATAGCACAAGTAGATACATGAAGGCCGAAATACATTTTAAAGCACCAAAAAACAAAAAAAAAACAAAACCCTAAACATGCATCGTTGTTTTGGATTGATTTGATTGCGCGGTTGGTCGATTTTGGTGCTGGATTGTGTTGAAAAGTTTGTAAATAAATTTTACACGCAATATGCCTTGATGAAAGAATACTTAATTCATACGAAAGTTGTAAGTACAACCTACATGGATTCTGAGTTTAGAAATTCAACAAGTCAGTAGATTTTGGTAGAATTTCACAATCTCTCTTGTCCCAAATTACTTTAACAATTCTGAAATACCGTCTGGAAACATCCGAGAATACAGAGTTATAATCACTAAAAACACCGTATTACGTCGTCCTATATCATTAAGAAACAATTGAACAATTGAACGAGTGGAATCCAATTGAACAATACAGATGACTTGCCTAGCTACAAGATGCATGGCAGCAGACCACGAGATACTGTTGGCAACATTTGACA
Source organism: Pyrus communis (assembly GCF_041283825.1). Lineage (NCBI taxonomy): Eukaryota > Viridiplantae > Streptophyta > Magnoliopsida > Rosales > Rosaceae > Pyrus > Pyrus communis. The sequence continues at coordinate 3,353,797 of NC_142574.1, forward strand.
CTTACGATTCGATATATGTTACAGAAAGTTCAACTATTGTACTGAATGAACAAAATTTGTTGAGGCTTCCACCTTTTCCAAGCTAGAACTGATACAGGAAATACAAGTGCGACGAAATAAACAAAGAAACAGAAAGTAAGCACAAATTATGTGCATCAAAGAGGCATTGCATGAAATCATAGCTGCTGGTCAAGATCAGGATCTCTAGGAGTTCTTGGAGATCCCAGATACTCGGAAACACCCGACACGTAATCCTTCAACCACGAAGTGCTGCGTGTCAACCATCCTGCTTCTTGTTGTTCTTGAACCTGAAGCATGCTTTTCCTTTCTTCTTCCACCAGTATCTCCAACCATCTCTTGGCCATGAAGATCTTGATAGCTTCCACACCTTGTTGAACTATGTCCGGGGGTGGAATCACAAGAGGGTTCCCGTCCACGTTAAGTTTGGTCAAATTCTCAAGGCGGCCAAAGGTATCTGGAAGAGCATGAATCTGATTGTTGCTGATATCGAGTTCCTTGAGGTTGGTTAAATCACCAAAGGTCTCCGGGAGCTCAGTTAGATCGGTAAAATTACTGGCGAGATTGAGGATTTCGAGATTGGTCAACCGACCAAAGTCTAGAGGAAGGCCGCGGAGCTCATTGAAGTGAGCATCCAAGCAGCGCAAAGACCTCAGCTCACAAACAGAGGTAGGAAGGGACCGAATCTTGTTTAACTGGATAGAAAGCTTCTGTAGATTGGCCAACTCATAACCAATGTTGGTTGGCAGGTACGTGAGGCCGTTGAAGCTCACGTCCAACTCCACCAATGACCTAATCACATTTCACAAAACCAAATTACTAATCATTCCATTCCATTCCTCACTCGAAATTCGAATGATTAAAACATATAAAGTTGTTTACCTGCATTGACAGATAGAGTCGGGAAGGGCACTTAGCTTGTTCCCAGTAGCATTCAGAACCTTCAAATTTTGCAACCTCCCAATTGATTCCGGCAATGACTCCAAGAAATTTGAAGACACGTTTAGCTCTTCCAGTTTCTCTAATCCACCTATTGACTCAGGAAGAACCTGTCCAAAATGTTCTTTTAATTCCTAATCATAATCTCAAATCTCAAAAACTTAATCGAACCGAATCAAAACAAATCAAATCAAACCAAACCAGAATCAAAACAAATCAAATCAAACCAAACCAAACCAAACCTTGAGTTCATTTCTGGAAAGATCCAGCAGGAGCAAACCGCGAATGGAGCCGAAGGCCTCGGGCAAGAACTGTAACTGCCGACCCGAGAGGTTGACCCGATCCAGAGTGGTCCCGGAGACCTCCTGCAGGATCCCAGCCACCTCCTCGGGGACTTGGCCGTTGGTCAAACCCTCATCGCCGCCCGGCTCCTCCTCCTGAATTTCCACGACCCCGGCCATGGCCGACTCGTAAATCTTGACTAGCCTCTGCTCGGCGTCCTTGAGAAGATTGTCGTAGGCGGAGTGCAACTCATCGAGCTGCACAATAGCCTTGTAACCTTGCTTGTCCTTGTCCGCCTGCTCGCGGAACTGAGCCTCTTTGTCGGCCAGGTGAACCCGCCACTGGAGCCTGTCAAAGTCGGGAGGGCGGGGGGAGAGCACGAGCTCCTCTAGTTTCTTGGCCAAAACGGAGTCGATTTCGGCGAGCCTGGCCTTGGCGGTGTCGACGAGCTCGTGGTCGGGTCGGTCGCCGAGGATTTTGAGGACGGAACGGGTCTGGGAGACGTCGGAGACGGCGCGTTGCATGGCGGCGAGGACTTTGGGGTCGGAGAGGTGGGGCATCTGGTTAAGGATGGGGGGCTGGTCGGACGGCTGGGCGTCGATGCGGATTTCACAGAGATCAGGAGGAGTGGCGGGGGCGGGTTTTGAGGGCCCGGGACCCAAGGAGGGGAGGCGGGACATGACGTATGAGAGCATGGGGAATTTGGAAGGGTTGGGATCCATTGGATGGGATGGGATGGGATGTGATGTGATGTGATGGGATGGGATCGGAGAGACGGAGAGTGGGTGGTGGTTCTTTGTGTGTGAGTGGTGGCTTCTGGGATGGGATTGGATTGGATTAGGAAGAAGAAGACGACGAGGAAGAAGGTGGTCAGTGCTGTGTCTGAGTCTGAGTCTGAGTCTGTGTTTCTTCGTTTTGGGAATTTTGGAGCAAACGAGGTCGGACACTTCTATTGTTTTGACGCCATGTGATGTCATAATTCTTCTATCTACGACTGGATAAAATAGAATACTATACTATTACGGTCCAGTCACTCCACTGATGCCAATGGATTATGCTGACACTAAAATACCCCTCCAGCTTCGGGTGATTATTATGGCAAAGCCACTAACCGGTCATCTTTCTTATAAAAAAAGATAAAATTTTTTTTTCTTGATCTATGTGGTGAGATATTATTTTTAAATCGACCCATGTGATGAAAAGAATGTTAATTTTAACCTTGTGATGAAGTTCGTTATCAATCGTAGTCTAAATTGAAATTTCTGTCAGGTAAATAGGTGATTCCATTCTTTTTTCTTTTCTTTTGCTAATTCCACTTTTTTATAATCAACAAAAATAGAAGGGGCAAAAAAAATCCCTCCCCAATCCCTACCTTTGTCAGCCATAGCGACAACGACCACCCACCACCTTCCTCTTCTCTCTCATGACTCTAATTGTCCCATCCACCACTGTTCTTCTTAAAATGAAACTAAATTTAATGTTTGCATAATAACTTATATTCTAATCTAAACGCGACGAGATACTTTGTGATTTTTTAAATCTTGATTTTGGACTATTGGCTCTCTTAAAATGAGAAAGTCGGATAATATGAACATTGTAATTTTATTGTTTATTTATGGGTAAATTACATTTTGCCCCCTCAAGTTTGGGGTCGATTTTAATTTCTTACAACATCTTTAAAACATTAAATTTGATACATTGATTTATCATTTTATTTCAATTTCATACATCTGTTAGAAAATTTATTAAATAAATCATTAAGTGATGATGTGGCAAATATGAGATTCATATTTGTGTTGATGTGGCTGCCAAATTTGTTCCATGTGGCAAAAAAAAAAATATTTTTTTTTTCATTTCAAATATAATAATATTTATTTTATTGAAGAAAAAAAAAACATCAAACCCAGAAACCGATTCCCCCCCCCCCCCCACTCCGGGGCGGGCGACCCACTCTCTCTCCTCCACTTTCTTCATCTCCCTTCCCATCCAAATACCCACCCCACCCCCACCTCCCCCGCACCCCCCCACCCACCTATTTCCGGCGACCTTCTCCTTCTCTCATTCTAACCTCAAATTGGCGTTGATCGGACATGCAGCCAACAATGATATCGGAAGGGGATTTTGGTATTTGACAATTGAAGGAGTGCTATTCTTCCTGCAAAAAAAAAAAAATGGGTTTTTTGGGTTGGGTGGGGTGGGGTGGGGTGGGGGGTTGCCCCAGGGGGGGAGGGGGGAGGTGTTGGGATCGATGGGAGGGGAGATCAAGAGATTGGGGGAGATGGAGTGGGTCGGAAGGGGGGGGGGGGAATGGGTTTCTGGGTTGTTTGATGTTTTTTTTATATTTTGTTTAAATTTATTAATAAGATAAATATTATTATATTTGAAATGAAAAAAAATATTTTTTTTACCACGTGGCACAAATTTGGCAGTCACGTCAGCACAAATGTGGATCCCATATTTGCCATGTTTTTACTTAACGATTTCCTTAACAGATTTTCTAACGGATATATGAAATTGAAATAAAATGATAAGTCAATGTATGATATTGAAATGTTTTAAAGATGTTGTAAGAAATTGAAATCGACCCCAAACCTGAGGGGGCAAAATGTAATTTACCCTTTATTTATTCTTTTATTGTAGCTCTAAAAGTTTTAAAAAATAAAAAAAAATTATGTCCATATGACGTTTTATGAATGGTTGATGGAATCAATAAAAACGAAAATAACAATTTTGTCCTTTCAAATGACAAAAGAATGAGGAAAAATCCAATTTGAACTATGATTGATAACGAATTTCACCACAAGATTACAATTAATAGTTTTTTCACCACAGGGTCTATTTAAAAGTAAGGTATCAATCACCACAAGGATCATGAAAAAAATTTGGCCAAAAAAAAAAAAATACTATTAATAAAAAATGTCTAAAGTAAATTCATGGAAAAAGAATGAGTTTAAATCAAATTGCTAGGTATAATACCACTAAACTTTTTTTTTTAACTAATAGCACTAAACTTAGAAAAGTAAAAAAATTAATAGAACTTGGCTAAAATTTCAGTAAAATATTAACTTAGGATGGAGCATAAGAGATTAACAAATCCTGGTTACGTCTCTATGATTGCGATGGTGGAGTCGAGTCGATGTATTTATTCTTATCCAATCTTCATTTCTTTATTTATATATTTATTTTGTTAGTTGCATTAATATTGTCAATTAATTTTCATTTTCATTTAGGATAGTGCTTTCACACTTCATTTTTTATCTCTCACATGTTTTTATTAATTTTTTTTCTGTTGATATTTTTCAATTATTATATCTGACAGTCGAAAGTTAATAGAGCTTATGAGAAGTAAAAATGGATGGTGGATAACACAACCCTTTATTTACTTTGTTATTTGTTCTAGGTTGCATTATTTATTGGTTTCCTTTTTTTGTTCTGTAAAGGCTTGTTGAGGGTGGCTACACAAAATTTGGAATGATGTTGAAGACTGTCAAGGCTTGTCAATTATGGTATTTTATCGGGTATTTGGTGTGTACAATAAAGTCGCATACAAGAAGAGAGAAAATGTAGACATTTGTTATATAAATAAATAAAAAAGAAGAAGAAGGAGGAGAACGTTGTAATTTAATTTGTTGTGACTGTTTAACAAGTCAAATACAATACACATACAAATCTTTTTTATTTGTATAATCTTTGCAAACACTAGGAGTACAAGAAGACATGATGAACCAAAAGTCGACCCTAGCATGCATCTAATTCTCAATAATATAGTGTAACTTGTTATTTACATCGATTATACTTTTTCCCTTCAACCATTCAGTCTCTTGACTTAAACAAACAAGCAAAGAGTTCCATGTCAGGAATTTTGGAATGATGCCCTTTTCTACCAACTGCAAAACCAATCTCAAATCTTTCTGAAAATCCCCCATCCGGCAAAGAACAGCTACCAACGGACTATAACTTCCGCTCTCGGGTGAGCAACCTTGCTCGGCCATGTCCTCCACAAGTTTCAGTGCACTGCCAACTTTCCCTTTCTCACAAAACGCATTGATCACAGGATTATACGTTGATGCAAGAGGAAAGTAACCATGACCAATCATCTCATTCATTAGGTCAAAAGCTTCGCGACCAGTGCCTTCTTGGCAAAATCTATGGATTAGACAGTGAAAGATTATAGCACTTGGAACTCCGTCTTCTGTAATCATCTGATCATAAATCTTCTTCGCATTCAATGTGGCGCCCTCCTCACAGAAACCTAAAATTTTCAAGCTTCTATCGACAGCTCTGGGAAATAGTTTCCCCATACTGGTTAAGAACTCAAGTGCTTCGCCTAAACGATTTTCCTTATACAGCCCATATAACACACTATTTTAAGGAGAAATTTGGCCTCCAGAACCGTGTTTTCTCTCATTCATTAGTTCCAAAATTTCCAACCCTTTTTTCGTCCTTCCTCTTGCACACAAACCTCTAATTAACGTATCGTACATAACAAAATTCCAGTAGATGCCATCTGTTTCCATATCCTTAAACAGATCCAGAGCCATATCCAACATCCCAGACTCTCAAAAACAAGAGATCAAGACATTGTAAGTATCAACATTTGGAAGGCGTCCCTTTTTCTCCATTTCCTCCACAATGCGAAGACTGAGTTTCGCTTTGCCTAATCTACAGAAACCCTTAACCAAGGTGTTATAGGCTACCACATCCACCAAACCTCCCTTGCTCTCCACTCTCTCAATAAGCTTGAGAGCCTCCATTACACGGTTATTGCTGCAAAGAATTTCCAACACCTTAGTTACAGTGGCAACATCAGGCACAAACCCCAAACCAAAGCACTTCTCTAGGAGAACAAGAGCTTGCACTAAATTATCTTCTCCACAATACCCAGTTATCAAAATATTAAAAGTCACATCATTTGGCGCTTCCATCTCATTCATCAAGCTTCTCGCTCTCCCAACTTTCTTGTTCTTGCAAAGTGCATGGAGCAACGTGTTATAGACCACAGTATTTGGAGTGATTCCCCGAGTCTTCATTGCTTGCAAAAGCTTAAAACCATCACCAATTCGATTCGTCATGCAAAGTCTTTTCATCAAGATACCAAAAGTATAACCATCACCTTCAATGCCACTTTCCATCATCTTCATCCTATAAAACTCCCTAGCTATATCTATATCTTCCTTCACAAGAACATCAAGTATTGTATTGAACACCTTCAAATAAGGTTTCTGGTCATACTTGTAAACCAAATCAAGCACGTTGATCACTTGTTTTACCATGTGGGACGGCCAAGACCTCGAATGATGGTGACAAAGATGTCTTCATCTGGGGGTTGTCCAATTGATGTGGGCATTTCATCGAGCAGTTGGTGAATGGTGTCAAAGCGGTGGAAGGTGCACAGCTTGTGGATGAGAGCTCTGTATGTGGAGGGAAAGTGTCTGAATTTGGGGAGTTTGGAGGCCCATTTGAAGGTTTCGACGGCTTGGGCTGCTGACTTTTGGTATAATAAAAGATAGGCAACGTGCTCATGGGATGGAGTTGCAACTGATGATGACGAAAGAGACAACACTGACATGGCTTTAATAAAAAGGCTACAACCCACATTTGAAACCTGTGAAGGATTGTAGATTGGGGGCATTGAGCATCCACTTGTTTTGCCTTTTTATTGGCATTTGTATAGAGATGATAATTTCACCTCATGTTTTATGAGCTGATTAGAATGGCCAATTCACCCTATACTGGGAGAGAGACTTACATGGTAAGGAACTGAAGACAAGCCTGTATATGGGAACTTAATGAATTAGGTTTTCATAAGTTTCTTGACAGAATAGAGTCCCGTCGCCTACCTTCTCCTTTTGCTTACCCTTGATCTATTTTTGCCAATCAAACACGAAACAACATAAGATGATACCTGAGATTACCAAAACTCCATTGTGGGAAATTAGAATGCTAACATAAATTTGGAGGCCAAGAAAGATGCTAATAATATTTGGAGGTCATTTTTTAATTCCGGATATTTAAAAGCCATTTGAAATGGCAAATCTAGACAAATACAATTGTAAAGAATGCTAACATAAGTTTTCGTCCCAAATTGTCAAGAATACAAAAACTCTGAAAGGACTTAAAATCATAATTGCATTATTAAATACGCATTCCAGTTATGAAATTGAAACCATAAGCACCGAAACCAAACTGCATTCTAAACTCAGACTAAAACAAATAACAACCAAAAATAAGCTTTTGCCCCCAATGAATCATTTGTTCACCAATCACCATTGAAACTCCCTAGTCTAAAGCACATATTGTCACGCCGCGGACCCTCAGTCATGGCAAAGGGTAGCATTTATTCTATTCTACGGCTGCATCTAACTTTTGGGTTAGACTGCCTACGTATGTTGTGAGGGGACCAAGCTGATCGTAATTCATATTCTAACAAAATCTAGCAAGGTCCCTAAGTCCGTATTATAAGTTGTAAGATGTGGGCTGTCTTTGACCAACTAACAAGGTCCCTAACCAATTACCACAATTTTTCGTAACTGTCAACTTACAACTGCATTCTTAACCAAGCCATTTTGCTACTGCATGTAAGGTCGTACAACGGTTAAATTGAATTTCACATTATCCATGGAATTCAAAGAAACCACTATTATTGTAACTGAAAAATAAAAGAAATTACTATTATATCCAAAATAAGGCAGAGATTCATATTTCAAAATATGATACAGGAAATATAAACATGAGCAGAGTCCGCATGGTACTTTAGGGTCTCCAACATCCTCCTAAAAGCACCAACTCAGCAACACTTCCCGGGTCTCGAACATCATTTGAGGAATCATTTGAAGACACTTGATTCGTGAATAACATACAAGGCATGCACATATAAGCCAAGTTTAAAACACTTTTAACGGAGTATGGAGGGTAAGTCATCAATAGTCCGGATTACCGGGTAGTCTGGCTTTATATCCGTTAGATTGGCAAGTAAGCAAAAATATTATTTCCTCAATTCAATCATGACAGTTCATTTCCCACACCACTGAGTAGTCCGGACTATTGAAGAAAAACGGCAGTATCTGATCACAAGGAGCTATAAAACAAAACAAAACTGTAGGTATTGAGTTTTTCTTTTACCAAATAATGTTAATTTTGGTTTTCTTGTCTAGTTGAAACCAAACACTGAACAGAAAAACCCTTTTCCTCTCCCTTCAGCTTAAACATCTAACACGTAAAGCTCCTAATTAACTAATTTTTGTTTTTCTTTGATGACTTTCCTCAAACGCTTGGTATGCATAACGCCAAGGAAACTTTCTACCCTTGGATTTCGTCTCCAGGACTAAAAACTAAATCATTATAATTTACAACCAATCGTGCATGCAAATTGCAAAGAAAAGGGGCTGGAATAAAGAAAACATGGAGATTTCCATATATGGAAGTACATCGTCTTACCTTGAGTTTCTGATATTGGAGCTCCCTCCGATTTAGAAAGGAGAAGGTGGCTGGGGTGAAGGTGAGGGACATGGAGCAAACTGGGCAGGGAGAAGCGGCGAGAGGAAGAAAAAGAAAGAAAAAAAATAAAATTAAAAACCCTGGATCAACACAACATCGTTTTGGTTTTGCCACTTAAATGAAAAAAAAACTAATGAAAATGATTTGAAAACTTTGAGTTTTAATGATAAGAACAAAATAAAGGGTAAAGTGAATAGTATCAGGATTGACTTTTTAGTGTAAAAATGTAATTTTTCGTTAAAATGAACAGTAAAAGAAATGAAGCATCTTGCTTGTCTTTGGGTCTGGCCATTCTCCTACTATCTCTATTTGCAACCAGCAATTCCTGATGAAACCCCCTACAAACTTGACCGAGTCACATTTGATTCACAACTTATAAATCTCCGAGCTATACTCCTGAAATCTAGATCCAATGAAAGAGAAGGGGGTGTGGGATGGGAGGCTAGTGGGAGAGATTAGAGGGGTGTCGACGCATGAGCTCCTATCATTAGAGCATCTCCAAAAGAAATGTTAAAATGTACACATCAACTATAACAGTAAAATAAAAAACTACACTAATATTCTCCAACTGAAGTGCCAAATCCTATGTGGCGAAGACATGGATTGGCAGCAAAAAAGGTTGCTATCAAATTTGACAGCAGCTTCAAATGTTTTTTTTATTATTAATTATTAAATGTATTTTATTAATTTTTAATTAGTAGGAAGGTACACCAAAGGCCTCGACGAAAATGCGATCAAATGGATCAAACAAGTACCCAAATCCTGAGTGTTAAAAATTTTTCAAAAACCGATTTCACATCTATGAGCATTCAATTCCCAGTTTTCATTTTTCAATTGAATACTTGCAGGGATCAAAAATTGAAGCGCTAGAACAACAGTAACAATCCCCACAAACGGTCTGATTGCCTCTTGTCGAGAAACTCACTTCCGACGCATACCTAATATCGCCACTGCACTTGGGCACCAATAACGGCAGCAGTCCCACTCTACCTCCGCTAAAGTTCCACAATAGCCTGCTCGCGCCTCACAGCTTGGTTTAATTAGTTTAATAATTTATTGTATAAAATAATAAAATAATAATTTAATTTGACATATCGGTTGAAGAACAAAATTTTAAAAGATGTCAAAGTGCCATATAAGCTGTCAAAATTTAAATTTTATGTTCAAAATTTGACATCTCCTGTGGAGATGGTCTTAGGGTTCTTATTTTTTATATTTTTTAAAATTAAGAAAATAAATTAATGTATGTCTAAGTCATGCTCACGTTTCACTTAGTATTATAATCTAGTGGTATTAACTAGTATTACAGTCTAGTGTTATTCTTCTTTACTTGGAAGTGAGAGGTCTTAAGTTCGATTCTAACAAAATACGAGTTTAAACCACATTATTGCTAGCGCATCCTATTATAGGGCTAAGTCCACCCCTTCATTTTAGTGTAGATAATATAATTTGTTAAAAAAAAAGTCATGCTTACATGGATTCATGTCAGCAAAAATGTAAAGTCTATATTGTGCACATCATGAGTTAAATTTATTCAAATTCCTCTACCACAAATAAACATGCCCTAAAATAATTTCGGTGTTTAATTCCTAGAGGTAAACATGCCATTAATAACACAGTTAATTATTTTTTGGTGAGACATGAGACACGGCATGCTAAGTGAAACATTTCAGACATGGGACATGGCATGCTGAGTAAATAAAAGGCAAAAACATTCGAAACCGCAGTTTTTTGCTTCTTCTGTTTTTCATCCACCAAATCTATCGACTTCGCTCCCCCCTCTCTCTCGACCGTCTCTGCGAATCCCGTCTCGAGGAGAGGAGTTCCAAAGAAAACCGAAGAACAGAAAGAATGGTAAGGAGGAAGAAGATGAAGCAGCGCTTCACCTTCTTCTCCTCCTCTTGAGATTCATGGCCGCTTCTCAGCACCGCTGCGTTTTTGGTACTCTTTCCTTTTCTCTTTCATTCATTCTCTGTTTGCTTCCCCAGAAAATTTGTCGAAAAATTATATAAACCTTGCGGCGTCGATTTTGATTCGAAATCGATTGCAATGAGTTCAATCGAGTACGAATGCCAATTCTTAAATCTTTTAAGGGTTTTACGGAAATTGGGTTGAAATTTTATGGGTAATTTTTTAATTTCATTTTTGGTGGTGCAGTGGGGAATATACCTTATGATGCCACTGAGGAACAGCTTGTAGAAATCTGCCAGGAGGTTGGTCCTGTTGTATCTTTCAGGTCAGTCAGTTGACTCACTTCCCGATCACGCAAATTTACAATTCTACGTAAACCCTAAAATTGAACTCTAATTCTGCTTTATATGTTACTTAGAGACTGATACATCGTTGTTCCGAAGGAAAAAAAAACAATATAATTTAATCACAAATTTACAATTTTACGGAAACCCTCTTCTTCCTGTCCTTTTGAATTCTAATTCTGCTTTTATGTTTACTGAGAGACCGATTTAAAATTGTTTCCGAAGAAAATATACAATCTTTACTTGCAAAATTTAGAGGCAGTTGAATTTTAAAGGATGTTAAATCAGTTGTTTTTCTTATGCTAGTGAAGCTATATGTTCTAGGATGTTTGTACGTTAAAAGTGTCTTCAGTTTGTGAAGTGAGTTTAGAAGCGAAGTCCTATTAGCTATTTTCGTTTAGCTGATGCTACAATATTCTGTAGGTTAGGAAGTAGGTGTACTTTCTGGTAAATATCCAAAATTCTGGGTTTCTGGAAGTAGCCGAATATTTTTAATTTATTTTTCTATACATCCTTTTTTGTTTCAGACTAGTTATTGATAGAGAGACTGGAAAACCAAAGGGTTACGGGTTTTGTGAGTACAAGGATGAAGAGACTGCTCTAAGTGCTCGTCGTAATCTTCAGGGTTATGAGATCAATGGCCGGCAATTACGAGTGGATTTTGCTGAAAATGACAAAGGCACTGATAGAAGTCGAGATCAGGTGACTAGGAGACTTATAGCTGCAATGTTATCCCTATTTTCTTGCTTTTCAATTTTTTTTTTGAAATGTAATTTGCACCACTGTAGTTTATTTGCTTTTACTGTCACCTCTCTTGTATTAGAAGTTGCTTGACCAAGCTTGAAGGATATTTTGTGGATGCTAAATTCTTGGATGATGAGTCTGACCTGGATTGTCTAATATTGACCATTGGTTTGGAATTAATAGTATCTAAAAGGGCTGGACTACACTTATATTTTGCTGTTTTCTTTGGTTTTTCAGACATTTTACAAAATTGTTTGCATATCCCCCTGTTTTTAAATGTTTTGCATGCTGTTTCCTAGGAAATGCAGTCAATAAACCAAACGAGTGAGATAAATCATCTTGATATGTAAATGCTAGTGACAGTTGAATAGGGGGTTATGCCAGGATTGAGTATGTGTTAGTGCATATAAATGTTGGTTTTATTGTAAGCTTAAAGTTTTTTTTTTTTTTTTTTTTTTTTTTTTCCTCCATTTGCAGGGTCGTGGTGGACCAGGACTGACTGCTAATGTTGGTTAGTTTTCTTCTTTTTTTTTTACTTTTCTTGTTTTTCTGCGCTATTATTTGACATAAGAGCAATCTGAAATTGTGCTATCTTTTTTCTTTTGGGTACATCATAGATCCTCAAAAGCAAGGAGGGGGACCATCTGTTCATGCAGAATCTCTTCAACATCAGCCAATTGGTCTCCATATAGCTATTACTGCAGCTACTACCATGGCAGGAGCTCTAGGTGGTGCTCAGTCTGGTTTGCAGAATCAATTGGCATCACCAAATGATCCCTTGACACTTCATCTGGCCAAAATGTCTAGGGGTCAGTTGAATCAAGTTATGTCGGAGCTCAAGGTGAGCAATTGAAGAAGCTTATTTCTTTGTTTTGGATCCGTCTTGGTGTGTTTCTCATATATTTTTTTTATTATAGGTAATTGCTACACAAAACAAAGGGCTAGCTCGTCAACTATTGCTTACAAGGCCACAGTTGCCAAAAGCCCTCTTCCAGGTAAATTTTGACTCTTTGTAAAGTGTTTATGTGGTACAGATTTCAACCAGTAAATTTCTTTTTTGATACTACCCTTTCGTCATAGCTTTCATGCATATTCATTTGTAAATATGTAACTTCATTTGAGAGGTTTCCCTGATGTCTGACCATAAACTTCCCGGAAGAGTAGATTTGATTGAGCTGTATATTTCTGGTTTCCTTGTTCAGCGAGGTCCTTCAGACATGCTTTCGACAGAATTTTGTTTTCCCCTCTCTTTTGTCTACTTCCTCTTTGTACCCTTTTTGAAGGGCCAACATATCGATAACCTTTTTCACTTGTGCTTTTGTGCTGTGACCTGTTTCTTTTTCTAATCGTTATAATGTTGATATCTTAACTTTATTTTCAGGCACAAATAATGCTTGGAATGGTGAGCCCACAAATGGTTCGTTTCTCCACCTGGAACTGTCATTTCAATGTTGTTAAGTACTTGTGTTTGTTGAACTTATTAACGGTAAGACATTGACTTTCCGTCTTCAGTTGCAGATGCCAAATATCAGGCAAGCTTCGGGTCATACCTCACAGCCTCCATTCAACAAGGCCCAGCAGGCTCAGTCACCTGCACTTCAAACCCCCGCTGAGTTGCACCCTCCTGCACCTAATAAGTTGCAGTCTGGGTTGGTGCCCAATGTGCAAGAAGGCCAATTTGCAGCTGTACCTCAAAATCCATTGGGTAGAAGCCAGTTTTCTGCACCCCAACAGCAACCCATGCAGCCTCGAATGCAGCTTCCACAACATGTAAACCACCACTTTTTGCAACAGGCCCCATTGCTGGGGCAATCTGGAGTTCCAACATTTCCTCCCATACACCCTCAGTCTTCAAGTGGTTTGTCCTTTCGACCCCAAACTCAGCTTACGAATTCTTCTAGTTCAAACCAGAAAATGCAGCCTCCTCTGATACAGCATCCGGGTCAGGTTGGACGTGCCAACTTTGGGCATAACACTCGGATGGTTAATCCAATTGCTACTGTACAGCATTCTTCTTTACCTCGTCCTCTATCTGAAGCCAGCTTTCAGGTGCCAATTTATAGTACTTGTCATAATTCTTCGAGTTTGATGTCTACCTTTGATAAAAAAAAGAGGATTAGTTGCATAGGTGGATGGAATGATTGGTTTAGCAGAACAGAAACTTACATAATGCACTATGCTTGTTGTGTTGTATTTTAGTTGACTGTTAATAAAATTTCTGAATGAAGGTTGCTGGTCTGTGATTACAAAATTCAGATGACTAGGGTGTGAAAAAACTATCTGGCTGCCATCGTTTGGTGCTTTTAGTTATCTTTTTAGTTTTTTTTAATTGTTTGTGTTATCTAACTTGCTTTCTTTGTTTGTTTCATTGTCTTTGGGAATCTCACAGGTAATCAACAAGGATGCTGATAGATCTTTTCAAGCGGTTAACGATTCAGTAGAATCAGTTAAGCGCCCTTCAAAGCTAATGAAATTGGATGATGGAAGTAGTAGCACTTTGTCAAGAATGGGTCTTAATGTGCCTCTTGCCAACGGATCCGTATTGCCCCATGCTTTGCCTGTGAAGCCTGTTCATAAGTCAGAAGAAGTACAGCACTCTGAGAAACAGATTTCTCAGGTAATGTCTTCCTTGGTGATTACTATTCCAGTATATTTTTCATATTTTCACAGCTAGTTTGGTCTTGAAAATGGAAATTTTTGTGTAAAAAGAAAAGTTGTCTTGATGCTCAGTGACAATGTTTTGGGTTTTTTGGTATCATGAATTGCTGGCAAATTTTTATTAAGATTATATTAAGGCCTGTGCCTCCAACTGAAAAGTATTAACCAATTGCCAATGGGTGGAGAGTCCTTAAATCTTATTCATTGAAATGTAAGGCTTACTTTTACTGATGTGAGAATTGATATTCTCAAAACATCCCGTCACATATGAGCTCACATGAATTTATATTTTCACTTATATTGTGTTGTGGAGCATGTTTTACAAAATTAGGCCTGACACCTGATGAACTGCTTGTTCTGATATCATGTTGCTTGTACAGCATTTAATAGAAAAGCCAAGTGCAAACCAAAGGCATAGGATTTTATAAATTCAAAGGTTAGATAGACAGAAAACAATGCGGGAGTTTATATTCTCAGTGAATTGGGGAAAACTTTTGTGACATTCCACACATTTTTGTAGCTTAAGCATTGCAAAATTTTCTCTGATAAAGGGGATTTTCTATATAACGTTTGGTGACCAATTATTTTCTCTTAACTAGTGGATGGAGGTTTGGAAAAGAAAATTAGTTAGATAATGAACCATTGGTTTAAATCATCTGTAGCGATTAATCAACATCTCAAAGGATTTTACTTGTGGGTTCTTGATGAACTAGTGTATGTAACATAAAGACTTAAAAGGAATTTAGAAGTGATTTACTGATGCAAGAGTCGACTTTTTAGTATTGATACGCCCATCCAAGAACTACATGATTGACAGCTTGTTTTTACCTTTACTTAATGTAATTTACACTCGTGCTCTGGGTCTATTGTTTTGGATTCTTATGTTCATTATCTTTGACCCTCTCTATGTTACATGATCAATGTCTTAGGTGTCATGAATTATGCCCTTTAGAATTCCTAAGCGTATTAATTTGGGCCTTTCAATGATCCATGTACCATTGTGGAATGGAGCAGAATAATGGATAAGTTTCACTCTGACGCCTAGGATCAGTCCATATGATATACCTAGGATATCGATGGATAGAATAGGAAGGTGAGGGGGATATGAAAGGTGGGTTTTGTGAATGTAGTAATAGTCTCTTCCTTCACACATTGATAATGCAGGTGCTAAGAATAAGTTCAGGGGATGGGGCTAGCTTGGTGTAACGGGGACCAGCAATTAGTTGGGAACGAGGGTATTTGTTGAATTACTATAAAGAGGCGGATGTGAGGATTGGAAGGTCTTCTTGGGAATTTAGCAATTTACTTTTTTGCGCTTTTCTGGAATTGTAGCTTTTTATTGACAATATCTAACACATGCATAGAGTTTATGCTTTGGTCGTATGTGAGTGCATGTAGTTTCATTTCCTTGTTTTCGTATTTAAGAATTTTGTCTCAGAAAGATGGTTGCTCCAGAATCTTGATGTAAACTTACAATAGGATGCAGTTAATGTCTCCATCTACGTATGGTTGATGTTTATTATAAGAAAAAGTTTTGTTTCTTTTCGAAAAACAACTAGGCAAGAGATGCTGCTTGCCAATTTGCCATTTGATCTGAGTATCTGATATCATGGTTAATCTTTCAGTCTCAGCTTCCACCTGGAGTAGAGTCTGCTCTACTACAACAAGTTTTGAGCCTAACACCTGAAAAACTGAGTTCATTGTCTCCGGAACAGCAACAAGAAGTAATAAAGCTCCAACAGATGCTTCGGCGAGATCAGATTCAGCCATCGTAGCAGAGTCATAAATGGCGGTTTTGATGCAGGAATTTGTTACATGTGCAGGCACCAACTTGGTTGCCAGAATAACGAAAGGTATGGTATTGATTCAATCCATTTTGATTGTTTGTAACAGTATGTTCACTTAAAGAGTTAGATCAGAGGATCCGCAGTGGAGCACTATCGTATTCGTGAAAGCTTAGGCCAGCTTGTGTTTTAGCCTAGTCCGTAAGTTAGAATAGGAAAATTTTGTCTGGATCACAACATTTAAATTTACGTTCCCTTGCTAAAATTTGTTCGTTCACTTTTGACAATCCTTTGCTCCAAGCGTTGTGCACTGTGCTCAAGGTATATCCGAAAACTACAAAAGCTTCATCTACGAAAGCTTCTTGGATCGCTTAATCATCTGTATAGTCATATGGTTTCTCCATAGTTGTTTTCTTAGTTACAGTGTTCAAGTATTGAGGCTGGAGGGTGTATGGCTCGATTCCCCGTTAAAAAGGGAAAACAAACATATACAAATTTGCTTTGCAATGTGGCCGTGGTTTATGACAGAGAGACAAATATACTCAAATTTACTGGGAATGAAATTCAAATTTGGTTTCAAGGCGCCGGCCTGACATAACCAACCAACTGATGTAATTCACATTTTTAAAGACGTCCACAATCATATCGAGTGTGACGAGTTACATCACTAAATAGAGTAGCCATCAAGATTAAACACACAAATTTAAGCATCGGCCCTGGATTTTGTTGCAGCAAACCAAGTAGATAAGTTTGTGTAGAGAGCATCACCAGTCTCATCCTTCTCTCTTTCACATACTTGTCGAGAGCCTCTCCCACTTCAACGATCATTCCATTCCTTCCGCTAGATCTTCTATCGTAATTTTTGGCCAATGTCGGAGCCAAGCTTCTAGCAATGACAATGGCGTCTTCGATGCCTGCGGAGCCTCCCTGCCCGAGGAAGGGCCCCATTACATGCATGGCATCTCCAGCCACCGTCACGCTTCCCCTTCGAAATTTTTCTACCAGTATCTCCCATGGCGGACGATATCTCAAGAGCACGTGAGATACTGATTCTAGGTCACTCTTTCTTATCATGTCTGCCATTTCTGAAGGAAATTCTTCGATTAACTGTAATGTCAGTTGTCGAATGAGCTCTGGATCCTTCGAAACCTCCGATGGATCTGCTACAAGTACAATTTCTTTGATGCAGTCACGATTGGAAAAACAAGGGATACAATTTTGTAGAAGAGAAAGAAAAAGAATGCACCTTGTCTGCCATGAACTTGGTGAGTGACGAACCAGGAGACCAAGTTATCATGAACTGGAATTCTTCCAATTGTCTTCTTGTCACCCTTAACCATTACTAACTCGTTTCCAAAATTATGACCAACTGGGTAAACTGTAAAACCTCTAACCCCCGCTAACATGAACGGCTTTGATGGTTTTACACCGACGAAATCTGCGACAACTGATTTTGTTCCATCACATCCGATCAAAACCTGATTTGATAATTAACAGCATTAAATTGTAACGATACGGAGAAGAAATGAAACGATCGCGATCGAGTGGTAGTGTATATATATACCTTGGCTTTGATGGTGCTTCCGTTGTGGAGTTGAAGAGTTGGATGGGAAGTTAAGGAGTCCAACTTTACCGATATTGCTTGCCATCCAAGGCGTATGGTACCAACTGGCAAGCTCTCTGCTAGTGTTGCGATCAGATCACTCCGTTTCAAGCATCGTGCTTCCCAACCTCTATTGACATGACAGTGTTTCATTTATTAACCGATTTTCAACTTCATTTATTTCTAACGAAATTAAAGTACTAACATGTACTGCACTAACATATCATTCGGTGAACAAATTTACTGAAAATATTTTATAACTAGCATTATTGAATTAGATAATTATTGAATAAGAGCTGTTATTGATACTTTAACAATATTGGGCTCGCTTTGGAAGTGTTTCTAAAATGAATAACAACGCTTTTGGTGAAAAATGTTTTTTTTGGAACAAATCCTTAGTAAAAATGCAAAACACTTGGAGTGCTTCTCACAGGAAGCACATAACTAGTCATTCTTGCAGGAAGCACTTCAAGTGCTCTTGGAACCCAAATTTTTTTTCTCCAACAACAATTTCAGTCATTTCAAAAGCACTTCCGAACGAGCTCATGCACTCCTTGTGTGTATTTTTTCCCATATATCCTCTTGTATATTTTGTCCCACATATCCTCTTGTATATTTTGTCCCATATATTTTCATATACAAGGGATATAGAATGTCGTTTTTCGAGTGCTAATAACATTTTCTAGCATTATGTGAATTAATTTGTGGGTCATATATACTCACTTACCCATACGCCATTTCTCGTTGCTTGCCATCATTAAGGTATATCTCACGGACTCTGTACAAGACAAGAGTGTAAGTTATTTTGTATCAGATAGACATGTTTAAAAAAATATAAGGACCCGAGCAATGTTCGAATATATAGACATATGTACCCTTGAAGTGGTTGGGCAGTTTGTCTGAGCTTAGAGGCCACACCAAGCTCATCCAAGGCTCGCCAACCATTTGCTCGAATAACGATACCTCCTCCGGTAGCACGCAGGGATTCTGATCTTTCCAACACAACACTTGTGAACCCCTTTCTGCATGATATATACATAACATATACACTGTTACTATTATGATTACTATTTAATACGACAGTCAAATATTTTCGGATTTGAGTGATTATTTGTAAATATAATCTTTGAGAGAATATCTGAAAGATGTAAGGTTAGATACGAATAAGGTGAACCTCACAAATAATCCTAAAACAGCTTATTAGAGGAATTCCTGAACTGAAGCAGACTGTATGTATGTATTCATGTAATTTATCATGCTGATAGTCAACTACATTTGAAATAAACCATTCACATGAAGAATAAATTTGTAATGAACTAATGATGTAACTGGTAGTGAAAGATGAAACCTATGGAGAGCAAGGGCAGTTGCGAGGCCGCAGATTCCACCACCAACTATGACGATCTCTAACTCTTCATCTGCTATTTCCATTTTTCTCCTCTCCCCTCCTCTCTCTCTCTCTCTCTCTCTCTCTCTCTCTCTCTCTCTCTCTCTCTCTCTCTCTCTCTCTCAGTGTCTTTGGTTGAAATATGCTTTATATATTTTGTCTCCTTTGTTCAACCTTTACTTAGTCAAGTGTCCTGTTGCAAAATTACCAAATGTCAATCGAGTCCCACTAATATTGCATTGCATTTTCCACACACACACATATTTATATATGTGGTTGATTGTGAAATGCCTTTGATTGGTACATAAAACTATTTTATTTTGTGGATTTTTGCTATCATATCAAGTAATGTCTTCATTTATAAATAAATAAAAAACAAATAAATGGTTCTATTTCAAAAGTGGTGACGTTTGTTAAATTGTTCGGCAAGTCCGTCTAATTTCCCTTCACAATTTCATCAATATTGAGCTCATGACTAACAAGAGGTCCCCTTAGGTTTTGTTTGTGTTTAAAATTAGCAAATTTCCCTTTTTTGGGAGTAAAGTCAAATTATGGTATCTAGTGGGGTTATTGTGAAATTAGATTAGACTTGCATCAAATGGCAGATGTTTGGCTTACAAATATCAAGTGACACCAATTATTACATGATATATGTTTGTAGATATTTCTCATACTAGTGAGTTTTGGACGGTGAAATGCAGCAAGTGGCTTCTTTTAATACCATTTCCTAAGGAGGTGGATTTGAGGAAGGTAGAATCTGAATCAAGTGGCTTTGCGTTCACACTATAATTTGTTATCTACATATTTGAAGCCAAGGCAGAAAGAGGGGACACTCAAAACAATCAAACAAATTTCTCTCTAGAAAACCAACAACCGCACTCTTTCCATTTCATTGCAAGCTCTTTCATTTCTTTCAATTAAAGTCAAAGTGCTCTTTCAATTCATTATAGCTTTGTTGTCTTTACAAGTATTCCTCCATTTTAATACAAGTTCTCTCTTCAAATTTGTTATTGTCATTTCAATACAAAGCATTAAACAATTTCTCTTTCTCTACATAAGTAAAGAACTTAAGTTGAGTCACTTCCACTCAATGACACAATCTTTTAGTTAGAAGTTAAATAGTGCAATTTCCATCATTCAAATCTCGTCGACTAACAGTAACCAATAGTGGCACACGTTCAATCTCCAATCTCATATTGAAGTAAATTTCCGGCCCACCCACAAGGACCATGGCAAATTTATGGGGCGAACACGTTCCCTTCGGTTTGGTCCATAATGTCTTCCTAAGAGAGATAATATAAGTCTAGTTTGTTACATGTGCAGGCACCAACTTGCTTTACTAAAGCAACAAAAGGTATGGTATCGATTCAATCGATTTTGATTGTCTGTAACAGTATGTTCACTTAACTTTTGACAATCCTTCGCTCCAAACGCTGTGTACTTTGCTTGAGGTATTTTCAAAAACTACAAAAGCTTCTTGCATCGTTTCATCTACGAAAGCTTCTTGGATCGCTTCATCATCTGTATCGTCAATAGGTTTCTTCCCAGTTGTTTTGTTATTTACAGTTATTTATGTGTTACTTCAAGTCTTGAGGGTGCATGATTCGATGCCCCGCGAACAAGGAAAAAGAACATTTACAAATTTGTTTGCAATGTTGCCGTGGTTTATGACAAAGCAGTATAATCAAATTTACGGGAATGAAATTTAAATTTGGTTTCAAGGCACCAGGCCTGACATTAACCAACGGATGGAATTCATATTTTTAAAGACGTCCACAATCATATCGAGTGTGACGAATTACATCACTAAATAAAGTAGCCATCAAGATTAAACACACAAATTTAAGCATCGACCCTGAATCTTGTTGCAGCAAACCAAGTAGATAAGTTTGTGTAGAGAGCATCACCAATCTCATCCTTCTCTCTTTCACATACTTGTCGAAAGCCTCTCCCACTTCAACCATCATTCCATTCCTTCCACTCCATTTTTTATAGTGATTTTTGGCCAATGCGGGAGCCAAGCTTCTAGCAATAACAATGGCGTCTTCGATGCCTGCGGCGCCTCCCTGACCGATGAAAGGCCCCATCACATGCATGGCATCTCCAGCCACCGTCACGCTTCCTTTTCGAAAATTTTGTACTAGTATCTCCCATGGCGGACGATATCTCAAGCGCACTTGAGATACTGATTCTAGTTCACTCTTTCTTATCATGTCTACCATTTCTGAAGGAAATTCTTCGAGTATTGATTGTAATGTAAATTGTCGAATGAGCTCCGGATCCTTCGAAACCTTCGACGGATCTGCTACACATACAATTTCTTTGATGTGGTCACGATTCACATAACAAGGGATACAATTTTGTAGAAGAAAAAGAAAAAGAATGCACCTTGTCTGCCATGGACTTGGTGAGTGACGAACCAGTAGACCAAGTTTTCATGAACTGGAAGTCTTCCAATTGTGTTCTTGTCACCCTTAACTTGTACGAACTCGTTTCCAAAATTATGACCATCTGCGTAAACTGTAAAGCCTCTAACCTCCGATAACATGAACGGCTTTGATGGTTTTACCCCGATGAAATCTGCAACAACTGATTTTGTTCCATCACATCCGATCACAACCTGATTTGGTAATTAACACCATTAATCGACATTAGAAAACTGATAAAATTGTAACGATAGAGAGAAGAGATGAAGCGATCGAGTTGTAGTGTAGATGTACCTTGGCTTTGATGGTGCTTCCGTTGTGGAGTTGCAGAGTTGGATAGGAAGTTAACGAGTCCAACTTAACAGAGATTGCTTGGCAACCAAGGCGTATGGTACCAACTGGCAAGCTCTCTGCTAGTGTTGTGATCAGATCACTCCGTTTCAAGCATCGTGCTTCCCCACCTCTATCAAATGACGTAATATTATTTCATTTATTAACCGATTTCAAACTTACGTTTATTTCTAACGAAATTAAAGTACTAATATATCACTTGGTGATAAAATTTGAGTAAAACATTTTATGACTGGCATTATTGAATCAAATATTATTCGAGAGTTGTTTTTGACATTCTAACAATCTCATTTTGCACACTCATGTTGTATATTTTCATATGCATGCGATACAAAATGTTTTTTTTTTTCTGAATGCTAATAACATTTCCTAGCATTATTTGAATTAATTGGGGGTCATATATACTCACTTACCCATATGATATTTTTTGTTGCTTGCCATTATGAAGGTATATGTCACGGGCCCTATAGACAAGAGTAAGTTATTTCGTATTAGTTAGACTTGTTTACAAAAAAATTAAGGAGCCGAGAAATGTTCGAATATATAGACATATGTACCCTTGAAGTGGTAGGGCAGTTTGTCTGAGCTTTGAGGCCACACCAAGCTCATCCAAGGCTCGCCAACCATTTGCCCGAATAGTGATACCTCCTCCGGTAGCACGTAGGGATTCTGATCTTTCCAACACTACACTTGTAAACCCCTTTCTGCATGATATATACACAATATATATTCATATACACTGTTACGACTACCATTTAATCTAACGGTCAAATAATTTGGATTGTAGAGATGATCTTTGAATGAAGACCTAAAAGATGGACGACTGGATATGAAGTGTGGTGGGCCCTACAAGGATCCTAAAATAGCTTATTTGAGGAATCCCTCAACAGAAGGAAGGAGACTGTATGTATGAGTATACACACACACACACATACAAATATACATATATCTGTATGTATTCATGTAAATAACTATGCTGATATATAGTCTGTAAAATTTTGAAATAACAACTTCATATAAAAACAAACCATTCACATGAAGCATAAATTTGTAATGAACTAATGAACTAATTGGTAGTGAAAGATGAAACCTATGAAGAGCAAGGGCAGTTGCAAGGCCGCAGATTCCACCACCAACTATGGCGATCCCTAACTCTTCATCACCTACTTCCATCTCTCTCTCTCTCTCTCTCTCTCTCTCTCTCTCTCTCTCTCTAACACACACACAGTTTTTGGTTGAAATATGCTTTACCTATTTTGTCTTATTTGTTTACCCTTTACCCGGTGAAGTGTCCAGTTGCAAATTGTCAAAATGGCAATCGGGTCCTACTCATAATGCATTGCATTTTCCATATATATATGGTTGATTGTGTAACGCCTTTGTCTGATTGATACATAAAACTACATTATTTCAAAAGAGGTGAAATTGCATAAATGACTCATTCTTTTCCACTTTTGTTAAATTATACCATAACATGGCACATCCGTCTAACTTAAAATTGGCAATTTCATCAATACGAGCTCATGACTCGCAAGAGGTCCCCTTAGGTTTTGTTTGTAACTTAAAATTGGCAAATTTCGCTCTTTTTGGACTAAAGTCAAATTATGGTCTTTTGTAGGGTTATTGTGAAATTAGATTAGACTTGTATCAAGTAACACATATTTGGCTTACAAATATTAAAGTGGTACCCATTATTATATTGATATATGTTTAGAGATATTTCTCATACAAGTGAGGTTGGTTGGTATAACGTAGCAAGTGACTTCTTTTAATGTCATTTCTTAAGGCGGTAGATTTGGGGTACGTAGAATCTGCATCAAGTTGCGTTGTGTTCGTACTACGGTTACTCAAACAATAAAACAATCTCTCTCTAGAAAACCAACAGCTGTACTCTTCATTTCAAAGCTTTCTGATTTCATTATAGCTTTGTTGTCTTTACCAGTATTAGGTATTCCTCCATTTCAATACAAGTTCTCTATTTGAGTTGTTATTGTCATTTCAATACAAAGCAAGTAAGCAATTCCTTGTTCTCTTTACCATTTATATACTGTGATTGAATTCTCTACGTAAGTAAACTCCTTATCATACAAGGCAAAGAAGAACCTAAATTGAGCCACTCCCAATTGCACAATCTTTTGATTAGAAGTTAAACAAGCAATCTCCTCACTCAAATCCGTCTACTAGAAGTAACTAGTAGTGGCACGCTGACAATCTCCAATCTCATGTTCAAGTAAATTCTCGGTCTACCCGCAAGGCCCATTGCGAATACAAGGGGCAAACAAATCAGCACACTCGGTGGAACCCTTACGTAGAGTGTAAAGTTTAAAAAAACTCTTAAGTTCTTATTGCCCAAGTAAGAACGTATGATTTCCAAGCTAGGAGAACGATGAAGGAGAGAGATCACCAAAGGAGAATCAACCTCAGACAATAAGATGAGAGAAATTTTAGCTTTAGCTCTAGCCTTAATTATTTAAATTCATAAGGAGGTCTAAACATTGTTTTGAGACATCACTTTGAACCTTTGCACAACTTGTCCGCACCTATGTAATTTTCTTATGAACAAATGCAGCCCATAAAATCCAGGAAAAAAAGAGCTCCAAATAGTTTCTCAGGTATTGGAATTCTCTGAGTTCCTGCTTGTCACAGTTCTATCGTGCGCTTTCGAATTTCTGTACAGATCACATGACGAATAAGTTAGCGACTTTGCTTGCTGTGGAAAATGCATTTAGAAATCATAAAACAATCCTTCGGATTGTCCTTGCAGCAGCACGGGAAATTAATCGTCCTGTAAGATCAGCTGGGAGATTAAGTAACTGCTGTTGTGATTCTGGTGGGAGCTGCCAAAGTAAAATTGCAATCAGCAATCAGCAAGCATGTAAAATGTAATCCTCATATTAACATAGTATCAAATTAACTTTAGGCGCAAATTCAAGGCTTGTTTCGAAAGTCAACTTAAGAAAACAACTGATGACGCCTTCAATTCATTATAATAAAACGATGCCTCCCCTGAAGCCCGATGATGCAAGCACTTGAGTGTGACCAAAAATAAATTAAACTTCCTAGCACGGTAGCACCCCACAAGTCCCGACCCCATCTACAGCCCTCACCTCCTTAAACCCCATTCTCAGTCCTGGCTTCACTGCAGGTGCTATAAATACAAAAACATAATGTACCGGCTGGTGAAAAGGTATAATCTGTTTGCCACACTGATACGCGATCAAATATCAGGGAATGAGTTGCATACGTTTGCAGTAACCCAGACAACTACAAGGCCCAGATATACGAACAAAACTCTATGCAGACGAGTCAATTTCTGACCTAAATGATCACTAAATCTAGACAAGCGTCTATTGCCTAAAACTTTTAACAGCTATTTTGCCACCACCCGAAAATTAGTCATTTCTATTAATAAAATCTGAAATCCTAGTTGAAACCCTATTCTGTGAAGACTCCTCAGAGATTGCTGAGAAATAACACCCATCGTCTCTAGGACAACTGTTATGTCCTATTGAATCTGAAAATATTGATGAGACATAAATGATCATCCAAACACTAACGATGTACTGAGCAATCAAGTTATTCCAGAACTACAATGGCTGGAACAAAAAGAGAGTAATTTTGTATTTTAACATGTCAACTAATCAACAAGCGCCTTTCACCAACACTATTTCCTAGTATAAGAATAGTTTGATTACTTAATTGTCATAATAGAAAAGTGTCCTTAGTTTGTGCCATGTGTACTACAATAGAAACCATCATGTTAAACAAGTGCATGGGTGCAAAAACAACTTTGTTCTGATTACTTCATTGTCATCATAGAAGAGATGTCCTAAATTTGTGCTGTGTAATGTGTACAATATGACATTCATTAAAATGATGTAAATTAGCGTTTTCTCTTATTGTTATTATAGAAACCATCGTGTTAAACGAGTGCATGGGTGCAAAAACAAGTTTGTTACCTCAGGAAGAACAGAAAGGAGAGGTAGAATTTCTTGAACAGATGCAAGTTGGTTGAAAACTAATGCTGCTTCATCCGAGTTCGTTTGCTGATTCTTGTATGGGGTATCGTCTCTGATAAACTACAAGCCAAAGTTGATATTGATCAGTAACTAGTAATCTTAAGATTACTCGTCAACTGAAAAAGTCACATGCTTTAGTGTTAAATAAAATGAATACAAATAATTAGCAACAAAGCTTACTCGTATATATATATGTATGTATGTATGTTTTTTTTAATACTAGTGTATCCGAGTCTTTGACCAGACTAATCACTAGCCCCCCCTTTTGCAGAGCGAGAAACTCTAGTATTTGCTAGGTGGGTAGCGTGGGAGAGAGTCGAACCCCAGACCACTTGGGAGCAAACCAAGGACCTGAGTGCTAGACCAACAACTCTTAGGTCATACTATAAAATGAAATTATTGCAACAAAATTGCCTAGAACATACTAGAACATGGTAAGTCCAAGTGAAAAGTAACTTTCTTAAAATGATATCTTCCCTTTAAAGGTTCCAATTCACAAATATTTAGAAGATTGTTTAAATTGAACCCCAAAGCTGCTTTGCCTCCATCTTTTCCAATTATCCAAATAGCTACTCTTGTTTGTCACAGAGATGTCATTAGAGTAATTAATTTATTAATTGAACACATGTGAATGGCCGCTACATTTAGGCCAAAGAAGTTGAAAAAGAGCCTTAACACCAATCTAGGAGACAATCTATAAAGAACTTCCAACACTCAAAATGACCTATCAATAGATATTTTTGTATTTTGTCACACAGAAAACTGTTTGAAAAAAGAAACCATCTGATAAAGAAGAAAAGAATAGTTGATATTCATATTGATCAAAACTTAGATTTACTAACATATCTAGACTCCACATACTTTCATATCAAAACATAAATGTCATCACCGAACTACTGTTAGAAGTTTCCGAGGAAAGTCCTAAGCTATACCACAACCAGAAACCACGCCAACTCCACTATGCCAAACAAGCTCAAAATCTTACTGGTTTGGAGTTTTCATTTCTTTGCAACCCTGACAGCAATCGCAGAAGGCGACGGAGTGTTCTTAAGTTGATTTTGTCTTCATTGGTCATTGTTGAGATGGACAAGGTAGCAGCGAAAGGTATACTTGTCATAATAGAATCCAAGGTTGCCAGCCCAAGTGCATCCAATCCCTACCATCAGTTGTGGAAAGAAATAGAAAAGAAAAAAAAATAAATTACCAAACAACGATAAGAATAGCAAGAACAAAGACCAAAATAAATTGAATACAAAAATTAGACTTGTAACCTGAAAGAAGAAATTCAAAATTGGACCGACTTAAATGCTTTCACCATTATACTGTGGATTACAACTAAAATAACAGGCATATGACGAATAATTCTACCTTAACAAATTCTTGAAGAAGTAGATCCCTCACAAATGCACCCTGAAATTGCATTATTATATCATTACAAATAAAGAAAGATAAGAAATTGATTTTATGATTCGGGCTTCCCAGATTGAAGATGAATAGGAAATAAGTACGTAAACATTCGTACCTTCTCTGCCAACATAAAAGAAAGGACTTGTTTGACAACTACCCTAGAATTAGCATCATCTTCTTGCTTTCTTGACATGACCTTCTCTGTTCTAGCACGGAGAGCCTACAAGAAAACAGTAATTGACATTTATTCAAACATCATGTGAGCTTCTACATACGCTAAACAAGACAAGATTAGAAAGCTAACATGCAACCAGGGGAATTTAGAAAGGCTACTCGTGTTCTGAAGCTGGTAATAGCTGAGGTACACTCAAGGTCAACCTAGAGTAGATTTCTTTATGGACCAGGAGTCCATGTAGCTGTTCGGACAAATATGTGGATAGCATTTTCTGCTATCATGTTATGACTAGAGCATCCAACACAATTAATTGTCAATTGGTGTAGAGGCCCAAGATCTTAAACTACTAATGCAAGCCTTTCATTTCCCATGCGGGGCAAATACTCTCAACTAGGTATTGAGATTTGAGATAACTAAGATGTTAGTGTGAGCCAAAATGCATCAAGTATCTAAATCACATGCCATTTGTAATGGAGATTTCACAAGAAACAGACCGGGAAACCTACATCTCAATCATAAAATTGGGAAACCAGACTAATTAAGAAAATATAGGAAGCGGTAGTTATTACCTCAGAAAGTAAAGACTCTAGACGGTCGATATTGAAAACGCCATCCTGACAAGGGAGGATTTAGGAATTAAGGCTGTGGTACAAACTACAAAGGATATGGTGCACATAGACAGTTTTAAATTAATGAAGCAACCGAACAAAGATACATAACTCAAATACTTAAGAATGAAAAAAATTGTATGAAACCTTCACCTCATAAAGAAGGGCCTGCAGGGAGGACTTGAGCTCTATTGAGCTGTCTGTTAATACTTTTCGAGCAATCCATGGGTATGTGCTACCTAAAACTTTGTAATCTGGGTTGAAGCCAATGGCAACACCTTCCAATACGGCAAGGCTGAGAGATATAAAAGAGTATTAAACAACACAAAATAACACCACTGTTTAACATTTGGTAGGCACTTAAATGAGAGAACTTCTCACAAATTCCAGATTTATCGTATCCAACTAAAATGTCTTGTTGAGTCCAGGTATTACAAAATATATTGATCTGTTCATGCTTCCAAAGGTTTTCAAAGTAAATCTTGCCGATCCAATTTTTGAGCCATATAGATGACTTGTAAGCCTAATGTACCCACTAAATTATAAGTTTTTCCCTTGGTGCCCTATGATAAAAAACAATATTCATGATATGCTTTAGAAAAGAAGTATATTTGTTCACCTCCACATTTGTGTTATGTGCAAAAAAAACAGCAAGAACAAAGGGATCACATGTGGGCAATGCTCTCCATCCGATTCAATAATACAAACTGTTCATCTATTAAATCCCATTGAAGTATTATCCTCCGAAAAAAATAGAAACCCATTTAGTCATCTAACTATCATCAAACAGACAGAAGAGCACTGTTTATTTCAATACAATGATATGATGATAACCAGATGACTAAGCGATTTCTAACTTGGTCAATGTTGGCAGAGATGATTCATCAAGGAACCTAAAAGTTTAGAAGCCTACAATTTGTAATTTTGGTAAAGGATTGTCGTCGCAAAAAAATAAAGAAGTTATGTGATGATCAGGTGAAGTGGATTTAACTTGTCACAGAATGAGTCTATTACTTCTCTTTGAGTATCATAATCAAATATAACTTGACAGTGCAAGAGGTCCATTTTATATTTTTGGAAAGTGGAAACCCAAAAGTACCTTCGAATGACAAGAGAAAAATAAGAAGGTATACGAAATTTGAACTTGTACCTGAAACAAACAAAGAGAAAATCTATCGAGTCATTAATGAAAAATAATACCTAAAGCACTAGGGTTGCACAAGTCAACTTCAATATAACAGTAGATTCTTCCAATCTTCAGGAACTATGACAGAAAGTGGTTACTTTTTGAAGGCAAAGATTCCTTGATATCATCAGAAGTAGGGCAAACAGAGAAATATAAGTTATAATATTGTGTGGTCTTGCACAACTTTGCCTACACCAATTACAAGAGAAATTCCACTTAGACAAGAGGTTCTATAAGCTTAAGTTAAACAAGTTTTTCATACGTCGACAGCCCCTAGAATGGTTGCTTGTTTGCCAGCATAAAAAAGAAAGTCTGAATTTTCCATGGAAGCTGGCTCGAAATATTGGATCTTGGGTGCATTGCCCCAATGTGGATGAAACACATGTGCCTTACTGGACTTCAAGGGCTTTGTTCTCCAAAATCAAAGGGAAGATGCTGATGTTGGTGGTGGTGATGGAGATCGTGATAACAATAATAATGACGGGAATGATATGGATGCCACTGAAGTTGACTTTTCATTTATAAATGTATAAGATATATCTTTGAAGGGATAAAATGAAATGAAAAATGACTTACATGGTGGCTCCTAAATCTCCTAATAGGTCTCCAAAGCTAATATTGCGCACCCCTTTGGCAACAGCATTCTGAAAGACACCTAAAGAACAGCAATACAGGTCTTATCAGACCAATTAATGGAGCCCCTCCACACAAAGAGTTCACTAACTTAAACGTTTAATCCCAACAAACCAGACTGAATCCATAGGTTCAAGAAGACACAAAAAGAAACCTGTTAAAGCCTTTGTAACAGCTTCCTTGTCTGCAGTTGGTGGAATAAATCTGAAGAGTTTGTCAGAAAATTACCAAGTAACTACCAGCAAATACAACAAGAAAAACCTGTTCAGAAATTGAAGAAATAGACAAACATGATACCCAAGAGTAACAAAGTCCTTAGCCAATGCACCAAAATCACGGTTTACAAGATGGAGAGAAGCTTCAATAAATCCAATGCGGAGTTCTTGATTAAATTCACCCATCATACCAAAATCTGGTGGTGGAACCGTGGAAGATATTAAAAGTTAAATCTGATTGATATACAATATCTGTAAGTACATAACGGAACAGTAATTAAATAGGCATAGTGTGCAAACATAGTACGACAGATAAATCAAACATATAAGCAATCAATGAGACACAAATTGATTAAGGAGAGCCTAACAGTGACCATAAAAACTACCATTCAGTTATATTCATTCAATATAAAATTATAAATGACTTTGTATGTGTAAAATAAATTCATCAATTCCTTGAACAAATTTTTTTTATTAGAAAACCTAGTACTCAATTACAAAATCAAGTTATTATAAGAGGCCTATTTTGTCTCAGACAGGCTCCTACTATCCACCGTCCTTCATAAGTAACTATTCTTTCTTGCTCGGCAGCAACTACGATTTATTATTCCACCATTTTTACACATTTCCTTTTGTTATGTATAAAACATGTACAGTTAATGACACCTGTGCGCAAGGCTCGTACCTAAATAAGCAAGTTTCCCATCATATGTACGAAGAAGATTTCCAGGGTGTGGATCTGCATGGTAGAATCCACATTCCAGAAGTTGATTGAATGAGCAGTACGTCCCTACCTAATCAGAACCAAGAAGAGGGCATTTTATTTAGCACTTATACAAAGTAAAAAATCAGAGAAATTAATAAATTGAGTAATGCCAAAAATTAAATTTTGTTTAGCGCATGACCTCAACCAAGTAAAGATCATTCACTTCTGACAGCTTCTGCCCCTAGTATATAAGTAAACAAAAATAAAAACATAAGTTGAAACGAAATCAACAACTAAACGGCACATAAAAAATACATCTTTAAGGAAAATATTTCAAGTACTTAGGTCACATACAACTACCAGTTGCAATTCTTATGATATTCAGGAGTGATTTTATTTAAGAACTTTGCCTTAAGTTACAAAAGAAATGGGAGAGAGAAAAGTTGTACCATGGATACCCAGCATTTAAGGATCTTTTGTTTACAAAGAAACAAATAAAAATTCAGAATCAAAACTTGAGCTTAGAACTTAATAGTGCAATAGTTACAAAATAAACTCTGATATTATTTAGTTACAATAGCTCATAGGAGCCCTGAATCTAAAGTGGTTTCGTAATTCACATTCATGCACTCAAATTAAATGAAATAATTTAAATAGAATGGTCACCAAGTCATTTGAAGTTGTCCTTTCTAGGGTTTGGCATCCAGACTAGTGAATAAAGACAAAACAACCGCAATAGCAATTACCTCCACCCATTCCATCACAAGAACCCTGCGAGTTGTGTAATCCAGATACATTTCCGGAACCAAAACATCGGGTATACCACCGTATAGCTGTCTGATCACAATTAGAGCATCAATATAGACATTAAGTTCAATATGAATCATAAAATTGATAACAAGTGGAAAGGATTTAAGGTTATCAAGGAAGTGAAAGAAAAAGTAAAATGACGCTTTGAAAATTTCATGATGGTACTGTAAGGTCAATGCCAAAAAATGTTACTGCAGCTGAAACAATTTTTCATCTCTAATATTTAGAGAATATTATCAAGCATCATTATCATATTTAACTAGTGAAGCATCAGGCAGGAATCAAGATAAGAGCATAGAACTATTGCTTAGTTCCAAAGGATAAAGCCTACAAATTGAAGCTTTTAGGTGATCATGAGACAATTCATAATCTAAATTTCACAGTAACTTATTTGCTTAGAGTATAAAGTATAACATTTCAAGAGATAGAAACGAGGTACCTTAAATTAGTTAACCTATAAGCTTAGTAACCTTTCAACGAAACAAAATTAATAACAATATATCAATTATGTAAGGAAGAGAAAAATAATATCATCTCAGCTCAGAGAGAGGAAGAGAAAGGAAAGTGACAAATTGAAGCAGGAAAAAACAATCCTGGGGATTATTGCTAAGGCATTTATCAAGTATCCTCTGTTATAGGGTAATTGGCACATGAATCCGGAAAGACCCACGTTAATACACTCAGAAATTCTATAAGGTATAACTTATAACACCTGAGACATTAATCATGTGACAGAGAGAGACTTAAGGACAATGAACCTCAAATACATGCATAAATTGTATTGCTGCATAAAAAAAGTAGACAGAACTTTCAGTTATATGTTCTTGTGTTTAGATGGGCTCTATTTATTATGCTTTGAATTTAGCTCCTACATAACTATCAATCACTAAGATAATGTAAATTTGAAATCCCTGTTCTTACCTGAATCTGATACCATTATTTGCTTCAGTTCTGTAGTCCATCTCCTGCATTCAATATGATTTACCTGTATTCAATTTAAAGTTCTAAGAATAAACCTTATACAGCCAAAATGATATCATAGATAATAGAATGATATTTAGGGAATTACAAATGAAAAAGGGAAGCAAGTAATAACACATGACAAAATTGAAAGTATGCTGCTATAAGTAGCAAGCCAATAAATCAACAAAGAGCATAAAGGGGTCACATTTTACCCGAAAAAGACTTGATGCCCATTCATCAACAACTGCCTGCATGTCAAGTTCACGTAGATGTTATGAAAAGCCAAGAAGGTGTCAAAAGATACAAATAAAAATAAAAATAAAACAAAAATATGCGCATACACATTGTATCATACATTGGTATGCACTAATGTTTGTTTGTATAGTTAAAATCATCATCAATGACATAATGGATGCGTAAATTTTTATCTCATTGACACTATACTAGATGGGTGGTGCAATACTAGGTTACATGTTGCAACATTACCTGAAGATCAGTGTTTAATTTTCTTATTCTCCTAAGTAGACCAGCTAGAAAACGCAAGATCAATATGTCTAAGGAAATAGCAGCTTGTACTCCTGGCCTTTGCACCTTTACTGCAACAAGCTGTCCCGTACGGCGAAGCCTGGCTTGATAAACCTAGCATCAGAGAGACACAGGAATATTTATGAATTTGAATTTCAAGATAAAAATAAAGACAGAAAATGCCAAAACCTAAGTTACAGGATCAAGAAGAAAGCATAAACAAATCAAACCTGTCCAAGGGAAGCAGCAGCTACAGGTTCCGGTGAGATCTCTGAGAAAAGCACTTCTATCGGTAAACCAAGTTCTTGTTCTATTGTGTTTATAGCAACTTCCGTAAAAAATGGAGATATTCGATCTTGCAGCAGTGAGAGCTCATCCAAGTATGATGGTGGTATCAAGTCCTTGAAAAGAAAGAGCAAAGTTAATAGGAAAAGCAAAGCTACTGATGAGATAGACCCATAAATCTAAGGGCCTATTTGTTATCCTTCTTGGATTCAATTTCTTGTTTTCAGAAATGATGAATGTAACTAAATTAATGAATACTCATTTCAAAACTAAAAAAAAAAAAAAAAAAAAAAAAAAAAGGAAAAGAAAAAGGATCCAAGAAGTATACCAAACAACCCTAAGATTCGGCGAAAAAAAAAAAAAAAAAAAAAAAACTAAATAATGATCCTTTACTCTCTTTTTTCTTCAACGAATTTTTAGAAGTACTTTAATATAATTGGGCAGGACACATCAACTTCCTTTGCAGTGAGAAATCAATGAAAATTTAACATCCACAGAGAGGACTCAAGGCATCAATTATTTGTTTACAAATGCACAATCACTGCTTTAGAGCTAAGAGATGACACACTTTCGTGGATAAGTGACACTATGGAATCCCAGAACTACTTTTGGAAACAATGCCAATATCTCAGCGACTAAAACACTAAGACATGAAATATATAAGGATGGATAAATTTCTTAGAGAATTCATCAAGAATGTCTACAGAAGCTGGCCTATACGCATAGTGATCTTGGGGATGCATGAGAATTACTCTGAAAATTAGTTTTGTATGTGACGGGAAACTGTCACCAAGGCATTCTGAAATATCCAATTTGCACATGAGGCCTTAAAAGCATTAATTTTCGAAAAGTGCATTACATAATAAAAGTGAAGGCAGACATTCTGAAGGAATATGTAATTTGACATTTCACCAAGGTAGGAAGAACATCATGCTGCAATAACTGTAAAGTATGAGCAACTTACTGGTCGAGATGAGATGGCCTGAGCAATTTTGACATATGCCTATAAGATTAAGAAAAAACATAAAAAAAGTTGAACTTAATTAACAACTAATCAACTATACAACAACAAATCACCAATAATTAACAACTGTAATCAAGTGAATTTTTGAAGTCCATGAAAAGGATAATCAAAGTAAATTCAGCAGAAGAAGCTTATTGTAATTGTAAGTGAAACAGAGGGAAGAAGTAAGCATAACGCACCGGTCCGAGTTCTACCAGAATATTCCGAAGCTCGGCAGCTCTAAGCTGCAACAAAACAAATTAAACAATCATTAATTAATACTGTAAACGTAATAACAAATTCAGAACAAGAACAGAATTACAGACTGACCTCGAACATTCGGTCAGAGCGCTCCGTCAGGTTATCAATGTAGCGAACCGCGAACCACTTGCCGAAAGTGAAGGCAATCTGAGAGAGTCGGCGGAGAAGAATCAGAGGCTTCCGCCGGTAAATGGCGCCGATTTTGGAGATATCGTAGTCGGCTATGGAGTTGGCCTCGGGGGCGCTGAGCTCGAAGAGGTAGCCCGACTTCTTGGTGAAGGCGTCGAGTTCGACGACGTCGTTTCCGGCGGCGCATCGCAGAATGGAGAGACGATGGCGGGGGCGGGGGAAAGAGGATGAAGAGAACCGCCGGAAGGGGTTTGGTGCGGAAGGGAAAAGGAAGGAGGAGGGGAGAGAAGGCGAGGGGAGGCGGAGAATCATTTTCTGGAAGGGAAGCGAAGAAGTGGAGGAGGAACTGGAATGGTGGGAAAGTGAGCGTTGTGGTGTGTGAAATGAGCGGAAGGCGGATTGGAATTTGGAGAGGAGGTTTTGTGGAATTTGAACCACTCGTGTTATGCAGTCGTGTACGAATTGAATGAATAAATCAATGTTGAAGAATGTTTGTCTGCAAGTGAACGTTGCATTTCGCGGCCGTTTCTTTTTTGGATAAGGGGCCTTTTGTTTTCCGTATTTAGGCCGAAATATATTTGAAAATATTGAAAATGCTAGTGGGTTAATGAATGTCTACAGTGATATTAAAAATTTTGGTAGACTTTTTTAACACCCACACAGATTGGATTTGCAACATTGGCAGATGAATGAAAACATTGGCAATGTTGATATGTAGACTTGAAAATGAAGGAGATCATTTTTCAAAAGGTGTGTTGTAAATTTTCAAAGTGTAATAATATTGAGTTGCTCTATAAATAGAGCACTTTGACTGCTATCAACAGATATAGAAAAGAGAAAGAAAGGAAAGATAAATAATATCAGTATCTATTCCTCCCACTTTTATTAGTCATTCCCTTGTGTTACAATTATAGTGTGATATTTTACACCTATTTCGCTCATGTCATTAGTAAAGATTATCTCTCTAACTTTTACATATTTATAACCTGTTATCAGCACGACTCTCTAAATATAATTATTCCTCATTTCTCTTCGCAGAAAGAAAAAAAAAAGTTTCCTCTAAGGATTTTACTATTCATTTTCTACCTCTACCTCAACTGCTGGATATACCCTCGCAAAGAACTGTTTGCACCATGCCTGCTTTTAGTTCTCAACCTAACAGTTACATATATCTTTTATTTCTTGTTTGGTGTAGATCTTAATTACTAACTCAATATTTATTTATGTTAATTTTACTTTAATTCAAGATGGTGCGGTACAATCGTCCATTTTGAACTGCAAATTTAATCTTACTGCAATCCATGATGGTGCGGTATCATCGCCTATCTTGGATTGCAGATCTAATTTTACTGCAAATTTTAGATGGAGCGGTATAATCGCCCACCCTACCCTGCGTATTTAAATTTACCCGCTGTTTAATTTCATTGCAATTTTAGGTGGTGCGGTATAATCGCTCACCCTACTTTGCATATTTAAATTATCCTGTTACTTGAGTGGTGTGGTATAATTGCCCTCCTCATTCATCATGTAAATCTCGAGCCAGAAGTTTCAAGTGCTTATCATTTTGGCCTAAATATCAAAATAAAAATTTTGTAAGAACCAGAAGTTCTAACATTACATACCTCCAGGAATACATATTATTGCAAGTTCTTACACATCTCTTTTTTTTTTTTTTCAGAAAGAAAAGAAAATGACGAACTTGGCAAAACTTGATTTTGTTGCCCTGGACATTACAAGGAAGAATTACCTTACCTGGGTACTGGATACCAAGATCCGTCTGGAAGCAGGGAATCTTGGAGATACCATTAGAGAAGAAAACAGCTCATCTTCTCAATATCGGGCGAAGGCCATGATCCGTTAGCTCTTGATGAGGGACTAAAGAACGAGTACTTAATAGTTGAAGATCCGTTAACTCTCTGGAAGACATTGAGAAACATATACAATCACCAGATAACAATGATTCTTCCAAGGGCTCGCCAGTGGCTAAGTACAATTTTACGTTGTTCAGAATTACCTCTTAGATGAAGCTATGTGTGGATACCATTATTGAGGAAGATATGCTGGAAAAGACTTTTAGCACATTTCATGCCTCTAATGTGCTCCTCTAGCAGCAGTATAGAGTGTGAGGCTTCACTGAATACAACCAGCTGATCTCTGTGCTCCTGGTTGCTGAACAAAACAATAAGCTCCTGATTAAAAATCATCAGTCCCGACCTACTGGATCTACACCATTTCCAGAAGTGATTGCTGCTTCCCTCGAAATGAATGCCACATCCTCTGGTGGCAATAATCATAAACGAGGACGTGGCCATAGGCGATGACAGTGGAACGGGAAAGGCAAGAATCATGGTGTCTAGTTTCACAACCAGGTTCTGAGGCATAATTCAGGCCCGAGCTTCAAAAATGGAAATCGCCACAAAGGTAAAGCTCATATGAACAATGCTCCTAGAAACTCTGACGGAGCTTACCATAGGTGTGGTGGCGACGGGCACTGGGTGCGTACTTATCGTACTCCAAAACATTTGGTGGATTTATATTAAGCCTCCCTCAATGAGAAGGGTGTTGAGACCAATTTTCTCGACCATGCTAAACCAATGGATATACCTGATCCAGTGTGTAACTTATCAAACCAGTTGAACACAACTCACCTAGAGGTCTCGGACTTCATGGTGGAAAGGAGAAATGAAGTATACCGGTCCGATTGAATCATTGATGTTTGACGTACTTTTATTATGCTGAACTTGTAGTTTAAAAACTAGCATTTTAGATTCAATAAAAGTGGCATTTAAATTTCCTGTTATAAATTGCTTTTAACTGTAATTCCCTTACTCCAAGAGCATGGATAAAACTATGGTCATTCTCAAAACATGAGAAATAGTAGAGATATTTGTCTTGCAGACAACGCAACTACGTATACAATACTTCGAGATCGAAAGTATTTCTCAAGATTGATGCTTACAAAAGTAAGGGTAACAACAATATCAGGGCAATCAGATGTGATTGAAGGCTTAGGGAAAACCCAGATTATGTTACCAAATGGAACAATATTGTCCATACATAATGTGTTACATGCTACTCGATCTACTCAAAATTTGTTGAGTTTTAAAGACATTCGTTTAAATGGATACTACATTGAAACAAAAAGTGCAGAAAATGCGAAGTATCTATGCATTACCTCCAATGATACCCAGAAGCGTATATCGAAGACGTTGCGTGGTTTAACAAGTGGACTGTATTATACATATATAAAGACAGTTGAATCATATACTGTCATGAACCAGAAGTTCATTGATTCAAAAGTTTATGTGCTTTGACATGACCGTCTAGGTCACCCAAGATCTACCATGATGCGTATAATCATTACCAACTCTAATGGACAGCCATTATTGAGAAGACACATTGCTATCTCAAATGATAACCCTTACAAGGCTTGTTCTCAAAAGAAGTTGGTAATTAGACCATCACAACTAAAGGTTGATGCTGAATCCCCATCATTTCTACAAAGAATTCAAGGGGATATTTGTGGGCCTATTCAACCATCATATGGACCATTTCGATATTTTATGGTTTTGGTTGATGCATGTACCCGATGGTCACATGTTTGTCTTTTGTCTACTTAGAATGTAGCTTTTGCGAGACTTCTTGCTCAGATAATTAAGTTGTGAGCACGATTCCTAGATTACTCCATTAAGTCAATCTGACTTGATAATGTTGGTGAATTTACGTCTCAAACCCTTGATGATTACTGCATAACATTGGGCATCGATGTTGAACACCTCGTTACTTATGTCCATACTCAGAATGGTTTAATAGAAACATTGATCAAACGGTTTCAGTTAATAGCACGTACTCTGCTTATGAAAACAAAATTGCCAATTTCTACATGGGGACATGCCATCTTGCATACTGCATCATTCATTCAATTGAGACCTATAGCTAACCACCAATACTCATCAATACAACTCGTGTTTGGGCATCAACTAAACATTTCACATTTAAGAGTTTTTGGTTGTGTTGTTTATGTACCTATTGCACCACCACAACGCACTAAAATGGGACCCTAGGGCTGACTGGGAATTTATGTAGGTTTTGATTTACCATTTATCATTAAATATTTGGAACCCTTAACAGGTGATATGTTTACAGCTCATTGTGCTAATTGTCACTTTGATGAGACAATCTTCCTGTCGTTAGGGGGAGAAAAGATCATTCCAGAATAACGGAAAGAGCTGTCATGGGTTGTTCCCACCTTATCTCATTTTGATCCACATAGCACTCAATGTGAAAATGAAGTGAAAATGATCGTTCATCTTAAAAGTATTGCTAATCAAATGCCAAATGCATTTAATGATGCTATGAAAGTAACAAAATCATATATACCAGGTACAAATGCACCTGCAAGAATTGATGTCCCTATTAGACAAAATAAAGTGGCAGCGAATGATTCATCTGGTGCATGCCTGAAACATGGTAGACCTTCAAGTTCAAAAGATTCAGCCCCTCAAAAGAGAAAGTTGAGGGCACACTGAATCCAAATGAAATCATTCAAGAAGAAAAAATGAATGACACATCCACAATTCATGATTCTGTACTTTCAGAAAAAGAAAATGTCCTTGATGAGACACATGTACCTGAAGAAATAGAGGTACATGAAAAGAAAATAAATCTCTATAAATTATGCTTGCACTAATGAATTGTGGGATTAGAATGAAATAATCATTGACGACATGTTCGCATTCGCAATAACCAATGAAATCATATTAAGTGATGATTTTGAGCCCCACTTTGTTGATGAATGCAAACAGAGACAAGATTGGTATAAGTGGAAAGATGCAATCTAGACAGAATTAAATTCCTTGGAAATGCGAAATGTTTTTGGACCAGTAGTTCAAACCCTGCATGGCGTAAAACCCGTGGGTTACAAATGGGTACAAGGAAACGCAATGAGAACAACGAGATTGCAAGATATAAAGCACAACTCGTTGCACAAGGTTTTTCGCAAAGACCTGGAATTGATTATGAGGAGACATACTTTCCTGTAATGGACGCAATTACGTTCCGTTACTTAATAAGTTTAGTGGTTTCAGAAAAACTTGACATGCGACTTATGGATGTCATCACCGCGTATCTATATGCAGAATTAGATGCTGCCATATATATGAAAGTCCCAGGGACTTAAGTTGCCTGAAACAACTAACAAACCACGAGGTATGCTCTCAATCAAATTAAGGCGATCATTGTATAGGCTGAAACAATCTGGACGAATGTGGTATAATCGTCTTAGTGAGTATTTGATTAAATAAGGATATATCAACGATGCCATTTGCCCTTGTGTGTTCATTAAGAAATCTAACTCTGGATTTGCTATAGTGGCAGTATATATCGATGATATGAACTTAGTTGGAACCCCTGAAGAGCTCAATAAAACTTCTGAATATCTGAAAAGCGATTTGAAATGAAAGACCTTGGAAAAACAAAATTTTGTCTCGGCCTGTAGATCGAACATTATGCTAATGGAATTTTGGTCCACCAATCATCTTACATTGAAAAATCCTAAAGTGATTTGGTATGGACAAGGCTTATTTACTCAGCACACTAATGGTCGTTCATTCTTTGGACATTAAGAAATATCCATTCCGTCCAAAAGAAGATAATGAACTGGTCCTTGGTCCAGAAGTACCATATTTGAGTGCAATAAGTGTTTTATTGTATTTAGCATAATATATTAGACCAGATATAACTTTTTCAGTCAAATTGTTAGCAAGGTATAACTCTGCTCCAACAATTCGTCATTGGAAGGGAGTCAAATATGTATTGCGATACCTTCGTGGGGCAACAAACATGGCTCTCTTTTACTCAAAGAAATCCACAAATGACCGAGTCCCTGTTAGATATGCAGATGCTGGTTTTCTCTCTGATCCACATTAAACCCGCTCACAAACTGGATATGTGTTCAAGAATGGAGATACAACAATCTCTTAGCGCTCAACCAAGCAAACATTAGTTGCTACATCTTTAAATCATTCAGAAATACTTGCTTTACATGAAGCAAGTTGTGAATGTTCTTGGTTAAGATCACTGATCCATCATATTCGGAATTCATGTGGTCTACCTTAAAAAACGAACACTCTAACTGTCATCCATGAAGATAATGCAGCTTGTGTTACCCAAATGAAAGAAGGATTCATCAAGGGTGATAAGACTAAACACATATCTCTAAAGTTTTTCAATGCACATGAGCTTCAGAAGGCTAAAGTTATTTAAATCAGACAAATCCGTTCCAATGAAAATCTGGCAAACTTGTTCACCAAATCTCTACCAAAATGCACGTTTTAGAAGATAGTGCAAAGTATCGGATTACGTCGACTTAACAATTAGATAAATTTGGAGAATGCGGCATCATGGGGAGCATCCATGATACATGTATGTTGTACTCTGTTTCCTTCGATTATGATTTTTTCCACTAGGGTTTTCCTATCAATGTTTTAATAAGGCAACATAAGTATAACAATCCAAGTAAAGTTGTACTATTTTTCCTTCGCTATGGTTTTTTCCCACTGAGTTTTTCCAAACACGGTTTTAATGAGGCAATTGATGTTGATATGTGGGCATCCAATGGAGAGTGTTGAAAATGCTAGTGGGTTAATGAATGTCCACAACGATATTGAAAACCTTGGTAGACTTTTTCAACACCCACACAAATTGGTTTTGCAATATTGGCAGATGAATGAAAATATTGGCAGTGTTGATATGTGGACTTGGAAATGAAGGAGATTATTTTTCAAAAGGTGTGTTGTAAATTTTCAAAGTGTAATAATACGGAGTTGCTCTATAAATAGAGCACTCCGATTGCTATCAACATATATAGAAAAGAGAAAGAAATGAAAGATAAATAACATCAGTATCTATTCCTCCCACTTTTATTAGTCATTTCCTTGTGTTACAATTATAGTGTGATATTTTACACCTACTTCGCTCCTGTCACTAGTAAATGTTATCTTTCTAACTTTTACCTATTTATAACAGAAAAAACATTATTGGTAAAAATAGTTTTAAAATATGTTTTTTATTTTAAAAAAACTTTTATTGCTGTATTATAAAAATAAATATTTGTAAAATAAAGTTGTAATATGTTTGGTAAGCTTTTTTTTGGGTAAAAGTGCGTTTAACAAAAAACGTGTTTAAATGTTTGATAAATTTTTATATAAAATTTATGTGGATATATTAAATAACTAAAAATGATATAATATTGAATGTGACATAATAATTAATATTGCCAAACACATTTGGTGTTCTAAATTTTCTATTTTTTTTACTGTTATTAGCAATAGTTTTTTAAAAAGCATTTTTTCTACTAACACAGTTGGTGTTCTATATTTTTTAATAAGCGATCTTTTTTAAAAGCATCACAACCCCTTATCCTTCGTAAAAGAGCAGTGAATTTTGAAGAGGTACTTCATTACTATACCTAAGAAGAGCGTAACTGATTTTTTTGGCAGAAGCACTTTTGTGCTTTTGTAAACCAAAATATTATTTTCTCATAAAACATTTTAAGTCGTTTTTTTTAGTAGATCGATATTTTAACATTAAGCAGTGAGAGAGTTTGAATAAGCCAAATAATGGGCAGTGATATTGAATTTGTCATTCACGAGATTCAACGAATTCTTCATCCATGAAATTCGACGAATTCATCATCTACGAGATTTGAATATAAAACATGTTAAATAAATAATACTTGTAGTACTGACTGCACGTTTAAATCTTTAGGATGCGTTTGTTGTATCGGACTATTTCGAACTGGACTAACTTCAGGGACTAAGCTAGACTAGACTAAGTTGGATTGACTTAGTGATGCGTTTGGTACAATGTCAAACTAAAAAACAGGATAATTAATAAACTATAATATCATATTATATAATACAATCTAATAATATTTTATTACTAAATCACGCTTTTTCTTTTTTATTTCTGAAGTAGACATTCCACCTCTTGCTCTGGAGAGTTCTTCCCTTTTCTTCCTCTTTAGTTTCATCCCCCATCACTTCTTTTCTCCATCTTTTTTCCTGCAACACAACATCCTTCAAATCATTTTTCTTGCAAATCGTCCCCGTGCTACTCTCCCCTCCTTCTTTCTCCCAAAGCTACTCTCTCCTTTTCTCTATCTATTTTTTCCGAAATTTTCTAGGGAAAAGCAAGAAATTTTGGAAATTTTATGGGAATTTTTGGGAATAAGGAAGAATTTTGCTATTGGGATTGTTGTTGTTATCATTTTGCATATATGTTTTTGAATTTTGGTGTTGAGATTTAGGCAGTGGGTGGTGCTGGGTCTGGACATGGGTTGGCAAACGAAGTTGCCTAGAAGTATTCTTGCAGATTTGCAGTTCACAAGACTTGCTACATGCGATCGTCCTATGCAAGTTTGGAGATGGGATTAGCAATCCGTCATTTTTGGGGGGCTTAGCTAAGACTGGATAGGCCCTGTTTTAGTCAGGACAAGTGAGAGCTAATCTCATTAACTCTAAGACCTATGGGGAATAAACACGGGACTGGACTAACTCTTAGTCCATTCCAGTCCAGTCCAGTGAGCTTTAGGCCTCGTTTGGCAGCTCAGATTGTACTGACTATTTCTGTCGGATAGAATAAATAGCCACCAGATAATACTGACTAAATCAGTCGGGCGTTTGGTGCAGTATCGAACTAATGATCGTATTATTTATACTGTGTTTGGTACTGAATCGGATAAGAAAAAGGAGGTTACATCATTGATATAATCTCAATCAGTTCAATGTAAGTTACATCATTGATAGAAGGCAAGTCATTAATTGCCAACACAACCTACATAATAAGAGGCAATCATGTGAAAATGCTCAGCAAGGTAACTCATTCACAAAGCATTCATAATAAATTTCATGCCTATTGTTATTTAGCAGGAAGAAACAAGTTCGGAAAATACATGCTAAAGAACTAGATGCATTAAACATAAGAACAAGATTTGGGGTTTCTACATAAGAACCAGATGCATTGAACATAAGAACAAGATTTGACAGTAAACCTGTGTCCCACACCGAAGTAATTCTCTTCCAAATGGTAAAATACCCAAAATAATACCAGAAATATTTACTATAACTTATCAAATCCCACCCTCCATACGAACCCCCACTCATCGATTCACCAACCAAAATTAAAATCCCAGATTGAATATTTTCAATGGTAATAAACCGACAGGTTCCTCGTCGGAGCCTGGCTCCTTTCCTCGTCAAAACCCAGATCGGAAGAATTCGAATCATCGTCTTCCTCCTTCAACCCATGGAAGGTTTTGTTGTCACTTGTCAGAGATCGAAGGTGAACGGATGAGGTGGGAGGTGTGTGTGCGTGTGTAAAGGGGAGGGAGGAACATAGAGAGAAAAGAAGAAGAAGGCGAAGATGAACTTGGGATCCATACAAGAGAGTGTAGGCGATGTGAGAGAGTGGAAGGAGAGTGCTGCAAGAAAAGGAGAGGGACGGAGTAAGCGAGGAGAGCCATTCTACCCGACTAAATTATCCGAAGGTTTTGGTTGGGATAAACAAGCGGGCGGGAGGTGTATAAAATAA
Source organism: Pyrus communis (assembly GCF_041283825.1). Classification (NCBI taxonomy): domain Eukaryota; kingdom Viridiplantae; phylum Streptophyta; class Magnoliopsida; order Rosales; family Rosaceae; genus Pyrus; species Pyrus communis. Next base: position 3,398,257 of record NC_142574.1, read on the forward strand.
GTGAGCCCGGATTAAATAATCCGGTGTTTATTTAATACGAAACTCACCAAACATCCGTTTCGTACTTTAATATTATCCGTTGTCTTATACGGCGTGACAAACAAGGCTAACAAACACCCCTTAATGTTCAGTAAGAAACAAGTTTCTGGAGTATTCGGTAGGAAACAAAACCGGCAGAATATATACCCCGCGCACACTGACACCTACGCTACACATCTACTTCCGCTGCCGCTGCCTGCCTCTGCCGAAATGTCCGCCGAAACGCCGATCCGATTCGGAATTGTGGGCTGCGCCGAAATAGCCCGGAAAGTGTCGCGGGCCATAACTCGTGCCCCAAACGCGACACTCTACGCCGTCGGAAGCCGCTCTATCGACAAGGCTACGGCGTTCGCCAAGGCCAACAATTTCCCTCCCACCGCCAAGATCTACGGCTCCTACGACGCCGTTCTGGACGATCCCGACGTGGACGCCGTCTATGTCCCGCTCCCCACCAGCCTCCACATCAAGTGGGCCGTCCTTGCCGCCCAGAAGAAGAAGCACATCCTGCTCGAGAAGCCCGTGGCGGTCAACGTAGCGGAGTTTGACAAGATCGCTGAGGCGTGCGAATCCAATGGGGTGCAGATCATGGACGGTACCATGTGGATGCACCACCCCAGGACTGCCAAGATGTCCGAATTTCTCTCCGATGCTAACCGTTTTGGTCAGCTCAGAACGGTATGCCTTTCTGCTTGTTGGACTGCATCCAATTGTAAATTTTAGAAAGATAGAAAAACCCGTTTTCTTTTGCAGTTTTTCTTTTATAGATTTCTGTCCTTGTTTTCTGTTTTCGATTAGCTGCTTTGTTTACTTGTAGAATTTTAGTCAAGAAAGTTTATAATTTTGTAGTCCTGGTCGAAGAATTTTGGATTTGAAATAACAAGGTTATATTGAAAATGAGAGTTGACTTTGAGGCAAAACGGGCAGTCGGATTTGCTAGGAGGGAGGGAGAGAAAATTTCCAGAAATTATTGGTTGTTTTGTTGGATAATTTGAGGGCTGACGGTGTGGAAGTTATGTTGGGTTTTAGTTGTTTGAAACATAGCTGGAAAGCAGAGTGGGGATGTCAATATATGGACTTGTGTTCGTAAATTTGGCGAAAATGAGGATGTTTTCATACATGATCTTTTGGGAACTTGAGAGCCGCACGCTTGGATGGACAAGGACATTACCTACGACTTATATATATGCCTTTTAGGTCTGAGTCTAGACAACAGAAAAGGATCAGGGTCATCACCTAGACCTTTTATGGCTTTATGGCTTCATAACGTACTCATGTGATGTGATGTCTCCTTGATTAATCACCATAAGGATCACATAATGAAGTTTTTAAACCCAATTCCCCAATCTGTTAAGTGGGATTGGATGATTGCCTCATTTACAAGTGATTTGTAATCTCACTGATGGACCAGTGGCTCTTGAAACTCAGATTACTTTGCATGATCTCTCAAGTTTTCGTTAACAGAAAGAGGTTAACTCTCAGATCTTGAAATTAGACGTCCATTAAAGTAAATTTTTACTTGTTTTCCCTGAAGACTACGGATGCGACAACACAAAGTGTGTTTTGGTTACTGGAATAATCTATGTATCAATGCAGCAAGTGTTGAATACATGCATATTTAACGGACTTTTATTAGAGAACATTGTGCTAGTGATAGTGCGTCTGTCCGCATTGGTCAAGTATTTGATTATTAAAACTGAGTGCAGTACTTTGTTGCAGCTCCTTAATTGATGACTACGGTGAATGCTCTATACCACTACCACAACAAAAAAGTCAGTATTTAGTTTTCAAATTTCAGCTAGCATTTTGTTATGCAATTGTTCCATTGTGTGGGCTAGTAGTGTCAAAGACCATTAGACATTGTAATGAGACTGCCAATTCGTTTAATGTTTTTCTTCGTTCTGCTTAGTGTGTTTTGAAAGTCATTGATTAGTAAACTTGCATGGTTTTAGCCTTTTGCATTGCTTTCATAATATTTGTGTTCAGAAACCAATCTATTATTTATTGCATGTTTTTTTTTGGTTGAACCTGCATAAGGTTTTATTAGTTTAACTACTTTGCCCTCATCTACTCTCGCAGCCTTCTTATCCTTGAGCCACTTTACCAGCTTTTTCCACGAAGCAGAACATAGCGCATATTACTTTTAATCTACAAACATCCTAACTTCAGATATTCGTTTGGCCTTTTAGGGCCTCCATAGCCTGTACTTCAAAGAAAACTGATGGGATTAGAATTCTTCTGAACTGGAAAAAAGGAAAGATTAGCTTCATTGTGAAAAGTAAGGCTGGCTGGGACTAGTTGTATTTTTGTTTTAAAAGGGGGAAATGTTTAGTTGACTGGCCCATGAACATAACTGCGATGACACTGGATTCAGATTGATTAGGGTATAGGCTTTACTAATCCAATGATTTAAAGACAAGCGTACTCGCTTGTAATAGGACATGCTACTGACATTTGCTGGAGGCTCCCAGGGCTTGAAGTATTTTGGTGATTTTCATATTAAAAACCTGTAATTAATATCATTTGCATCTGCAGTTTTGTGCATTGAGTGTCCCAATTACATCTAATCCAGAAACTATAGTACTATATTAATGCTGACTGACTAAACTTGTTTGTTTGACTTTGTACACTTGGATTGGTGCTTTGGTTGTTCCAATAATGTTGAGCATTCTACAAATATAGTCTGCACAGACAGCATGTATATTCATTCAAATTGCAGTGGCCGAGATTAGATAACATGTGCGATTAGGCGACTATATTTTGTTTGTGCCACTCCCTTGACTTGTATTTTTGAAATTTAGTTCGGCTATTGTTCTAAAAACATTCTCTTTGGGTGCCACAGATACACACTGTCTTTACATTTCCTTCTGATCCTGAATTTCTCAAGAATGATATCCGGGTGAAGCCAGACCTTGATTCTCATGGGGCTCTTGGGGATGCAGGGTGGTACTGTATAAGAGCAATATTGTGGGCCAATAACTATGAGCTGCCAAAAACTGTAATTGCTTCGCGGGGCCCTGTACTTAATGAAGCAGGCGTGATTTTATCTTGTGGGGCGTCCTTGCATTGGGAAGATGGGAAAGTGGCAACCTTCCACTGCTCTTTCTTATCAAGTTTGACGATGGATATAACTGCTGTTGGTACAAAGGGAACTCTGCACGTTGATGGTTTTGTTATCCCTCATGAAGAGAAAGAAGCCGCTTTTTCTGCAGCTTCAGAAAGTGGATTTGATGAATTTGTCACCTGTTGGGTTCCACCTCCAAGTCGTCACATTGTGACCACAGATCTTCCGCAGGAGGTCCTCATGGTAAGAGAGTTTGCTCGTTTGGTAGGCGCTATTAAAAATGGTGCAAAACCTGAGAAGAAGTGGCCAGCCCGTAGTAGGAAGACACAGATCATACTCGATGCTGTCAAGGCATCAATTGCCAAGGGTTTTGAATCCATTGATATCGCATATTAACCGAGACTCATCTGGTATGTGTTTTTCATCTTATCTTTTTGCTCGGGTGTTCTTGTGTCAGTAATAAGATCCTCATCGGCTCAAAGCCTCATGAACTCGTCGTATTGGAACATTAATGTTGAAATGTGTGGTAAATGAATTAAATGTAAAATAAAATGGCCGTGGCACAGATTGTGAGTGAAGGTCAAACAGAAACACAGCATGCATGATCACCTTTACATATGTAGTTAGCAAAGTCCGGTACCTTGATAATTGGCACTCTTTGAAATCTAGTCAGAGCGTGTGTTTTTGTGATTCAATTACAAAAGCCTACTTAAGACGGACTGCGATAATTTTTAAGAACAAGTCTAAGAGAAAATTGGAGTAATAGTCTTCGAACTTTGGCCCGGTTGGATTCTTGAACTAAAAAGGGTTTTTTGGCTAATTACGTAAGAATTTCTATCTATTTTTTGCCTCCTTAAACCTTTTAATTTTAGATGGAAGTTCATTAGTCAAAAGGGTCATTACTCCACATTATAACAACTACAGGGATCAACACTTAGAGATTTTAAAACTCAGCTTCTTATCTAACACTCCTTGTATATATTTGTTTTAAATTAAGAAAGTTTTTTTTTTCTTTCTTTTTTTCTTTTTTCTAGAAACAATAGCATCTTCCTAGCTAGGAAGGAGTTCACAACATTTGAGGCCTAAACTAAATCAAACCTACTTGCATGTCAAGTCTGCCAACTAGGTGGTACGTCGAATTGCCATTTTGTAATTTGACTTTAATCTAAGAAGCTTGATTCAAAATGCGTTTACATTACAATAGCAGGCCACATCCGACCTTAAGGGGCAAAGCAACGCGTCCTTTGGGCCTATGGTATCCCCACTCCTGCCAATGTGCCTTTCCTATCTCAAGAGCCAGAGGTCGACTCTTCGAAGTCGTGTCGTGCACTCTGGCGCATCAACTTGCTAGAGGCCTACCATTAGGTAGTGTAGATACCAGCGGGGTGTGGTATGCACCACACTAGCAAAACATAGAGGCCTGCGAGCTCACTGTCCAGTTGCCTGCGACAATCTCTCCTATAAATAGCTAGATCAAACGAAGAAATAGGTAAATTTTACTTACTAATCAGAATTCTTTATGATAATATAGTTTCTTCCAACTATTTCTTGCTTGGGCATCGAAGACCATTTGTCGGACACCCTTCCCGCTTTTCTCAAGTGTTCATCAATTAGGCTAATAATGCTTCGTATTTTGTATGTGTGATTTTGTCAATCAAACCATACGAACTTTGCATCCACAATACTCTAATTGAGATGGATAAAAAACTGTGTGAGCAAGAAGATTAGGTACCAAATAACAACAATGCTTTTGAGAAGATTAATATACTTATTCCTCATGAGGCAGGGAAAGGATACTCTTCGGATCCCTTACATCCGGATCCTCTGGATCTTGAAAATTGGCTGCAAGCCTTGCCTCCGGCATAATCATGAAGCCATCACAGCTTCTTCTTCTTCCTCCTCGAACAGGTCTACGAAGCCATGATCGCAACCTTGTCTCGAACAGGACTGCGAAGCCATTGATCCTGACGCACCGTTGTCTCCTCCACCTCCGCCCCCTCTCAAGCCCTCCCGCCGTCAACACATTGTTGGGGCCTCGATGCAGAATATACGATGGCCGCTGCTGCCATTGCAGCTTCCTATTCCGATGGCATCAAACATTTTTTTGACCGTTCTTTTTTTTTTAAATTTTTTTTTGAATCGCTAAGATTAAAGAAATTTTCTTTTGAATGGCCAAAATTGAAGAATCTTCCGGATTTGGATGGAAGGAAACCGGAGAAGATCTTCCATGATATTTATGTACAATACTGAGTGTTTTCAACAACTACATGCGTACTACTAGTATTTACTATAAGGTCGTCAATCACATACTAAAATACATGAGGTCTGCTCTAACCTAGTGCTTATGTTTCTAAGTCCAAGACATGGTCATTTAAATGTCATTGGATACATTGATGTAGATTGGGTACGTAGACTCAATCATTGATAGACGTTCTACTTCAGGTTATTTCACATTTGTTTATGCAATTTGTACCTAGTGAAACAAGAAACATAATATTGTAGTAAGACCAAGTGTTAAGTCTGAGTTACAGGGTATGTCACATGGTATTTATGATTATTATGGATTTGTAATTTGTTATCAGAGTTGGATTTTAGACTTGGAAGCCCCATGAAATTTCATTATGATAATAAAGTCGTGATAGCTGTTGCACACACTTCAGTTCAATGTGATCAGAATAAACATTTTGAAGTTGATATTTGATAGATATTTCATCAAGGACAAATTAGAAGTTGGATTAATATTTTGTTTTTTTTGTCATTCATGAAGTTGTAAGATCAACTTGCATATGTTCTTAATAACGATCCAATTGAGTATATCATAACTCACTAGACAAATTGAACATTATATTCCATCGACAAAATTAAGGTAGAGGATTAGCGTGAGCCCGCACTATTGGGCCCAAATTACATATTTATCTATTGTATCTGAAGTTTAGATCCCAATCTGATCCTCACAGACAAAATTATCTCAAAAAAGGTAAAACCTTACTTGTCCCAATTTTTTTGATCCATAATCTAACCCAACAAAAACTAACAAAATAAAGTAAATAATCATGATTAACACAATAAATTTATTACAGTTTTTAATACCTTTTATTTTTGTTTCTTATCTCTACATGATTTTGGAGGTCAGGGATCACACCCATACACACCTTTGTTTTTTCGTTTGTGTTTGTTTCCCTTTTTTATTATATATATATATATATATATATATATTTTTTTTTTATAGATCATATTGAATAATTTATAGAACTTATATCAAATTTAACAAGGTGGCATTCCGGGTTGCGGCGGCAGCAACTTTTCCTCCTCCTGTTTTCCGTTCATTACAATGAGAACGGTGTCCATTCCCCAGGTTAAGTGACGCTCCAAATGGCAGTGCATGAACCACACTCCTGCATTTTTTTTTTTTTTTTTGGGAAAAGAAAGATTGAAAATTAGGAAGAAAAAGTTATCAATCCCATATATTAAACAAATGTTAACTAGCTGTTGGTGAGATTAGGAAGAAAAAGCATGTGGCCGCATATGTCCTCGTTACCTATGTTTGTTGTTGACGTGTTAGACATAAAAGTTTATCACAAATGAAGGAGCGTGTGAGAATGTCAAAAAATATCACACATAAAAATTGCCACCCATTAAATTACCGTATAGTCGTGCCCAAATTTGGTACGTTAGCGTTAGTCTCTGAGAATTAATTTTATTAAAATTAATCATTTAATGACTGACTTTAGGAATACTTACCCGGATTGTCGGCTTTGAATCTGATGGCAGTCCAACCACTTATGGGCACAGTGGCAGTGTTCCTCAGAGGAGGATCAACGAGATTGTAGTTTAATGGGTCCTGATTTTCGTCGAAGTTCCCAGGCCCTCGTCCTACTATAAAGAAGCTATACCCGTGCAAATGCATTGGATGATCTATCGGTGCAGTCACAATCGTCCCTTGAAAAACAATTTCCACATTTGCTCCGTATTTAATAACTTTCACCTTTGTCTCTCTACTGGGTATCTGTACTAGAAATGGTAGGGTTTCACCGGTAAAATTAAACACCGGTGGTGGAGAATTTGGGAACCCCTTTTTGTAGACCCCATGAAGGTGATAGTAGTAGGCTTCTAGGATGTCTACTGTTCTGGGGGTTACAAAGCTTATATTGTTCATGCTAGCGGATAGGCGGGTGCCATTTGGTCCTGCACATGAATTGTTGGGGCATGGCAATGTGTTGACTGAAATTGTGGTGAGTATTCTTGTGGTGATGTTTAATGGGACATCAATTGGGTGGTCTTTATTAGCAAGGCTTCTAAGGCTATCAAAGAAATTGAATGCCAAATTTGTGTCGTTGTAGTACGGAAGGTAAGGGAATACTGGAGTTGAAAACGGAGCCGAGTTACCATTGTATCGTAATATTGCTGTGGTTGTGGTGTTGTCAAAGGTAATAACAGTACTGCTTGAGTAAGCCCTAGCAGCCATGTAATATTGACCGACTTGTTGGTTCGTGAGCAACAAGGCATCCATGGTTTGTCCTGGGGATATTGTGACATAATCTCTTGCCACCGGCTTTGTGTAGCTCCCGTCTACTCCCACCACCGTGAGGTTATGTTGAGCAACTGAGAAGAAGAGAATGCTATTCATTGCCGCGTTTACAATTCTGAGCAAATAGGTCTTGTTTTGATCAACAACGAGTGTGAATGTATCTGCAAAATTAAAGAAGTGGATTGAAGAAATTTGAAGAAGTCTAAATTACTCGAAGTAGCCTTTAATTAATAGTTGTTCACATCCACAAAGTGAAAGTAGGTCACGTACAAGACTTGACTCAAAATAGCATGCTGCGGAGAGATGCAAAATAGTTGTATATACCTGGACTTGAGCAAGGATAGAGGTCTCCGGGCTGTCCATTTATGGTGTGAGCATCGGAAACATTGGGATCTCCTCCGTTTCTAACGAATTCTTCAAATACCGCCATTACATCACTCTTCCACCACTGGCCTGCGTTTTCAACAAGTTTAGCTGTTTGTTCAAGAGACTCCATTATGAAGTATACGTATGCCTATATTTATACTATTTACTCAGTAAATTTAGGATTACTTGTGCTCAAATTTATTTCTTTTTCCGCATATATAAGCCGGTGAGTTTAGTGTTCTTGTCCTTCTTTTTGGTGGTCGGGAATTGATATGTTTGTAGCTCATCGTTTAATCGATGGCTCTGATACCATGTAAACTACGAGTTGGAGAGGCCACAATGTATTACACAGCCCATCGACTGGGGTTCCGTTATATAATTATTTGCCGTAATTTAGTTTGCTTAAGAAAAGCACCTAATATTATTGGCACTTCTTCGTGATCAGGTTTAGGAAATGGATAGATAGCTCCTCGTTTTGGATAGACAATGATTGCTCCATGAACTGTGGCTCTTGACCAGTCACTGTGTGCATGCCACCAGATGGTTCCCTCCTCATCTGAAAATATAATCTTTTGTGTGAAATTATCCCCAAATTGAATTGGACATTGCGTGATGTATTCAGGACCATCTGACCATGGATTCCTTGGTTGCCTTACTCCATGCCTGCGAGCAAACATTGCATTACATGTTACAACTTCTTGCTCCAATTTGTTTACTGAGCCATTTAGAGACTTAATTTAAACTAATTAATTAGTTAAATTACATAGGAAGTCACATATTGCATGTTAATTATATATTACCAGTGAATTGTGATGTTGTGGCTGCCTTCGTTGTGGACATTAACATAAACTGTATCACCTTTGTGAGCTCGTAAAACTGGTCCAGGAAATTTTCCATTTACTGTTAATATTTTCTTGGAGCTACACAGCCTTGTATACGTAGCTTCTTTCACCTGCAAATCCAAAATATACTGAGTAACTTGAAGAACAACTTAAAAAAATAATAAAAATAAAAGATAGGCATGCACGAATGCACTAGAAGTTGAAGACAGCATGTACATACCACCCAATGATACTGGTTCGATGCAGTACAATCAAATAAGAAGTATAGTAGTAGTAATGATAAAATTTGCACGAAGCCAGCATGATCTCTCTTTCCAGACCGCATAATTTTTATTCTGCTTTTGCTTCTACTTAAACACATCTGAAAGCATTCACTTGTTCAATTTATAGAAGTTTTAGTTCATCAAGTTAAAGGACAAATGCCTTTTCCATTTTTTATAATTATCTCAATGATAGTGAAGTTATAGATGAAGATGAAAATTTATACAGGGATTGGTCACCTACAAAAGTTTACGTATATTGACGGGATAATACTTTAGTACTCACTAGTGAGTATCATATATATTCACTTTATTATTTGACTCAATCAAAATATGACACATGTTTCTTATTTTTAAAAGTCCAAGAAAGATTAAATAACATATGCACTATTTTTTTTTAAAGCAACAAAAGTTATATAACATGCCTTATAACATCATTGGACCAATTCTAAAATATGAGTATATAAAGTACTCACTAGTGAGTATCTAAATATTATTCTATTTGACGCTATCTTTACTCTTTTTTGTAGTTTTTCATGCAACTAAGTTGTGGAACTGGAACATTTCAAATTTTTAGTCAATACAGCTCACTATACAGCTATTTGGACCACTGTCCCTTTTTCGTAAATGTGGTAACATTCTTCTTTAAATATATATCATTGTATCAAAAAATTTGTGATAAAATTAATAGATCTTTTCTTAATTGGTGAAAATAATTATTATATATACTTATATAGTCTTTGAATGAAAAACTTATAATAACTTTCTACATATCAGAAGAATTTGGAAAGTGCAATGTATTACGATTAAATCATAGGTACACACATTGTAGAAACCAATGGGAATTATTGGTTGGTGAATTTAGTCAGTGCACCAATCTAATAGATATCTAGGACGATTTTGTCTATATTTGAAATTGGAATGGCTCAACTAAGTTTTAAAGAACATCTTATGCAAAATTTTGGGAGCTGAACATATATATTAACAAGTTCTAGGCCATCAAATTAGTCTTAATTTGTTGTGTTCAAGTTGTAGTCTAGCTATGTAAGATCCTACATTGCTCAGGGGTGAGGATTCTGTAAGCCTTATATGTATATTCCCATCTCTACCTAGCACGAGGCTTTTTGGGAACTCACTGGCTTCAGGTTCCATAGGAACTCCGAAGTTAAACGAGTTTGGGCGAGAACATTCTTAGGATGGGTGACCCACTGAAAAGTTCTCGTCTGTTTTTACAGAAACAAAACTGTGAGAGTGTGGTAGGAGCCCAAAGCAGATACTATTATGCTACGGTGGAGTCAACCTTGGGATGTAGTGGGGTTCAGGCCGGGATGTGACAAGTTAAGTTTCAAAGAACTCTATGCGACCTATGAGTAAGTAAATCACTATAAGTGGCCACAATACAATTTAAGCATCATGTCTCAGTTTAGTCTTTATTTTCAGCCAAGGTATTAACTTTAAGATTAGAATCGTATTTTGCTCTGACAATTGGAGTTTGTCTAAATAAGTGGATGACCGCGATATGATTGACCACCAATAATTTTAATTAAGGTGTCATTGCTCAAAATCTTAGACAAAATCTTATTAACTTGAATATTTTGATTGAAGGAAAAAATGTTAAATTTTAGTACTAATTAAAAATTTACTAACCATTATTAATAAATTTTCCCTAAATTATGCAAAGATTAATATCAAACACGGATTTTTTAATTTTTACTCAAATTTGAATTGTGTGAAATATGATCAAAATTTTTTATTTTTTAAACATAAAATGTTTTATTTTTTAAATATGGCTACGTTTTAAATTAAGAAAAAGGTTAAATTTTATAATAAATTATGGGTATATTATGTAATGACCCGTCCCCAATTACTACAATTTTTATAATTTTTAAATGTGAATTTACTAAAATTCACTTTGAGGCAAAGTGTTGACTTGTAACGTAAGGTTCATTTTCTTGGTGTATCCTCGTAATACTCGTCGCTACGAACATGTGGATGCAAATCGATCATGATTTGGAGTTATAACGAAGGAGATAATAACGTTTAAAGTCGGGGGTATTTTAGTAAATTAGTTATTTTCTGGAATGCTCTAGATTTCTGGAGCCAAATTAGGAAGGCCATGTGTGTGGCCCAGATTAAAAGGAAGAAAGTTGGGCGGTGGAGATGGAGGATAAATGAGAGAAATGAGGGAGAGATGAGGTGAATCAGAAAAGGAGAGATGTGAGGGTGGACCAATGAGAGAAGAGAGAAAGGAGGAAAAGGAGGGAGGAGAAGAAGGAGGGGAACCGGATCTATTCCCCTTGACCCGTGAACCCGATTGTGATCCGTGAGTTTCTTCGACGAAATTCATCGTTTTTTTCGACGAATTGAGCCGAAATACGACTCCTAATCATCATCTCGATCTTTCCTCTACCATTTTTACATCAAATTTGAGGAGATTGGATTTGAATTTGGGAAGAAATGCACCGGTGGGTGCGTCGGCTTCTGGATGGCAAACTGTCAAATCCAAAGGTAACTCTATCACCCACCACCATCAATAGACTTCCCTTGAGCCTAGAAACAATTCCCAATCATTTTTTGGAGCGTCGGAGTCGATTTGAGGACGAATCAAGAACACCCAAATTCAAGGGTTTCCGACGGGTTTTAGTGAAATTGGGGCTTTTCCCGACCAAATTGGCATTAGTCACAGGTATGACAGTTGCTCCATTTACTGAGATCTTCATTTTTGTGAAGTTTGAGAATTTTTAGAAATAGTTGAATTTTCCGGCGAGACAGGGCTGCCGACTGCCACCGGCGATGGCTTGTGGCCAATGGGTCGCCGATGCTATTTTACACTAAATTGATATCCTGATCTCAGATTTGACATCCATATGACATGGATTTGAGTATTATGAATCTAGTTTGATTAAGGTGCGTTACTTGATTATTATAGCAATTGACGATCCGACCGTTGGATCGTCACCAAACTTTGTTACGTTATAATACGTAATATTTGAGGATATTAGAAACTTACGGATCAGGAATCCAACGTAGGATCTTTCCAATTATGACATGTAAAATATATGTTCTATTGATAAGAATTCTAAGACATGATTTGATAATTGTTCTAGGCACCGATCGTTCGTGACGCCTTGATGTTGTGCTAGGGAGTTGTAGCGCGGACTCCAGGTAAGTGGGCTTTTGGTTTTCTATATATACGTATGTTTACTTTACGTTTTTCCTAGAAATTGTTTAAAATGAAATGTGATTGAAATGCCATGTCATACTTGCGTTATATTTTAGTATATGCATTGGTGTAGTCATGTATAATGTTGCATGATACTGCAGAGCCAGGCAAGCTACAGGTGAGTACATTATGATGTTGGTGGTTGTGATGTACATGGTTATGCTTGGATGCATTTGGTACTCATTATCATGCACCCCGGTGTTAGTGCTCCGTCTAAGGTCAGGGCCAACCTTCACATGATCGTTCAACTCCTGCATCGTACGCTCACCTTGGATCCAAGGCAGGTGCCAGCCTATCGTACAAACCACATTAGGTGGTTCAGACTCATAGGTGACTTGCGATACTTCGCACAACCTTCATTTGATCGTAGCACTTGAGTATTTATTTACACCCAACTTATCTTATAGACCACATTAGGTGGTTCCGACTTGTGTGCAGGAATTGGTTAATAAGCTATAGGTTCAGCTGTATAGGTCACGTTAAGTGACTCTGGCTGGCATATCATTTTACATTAATTTATTTCAACTGGCTTACTTATTTCATTACTGAGATACTTAACATGGCATATACGTGGTTTTCACTACTCTTGAGCATGATTTCTATATACGTATGTATTATTATTTTCTGGGAAATTATATGGGTTTTACGGTGAGGGGTTAACGTTTTCAAAAGGTTTTTATTAAAAACTTTATTTTTAGGCCCACTCACCCTTATTTTTGCGCCCCTCCAGGTTTTAGCTGTTGGAAGTCCGTATCGATGAGGCTTTGTGGAAAATCTCAGTATAGGTGGCTACCTCTGAGGGTATGATCCTTAACCATAGTACTGTACTTTACTTATGCTTTGACGTCGCATGTGAAATGGGCTCGTTCTCGCTCATAGCGCACTCTTGTCTTTAGGTACTTTTAGGTTAACTGGGTTGTCGGTACAACCCCCAATGGTGTGGCATTTAGGAGACCAATTAACGGAGTGATCCTCCAGATATGATACTTTTTCCAATGATCTGCACTGGGAGACGTACAAGTATTAGTATCCTTTTGGTAAACCCACAAGTGATTCAAGCCTCTTACAATCATAGAAAGAGAGATGATCGAGCCTCCGCAAACCTTTGATGAAAACTGGCAGACTACAAATTAGATTCTCATCTAAATATAGTCTTCGGATTGAGGATAGATTGCTTAAATTTATTCTTATTTTTCCACATCACCATACTTTATGGCTTCGTCACCTTTCAGGTGTCGACCAACACAGCTCGATTCGGAGTCATAATGGACATTCTGGGTCGGAGTGTGTCATATTATATATAGATTAAAAAAAGTAAATAGATATTACATTAAAAAAATAGACACAAACTTTATTATAAATATGGGTATATTATAGGTTAAAAAAATTGAATATATAGATATTACATTAGAAAAATAGGTAAATTTTACAATACAAGAAAAGAAATTATAGGTGCAAATAAAAATTAAAAAAATATAGGCACAAATAGAAATTAAATATATGGGTACAAATGAAAATTAAAAAGAAAATTGGTGCATGATATATAAAAAAAATTGGAACATTTTTAACAAATAATCATATGAATAGTACACTATAGCTAAATTATTGGTACAAATAAAATAAAAGGAATTATGGGTATATAAATAAAAGAAAAGAAATTATGGGTACAAATAAACTTAACAAATATGGGCACAAATAGATTAAATATACAGGTACAAATGAAAACTAAAAAAAATTGGTACAAATTAAAAAAAAAATGATTGCAAACTAAAAAATAGGTAGAAATTAAAAAATAGAAATATATGGTGCAAAATTTAGCCATAAGTATAAATATACCAAATGAACCATTTTTAATTATAAAAATTTAAATATGCCGATGTGTAAACCTTTTATTATTAAAATAATGATGTGAATAAAAACCAAAAACCTTAATTGAAAATTGAAAATGAATAAAGTTTTAATCAGTGATATGAGAAAATGAGGAATAAGAACCTAATTTTTCCTTTAATTAATTTGGTATGTTATGTTCCAAATTAGAGCTTATTCTTGGTATTATCTCATTCTCATCAATGTGGGTTGTGTTAAGACAAAATCCCAACCTCTCTCTCTCAAAATATACATGTGAACACAAAGACATTTTATTTTCATTGGTTTTTATTGGGCAACTTTAGTTTCAATGATTCAAGAATTGTTATGCCACGAAATACTTAGGAGGTCATCCGGTGAAGTGGGGTGACAAATGACAATAGCACACAAAGTCTCCCTACTATAATAGGGTGTTGTAAAATCGACGGTGTGTGCAGTGGAATAAACAAAACAAGACACAAAATTTACGAGGTTCCTCTACAATCAGTGTGACTGGAGTACGTCCTTGGGGCATCAGTGATGCTTTCATTATAATTTAGAATAATAGAAGTACAAAATAACTCTATCTATTATCCCCTCTCCTCTTCCTCTCTTTTCTCTCTTCCTCTTCTTCTCTTTTCTCTTTTTGGTGTTCATCACTTTGAACAATCAAAGTGCTCTATTTATAGAGCCATTTCAAAGGAAACTTACAAAAGGGTTACTATTTAGCATATGAGTCTTTACTATACACATATGGGTAAACATACCCACTATTTACAACACTCCCCCTTGGATGCCCACATATCAACATCAGTTGACGCGTTAAAATCTTGATCTGTTTTGGATGCTCCCCCTGATGAGTATCTCCCTCTGATTTCAAATTATTTAGGCTGATTGTTTATCATTTTGCTTCAGTCTCTTAGCAAGAAGAGTTGCCAAAAGAAGTGTTTTATTTGTTGTTAACTTTCCATATGCTTGTTCTTGAATTGGGTTGGAGGACCTTCTGCTAGACTTCCTTCAAAGGTTTGAATTTACTACTTTTATCTGGAGCTGAATTTGATTCAAGGGTGGTGGACACTTGATCTTGAATCGGACTTGTGATTTCTTCAAGGGTCGTCTAGGCTTGATCTTGAATGAAATTGGACCACGATGAGCTTTATGTGACAAGTGATCTTAGGCTTTGTCGAGGATGAACTGGCACGTGTTTTGCTGTGCTTGTCTCCACATGTTTCAATGTATCATTTTCACTTGCCTTACCTATTCCCCTTGCAGAAATGGTATTTTCCCTATGCAAGTTTGGCATATTCTCTTGTAGTATTTGTCCTCTGATGCAGGAGTGGAATGCAAACCTTGAATTTGAATGGTCATTCACTTCTTGGTGACTCATCTATGCGTGGCAGCTTCAGTGTAAAAAGCCAACAACGGGCCAATTATTCTGCGGTGTTGATGACTTGAGACCTAGCTCCATCAACAGTTGAAGATGAGTACTCGAGACCAATTCTAGGTAAGCAATCAGAAAAGGTTCTAGGCAATCAGTTCCTTACTGGAAGTTTGAGTGGAGGTTCCAACATATTGCTTTCTTTATCTTTGTCTTTGCAGGTAAGAACAAGGACAAAGGAAAGGATAGAGAGATTGCACGATATGAGATACTCTTGCTCTCATCCCTGATGATATGAGATAATCTTGCTCTGGTGTGATTGGTTTTGAAGAGGTATTCTCGGACAGGAAGAAAACATGATGCATTCTCGGAGATGAGGAAGAGTTAGGTATTCTTGCAAGTCTGTCTTGTTATGGAGAACGAAGGTCGACATATATAGAGATTTTTCAATAGTAAGTAGTGGTGCTGTGCCTTTACTCTTGTCAACAACTGTAGTGTAATTAGAACAGTAAGATTTACGCGTTTTCAACTTTGTCAGAGATCCTTGACAAAGTTGCACGCGATATCCAAAAAAATTGAGATTGCGTCTGAAAAATGCCAACGAACTTTATTCAGGAAAATCTGGCTTTTGAAATTCGGAGAGGGGTGCCTCTTCGATCTTTGAACAAGTAGCTATGTTGCCTCTTCTTTTATAGAGACATCAATTGTGTTTAAGAGTAGGCTCAGAAAATTGCTACCTGTAGAAATTTTCCCTTTCTTGCACTTTTGAGATTTTATTTGACCTCATTTTTCCTTCATCATTTCTGAAAATGGCTTGCCTATCTAACATTTGCTTAGATTTGAGTCTTAGGAGTGACACAGACGACCAGCGTCACGATAATATATGGCGCCCGTCATTCTTATCTTTTAATGGTCTTCTTATAGTTGGGGACTCTGTGATGAAGAATAACATTACCGCTATAGTGGTAGCTAGGAATCTTCTCCCTCCAAAGGATAACAGAATCCTTTCAAAACGGTCTGATGAGTCGGCCGTTCAAGACTCCTTGGCTCTCAGTGTTCAATGTGCAGGCTTTGTATCCAATATGGGCCAACGCTTACCTGCTCGAACTCACCAAGTTGAATCATTGATGGCTGAGGTGGCAAGTCTTAAACAAGAGATCAGAGGGTTCAAGCACGAGAATATAGTGTTACACGTGCTTGCAAATAATTACTTGACGAGCATGAAAAGAGAACTCGACCAGCTACAGGAATCCGAAAATCGAATTCAAAGTGATCACCAGAGGTTCGTTGCTAGATTCCGAAGGCAATTGATGCCTTCCCCTTCTGGTGTTTCGCCAAGTACTAGGGTGCCACATGATCAATCTCCAGTGCCTCCCCCTTATAGGGTATTACCTAGTACTGAGGCTTCACATGAGCAACCTTTGTGAAGGCTTCATCCTGTTTGTTTGTTTTAACTCATATGTATACATATATATGTAATTTCTCGAAGATATCAATATATAAGCTTTATTTCATTCAATGTATTGTGCCAAATACAATAAAGCATATACTTCACTAAGATGTGATACTTTTGGACTAAATATCAATTTATCTTTACCCTCGCGAAGATAAATGATCATTCTTAGTGTCTAAATCATTTGAGTATTCAACTCATAATCTTCAATCCATATGATTATTTAATATCATAAACATTATGGATAAGATTCGTGTTGACATATTGTTCGATCTGCAGTTCGAGAAAATATTTCTCTCAACACTTTATAATCTTTCTTGACTTTTCAGGAGTCCCAATTTAATATCATCAAATCTTGCAAGAGATTTTAGTATGTTGCAACAATATCATAATGATAGTACTCATTAAGGAAATTTATACCATCCATTGGTATTGATTACACATTTTATGCTTTACCTTTTGGGGCTTACTTCAAGCAATTTGAATCCTTCAGGGATTTTCTACACTTCATGACACATTTTCCTTTGGGATTTATACAGAGCAATTTGCTTCTATGTATACTTGAGGGATTTACTTATGGAGATATGATGTGGGCGACTCACAACCCTTCGTATATAATTCTCCATTCATATGAACTCATTTATAACCTTGCGTCATATCATGTGAGTGTATTTCATGGTATTACAAATACCCATATGTAACCTTTTAGGTTCAACATCTTTTAGCTATTTGTATTGTATTCAAGTATATAGGTCTATTTTCCACATTTTTACAAAATTGTAATAGAATTGCCTTTCTCCATTTTGGCCAATAATTTTGTTGACAGAAAAAGAATGGGACTCAATATCAACACAACTCATTGATGAATTTAGTAGCTACTTGTAAAAACCAAAATTACCATTGGTTGTCATCAATCATTGATCCCATATTCTCATGTGCATGCACATGCATAAAAGCTTTTCATTTCTTTGGATATCCATTGCCTTTTCAAGGGCATTACACTATCTCTTCCAGGATACTCATAATTTAGAGAATGCGGATCATAACCTCCTCTTGAGTGTTATAGAGCTTGGATAGTAATCTCCACTTCTGGGAGTTGAGTCATTGGAGCATATATGTCTATCATGCTTCGTGCATGAGACATCAACATTCCCATGTCCGCGGATTGTCCTTTCTCGGACGTATATCCATGCAGTGACTGTCATGCTTCTGGCATGCAACAGTTATGCTTAGGGAATGCAATAGTTCAGTAGTGCCATATTCTTCTTCTTTCAAATGACTAAACCTTTTGAGTCTAAAGGTCTGCCACGCTCCAGTGCGTAACAGATAAATCATTTACTGCCTCATTATATTGTCCAACAGGGATGTTAATTCTTATAGGCACATTTGCAGTAAGTATTTGTGATTTCATCACTTTTGTTGCATCATTAAATGCATCTGGCATTTGATTTGCATATCGTTGCATCATTCAATTATTCTTACTTCGTTTTTATATTGATTGCTTCATGAATCAAAATAAGACAAATTCTCTTTGTTCTTCTGGCACAGTCTTTTCTCTTCGTTCTTCTGGCACAATCTTTTCTCATCATTCTTCTGGAATGATATTTTTCTCATTGTTCTTCTGGAACGAAGTTATTTTCTCTCCTTAACGGCGGGAAAATTGTCTTATCAAAATGATAGTCCGCAAACCACATGGTAAACATATCCCCAATCAAGGTTCCAAATGTTGAATCATAGATGGTGAATCAAATTCAACATAAATTCCCAGTTTGTATTAATGCCTTATTTTAGTACGTTGTGGCAGTACAACAGGCACATGTATAACACAACCAAAAACTCGTAAATGTGTAATGTTTGGCTTGTGCCCAAACACGAGTTGTATTGAGAAATATTGATGGTCGGCAACAGGTTTCAACCGAATTAATATTGCATCATGTAAAATGACATGTCCCCATGTAGAAGCTTGGCAATTTCATTTTCATGAGCAGAGCGCGGGTAATCAATTTCATTCGCTTAATAAATGCTTCTGCTAAACCATTTTTGGGTATGGACATGAGGAACATGACGTTCAACATCAATGCCCAGTGATATGCAATAATCATCAAGACTTTGAGATGTAAACTCTCCAGCAAATATGCATTATATCATCACTTACATACATCAAGGAGCTTCTGGTCCTTATTTAATAGCCTATGGATTGAGACTCTTATGTCATTTATTATAATTAAGTTGTGGCACTTCGGCTCTTTAAACTTAACGCACTCATCAAGGAACTTTATGTCCGATCTTGAGGATCTAGGGACTTCATGTCTGATCTTTTTGCATGATGGAACTTCGGGTCCAATCATTTTATGTGATGAGGATCAAGAAACTTCAGGTTCTGATTTGATCAAGGAACTTCGGGTCCAGTATGTACTTATCGTAACAAAAAAAAGTACAATAAATAAATTAAAGCAATAGGCGGTAATTTCAACCATAGTAAATAAATTGCCTTTAGTAAATAAAGCTTATGACAAGGGCTTTGATTCAGCACCATTCACATAAATATCAAAGCTTTAAAGCAAAGGGTAATAATTCCACCCACTGTAAATAAATTGATTTAAATAAATAAAACTTGTGATATGAGCTTTAATCCAACACCATTCACATAAACATCAAAACTTTAAAGCAAACGGTAATAATTCTACCCACTCTAAATAAATTGCTTTAAATAAATAGAACTTATGACATGAGCTTTAATCCAACACCATTCACATAAATATGCCAAAACAGAAAATGCAATGATTAAATCCTCATCTTTTGCTTTTTCATTTTCTTGGTTTGCCACTTCTTTGGTTTCATTCTTTTTATTTTTGCTTTTATTTCACAACTCTAAGTTCTTTTAGTTACTCAGGAAGTAGTAGTAACAATAAGTTCCAATTGGTATTCCTCCTCGATGAGTTTCGAAAAAATCGAAACGGTTCCCATCAGTTTAGAAGCCAAGAGTGTCAACAACTTATACGAAGATCAAACCGTTAGATTTAGCTCAAATTTTAGTATGATATGGATAAGAGGATACCAAACAACTTTTGTGAAGAAATAGTTTTGATCTGAGCTACTGAAATGGAGTTTTGGCACTCATAAGGTGCCTGTCTAATTTTTTACGGAAATTGGAAACTGGTTTGGTATTTCAGGCATCTACGATGATCGCACCGTTGGAATTTTCTAAAAATTTGATATGTTGTAGGTACGGGGTGGATGAACAACTTTGAAGAAGAAATTATTTCAATCCGATGTTTGCAAGTTAGAGTTCCGAGGCTGTTTACATGGCTGTCAAATTCGTTACGAATTTTGAGTCTGTACTCTTTTGTTTCTGCAAAGGATGATGTACAGTCATACAACAACATATATATATTTGCTTCAGGAAAATCAGTAGTACAAAGATTTTAAGATGTAATGAAAAGATTTTCTTATCTGTGAGATTCCAGACGACATATGTGAATAGGATTTGTGGTGTTGTGCTTTCCACTGACACGAGAGCTTTTCGTGCTAATAACGTGTTGTAAAATTGACGGTGTGTGAAGTGGAATAAATAAAACGAGAAACAAAATTTACGAGGTTCCTCTACAGTCAGTGTGACTGGAGTACATCCTCGAGGCAGCGGTGGTGCTTCCATTGTAATTTAGAATAATAAGAGTACAAAATAACTTTCTCTCTATTATCCCCTCTCCTCTTCCTCTCTTTTCTCTCTTCCTCTTCTTCTCTTTTCTCTTTTTGGTGTTCATCACTTTGAACAATCAAAGTGCTCTATTTATAGAGTCACTTCAAAGGAAACTTACAAAAGGGTTACTATTTAGCATATGAGTCTTTACTATACACATGTGGGCAAACATACCCACTATTTACAACATAGGGATATTTCTTTTTTCTTTTTAGCATATAAGAAGCAAAATGGGTTGCTTTTTAGTCCAAGGGATTCTCAATGCGGCCAAATGGTGAAATCTATTCACTTGTAATTAGGTGCTCGACCAATTATCTATCTTTCAAAAAGTTAATTCTATCAGAATTCCCAACCAACTATCGACGACAAAATGAAACCTAAATAGTGCAGTGTTCCTAATTTATGTATATATTCATATAAATTATGTTTGATTGTTATGTTAATTATACTGAATACATAATAATGACAAATAATTATTTTTATGTTTATTTTTGAATCCGATGATTGTATAAATAAAGGTGGCCAAAAAAAAAAATGGTATTGCACCATATGAGGTGTGGCCCAAATCCCTTTCGTTTCATAAATATATGTAAATTTTCTAAACTGTTGAAAATGCTGATGGGTAGTGAATGCCCACAGTGTCTTAGTGGAGTTTTTCAATGCCCTCTTGGTTTTTAACATTGGTATTGTTTATGACTACACACACACATTGTCAATTCCCATAACAAATTGAAAAATGACTTTGGGAATGTAGGATATCATATTGTAAAAAAGTGTGTTGTAAATTTCAAATGTAGTAATACGAGTTGCTCTATAAATAGAGCACTCGACTGCAATCAAAAGATACAGAAAAATATAAAAGAAGAGAACGAGAGAAAAGATCAATAATATCATCTATTCCTCCGTCTTTTATTTGTTATCCTCTTGTGCTATAGTTTTAGTGTGACATTTTACATCTGCCTCACACCTACCATTAAAAGGTTATCCCTCTAACTTTGACCTATTTATAACATAAACAACAGGTTTATAAGTTTGAACCTTGTTGTAACAAATAATTACTCATACTTCGCTTTCAAATAGGGTTTTTAGGGGTTCACTCCAACTTTTAATTCTATGGCTATTTTTGTAAGATTCCATATCGCCCAGGGGAGTGATCCTTATATGTATATTCTCATCCTTACCTAGTACGAGACCTTTTGGGAGCTCACTGGCTTCGAGTTCCGTAGGAACTCTGAAGTTAAGTGAGTAGCGCGCGAGAGCAATCCCATGATGGGTAACCCACTGGGGAGTTCTCGTGTGGGTTCCCAGAAACAAAACCGTGAGGGCGTGCTCGGGGCCCAAAGCTGACAATATTGTGCTACGGTGGTGGAGTGGGCCCGGGATGTGGTGGGCCTCGGGTCGGGATGTGACAATTTGGTATCAGAGCCTAACCTTGGCTGTGGTGTGTCGACGAGGACGACGGGCCCTTAAGGGGGGTGGATTGTAAGATCCCACATCGCACAGGGGAGTGATCCTTATATGTATATTTCCATCCCTACCTAGTATGAGGCCTTTTGGGAGCTCACTGGCTTTGAGTTCTGTAGGAACTCCGAAGTTAAGTGAGTAGCGCGTGAGAGCAATCCCATGATGGGTGACCCACTGGGAAGTTCTTGTGTGAGTTCCCAGAAACAAAACCGTGAGGGCGTGGTTGGGCCCAAAGCAGACGATATTGTGTTATGGTGGTGGAGCGGGCCCGAGATATGGTGGGCTCCAGGTCGGGATGTGACAATTTATTTTCCTGGCGTATTCCCTGATGATTTACCTGGATTGCCACCAGACCGAGAGATGGAGTTCACTATTGATTTGCTTCCAGGTACGGATCCTATACCTTTGACTCCTTATCGAATGGCTCCTGCTGGGTTAAAGGAATTGAAAATCCAGTTGCAAGAATTAGTTGATAAAGGTTTTATTCGGCCTAGTACTTCACCTTGGGGAGCCCTAGTGTTATTTGTGAGGAAGAAAGACGGGACTTTGAGGCTATGCATTGATTATAGGCAATTAAATCGGGTAACAATTAAAAACTGTTATTCATTGCCGCGTATAGATGATTTGTTTGATCAACTTCGAGGTGCCTGTGTATTTTCTAAGATTGATTTGAGGTCTGGTTATTATCAGTTGAAGATCAGCATTGAGGATGTCCCTAAGACAACTTTCAGGACTCGTTATGGTCATTACGAGTTTCTTGTGATGCCATTCGGATTAACGAATGCACCAGCAACTTTTATAGATTTGATGAATCAAGTATTCCAGCCATATTTAGATAGGTTTGTCATTGTCTTTATTGACGATATTCTGGTATACTCTAAGTCTAAATTAGAGCATGTTCGACATCTCACCTTGGTGTTGAAGAGATTGAGGGAACACCAATTGTATGCTAAGTTTAGCAAATGCCAATTCTGGTTGAATCAAGTGGCATTTTTGGGACACGTCATATCTGCTCAAGGTATTCAGGTAGATCCTTAAAAGGTAGCAGTGGTGGAGAATTGGGAGCACCGTCACTGAGGTACGAAGTTTTCTTGGCTTAGCAGGATATTACAGACGGTTTGTTAAAGATTTTTTAGTCGTTGCTTTGCCACTGATGAGATTGACTAGAAAAGAGGTTAAATTTGAGTGGGATGATAATTGTGAGCAGAGTTTTCAGCAGTTGAAGTATTATCTCACTCATGCACTTGTTTTAGCACTTCCAAATAATAGTGGTAATTTTGAGGTCTATAGTGACGCTTCCTTGAATGGTCTGAGATGTGTGCTGATGCAACATGGTAGGGTGATTGCTTATGCTTCACAACAATTAAAGCCTCATGAGAGGAATTACCCTACACATGATTTGGAGTTAGCAGCCATTATCTTTGCCCTGAAGATTTGGAGACATTATCTTTACAGAGAAAAATGTAAGATTTTTACGGATCATAAAAGTCTTCAGTATCTTTTTACTCAAAGGGATCTTAATCTTCGACAGCAGAGATGGTTGGAACTACTTAGTAATTATGATTGCACGATTGACTATCACCATTGTCTTGCAAATGTGGTAGCTAATGCACTTAGCAGAAAATCTCAAGGCCGTATTAACGCTTTGTATGCTTGTCATGTCGATCAACTGGAGTGAAGTTAGGGGTAGAAGATCGGGAGGAAGCCTTACTTGCTAATTTCCAAGTTAGACCAATTTTAATCGATCGAGTGCTTGAGGCCCAGATGGATGATGTAGAAGTCTAGAAGTTAATTGAAGCAAGACGTTAGGGGAAAAAGAAAGATCTTAGAGTTTGAGAAACTGATGGCATGTTTATGCAGGAAAGTAAAATGTATGTGCCGAATAATTTGGAATTAAAGAAAGCAATTCTTGATGAAGCGCACTGTTCGGCTTATGCAATGCATCACAGAGGTACTAAAATGTATCATACCATTCGACCATTTTATTATTGGCTGGGTATGGAAAGAGAAATTGCTGAGTATGTGAGTAGGTGTGCAATTTGTCAGCAAGTCAAAGTAGAAAGGAAGAAGCCGTTTGGGTTGATGCAGCCGCTTCCCGTTCCACAGTGGAAATGGGAAAACATTACTATGGATTTTGTGTACAGGCTTCCTCGTACACATAATGGTTATGATGGAATTTGGGTGATAGTTGATCGGCTTACTAAGTCAGCACATTTTATTTCAGTGAGGGAAAAGTATTCATTAAGCCGATTAGTTGAATTATTTATATCGAAGATTGTGAAGTATCATGGAGTTCCTGTTAGTATTGTCTCGGATTGTAACCCTAGATTTACTTCTAAGTTCTGGGTAGCTTTTCAGGAAGCTCTGGGTTCGAGATTATTTTATAGTACAACAAATCATCCTCAGACAGATGGACAATTTGGTACCCCAGGTCGGGATGTGACAATTTTTAAGTCCCAGTTCAATGATTATTCTTGCAAAGCAACCAAATGAAAAACAATTTAGGCCAAACTGAAATACCATGTTATTTGTGCGTTAATTTGATAATTAAATGGAATGCCACCAAGCCTTAAATTTCTAATAAGAGAAAAATATTAAAATCAAAGAGTTCAAGTTTCTTTTGCAGGTAGTTGAGCTCCTATACTCTAGGTATACACTATATATATCTAATAAGACACACATACGCATTGTATTAGCAAGATACGATATTTTACTAGTACATTGTCGAAAGAGATGTGCAGATTTCGACATTTGAAAGCGAAAATGTTGAACGCATTGTTTGTTCTATACATATAACGTGGCGTGAAACCCTAGCAATCCCAAAGAAGAAAGACTTGGTATATATGGGCATGGTTTGGTTGGGCGTCTTTTTATTCTCAGCTGTAGACCCTCAAAATCAGTTAATTATTTTCTCATATTTCCTTGTATAGTCGTTACAAGTCTTGCAAGTCTTCCCAATATTACGCTACTCGATGCAAACAAGATCGATGAACTAGAAAATGGCTCTCAATTATGAGTACTCTTCCACCATGATGGATAAATATTATGAGAACATTATCCTTCGCCATGAAAAGTTTGGTTAGATTCAAAATTTTAAAGCATCTCTAATAATGGGATGTGCAAAATAGTTTGGAATGGGCATTTTATATTTTTTTTGTTGGCTAGAAAGATCTTTAATAGATGAGATGTAAAATTTAGAAGATAAAAATAAAATTGTAACTCAAATTAATTTTTATATCAAATTTGACTTTGCATACAACACCAAAGTCATATAAGAGCATCTTCAATCAAGAGATGCAAATTTAATGAACCTAGTATTCGTGTCGTGTTTTTGTTGTTCGCATTGTCTTCGTCGTGTAACATCCATTAAAATGAATGGATAATATGACCTGACCCGAAATCGATCTGTTAATATTAATGGATAATATGACTTGACTAGTTATCCGTTAAACAAATATACTTTAAATCGTTAAAAAAAGGGAAACGGTTGTAATCTCTATAACTTTTGTGATAAAGTCAACTCCGAAATTTGCCACCATAATCCCATAAACCATAGATTTAAAATTAACCGTTGATTGTCGTTTACTTTTATGCTCCGTACTTCTCATCGAATTTTGGTTTTTCAAATTAATTTTTTTATTTTTTTTAAACAAGATATTTTAGCGGATGTAGAAAGATGAAAGATGCGGATTGCTGATATCATGTTCAGATTTTTATGGTTAGCGAAAATATTGCTCGGAGTTTATAGTCTTTAGAAACTATATAACATCGATTCATATTTCAGTTAACCGTAAACATTGAAACATGATATCAAAGCTTCGTACCATTCATTTTTCTGCTTCCGTTAAAAGAACATGTTTTCAAAAAGAAAATCTGAAAAAGAAATCTAGTGAGAAGAATAGAGCATAAATGATGTTGGAACCAAATTTGCGCACCGCCGTGGATTGTGAAGACACAAATCCGAGCAAGCTACAAAACAGAGAACAACTGTGAGTAAGCCTAAGATCAGAGGGGGGAGGGGGTTGGCCTGGATCTCCTATGCCTAAGTCAATAACTGTGAAAGAGTGTGAGTGTTTAGGGGTTGTATGCGTAGCAAATGGTTACCTAAGTTTGATGGAGATGAGGTAATTATAAGGAAGTCGTTGGCCTAGGTGTAGGGGTGTAGGGTTTTGCCCTACACGTGGCAACTTCCCATTAGCTAAGGATATGTCATCTGTGGGCTGGATGAGGAAAAAAATTATACTAAGATATTAATTAAGAAATAATATTTTAGGATGATGAAGGTAACATCCTTGATTGATTGTGATGAAGATTCCTTACTTGTTTGGATTGATCTTCTATTAGGAATGTATTAAACATAAGAATTGGTGATTAATCCTATCTTTAATGTTTTTGACTTTTTTATGCCACGAGTAGGAGCTTTGAGCGTAGTCAGCTGCTTGAACCTCTAGAGATGCCGAGCTGCGCGTGAGAATATTTATGCAACCTGCCTATTTAATTTGTACAAATGGTAAAATATATTAGGATAAATTACATTTAAACACCTTAACTTTAGGTCACATGATAAACTCATATCTCATCTTTT
Organism: Pyrus communis; assembly: GCF_041283825.1. NCBI lineage: Eukaryota > Viridiplantae > Streptophyta > Magnoliopsida > Rosales > Rosaceae > Pyrus > Pyrus communis. Next base: position 3,425,001 of record NC_142574.1, read on the forward strand.
AAACATTACAATGTCATACATCAAGTTACGAATTCGTAACAATGTCACATCTATATTAACAAATTCATCAATTTAACCGTTAATTGCTGATGTGGTAATAAAAAAATTAATTATTTAAAAAATCAACTTAAATATAAAAAACTAATCTAAAAAGGGCCCACCATGTCTCATTCTTTCTCTGTCAAGCATTAGAACCAAACACCTTTTTTTGGGTTTTCTCCCTCCAACCTCCTCTTCAACCGCACCGCCACCTCATTCCTTCCACAACCACAACAACCCACCTCCCTCCCCACCGCTGCCAAAGTCATCAACAATCCATCTAGCCTTCCCCACAGGGCAAAACCAGAGTCCTTGAATTCCAAGTCGAAGTCGTACTCTTTGGATCAAAATTCGAGCTCAGGTTTAGAGGCTTGTTTGTGCTCAGGTAGAGGGAGAGTATCCTGAAAGCTAAGCACGCTTTGAGCTAGCTGTCTCGCCGGGCTTGCTCTTGGCACTGGAGCGCAAGCGCTCAATGCCTTTTCTAGTTTAAGGTCGCCGATATGGGTTTGTCTCTTTTCCAAAAATTAGTCATGGGAATTTGGTGGGAAAAAGTTTGGGAAAACAGTGTTCGAGTATCATCTTGGTTTCGAGTGGGGTCATGGGTGGTAGGGGTAGGCCCCACAGTTTTTTTTTTACATATAATTTTTAAACTTAATTAATTTTTAATTTAGTTGGATGAGAATGTGGGTCCAGCGGTTACCAATTCATCATTTAGCAATCAAACATAACAGAAAATTTAACGGATATCTGATATTGCAATGAATTAATAAGACGAGATATGACATTGCAATAATTTAAAATATAAAGTATAAAATTGTGGTTCGACTTATAATTAATGTAGTTTTGTGTAGTTTGCCTAATATATTCCCAACGAAAACACAAAGCAAAATGGACCTAACAAACTACACGCCAAGGGTCCAAATCATGTACACAACGAAAAATGAACCTTACAAACTACACAAAGGGCCTAAACATGGGCTAAAACCGAAAAACTAAACAAAAGGTCATGAGGGTAAACAAAACTGTTTTGAAAGGAAAATTGGACAAAGAGGCTATTGTGTGGGCCAGGAGGATTTATTTGCCTTCAGTGTATCTTGCTGGAAAGTTTATTTCAGCCCAAAGTTCTCTTTTGATTCATGCACTTCAATTCTGTGCCTTTTTTTTTATTTTGATACGAAAAATACTAGCATTACTTAATGGGAAGTGTATTTCTTGCGAATAATGTTTCTTTATTGTATAAATTTATTATCAAAATTATTCAATTTCGTAATCTTAATTTGGAGGTCATTTTCACAAAAAAGTATTTAATCAAAGGTCTTTTAGTCAACCAAATACATCAAATAATGATATGTTCATCATGAATATGTTATTTAATATTCACATCGACTGTTCTATATATTTTTTACAATCTTTTCACAAAACATGATGTGGTAAGTAATGTGTACAAATATTAAATATAATAAAACCCCAAATAATTATATACATAAATATATATTGACGGTTGAAAGTTGACACATAGTAGGATTGAGACCCCAATTAATCTTGCAAATCCAAATCTATGATTTTGGAATGGGACCCCAATTCATCTTGCTTTTTGGATTGGGCCTCCATTGATCAGACCCTCGGCCTCGGTTCTGGTTTTCACAAAGTGTATTATTCCTGCACTTGGACTGTTCAGGTTGGATAAGTTGGAACAATGTAAAACTCTCTTCATTGAGGAAATATAGAAAAGGTTTGATATACGTTTGACATTCTTAATGATTCTCATTGAATTTCAAGAGGGTCCAAAAAGAATTAGTAACTACCTTCTCATTTAGATCTTCTCGACTTTCATTCTTATCCTGCAGTGTTACTTAATAATTAGGACAACCTACTTTTTAGATCACAGTTTAAAGATCATCTATATTTGCAAAAATTTAACTATGTTTGAAATCGTTTAGCCATCTATTGGTTATTCAATAAATAAACGAACCATGTTTCTCACTTAAACACTGAGATTTTAACAATGTTAGTCTAACAATTAAATTAAACGATTTTATGATTTGGTTGATTTTTTACAAAATTGATTTTTGATATGTGATCCAGAAAGTAGACTGTTCTGATTATCAAGTAATATTACATAATGAAAATGAAAATAAAAAAGATAGAACCAGAAGATTTAAATGAGATGGTTACTAGCATATTGGGCTAGTACTGCATGAGAATGAGAGCCGCGTAGCTCTTTCAGATGTTACTTTTACTTTTGGAAGGAGCTTTGGGTTTGGAAAAAATGATCATAAATCAGGCTTAAGCAGTCGCTACCTTATGCTACTACAGGATGAAGACTAATATACATATAACCACTCATAGGCAAAGACTTGAATCTTACAATTATTCTCACAAATCATGATTAAATAAATCGAGATCAGTAAAAGAAAAGTCCAAATATATCTAAGACTTGGAACAAGGAGGCATATAAGCAGGCGGTGGGCGAATGCTGGTTTCTGTTGTATTTCCATTCCTCACTATGAGCACAGTATCCATTCCCCAGCTGGTATGTCTTTCCAAATGACAATGCATAAACCATACTCCTACAAAATCATAACCAGTTATTTTCGTGGTTGCTCTAAATTAATCACCTCATACCTCAAACATGTAATGCACATTACTTAGGCAGCTATAAAAGTAAGAGCGTGATACTATCAAAATATGTGTTACCGATCCAACCATATTATAACATGTTGAGTATTTATTATTAGACTATAAAATATGGCCGTTCGCCAGTAGAAAGGCCATGCATGTGACATTGTGATGGTTGTTGTGCTCAAAATTATAGAATTTACCAGGATTATCGGCTGTAAATCTGATTGTTGCCCATCCATTCTTTGGAACTCCAATGGTGTTAACTTCTGGGGGATCAACCAAATTGTAGGTCTTGGGTGATGTTGTCCTGTCAAAATTTCCGGAACCAGTTCCGACCAAATAGAAGCTGAAACCATGGAGATGCATTGGATGGTTCTCAGGTGCGATGATGTTGGTTCCTTGGAAGATGATCTCAACTCCTGCACCATATTTGATCATCCTCACCCTCGTCCCAAAGTTCGGATATATTGTGTTGTTACCCACGTCTCCAGTGTAGTTGAAAGGATTAGGCGGCCTGTTTGGGAAACTAGTTCTGTAAACTCCATTGTTACTTCCCCTGTACAAACGAAGTACGGTCAAGTTTTTTTGTTAGGAATAAATAAGGTCAATTAATCAAAATGTTAATTGAAAATATTGGAGTTTTACTTTGGTGTCTCTCCATTTCTTATGAGACTAGTGACTTCCATCATTCAGTGACCGGAATATAATTTAGACTCCGATGCACATTACAAAAGTACAAAAGTATTATTATCATTCAAATTGCAACTACAAGGGACCATTGTAATTTTTTGGTGTACTCGAGCATGATTACGTGACGCTATTATTTCATTCAAATTATATCCCCTAAATATGTGTTCTATTAACATACCCTAAAAGTGAAAAATATCAACCATGTCTACTATTATTATAACATGTAGAATGATACAAAATGTGGTTTGTGCCCCTGTACTAGCCATAAAAATAGCAGCATTAGTAACTATCATAATACAAATGGCAAAAAAAAAAAAAAATTATCAGATAGAAATATCAAAATTACCAATAATTGTTTTATTGAAGAAAAATATTTGTACGTACCGATAATATGCTTGCAGTATATCAACAGATGGTGTCACGAAACTGACATTGTTTAAGCTTGAAGCAAGCGCATTTCCATCCGGGCCTTCACATGAAGAATTAGCACAAATTCTTTCATTGATTGCAACAGTCATATAGATCCTGGAATGAATTTCTAGTGGGACATCAATAGGGTGCTCTTTGCTTGCCAACGCCCTGATTTGCTTAGTGAAGCTATCAGCAGCTGTTTCATCGGCTTCCGCCGGAAGAGTTGGAAAAGGAATGATTGATGGGGTGCCGTAGTTGCCGTTGTATTGAACAATTGCACTGGTGGTGCTGTTGTTATATGAAACATTAGTTCCATCCATAAAAGGATGAGAAGCCATGTAATACTGGCTGGGATGTTGGTTTGCGGTCACTAAAATGTCCATGGTTTGGCCTGGAGTTATCATGATGTAAGAGGTGGTTATTGGTTTTATGTATGAAGCGTCTTGTGCTACGACTGTGAGGGTGTGGTTCGCGATGGCAAAGAACTGTTCTTCGTTCATCACGGCGTTGATTACCTTGAGAAGATAGGTCTTACCGTAATCAACTATCCATCGGTATGTTGTCTCTGCATGTAACACAAAATCCATTAATTATTACTTGTTTTACAAAAATCACTACAAACCCAGCCTAACAAATGAATGATGCCTGTGAAAGTTTATGTTGGTCGCAGAAATAAATTATGTTTAGAAGAAATCAAGGCACACTTTCACACTATACCAGCGGTTTGTACGTATCGAGTTTGAAGACAATTTTGGGATGACGTATACTTACATTTGATTAATTTATTTGGCGAGGAGAGTTTATGGCTTAAATTTACTTGCAAAGACCAAATAAAGCTAAACTTACTTTTAATTTTGGGTCTGTTTTTGTCCCTTATCCTTAACATTTTTCATGCAATGTATTTCCTGTCCATATTCTATTATGGACGAAAAAAAGATGTCACTTAAGTTTTTAAGAAATTTGATAGTCTTTTTTACAAGATGGTTTTTTGACTAAGCAAAGATGGTAGATATAGCCTGAACTACTGAGGAATATGGAAGATCACAGTCATGATTGAATTAAGAAAATATTAATTTTTATTTTATAAAATATCATTTCAACAATTTAAACTAAACAAAGAAAATCAGATGCACCGAATATAAATCATCGTTTCAAACAAGAAAAAAAAAAATGAATAGTGATTTTCCATCATTTTCTTGGAGATTATCATGTTATGTTAACTTAACTACAAGTCAGAAAAGCCAAAACCCATCACTTTCTTTGTATGTTATTCTATTACATAAACACCTTTTAGACTTTAAGCCAAAAAGAAGACACATTCTAGTCTTCACCATTCACGCGGATCGTTGTATATTATTAAAGGGGCATTTAGATGTGAGTTAAAAAAATTGAGCTACTTTCCAATTGAGTCCAATTCCATGTGCCTTATCAGTTTAGGTTCAACTAATCTTTTTTATTATTTTGCTCTTTTATAATCTAAATAAAAATAAATTTAAATTTCTTGATTTATCCAAATTTTGAATCATTAAAGCCTTTAATCTATTCAATATCCAAGGAAAAAAAATTAAAATTCTTGGCATGTTTATCAACAACAAAATCTACTGTGATATACATTCTTGATAAAAGTAGATTACAAAAAGAAAAAAACCTATGATATAGGTACATAAATATAAATTATGTCATGAAGATATATTTAAATAATATCTAATTAAACTATGGTGTAGGTAGATAATGCAACTAATCTGTGATGCAGGTAGGCAATGCAATCAATCTGCGATGCAGGTAGTTAATTTACAAACAAAAAAACATATGATACATATGCAATTAATCTCTAATATGGGTAGAGTATTATAAAAGAAATCCTTTGGTATAGGTAGATAAACACAATTAATCTTAAATTATCAACAAAATATATAATATATATAGGTAGATAAATACAATTATTCATGATACATGTACATTATAATATAAAAAAAATAAAAAATAAAAAGGACAAGTGATATAGGTAGATAAAACCAAAAAAAATCGGGAAGAAAAATGATATTGAGGGAGGAAACACTAGAGAAAATGCTAATTCCATAGAACTTCAAAATTAAAAAAAAAAAAATATATATATATATATATATATATATAGGAAAAAGAATAAAAAAAAAAAAGACGAAGAATCCAAAACGCTAATGCAATTTTTTTTTTAACCAATCAAATGTATATTGATCATTCTTATGGAAGAGGAGGAGAAGAGGAATATTATGGAAGAAGATTATTCGGCAAAATAACACACGAAAAGAAAGATATTGTGAGGGAGAAACCAAAAAAGAGAATTGAAACAAGAAAAGAGAAATTAACGGTTGGGGAAATGAAAAGAAAAAAAGAGATTTCAATCCCTAATCCTATAATTAAGGATAAGATTAAAATTAATCACAAATTAAAAAAACAGTAATTACTTAATTAGTCAATTTGAGGGTAAATTTGGCAAGAAAATACAAATAAGCTTAAGTGGATAATAAATCACTGGACCTAACCTAAAATTTAAAACAAAATTGGACTATAACTAATAATGGCTCATAAAATTGGATTTATATTAAGTTTCCCCATTATTTATTAAACTAGATTAAGTTAATTGAATCTTTAATTAGTCTTACCATTGGAACAACTATACAAATCTCCGGGCTGTCCGTTAATTGTGAAGGCATCTGAAATATTTGGTTCGGCACCTGTAGCGAGAGCCTCTTCTATTATTTCCATCACATCTCCCTTGAACCATGATCCTGCCAAATTAGACACTTAGTTTTAATATAATATGTACAACTTAATAATTTATGTACTCTTATAAGAAAAGGAATCCTCTCCGGATCCTTTCATCCTAATCCACCAAATTCAGGAATTCAAGTAATTGAAATTTGATTCAACAACTAAAATTATTATAACTTTTAAAGTGGAACCCTGTTTGTAGTCATTGAATCAAATTTCAATGGTCCGGATCCCTAAACTTGGTAGATTAGGAGGGAGAGATCCAAAGAGGATTCATTTCCCTTTTAGAATAAAAGGAAAACTAATGAAAATGACTTGAAAACTTTGAGTTTTAATGATAAGGATAAAATAAAAGGTAAAGTAAATAGTACCATAATTAACTTTTTAATGTAAAAATATTATTTTTTATTAAAATAAACAGTACCGAAATATTTTCGTTAAAGTTTCCTATAATAAATCCAATGGTAAAACTGTACGATGTAATATTTTTGCCCCCACAAAGCCACTATGGTCGTTCATTTTTTTGTCAAAATTAAATGTTGGTTTGCGTGTTCACACAATATGGAAACTTGCAAACATGGAAAGGGATTGCGTTCCAGAATTTGAAAACACAAACCCTTTTGTCTTTTTACTTCTCTATACCCATCATGTATTATAGTTTGGGAAATTAATATTGAAAATACGGACAATTTTGATTCTGTATATGACACCAAAGATACACTAATCAAAGGCGGTTCTAATTTTGTTTTACATATTTGTGGTTATGGAAAGATTTTTTTTGTATATCCGGAAGATTGACAAGGAATATGCTATTGTCTTACCATATATTTTAAAGTTGAACGTATATGAAAAAGTTGAGGTTTCAGTATAAAATAGTTAACAATATTGCTGAAGTGGAATACTATGTTCATTTTTATCTAGAGTAATGCTAAGTAGATTGAATTTTTAAACTAAATTTGTAAATTATATGATGTGTCACTAATAACAAATAAAGACGTTAATCAAACACTTAAATAATAATTCAAATTTTACCAACCACGTCATATGCTTTACAAATTTTGGTATCCCTAGCATTACCCTTTTATCTAACGAAATTCACACTCAAAACAATATCAACCACCCATAATATAATTGAGAAAATATTTTTTTCTCATCACTCTATTTATCATTGTTATATGAGTTTAAATTTTAAAATCTATACAATAGATAAACACAAATTTCGAATTCTAATTCGCAACACAATCAAGTTATAGTTAGATGTGACAAATCAACTCATTGGGTTGTTAATGGGTGCCCGTTAAGACCAATTTAATTAGATATCACTATAATATAGAGTTAAGATTGATAATGATGAATATGATGTAAGATGAAATCAAATCAAAATAGGTTTTAATGAGTATCTATTAATAATCCAACGAACTGACTAACTACCCTATTAGTTATGGCATGTCCAACAATCCTGTAATAATCCAACGAATTGACTAACTACCCTATTAGTTATGGCATGTCCAACAATCCTGCAAAAGCAAGAAAGAAAGACTAAAATAACGATTTTTGGATGTTTAATGGATCCTCAAAATAAAAGTTTTATTCAATGGATCCTCAGAATAAAAGATGCCTTTACAACGATGCATATAATAAAGAAAGACAACGAGAGTCTCTTTTGGAAGGTGCTATAAGTGATGAGATTGATGACTACTTAACAACTAAACAGTACACGCATTACATCCCAAAACCCAATTATGTCATTCTTCGAATCATGTGATTTCTGTAAATGATGAGACCATATAGCTCTGATATGATTACTTAACCACTACACCTTCAGATCCCACAATACGCAAAGTAACGTACGTGGAGGTTTGAAATATAAATAAGTCTTATCATTTTATATTCATTAATACTTTCAATTAATAATATAATCACTCAAATTATTTAAACATACAATACTAATCACCTCCATAAGATGTTACCGACTATTATATTTCATTCACCTATATTAAAAATAGAATCTTGCAAGGGCATATGCATTTGTTTAATACATTCATTATTTAACGCTCATATATGCAACTAAAGTAAAAAGTATATTATATCTGACTATATTTGATCGTTAAATTGTACATGCATTGTGATCATTAGTTCAATCCACAATTTATGTGCCTGAACAACACAAGTATAACTGAATAGTTAAAGAATTAATAGAGATAAAACTAATGAAAGTACCTAGAATAACGATTTCTTGTGCATCTGGTGTTGCAAATGGATAAGTGGTGCCGGCAGCTGGTAGAATAATGATTGCACCATGGACGGTGGCGCGCGTCCAGTCACTATGAGCATGCCACCATAATGTTCCTTCTTCACTGGAGAATATAACTTCGTACGTGAAGTTTGTTCCTGGTTGAATAGGACATTGAGTGATATTCTCAGGTCCATCTGACCATGGATTTCTTGGTTGCTTCACTCCATGCCTATACAAATTAAACAATAAATTGAGCAGTCAATTATGTGTTTATCTAGAAACCAAAAACAGATCAAGCTAAAAGCCACATACAGATTCCTTTATGGACGCACAACAATACATTAATGAATAAAAAAACTATTAATGGGAATTTCACCTAGCCTATACAAAAGTCAGAAGACCCAAATTTAAGGTGTTCCTTCACACTCCAACCCTTCAGTCTTTTTATTTTGTATGGAACGATATAGGGTGGGGGAATAAAATCTTATTGAACTCGTTATTTACAGATGAAGAAGAATATCTCAACCTTTTTACTATTTAGTTGTTTAGTCTTTAGTTATTCAAGCTGGGCTGTGATTAGCTAAGGGAGGCTACGAGCGAAGTTTACCAGTGAAGGGTGACACCGTAATATCCTTGGTTGTGAACGTTGATAAAAGCGGTGTCTCCTCTGTGAACAGTGATGGTTGGTCCCGGAAGAGTTCCATTCACAGTTAAGATACTCTTTGTGCTACAAAGCCTTGTAAAGTTTGTTTCTTGCAGCTGCACAATATCACAGGAACAAGCCAATAACACATGGATGAGTGAAATACCCAGAATAGACCCGTGATGATAAATACTCATACAACCGCATATTTACAATAAGAGGTGAGGAAATTAGACAAATGATACTAATTTGCTTCGAACTTGGCATCGACGAGAATCAAATATATGCTCTCATAACAAGACAAGTTAAGTTGGCATGCAGCATCTGTGGAAAACACTTACAACGAAATCATAATAATGGATAGCGCCATTAGCCTTGCCCAGGAAAATAAACCCTACAAGAGCTAAGACCAGGAAACCCATGTTGTTACAGTTGCCCATTTTCGGATGTTTGTCTGAAAACTAACTTCCCACCCTGTGTCCTTCAGGTCGCCCTTGAGATGTTGTGCGAGTTGGATCTCCGCTCGACTGCAATTTATAGAATAAGACTTCGTAGCAAGTTGCTCCTTTGATTAGTAGATACGACTTCTTCGCACTTGATTGGACATTTCAATTTATGTACCTAACAATCAAATAAATAAAAACAAAAAAAAAAAAAAAAAAAAAAATTTAAACCAAAAACACATGAAAAACAAAGTATGTAATGCCCTAAAGGAAAACATAGGTGCTAGTTCAAGGCAACTATGCTTTGCTTTGTGATACTTGGTAACTTTAGGCACTAATACTTGAATTCCACACAAAACTGATATGACATACTAACAAGATTAAAAATATAGAAACTGTTATTAACATTCTAAAAATTTTATTTTAGACTCCTTATAGGTGAATTTTTCTTTCTAATTATGGAAACTTTGGAGTGCCAAATGAGATTTCTGAAGTACTAATAACAATTTCTAAAAATATAGGATGCACTATCCACACCCATTTTTACTTCCTACATACCTTTTTAATTTGCGGCCGTCGGATTGACTTAATTAAAGAAGATCATAGGACATAACTTAACAAGGGGTGTGTGAGAAGTAAAAAGAGGTGTGTGTGTAGCACACCCCAAAATATATATTCCAGTAAATGCCTAATCAAATTATAACTAGAATAATTTAACAGGGTAAATATTTTTAACCCCTGGTATTGTACGAAGAAGTTAATTAATTAATGATGCAAGAATATCTTTTCCATTTTTGTTCCATTCTTTGGTACTAGCCTCCTTTCACAAATTCATAGGTGTGGCAATTTGCTATTCTTTATTTATAAATTTTTATTCTTTTTATATCGTTTAAAATAAGTTTTTGTTTAAAAAATATAAAGAAATAAAGGAAAATAAACACCTAAATCGTTTTATTATAAAATCCTAATTAGGGAGGGATATTTTTAGAATTATGAACGATTCACCTTTTTGGCTTCAGGCTTTATGTCTATTCTATACGTATAAACTGAGAAGACAAAAAATGTGAAGCTTTTAGAATACCTAAAACGCCCCCTTTTTATTTTTTTATAGAATGCAATTTAATTATATAAAAAAAAACTGTAAAAATTCTAAATAAATCTAGAGGGAGTAGTTACTGATATAGCTATTTTTTCAAACACATGTAAATTCATTTTTTTAACTCTATACATATAATGAAAAAGAGGAAATTTATGGCAAGAGGCTAGTATATAGAAAACATTGTTTGAATTGTTGTAATATTACTTGTATACTTTTTTCAAGCTTTGCTATAATATGGATTTTACAGATTTCATATATGAAGGTGTTGTTGAGAATAGAAATTCCAAGGGAGAAAGAAAGGACATTGCATGTGCTTATAAGTATTTAGGTTATTCTCCATATTGCCAATGGTTTTATGATGGAACTCTAACTTTGTTCATGGTGTCAGAGCTTGGTCCCATGCATGAAGTGCAATAGCCACACATGCTCCACGACACCAAATTTGGGTTGTCTAGCTATGTGTTAGACTTAAAAATTTGTCACACATTTGGAAGCGTGTTAAGAGTATATATGTACCTTACATTAGGAAAAAAATCTTTTATGTGCTTGTAAGTTTGGACTACTTTTCATATTGTCAATTGATTTTATAGTGAAACTCTAACTTTATTGAGCTCATAACCGAGATTAGTTCGAATTAGTTAAGAAGTATTAGCCTCTTGAGTATAAGTTTTTTGTTTGGCCTGGAAATTAGTACCAACTGATTCAATTAACTGAACCAGTTTTGAATAACGACCTGCAGCTAATCCGTGACTTGGAATGCAATATAGCATGCATATATTCTTTTACCATGAAATCACGTGCCTCTTGATGAAGATCAATTTTGACAGTTAACCTGCACTCCCGGCTTGATGGTCGAGTCCAAAAATACCTTCCCTCACACATATTACCTGCTCCATTTGCGTAATACATTATACATTAATGACATATATATCATGGTGTAGCTAAGCCACTTTTCTTTAGTAAGATAAATGTGTGTGTGTGTGTGTGTGTATGTGTCGGTAATGCACCATACTAAGACGACCAAGTTTTCCAATAATCAGGGTTTATATATTAGGGTTGAATATTTGCCACATGTGAATCAGTGGTAAAGCCAGGATTTCTCGAAGGGAGGGGCGAACTTAAAAGAGTGCAAGGTTAAAGAAAAATGGCAACAACTACATTTTTATATAGTAATATCTTCCATAATTAATCAATACAAACAAATTACAATTGTTGCCGACGAGGTTTCATGTCATGAAAATGTCACATAATAAGCTCATTATCAATAAAAGTAAATACATCTCTCTCAATGTAAACAACCATGCTATCATTCAACCATTGATCTCCCATTTTGTTACGCAATGGTGTTTTCACAATCTTCATAGCAGAAAAAACTCTCTCCACCGAAGCGGTTGCAACCGGTAACACCAAAGCCAATGTAAGAACCTTGTACACTAACATGTAGCTTTCACATCTCCCGGTCTTTGCTAACTCTTTTGCAAGATCACTAATTCCTCTCAATGATAAAAACTCACTATGCATCTTTATATCATGAATGTAATTGTCAAGTTGAATTGGAAGATTCATGAGGTCCATACGATCAAAATCTTGAGAATAAAGTTGGGCTAAACGAACAATTTTTGATTTGTCAAAAGATGCAAAATTATTCACCGGGCTCAAACATGCCATACAAGGAAGCCACTTGGTGTTTACCTCAATGAAGCAATCATTCAATTCCTTTAGTTGCATATCAAGGACTTGAAAATAGAGGTCCACACGATAGTAATGGAAGTTTGTGATTTTTGAAGCTTTATGCCTTGATTTTCCTGGTACAAAATGCAAATCCTCCATGTTAGGAATGATAATATCATGCTTCTCATAAAACTTTTCTACATCATGAAAGAAGTCCTCAAAGTCATCATCTCTCAAGGATTGTTGTCACATCCCGGCCTGGGGCGGATCACTTCTCGGGCCCGCTCCACCACCGCAGCACGATATTCTCCGTTTTGGGCTTATCATTCCCTCACGGTTTTGTTTTTGGGAACTCACGAGCAACTTCCCAGTGGGTCACCCATCATGGGATTGCTCTAGCCCCCTTCTTGCTTAACTTCGGAGTTCCTACGGAACCCGAAGACAGTGAGCTCCCAAAAGGCCTCGTGCTAGGTAGGGATGAGAATATACATTTAAACTCCCCTAGGCGATGTGGGATGTTACAATCCACCCCCTTTAGGGGCCTGACGTCCTCGTCGGCACACTTTTGGACAGGGATTGGCTTTGATACCAATTGTCACATCCCGGCCCGGGGTGGATCACTTCCCGGGCCCGCTCCACCACCGTAGCACGATATTGTCTGCTTTGGGCTTACCATTCCCTCACGGTTTTGTCTTTGGGAACTCACGAGCAACTTCCCAGTGAGTCACCCATCATGGGATTGCTCTAGCCTCCTTCTCGCTTAACTTCGGAGTTTCTACGGAACCCGAAGCCAATGAGCTCCCAAAAGGCCTCGTGCTAGGTAGGGATGGGAATATACATTTAAGGATCACTCCCCTGAGCGATGTGGGATGTCACAATCCACCCCCCTTAGGGGCCCGACGTCCTCGTCGGCACACTTCTGGCCAGGGATTGGCTCTGATACCAATAGCCTAACCCTGGCCGTGGTGTGCCGACAAGGACGTCGGGCCCCTAAGGGGGGTGGATTGTGACATCCCACATCGCCCAGGGGAGTGATCCTTAAATGTATATTCACATCCTTACCTAGCACGAGGCCTTTTGGGAGCTCACTGACTTCGGGTTCTATAGGAACTCCGAAGTTAAGCGAGAAGGGCGCTAGAGCAATCCCATGATGGGTGACCCATTGGGAAGTTGCTCGTGAGTTCCCAAAAACAAAACCGTGAGGGAATGGTAAGCCCAAAGCGGACAATATCGTGCTACGGTGGAGTCGGGCTCAGGTTGTGGTGGGGCCCGAGCTGGGATGTGACAATTTGGTATCAGAGCCTAACCCTGGTCGCGTGTGTGCCGACGAGGACGTCGGGCCCCTAAGGGGGGTGGATTGTGACATCCCACATCGCCCAGGGGAGTGATCCTCAAATGTATATTCTCATTCCTACCTAGCACAAGGCCTTTTGGGAGCTCACTGGCTTCGGGTTCCGTAGGAACTCCGAAGTTAAGCAAGAAGGGGGCTAGAGCACTCCCAGGTTAGGTGACCCACTGGGAAGTTGCTCGTGAGTTCCCAAAAATAAAACCGTAAGAGAATGGTAAGCCCAAAGCGGACAATATCGTGTTACGGTGGTGGAGCGGCCCCGGGAAGTGATCCGTCCCGGGCCGTGATGTGACAATTGTAGTCTTTACTTGCATACTTCCACCAATGTCATCGCATTCACAATATCTTGATATTTCTTTTGCAATGCTTGTCATAACTCATTAGTAATTCCCAATATAAGTCTCATCAAGAAAAGGTGAAACGCAAAATCAAAAGTGTGTATGTCTTTGAATAACCTAGTTGCTTCACTGAGATTATCTTGGTTGCAATCACTTTTAATCCATTCAACCACATCCACCACGATTTCAAACATAACAATAATACCAACTATAGTACCATAATGTGAGTTCCACCGTGTATCACATGGACGCATGAGACTACTTTCTTGATTTAACCTTTTTCCCGTTTCAAGATTACCAAGATCAAGAGCTTTCTGAAATTGTTCTTGTTGTTTCTCTCTAAATGCATCACGATGCTTGCATGACAATCCAATAAGATTCACCAAACTACTAGCATTGATGAAGAAATTGGCAACATCCTCATTTTCCTTTGCCACGAATACAAGAGCTAGTTGGAGTTGGTGTGCAAAACAATGAATATAAAATGCTTGAGGGTATTTGTTCAAAATCTTTGTTTTAAGACCATTTATCACCTATCATATTACTAGCTCCATCATAGCCTTGTCCTCGTAACTTGGACATACTCAAATTTGTTGTAGCAAACAATCTCTCAATGGCCTCTTCAAGCGGGCTACTAGTTGTAGATGAGACATGTTGAACACCCAAAAACTTTTCAATTGCTTCTCCTTTTTTATTCACATAACGCAATACCACCATCATTTGCTCTTTAGTGGAACCATCACGTGATCCATCAACCAAGAGAGAAAAAAATGTACCTTCCATATCTTTAGTGATTGCATTAATAGTTTCAATAGCACAAGCACGAACAAGATCCTTTTGAATATCGGAAGAAGTATACTTGTGATTCTTGGGAGCATTCTCAAACACAACATTCCTAACTTTCTCATTATGATCAGCAAAAAATCGCATAAGCTATATATAATTACCCCTATTGCTCGATTTCAATGATTCATCGTGCCCACGAAAAGCCAAACCCCGTCGCAACAACCATCTTGTGCAATCAAGTGCTTCACTCAGTAAAGTGTGATAATTAACGCGAGCTTCATCAGTTTGCTTGATCACAAATGTTTCAATGTGTTGTTTTTTGTCATCAAGTCTTTAGCTTGTTGCATAGCTTTATTATGAAGACTTCCAACACCTCCCTCATGGACTCGAAAATTTTTGGGTCCTTTCCTCCAATTTGTAAATCCTTTTTCAGTGAAGACATCACTTCCACTACCACCTGCTTTATCAAAATCACATTTTAAAAAAGATAGCAATAACGGCAAAATGCAGCATCTTTTACAATATTATATTCCAGCCACTTAAATTTATCAAACCAACCAGTGATAAAACATCAATTGTTGCTAGCTTTCCTTGGCATAATGTGAGATTTAGGTTGACAAGGTTCATTTTGGAGGTAGTATTTACGAATTGTTTCGTGACAATTGAGTGGATAATCAAGCATTCGACGTCTCAGTCCAGGGTCTGCAGGAAGATTAGCTAATATTTCATCCAACTCAGTAACCTCACTTTGTTGTGCACTACCCGGAATACTCGAAGGAGGACTACTCGGAATATTTGAAGGTGGAGGAGGACTACCCGGAATATTTGAAGGAAGAGGAGGACTATTCGGAATATTTGGAGAAGGATTTAAGCACTGTTTCTTATAGTGTTCGTTCCATTACGTAACTGTATAACAAAAGGAAAAAAAAAAAAACTTAGACTCTTAATCCTAGAGTATACTACAAATTTAATTAATCAGTACCAACAATCATATGAATAATCAAGAATTTAATTTTTATCCTAGAGTAGACTACGAATGTAATTAATCAATACCAACAGCAACAATGCATCTGAATGAGGGTTTTAGTTGGTTGAACTGGGGTTTATTATGTTAATGTAAATATGATGTAAAAGTCTTCACCATGTTCAACTTTTTTTTTTCCTTGCTAGACTATGTATGATTCAAGTTCCTATATGTGTATATAATGTATCAATCCTCTTTTATGTACTCCAAAAAAGAAGAATATCAATAATTATAGTATTCATATGAATAATCTATAATCAATAACCATATAATGTATAACCCTAGAATCCTATATCAAGTAAACAAAATTTTGTATTCAATAATCAATTAGGGTTTGAAATAAATTAAAATTAAAATTTTACCTGGAGCTGCTGGCTTGGCGTCTCGACTCTGGACTGGATAGTGGTTTTGGTGGCCAACCAATGGAACGGGGTGGGGGTGGGGGTGGCTGCTTTCTTGTGTTCTGGGATTTGGGACAATTTTGAAAAGTTAAATATGGGATTGGGAGGGTTTTGTAGTGTGGGGGAAAAGGGGAATAAAGGTTCGGTAGGGGATGGGATTTGTTATATGGGAAAAGGGTGAGGGTTAATTGAAACGGGGTGGGATTGGGATGGGGATGGGGACCAGTGGTCCCCCCGTTTATTTTTATTTTTTATTTGATCAGACCCAAACGACATCGTTTACCAAAAAAAAATTATTCTTTTTTTTACCAGGCCCAAAACGACGTTGTTTTGCCCTGGATTTTAAAATTAAAAAAAAAAAAAACCCTGTGCACAGGGAGCTGCACAGGTTTCTGGTTTTAGAACCACCACGCGGTGCTTCCCAGTTTTCAGCCGAACCAGGGGGTTCAAGCGTCGCTTCTGCCTTTGTTTTCCGGCGAACGGAGGGGCAATCGCCCCCTTCGCTCCTATGTAGCTTTGTCCTTGATGTGAATGGATATATTACTAATATGAATTCCACATTACCCAAAAAAAAAAAAAAAAAAAATCTTGCATGTGCTTATAAAAAGTTACATTATTTCTCATACAGTCAAACTAATTTTATAGTGAAACGTCAACTTTCTTCAAAGAGTAGCCTAGAAGATAATGAGTTAGAAGATTTTATGGAATCATCTAAAAGATAGTGGTAATTATTTCCGCTTGTCACGCGGGTATCCCCAGCAACGACGCCAATTTCTTGATAGAAATTTTTACCACCTGCAAAAGTAGAGATAAAAACACTTAAAAATACTTACAAGAGTACAATGTCGTAGTTGTAGTATAAACGGCTCAACATAGAACCTCCAATTACTTATGAATTACCCATGCATATTTCGAAGGTTTGGCTTTCCTATTATATGTCATACTTAGAACCTCCAATATAGAACGTATATCTAACATGCAACCCGTCTGGACATTCAGATGAAATATGAACATGAAAGGCTCATTAAGTTTTATGAAAACTCTTTGAAAAACCATGCAACCCTTAAGACGTGGTGTTCATCGTAAGTGAAATTACAATTATTAACCACAAGAAGCCAGCGTCAATATCAAGGAACCTTTCGACCAAAATTGCATCAAATTACTTTTCTAAATATCCTAATGGTCGTGAATCACTAAGATACTTAGATAGTTTAAAATGGTGATTAATAATTCAAAATATGCATGCATAATATCATAACTAAATTGAAAAGAAACTACATATTCTTGCTAAGACTTGAGGCTTCGCCCTAGCAAAAGAAATTAGTTATGAACAATCATAAAACAAAATATTATCAAAAACAATGATAGAAAACACCTTGAAAATAGACTTGATTTGTCAAAACTCTCTAAAGTAGTGTGTGTCACATCCCGGCCCGAGGCGGATCACTTTCCGGGCTCGCTCCACCACCATAGCACGATATTGTCCACTTTGGGCCCCGACTACGCCCTCACGGTTTTGTTTTTGGAAACTCACACGAGAACTTCCCAATGGGTCACCCATCATGGGAGTGCTCTTGCGCGCTACTCGCTTAACTTAGGAGTTCCGATGAACTCCGAAACCAGTGAGCTCCCAAAAGGCCTCGTGCTACGGTGGTTCTAACAGAACATCACAAATGTAGGATCACCTCTGGGTGTGTTTAGTTAGTGTCTGTTCCTCTGGACTGCACTAGGTTTTCTGTGCTCTGAATATTGTTTATCACACTTACACTTGCACTTTAACTACATTGTTTTGTAGTTTGGTTTTTATTTATTCGTACTTTTATTATTATATTTTGCTTCCGTACTGTGCATATGGCTACGTCACCCTCACGTGACGGCCATCACGCCTTGGTTTCGGTCGGGGTGTGTCAGTGCGCCTCCTCCTCTCCCTTACAAACCCTAATGGCTATACTACTACAAAATAAAACCCTAAAAGGTCTTACAATAAAACTAGGAAACATAATAAAATAATAAAACAACAAATAAAATGTTTCCTATTTAAACTAAAATTCAGATTTTTTACGTACCAAATGAACTCTGATTTGGTCCCAAAAGGTCTCTTTTGAAAGCTAAAGGCCTCCCCTACAATATGCCATCTTGACCTCCAAAATACCCAAAATGTCTAGAAACGTCAATTTGGAAAAGCTGCACGCTGAGCTTTTATTTCATTGCCACAGTCAAAGGCTGAGTAGAAAATTTTGAAACTTTTATAAAATCATCTTGAAAGACTCGCGAACATCCTCCAACTGGAATCGCTCCAAAACTCGTCTGTTTGATTACTTTATGCTCAAGAGGAAGTCAAGTGTTCTACATTAGAAATATAATTAAAAAAAGTATCAAAATCTCATCAAAATAATCAATAAATTTATACTAAGATTAAGGTAAAATATATAGTAAAATATTGACTGATCAAGTAGCCTAGAAGATAATGAGTTAGAATATTTTATGGAATCGTCTAAAAGATAGAAATCGGTACCCTTTGTGTAAAAAGTTTAAAAGGGTACATAATAAAATTATTAAAGGGCATCATAACCCATCATCACTATTCACTTTTTAGGCTCTATATATACCTTCACATTGGATGGTGTCACAACCAAGGACGGAGTCACATATATTTTTGAACAGAGGCATCATAAAACAACAAAGTAATTTAAAAAGTTCAACGCAATATATATACTAAACGAACTTATATGTTAATTCATAATGTTTAACGTGCAATATATTACAATTTTTCGTCCATTTGCTTAATGTTTTGAGAACAGTCCAGTGTTATTAATTATACAAAGACTTCATCACAATACATATATTTTGAGTTACATCTTGATAATGTTACATGCAATGGGAAGGTTATAGTCAATATAACATGTCATTATATTGTTATTACTATAATAAAGTTAGTGTTTAAGTGTGAATATCATATTACACTTTTTGTTATGTGTAGAAATAATTACATTAATTACACAATCATCCTTCAAATGAGAAGATGCCAGTACATTTTTCTTTAAGGGGTACTGTGGACTGATCCCAAATTAATCCTCATAATTTCCAAACCACTTCGCAAAATGGTAAATAAAATAAAAGGAATTTTAACGAAAAACTCCTGGTACTGTTTATTTTAACAAAAAAATCCACATTTTTACATTAAAAAGTCAATCCTGGTTCTATTCATGTTACTCTTTATTTTGTCCTTATCGTTAAAACTCAAAGTTTTCAAACATTTTCATTAATTTTCCTTAAAATAAACAAAATAAGTTACAGGAGTATGTATCTAGCCATTCCCCTTGAAAAATTGGGACATGAAAAATATTGCATTGAAATATTCCATGCTCTTAAGGCTGTAGCGACCACTGCTTGGCTATTTTTCTGGTCCCATTGCAATATTCGGAGTGTGCCAATGGAGTGCACGCATTGTTCAATATTTCTTAGACTCTTAATTAGTATGTTTTCATGTTGACTCTGCTGGTGCTGGGGAGTCCGTGACTCATCTTTTGACACATCATTGCTTTTCATACAAATAAAGATCGAAATTTGATTTGTTTCTCTCAGAGCCCGCCTTGACAAATCTGCCCCGAACTGAACTATTAGGGGATTTTGTTATGCAATTACAAGGAAGCGTGTGGACAAACGCAGACTGCTTCCTTGTTAGTTGAAGCCAGAGTTTGTGATCCAAGTAAATTAATTGCCTTAATAACAGATTTTGATTCTGAAGTGAGGTAATCTGCCCAGAATTGAACAGTATTTAGGGATTTTGTTATGCAATCACAAGAAAGCGTGTGGACCATTGAGGTTTGACAAACGCGCGCAGATTGCTTCCTTGCTTAGTTGAAGAAGAGTGTTGTCATCCAAGTAAATTAATTGCCTTAACAACAGATTTTGATTCTGATGTGAGATGAATCTCATCATTGGTAGCCTGCCTAAAACTCTTTCCCTCACTCCTTAACTTTTACTCTCTCTGGTTTCTAATAGAGAAAGACAGTTGGAATCAACTATATATGGGACAGATCAAACGCATTAGTTATTATCACAATTAATACTTATTCTTTTATGCCGACATAATTTGGTATGTATTCACTCTAGGTACCAATACAAAACTTTACCTCAAAATATCTAGTTGCAATGTAAAAAGATATTTCACCAAGTAGATTTACTGTTATAGACCCATTTTCTAAAGGGAACTCTATTTTTATGAAAAAATAGAGATTAGTTGTGGAGTTCATTTTTGCATTGAGTTTTAACTATCCAAATCGTCTTTTTTTTAAGTTTACATTCCTAAATCATACTTGTAAAAAATCAATTCAATTCGAAACAACTTACTCATTAGATTGTCAAGATGAAATTTCAATATTTTTAGAACACAGTGGACAAAAATTTATTTGAGCTTAATTAAATGCCTCAAATATTTTTTAATAAAATAAAATTTACTTATTTTTGTTAGCGGAAAAAGGTGTGGTTGGGAAAGATTTTAATAAAATAAAAATAAATAAAATATTTCATTATAAAATTTAACAAAAAAAAATTAATATAAGAATATTAAACCCATATTTAATTAATTAATATCAGAGTCCATACAATTTTATTGAAAATAAAAAACGTAATTGTTTCTGTTGACAAAAAGTTTTACTCGGCCAATGGCTTTACTTGTTCCACGAAATATCTTATTTTCAGAATTTATATAGAGTCACTCTCACTAGTCTCTCCTATTCTGAAATTCATCGGGCGAATGGTTCAGAGCTCCTTGATGACTTGCATAAGTATTGTAATGGGTGTGGAGCTCGACCATCTGTTGTTTGAATGTTATAGTCTACAACCTATTAACGTAATTCACCGTAACCGGTTCTTCAATGTTGATATTGAAATTGATCCAAAATACACAAGAAATAAGTGTTAGTTATAAGGATACAAGAATCTAGCAATGAAATACAATAACTAAAAGGTTTTTTTTTTTTATCACAACTAGTTTCTGAAATTGACTCACCCTATCAAGATAGGCTCGAAATTAAAAATCAATAAATGTAGTTCCTGAAAATGAGTGTCACAAATCAATATGATCCTTCTGTTACAATTTCGTCAAAATTTCTATTATTTGCTGATGTGGCACATAACTGGGTCTCACATGCTCCGCCTAGCCGCCTAACACCGCCAAACCCGCCTAGGGCTGCCTAGAGCCTAGCCGATTTTTCCACCCGATTTGGAAGAAAATGCCTCGGGTCTTTTAGAACACTGACCACTACAACTGCACCCCACCCCACCCCGCACTGTCGTACATGTAACCACAGTGGACAATACCATTGTAGGTGTCTGTTTAGTCGAGCTGGTACCAGGTATTGATGACGTCGACAGATTGAAGACATGCGGCCTCCATTGTATTGCCGAGCCCGCTCGATAGCGCCTTCACGTAATACGAAATGGGCGGCTTTTTGGGCAACGATGGTGGTCTTGTCGGATTGGGATTTTCGTCCATGTTTTTTGGGAATTCGATTCCAAATTTCAAACTGAATTTGGAAAATCGAAATTTGGGTTCTGTGAAGGAGGAGAAGAGAATGAGAAATTGGTCTCAATGTGAATTAGCAGGCATAAGGAGAATAATTAGGGGGTAATTATTTAGTAGTTAAGTAAGTGGATTGGAATGATGCATGTTATAAATGTGTTATGTAGAATGAATCTTTTGCTTGGAGACTTTTTTTTGGTCCATCACCTGGAGATGTTATTTTACCAAATTCAGGTGGCCTCTGCATGTTTCTAGATCTGATGGGTCATCTGTTTGGCAGTGGTTACATGTGCAACGGGGTGGGGTGGGGACTGTAATGGTTTGCTCCGGTGGAAGGTGAAGAAGAAGATAAACAATACATCATCTTCTTTTTTTCCATTTTTATTTTTTGAGTTTTTAATTATATAAAACTTTAAAAATTTTATTATTATTTAAACATTTTTAATCCATATAATAATATTTAATTAGACTAGTGGGACCACTTATGTGTTGAATTTAAACATTTTGAATCCATATAGTAATATTTAATTAGACTAATGGGTTAGTTACGTGTCACCTCAGCACATAATAGAAATTTTGACGGAATTGTAATGAAAGAACTAATTGATTTGAGGCATCCCTTTTTAAGGACTACATTGATTGATTTTCAATTTCAGAGATCATATTGATGAGGTTGATTAATTTCAAAGACCATTTATAATATAAACCCTAATTAAAATTAACATGTTTGAACAAAAAGTATTAAATTAAAAAATAAACTTACTGAGAGATCTATCATTAGGGCGTGCTTCACATTGGGGAAGATGTACACCCATTTATGGATAGCCATAGGGCACTTTATCGAATCAGCTGGCCTTCGGGGGAGGCTAGCAACATGACTAGCAGAAAATTGACTGACCCAATACCCGGTCAACTTGAAGATAGGTTGACGTCAGCCATGTGAATTAAATTTTTTTTTGCAGCTGGCGCGTGGGAAACACTTGTGTATGGGATCACATACCGGACAACGCAGAGAAGAGCAGGGCCTCGTTACAGGCTCACTAAGTGACGCGGAATGATGGGCCACGCGGCGTGTCCGTGGCCGTTGGATTTCCAATGGTAAAAAATTTTTGAAATTTAAACTCAATGGCTAGTGACATAGAAAAATCTAGATTGTTCGATTTTCAAATCAATGGTCCAGGTTTTTCGGCCAGATAATTAAAATAAAAAAATGTCAGAATTCTTACTGTTGGCCATATGTCCAATTTTTGGCTGTTGGATTTCAATTTTTTGAAATCCAACGGTCCAGATTAATTAACTTAATAAAAATTGTTAAAAATTATAAAAAAAAATGCATAAAAAATAAAATGAAAAGTTACTTTTTTTTTTCCCTATAAATACCTAACCATCATCTTCCACATTACACCACATTTCAATATTTTCAATACTTTCAACCACAGTTTTTCGTGTACTTTTATGTGCAAAAAAATGGCTAATTGGACGGTCGTCGAAGATATTATGTTGTGTGAATGTTGGGTTTAAGCTACTCACGACCCGATTACAAGTAATGAGATGCAGTTGCAAGAAGTTTGGAATATGGTTAATACCTTGTTTTGCGAGAAGCTTGGCGCCACAAGAACGAATCAAGGTCTTCAAGATCGTTTGGAAAAACCTCAACCAATCACTAGGAATGTTGGAATGTTGTCAAAGATTGTCCTAGATACAAAAATTGTGCGAACGGTCCAAAAGTTATCATGCACGGCATCCCTCTACACTCTTTGCCAGAAGCGGGCTCACACCAACAGGAATGTGACTCATTTGAAGTGCTGGAATGGATGCCTGAAGGAGTGGCAGAGTCAACTCATTAGTCCTTAAGGCCTCAAAATAGAAAGGCTGCAAAGAAAAAAAGGAGTTCTTCCAAGAGTGAGTATACAAAATATATGGAGGAACTTCCTCGCTAAGGTGAACTAAACTTGGCGCGGGACACAGCTAGAGATGAGGTAAAAGCTACAACTATGCAGGCAATCTTAGCAAGTGCTGAGAGACGTGATACGGCTAATGAGAGATAAAGAGAACTACTTAATCAAGAAAGGGAGATGCTTAGAGAAGAAATGATGGCTAACCAAGGTCGTGACACATGAACAAACCTCTAGAAGGAATGTCTTCGAATTCTAAAATATTTTTGGACATCAGAAAAAGAGGACATGGTGCAAAGAAGACGTGCAAGAAAGGAGGGAACAAGTGGAGGGGTCCTGGCTACACATATCCTAGCTACACAGACTTTAGGTAATTTCTTATTTATTTTTAGTACTTTATGTAATTCTTCATTATAAACACTTCATATGCACCACCCTCAAGATTGAACAATTCTTCATGTTCCTCAACAATTTTTTCTCTTGCTCATCAATTTCATACAATCTCCTTGAAGAAATATTGTAAGAACTCAAGATTTATAAACTATGAAGGATTCTAAGCTAGTTTGGGTTTGGTGTATGAATTAGGATGGATGTAGGGTTTATATGGGCAAAAGAAAAAGATGAAGTTGTAGATAATGTCATGTGACACAACATGACCAGTTGAAAATCTTCTCGAAATCTATCCCATGTGACACAACATGACCAGTTGAAAATCTTATCGAAATCTATCCTAATGGATTCTAAACATAGTGACACATGATGTGACAGGATTGGTTCAAAATCTTATCGAAAATATATTCATAAAATTCTTACAAAATCATGACATGTGGCACTACGGAATTGGTTAAAATTCTACATTAAAATCTATCCACAAAAATTGTACTTTCAAATAATAACACGTGGCGTGACAAAATTGATTAAAAATCCTATCCGAAAATAAAAATAAATTATTTTTCTATTATTTTATAAATAAAAAAATTAATAATATTTTAATACGAATTGACTAGGCAATTCAGTTTAAGGATGAAGATGCACTTGAGTAGTTACCATTCATTGCATTCAATTACTATTCCTTTGGGTGGATTGAATTAACTCTTGACTAGGGGGTTTTTTAGTACGGAGTTGCTCTGATACGTACTAAAAAATTACAAACATAAAAAATTTATCGTCACCTCGTAACGCATTCCCCTTCACATCCGCCCGCACCATCCGTCCCCTTCCCTAACTTAGCCGTACCACCCGTCTTCAATGACATCCTAATTCCATACCATCACAATCTCTCCAATTTTTTTACAATGAAGAACACATTGACAATATTATAAGAAATATATAATATATATATATATATATATACACATATAACAAATTCACAATATAAATTAAGAACAAACATTTTAATTCCAAATTTAACAACTTCAAAATGTGATACCTTTGTGGAATGGTAACAGATGGAGAGATTTGAGAAAAGATGGAGAGATCTGGGAAGAAATGGAGAGAGTGAGAGTGAATTTGCACCTGAAAACCAACGAATTGCAGAAACGAAGAGCTCTCGGCCTAATATAAGGGAAGAAAACTTTACCGAAACCTTTTGAACCAATCCGTACTCTATGCAACTTTAATTCTAATGATTGCGATCTCGTACTATATTCAAACAAGTTTGATGTTTGGATCGTCAAAACTAAATTTTTGGAGTTTGAATCCTCATAATGCAATCGATTTAACCAACACTGGTGTTTTCATCCTTAGCTCTAATAGGTGTAATGTATCATTTTGTTGTAATCACTATTATAAGTATTTTAAATTCATGATCGGGTCCATTATTATAGGATCGGTAAGCGTAGTTGTAAAAAAAAACACAAAAAAAAAAAAAAAAATCGGAAATTAAATGACCATCAAATATTAAATTTTAGTTTCTAATCATTGAAGGGATTCGTCATGCTATCTAATGTTTATTTTTAGTGTATAGAATCTCACAGTATCTGCCAACTATATTAAAGGTTCAACTGTCGAACTTAATTTCCCCGACTCAGGAAATTGTCCACAAAGTGAATGTGTCAAATATGCCAATATATTTGCCTGATGGAATTATTAACTCTTGCCCGACGAATACCCTATACTCTAAACCCTAAACCCTAAGGACACTTCAAACGGACGTTCCACCGGGCAAGAAATCTTTACATACAGAGTACTTTCCGTTTCCGTTGTGCAATGTCTAATATTTTTTTAATATTATATTAATTTTTATGCAATGAGGAGTGAGGCTAATTCTTGTCCTTCGTAGACAATAATCTTAAATCGCTTGGTAAATAATATTAACAAATTAATGTAGTGACAAGATTATTTCTCAATTGGATATATCCAACAATTATGCACCGGCCTAACAAACTTCACCTTATATGGCAAATGTATCTTTAGGTGCCCCATACTCATGAAAAATTCTAATGGATATATTTTCTCTAGCTGACATATAGGATGCACAATATCTTCTTTCATATCATCTATTTATGACCTGCGCAACGTTTTACAACATAGTTGTTGAAAGAACCGACACAAATAAATTATCGTCTCAACAACCTTGAAGTCCAAGTACGGTCGAATATCAATCGGAAGTAGCCGTTGGAGGAA
Organism: Pyrus communis; assembly: GCF_041283825.1. Classification (NCBI taxonomy): domain Eukaryota; kingdom Viridiplantae; phylum Streptophyta; class Magnoliopsida; order Rosales; family Rosaceae; genus Pyrus; species Pyrus communis. Next base: position 3,451,550 of record NC_142574.1, read on the forward strand.
GGCATGACAACCATGACTCTTCAAACCTGACAGTGTCCTAGTGTCCATTTTAACATGTCTTGCTATATTGTTAGCGTACCCGTCTAGAAATTTCACACCTTGCAGCCACTTTAAGGACACATTTTTGCCAATCAGCCTGAAAGTAAAATTGGGGTTCTTTTTCTTATATTTACCATTTTCCAATGTAGGCCACATGTTAGAACTTATCCCACTGCTTGCATACTAATACGAGTCTTCATGGTGTCCTTCGGTTTTCCCTCGATAGGCAGAGCCATTCCTACCACATTATTGCATACATTCTTCTCAATATATATATGATTAGCAATGTGCTTGCTTTTCAATTTCAACCAGTATTTCAAGTTAAAGAATATACTCTTTTTTGTACAATTAAGATGTTCCACTGGTCTTGAGCCTTCCTCAAATTGGAGTGTATTCAACTTGACCAACATCTCATCTCCGGATGATTCTTTTGGTCTAGTTCATACTTTGTTGTCCCATCAAATGTTTCAGGCTTGTCACACCACTCTTGATTTCAGATGAGCCATCTTCGATGACCCAAGTAGCATACATTTCCAACATGTCAAAAAGACGATGTGTCATCATCGCATGTTAGGCATATGCCATAAACCCTTTTGTGTTCCAGGCCGATAACACATCATAAGCTAGGAAACCATTAATTGTCCACATAACTGTGGCTCTCAAAATGAACATTTTCCCCATAGACCTATCGTACATTTGTACATTGTCCATAATTCTATCAACTCATCAATCACCGGCTGCAAATATACATCAATGGAATCGCCTGGTGATTTTGGCCTAGGTATTCAAAGACTCTTGACTATAAATTCTTTCTCCATGTACCTTTAGGCGAAAATTACCCAACTAATTGAAACTGTCAGAAGCAAGTCCTAGTCTGACATATCTTGGCACTGCAGCAAAATCGAGGTAGATCTTATCTCATTCTTTCCATGCTTCGCCGTTAGCCAAATGTCACAATGTATCACCATTAACTAGTTCCTTCTTATGCCACCTTATATGAGGTGCAGTATGGGTCGACATCTACAATCTCTACAATCTTGTTGTAAGGAAAAATAATACAACACCTTATTCAAGATAGAATTGTTCGTGCATGCATGGATCTTGGTACATTTATCTAACTTCTCGAACTCACAGTAAAACAAAACAGAATTGTTCAATGCATGCATGGATCTTGTCATATGCTAACCCAAAATCTTTCAAGATCTTACTTGACCCAGAATCATTTACAGGCAATGCATTTGGTTTCAAAACCATACGTTTAAAAATCTCCATCATTATATTGTAATTCTGATTGGTCATATTGCACTGTATTTTTATGTGAACCAACTCAACAACGGTTGTTAGGACAGAAAAATATTCACAACCGGGGTCATCCAAACACAACTATTACATTTCACGCAAGGACACCTAATACGATTCACAACAATGACATGGTTGCTTGCAAATTGAATAAAATTGTTGATCTCATCCAGATATTGACAAGGTATTCATCACTATGAAATGCATGAGACTCATACCAAGGATTTACTTAACGCGATTGTGACTAGCAACCTCCACTACTCGTGAATATAAGTGAATAACTGTTACGTGAAACTCCCTTATACTCTAGCATCAAATTCATGCATGCAAATTAAGTGTTAACCCACAACCTACATACATAAACCAATTTTAATAACTTAGATAAGCAAATCACATTCATGCCTTAAGAAATAATAACCGGACGTAATCAATTCATATAAAACATATAATCATGGCTTCGAATTCACCTCCAACTAAAAAGAAATTAGTTCCTCATGTTCGTAAAACGAAGATAATTAAATTTAAACATTGAACTAAGACTAAGGATAGAATACACCTAGAAACGCTCCACACTCCAATGGCAGATTTCGAACCCTCCTTGGATGGCAGATTGCACAAGTCTTCTTCTCATTCCTTCCTTGCTTGCGGCACTAGGGTGGTGTAGGGTGAATTGTGGTGTTTGATGGCTGAAAGTATGAATGAATGAATGAGTGAATGGATGATTTAAAGGGTGCGGCATAGGGCTGTATATATAGGCTAATTATGCACACTTAGTGAAGGACAAGGATTGCACAATCCCATGGAAAAAGGGTTAAGTCTTTGTAGAAACCAAAAGGGAATGGGATAGGTAATTTTCGCCAGAAATTAAGGGCTTCTGGAAACTAGGTATTTTTTGGCAGAATTTAGACTTCTAGAAGGGATAAAGGGCAGATTTCTGGACCTAAATGGATAAGGACTCATGGCATAGGTGTAGGAAAGGGATTACAACTCCTAAACCTCCAAGGAATGGCCTATATGTGGCATACAAAGGGTTTATGCTTCTAGAATCTGAGTTTAAGTGTTTAAATGCATAACTAATCCCTCATAAATAGCTATATTTAAGGCACAACCTGATTTGGATAGGATAAGAGATGATAATGTTAGAGTTAGGAAAGGATAAGGTTGGTTAGGATAGGATAAGATAAGGTTGGATAAGGTTCCTTATTTCTTGCTATTTCCTTATCTTCTTTGCATTTGGACTCCTTTCTCTAGATTTTTAGCCTTTCCTAGCCCTTCTTGACTTCAATTTCGTCCATCCTCTTTGCTCCATGGTTAAGCTATCCAATCCATGCCCAAAACTGCTCCATTTAGCTTCAAAATGCCCTTTCTTGCTCCTTTTGCCATTAGGACCTAAAAACATACGAAAATAGCTTAAAAGACTAAAATAAATAGTAATTAACTCACTAAATGCAAGGAAACAACATAACTAAGTAGCATAAATATGCTCCTATCAAATTCCCCCACACTTAGCTTTTGCTAGTCCTCGAGCAAAACGAAATAAACAAAACACAATCTAGACCTTCCAACATGTACCTTAGGGAATTCCAATGAACATGACACATTAAAGAACACCGCATACATAGATTTTAGTTATCCCTACCCTCGAGCATATACTTAACCATAGTTACCACACACTAGCTCCCATTTAATCAATTAAAACATGATTTTGAATGTAGTAACATGCCTTAGAGAATCCCCCAATTCCTCACTGGATACACTTTATTTTCACACAGATTTTCTGACTACACTCCCTACACTAGGTATATGTGAGAAGATTGATGTAAATATGTAAACTAATACTCACATATGTCATAACAAAGAAGGCAATTTCCGGAATTTATTAACTTGTGTATGATCTCATGAATGGAATGCCACTTCTTAGATGCGAGAACCAGAGATACCATATGCTCAAACCAATTTTAAACTCCATATATTGAAACACATAACAATCAAGATCGAAGTCAAAGGATTGTAATCGGGCTAAGGTATTGGCTAACAAAGAAAGGTAAGGATAAACAAAAGTTCTTAAAGCAATAGTAAGCAAAGTAATGAAATAAACACTTAGAATTCACTTTTGAACGCAGAAACCAACTTTAAACATGAAGGGAAGATTCACACATAACTTAGGGTCAAATTCAAACTTTTGGACCCTTTCTTCAACAATCAACACTTGTGAGTTCATTCTCACTTATTTTCAACTCTTTTTCTTTCTTTTCTTCAACTTTTTCTTCTTTTTTCTTTCTTTTTAACTTTTTTTTTTTCGTGCCCCAATCTTTCCTTTGGCACATAAATCATCCATCCCCCTAGATTCCCACGAAAATCCTTCCCCCACACTTGTTTTTCTGCAATTTTTAGATCAAAAGGAATTCCTTCTAAGTCATGCTTCACTATACTTTAAGAACAAGGGTATGGATAGTCCTATTCTAGGCTAGGTAGGGATAATGTGGGCTAACAAAGGCTCAAAGGGGTTGACATACAATACATATGCAAAGGGTAAGGCTTTTTGGCTCTAGTTTAACTAAACAACTTCATCTTGTTTTATGTTATGCACTCAATTTTATGCTTTGAATGAAATGGGCATGAGTTCTAGTATTTGGAACTATAGTGATGAAACGCATTCTAAGTAGAAACCAAGCAAAGAATAATGAGATCATGCAACGACTTTAGAAAACAAAAAATCAAGATTAATAACTCTCCAAATAAAGTTTAGGCTCAAGTCTCTCAGGGTTGTAGCATTAGTTTGAGTTTCTTCCTTCAAGCATGTTACAAAAACTGATTTTTTTTTTTTTCCTTTGTGATTACATGTGAATTCGTAAATGTCAACTACAACTAAGCATAAACCAAAGAGCATATGAAACTTCCATCCATGTTCGTAATTTTCTTTAATAGTCATGCAATTAAAAACCAAATCCTCATCATTGTGTTGGAAGGTATCCTAAGACACAAACAAAAACAAAAACAAAAACGACTCTAAAAACAACTCTTTTTGGGTTTTCAAAACACTCTTTTTCTGTTTGTTTTTCAAATTTTTGGATTTTCTGTTTTAGACACATAAAAACACTTCAAAACACTTAAAAATAGTGAAAAACAACTTTAGAAATGATGGGTGATAAAATCCCACGAATTTGCATAAAAAACACTTTCTTTACCCCCCCCCCCCCACTTAAACCAAATATTGTCCTGAATGTTTTAAGCATAGACTCACAAACAAACAACCAAATAACACAACTAACAAACATGACAAACATGGAAAAATAAAAGCAATAAAGAGTAGGGTTTAGGAACGCAAATCTGGTTGTAGAGCCGGAGATTCCTAGGTCTTCTTTATTTGAACGCATGGGTTGCCTCCCAAGAAGTGCTTGCTTTAACGTCTTCCAGCCGGACGATCCTTCCTCTTAAGCTTCATTTGGGCCCACGGCATGGAAGCTTGCACCATCCACGACATGCTCTTCAAAGTTCTCATAGTATGGCTCAATGAATGAGAGGGGATAGTGATCCTCCCTGATTGTGGTGTTTTGGTTCCTATAGTCCAAGTAGACGCTCCCACCACCTTAAAATCGATTTGGAACCTGCACCAAAGAAGGTAACAACCTATTTGTTGAAATGGGAATTGGAATTGGGATTGGAGACTTACTAGGATGTTGTGGCAATGCCCCTAGGACAGCCACCATCTTGCCAATTTTATCCTTAGGCACGGCCAGATTGGGTGGTTGTAGGGTAGTGGCGTGCTCCTTGTGCTCCCTTCCAATTCCTTCCTCGATGGTGGTTCTAGATGCATCCTTCTTGATTGGTGTTGAACGTTCCTACCCTATATTCAAAGTTTCCCTTTGGATTCACAATGGTTCAACTAGGAAGTTTGCCTTGTTCTCTAACCTGACCAAGGAACTCTGAAATCTGCCCTATTTGCTTCTTTATGTCACTCATCTCTTTTTCTTGGTTCGCTATTCTATTATTTTGATTTTGTAATCTCTGCGATATAGAAGTTAGTAATTGAAAAGTTTGATCATTATCAATTAGCGAACCTGAGTTTTGTTAGGCAGTTTGTGATTGAGGTTGAGATTGTGCAAATGGCCTTTGATATATCCCAGGGGTTGGCTATCGAATTCCTCCTTGTTGTTGAGGTTGTTGAGGCTCCCTCCACTTGAAATTTGGTTGATCTCTCCATCCCGGATTGTATGTATTTGAGTATGGATCATTCCTTGGTTGATTTTGACCTTGGTACCCCATGGCATGGGCACTCTCCCATCCTCCATTCTCTATCAATTGAGGACATTGATCATTGAGATGTCCTTACATAGAGCACACTCCACATATGGCCGCACCTTGCATTTTGGATCATTCAACAACCTGAGACACAAGCATAATGAGATTAGCTAATTGAGATTGAATTTCAGAAATTGCACTTACCTCATTCATTTGTTGTTGCCGTGGAGGGTCTCTTTGTCCAAGTCCCTCGTATTGTTGTGCATTCAAGGCTCGATTTGCAATTAGGACCTTGGCAGCCACCGGTGTTTTGTCAACCAAAGCACCTCCCGCTGAAGCATCTAGCATTTGTCTCTCAATTGGAAGGAGTCATTCGTAAAAGTATTGAATTAGAAGCTCTTCCTTCATTTGGTGTTGTGGGCAAGATGCAACAAGGGCTTTGAAACACTCATAATATGCTGGGAAAGACTCCCCTTGGTTTTGTTGAATGCCACTAATTTTCTTTCTATAAAGAATTACTCTTGAAGTTGGAAAAAATTTCTCCAAGAACGCTCGTTGCATACTTTCCCAAGAAGTAACAGTTCCGGGCGCCAATTCATATAGCCAATCTTTAGCCTTTTCCAAAAGAGAGAATGGAAAGGCTTTCATCTTCAAAATATTCCCATCCACGTTAATGGGTGTCATGCTTGAGCATACAACTTCAAACTCCTTCAAATGCTTGTTTGGATCTTCCATGGACAGCCCATGGTATTTGGGAATATGATGCAGCAAGCTTGACTTTAATTCAAACTCATCGGTCTTGTTCGGGGCTGCCCTAGGATATTGAATGCAAATAGGCACGACATTGTCTAACCTTGAGGCCGAAAGTTCTTTGATTGTTTGATTGTCCACCGCCATGCTTTCTTCTTCTTCAAATTCAGATTCGAACTCTGAACTCGAACTAGGTGGATTAAGTTCTGGTTGCTTCCTCTTTCTTCTCAAAGTTCGTTCAAAATCGTCGTTAAATTCCAATATGTTTGCACAAATGGGTTGAGAACGACGAGTCATAAACTTGTACCTGAGACAAATAACAAAAACAAATCAGTAACCACTTTAAAGGGCACGGCAAACACCACAAAAAGACACAAAAGAAAAGAAAACACACGGCACACTTGACCTTAAGAGTCACTTTAGATTAGCAATTTTGCTAATCCCCGGCAACGGCGCCAAAATTTGATGTGAAATATTCTAACACTCAAATTAAAACCCTATGATTGTAGTATATGAAAGTAGGGATCGTTTTAGGCCGGAGATTAAAAGGGATGCTAATCTACTCTAAACTAACTTGAAAACACAAAACTACACTTAAAAACACTTAACTAGACTTATAAGACTCAAAACAAACTAAAAAGACTCAAAACAGCACAAAACAATAAAAAAGACTCAAACTAGACTCTAACAAGTGTTTTGGACGAAAATAAACCTTAACTTGACTCAAAAGACTCAAGGAAAACAAGTTTTGACTCAAATATGAAGACTAAGTGAAATGGGGATTGTTTTTGACGAATTTTAAACTTAAAACAAAAACTTTATGGAAAACACTTTTGAAAAACGAATTTAAGTAAAATAAATGGGTGAAAGGCTAGTTAGAGGGTCCTTCTCCACACATGATATATCCATACAAACCAATGTCCAGTTATTATTCCTTTAGACTATGAATGACAATGCCCCAAATTAGTTGCATCGCACAACTAACCCTCAAGTTTTCCTTATTTCATTGAATTAGATGGAATACGCATCTAAACCAAATTATCTTTTTCAAGTTCTTTATATGAGATGCATAACAAAGATACATATCAAAAGTCATTAAGTTTTGTGAAAACTATAAGAATTGACAAGGTATTCATCACTATGAAACGCATGAGACTCATACTAAGGATTTACTTAACGCGATTGTGACTAGCAACCGCCACTACTCGTGAATATAAGTGAATAACTGTTACATGAAACCCCCTTATACTCTAGCATCAAATTCATGCATGCAAATTAAGTGTTAACCCCCAACCTACATACATAAACCAGTTTTAATAACTTAGATAAGCAAATCACATTCATGCCTTAAGAAATAATAACTGGACGTAATCAATTCATATAAAACATATAATCATGGCTTCGAATTCACCTCTAACTAAAAAGAAATTAGTTCCTCATGTTCGTAAAACGAAGATAATTAAATTTAAACATTGAACTAAGACTAAGGATAGAATACACCTAGAAACGCTCCACACTCCAATGGCAGATTTCGAACCCTCCTTGGATGGCAGATTGCACAAGTCTTCTTCTCATTCCTTCCTTGCTTGCAGCACTAGGGTGGTGTAGGGTGAATTGTGGTGTTTGATGGCTGAAAGTATGAATGAATGAATGAGTGAATGGATGATTTAAAGGGTGCAGCATAAGGCTGTATATATGGGCTAATTATGCACACTTAGTGAAGGACAAGGATTGCACAATCCCATGGAAAAAGGGTTAAGTCTTTGTAGAAACCAAAGGGGAATGGGATAGGTAATTTTCGCCAGAAATTAAGGGCTTCTGGAAACTAGGTATTTTTGGCAGAATTTAGACTTCTAGAAGGGATAAAGGGCAGATTTCTGGACCTAAATGGATAAGGACTCATGGCATAGGTGTAGGAGGGATTACAACTCCTAAACCTCCAAGGAATGGCCTATATGCGGCATACAAAGGGTTTATACTTCTAGAATATGAGTTTAAGTGTTTAAATGCATAACTAATCCCTCCTAAATAGCTATATATAAGGCACAACCTGATTTGGATAGGATAAGATAGGATAATGTTAGAGTTAGGAAAGGATAAGGTTGGTTAGGATAGGATAAGATAAGGTTGGATAAGGTTCCTTATTTCTTGCTATTTCCTTATCTTCTTTGCATTTGGACTCCTTTCTCCAGATTTTTAGCCTTTCCTAGCCCTTCTTGACTTCAATTTCGTCCATCCTCTTTGCTCCATAGTTAAGCTATCCAATCCATGCCCAAAACTGCTCCATTTAGCTTCAAAATGCCCTTTCTTTCTCCTTTTGCCATTAGGACCTAAAAACATACGAAAATAGCTTAAAAGACTAAAATAAATAGTAATTAACTCACTAAATGCAAGGAAACAACATAACTAAGTAGCATAAATATGTTCCTATCACTGAGCTAAATGGTTAAGCAGAGTTTACCCGACGAAAGACTTTGTTGCATAACATACACAATGCAATCAACCAACTTTGTTTTCTACTCGTTTTGTAACGTGTCAGTGTGGTACTTTACAAGACGAACTAAAATTTTTAGGTGACGAAATTCTTTGTTGTGAAATTTGAACTTGGCCGATGAATGGTCAATTTGTCCCCTAAGGCTCACTGAATTGCGCGCTAAAAGTTTTCCTTTGCGCCAAACTCTTGCCTTACAGATTTCTACTTACCCTACAACACTAGTCAATCGTATAAAGTGTCATGCCCCGATCCCGACATACATCCCTAATCGACACGCGAAGGTGAACAGTTGGGGGATGCCAGGAAATACATATTGAAATACTAAACTAAAAATAACAATAATCACATCTTTTTAAGGAAAGTATAGGGGTAACCTAACACTCCAAGCTCTCAGAACTCTGTCTGCTACCCCAAAGCTCCTTGTATATAATAATACATACACAATCATCCCTACACCATTGGAATGGTGCATCGGGCAACCAACAACCCGGATAAGCCGCGAAGCTAGTGTGAGTGACCATAATTCAACGTATGTCATATCCAACCATCGATTCGGTTTATCAACGTCAAATATAACATCATATTTTATGAAATCATAATCAAGTCATTGAAAATCCTGAAGGAATCACCCATACATCCAACGCTCGTCTGAAACAAGTCACAAAAGCTCACAACCATAAACTCATACAACACAATGAAAAGTAGGGCTAGAGAGACACAGTTCGGTCGAAGCCTACATGTCTAAAGCTATCTCAATCCAAACTCAATCCGAAGAATCAACAAAGCAATTAATCGGGTTCCGGAGCTCTCAACGAAACCAAAACACCAAGCGGGATTCCAAACCACTCAATGGAATCCAACCAAGATACGATTCCAGACCACTCAATGGAATCGTGGAGTAGAAGGGATTCCGGACCTCTCAACGGAATCTGAGTGGATACGATTCTGGACCTCTCAATAGAATCGTGGAGTACAATGCATATCGAACCACTCAATGATATCCAAGCTGGATACGATTTTGGGCCACTCAACAGAATCGCGAATCACGAGGGATTCCAGACCTCTCAACGGAATCTAAACGGAGCAGGGAACCGAACCACTAAACGGAACCCCAGCAGAAACCCAGTTTCGAATCACTCAACGGAACCGAGCGGAAGGCCAGCAACCATAATGTACAACGGCTCAAAGAAACGAAACAAGGCACAAGTTACTCGATTTACAAAAGCTTAACAAAGTGAAACAAGGCACAAATACTAAATTTAGAACGAATCAACGAAGCAGGAAATGAAATAATATCGAAGCAACAAATCCCCATCACAATGGGTTAACGGTCCACTACTAGCTCTCACATTTCATCACAACATGCCAATCATACAAATCAAACCAAATTTCAAATATATACGTCAAATCTCATTTCATAAACATAAATCAATGGCTAAGTATTAAAAATCACAATTCAATAGAAAACATATTTATAAAACCAAGTCATATCCACACAGGATAACAATATGAAAATAGGGTAATCACCAATATCACATATATTAAAGTCACTCACCTGGAGTCCACACTAACGCACCCTAGCACAAGAATCGAGACGTCATGCAATATTGTCGCCTAAAACAAAGTACAAGTCCACATTTAGATTTCCTTTGATAATTCACATACTCAAAAACTCCCATATGTCTCCCACAAGTCTCCCACAACAACATTTAATGAGAATCAACCGTCATTCAAAGTTAGGGTCCATGATCCTACGTCACTTGCTCTGTAAGATCCAACCATTAGATTTTCAATTCGTAAGTTCCTAAGGTCCTTAAATTATGTACTATAATGTATCAAAGTTTGGTGACGATTCAACGGTCGGATCATCGATTGCTATAATGTTCAAGTGGCGGACCTTAACGAAATTTCACCGGATTATGCAGATTTTGCAGATTTTCTGGGCAATCTTTAGAACTTCATATCTCACTCGTTTCTCACCCAAATTCGACCCATAATATATCAAAACAAAGCTAGAGAAATGTAGAATGAGATTACACCTGAGCAAATTTTAAACGTCCATAACGTTGTCAATACTCAACCAAATTGAGTGATTCAAAAACGAAAATCTAGCTTAGAATGACACGAACAGATTGGTACCTTTCCCGATGGATAAATCACAGTGGTTTGGCCGGAAAATGGTCTGGAAGGTCACGGGTTCGCCGGAAACTGGGCAAACTTCAAATTGTTATAACTTTCTCATTTTTCAACCAAATCACACGATCCAAAATGAAAATTTATTTAATCGACGAGAGGAATCGATTTATATCTGTTTTGAGTTCAAAAGATGGCTGAAAATTGTCTGAATAAGTCTCGGCCCAAAACCTTGTTCTTCGAACTCTAGGTTAGGATTTGTTTTCAATGAATCAAAACTCAAAACTGGGTTTATGGTGGTGAGGACATGCAAATAATGGTGGTTTTCGTGTTCAACAAGCCAAAATTTTGGTGGTGGTGGTGGTTTGTTTCACGGGAAGAAAGGGAGAGCCAAGAGGAGAGAGAGAAGTCTACGGAGAACGAGAGAACGGAAGAGAAAATGGAGGAGAGACAGAGTTCCAGAATTTTTTTGGGTGCCCACGTGGCATTCATCTAGACAAAAAAAATCACATGTCCAATTAATTATCAATTTACCAAAGTATCATCGACGTTCAAAACCTTACAAAATCTTCGTTATAATTCTGAATCACATGCTGTTTGCATCGACGCGTTTCTATCGACGAGTACTATCCAAATATATATAAATAAGTAGAAAAATACGTAGGGATCAAATACGCCGTAAATATAAAAGCGTCGAAACTAAGAATAGGAAATACGTAATACGTACTTTTAAACAGTGAAATCCGGGAACGGGATTTCACATAAAACCTTTGAGTAATCCGTAAAATGTTGACAAAACTCGCCCTACGATTGCATCCTTTTGCCGTGTAAAAATATGTTAGCCACTGAATTAGTTTTTGTCTGGCAAATTTCGTAGGGTAACCCAAATCTTGTGGTAGTGTAATGATAAGACTAATCCCCAGTGGAGCTCAAAAAAACTAAAGGCATTTTAACCTACTCCTGACCACAATCAAACAACACATGTCCTTCCAAAGCTTTAAACCAGAGAATTGCCTGCGTTTTTGTCTACTTCTTGTCTCAAACCCAATAGTGAACAAATCCTAACTTTTCCCTGTTTACCAGCACATACATACTCAGAACAAACGTGGGTGTCTCATAATCGGCGATCTAATACTAATTCAAAAATCTCATTCCCTCTCCTCACTTTCATATATATTAGATTGCTATTAGCATAACACTGCTATACTTTCCTAGTGTATTGTTATTAGAGCGGGCCCGAAAAGCCATAATTTGATGAGATATTTTTGTTTGTACCATACTTGACCAATCCCGAAACTACTAAGTACCGGTCAACAGCATACTGTCAAGGATCTACAAGACTTTTCCTCCAACCAGGAGGCCAATCACAACACGACACATGTCGGTATCAGAGGCCAATCATAGCGCAACACGTGTTGATATCAGAGGCCAATCACAACACGACACGTGTCAATGTCAGAACAAAGCTAGAAACTCTCTTATATAAAAGGGGATCATTCTCCCACAATAATCCCTAATGTCATTTGTACTAAACTATTCACTAGAACTCACTAAAAGAGAGCTTGAACTTATGTATTTGTGTAAACCCTTCACAACTAATGAGAACTCCTCTACTCCGTGGACGTAGCCAATCTGGGTGAACCACGTACATCTTGTGTTATTTGCTTTCCTATCTCTATTCATTTACATACTTATCCACACTAATGACCAGAGCAATCTAACGAAGGTCACAAACTTGACACTTTCTGTGTACCAAAGTCCTCGCCGATTTTGTGCATCAACAATTTTAAGAATAATTCTTTTTTATTTATTTATTATTATTAAGGGGAAGTGGAAGGTTCTAAACTACTACATGCATTAGGAAAGTGTAGTGTTCTACATTTCTTTTACAATAATTTAGAGGGGAGGGGTTTCGAACCCGAGACACATAGATAGAAACCCAACACCTTATCTACTAGTATATTAAACCACATGCATCTATTTAACTGCCTACTATTGACTTCCGTACCACCCATAAAAGAATACTTCTCTTATTAAACTTACATTTAGTTTAACTATAAGACAAATATTATAATTTTGTAGTTGCCTTATTAAAAGTTATATGCTCAATTAGTAAGTCTAAAGAATATGAAATGAAGATCTTGTAATCTAAATAAGTTAGATTAATGAGATCTTCTGACACGCCCCGACCCCGATATTCCCCGAATACCAAGATAGGCACGTGCTGGCCGACACCCGAGGGTGACAAAAGCCATTTATTAAGTGCAAATGTTGAAAACAAGGGATAAATAAGGCTTATAAATATAAAAGAATAATGAATATGCAAATAAGGACCGTGTTCAGAGCACACCTCTAATCTAGAACACTAGAAGAAAATAATATAAAATTGAATGAAACAAAGGAGTGGGTCCTACACCGAGAGGACTCGAAGATGCCGATGCGGAAGTGCCTGGACGTCAGGATTGTATGCCTCGATTCTAAGTCCTGAAGGGGGCGCAAAACAAACATGAGTGGACCAAGTTGATATATATATATATATAATAAAACAGTTATCAACATACTAACCCCCATGTTTTATGAAAACACACATATAATGAGAAACATAGGTTTTCCGACACCTAGCATGTCGTGCAATATCTCAAATCATAATTCGCATAAATAATAAACACTAGTGAATGTCCGATATAACTCTTCAGGCTCCATGCCAGCTCCCCGTCTCTGAGCAGACAGTCAGAGGAAAACACACTCCAGGCCCTATGCAAACACCAAACCGTTGCCCGGGACGGACCGGATCTATCCCTACGTCCCGTAGCGGAAAGGACCACTAGGTAAGTACAAAACCAGTGAACATACATATATTGAAAATCAACTTCATAGTATAAAATCATCCATCATCTATACTATAAAGAGGTGTTCTAAACATGTTCTAAATATCATATCGTCATCCATCAGATATTCTATAAGAACATGGGTTATAGGAAAAATAGTATAATTCAAACTAGCCTCAGTAAGCATGTTATCTCATAAAACGTTTCATAAAACATAATCATCAAATCATGCTTTTCATGTATGCATTTATATTATCAAAACATGCATTTTTAGAAGGGGTCCACTCACAGTACTTTGCCGTCGAAAAGCCACGCCATCTAGCGAAAAAGGAAACGCTACAGATAATCGCCCCTAAGCACATAAATGGTACATTTAGTCAAACTCTACTCAAACGATTGAATTTGGGAAAACGGACATCGGAAACGGGTTCAGGACGTCGAAATTAACCTAGGAGGGGTCCCGCACGAAAACCCAAAAAGTAACGGTCAAAGTCAACGCTGACCGTTGACTCGTCAAAGTTAAAAGTCAACGCTGACCGTTGACCCAGTCAACGGGTGAAAGTCAACGGGTCAACTGGTCAGGGTCACGGGTTTGGGCTTTAGGGTTTTTGGGTTAGGGTAATTGGGTTAGGTTTTAGGTGGGTTGGGTTTGGGTTAGAAGGAAAATGGGTTTGGGTTTGAAACCTCACGGCCCAATGGCCTAATTAAAAGGGTAATGGGTTTGGGCTTGGCAGGAAAGGCCCAAAGGCCTTGGGTGTTCGCCGGATTCTAAGGAGGGAGAAGGCCGGTTTTCGACCGGAGAATTCCCAAGCTCCGATGAAGCTCAAAACTCAACCAAAACATGTCATTCAATATACCAAATTGAAGCCCCGAAGGTAAGGAATCGAAATATACCCTTGGTTTCCGTCATTGTGGCTGGAGTTGGCCGGAAAACAGCCTGGAAGCCACGGGTGTCCGCCGGAAACTGGGTAAGATTCAAATGAGTATAACTTCTTCAATACTCAATGAAATTAGGTGAACAAAAAGAAAAGTTGTAGGACTCAGCGAGACGAAGAGATTGATACCTCGCACGTCGACCAACTCGTCGTGGTTTGGCCGGAAATTGCCTCGAAAGGGGCGGTGCTCGCCGGAAAACTGGGAAATGTCTCCGAGGTGGTTTCTTCATGGTTTGACATCCAAAACACAACCACGGGGTTAGAAAAGAGTTATAGGTGTGGGCATGGGTGTGTGTGTGTGTTCTTGTCGGAGGAAGGAGCACCGAGAGGGGGGGAAAGGAGAGAGCACGGAGAAAGAAAGAGAGAAGAGAGGAGAAACTTTTCAGAGAAAAAAAAAAGAAAAGGGAAAGGGAACCGGGGGACAAAACAGGGGGTGAGCCCCTTGGGCTCACCAATTAAGGTTCAAAAACAATTTTAAAAAGGAAGGTATCCCCCAAACTTAGTGAAAATACAAAATAATACCTATTTTCTTCCGTAAATCCCGGGACGGGTTGTTACATCTTCTCTTTCTCCTGCATATCATAAATGTCCCTTATTATATGATTGTCAATTAAGCATTAAAAATCAATAAAGATTAGTACATATCTACCGTGTACACTCAATTTGCAGAATCATTGGTGTTAAGTCATTGGTGTGGACACACTAAGAGAGTTATATATGTGCTAAATAGTGAGTGAGTTCATTGAACACGATCGAACGAGAACCATTATACGAAAGTTTAATTTACTTTAGTGTCGAGTATGAACTATAGGGGTACTAAGCCAATGAGTCATACAACTCTAGGAGAGAGTAATTGAGTATGGACTAAGGCAAGAGACATCGTCGGCGTTCATGTCAGGGCGCTCAACCATGGAGACAATCCATCTCTTACGAAGATCGATGGAAAAATATAAAGGTATGAAAAAGGATTTACGCATGTTCTTTATTGATTTAAGCTATAAAGGATATGTATGATGAAGCAAGGATTGTAGTAAGAACTCATGAAGGACAAACCGAAACTTTTCCCGTAACTGTAGGGTTACATCAGGGCTCATATTTAAGTCCTTATCTTTTACATTGATAATGGATGAGTTAACGGGACATATCCAAAATGATATTCCTTGGTGTATGCTTTTCGCGGACGATATAGTGTTGATAATAGAACTCATGACGAAGTAAATGCAAAGCTTAACTTTTGGTGGGAAGTGTTGAAATCTAAAGGTCTTGCCTTAGTAGGCTTTGGCCTTTAATCAAAGGTGTTGATTGTTTTGTAGGTATATTTTCATCAAGACGAAGGCGGCAGAAATTTGCTACCACATTCTACCTTTTACATCACCCTTTAAAGATCATCTATGAAACAATTAAACTAGATCTGAAGCTATTAGTCATCTATTGGTTATTCAATAAATAGACAAGCCATGTTTCTCACTCAGACATTGAGATTTTGATAGTGTTAGCTGAACAGTTAAATCAAACGATTTTCTGATTCAGTTGATTCTTTGTAGAATTGATCTTTAAATGTGGTCTAGAAAGTAGGCTGATTTGATCAGCATGCAACATTGCAAGATGAAGATGAAAGAAGAAAAGATAGAACAAAAAGGTTTAAATGAGATGGTTGCTAGCATATTGGGCTAGTACTGCATAAGAATGAGAGCCATGAGTTTCAAAAAAAAAGAAAAAAGAATGAGAGCCATGTAGCTCTTTAAGATGTCACTTTTACTTTTGAAACGAGCTTTTTGCGTGGAAAGATTGATCATAATTCATAAATCAGGCTTAAGCAGTTAAACTACCTTAATGATTTCAGGATGAAGACAAACATATATAATCACTCAAAGGCAAGTACTTGAATCTTACAATTATTCCCACAAATCATAATTAGTACAAAATTCTAAATGGAGATCGATAATAGAAAAGAGAGTCCAAATATCTAAGACTTGGAACAAGGAGGCATATAAGCTGGCGGTGGGCGAATGCTGGTTTCTGTGGTATTTCCATTCCTAACTATGAGCACAGTATCCATTCCCCAGCTGGTATGTCTTTCCAAGTGGCAATGCACAAACCATACTCCTGCAAAATCATAATCAATTAGTTTCGTGGTTGCTCTTAATTAATCACCTTAATACCTCAAACATGTAACGCACGTTACTTTGGTAGCTATAAAACTAAGAGAATGATACTATCACAATATGTATTACCAACCCAACCATATTATAAAATTTTGAGTATTTATTATAAGTATCAGACTATAAAATATGGTTCTCCAGTAGAGAGACCATGCATGTGACGTTGTAACGGGTACACTCAAAATTATATAACTTACCAGGATTATCGGCTTTAAACCTAATGGTTGCCCATCCATTCTTTGGAACTCCAATGGTGTTAACTTCTGGGGGATCAACCAAATTGTAGGTCTTGGGTGATGTTGTATTGTTAAAATTTCCGGAACCAGTTCCGACCAAATAGAAGCTGAAACCATGGAGATGCATTGGATGGTTCTCGGGTGTGATGATGTTGGTTCCTTGGAAGATGATCTCAACTCCTTCACCATATTCGATCATCCTCACCCTCGTCCCAAAGTCCGAATATATTGTGTTGTTACCCACGTCTCCAGTGTAGTTGAAAGGATTAGGCGGATTGTCCGGGAAATTAGAACTGTAAACTCCACTGTTATTTCCCCTGTACAAACGAAGGAAGGTCAAGTTTTTTAACGTTAATTGATAAATATGGAGTTATACTTTGCTGTTTCTCCATTTCTTATGAGACTAGTTACTTCCATCAATCTTGGATCAGAATATAATTAATTTAGACTCCATGGCAAGTAGGATTTCAAGACGCAGCCCATACTAGCAATAAAAATGGTAGCATTAGCAACTGTCATAATTGAAATGGCAAAAATAACCATCATAATAGAAATATTAAAATCACCAATAATTGTTTTATTGAAGAAAAATATTGTACGTACCAATAGTATGCTTGCAGTACATAAACAGATGGAATCACGAAACTGATATTGTTTAAGCTTGCAGAAAGTGCATTATTATTCGGGCCTTCACATGAAGAATTAGCACAAATTCTTTCATTCATTGCAATAGTTATAAAGATCCTGGAATGAATTTCCAGTGGGACATCAATAGGGTGCTCTTTGCTTGCCAAGGCCCTGATTTGCTTAGTGAAGTTATCAGCAGCAGTTGTATCGGCTTCCGCCGGAAGAGTTGGAAAGGGAGTGATTGATGGGATGCTGTAGTTGCCGTTATATTGAACAATTGCACTGGTGGTGCTGTTGTTATGTGTAACATTAGTTCCATCCATAAAAGGATGAGAAGCCATGTAATACTGGCTGGGAGGTTGGTTTGCGGTTACTAAAATGTCCATGGTTTGGCCTGGAGTTATCATGATGTAAGTGGTGTTTATAGGTTTTATGTATGAAGCATCTTGTGCTACGACTGTGAGGGTGTGGTTCGCGATGGCGAAAAACTGTTCTTCGTTCATCACGGCGTTGATTACCCGGAGAAGATAGGTCTTACCGTAATCAACCATCCATCGGTATGTTGTCTCTGCATGCAACACAAAATCCATTAATTAGTACTTGTTTTACACAAATCACTACAAACCCTAACAGATGATTCTTGTGAAACTTTAGGTTGGTAGCAGAAACAATTTATGTTTAGAAGGAATCAAAACACTTAACACTATATCAGCTGTTTGGAGTTTAGAGACTATTCATGAGATGACGTATTCTTATATTTGAATAATGAACTTGGTGTAGAGAGTATATGGCTTAAATTTACTTGCGAAGACCAAATAAAGCTAAACTTACTTTCCATGCAATGCATATATATATATATATAGAGGAAACATTTAAAAGGAAGGGATCTCCATTTTTTTTTTTAAAATGAGATTTAATTAGTCTTACCATTGGAACAACTATACAAATCTCCGGGTTGTCCGTTAATTGTGAAGGCATCTGAAATATTTGGTTCGCCACCTGTTGCGAGAGCCTCTTCCATTATTTCCATCACATCCCCCTTAAACCATGATCCTGCCAAGTTAGATACTTAGTTTTAATGTATATACATGTGCAATTTAATATTTATAATTTACGTACTCTACAATAAATCCAATGGTACAACTGTACGATGAAATAATTTTGCACCACAAGGCCACAATAGTTGTTTATCTTTTGCAAATTGGAAGTTGGTTTTTTATTGTTTACGCACGAATAATGCTAAAAAAACTAAATTTTAATAAAAAATGATGTGGTTTTCTATAATTGGATTATTATTTAAGTATTGGCTAATATGCTTATTTTCTATTGATGACACATCATTTGGTTTACAAATTTGAATTAAATTTTTTTATCTACCTAGCATTACCCTTTACACAGTATGGAAACTTGCAAAAAGGGAAAGGGAATGCGTTCCAGAGTTTCAAAATACAACCCGTTTTTGTCTTTTTACTTCTCAATGCACATCACGCATAATAAGTTTATGCTAATATTGAAATACTGACAATTTTGATTCCGTATATGACACCACAAAAACACTAATAAAAGGCTTTTCTAGTTTTTGTTTTATGGAGATATTTTTCGTATATCCGGTAGATAGACAAATAATATGCTATTCTGCTTATAATATATTTTAAAGTTGAACATATACGAGAAAATTTAGGTTTACTATAAAATAAAGAAATATTTTTGCACACTACCCTTAAATGATGATGATACTTATTACTCTATTTATCACCATTAGATAAGTTTAAATTTTAAGATATATGCAGCTAATAGACACAAATCTCATAATTAAACTCACTCAGTGATAATAAGTATAATGGTAAGCGTTATTATAATCTGAAAGTTATAAGCAAAAGTGTATTTATAACATAATTGACAATATTGATGATGTATAATACAAAGTATTTCTTTTCTGTGATATGAAACTCATACTACAAACAATATCAACCACGCAAATTACGCAAGAAAGACTAGAATTAACGACTTTTGGATGTTTTCTAGTAAAAAAAAATTATTAGAACGATGCCTTTTCAACGATGAATATAAAGAAAAACAATGAGAGTCTCTTTTGGAAGGTTCTATGGAATAAACAGTGCACGTGTTACATCTAAATCCCGATTACGTCATTCTTTGAATCATGTGATATTTTATGGATTTAGATTCTCTCATGAGTTTAAAAGGCTGAGCCTCCTGAGCAAAGCATATAGGCCGTTGGATCAAAATTCAACGGCTACAAACAAGAGAATCCTTTAAAAGTTATAATAATTGTAGTCGTTTGATCAAAATCTAATAATCCGTATGTTTTGCTCAATAGACTTAGCCTCCTAAGCTCAAGAGAGGATCCAAATCCATATTCTATAACAAAAATGATGAGACCTGATAGTTCTGATGACTACTTAACCACCAAACCATAAAGTATATACCAAAGTAACGTGGTGGTTGGAAAATAAATAAAATCTTTTCATTTTACATTCATTAAGTTATTTAGGCATATAAACTAATCACTTCCATAATTTCAGATGTTCTCGAGTATTGTATTTCGGATTTACCTATATTAAAAATAAGATTTGGTAGGGTATATGCATTTATTTATTACATGCATTATTTAATGGTCACATATGCAACTCAAAATGGAGAATATCATATTTAACCACAATTTTATGTGCCTAAAGTATATTAAGTAATTGCATGTATTGTGATCAATCCACAATTTTATGTGCCTAAAGTAACACGGTTATAACTAAATAATTAAAGAATTAATAGATATGAAACTAATGAAAGTACCTAGAATAACTGTTTCCTGTGCATCTGGTGTTGCAAATGGATAAGTGGTGCCGGCAGCCGGTAAAATAACAATTGCACCATGGACGGTGGCACGTGTCCAGTCACTATGAGCATGCCACCATAATGTTCCTTCTTCACTAGAGAATATAACTTCGTATGTGAAGTTTGTTCCTGGTTGAATAGGGCACTGAGTGATGTTTTCAGGTCCATCGGACCATGGATTTCTTGGGTTCTTCACTCCATGCCTGTACAAATTAAACAACAAATTGAGCAGTGAATTATGTGTTTACTTATAAAACAAAAACAAACCAAGCTAAAAGCCATATGCATATACAAATTCCTTTAGGAGGATGCACAACAATACACACATGCATTAAAGCTATTGGTGGGAACTCAAGTAACGTATACAAAAGTCAGAAGACACAAATTTAAGGTGTTCCTTCACATCCATTGCTTCAGTCTTTTTATTTTCTATCGAACAATATGTTTACATTAACTCGAGGGGAAATGAAATACTAATCAACTTACTATTTACGATCTCTCTCTCTCTCTCTCTCTCTCTCTCTCTCTCTCTCTCTCTCTCTCTCTCTCTCTCTCTCTCTCTGTTTGAAAAAGAATGCTACTCAATGTTCATTAGCCTTAATGAATCTAAATTAAAAACGCGCTTAGCTAGCTTAGCTGTCAATTATCACTATGATTTTTCCACCGAGCTTATTATTCATCATTCTTTTTCTTTTTTGGTAAGTATCCACCAAGCTAAGCTTTCTATCTTTCAACTACAATGACTCTTGGTCAATGTAAAAAAAAACAAGCACGCACTCACACACAGAGCTAGCCATGGGCTACGACTAGGGGAGGCTGCGAGAGAAGTTTACCAGTGAACGGTGACCCCGTAATTTCCTTGGTTGTGGACATTGATAAAAGCGGTGTCTCCTCTGTCAACAGTGATGGTTGGTCCCGGAAGGGTTCCATTCACAGTTAAGATGCTCTTTGTGCTACAAAGCCTTGTAAAATTTGTTTCTTGCAGCTGCGAGATATCAGCAACGAGCCAATAACACATTCACGATGAGTGAAATACCCAGAAAAGATCCGATGTTATATATTCATCACAAGAGTTGAAACCAAAAATAAAAAACGTTCCCAAATTACCATGCAGAAAATATGAAGTAAAGACATTTTTTTTTTTAAATACAACCACATATTTACAGTAAGGGTGAGACAATAGGGCAAATGATATTCGAACTCAGCTTCTACTATAATCAAATATATGACCTCTCAAAATCAAGACAACAAGTTGGCATGCAGTATATGTAGCAAGCACTTACAACGAAATCATAATAGTGGATAGCGCCATTAGCCTTGCTCAGGAACATAAACCCTACAAGAACTAAGACCAGGAAACCCACGTTGTTACAGTTCCCCATTTTCAGATGTTTGTCTGTAAACTAACTTCCCACCCTGTGTCCTTCAGGTCGCCCTTGAGATGTTGTGCGAGTTGGATCTCCGCTCGACTGCAATTTATAGAATAAGACTTCGTAGCAATTAGTTGCTTCTTTGATTAGTAGACACGACTCCTTCCCACTTTTTTATTTTTCCACTTGATTGAACATATCACATTACGTACCTAACAAACAAAAAAATAAAAGAAAACCACAAACACATGAAAAACGAAGTATAAAATGACCTAAGGGAAAACATAGGTGCTGAATCAATGCAACTATGCTTTGTTGGTACTTCGTATAGGCACTAATACTTGAATTCCGCACAAAATATGTCATGTATGAGTATGATTCTCTCCCCTCCTATTTTCATGCTCTTCTCTCTGCTCCTCTTATTTTGTATTTTTGTCTTGTTGTCTTTATAAAAAGATCAATATAAGATGTTAACGTGGCTTAATCGTAACAATTCAAGTATGAGGGAAGGAAAAGAAAGAAAGATTAGGAGGAAAGAAAATCCTCTTCCATTTTTCATATCAACCTAAAAGTGATATGGCACACTAACAAGACTAACAATAGTCCAGTAAATGCCAAATCAAATAACTAGGATAGTGACAGGGTAAATACGTTACCCTGGTATTGCACGAAGAAGTTAATGATCCAAAACATCTTGTTTTTCCCTTTTTTTTTTTTTGTTTTTCGTTCCATTCCTTAGTACTTGCCTTTTGTAACGCGCTTTGTTCTTTTACATCTTATTATCTCTACTAATTAATAAAACACGTATTATCGATCAAAATTCTACGAAATTACCAGTTTAACCATCTAATTAAAACAGAACATGAATAAGAAATATGAGGTGAAAATGTAATTTCACACAACCAAATTTTGTTTTTTTTTTCTTCAAAGCCTCACATACATGTGATGTTAAAATACCTCCAATATAAAAAATTAAAAAAAAATTAAAAAATTAAAAAAAAACCAAAAACAAAAACCTTCTACTCCCCCCACGTTCTCTCTCTCCCTCTCTCCTTCTCATCTTCTAAAAAAATGTGTTCATACACATAAAATGTGTAGGTAAATGCTAGTTTACTTATAATTTTTATTCCTTTTTAATTTTTAAATATTTTTTATTTAAAAAAAAATTTAAGAAATAAAGGAAAAAACTAGCATCTACGTGGGTATTTTTGTTTTGTTAGTTTAGATTTTTTTTTAAAAAAAATTAAATTTTTTTATTTTAAAATCCTAATTAGAGGAGAGTATTTTGGAATAATGAATAATTCAACTTTTGTCTTCTGCCCTTCTATATATATGGACAATATTGTTTCAATCCTTGTAATATAATTTGTATACTTTTTTCAAGTGATGCTATAATATGGATTTAACACATTTTATTTATGAAGGTGTTGTTGAGAGCAGAAATCACGCGTTGGAGATCCTTCCCATCCTTCCTACTTGAACTGTTACGATTAAACTACGCTAACATCTTATATTCATCTTTTTATAAAAACAACAAGACAAAAAACACAAAGTGAAAAGATAAGAAAGAAAAGGATGAAAATAGCACGGAAGAGAATCTTCCTCCATTTTCGATATCAACGTAAAAGTGATATGACACACTAACAAGACTAATAGGGGGCGTTTGTTGCGCCGGACTATCTCGGACTGGATTAGCTTAAAGGACTAAGCTGGACTGGCTTAGACTAGACTAAACTGGACTAACTTAGTGGAGCGTTTGGTGCAGTATTGGACTAAGAAGCTGGATAATAACAAATTCTAATATTATTTTATTTAATATATAAATTATTAATATTTTATTATGATCTTATCTTTTTCTCCATCTTTTCCTACCATTTCCGTCTCACTCTTTTCCTCTTCTCTCATCGTCCCACCCTCTCCCTCTTTTTTTCCTCTCACACCTCTCAATTCATGTCTCTTTCTCATTCCTAGTCAAACTCTTTATTGATTCCAGTCTCTATTTCTCTGTCCTCCCTCCCTCTCTAGCTATGCGTTGTTCGAACGGAACCTCACGGCTCCAATTTTCCCGAGGAGTTGCAGTTTGGCCAACCCTCATTAAATTGAATGAAGTTAGCACCGCCAAAAAATTCATCACCATCCCTGGACCGAGATTTTAGCTTTGCATGCTCGAATTTGTCATGGATTTGAAGAAGCCCAAACAGGCCGAGACTTCCAGGCCATTTTCCGGCCACATTCGACCACATGTTGACCTCGATTCAAGTAAAATCATAATCTTGTCACTCCCAGCTTCAATTTGGTATATTTTATATGAAAATTGGTTGTGAAATGGATCTGAAAGAGAGTCGGGAAGTTAATGATTGATCTAGGTGACCGGCGATGACGAGGAGTTTGTCGGGAGTGGTCATTGAGCATGACAAGGACGAGAAATAGAGGATAGTCTTAGCTAGTCCCATGGTTATTGGGGGGTATCACTAAGACCTCTTAGTGAAGGGTTTTGTCCATACTAGTCCCCTTTAGTCTCATTAATGTTAGTCCCAGCATGGAACAAACACAGTATTGGACTAATAGCTAGTCCAGTCCAGTCCAGTTCCAGTTAGTGAGGGCAAACAAACGCCCCCATAATACTCTAGTAAATGCCAAATCAAATAACTAGGATAGTGACAGGATAAATACGTTACCCTGCTATTGCACGAAGAAGTTAATGATCTAAGAACATATTTTTTTCCCCTTTTTTTTTTTTTTTTCCCCATTCCTTAGTACTTGCCTTTTGTAACGCGCTTTGTTCTTTTACATCTTATTATTTATTTATAATTTTTATTCCTTTTTATTTTTTAAATATTTTTATTTAAAAAAAAAAATTTAAGAAATAAAGGAAAAAACCTAGCCTCTAAGTGGGTAGTTTTGTTTTGTTAGTTTAGTTTTTTTTTTTTTTTTTTAAATTAAATTGTTTTATTTTAAAATCCTAATTAGAGAAGAGTATTTTGGAATAATGAGTAATTCAACTTTTGTCTTCTGGCTTTCTATATATATGGACAATATTGTTTCAATCATTGTAATATAATTTGTATACTTTTTTCAAGTGATGCTATAATATGGATTTAACACATTTTACGTATGAAGGTGTTGTTGAGAGCAGAAATCACACGTTGGAGAAAGAATGGACATTGTATATTTGTATGTACTTACAAGTTTTTAGGCTATATAGCTACTCTCTATATTGCCAATGGATTGTGGTGAAACTCCAACTTTCATGTTGTTCTACGTGTGAAACCAAATGGTCACACATGCTTCACATCATCAAATTTGTTTTGTTCATGTGTTAGACTTAAAAATCATCACACATTTGCAGGTGTAGAATATATATGTATCCTATATTGAGTAAAAAAAAAAAACCTTACGTGTACTTATAAATAATTAAAATACTCTCCATATTATCAATTGATTTTATGATTAAACCCTAACTTTTCATGTGCATATTTGAGATTAATTTGAACAAGTTTGAATAGCGACCTGCTAATCCTTGGCTTGGACTGCAATGTAGCATGCATACATTCTTTTACCATGAAATCACGTGCTTCTTGATGAAGATCAATTTTGGCAGTTAACCTACTCCTTGGCTTGATTCGAGTCCAAAAATATATTCTCTCACACATATTACCTGCTCCATTAGCGTAATACATTAAACATTATAATTACATATCACGGTGTAGCGAAGCCAATTTCTTTAATGATAGGCGTGTGTGTCTATATATATATATGTGTGTGTGTGTGTGTGGAAGCCTTTAAAGGAAGGGATTCTCATTTTTTATAAAAATGGGGATTAGTTATCCTACAACTCGAACTTTAACAATCCGAACAATCTATTTTTTCAAGTTGTACCTCATAGATCATCCTTGCAAAATATTAGCCAAATCGGAAATATTTAAGACATCTAATTGGATTCAAAGAAATGAACGAAAACTTTGTTATATAAGAAACAATGAAATTTGATCTTGATAATTAAATAAGCAAATGATTTCGGATTGAATTGAATGTTTGCAAGGATCATCTATGAATCGAGACTTACAAAATAGACGGTTCGCATCGTTGAAATTCGATGTGAAGTGGGTCCCACACCTAATCCCCATTTTTTTCAAAAAATGGGGATCCCTTGCATAAAGGGTATATATATATATAGAGGAAGCCTTTAAGGGGAGGGATCCCCATTTTTCACAAAAAATGGGGACATCCTCTTGATCGTTATATTTGACTTTAATGAAATTATGTGGTTGAGATTCTATGGTTTGTGATTTAATCTCAACCACAGAATTTCATTAAAGCCAAATCTAATGGTCAAGAGGGTGTCCCCAATTTTTTTTTTAAAATGGGGATCCCTTCCCTTAAAGGCTTCCTATATATATATATATATAGGAAGCCTTTAAGGGAAGAGATCCTCATTTTTTTTTTATAAAAATGGGGATTAGTTGTGGAGTCCACAACACATCAAACTTTAACGATCCGAACCGTCTATTTTTCAAGTTGCACCTCATAGTTCATCATTGCAAAGTATTAGCCAAATCGGAAACGTTTAAGACATCTAATTGAGTTCAAAGAAATTAACGAATACTTTCTTATATAAGAAATAATGAAATTTAATCTTGATAATTAAATAGGCAAATTACTTCGGATTGAATTGAATTTTTGTAAGGATGATTTATGAAACGAGACTTACAAAATAGATGGTTCGTACGTGGGAAAAAAATACCTGTATATATATATATAATGCGTGTGTAATGCATTATATTAACACAACCAAGTCTTACAATAATCAGGGATATTACTAAAAGAATGTCTATCATGAATTTAAAACTCAAAAATAGACGACTCTGGTTACGGCAGAAAATCATATATACCAGGTCAAGCACCGACAGTTTGGAATAACAACCATTTGGCCGGTTGTTATAGTTATTGCATTCAACCTAAAACTACTTAGTACTACTCAAGTCAAAAAGACCATATTGTATTGTTTGTACTCGTCAGTTAAAGCATTTCCTCTTTGGCGCCAAATATTTGCCCGGCGAATCTTTTTATGGCCTACGAACTATGTTCGTCATCTAAGAACTTTTACTCAACCCATGTTGTTGACTTATTTTGCCTTACCACTGGCAATGTTCGTTGTGTAAGTGAAGGTTATCCGATGAAATTTTGTTCATTGCCTGAAACTTTGTAGGGCAACCTCAAATTTTTGGTAGTGATGTATTTTTTTTAAGTTCAATACAATATCGTGCCAATTATCAAACACAAGTGACACAAAAAATGTACATGTACATAACCAAATGAGAGAAAAACCGAAAAGATAAGTCAAGATTTTTTTGGCCTTCAGTTGTTTTATATTTTAATCCATATGGTGTATAATTTTTTTTCTAATGAATTATTCAAATATATACTTGATTAAGATTGAACAAATTAAGGTTCTATATACCATAAGATTGGAGGAATCAGTTTTATATATGCCCTATTACCTATATTGAGTACAAATGGAGAAAATAAAATAGAATTTTATACACGTGCGCATACCGCGCTGTAATTAGAAATGGTTTTTCACACGCACATGAGCGCGTGCAGAAAAACGTGTGCATGTAGAAATGTTAGTATTTATAAATACAAATGCAGTAAACTCATAGTGGGCTTCATGAATTGAATCAAATGGACCTTTTTAACTAAGTGGTAGAGTCATGTATAATGATCAAAACTGTTCATTTTGAGGTCATCCTTAAGGCTATATTTGGATGAAATATTTTCAAGCTTTAAGGGATTGATGTCAAGTTATGAAGCAGTGGATCATAAAATGTTATATAGAGGAGATTAGAAAAACCCTCATGACTCATGAGCGAGTTACAAAAGCATGTAAGAGAAATTTGTAGATGCCAATTAGGGATTAGAAAATCCCTCTCATATGCTTATGTAATGCTTATGAAAGGTTTTTCTAATCCCTTATATGTTGCATTTTCTGGTTTATTCCTTAATAATATGGCATCTATCCCTTGAAACTTGAAAATCCTCATCCAAACATAACTATAGGATTCGTAAAGAACAAACTATATTGAGAATCATTTAGTTATTTGGTTAGCAATGCACACTATTTGGATCATCTATTTATTAGTTAACCGTACTAAATGATTACCTATTTTGTATTATTTCCTTTTTTCGCATAAATGAGCCTTAAAGAGTGAAACTCGCATTGTGAAAAGAATGAATCTTATATTTGTTTGTGTTTTTAAGTAGTTAGGCTACTTTTAATATTATCAATTATTTTTATGATAGAACCCCAATTTCTTTTATAATATCAAAGCATATTGATCATGTGTAAATTCCAACAACCACATGTATTCTACGACACCTAATTTGTGTTGTCCACATATTAGGGTTCAATATTCACCACATGTGAATGGGCATGTTGAGAATATGAATCTCACATCGAAAAAGGAAGAGACCTAGCATGTGCACAAAAGAAGTTAGGCTATTTCCCATCTAGTCAACTAGTTTAAGATGAAGCGTCAACTTTTTTCAAATAATAGCGAGTCATATGATTTTATGGTATTGTCTAAAATATAGTAACTGGTACCCTTTATTTAAAAAGGGTAAGTAATCCCTTTATTTTAATAAAATTATTAAGGGGCCTCATGCAATTTCCAATTATCAGTATTCACTTTTTAGGCTCCATACCTTCACGTTGGATGGTGTCACTACCAGGGACAGAGCAAGAGATTTTTTTGAATGAAAGCATCCTAAAACAACAAAATAATATTAAAAAGTGCATACGCAGTATATATATTAAACGAAATATTTATATGTTAATCCATAATGTTTTGTGTGCAATGGTACTTTACAATTTTCGTCCATTTGCATAATGTTTTAAGAACAGTCCAATGTTACTAAATATCTCTTTCCCTTTATGTAACCATGTTATAGTTCAATTAGACAGAGAATTCATCACAATCCATATGGCTAATTTTTATTTATTTTGAGTTTCATCTTGATAGCTACCAATTAACGTATAGCTTAACACAGAGATGCATTAAACAAAGAATTATCAAGAGAAATGAAATGATATCCACACACCTCTTTTATCCTTCTAGGCACACATTTGTTTATTTTTTGTTCATTGATTTTCCTTTAATTTATTCAATCTAGTGGCTAGATATATAGGGAGAGAAGATGGGTGTGTGAAAATCGTTTTCTTTAAAAAAAAAGGCCAAATCGGATAAATGATCATCGTGGTGATAAGGTAATCGGAAGATGGTCCCCATGGTAAGAAAATTATTGTTTAAACCCTCGTGGTGTTAGTCCGTTAGCAAATTTGATCAAAAAGTGATTTTTCGTTAAATGTCCGTTAAATACAGGGGTAAAAATGAACACCTCCTTCCTTGTCTCTCTGCTCTCTCTCTCTTTGGAATTTGTATTTTCTTGCCTGAGGCCATCATTGGCAGCAGCCAGAACTTGAGGTTCTTCAAATGATTGTGAGCACTTGAGCTTCTTCGGAATTTGACAGCAGCTGTTGATCTACTCTGACTTCTGTCACTAAACGAGATTGAGGGGCTGAAGAGTGGCCAAGAACGAATGCTTGCCGCTTGCTGGATTAGTAGAGTTCTGATTTGGATTGGGCCAGACTCCAGAGTTTTGAAATTGGATAAAAAGTTTTATTAGCTTGGAATTTTGAATTCTTACTGATCATATTCAACAATGTCCTGTCTAGGCTAAAAAGTTTGTAACCTGTAGTGAAAAGCGGCTACCTTGATTATGCTTTGAATTTCAAATACTAGATTGGTTATGCTTTGAATTTCAAGTACTAGATGTCACCTCCGGCTAATGCACATTGCGTATGTATGACACGAGATTTGAATTTCTAATTGCATAAATATATCAAGTTTATAAACCATCATTTTCATTCTTCACTCTTTCGAAGATTTCTTTTCAAATCTGGAATTAGAACCTGATATATGTATGCATCCATAGTTTCTAAAACTGTATTTCTCCGGCTAGAGGATTTGGTCTCTTCTCTTATTCCTCTATCTGCTTGATTGCTAGGGTCAAAAAAATAGAAAAGGTTGGCTGCATCAAGGATGGGAATTGGCCGGTTAGAAAACCCACGAAATGGTTGGAGATAGACAGATAGGAGAGAAGATGAATATACAAATTACAGAGATTAAAAGAGAGTGAATAAAAAGAAAGAGTGAGATAAAATACATTTTTATCCCTACATTTAATAGAAAAATCACTTTTGAACTAAATTTGGTAATGGACTAACACTACAAGGGTTTAAATCCTAATTTTTTTACCATGGGACCTATCTTCCGATTACCTTATCACCACAATGACCATTTATCCGATTAAGCCAAAAAAAAAAAAAAAAAAAAAACAATCAACATTGATAAATCAAAACCATGTTAAGGTCCAATAAATAGTATGCACAAGCAAGAAGAAGAAAAACAACCAATAAAGCAAGTAAACAAAAATAATACTTTAAATTAAGTAGAATAAAATCAGGTAGATTATGCTTAATTTCTAGTACATATGGCATAATGGGTGGGGTACCGTTGGCAAAATGTTTTCATTAGAATGGGTTATTAGGTGGCCTTTTAGTTGGTTGAATTTTTTTTTTTTTTTTTTTGGGCATACCATGTGAGTATAGGCATCCGTCACCAATGAGCCCGTGGTGCCTCCGTCCTTGATGACAACATGACTTAACATTTAATTTTTGAATTACAAGAAATGTAATGTTAGACTACAACTGTTAGACGATGTTGTCAAATATTACATGTAATGGTAAGATTATAGTCAATAATACGCCATGTATGTTTCAGCTGTGAATATCATATTACATTATCTGTTATGTGTGGACTAATTACATTACACAATCATCCTTCAAATTAATACCAGTACATTTTTCCTCAAGTGGACTGATCCCAAATCCTTATAATTTCCAAACCACTTCACAGAATGGTAAATGAAATAAAATAAAATTATTTACACGAGGATGTATCTAGCCATTCCCTTGAAAAATTGGGACATGATAAAGATTACATGAAATATTCGTGCTCTTAAGGCTGCAGCAGCCACACGCTTGGCTGATTTTCTGGTCCTATTGCAATATTTTGTGTGCGCCAATGGAGAGCAAGCATTAGTCAATGTTCCTTAGACTCTTAATAAGTAAGCTTTTGAGGTTGACGTTGCTGATGGTGGGGAGTCACCCTTGAAAAATTGGGACATGAAAAAGATTACATGAAATATTCGTGCTCTTAAGGCTGCAGCAGCCACACGCTTGGCTGATTTTCTGGTCCTATTGCAATATTTTGTGTGTGCCAATGCAGCGCAAGCATTAGTCAATGTTCCTTAGACTCTTAATAAGTAAGCTTTTGAGGTTGACGTTGCTGATGGTGGGGAGTCCGTGACTCATCTTTTGACACTGCATTTCCTAAATTTGATTTGTTTTTCTCCGAGCCGCCTTGACAAATCTGCCCAGAACTGAACTGTTTAGGGATTTTGTTATGCTGTCACAAAGATGAGTGTGGACCACTGAGGTTTGGCAAACGCGCGCAGAATCAGATTGCTTCCGTGCTTAGTTGAAGCCAGAGTTTTGTAATACAAATAAATTAATTGCCTTAGTAACAGATTTTGATTCTGATGTGAGAGTGAGATGCAAAAGGACAGGTGGAATCAACTATAGATGGGATAGATCAAACGCATTCATTAGTCATTATCACACTATTTTATTCTTTTATGTCAAACGAATTTGGTATGTATTCACTCTACTACCGATACGAAACTTTATCTCAACATGTCTCGTTGTAATGTAAAGTGATATTTCATTGAGTATATTTATTGTTACAGACCATTCTCTAAAAACAATTATATCTTTAAAGACTTTGAGTCAGCACCCAGCCTATTTATTTATTCATTGAACAATAATAGACCCTAATAAACTGTTTAGGGATTTTGTTATGCTGTCACAAAGATGAGTGTGGACCACTGAGGTTTGGCAAACGCGCGCAGAATCAGATTGCTTCCTTGCTTAGTTGAAGCCAGAGTTTTGTAATACAAATAAATTAATTGCCTTAGTAACAGATTTTGATTCTGATGTGAGAGTGAGATGCAAAAGGACAGGTGGAATCAACTATAGATGGGATAAGATCAAACTCATTCATTAGTCATTATCACAGTATTTTATTCTTTTATGTCAAACGAATTTGGTATGTATTCACTCTACTACCAATACGAAACTTTATCTCAACATGTCTCGTTGCAATGTAAAGTGATATTTCATTGAGTATATTTATTGTTACAGACCATTCTCTAAGAGTAATTTCATCTCTAAAGATTTTACGCCAGTATTCAGCCTATTTATCCACTCAGTGAACAGTAATAGACCCTAATGAATAGTAATAGGTCAAAGCATCTCCACTCCTAAAAAAATATACTGGCACCCAGTCTAAAAATGTGCTGGCACAAACGATCTCCACCACTACAAAATGCGCTAGCACCCAGTCCATTTAAAATATTAATAATATTTTTTATAAAATAATAAATTAAGTTTTAATTTCGGATAGGATTTTTAATCAATCTCGTCACGCCACGTGTCATTATCCGACGTACTATTTTGTGAATAGATTTTCGCTAAGATTTTCAACCAATCACGACAAGCCACGTGTCACTTCCTGTTTACAATAATTTAGGCAAGATTTCAATAAGATTTTCAACCAATCTTGTTACACCACGTGTCATTAACCGAACGTATTATTTTGTGGATAGATTTCTGATAAGATTTTCAACCAATCCCGACACGTCACTTGTCACTTCCTGTTTACAATAATTTAGCCAAGATTTCGATAAGATTTTCAACCAATCACGTAGTGTCACGTGGCATTGTCCAGAACCTCATCCTTTTTTTTTTTTTGTCTATATAAACCCTACATCCCTACATTTATCCTCACACTAAACTCAATCTTTTTTTTTAGTTCATAATCCTTCTTTATCGTTTTCAAATCTTGAGTTCTTACAATGTCTTCTTCAAGGAGAGTGTATAAACAGTTGCAAGAGCAACAGAAAAGGTTGTTGACACAACAGGAAGAATTGGTCAATCTTGACGAAGGTGGAGGTGGAGATGAGGCCCTCGCAATGGAGGAGGATAAGGATGATCACCATAGAAGGCGGAGGGCCTCACATTCCCACCGTATCATGGAAGCTGTGGATCAGATAGCCAAACCCAGACGTGCGGCAAACATCGATAGAAGAAGGGAAAGACGAGGTAAAGATCTCTTGGAAGATTATTTTATTCCCAACAGCATTTTCCCTAATCATGTTTTAGATGTCATTTTAGAATGCAACGAAGTTTGTTCGATAAAATCATGATTGCTGTTTGCAACCATGATCCATACTTTGTGCAAAAAGAGGATGATTTTCATGTTCTAGGTCTTCTTCCTGAGCAAAAAATTACGGCTGCCTTGCGAATGCTTGCATATGGAGCATCTGCAAATCAAGTGGATGAGATCGCAAGGATGGGAAAAACAACTGTTCTGGAGTCCCTGATACGGTTTTGCTTTGCAATTGAAGCCCTCTACACCAATGAATACCTCCGGAAACCCACGCCAAGGGACATGCGAAAGCTTCTGAAGAAGGGTGAGATGCGAGGCTTCCCTGGCATGAATTGAAGCCCTCTACACCAATGAGTACCTCCGGAAACCCACGCCAAGGGACATGCGAAGGCTTCTGAGGAAGGGTGAGATGTGAGGCTTCCCTGGCATGATTGGAAGCATCAACTACATGCACTGGACTTGGAAAAACTGTCCAAGTGCGTGGCAAGGAGCTTATGGCGACAAAAAATGAGCCAAAAACATCATTTTGGAAGCGGTGGCTTCATTTGATACATGGATTTGGCATGCTTTTTTTGGTGTTCCAGGAGCTCAGAATGACCTAAATGTCATTGCCCAATCTCCAGTGTTTGACGAACTGCTACAAGGAAATGGGCCGAGATGCACATATTGGGTTAATGGTAATAAATACGAAGGACCATACTACCTTGTAGATGGCATTTACCCAAGGTGGTCAACATTTGTCAAAATAGTGCCACATCCACAGAGTGAAAAAGAAAAACACTTCGTAAAGTGTCAAGAGGGGTGTAGGAAGAATATCGAGCGTTGTTTTGGTATCCTGCAAGCTCGTTGGGCGATTTTCAGGGCTGCGGCTAGAATGTTTGATGTCGAGGCTCTTCGATCCATCATGATGACGTGTATTATTCTCCACAACATGATTGTTGAAGACAAGTATGATTATGATGCCGTCAATGAATACGAGCCGGATCCGATGAACAACTCAAGAACACAAATCTACTATGCTCATAACCGGACCGAAGATCCCGTGCAACACGAGCCGTTGGAACGGGATGGACATTACAATGAATTGATCGTTCAGCGGTACACTTCATTGCAAGAGCCATACTAGCACGTAACCCGCCAGAATGACTTGATTGACCACCAGTGGGGATTGCACGAAGGCGAAGATAATTAAAATAAGGCTTGTGGTTGAAGAATAAAGTGTATTGTTTTTTAAGTAATCTTATTTAGTGTTTTTTTTTTTTTTTTTTTTATGTTTATATGGTGAGATTATGTAATTTTATTTGGTGTTTTTTTTTTTTAAAGTTTATTTGGTGAGTTTATGTAATCTTATTTGATGTGTTTAAGACACACCCCGATCGAGATCAGGGCATGCTGGCCGTCACGTGGAAGTGACGTAACCATGTGCACAGTGCGGAAGCTAATAAAATAATAATGGTAATAGTAATACGAATAAATAAAAAACTGGTTCCATATGAAATGATAATAGGTGCAAGCGTAAGTGTGACGCTAAGTTCAGAGCATAACGCCTAATGCAGTCCAAAAGAAAATGATGCGACAATAGTACACCCGAAGGTGGTCCTACGCTGGTGATCGTCTGTCAGAAATGCCGGGAAAGTCCTCTGGGAACCCACCAAACCTGCTAGTCAACTAGAACCTGGAGGGGCGCAAAACAAAAGCGTGAGTGGGCAAAAACAAAGCTTTTTGAAAACCATTTAACAAATAAGTTCTAACCCCTCGCCGTAAAACCTGTATACTTCCCAGAAAATAGATATACATATATATATATATATATATATATATATATGCCAATCATGCTCCAGGATATGCCATGCCAAAATCTCAAAATAGAATGCAAGTGCTCAGGTGTAAACACATCAATATCATACAGTCTGGCAGCCGGAGTCACCTAACGTGACCTGTACGGCAGAATCTAGAGCTCAAATCTCAATATCAATAACTAGACCTGCACACGAGTCGGAACCACCTAAAGTGGTCTGTATGACAGGCCTGGGTGTAACATATATATACGCTCAAGTTCTACGATCACGTGAAGGCTGGGCGAATAATCGCGGGTCACCTACGAGTCGGAACCACCTAAAGTGGTCTGTACGACAGGACTGTGCACCTAACTTGGATCCAAGCTGAGCGTGTGGTGCGGGAGGTGAACATCACGTGAAGGACTATGCCCAACTCTGGGCGGGAGCACTAACACCGGGGGTGCAGGTTATGAGCTCTCTAAGCATCTCAAATCACTACTGAATGTAAACATGAATAACACTTACCTGGCACTTACTTGTGCGTCCGCAGCACCAAATATGCATATATATATATATATATATATATATATATATATATATATATATATATATATAAACAACTAATAATGCAACTAACGATGCATAAACAACGGTAATATAATGCATGGCATATAAATGAATAAACATTTCAATCAATTTCTGGGAAAATATATGTATATAGGTATATACGGAAAACCAAAAGCCCACTCATTGGTATGTGGAAGGGTCGTAGCCCCCCTGCCTCGAGTGACCACGCTCGTCCTCGGGATAGGTATCACCTATATGCGAAACAACTACAAAAACGTTAATTTTAAAGCACATAACCAACCTTTAGAAATAACTTCTCATACAATGCTCAAATGGGGTGTATGAATACACCAACGTGATCTACTCAACCTCAGGAACATCCTCATATTTTTAAAATAATTTTTCACCACCGCACGCGCCCCCACGCGTCGGCCAAGGCACGGCCACACGCGCAGGCACGTGCCTGGCACACTGACGGCGTCAGCGGAATATTCCGTCGTCTTCTCCGGCGCCGAAAAACCGGGAAATTTTCAAATCGTGATATCTTCTTCGTTTTTCAACCAAATTTCATAAAATTGGTACCAAAATGAAGCTTACAACGAGAGGAACACAATCATACCACTTTCAAGTGCTAAAATCCACGAAATCTCACCTGGAAAATCACCCCAACTCCGGCTAACCTCGAAACTCGTGATCCCGACATCCAAAACCTTCAAACGAACCACCCCGAGCCTCCTAGGGACCTCACCAAGCTTCCTACAAGCTTGAAATTCCCTAAAACATGAGAAATCACGCGTGCATGAACAGTACCAAAATCGGGCATCGTGAGTTCGACGTGAAAACGAAGGTATTCTTACCTGAAATGGGTATGGTTGGACTCCTACAAGCCTCACGAGCCTGAATATGTGCTTGGTTTCTTCGATCTGTGAAGGTTTGATGGGTGTGTGGGTGTGTCCGTACGTTTCAAGGAAAATGGGAAAGGAAAGGGAACTCGGGATAGGGGTACAGGGCAAGGGAAAGGGTGTGGGTGCAGGTTAGGGTGTGTGTGGCCCAAAACATGCCAACAAAGAACCCAAAACAACCACAAAACGTAAAGGAAACGCACTAGGGGCAAAACTGTCTTTTCACGCGTACGTTTTTAAAATTTCCGGGACGGGCTGTCACAGTTTAAATAAAGTACAAAAAATAAATAAGAAATTAAATAAAGTTCTAAAAATAAATTAGAAATTACATAAAAATTACATAAGAAATTAAATAAAGTTCTAAAAATAAATAAGAAATTACATAAGAAATTAAATAAAGTTCTAAAAATAATAACAAATTACATAACAAATTAAATAAAGTACTACAAATAAATATGAAATTATACAAAGTCTGTGGAGTTAGGATATGTGGTGCTAGGATCTTCGTTGCTAGGATTTCTGTAGCTAGAACCCCCTCGACTTGTTTTGGCATCTCTTGCACGCCTCCTTCGCACAACATCTCTTTTTTCGATGTCCAAAAATATTTTGAATGCGGAGACAATCCTACTAGAGACTTGTTCATAGTGTCACGATCTGCATGAGCCATCCTTTCTTCTTTAAGCATCTCATTCTCTCGATGAAGTGCTTCTCTAATCATCTCATTCTCTCGATTAACTATTTCTCTTTCTCTCTCAGTCGCCACATCACGAGCCTCAGTAGTTGCTATTATTGTTGCCATAGCAGTAGCTTTTTTCTCATCTCTAGCCTTTTCCCACGCCATGTTTAGTTCACCTTGGCGAGCAAGTTCCTCCATATATTTAGTGTAGTCATTTTTGGAAGAACTACCTTTTTTCTTTGATGCCTTTTAACTTGAGGCCTAAGGGAATGACGAGTCGGTTGGATCTCCAGCACTTCTTCAGGCGTCCCTTCCGTGTCTTCAAATGTGTTGGCTTCTTGTTCGGCCATGTCTGCTTCTGGCAAACTGTGTAGACCCATACCGTGCATGACAACTTTTGGATCAGTTGCCACAATTTTGTATCTAGGGCAATCTTTGACAATTTGCCAACATTCCCATTTGTTGAATGATTTGTTATGGTTCTTTGCATTGTAGAATGCTTGTGCTTGTAGTGTCTATAAAAATGTGGGATAAGATAGTATTAAAAAAATACGGATGTAACACAAATAAATAAATTAAAATATTGATGCGCGTGGAATGCATATAAATTACATAAAAATTGCATAAGAAATTACATAAAAATTACATAAGAAATTAAATAAATTAAAATATTGATGTGGGCGGAATGCATATAGATAAATAAAAATATTGTTACCTGATCCGCTAAACTTGTCCCACTACGCGGATTAACGGAAGCATGAGAGATGACATTTTTCCAACAAGTAAAGGATGCGTTGAGTTTTTTCCAACGACCTTGAAGACCTTGACTAGATCTGGCATCTTTTCCATGTACAGCACAAAACACTTTCGTAATTTTACTCCACATTTCTCGCTTATCCATCTCATTACCCGTAATCGGGTCATGAGTAGTGTGAACCCAACATTCACACAACGTAACATCTTCAATGAGCTTTCACGACGTCATTTTTTTCCCTCAAAGTGTACAAAATATTCAAATGTAGAAAGTGTAGAAAGTGTAGAAAATATTGAAATGTGGTGTAAGGTGGAAGATAAAGGTTAGGTATTTATAGAAAAAAATTAATTTTTTTTAAATTTTTCTGTATTTTAAAAAAAAATCATAAATTTTAATAAATTTTAATGTTGTTAATTAATCTGGACCGTTGGATTTGAAAAATATTCAAATCCAACAGCCAACGAGCTGCCACATGGCCAACGGTCAAAATTCTGACCGTTGGGCCTTTTTTTTTTATTTTTTTTATTTTTTTTGGTGAAAAAAACGTGTACCGTTGATTTGTGATCGGACGGTCCATTTTAAAAGTCAAATTTAAATTTTTTTTACCGTTGGAAATCCAATGGTCTACAAAAACTAGCCGTTGGAAATCCAACGACACTGAGGAGGGCCATGTAGCTCTAATTCGGGTGAACACAAGTGGGCTGACAAGCGGACCCTGCCGCATGCACCCTTGTCTCCTACTTGCGCCCAGTTGCGAGTGTGCTGCACGCGCCAGCCAAATAGGCCGGCCTCTGGGTCTGTCCGAAATGGGATGGTCTGTTGCCTGGCTTGAGCTAGGTGCCAGGCTGTTTTGCAGGCTGGAGCACTTTGACAGGGTGTTGGCCTCACTTTTGGACAGGGTGCTAGGCTATTCCACCTCTGGTGGAACTGCTCTAAAGGAACTCTATTTTTTTGTTAAAATATAAACTAGTTGTGGAATCTACTTTTGCATTGAATTTTAAATTGTCTAAATTTTTAAGTCTACTTTCATAAATCATCTTTGAAAAAAAAAAAATTTCAATCGGAAGTCATGATGAAATTAATTTTAATATTTCTTAAAACACAATTTTCATAAATTTCTTTGAGGTCAGCTGCTCAAGTAAATGTCTTAAACATTTTTATTTGATTAATATTTTAAAATGATAATCTATGAAATACAACCTAAAAAATAGACATTTTGAATCATTAAAATTTGATATCGAATATGCCCTACAACTAGTCCCGTTTTCTAATAAAAATGCCAATACCTTTAGAGGATGAGTTTGTTCATTATTACGCAATTACTATCTCATATAAATGTAATTTTATATACTTGATCTAAACATTCTTATCAGTAACCAATCTGTATTGATCTAATTTTTAGTTTCGCAGTATTGTGTGTGTGGGTGGGTGTGTACCGCTAAGGATACTAATATACTTTTTTTTTCTTTGATGCCCAGGGGTATATATATGGACAAATCTCACATACCTTTTTAATTTTCGACTATCAGATCGGATGAATTGAAGAAGACCAACGAACATAAATTATCAATAAATGTGTGAGAATTAAAATGAGTGTGTGAATAGCACACTCCTAAGAAAAACCCACTAAAAGATATTAGTGTAGTTGTAAAGCTTGCAGTACCTTTATTATATTATATATGTATGCATGATTGTGTTAAATACATCTACTACAGATATTTCATGTGGTTAACATGTGATTAATACGGATGCAATATTCTGTTGTTTTGTGCCCCACCTCATCTCTGTTACCAGGACGAACATATGTACGCTTATGATTTCACGTTTCAAACTCATACAAATCGTTTTGCATGCAAATAAAAGT
The DNA here is from genome assembly GCF_041283825.1 of Pyrus communis. Lineage (NCBI taxonomy): Eukaryota > Viridiplantae > Streptophyta > Magnoliopsida > Rosales > Rosaceae > Pyrus > Pyrus communis. The sequence continues at coordinate 3,491,407 of NC_142574.1, forward strand.
AGTTGGAAAGAATTTTGTGTTCCTTGCCCTACGTTTTTCAAGGTTATGGACCCCCTTGTTGTGCTAGTTTTTATTCCATATAGAACTACGGTTTGGTACATTGCTTGCTTTCAAATTAGAATCGCTCTTTCTATATTGATATGACATTAGTTACCTACAACACATCAACGTCTGGGCTAACTACATTGTACGCATATCCATGCATCTTCATCTTGCCACGCATCAAAACAAGGATAGGCACTTTTTCGATTTAAAGGATTTTATTATTATGTAACAAAGAACAATTAAAGGAGAAAGATAGCGTTTTAATTGAGCCAACATGAGCCTCTCTGGATTGTTGGTCATTCATAGCCACGTTGTGCACGCATTTCAATGATCATCGTTTGTATTTTCAAAACAAACCTTCGATGCGGTAAATGCCTTGAAATGTCCCTTGTCAGGAATTTTAATTCACTCATAACACATTTACTTAATTACAAAAATTAAGAATTCTAACTATTCTAATTATTGAGTATTCAAAACTCTTTTTTGCTCAAAGTATGAGGTTTCCACAACCCTAAGGATAGGAGTAATCCTCAATGAATCTCAAAAAGACTAACACTACGTTTGGATGAGGGAAGTAAATTTGAAATTTGGATAAAAGTCAGAATTTATAAATTAACATACATCAATTCCTTTGTATGAATTCATATATATAGAAATTTAGAATTTCCGCATGGAAAAAAAAAAAACTTGGAATTTGAGACCTCCAATTCTCAAGTTTAAATTTCATGTAAACAAGTGTCATTTCCTAATTTATATGATTGAGAGTTTAAAAATAACAAATTCTGTATTCAATTTCATTGTTTTTTTTTTTAAGTTAAACCAAACAAGAAAATTCACAAATCTTAGAAAATAAAGCTCGTCATTTCAATTTTTCATCATTTTAAAATTTCGTAATAATCTTAAATTTCTTCATCTAAACATAATGTAAACGGATTTCCGCCCACCTTTGGCACAATCAAATGACACATGTCCTCCCAAAACTTTCAACCAAGGAATTTCCCGTGTTTTTGCCAATTTTGTGCCTCAAACCCAAGACCATGGACCAAATCTGATTTAAATTCTACCGCATTTCCACTAGAAAACTTACCGTGGTTAAGTATTTGAAACATTTCAATTCATAAAATCTGTATAAAAAATCCTAACTTTCCTCCATTTACCCGCACACAGGAATTCATATCAAATGTGGGTGTTTACGAATTCATAAAAATTCTAATTCCCTTTCCAAACTTCCATATTGGTTTGCTGGTAGCAGAACACTACCATTAGGAAATAGAAGAATTTCGAACTTGAGACAAATGTGTGGAAACCCAACACCCTATCTACTATGATGTTGGATCACATGAATCTATTTAACTGCCTATTCTTAACTTTCGTGACCATAAAAAAATAGTTCTCTTATTAAACTTATAATTAGTTTAACCAGGAGACAGAGATTATTATTTTGTAATTTGTAGTTGTCTTATTAAAAGTTAAGGTTTTTAAGCCATAAACCAATGAAAACTTTACTAATTAGCTATATATCAATGACCCATTTTTATTTTAGACCTAATCAATGCAATTTTTTTTATTAATTAGGTTGTATCAATGAAAAAGATCACGTGTTGCATGCCCATACTTATACATATTAATTTTACCTTTATGCCCAAATTAATCCCGAACAACCTTTATTCAAATTACACAAAGCAAAACAAAACAAAAACATCAAAAGAGAATGATAGTGTAATGAAAAAATTATTATGTAGTACCGTATTACCACGTGGCCATGTCAAATGGTGGTACTTATTAATCAAGAGTAATACTATTTATATCATGTTTTTGATGTGGACAACCACATCATTTGAATTAATCAGATTTTTAAATTTAGTTTATTATTTAATAAACTAATAATTAAGAAAAATTAGTTAATTAAATGATGATTGTGATATACGAGAAGTCTTTGTACTTCATTTCCTTGAGTTTTGCAAATTTTTCAAATGATGTGGTTGTCCACATCCAATGCCCCCTAAGGTCGTATAGAATTGTGGTATAAAAATATGATAGGAATAACATTACTCACTAATCAAATACAGACATGTGGAGGAGTGAAATATAAACTAAAATGGGTAATTAAATTTTTGTTGAAACTTTCATTAACGGTCGCTAACTCTTCCACTTCATCCATTCCTTCTTCCTCCTCCCTCTGGGGAAATTCTAATCCTCCATTAAGAGGTTTCATATCCACATATTTGGATGGTTGATTTACGGATTACAGTTCAAATCAAGAGGTTTGAAATCCACAGATTTGAACAGTTGAAAACTTGAAATAAGATTTACAGTTTTGAAATCCATACATTTGAAATCCAAACACGCCAAAAAATGACAAAATATGGAAATCACAATCCCAAATCAAATGAATAAGATGAGATTGATGTAATTTCTGATTAGTAATCAATCAACGGTGGAGCCCCAGTGACGGAGTCGAGACAGAATGAAGGCAATATTTAGGGAGAGGGAGAGGGAGAAGGAGAGGGAGGAGAAGAAGGAAGGGACGCAGTGATTTTTCCCGGTGAACGGGGTGGAGAAGGGAATTATTGGAGGAGTATATTTCTCCAGATGGAGGAGGAAGAAGGAAGGGTCGAACGGAGGAAGAAGGGAATTAGGGACAAAGAGTCTACCATTTGGCATTGCGACGTGGTAGTACTACTATCTAATAATTTCTGGAATGAATGTTGGCCTGATTATCATTGGCTGAGAGGTTGTTGCTATTGACAGACAAAGTCTTCAAAATTGGAAGGGTGTTGGGGAGAATAAGATGAAGGGAATAATACTTTGGCTAAAGGGTTGAGGTTGGTGAACTGATAGACCAGCTTCTGCACATCGAATTCTGATTGGATTTAAACAAACATTTTGACATTGAATCTAAGTTGGAGTTTTTGGCAGAGGCTGCCTCACCGGAAATCTCATCAACCGCATCCATAGAATCAAAAAACACCACAGAGATTTGTAATTAAAAAAAGGAAAAAAAAAAAAAAAAGAAAAAAAAAAGCAGTTACTACGAAAAAAATTATTGAAAATTTACAAGAATCATATAAAAAATGAGACTTTATTTGTTGCTCATATGCTCTGTGTATGTAGATGTCCATCTGCAAATGAGAATTATAAGAGCTTTGAGATTTTAGAGCTTATTAATTGAACTAAAATATACGAAAACGAAAAAAGATAGAAAATCTATTGAAAATTATGAGTTCAAACCACATCCTGATCATTTGAACCAAATCAGAACCACGCACACAACCATTCAAACCCTAAAAACTTTAATACAAATATCCATCACAAGAACCAAACCACTTGATCGAGTTCAAATCCTCTATGTTAATTTGCAAAGGTTATGATATATTATTCTTTCTTAATAATTAAAAACCTTAAAAAAGATGGAAAATTTATTGAAAATTATGAGAATTGAGAAATATTAAAATTGTGTGAACTGTAGGTTTGTGAGTAACGGAAAAAACAGAACCATAAAATGGACACTGCATCTCAGTGTTCGAATCTAAATGTAAAAATTAGGAGTCCGCCAGGTGTGAAACGTATGAGGTGTGTGAATGATGGAAAAAGCGAAATTAGAAAAAAAACACTGCAATGCAACCGTTCGTAGGAAAACATTTTTCAATTGAATATATGATTTTTAAGATAAATTGCCAATAGAAGTGATAGGAGCCCTTACTATCAATCAATCATTGATGAGAGTGCACCAAAATTTTTGATAAAATTGGTTCACTAATTGTGACATGGCTTGAGAAATAGTGGACTGGGTAGTTATACGACCCGTCCCGAATTATTATATATTTTTATTCCTAAGTATGTAAAGTGACGATAATGCCCTTGTGGTTTTGTGATGTGGATGTACATATGCAGCTTTAAATTATCTTCCTCGCTAACATAATTAATTCGTACTCGACGTCACGAGCACTTTGACGCAAGTTAGGGTCGAATTGGATTCCTAACAAAAGTATTACGATAATTTAAGAGTGAGATTGGGTAGGATTTAATTTTTGGGTTGTCTATCACATATCTACCAGTTATCTTCTTTCTTACAACCTTGAGCCCAATTAGAATTTTTGGGTCTATTTTATTTCCTTTGGACCAATTAATTAGACCCTAAATCTCATAGCCCAATCAGGGCTTGTGACCCCTTTTATTTTGGCCAACCTGTGACCACACACGCACACATATACACGTGCAACCCTTCACCCTCTCCTTTATCGTCTCGAAATTTCCCTTGTACACTGTACGACCATCACTCTCAAACTTACCAAAATTTCCACGGATCGGCCCTATTGATACTACCATCATACTCCTCTCAAGGTTACAAGTTCATCCATACCATTAGGTCGATGAATAAACGTCAGAAACCCAAGAACTCACGAGCTCCGGCAAGGTGCTTTGTTGCTCCGTCATGATTGTGGACGTTCCACAAAGTTTTAAAGCTTAAGGAAGTTCTTAATCAACTCCATAGAGACCCTAGAGTAGTTTCAGGGTGGAGTTGACGTCAAAATAAGAGGATTCATGAAGTTTTAGTTTGGCCGGGGTTTTCCAAGCTTTATTCGGACCACTTTCCATCACTTTTAGGACCTCAAATAGGTATGGTTGTGGCCTTGAGACGGCGGCTAGAGGCGGCTCCAGCGAAGCCCACTAGAGAAGGAGGAGAATATTCCGTTAACATTGACAGAATATACTGACGGTGTCAGGTAACTCTTACGCATGGCAACGGTTCGGTTTGGGGACGAAAATACTATATCCATCCCCATAACCATGAAAATTAACCATATCCATAACCGTAAATTAACCATCGGGGATTATCCATAACCATATCCACCGGGTAATAGATTTTCAATCGGTTACCAATTATATCCATCTTCGTAAAAAAATTAAAAAAAATTATATTCATCCAATTGATGCGCTATAAATTTTAGTAGATACTAATTCTATCATTAAATAGTAACATCCAATTACAAAAAACATAACAATATATTTGAAGCTGTTCATGATAAGCCAATATGATAAATTGGTCCAATAAAAAAGAAAAAAGAGGACAAAAGCAAATACGAAAGGAAGACAAAACAAATTGATTCAATGAATTAATTTCTTGACAGTGAGACTCTTGAAGAGAGATGAATCTCATAAACTTGGAACATTTGATAATTGATATATAAAATAATAGTATTGAATTGATGAGGTTGTTGGTATGCCCCATGCATGATGTTTGGTGCATAATAAAGATAGTATAGGGTTTGATGCATGCATAATGAATTAGTATAGGGAAGGTTCGGTAAATTGAATAAAATTATATTATATATCAAATATATATATATATATATACACACACAATATATTCGGGTCGGATTCGAGGACGGATATGGATTGGGGACCCCTATAACCATATCCAAAACCATAACCAAATAAAGTTCACGGTTTTTCCCCATATCCATACCATACCCGAATTTTCATATCCAAATCCAATCCATTCGGACGGTTATCCACGGTTATCAGATTGCCATCCCTAGTAACTCTGTTAGTTTTTAAACGAAATATTCTTTTATTTAACAGAATATTCCCTAACACCGTTAGGGATTCCGTCAATGTGCCAGGCACGTGCCTGTGTGTGGCTGTGACTTGGCCGGCGCGTGTGATGTCCAAAAAAAATTCTAAAAATATGGGGGTGTTCGTGTTATCGAGTAGATCACGTTGGTATATTCTAACACTCCAAGTTTTGTTTATGTTCTATCGAATTAACATTAAATTAGCGCATATAGGTGAGACGTAGCCTGAGGACGAGCGTGGTCAGGCAAGACTTGGGGCTACAATCCTGCTACTTACCAGTGAGTGGGCTTTTGTTTTCTCTATATGTATATATGCTTACGATTCCCAGGAACTGTTTTAAATGAACGTATGTTTTAAATGCCATGTCATGTATGCATACGTGTAAGTATTGCATTAGTATAGTTATGCATAGTATTGGATGAGGCTGCGAAGGCCAGGTAAGCTTCAGGTGAGTAAATCATGATGGTATTAGTTGTATTGTGTATGGTTATACATTGATGCATTTTGAGATCATTATCTTGCATCCCGGTGTTAGTGCTCCCGTCCGTGGCCAGGGCACAGTCTTTCACGTGATGTTCACCTCCCGTACCGTATGCTCACCTTGGATCCAAGTTTGGTGCACAACCCTGTCGTATAGACCACAATAAGTGGTTCCGACTCGTAGGTGACCTGCGATTATTCGCACAGACTTCACGTGATCGTAGCACTCGAGCGTATTTATTTACACCTAGCCCTGTCAAACAGACCATAATATATGGTTTCGACTCATGTGCAGGCATACCTGATAAGCTATAGATTCAGTCGTACAGGTCACATTAGGTGACTCCGGTTAGCATCCTATTCTACATTGATTCGTATTACCTGACTTGCACATTTTATTGTTGAACATCTTGACATGGCTTGCCTTTGTTTTCACTGCTTCTAAGCATTGTTTTTATATACTTACTTGTTATTATTTTCTGGGAAATTATACGGGTTTTACAGTGAGGGGTTAGTATGTTCATAAGGACAATTGTGTTTTCAAAAACTTTGTTTTTGCCCACTCACATTTTCTGTTTTTTGCCCCTCCAGGTTTTAGGTAGCTAATTATCCTTGGTGGCTCATGAGGACTTCACGGCCGTTCTGACATCTCTATAAATAAGTAGGGATCTTCTCCTTGTTTATATAATTAGTACTTGTTCAGTTTGACTGCACTTGTGATACCTATGCTCTGAAACATTTGTAGCATGACTAGGTCACTTCCACACACACTTCGTATTATCTTAAGTATAGATAAGTTTTAGTTAGTTTATTTATTTATTTATTTATTCACAATTTCTTATTATCTTTTTCACTTCTGTTGGGCACTTGGCTACGTCACCCTCATGTGACGGCCAACACATCTCGACTCCGGTCTGGACGTGTCAGTAGTCCCCTTGTCACTCATGATGGAGATTTTTTTTCGAACGGGTGGCAGAGAGCGATCTGCAATAGGTAGCAATTTTGTCTGCAATGGAGACAAGGATATGAGTGGAAAAAAAAAAGCATTAGAGGTCTTTGGCTTGCCCTCAACCGAGCTTTGGTCGTTACCCACCGGGGCCACCACTACTAGAAAATACGAATGTCATTTTGTTGGTGAAAAAGACTTTACTCGACGAATATTTCAATTGGTAAGGCGAACATGGCCAACATATTAGGTTGACTGAAAATATTTACACGACGGATTTACGTAGAGCAAAAACTCATTCTTCGGGTAAATTTTTGGCGCGAAGATGGAAAACTTTTACCCAACAAAGAAATTGATCATCGTTTAGGAAATATTTGCCCGACCAAGTCGCGACGACTTTTCTTTTTAAGAGACGAATATTGTTTGTTTCTAAGTTTTTTTTTTTTTTTTTTTTTTAAAAAAAAAATTTGGTGTGTGTTTGTGGGGTAGTGCAAGGCTATAATTGACGATACAAAGTAAGAAAAAGATATGAAAGAGAAAAAGCACGCCGTACAAGCTCAAGAAAATCTAGCAGAAACGAGGCAGAGCAATTTGGGTATTCTTTTTTATATCATGTAAAATTAGATAGTTTGAACTTGGGGTTTTTGAACATTAGTCCTTGCAAAAGATTAAAATTAAAAAAAATTGAAAAAAAAAAATTGGTGCTAGATTACATGTAACGACCCGTCCCCAAAAACTATGGTTTTTATAATTTTAAAATGTGAAATTTTGAAAATGCCCTTTGAGGCAAATGCATTGACTTTTGTTGACCACCTTGTCGAGTCACGTGAGATCCATTTTCTTGGCGCATCCTCATAGTACTTGTTGTTACGAACGCATGGGCACAAACAGAACATAATTTGGAGTTATAACGAAGGATTTATTAACGAATGAAGTCGAGGACAAAATTCTAAATTTATTATTTTCTGGAAAACTCCAGATTTTTAGAGCTTAATCTGCGAAGCCACGTGTGTGGCCCTGATTTAAAGAAAGAAGAAATAGACAGTTGGGAGAAGAGATAAAGGAAAGAAAGGAGGGGCAGGACGCCCAATCAGAAAGAAGGGTGATGAGAGTCGGACTAATGAGAAGAGAGGAAAGGAAGGGAAAGGAGAAAGGAGAGAAGAAGAGGATCAGCCAGATCCTTTAGACCTGCGACCTTGACTCAACTCCTGACGACTGTTTCGACGGGTTTCCGTCGAATTCTCTGGCTTTCTTCAACCTTCCATCACCCCAAGCACCTTCATTACATCCCAACATCCAAATTGACCTAAAATCGACGAGTTTCATTGTGATTTCACGAAGAACACCCGATTACCACCACCAATCGACGTCTCTTGAACCCAGGAACAAACCCCAAACTAGTTTGAGGGCAGCATATTGCCAGAGTTGGCAGATCAAAGTTCACCCCTTTCAGGGTTTCCGATGGTTCAAGGATTTGTCAGGTTACTTCCCGGCAAAATTAGACGTCTTCACAGGTATATAAATTGATCTTCATTTTGGTATAATTTGGTGAATTTTGAAATTTATGGAATTTTTTGGCAAATCGGGGCGGCCAACCGCCACGTGCGGCAGCGCATGGCTAGTGGGTTAACGTTGCCATTTTTGAGTTAAATTTGATGTTCTGATTTCAATTTGATAACCGTTGATTATAGTTAGATAGTTTGAACCTAGTATGAATTACTACGTTCTTGACCATTTTATGATTCGAGTATCTAACTGTTGGAACTTAACTTTAATACGTTATAGTACGTAATATTTGAGGATCATTGGAACTTATGGATCAGGAATCCGATGTACGGATCTTCCCAAATTAGATTTGTAAGTTCATAAAATAAAACGTTAACCGCCACTTAATTTTGGCAATTGGCGGAGATCTAACCGTCGAATCGTGGTAAGATTTTGGTATGTTATTCTAGAAGCATAATGTGGATCTTTGGAAGTTATGGATTGGAAATCTGTGCTGTAGATTTCCGGATCAAGTTACGTAAGATTGTGGACCCTACCGTCGATCTTTGACCGATAGTTGACTTTTGGTCAGTAGGTCTCAAATCATTCTAGAACGTCACTGGGGATGTGTTTTATGTAAGTTATGTGTTCTATTGATAAGGATTCTGAGATATGGTTTGATAATTGTTCTAGGCGCCGATCGTTCGTGATGCCTCGATATTTGTGTTAGAGAGTTGGCATTTGCTTTCTATATATATCGTGGTTTCCAGAACATTTTTAAAATGATTTATGCTTTAAATGCCATGACGAAAATGAGTTGCATTTTAAATATTGCATTATTATAAATCGTGAATTATATCATTTGATGCTACGGAGCGTCAGGTGATTATATTGTGATGGTATTGGTTGCATGGCATATTGTTATGCATAAATGCATTTAGAGCTCATCATTGCTGCACCCCGGTGTTAGTGCTTCCGCCCCAGGTTAGGGCACAATCTTTCACGTGATGTTCACCTCCTGCACCGCACGCTCACCTTGGATCCAAGTTTGGTGCTAGCCTTGTTGTACAGACCACAATAGATGGTTCCGACTCGTAGGCGACCTGTGATTATTCGCATAGCCTTAACGTGATTGTAGCACTTGAGCGTACATATTTACACCAGCCCTGTCGTACAAGACCACAATAGGTGGTTTCGACTCGTGTGCTGGCATATACTGATGAGCTATGGGTCCAGTCATACAAGTCACATTAGGTGACTCCGACCGGCATATTACTTTATATTGATTTCACCTGGCTTACACCTTTTAATGCGGAAATGTTATGACATGGCATACTTGGTTTTTACTGTCTTTGTGCATTGTTTTACGTGCATACTTAGTATTATTTTCTGGAAATTATAAGGTTTTTATAGCAAGAGGTTACAACGTTTTCAAAAGGTTTTTATTAAAACTTTATTTTCAGTCCCACTCACCTTTATTTTTCGCCCCTCCAGGTTTTAGCTGCTGAAAGTTCGTATCGACGAGAATTCTTGGCAAATCTCAGTATAGGTGGCTACCTCTGAGGGTATGATCCTTACCTACACTAATGTACTTTACTTATGCTCTGACATCGCGTGTGAAATGGGTTCATTCCTGCTCACAGCGCACTCTTGTCTTTTGGCACTTTTAGGTTTAAATTTATTCACATTTTCCACATCACTATACTTTATGGCTTCGTCACATTCCAGGTATCGGCCAGCACAGCTCAATTCAGAGCCTTAGTGGACATTTCGGGTCGGGGTGTGTCATTACATATTCAATTTAATCCTTTGAAGTGTACTTTTATTAAAATTTATAATCTATTTTTGTTATTTAATGTGTATTTTAATTTAATTTCTCCACATTAAAATTTTAATTTTATTAATATGCACAATTAGTTTTTTCAATTATAAATGAACATAAATAAGAAAATATTAAAAGAAATTAGTGACACATAAATATGTAAATACATAAGTGTATAAAAATGATTGTACTGAAATGTATAAAATTGACTTCTTTGTATTGAAAATGTTTGTACCGAAATATTTAAAATTGACTTCTTTGTACTAAAACGCTTGTACTTAAATGTTTGTACCGAAATATTATAAAGAATCTAAATATATGTACCAAAATATATTATATTGAATTAAGGTACCTAAATGTCAATACCGAAATGTATGTATCGAAATATATTATATTATATTAATGAACCTAAATGTCAATACTGAAATGTGTATACCAAAATGTACGTACCGAAATGTATTATATTGAATTAATGTACTTATATATTTGTATCCATGGATATACCTAAATATAACAAATTAATTCATGCACCTAAATGAAGAACATGCAGATTGTATCGGAATATATTATATATAAAATTACTTTACCTAAATGTAGACATCAAAATATATTATGATGAATGAAATGAAAAGAAAATTTAAATGTAATTAATACATTAAAAATAGGAAGAAAAAAAGAAATAAAACATCAAAATATAGTTAATAAATTAGATGATTAAATGCATTAGGGACGAAAATTGGATTTTAATCTTACACAAAGATATAGTCTAAAACTCATCTTTTTTAAGGATTAAATTGAAGTTTTGAATATGTTCTGCAAGAATAATTTCATTGACACTGAATTATACAATCTCTTGTACATAATTTTTCTATTAGTCAACTATACAACTATGGAAAGGAAATGACAGCAAACTCATTACAAATCAATTATAAGGAAATCTCGTCGAATCTAACCTCTTGAAAGTAGAGATTCTAATTTAAATCATGATTTCTTTCCAACATTTTTGACGTTGTTTTTAGAATTAAGGAGTATTGCCGGATGTGGAGGGACTTTATATATTTAGGAGATAATGATTGAAATTACACAATTTATAATCTATATATAGCTGCTAATTGTCAAATACGTGTTGAATAATTTGAAAGCAGATCCAACGCAAAATTCATATAAAGGGCACCGACATACTTCATCGAGTCCATCAAAATTTGACTAAGAACACCAGTGATCCAATTTGTATTGCGTGTTATTCCTCTTCCTAAGCAGAAATCAAAATTATATTCCTAACTAGTTACCTTATGTCATGCATGATAATTTGTTAATTTCCTTTAAACCCTTGACCTAATCATATCTTAATGTATCCCAACCAACACTCAAAACTTGGACGAAGCGGAAGGCTCGCCAACAGGGGCGGATGAATTGAGGGCGCCACGGGCCCCGGGAAGAAGGGAAAAGCCGCCGGCGCCGGGGGGGGGGGGGGGGGGGGGGGGGGTGGTGCCGGAGCTGACCTCCCGAACTCAGTGAATGTCCAAGGATAACTTGAGTGCTGACCTTTCGAACTTCGGTGAATGTTCATGGATGACTTGGGTGCTGCCCCTTTAAAGGTTAGAGTTGCCCTTCATATATGCCCTTCAATTGCTTGATAAAGTGCATTAGAGAGGTGTTGCCTCTTTACAACCAAGTAAAATATTATCCAAAAATGCAAATTAAATGAAATGGTGAACTCAGAGAATAACGAAACATCATCATTCTTGGACAAACATATTAATGAGATGCAATGATATCAAACAATGTTAGTGTGTTCAAGAGAAGTGTGTTTCTTTGTTAAGCATTCATATGGGAGCAGCATTAGAACATGTTAGTTACCCACGCAAATGAGACATTAGAGCAACTCCACCGTTGCTAAGGCCGCCTAGGGCTATTCACTATTTAATTCACCCAGTGAACAGTAATTACCTTTTGCATCTCCACCCCTACACTGAATAGCCCTGGCAGTAGGTAATAAAATATGAGTATTTTTTTTATTTATAAAATAATTCTCTAATGTTTAAACCTAGCAGTACTTCAAAATTTCATTGAAAGCAAGCAATTTTCTCGACCAATTCTCACATTTTCTTGCTGGTTTTCTGCACTTTCAGCTGCATCTTCTCCACCTACATTCGAAACCACCAAGCTGCAAACTCAAGACCAAGAAAAAGAGTCGTTCATCGGAGTGAACATCGGTACCGACGTTTCGAATCTTCTGTCTCCGTCGGAACTCGTTTCGTTTCTGCTACTCCAGCAGATCAACCACATCCGCCTCTACGATGTCAACTCGAACATCTTCAAAGCCCTATCCAAAACCAAGATCTAGGTAGTCATCAGCGTCCCCAACAACACGTGGGACAAAAAGGTAACGATCTGAGGTCGCCTTGATGTTAGTCTTCATCACCTGGCCATCAGACTCTCGGGCTGGCTACTTATGTTGGGCCTCTTCCTTGAGCTCGTTCGGGCTCAATCGCCAGAAAACGCTGGACCTCCTTGCTCGGGCTTTTTGGCCCTGCTTCATAGGCAGTCCAACGGGCTACAAGCCCTGCTGGAGCTGCTCTTAATAGGTGTGCAATATGCCTTTCCAAACGACTTTAGACCTACTAAGACTCGATGAAATAACCATATGCATGCAATTTCTGTTAAAAAAAAAAATTGCGCACTGCGCACACTATTCTTATTGACCCCCCCTAATATTATTTCCTGGATCTGTCACCGCCAATTTTGCTTTTACTATGTAATATGATTGAAACTTAATTCATAAACAGTGCCTTATCGTGATATGCTCAACCAGAATGAACAAGTAAGACCTCTTCCTGGATAATCTTGCGTAACTGGGCTGGCCTATCCAACAGTTGCCCCTTGCAAATCTTTAGTTGTTCCGGTTCGAAAGAAACTTATTAGCATTAAATAGAAAACTACTGAAATGGAGTACGTTGACGTAAATTAGCAGCATCTAGAGCCTGCAGTCAAAGAAAAAAGACGGGCATCCCACATCAGCTGATAATGATGATATTTTCAATATAAAATCAGTCACTTTGGTTTCAAATTGACGTACGTTGAACCATTTGAGCTCGTTTGGTACACATTGTAATAGAAATTTAGTAAATTAAAAGTAGGTTAAAAAGTGAAATTAGAAAATTATGATCACCCAGATGATAAAAAATGAATTACTCATGAACAAAAAAAAAAAAAAAACAAAAAAAAAACAAAAAAACCTCCTTATAACAGCAGGATTAGAAGGATAAATATTTTCATAATTAATCCTCTTCTAATCTCCTCCAAATAAAAAATCTTTCACATCTTTCACTTCTCTACTTTCAATATATATACCTTGAAATTGGATAATTAGGTATGCATTCAAATCCAATCATGTGCACCGAACCAGCCATTTATATAAGGCTCTGTACTCTGACAGTGGTATACTCTCAACCTTAATTAGTCATATTTATACTCATTTTTTTAATAAACAGGTATCCAAACCCTGTTAGTTCATATATAGAAATGGACATGAAATCTGGCTCATTAGCCAATAAAGAGAGTATTTTAAAATCCAAACAGATCGCACAGCTCATGCCAAAACGTGCGCTTCATGTGCAAAATTTGGATCAATATTGTTTTTCGTATCTGCGAGTCAATTCTTCTGATGCTAAACCATTTTATTTATATATTTATTAGTATCTGCATAACAATTAGATCAATATTGTTTTTCGTAACTAGATCCATATTTGGCTCGTCAAGCACTACCCGAAGACCACAAAATTTGCATGCAGTTCTACAAAATAGAAAGACAAACGAACAATCGTGATAGACCTCATATAATTCCCAACTAAGAATATACCTAATGCCAGCCAAAAGTCTCAAAGGCCGTATCCCTACAGAATTATAAATGATGACATGCATATAAACCAAAGAGGCATATGACTGACTATCCGTACGAGTTTTTACCTCTAGAAAATTTGAACTTCATTTTGCATGTGGATGTCAAAAGATGTATCAGTATCCTATATATTGCTCTTTAATGAAGAGATAATTACAGGTATATTAATTTATGAAAAGAAAAAAAATGGTTTAAGATGCTCTAAATTAAACGGGAGAATTGGTCACTAGCTAATTCTTTTCTAAAGCAGTTTAGGTAGATCGAAATCATACTAACCAAATGCTACCCTAAGCTTGTCATCACCTTCATATGCTCTCAACGCTAAAAATCTAGAACATGGGATTTTGCATTTTAATTTGGGTTTCCAAGAACCAAGAATCGGGTTTTTGTGATTTTGTCTTTTAACAAAAGTTGCAGCGATTTAGAATTATATTGCAGTGCCCAGGAGAGGAGAAAATCTTAGGTGCGGAAATCGACCACCTGACTCGTTCGGCTTAGACTCAAAAAATCTGTCATAACCCACCAACCCCTTATTTGAGGTCGACCACTATGGGCCATGTTTTGGAGAAATTCTTATGTGAGAACTTGAAAGTGGTGGACCATTGGAGTGGTGTGAGACGAGAGTCATTACATGGGGCAGTAATGAGTCTCAAAATAGGATGCTAGCAACCTTCTTGTTTATGTTCTTCTTTGCATTTTATAATGTTGCTCGATGATCAGATCCTCTACTTTCTAGAAAACACTTTAAAAATTAATTTTGTAAAAAATCAACTAAATTCTAAATTATGTAATCCTTCAATTGATGTTGTCAAAATTTTAGTGTTTTAAGTAAGCAACATGATTCATCTATTTATTGGAACTATTTAATAACTAAGAAATTTTCAATTTAGTTAATTTTGTGCATAATTAATCTTTAATTATGAGGAGTTGCTACCATTCCTCTACTAGCAAATAGCTTTTTTTTTTCTTTTTTTTTTTCCTTTAATTGACCATAAAATGTAGTTGTCTCTCTTCAACTCATATTTCTTTCTACAAGGGCGGTGCTATCCACACACTCATTTTACCTCTTAAACATCATTTGTTAATTTTTATCTTTTGATCTTCTTCAATTCATTTGATCCAAAGACCAGAAATTAAAAATAGTGTGTGAGAAATAAAAGGAGTGTTGGATAGGCCCTCCCTTCTACAAATGCGGTGTCATTCTTGTGGTTGTTTACATTAACTTTGTTAGATATATTAAATGCGGTTGTGTCATCATGGTTACATGCATTAACCCTAATACTTGCATTTCCCTTACATGGATGAGTTCATTCTCCCACTTGCGGATAATATATCTTCTCCGTAGAATTTTCATAATTGGAACCATTAAGTCTCTTAATCTTCATTTGAAGATTATACCAACAAAAAATAATTCCAATCGGAGGTTATTTAGTCATCTAAATGTATCAAATAACTCAACGGTGTGGGTACCAAGTAGCATACTCATAATGAACTGATTTAGTTGGATGATTAAATGATCCCCGATTCAAATAATTTTTTATAGGAATGATTTTCAAATGAAGGTTAAGATATTGGATAGTTCCACTTATGAAATTTTTACAGTGAAAATACGTTATTTGTAAGTGGGAGATTGAGCTCATCCCTAAAAGAGGAATGTGGATCCAAATTTCCGCCTTGTTCTCATTTGACGAAAATGCACCTGCAAAACAATCAACACCTAAGATCAAGACCAAGAGCCTTACACGCCCACGATGACTATGGGGGCTTTGGCCGAAGAATCTCCGATGCCAAAGTTAGAATTTGAGAGAAAGTGTTTAGAGAATTTTTGGGAGAGAATTGGAATTAGGTTTTTAGAGAAATGAGGGGCTATATATAGGGGTCTGATAGGCCCTATTTAGGGAAACAGGGTCCTGCCACTTATGGTGGCAATTTGGCTCTAATTGCAAGATATTATGCCAAATAATATCTTGCAATCAATTAGGTAATTAATCAATTAATTTTGGCAATTAATCCCACTTTGAAAAGAATAATTGGGAGTTACCTTGTGGGTGAAGATTTGATGACGAGTGATGAGAAGGTTTAAAAGAATACCATTTTTTTTATCACATTTGACCTCGATTGAGCCGTTATTGTCCGCTACATGCACGTGGAAATTCCGATGTTACTCAAGGGTAATTTTGTCCTTTTCACCCTAAAGTACACGTGTTGCCTCCATAATTTTCTTGATTATTTTTGGCTCCACAAATGCCCCCACACATGTTGAGCTGCTCGCAGGAAAGGGCAGCAGGTGTAAAGATCTCTAACTTTGATGTAGATTCCCACTTAGACTTGGAATTAGATTCTTCTAGGAAAGGGAAATAAATTGCCTCCAAAGACTATTTAAGCTTACCTTAAGTAGGTGATTAAATCAACTTTGGAGGGCAATTATTTATCCCTACAAGAAAGAGAGAAAGCTAGAGGATATTTGTTCCCTCTCCCCTAGCACTCTTCTTTGCTTGCCTGTGCAAAGAACCATCTTCCGTTGATTTCTTTGTCTTTTATAAGAAAAACTTAATTTTCTTTGTCTTCTTCTTGGGTGGTGCTGCCATGGGGCAACCATCGAGGTGGTGCAGCATGTCAGCTGGCAGGGGCCAAGAGTCGATTTGGCATGGGTCGAGGAGATGGTGTGGCAGAGGCCACAACTTGTGCTGCTCAACTTGACTGAAGCCAAGGGCTGGCTCGGCATGGGTCGAGGAAGTGGCGTGGCATGGTTTGGGCTGCCACATCTGGGCTGCTTGTCAAGAATGAGGAAACTACTTAAGTTTGATTTCTCAGCTGTCGTAGATTGAGCAATTAAGGATAGAGTTACCAAGATCGGAGTTGTTGAAAATGAAGTGTCAGGTGAGCGAATTATTGAGTGCGAAGTGGCTGCTACCCCCTGACCATTTGCTGCTTAACTGGTCTTTGAGTATTCAATCTTTTGAGCTGTGTGCTTTCTTACCTGTGTGGCTTTCTCACACTAGGAAAGCAATTAGTTTATCCTCTCACACTAGAAAGCAGACCCAGATAGGTGTCGGAGAATTAGTTTACCCTATCACATTGGAGAGCAATTAGTTTATCCTCTCGCACTAGAAAGCAAACCCAGATGGGTATCAAGGAATTAGTTTACCCTCTCGCACTAGAGAGCAATTAGTTTATCATTTCGCATTGGAGAGCAGACCTAAATAGGTGTTGAGGAATTAGTTTACCCTATCGCAATGGAAAGTAATTAGTTTATTCTCTCGCACTGGAGAGTTTACCTATATGGGTGTCGGGGAATTGGTTTACCATCTTGCATTGGAGAGCAATTAGTTTACCCTTTCGCACTGGAGAGCTTACCTATATGGGTGTCGGGGAATTAATTTACCCTCTTGCATTGATGAGTAATTAGTGTATCCTCTCGCACTGGAGATCAGACCCAGATAGGGGTTTGAGCAATTGTTGTAAACATCAGTTGAGTTAGGCTTATGAATAACTTCTTGAATCTTCATTGAGAATAAAGAAATGGATCAACTGTGTTGGAAGGTAGAAACTACATAACAAATTGGATAATCCTCAATTTGCGAGGTTTTGTTCGTCGAGCTGCTTGAGACTTCACTTATTTGGAAAAGCCCTAACGGGGTTCAGGGGGTGATGGAGCTTTCCCCTGCTTGTGTAGGTCGTGTCATTAACCTGTCAAGATACTCGTCGCATTGACCCTTATTTATCAGCTTCTCAATGTACTATTTCCACTTCTGGCAGCCGTTAGTAGTGTGGCCTGGTCTTTAATGGAATACGTAATACATTGTCTGATCCAACCTGGTAAAATCGCCCTTCATGGGCGGTAGCAGGTAGAACCAAGTTTCGTTCTTGAGCTTAAGAAGAATTTGGCCGATTGGAACTGTGAACTTGGTGAATGTTTTGGGCGCTGATTCTTCTCTAGTCAGGGAATGTTCCATGTGCTTCTTTTCCGACTTGTTTTGTTAGACTGTTTGGCCTCGTCCCATAGTGCGTGCTTTTCTGCAAAAGCATACGAAGCTGCTAGGGTTAGTTATTCTCTCATTATCAATTTTTCGAATAAAGGGTGTTCGGTGGGAAGCCCATTTCTGAATGTTGTCGTTGTTATGTCTTCATTGCGGCCAACAATCTTGGCCTTCTCCGCTTTGAACCTCTTGACATCGTTGCGAATTGTCTCCCAAAGGTCTTTTACGATGTTGAAGAGATGGTCAGATGTCCTTTTGATTGAGCAATTAGATGAATACTACTTAGTGAAAACTAAGGAAAGTTTGTTGAAACTCCGAATCGACTGCAAAGGTAGGGTGTGAAACCAATCTTAAGCCTCGCCTTGCAGAGTTGTGGCAAAAATTTTGCACATAAATGTGTCCTTATTTTTGTAGAGGATCATGGTACTACGGTAGTGTTTGAGATGTCGATCTGGATCTTCGTTTCACTTATACAGAGTAAAGTAAGGCATAGTGAGCCAGCAAAGTGGATATGTCCGCTCGATCTCATCCGTGAATGGTGATCTGCTTATGTTGGTCATGTCTCATCGAAACGCATCGTCAATAGCCTCGTTGCATTAAAAATTTTACAATCATATAGTTAGGAACCTCTCAACTTCTTCTTGAATTAGCCTCTGCTGGGGCAGTGGAACTTTTGGCTGTCTTCGGTCGTGACCTGTTGGTCTAGGCCGCTCTTCCCTATGCTCGACTCGTCTATGTCACAATTGTGGTGCATGTGACACGTTCCTGGAAAGTGAGCGGGCTGTTTACAGGCTACAAGTTGAACTTGAGTCGGATTGAGTGACTGATTATCGCCATCCACCGTGTTACCTGCTCCGATATGAGGTGAAGATTGCTCCTTGCGAGCCTAGTTGTGAATGAACACTTCAATTGGAAGGTTGTCCATGTTGATAATCGGAGTATGGCCTTAACCGTGAATGTACGCTCGTTCGTTTAATCGAGAGTGTACACTCTTCCGCACACTAAGACGAGATTATATGATATCTCAATGACCAAGACGGAAGCGTAAACTACCAAAATGCTCGAATCGTGGCTGGTTGAGGCGTTATTTATTGGGACTCTGCTAGAAAGGTATGTCGTC
The DNA here is from genome assembly GCF_041283825.1 of Pyrus communis. Classification (NCBI taxonomy): domain Eukaryota; kingdom Viridiplantae; phylum Streptophyta; class Magnoliopsida; order Rosales; family Rosaceae; genus Pyrus; species Pyrus communis. The sequence continues at coordinate 3,510,766 of NC_142574.1, forward strand.
TACCCTTGTCCTACTTCGGCACACCTTGTTTGAGGCACGCTTTATCTTGGTACGATGCAAAAGTTGATTCACCAAGGTTATCTGCAGTGCGAGGGCACTTATCAACTCTATGACTTGTCAGGACAAGTGTTGGTCACCATGCGGGATGGAAGGGATTAGATGGTAGGTTTCTCCATAGGTGGTAGAAATGTAGTGGACTCCGGGTGCAAAATTTAAGCCGAGATAGATCAAATCCGCAAAAACTCGGGGTGAAAATGCCCCCAGTTCAATCTTTGGTCCAGAAATCTGAAGCTGGGATGGTTGAACTGGTATTGAACCAGTCGGGATCGCTAAGTAGGCCATGGGAGCTGGTTGGGCCGTAGAAGTGGTTCGTTCTACGTGCAGGGCTCGTGGGCACGGTGCGGCACTGGGAGCCCGTTGGATCTGGACCGAGGGGATGGTCGGCGCAGCTCAGGCCTGTCATGCATCTTGGGTATGTGTTGTTTGGGCAATGGTTTGGGCCTACTCGCGTTGGGCTTAGCTCGGCTACCCTGTAGTGTGGACTCCAAATTGGGCTGCCTGCTGGGCTACTTATGCAGCTGCTGCCAGCACCTTGGCCTAGGCTTAGTCCTGGGTTTGGGCTGCTGTAGTGGCAACGCATAAGGCTATGGTCTGTTGCCATGGAGCTGGTCTACTCTCCACTACCACAGTGGTCCCCATGTCTACCATGGTGGTGGTGCTCCATGGTGGCAAAGTTGCTCCTCTTGCCGCCGCATTAGGCCTTGTGGATCGTCGTAGTAGGGCTACATCGCAATCTCCATCATTTGATTCGGATCTTTGAACACAAGAAGTTTCATTCGTTGTGGTTTGCCAAATTTCTCACCTTTGTATTTTACAACAACGTCTATTCAAAGAATTAAAAAAATTCTAGAAATAAGAACATATGAAAAATTTACGAACGAACGAGAAATGAGAAACTTTGAATGCGAAAGACTTCGTCGAGCGTGTGAATCAAACTCTCAATGAAAGCCCCAATTTGTGGATGCAAATTTCCGCCTTCTTCTCGTTTGACGAAAATGCACCTGCAAAACAATCAACACCTAAGATCAAGGCCAAGAGCTTTAAACGACCACGATGAATTTGGGGGGGGGGGCCTTTGGCTGAAGAATTTCCGATGCCAAAGTTAGAATTTGAGAGAAAGTGTTTAGAGAATTTTTAGGAGAGAATTGGACTTAGGTTTTTAGAGAAATTATGAGCTATATATAGGGGTGTGGCCGGCCCTATTTAGGGACCGGCGACTTATGGTCGCAATTTGGCTCTAGGTCCCATTAATTTTTATATGCCTTAATACTTAATAGTGAGTCCATTGATGTTGAAGTAATCTAAAGAAGTTATATTCAAGAGACTTTTCCTCTATCATATCTTAATTTGTTTGTAGGATTATCAAATACACATTGATAATCGGGAAAAAAAATAGTCAATATACATTATGTCTGCTCAATTACAAGATTAGGTAGTTTGACAAAAAAAATTAAGAGAGTGGGTGGTCTCCAATCATTCGTGTTAGGACAATGAGATAAGGGTGTAAGTTCTCAACAAAGAGAGAGTACATTGAACGCGAAGTTCTTGGATGTGTTTAATTAATTACATTTTTGATGAAATTACATAAATTTTTATCCTTTTTAACCAAAGTTTAAAACAGGAATTCATAAATGTAAGTTTTTATGAAATAAAATTAAAATAAAATAAAATAAAAGTGATCACTAATCCGCTTAAAACAAACCCAGTTTCCCTCAAAACTAATATCTTACGCATCGTTGATACTGGCAATTTCCATTTTAATAATACTATTTAGAAAATATGCGGAAGTTGTAGTTTTATGAAACTTTAAAAAAAAAAAAAATACTATTGACGATCTTTATAAAAATAATAATAATAATAAAAAGAATTTACTATTACGCATGAGCAAGAAAAAAAAGCTCATTTGCAAATGGTGTTTGGTTTTTAACTTTAAGGGTGCTTTTTTTTTTTTTTTTTGGGTGGTGAAAGGTCACTTCATTACTAACAAAACATAATTACAGAGGACCAAGTCCAAATACAATATGCAAACAACCAAAATATGGAGCTGCACAGTACACTAAAATAAGGCCCCCAAAACAGAGTTCTAAGTCCAAAACAGAAAACACACCAAAGAAACCCTAGCAGCCTCTAACAACCACCGCCGCCTGAATGCCACATCCCAACCCTAAAAAAACCAATGTCTCTAGCATACATCTGAAATCATGCCAACCAAAGCCCCAAAAACTGAGAAAGATAAGGCTCCATACTGCATCAAGCACGACAACGATCGCCACCACACCATAAAAGAAGTCAGTGGGAGTAAACCCACCAACAACAGAGCCATCAAAGGCAAACTGAGGGAAGGAGGTGGTGTGGTGTGAACACTCGAGCCGGCGCTCTACGCACCTTTTGAGAGAATCATGAGAAATCGCGAAGTAGAAAGTTAGGTGACAATCGGAGTTGCGAGATCGATGAAGAACAGAGCCAATTGAAAAGAAAAGGGAGTGGATTGATGAAAGACGTGAAAGTGGAAGGAAGGGGAGAAAGGGATTTGGGGTTGAGAAGAGTGAAATCAGATGCAAAAGGGTTTGGAAGAAATGGACTATCAGACCAAAGGGCAGAGGAAAACAAAGGCTGAGGGATAACGAAAGAAATATACAACAGAGAAAATAGGAGAAAAGAACTGCCACAGACCATAGTCATGGCTAGAGTCGGCAGCTACGAAAAGGAAGTAACGAAGGCAAGCATTCACAGACCCATGAGAAAAGTATTGACTAACTTCAATATTAGGCCATATTTAAAAGATTGAATAAAAACTGATATAGAAGTTAAATTTTGACTATAAATGATAAATTCTCGAAATTACAAGAGAATGATGAAATTAATTAATAAGATTCATTAAATAATTTTAATTAATTATATTAATTCTTTTAAACAAACGATATTATCTGTAATAAAAGGGTGAGGGAGTACAGATTAGCAATAGATTAGCAATAATGCGGTTAAAATTTATTTTTTACTAAAATCGAACCTAAAACCTCACTTACAAATAAAAAAAGTATACTACTAGATTGTAATACTAAGCAGTAATTAATTAATTATGTTGATAATTAGTCATTAAATTTAGGCTTTCAAATAGTTTTGAGTTTCGGAGGCTTATTGGACCCTGAACAATGAGCTAACAAAAACTTTTTGTGTAGTTTTCATTGGGATAATCAAGCCACTGCTACTCTACTAAGAGCAAGTCCAACGCTATCCAATTGCTTTGGCAATTAGGCAAATTCATTCCACCAAAATCCAAAATGCTCTCTCCAACCCGGCCAAATTTGTCGAACTATAGGCAGGCTCACCACAACCAGACTAAGGTCATCTCCAACCGACCTGAACAAGGGTTATAGGGATAAAAATAACTCGAAATGACACGAAAACCATCTCCAACCGAGGGCTAAGCCAAAGGGTTTGTGGGCCCCAACGGAGCACAAATGGGAAAACAGGCCAACCGGCTGGCCAAGAGCAGCCAGCCAATCAGTCCCTGGGGCGGCCCAATTGTTTGAATGCAAGGTTATCGTTGCATTTGAATTTTTTTTCCGAACAAATTTAAAAAAAAAATCTAATTTTTTTCCTATAAATACCTAAGCCATTCCTACACCATTTCTCACATAATTTTCATCATTCCATACTATCTTATCTCATTTTATTTCAATTCTTCACATTCTATTCTCTTACCTCTTCCAATAATATTTCCTTCAATTTTTTCAATAATTTTCAAATGGCCACATCGGCAATGAAAGGTAAGGCTTGGACCTAAAAAGAAGGTGAAGCTCTTTACAGGGCTTATAGATGGGTCTCGGAAGTTAGTGTGACGGGGAGTTCTCAAACAAGTACAGATGTTTTGACTCGTACATCGAAAAAGTGTTATAAGTTCTACGAATGCACCGCTCCATCGAATTCCCAAAACCATGCATGAGAGTTGTTCTTCAAGTTGGAAAAAACATCTTCATCCAAGTTTGAATAAACAGCATCAAGCAGTGGTAAAGGTTGGAAGCAGACATGAAAGCGGAGCCAATTACTACAACGAAGTAAGTGTTTTCACAAGTTATTTTAAATATTTAATTATATTACATTTAATTTCAGAAATTAATTTCTTTTAATTTTTGTAATTATATTTTCTAGGTACGCCAAGCGGAGGAATTGTATATGGAGGACAACTCAAAACCTTTTAGTCATCACGGTTGTTGGGAAATTTGTAAAGGGTGGGTGTTATTTCAAGATCCACCTCAAGAAAGATTTGGTCATACGCCGGTATTCGAAAATATTTCCTCAAATGCAATTGGGGATGAACAAGGATCTCCTACCATTCAAGAAACAATGGTAGAAAATCTGTCTCCGGGTGAATCTTCCATACCTAGGGCTACAAGACGAAATAAGGCCCGAAAATTGAAGGAAAAGAGTAAGGCAAAGGATGATTTAGCCTTTCAACAGGAAATGGCATCCTCATTGCGATTAATGGCAGAGCAAAATGTCTTTGCTGCAAAAGAAAGGAACAACAGGCACGAAGAACGGGCAAAACAAATACAATAAGAGATGGATGATAGGAACATGCAAAGGAACACTTCGGATGACACTTCAATGAGTAAGGCATATTTTGATACGAAAAAGAGGAAAATTATGGCCCGACGGGAATTGTTTACATCCGACTATACTCTTACAATGGCGGATGAAGATGATGATTATAGTCTTTAAATTGAAGTTGTTGTAGTCTTTAATATTTAAGTTGTAGTTTTTAAATTTAAGTTTTTGTAGTCTTTAAATTGAAGTTGTAGTCTTTAAATTTAAGTTGTAGTCTTTAAAATGAAGTAGTTGAATCTTTAAATTGAAGTTGTTGTAATTTTTAATATTTACATTGTGCTCTTTAAATTAAACAACATTATACAACATTAAATAACACAATCTCCACCCTAGTACTACTTGAGGGAGTCATTCAAACTTAAACAACATTAAACAAAACATTTAATAACATTAAACTTAAATGCCTACTCCATGGTTCTTTTGGCCCCAAGATGTGCAACAAGATCCTGTTGTAGGTTCTTGTTTGTGGCACATGAACATATCATCTTATGGCACTTCATGTACTCATTTGAAAAGACATTATCAGCTCTTGAATCCAAAGACAAATTAGGCTCATTATATATTTTCGCATGAGCCCTCCTTAACCTATTTGGATCATTTTGGTCATCATCAAACTCTCCATCAATATAGCCATCTTGCTCATCCTCCATAATCATATTGTGTAATAAGATGCACGACATCATGATGGAGTTCAATTTATCTCGATTCCACCTTCTTGCCAAATCCTTAATGATCTTCCACCGTGCTTGTAGAATACTGAAAACTTTCTCAACATCTTTCCGGTATACCTCTTGGTGTAAGGTAAACCACCTTTGGGCATCATCTACAAGGTTTGCAATTGCTTGGACAAATGTCACCCACTTTGGGTAAATGTCATCTGCCAAGTAATACTCCATATTGTACTGACGCCATTTGATGTAGTAATCAAGTTAAGGTGATTTACCCTCCATCAGGTTATTGAAGAAGGGTGAATATCTGAGTACTGTAATGTCATTTAGGAATCCTGGGACTCCAAAGAAAGCATGCTAGATCTATGTATTAAACGAGGCAATCGCCTCTAACACAATAGTTGACTTTCTCGATCTTTCACTAAATCCGCCTTGCCATTCAGTGGGATAGTTCTTCCAATGCCAATGCATGCAATCTAATGACCCTATCATGCTCGAAAAGCCACGGTCTTCAACTTTGCGAATGAGCCAATCCAAATTTGCTTGATTTGGCTCAAGGAGGTACTCTTCTTTGTAAATCTGAACAACTATGTGACAAAATTCAGCAAGATTATCAAGGCATATAGACTCAGACATACCATATGTATCATCCATCGCATTAGCTGGGGAGGCATAGGCCAGCATTTAGAGTGCAATAGTAACCTTTTAATGAGGTAAGAAACCAAGGCAACATGCTCTATCCATCTTCTGTCGAAAGTATGGATTAACATGTTGGACATCATGAAGTAAACGCTCGAAGACATGACGCCTCATTCGGAAGCGACGCTTGAAATTCTCTTATGTGTACACCAAGTTAGAGTTGAAATAGTTGTTCATCAGAGTCTCATGCGCCATCTCTCTATTTTGTGGTTTTAAGAGACACCAGTAACAGAGCCACCCTATTAAGGTTGTTCTTTAGTTGCCTCACACGCCATGACCCCAGCCATTGCTGCCATATATATTGTGTTGCGTCATGCTTCATCTTCTTCATCCAACTCCTCATCTTCTCGTCCCATATGTGCCCATTTATCTTCCAATTCGGAATTGGTTAAGGATTCCCAGTTGGAATGCGAATAAGATCCAAAGTTGAAATTCATTGCAAACTTAAATTCAAAGAGATATTGGAGAGGGCAAAGATGAAGGTATGTGAATTATACCTCAATATCCAGCCTATTTATTAACATTGGAAGCTAAAGATAAAAAGTGCCACATAGATAAGAATCCTATCTAAAATTTCCATAACCAATTATATCTCGACATGTGGCACTCGAAATCCTATCTAAAAAATTATTGAGATTACATCTTGACAAGAAATCTGGAGAGTTACTCACTTTAGCAACACGTGTCACTCGAAATCCTATCCGAAAAATTATTGAGATTACATCTCGACAAGAAATCTGGAGAGTTACTCACATTAGCAACACTTTGTCACTCAAAATCCTATCCAAAAAGTAATTGAGATTATAGAATGATAAAAAACCTGGAGGTTTATTCATTTGACGACAAATGTCACTCAAAATATGTTCGAAAACCTTATTTTAATATGGTAGTTTAATTTAAGTAACTATATTAATTCAATTAAAATAATAAATTACGTTTGGCCTATAGCCCTTTGGCCCCATCCATTGGAGATGGTTTTTTTGTCACAGGGTTATATTTGGCCTATGGTCCTCTGGCCTCCTCAATTGGAGATGGTATAAAATATGACTTGACACTGTTCATTAAAATATAATTTCTTTGAGGGTTATATGGCTAAAAGGAGCCCTCCAGCCCTCATTTGGTTGGATATGACGTAAGGTCATTTGTAATAAAGAGGGCTAAAGTCCAAAACCAAAAAATAGCTTGATTTGTCTAAAAAATCTTCTCTAACCAATAGTTGCAGCTATAATTTTATAGAGCCCATCAGGTTATTATTTGGCCAAAAGGACATCAGGCTAGGAAAATGTACCTCTTTTTAACCTTTTCCTGGCACTTAACTCCTCAATTGTACTAATTGATTCAAATTTAAATGTTAGATTTGAAAACATTCAGCGATAATTCAATTAAATTAATCAATAAATTTAAAATATAAACTTAAAATTAATAAATTATTACATGGACTATATTTAAGCCATTCGACTGGAAATAATATAAGAGTATAACCTGATGGTGTTCATTTAAAAATAACTTTTTACTAGGGTATAATTCTAGACGAAATTATGTTTAAAAATTTTGGTTGGAGATGGCCTAAGCACACGAGCAACAATCGACTGACCTAGCGCCCCAGTAGTCTGAGGTCACGTTCAATTATCGTGCCTCCGAGAAACAGCTTCGCAACCCTCCCGGCAAACCGTCGTTTCATCCTCGAGTTTAACAACGAGGACTTATATGGTGGAAATTTGAGAGGGACTGAGATGGGTACCCAGCTCCTGTGTTGGCCATAGTGACTGCGGTTCTCTCCGGCAGCGGCGGTGGGACGAATGGGCTGGAGAAGCCTCAGCCTGAGGAAGCCAGTGGGTACAAAACCCCAGTGATTAGCAGCTACTGGTGATGATGATGGCGAAAAGGAGCGAGAGACTTCGTAAAGATTAGGAGAGAGAGACTACGAGAAAAGGAGAGAGCAAAGGGGAGGTTCGAGAGTGAAGAAGAAAAAAGAAAGATTACGAGACAAGAGGATAGGCTTCCAGAGAGAAAGGAAGACAAAAAACATAAGAAAAATAAAAACTTTAATGTATTCATGCAACTGCTAACAGAAACGTGCAAGGCGGTGCATATTAACTTTTCTGAGACCATATTTTAGGAAAAGGATACGAGGATTTTAGGAATTCCGTGATCGTAATCGTTAATAGTATATTGTATGGCTAATTTTTATTAAGTACTATTTATACTTAATTTTAAATTTTAAATTTTCAAAATAATTTATAATCGAACAATGTATGTATGACGAACGGTCGTGATTACGGGATCTCTAGGATCCTTAGCGAGAATCTTTTTCCCATATTTTTGCATGTCACTCTACAGCATATGCTGAATTTTCGTCAGAAAGAGTTTCCTTTCATTTAACACAATCACACGATGCAATATCTCATACAAACTTAAAAACAAACAAACAAAAAAAAAAAAAAAAAAAAAAAAAAAAAACAGAGAGGAAAAGGAACTAAAAAAACGCAGGAGATTACCTATATACATAGATATTTAATTAACAGACTTGTTAACCATAGATATCTCCACAGAAGATATAGGGGGTGTATAAACAAGATGAACTGAGGTTAATTATTTAGTGAATTAATTCTCCCACCTACCCCTGTGCTTAGTCCTGGTCTTGCACGAGCCCTCAAATTTGTCGTTGTATTTGCAGCAACTTCGTCCTGCACGGAAAAAAAAACACCATATTTTGTTCATTACCATAACTTGATCTCTATAATTCAGACCCAGTGTAGTGGTATTTCTCTCTCTAATGTCGAAAGATGTCTCAAGTTCAAATTCCGCTCTGGAGTTAATCCTTCAAATAAAATAAACAAGTACAAACAACCATGTCTAAAGAATATGTATGTGAGAGAGAGAGAGAGGGAGAGAGAGAGACTAACTGTGGTTCCTGTTGTAGCTGATGAAGATGGAGGATCGTCCTCCGTCGTCGGAAGTGATGGATCTGCATCATTCTGTTCTGGGGTTGAAGCAGGAGTAGCTTTCTTGGGGTTTTCTTTGTCCTCCTGATATTTAGTCTCAATACCCAAACACTTGAAGAAAGCCCTGACTGCTTCTTCAAGGAAGTGGCATGGAAATATACGGTAACTTCTCTTCTCCATCAACTCCTCCTCATCATCAGCTAATACTTTGCTTGACTGTGAGTACTCCATTTCAACAAATATCTTCGTCTTCTTCTTCTTCCTTTGAGTCTTTGAACCAGCTTCACCTACTTACTTTAACTACCCTCTTAAATGGTTCCGCTCTCCCCCCAGATATCGCTTTAATAACTCTGCTCTTTCCTGTTTTCATAAATGTACACAATTGCCCTTTCTCTTTTCTCTTCAATTACACGAAAAAAACTTAACTTACATGCAACAAGTTAACTGCGTTAAAACTCTAAATTTACTTTTCATGATCTTTATTTAGTGACCCAAAACACATTAATAATAGTGTACTCGTTATATAAAAATGTCGGATTGTCTTCGTAAATAGTTTTTTTCTTCTTAATCTACTACATCTCGAGTTCAACTTTTCTTTCTCAAAAATCTCCATCGGATATGATTTAGACCATTTGCAATGATGTAAGCAAACATGATATGCAAAATTGTACTATTATGGCTGATGTGTCATGTTGCGTGAACCACGTAAGTAAAATTCTATTTTATTATTTTCATTCATCCTTGATATTTACTGATCTTTTTTACTTTTGTCTTCTTCCTCACACATACAATACTTTATTATAAATAGAGATGTGAGATCTAGTTTTGCCTACACGTAGAATACTTTATTATAAATTGACTACTCTATTAGAGCTTCATCAAAAAAAAATTTGGCTATTCATTTGCCTACTCTATAAGAGATGCTTTTAGGGGCAGCTATGTGCCACTGGACTGACTGGAGTGACTCCATTGGGTGCCATCATTTTCAAGTTGGGTGGTGGTATTTACACTTATTTTTTCATTTCTCACACTCTTTTGATGATTTGTATACTTTGATTTTATTCGATTTATTCAATTGAACGGTTAAAAATTAAAAAAAAGTATGTAAAAGATCAAAGAAATGTATAAATAGTACCATCCCTTTCAATTCTGACCATTTTGTCTTATTTTTTGCATAACATCCAAGTGCATTAGAACTTGCTTCTCATAAATGGGATAAATATTTCATGCTTCGTTTGATGAACCACAATTAATGTAATTTGACTTCCTTTGCAAACATGTATATCTGCTAATTAATATTTGACCAAAACAAACGTAGAATATGACGATGCTTACCTGTTTAAATATTTATTTTATTCCTTCGATAGTCCAATACTTCAATGACACCACATCACTTTTGGAAGAAAAAAAATAAATGACAATTTCCTTATTTTGTTCAAGTTGAAGGTTAACCATGAAAGAAAAATAAATGTCCCTTAATCCTACTATTTTTGTGGATTTTTTTAATTCTTTTGCTAAAAAAAAGTAGGGATATATTTTCCTCATGAACAAGCTTCAGCTTTGGCAAAATATGAAAATAGATACTTTGGATGCGGTCCCTGATCCTTAACATTCTTTAATTAAAACCTTAATAGAATTCAAAGTTTGGTCAAGGTTCCTTGATTGTGTACACCTCATTATATTACTATTAATATTTATATTTTTATAGTTTTGACATTAATTGTTTGATATTTTATGAGATTTATAATCCTATAAATTTTAAATCCCTCATTATAATACTATTAGAAACGGTTACAATAAAAAAATTTAAACATTTTGATTGAATAAATGGATAAAAACTATGTAAAAATAAGAAATAATAAATGGCAAAAGAATATATCCATAGTGTTAAAAAAATTGGTACATTTCACATATAACAAAGTGGTACATTAATAAAGAAGAATGGGTACATTATAAATAAATTAGGGTACAGATAAAAAAATAAAAATTATGAGTACAAATGAATTTTTAAAAATATAGGCGCTAAAAGAAATTAATACATGGGTACAAAATAAAACTAAAAAGAAAATACTAGAAATTAAAAAAAAATGTTGCAAATTAAAATTGGGTACAAACTAAAAATATAAATATATGATACAAAGTTTAGGCATAAAACATAAATATACCATATGTAATTTTTCTATCATTGATTAAATATACAATGTCATTTCTATCATTGATTAAATATACAATGTCACGTGACGGTATATGTGACAACCCGTTCCAAATTTTACGTTTTTATTTTATTTTAAAAGTGCGAATTTACTAAATTGCCCTAGAGGCAAGGACTTTGACTTCCGTTGACCATCGACTTGAGAGATGTGGGACTTATTCTTTAAGCATATCCTCGTAGTACTCTTTGGTACGAACGTATAGGCGAAAGCCGTTTGCGCGTCCGGATTATAACGGTATAGTTACGGACGTTCGAAATTGGTTATTCAAGATTTAGTGTGTATTTAAATTAAACCCCCACTTTGTGGGGGAAGCCCAAAATCAGAAACGGAGGGAGGGAAAAAAAAAAAAAAAAAAAAAAAAAAAAAAAAGGAAAAAGAGCTTCCCGTGCACCCATACCCGCGCCACCACGAGACCATCTTCCAAGGCCGATTCCGGCCAACTCCGGTGGAGTTTTTCGATGCCACCACCACCATCTTGAAGCTCTCATTCCCCTCTACAAAACCCACCCAAGAACCACCTTGATTGACCATGGTATGAGGCGGTTTGAGGCCACGAAAGTTGACGAAAATCAATGGTGCACCGGCCACCCTTTTCGATTTTCCGGCCAATCGGCAAAGCAATGGCCGATGCCACCACTTGGGCTTTGTAGCCCATCATCCCAGGAGCAAAACCCAACCAACCTTGACCCCGTTGGACCACCGTAGACGACGAATCGACGTCGGGAAGTTTTAGGCATCCGCCGGCTTCGTGGGCAAAATTGACCATCTTCCGTCCACTTTTGGACTTCGTGGCAGGTATGAAAGTTGCTCCACTCACTGAGATCTTCATTTCTGTGAAGTTTGAGAATTTTTGGAAATAGTTGGATTTTCCGGCGAGTCGGGGCGGCCGACCGCCACCCGCGGCGGCGCGTGGCCAGTGGGCCGCCAATGCTATTTTTAGGCTATGTCAAATGTCTTGAATTCAGTTTTGTCATTTGAATGACGTAGGTTGATAGTTGGAACCTAAATTCGTTACGATACGTTACTTGATGAAAATGTGAATCGATGATCCGACCGTTGGATCGTCACCAAAATGGGATATATTATAATACGTAATATTTAAAGATTATAGGAATTTACAGATCGGGAATCCGACTTACGGATCTTCCTAAATTGGATTTGTAAGTTAGTAAAATAAATGTTCATGGCCACTTGTTTTAGGCAATTGGCGGAGATCTGATCGTTGGATCGTAATGAAATTTTAGTATGTTATTCTTGAAACATATTGTGGATCGTTGGGAGTTGCGGATTGGAAATCTGATATGCGGATCTTCCGGGTCAAGTTATACAGGGTTGTAAACCCTACCGTCGATCAAAGATCGACGGTTGACTTGTGGTCAATGGGTATCAAACTATTTTAGAATGTCGTTGAGGTTGTGTTTTATGTGAATTACGTACTCTTCGGATAAGAGTTCTGAGATGTGATTTGATAATTGGTCACAGGGACCAATCATTCAGGACGCCTCGATGTGTGCGCTAGAGAATCATAGCGTGGACTCCAAGTAAGTGGATCTTTTCCTTTTTATCGTACATATTATTGAGAGTTCTATCGACACTTTTAAATTGATTAGGTATATTACTTTCATATATAATTATTGTGAATGCTTGAAGTACGATATGAACTACGAATGGCTTGATCCCTATTTAGGGTACGTAGGCAGTCTAACGAGACGTTAGATGCAGCCATAAAATATTTGAGACCAAAGCCTTGCTTGGGAAATTGAGTAAGGCGAAGGAAATTGGTAAATGCAAGTTTTAGTTTTATGAATTAGTTAGCTAAATTAGTGTTAATTGGGTCGTCATGGATAATTATCCCTGAAAATAAGTAGTTTGGGAGTAATGCGTTATTGATTGTACACTTCTCACTGTATTGTTTATAATTGAACATGCTACGACATGGTTGAGTATTAGATTGCATCATAGTATATCAATATGTATATTACTTGCATATAATTATTGGGAATGCTTTCAAGTGCAAAGGTGAACTCAGGACACCCAGGTAAGTTCAGGTGAGTTTATGGTACTAGTTGAATCGATTGCGTTATAGCATGACTACAGTTATGTGTTAGGCAACTTCGATATTGTCGTACTGGTTGCCATGAGTTGCACATGTTATATTGAGATGCATTGAGAGCTCATAAACCTGCACCCCGGTATTAGTGCTCCCGCCCGTGGCCAGGGCACAGTCCTTCACGTGATGTTCACCTCCCGCACCTTATGCTCACCTTGGATTCAAGGTAGGTGCACAGTCCTGTCGTACAGACCACTTTAGGTGGTTCCGACTCGTAGGTGACCCGCGATTATTCGCCCAGTCTTCACGTGATCGTAGCACTTGAGCTTATTTATTTACACCCAGTCCTGTCGTACAGACCACTTTAGGTGGTTCCGACTCGTGTGCAGGTATACTTATTGAGCTATATGCTAGCCAGGATTGATGAGATATGGATAAGTCGTACAGGTCACTATAGGTGACTCCGACTTATATGCTAGCCAGGATTGATGAGATATGGATAAGTCGTACAGGTCACTAGAGGTGACTCCGACTTATATGCTAGCCAGGATTGATGAGATATGGATAAGTCGTACAGGTCACTAGAGGTGACTCCGACTTATATGCTAGCCAGGATTGATGAGATATGGATAAGTTGTACAGGTCATTAGAGGTGACTCCGACTTATATGCTAGCCAGGATTGATAAGATATGGATAAGTCGTACAGGTCACTAGAGGTGACTCCGACTTATATGCTAGCCATGATTGATGAGATACGGATAAGTTGTACATGTCATTTTAGATGACTCTGACTGATATATCACTTTGTATTGATTTAGTTCATTTGGCCTACTTATTAATGTATGGTGGAGTTAATGGCAAACCGTGGTTTTGGTCATTTCTGAGTATGGTTTGGATATATGTATATATGTTGTACTGTCTTATGGAAAACGATACGGGTTTTACATTAGGGCATTACTTTTAGAGAGGTAATAACTTTGGGAAGCTTGGTTTTATTGCTTACTCACACCTTCTGTTTGGTGCCCTCCAGGTTTTAGCTGCTGAGTTTGTATCGACAACAATCTGTGGTGAATCTTAGTATTAATGGATATTTTTGAGGGTATGATTCTTACCCATACTACTGTACCTTACTTATGCTCTGACATCGCGTGTGAAATGGGTTCGCTCCCACTCGTAACGCACTCTGGTACTTAGACACTTTTAGATTCAAATTTATTCACTTTTTGTACACTATCACATTTTATGGCTTCGTCACCTTCCAGGTGTCGGCCAGCACAGTTCGATTCAGGGTCCAAGTGGACTTTCTGGGTCGGGGTGTGTCAGTATACACATGGGTACAAACACAAATAAAACTTTAAAAAATATGGGCACAAAAAGAAACTAATATATGGGTACAAATTAAAAATGAAAAGAAAATTGGTACAAATTAAAAAAAAATTTGCAAATTAAAAATAGGTTCAAACTAAAAATAAAAATATACGATAAAAAATTTAGCCATAAATATAATTATACTAATTGTAACATTTTTAGCACTAAAGGAATATATTTAAAAATAAAAATATTTTATTATTCAAATAATTAATGATGTTATTAATGTAAGATCCCACATCGACGACTTGAGGGTTGAGCCCGGGCCTTATATGTCCATGCCTGCATGTACCTTTCAGTGAGGCCTTTTGGAGCTGCGGCTTACAGAAACAAAACCGTGCGGTAGCTCGTTGTGGGGTCGGACCGGTGCGCCGGGTTCCACCACGATCGAGAATGCCAAAGCGGACAATATCACTGCGAGGGAAGGCGGGATGTGACAATTTGGTATCAGAGCCAGACTCAGGCTCGCGCGGTGTGCCGACGAGGACGTCGGGCTCCCTAAGGGGGGTGGATTGTAAGATCCCACATCGACGACTTGAGGGTTGAGCCTGGGCCTTATATGTCCATGCCTGCATGTACCTTTCAGTGAGGCCTTTTGGAGCTGCGGCTTACAGAAACAAAACCGTGCGGTAGCTCGTTGTGGGGTCGGACCGGTGCGCCGGGTTCCACCACGATCGAGAATGCCAAAGCGGACAATATCACTGCGAGGGAAGGCGGGATGTGACAATTAATACCCAAGGATCTTGATCAAAAATTCAAAATGAATAGGATTTTAATCAATAGAGTAACAAAAGAAAGGATGTGAACCTAATTTTTCCACATGAAAATTGTCATCTATTTATTCCTTCAATATGCTTTCAACATAGTGAATAGTCATGTCCAAATTAATCATCTGGAATCGGTTCAGTATGTTTATATAAAACTTGTTTACTCTTGGGAAAAATATGTTTGATAGCTCAACTTAAATCTTTAATGCTCTAAAGTTATGTTCAGGTGAGGGACTTCCAAGTCTTAAGAATTTTAAGCCAAGTAAAGAAGAAAGATACTACAAGACATTAGAAATATAAGAGGCAATTAGGAAAACGAATACTGTTGCACCTTTTATTATCAATGGAAGGGGTAGAGCTTCTAATCCGAAACATCATCATCATCATTTGTGAATTGATAAATGACAAATTGAACATCCAAACTCGACATCTGATAACATTTTCAATCTGTAGTGTAGTGCAAAGAAGAAAGGTCATTGTCACCATAACTTAGCCTTTGCATTCTGAATGACGGCCAACACCATAACTGCCAATTTAGCACCCCTGTATTAGGTAGTAAATTTATAAATAGCCATAACAGCTACACTACTAACTCTTGGACTATGTATGTTGTCAAAGGAATATACCTTTGTACGGACATATCTACTTGTCTTTTGTCACCTAATCTCATGTTAAACTGAGATTTTCTTTGATTAATCCACTAATTTGCGTCGGTGTGTAGGCCACGTATGTTACGTCATCGGATTGGCCAGATTGGGAACGATTGGAGGGATTAGATATAAAGGATATGTGTTCTTTTTCTTTTATCATTTTGAAGGGGAGGGAATTGGAAATGATAAGTGTCTTTAGTAAGTAATTCATCTTCTACTTTCAAGTTAAACATAACTTTTTTTCATTTCTTCATCGCGAATTATTTATTCTAATACAATCCAGTTTTATAGACTAAATGAAACCTTAGAGTACTCATTTTAATTTGTTGCATTCATAATTTAGATAAAACACTTACGACATGTCACTTATATAACACAAAAATTTAAAAACACTGATCTCAAATACCATGGATTAAGACATGATTAATTCATGTTTACCGAGCAATAATTCAGCGTGGAAGTTGGAATTACAAAAATTTACATGTCTGGGTTAGTAGATTCACAGTAAGCGGTTTCTATTTCGAGAGTTCCTGGGTTAGAACTTGAGTGGGAAAATATAAGCTTCTGTATAGATACTCAAGGAGAGCTTCCTCTTCAGTATAGCTAGACGCTTACTGACGGCATCGTAACAAGCTCAAAGGAAATACCTCAACCCTTATTGGATACAAAATATGAATAACATCCAAGAAGCAACGCTAATATCGCCCTTTTATACCTAATTAAACAACCCTAACATCACTAGGCACCCCAATCGGAAGCAAATAACGAAATTAACATAATTCAAAAAATAATCTGAAAACATAAAACACTTGTTTTACATATTTTGCATTGGAATATCTAAAGATGGTTATAGGCCATAGGAAAGAAGTGGGTTGCATTCGTCTAGTTGTCCTCTTTGATACGACATATATATCATGGAATTGGTTATGAGCTTGGGGTCCGATTTTACACAAGATTTTTCTATTTTGGAACTTGTTGAGCTGATCTTCAATCATATTTCTTATCTGTTCTACATATGTACTTGGAACTCTTTAGTTGTAGAGGGACCTCAAGGATTATGTATGAAACATCTTACATGAAGATGAACTTTGTTTTTGGGATGGAATGTCCAGTTTTGTCTTATTATAAATCTGGCTCAAGCATATGTTAACGGACCGCCTTCTTCATGTATCGTTTGGGTTGTCGGAACTCGGTCAATTTTGATGTGGTTTAATTTATTGATTTAACTAGCAACTGTTCGCATGCATGTGCAATGGAGGAGGAACTTTTAAATTCTTTTTAGTTTGTATTATTTTGTATTTTGATATAAATATTTCTCACAAAAAGAACTTCTAATTTATTTGAATAAGAGAAAAACTAAATTTGGTGACATGACTGGCATTTTTTTATATGAAAAGAAAATGCTTAATTCTATTGTATCATTTCTTGCATTGTTGGTCCGATCTATATTACAGACATGATATAATGGACTACTTCTCCTCACTGTTGTAATTTGTAAAAAACAGAACTTTTGACAAACATGAATGAAAACTCTGGCTTCAAGATTGTCCATACTCCGTATCATGCAGGCTTGTGGTAATTAAGAGTTGATCAATTAATTTGACCTCCACTCCCTGTGCTTATAGGTGGATCTTCCGCACATACGATTCCGCGCTGCATGCAAATATACAACATGAGAGTATTACCAAAATGCACACATATTATATATATATATATATGTATATGAGAGAGAGAGAGAGAGATTAATCACCGAGGTTTCTGCAGCTGAAGAAGAAGCCTCAACACCCAAACACCTGAAAATTGCCCTCACTGCTTCTTCAAAGAAATTGCGGCATGGTTTCTTATTGTAAACATCCAATATCTTCTCTTTTGATGTTGTTGATGATGAGTCCTCTTCCATTTTATTATTTATCATCCTTTAATTTCTTCTACCCTGCTCCCCCCAGTGTCTCATTAAATATACTCGTGATTCCGTCTCTCTCTATTATGTTTTTATACAACGATCTAAGAGGTAGTCGGGGACTTCTGAAAATGTCAAATACTATTAACCAACTAGTACAAGTAGAACAAATTTCCATATACATTCATACAAACCTTGCAGAAGTAGTTGGCCAACTAAGTTTGGTGCATATCCTATTTAATGTTGTATACCATTGGCACCAGATGATTGGTTTTGAAATTTTCCTATTAAAATTGTGGGTTTTGGTCAATATCATGGTAAGTTTATGCATGCATGATGCATGTGGGGTGATATTGCCGTTTCATTGAGAGTAGGCTCACATATTGACTGGAATACAGTTTCGCGCTGGAAGAACAAAGTATACGACCAGTGACAGTGGGATATGGAACCTGACATCTAAACTTGAAATTTAGCCTATAGATTGTTCTATATTTTAAAGGATTGAAGGTTAAAAATTTCAACTAAGTTTTAAAGATGTCAGCACGAGTGAGAGGACTGGTTCTCTAGCATGCATGAATTGACTGCAATGAAGATAAAGTCAATGCTGGAGAACGAGCCCTTTAGGTTTAAAGCTTCAAGCCCACAATCCCTTAAATAGACAAGTGTCCTGCTAGAACAGTTAGCCTCTATAAATTATTAGAGGCGGATCCATGATTATTATTATTTTTTTTTTATTTAAATTTTTTAATTTTTTTAAAATTTTTTTAAATTTTTTATTTTTTTATCTCTGAGAGGTTGTATGAAAAAGTCTCAAAATAAAAATCCATATATATATATATATATATATATATATATATGAACAAAACTAACTTGTCCAATAAATCAAATCAATATCAACATAATCAAATATGAACGTTGAGTTAATTAAATAATAAATTATTATTTTAACTTCAGACGATACTTCTCTGCAAGAAATATGTGCCAATTATTTGAATACTGAAATTGCCACCTCTACAACCACCTCCTCCTCTTCAAATACTAAAATCTTGGGTTCATCAGACATGCAGGGCCGAAGATCAGAGGGAATGGGGTTCTGTTTTCGCTCAAGTAAATGAGGTAGGCATCGCACAACATCTAGCATGCATGACCGTAGCCAACTCGCAAGAGGTAGCACACTGAGTCATTTTGTCAGACGGAGGGCATTTTTAGGGGACTCTAAGATATCACTATGCAGCTTCAATGAGAGAGATTTCAACGCTCAAAGGGTCAAGTGACCCCTTTTATCCCTTTCTGCATTCGTCACCAGAGCTAACTATATTATACATCCTTTAGGTTTCATTTCGCTTTCAAAATGGGCCATGAAGTTTTAACTTTCTCATTTTGCACCTTTAGGTTTTGAAATTGTTTCAATTTAGACATTTTGTCACTTTGAACGTCCAATCCTCCCTTAGATTGATGAATTATCGTTGTCAATGTAGTGCAAATGTAACTTATATGTTTGCCCATATATGAATCTCACGTTGACTTGCCATCAAATTAATAATGATCAAACAATCAATTAGATCAAAGGTAAAAGTTGATACAATTTATAATTTAGGGTGAAAAATTAAAAATTAAAAATTAAAAATTAAAAACCTCATGGTCATTTTAAAATATACCCAAACTGCATCAAATGTTTCACTAAGTTAATCCAGCTTAATCTAGTCTAAGCCAGTCTGACTTAGTCCCTGAAGCTAGTCCAGTCCGAAATAGTCCAGTGCAACAAACACACCCTAAAGAGACAGTATTTATGAAACTAAACAAAAAACTAGGCAATATTTATGAAACATGACAAAGAACTTGACATTATATATAAAAGTGGACCAATAACTAGACATTATTTATGAAACTGGACTAAGAATGAACATTATTTGACACACCCCGATCCGGAATGCCCACCTGGACTCTGAATCGAGCTGTGACGAGCGACACCCGGAGGGTGACGAAGCCATAAAGTGTAGTGATGTGGGAAATGTGAATAAATTCAAACCTAAAAGTGCCTAAATATAAGAGTGCACTAGTGAGCGGGAATGAACCCATTTCACACGTGATGTCAGAACATAAGTAAAGTATAGTAAAGTAGGATAAGAATTATATTGTCGAAGGTAACTACCTATACCAAGATTTGCCAAGAATCCTAGTCAACACAAAAGCTCAACACTAAAACTTGGAGGGGCGAAAAATAAGGGTGAGTGGGCCTAAAAATAAAGCTTTGTAAAAACCTTTTTGAAAACATAATAACCCCTTACCGTAAAACAAGTATAGTTTCCAAAATATACATATTACGTATAGTAAGAAAATACTTATCGTAGCCTGCAATATCTAAAGAATTCAATATGTCACAAAATTCGTAAATAGGCATATAACTTCTAGTAATCACAATATCTCATAGAAATAAACATTTCCCATCGAGTGCTCATCGACATATGCTGACACACGAGTTCATGCAATGGTATTCTGGCATGAACAGGACTGGGTGTAATTATGATTTACGCTCTAGTACTACAATCATGTGAAGACTGGCTCTATGTGCGTCACATACGAGTCCTAATTGCCTATAGCAATCTAGGACAGGGCACCTACAATGAATCCAAAGTGAGTGTACGGTGCGATGTGAACATACACGTGAAATACTGGCCCTAGCCCGGACGAGTACTAACACCGGTGCAGCAAACGACGAGCAGATAAAATAAATATAGTCATGCCACAGTGAATCGATAATTCTAGTCAACATAATATTATTTATAGTCGTAAATTAACTAAGGCATCCAATGAGATTTATAATGATTTCCTAATTCTCATCATTACATCATTTCCTATAAACATTAATTTAATTATGGCAATCATATAGAAAATTCATTATTAGATGTGTATATGGAAACTAAGCAAATATATGTATATATTCAAAGAAAATACCCACTCGCAATTCATGTCGTCCAGTCGAACCCACCTTGCAGGTATCGAAGATCCTTGCGATGCATTTCACCTAGAAACGAAACCATTTACGTAAATATGTAATGTACTAACGTAAAAATGCGTTTTTGTACAAAGTACGGCTAATAAATGAACTATTTTAAAATAGTCAAATTTCGAAAAATGGACGGCGGATTCAGGTTTGGCACGTCGAGAATGAGGGACCTCGGGTTCCTCCACGGCCCACCGCACGCACCACCACAAGGTAGCTGAACTGGCAGCCACGCATCGTACATGCCGACCATCCTTACAGGTCTACGCACGCCATGCGCCTGCTAGTACGACTATACTCGCCTTCCTCGCAAGTTCCTACAGTTTTGCAGGTTTTTAGTCCGACTTCCAAAGCTCTTAACGAGCTCAAATCTTAGTCATTTTCAATGATTTAAAAACCAAAGTAAAGCTAGAAATGTGAGGAATAAATCTAAACCCATTTGAGGTCATGTCATGGTCGGAGTTCGCCTAAAAAGTGGTCAGAAAGTGGCTCAATGACCATGGTTGGTTCCTTCCAAAAATCTAGGGAAATCTTCCCTGACTTGTTTTATGCACTAAATCACCTCCCCCCAATCATTATTTTAATGTTAAAAATAATATTAGGGGTTCAAAATAAGAAAGGTTTAAGGTTGGGGGTGGTGTCGAGGCTCACCGTGGTGGAGCTACTGGGAGTTTGCTAGAAAATAAGCATTGGTGGTGGTTCCTAGACTCGGGGAAAGCAGAAGATGAGGGATGAAGGAGAAGACCCGTAGATGGTGGTGTCATTGTCCAAGTTACTGATGTGTAGTGAGCAGAGTTTATAATTTCTAGGATTTGGGATGGGAAAGAGAAGGATAGGAGAGTGTGAGGTGAGGGAGCTCGACGGCTCGGTATTTGCATAGGTGAGAAAAGATAGAGAGTTTGAAAGAGAGAGATAATGCAACAGAAGAGAAAGAAACGAGATGGGATGACAAAAAAAAAGATGGATATATGAGAGGGAAATACGGGAGAAAGGTGAAGGAATGGGGCGTGGGTCCCACATGGCACACAACACAAACCACAAAAAGACAAAACATGAATAAAAATTATCTCCCGTAAATGCGAAATTACTAAAACATTCTTCACGTTCGAAGTTTCGTAAAATTTTTTTCGTAACACCAAATTTGATTCCGCTTGCGCCTACGCGTTCATATCGTTGCGTACTATGCAAACACGCTAAAAGAATGAGTCATAGTCTCTCTAAACAATGGTCAAAGGTAGTCAAAATCTTTGCCTCTAGGAGCATTTTCGTCAATTCACACTTTTAAAATTTATAAAATCGTAGAATTAGAGACAGGTTGTCACACTATTTATGAAACTGCATCAATTACTATACACTAACAAGACCCAATAACTAGGCATTATTTATGAAAGTGAACCAAGAACTAAGCACTATTTATGAATCTGGACCAATAAATAGTGCAATATTGTTCAATTTCATAAATATTATAGTACTGTTCAGTTTCACAAATAGTATAATACCATTTAGTTTAAATAGTGTAGTACCAGTCAGTTTTATAAATAGTTTTCAATTTCATAAATAGTGTAGTATCATTAAGTTTCATAAACAATGTAGTATTGTTCAGTTTCATAAACAGTGTTCGTGCGTCAGGTTTTTTTTTTTATTTTTAAATTTTATATTAAAATTGTTTTATTTTCATTAAAATTTAAGTTTTTTTCATTAAGTAAAGTTATAGCGTGGCTTTTTGTTAAAATAAACTTAGCCCAAGTCCTTTTCATGAAATGACATATCCCAACCCAGATTGTCCACTAAGACTCCGAATCGAGTTGTGATGGCCGACCTCTGGAAGGTGATGAAGCCATAAAGTGTAATGAGGTGGAAAATGTGAATGAATTTAAACCTAAAAGTGCCTAAATACAAGAATGCGTTGTGAGCTGGAATGAACTCATTTCACACGTGACTTTAGAGCATAAGTAAAGTACAGTAGAGTGGATTGAGAATCATACCATCGAAGGTAATCTCCAATACCAAGATTTGCCACAAATCCTTATCGATAAGAAAACTCAGCTATTAAAACCTGGAAAGGCAAAAAAATAAGAGTGAGTGGCCCTGAAAATAAAGTTTTAATAAAAACTTTTTGAAAACGTTATAACCCCTTGCTGTAAAACTTGTATAGTTTCCAAAAAATCATACTACGTATAAGTATGAAATCAAATGTAAATCAACAGTAAATCCAGGAAATATTCCAAATCACTACATATCAGTAGCAGCATAATAAAATCAGGTGTTCATCAATCTATACTGACACACGAGTCAGAGTTGCCTAATGCAACTTGTATGACTCATAGGCAACCTGTACGACAGTGTCGGAGTTGCCTATTATTGCAACCTGTGTGACAGTATTGGAGTTACCTATTATTTCAACCTGTACGACAGTGTCGGAGTTGCCTGTGATTGCAACATGTACGACAGTGTCGGTGTTGCCTATTATTGCAACATGTACGACAATGTCGGAGTTGCCTATGATTGCAACTTGTACGACAATGTCGAAGTTGCCAATTATTGCAACCTATACGACAGTGTCGAAGTTAACTAAAATATAGTCATGCCATAACTCAATCATTTCAAATAACACCATAAACTCACATGAACTTACATGCGCATCCCGCGTTCACCTTAACACTTCAAAGCATTCACAACAATTATATGCAGATAATATGCATATGGATATGCCATGATGTAATCTAAAAGTCGACCATATCATAATATTTTAAAATATATATATGACATGGCATAAAATGCATAAATCAATTTAAAAGAATTTGTGGAAAGATCAATCATATATATACTATAAAGAGGAAAAAACCTACTCACCTGAAGTCCACTCTACAATTCCCTAGCACAAATATCGAGGCATCACAAACTATCGTCGCCTATAACAATTATCAAATAATGTCTCAAAATTCTTATCGATAGAACATGTAACTTACATAAAATACATCCCCAATAATGTTCTAGAATGATTTGAAACTCATTTACCAAAAGTCAACCGTCGGTCAAAGGTCGACAATAGGGTCCACAATCCTACGTAACTCAATCCAGAAGATCCGTACCTTGGATTTCTGATCCATAACTTCCAAAGATCCACATTATGCTTCTAGAACATCATACTAAAATTTCATTACGATCCAAGGGTCGGATCTCTGCCGATTGCTAGAATTAAGTGGCAGACCTTAATGGCCTTAATGGAACTAAGTTCAAACGACGGAATTTCGTCAATTGGACTTCACATATGGGATTGAAGTATCAAATTTAGCCTAGAAAGGTCTGGGGACGCCTTGGCCCATGCGCAGCCATAGGTGGCGGTTGGCCGCCCTAACTTGCCGAAAAATTCAACTATTTTCAAAAATTTCCAAATTTACAAGAATGAAGATCTCAATGAGTAGAGCAAGTTTTATACCTGTGGCCAAGTCTAATTTGGCCGGCAAAGGCTCCAAATTGACCCGAACCCTCTGGAAACCCTTGATTTGGGTAGTTATTGATTCGTCACCAAAACAAACTCCGATGCCTCATCCAAGGCTTGAAACTTACTCCTGGAGTTGAGAGAATTCTTTTGGTGGTGGTCATCGGTGGTGAAGCTCACCGGAGCCATCGGAAAAAGATTAAAGCAGCCAGAAAGGTCATGGGCTTTGTGGCTTTGAACTGGAAAAATGGGAAAGAAATTGGGAAATCTAACACTACAGGGATGTAGGGCTCATCAAGGGCTTTCTATGGACACCAAGAACACCCAAAACAGAGTTCATATGAAGAAGATATGAGCAGGTCAAGTTGGCAGGTCGAGTGGAGAAACCGGGTTTGGCCGGTTATCTCCTTCTCCCTTCCCTCATTTCCTTTCTTCCTCATTGGCCGGTTACATTCCTCATTTCTCTCCTTTCTCTTCTCTCCTTGTCATCCCAACCGTCTATCTCTCACTTCCATTTTCAATCTCAGCCACACATGTGGCTCATCCCATTACCCAGATTTTTTGGAGCCTTTTAAATGGTAAATTATCTATTTTGCGCTCCACTTCACTCATTAATAACTCCATTTCAAGAATGGTTTGTGCCTATGCGTTCGTGAGGTCGAGCTCTATCCAAATATGTCAAGAAACATGACAAAATATACGAGGATCAAATACGTCCTCGAAAAATTAGGTTTTGCCCCCTAGGGAATTTCCGTCAATTCCCTTGATTAAAATAAATAAAAACGTAAATTTAGGAATGGGTTGTCACAATTCTGTCACATCCCAGTCGCGACTCTGTCGTAGCACGATATTGTCTGTTTTGGGCCCCGGCCATGCCCTCACGGTTTTGTTTCTGGAAACTCACATGAGAACTTCTCAGAGGTCACCCATCATAAGATTGCTCTTACCCAAACTCGCTTAACTTCGGAATTCTGATGGAACCCGAAGCCAATGAGTTCCCAAAAGGCCTCGTGCTATATGGAGGTGGGCATGTACATATAAGGTACATAACCCCCTTTCCATTGGTAGATGTGGGATGTTACAATCCACCCCCCTTAGGGGCCCGACATCCTCGTCGGCACACTTTCACCACAAGGCAGAGTGGCTTTGATACCATTCTGTCACATCCCAGTCGCGACTCTGCCGTAGCACGATATTGTCCGCTTTGGGCCCCAGCCATGCCCTCACAGTTTTGTTTATGGAAACTCACATGAGAATTTCCCAAGGGTCACCCATCCTATGATTGCTCTTGCCTGAACTCGCTTAACTTCGAAGTTTCGATGGAACCCGAAGCCAGTGAGTTCCCAAAAGGTCTCGTGCTATATGGAGGTGGGCATGTACATATAAGGCACATCACCCCCTCTCCATTGGTCGATGTGGGATGTTACATGAAAGCTCCAAAAAAAGTAATAAAAAATAAAAACTTCTACTCCAAGCACACGATATGAAGCAGTAGACAATCAAGTGAAATCCATCCACGAAATAATTTGATATATGGACAACATCATTGTAATGAGGGTCTTAAAGTAACTCAAAATCTTGCCGTTTAAAAATAAAATAAAACATATAATTTTAATTAACAAAAAAAATAAAACAAAATTTTATCAACAAAAATATAAAATATAAAATTTGCCATTTAAAATCAATTACAAATTTATAAGTCAGTTGATTAACAACATTTGTGTATGCACTCAGAAATTCTACGTTGTGTGTTTGGTCTTTATGTAGAAACGGCCTTCAAGAGTTGACTAGTGCATATTGTTCATTTTTATCTAAATCAAATCAAAAGTATATATTACCATTTGAAACTCAAATCAGGCTAAATATAACGGCTTATATACATATAAAGCATGTGTTAGGAGGCCATAACAGCTATATATGTCAACCTACTCTCGAAGAAGAAATATGAATGTCGGATGAATACTGCTCAACTCATTGACCCAAGATTCAATACCATGCCACCACCTATAATCACCATAACTCTATTAATTAATATGTTCGACATATTATATGGGACAAGTTACTGCCAATAATATAATACGTGCACACATGCAAAGATGGAGTGTTGGTGTCAAAATTTGGACGGAGTCTAGATTGCATTTAACATGTATTTGTTCCGAGTGTTGTTTTCAGTTTTGGTGCTACGGAATGGCTCGAGAGAAAGAGAGAATAAACGTACCACCGTTAGAAGTTGTCAACAATTGATATTTGTGTTTGAGGGTGTGTGTGTAAAAATTGCGCGTAAATCTGGCTTCATAATTGAATGATTGTTTGGCTATCATTTGTCAAAGAAAATGTTCAAAGAAGAGATCTGATTATTCAATATATTTCTACTTCAGAGAAAACTGCAGATGCACTCACCAAGGGTTTCTAATCCGTCTATGTGCATCATTGACCAATTTAATCGAGTTACCTCAGTTGAGATAACGAGGGCAATTGATTCTCACATGTAGATTAACTAGTATTTAGATATCTATTGTGAGTTGTTAAGTTTAATTAAGAATTAGTCAGGATTAATTAGATTACTTTGTAATTAAGTATGCTTAGCTCAAGTATATAAATAGGTCTATCATAATTGATATTGTGTAAAACTCTCTCTTACAATACAAAAAAACTTTTTTGTGTAGTAAGGTTGTGAAGTAAAGACATTTATCTAGAAAAACAGTGGTTACGGGGATAAAGTTTTTGAGGCAGGCACACTTTCAATACCTTTCTTTTGAGAACCTAGATCTCGATTAGAGGTTGATCAATTAAAAGAGAAACAAGATTCTCCAGTTGGTGAGCACGAAGACAAGCACCCTACTCATCTCGTTGCGAGGAGCTTTTTAGCAAGCTCTTCCACTACCTTGGTAGGGAAATCAGAACAATGTCCGTTTCGAATTCAGGACTTCCTTTTAATTTGAAGCCCCTTTAAATTTGAATAAGGTCAGGACTAAGTGCTTCCTTATAAAACAAATTGGCTGGGACCTTCTTCTTCTTCATGAACAGTTCTTTGATCATTTGATCGGATATAGTTGATCAAATTAGAATAAGAGGTTTGAACTTGAGTTTGTGAGAAACTTAATTATCATTCCGCGTCCACAAGAAGAGAATAAGTAATAAATTTAACTTAACTCTCTTGATTTCATTAGGGACCGTTTGATAATTATTTTATTTTCAATTTTTTGCTTTCATTTTTCACTCTTTGAAAATTGAAAAGCTAAAAACGAAATGATTATCAAACGGAACTTTAGATAAATACAAACATTACGTGCTAGTTGTTTTATATTTTTACAATTTCTGTGTTCATACTACTTTGACATACTGTCTTCA
This sequence comes from Pyrus communis, assembly GCF_041283825.1. Classification (NCBI taxonomy): domain Eukaryota; kingdom Viridiplantae; phylum Streptophyta; class Magnoliopsida; order Rosales; family Rosaceae; genus Pyrus; species Pyrus communis. The sequence goes on from NC_142574.1 coordinate 3,538,492, forward strand.
AAGCCAATTTCAACTTTAATCATTGTATGTTTCCTTGTCTGTCATTTTTTGCCTAATATTTGTTAAATGAAGACTTTCTTGCCACAAAAAAGGAAAACACTGTTACGGATAATAATTCTAATGTGCATAACAACCCAATATCCAGAAGAAAATATATATAAAATTCAATAATGTCCTAATCAAATAAAATTATGCGTTGTAAAACGACCACTTGGCTTCACTGTATATTCAAAGATTGGGACATCCCTTCCTTACCCTTCCGTATTCCGGAATGCCTCTCACGAAAACGGAATGCTGGATTTTATTTTTTATTATTTTTTGAATAAGAGATATTATCGATATTAAATGAGAAGGAAAGAGTTTAGTTTCACAATAAATTAGTAATAATGTAGTACAAATTCATTTTTAATGAAAGTCGGACTCAAGACCTTCATTTACCAGTGAAGAAGAATACAACTAGACCATAATACTAAGATTATCTCCAATGGAGAGGGCTAAGGGTCCAAAAAACCAAAAAATGACTTGATATTTCAGAATACTCATCTCCAACCAATGACTGGACTATATTATGTGGATCCCATCATGCCATTATTTGGCCAAATGTAGCCCCTCTCTTGGTTTTTTTGTTGGAATTCAATTCCTCAGTTGCAATAATTAATTCAAATTCAACGATTATTTTTGAAACTATACAACGGTACTTTAATTAAATTATCAATAAGTTTAAAGTATAAACTTAAAAATAATAAATTATTGAGAAGAGCTATATTTAGTCCATCCGGTTGGAGATGATACATGAGTATGACTTAACGTTGTTCATTAAAATATAAGTTTTTGCAAGATTATAATTCTAGACAGAATTATGTTTAGCCATTTAGGTTGAAGATCGGCTAAGTGGCTGGAATATTGGATTTTTAAATTTTATAAAAGTAGAATGGACAATTTTATTAAAATATTAGTTAAAATAATAAAAAGTACAGTGAAGAGGTTGGACCGAATTTGAGGTGGCTAATGGTGTGGGCCCCCACATACTCAAGCCCAGGATTTGACTGAAAAACGGTCACGTCCCTTTTCACGTTATGAGCGCGAAGGCGTTTTGAGTCTGCGTCCGGGCAGCGGTCTGCACCGTTCGGGCAGCTCTCTCTCTCTGTCCGAGCTTTTTGCACTATCACTCCACTCCCTTTCTCTCTCTCTCTCTGTGCGCGCACGCTCACTCAAAAAAAGCGAAATTAGAAAAAGCATTAGAAAAAAACAGAGAGAGAGAGAACTATTAAGAAATAAGAATCCCACGCAACTGCTCAGAGGAGGTGGGAGAGAGAGAGAAAGAAAGAGCAAAAGGGGAAGCTAGGCGAAAATGGTAGCAGAGAAAGCGAATGAAATGGTTGAAAATTTGTGATTTTTTAACTGGTGGATTGCTTATGGTGGTGAGATCTTAGGGTTTTGAATTTGGTAGTGTGGGTGAATTTTGTGATTTGGGGAAGTGGGTAATGGTGGGTTTGTTGTTAGGGTGAGATTTGTGAGCTGGGATTTTGGTAATCTGAGTGAGTTGGGAGGGGGTTTCTGGGATGGTGTGTTTGGGGGTGAGACACCATTTGGATCTGAGACTTGTAAAAAGCAAGTGAGAGAGAGATGGAGAGAAAGGTTGGGAATTCAGTTTGTCTATGGTTCATCTTGGTGGCTCATCCACTATGGATGACAATGGTGCTTGCTAATATGGAAGGTCTGTAGTTGTTTGCTTTCTTCAGCTAGCTTTACTTATGCTGATCTTCCTTTTTCTCATTCTTTTTCCTACAGAATTTGTTATCTTTTTTAGTACAGAAAATTTAAATAAATTACTTTATTTTCTTGATACTATGAATTTTTGGAAATGGGTTACTGTTAGTGGAGTTTAGTATGCTCATTTAAACTTAGTTGCATACCTTGTACTGGGACTTGAAAGCCATTTATGAATCTTGAATATTGGAGTGTTTTCTTAAGCTTTTGATATGCTTAGAGAACTATTAAATGTAATGAAGTGGAAGCTGAACTTCAATGTGACAAAGCCTTGAAGAATCGTACTATTTTACGGCTTTTATCGGTGTTTCGGTTGTCACACTTGATTTTAAGTGCCATTATTTGATTTTCCAGTTGTGGCCTTATGATGTGTGATTTCTGTGTAAACCTCTATATATTTTGTAAGTGTTATGTGTCAATAAGACTTTGAGGGTAGTAGTTGCCTTCCATAGTTAATGAAGTGCTGTACCCACAGAACTTTATGATTGAAAACCTAAATTTAATCATTTGTTGTTTGTGATCAATTGTGGGGATCGCGTTTTGCTTTGTACTTCAAGTCCCACAAATTCCAGAAACTTGTATCTTTATGGATTGTATTTACTGCTTTAAGTTCTCCAGCAATCTGTTTTTTTATGCATAATGGTTTTATATTTCTTTCTGGATATTCTAGAATGGTGTGCTCTTTAAAATTCAAACTTTGTGGTCTGATATGTTAAGCCGTTCTAGTGTATTTATGGCTTATGATGAGCAACTAATTAGTTTTCTTGTTTTCGCAAACAGGTGATGCCTTGCATACTCTAAGGACCAACTTGGAGGACCCCAACAATGTCCTGCAAAGTTGGGATCCTACTCTTGTGAACCCTTGTACGTGGTTTCATGTTACATGCAACAATGACAATAGCGTCATAAGAGTGTACGCTTTCTCGCTCCTGACATCTTTAAAGAACATGCTCTTGCATCACTCCATTTGGGAAGAATAATCTTCATGATGCTTTGTTTTATGTGTAATCTCAGTGATCTTGGAAATGCAGCCTTGTCTGGTCAACTTGTTCCACAGCTTGGCCTTCTCAAGAATTTACAATATTTGTAAGTTACTTGGGAGTTTAATTATACGCTGTTGCTTTCATTCTTTTTCTAAGTATTGTTTGTCCTAGTGGAGTTATTTGTTTGTCCCAGTGGATTTATACTCAATTCCATTTGCTTTCATACATTGTCATTTGATTTTTATGCATATGAAAGAACGTAGTTATTAGCTTAGCACATGGTGTAACCTAGGCCATGGTGATCAGGTTGTTGGGGGCACAATATTCTCTCCATTTCGAAGATCTTTCATTGAGTTACTTCACTGGCAGCCCTAATACATGGAATTGGGGACATGGTTGTCAGATTGGTTGGAAAAATTGATGTGCAAATAAATTGAATTCCTGGAATAAATACACTTTGGTCATATAAACAGAAATCAAGCACTATGATGGTGAAGAACTTAGTCTGCACTTTGAATCTTTTCTACTTTAGTTAGATATACTGGTATCTACTTAATGGAAGGACGTAAAGTTATGAGAATTTTAGAAATCTTAATGGCAAGTAGTAGACCCTTAAACCTTGACTACTAAGGTTGGTGGTGAGTTGGGGCTTACTTTAAAGAAAAAGGTGGCACTGTGTTGGGATAGGTCTTCATTTAGATTTTTTTTATAAAAGAAAAGTTAAACAAAATAAGGTTTCCTAATTTATTGCAAATTGTTCTACTCAATTTTGAAAGTATCTTTAAAAATAACATTTAGACTTGTTATACATTTTATGCCGTGGTGAAACCATATGATGCTTGATAGGTAGACAAACTTATGGAGGACAGCTTGTTGATAGTATAAATCAAGATGATTGCATAATGCATGGGGTAATGTAAATAGCTAACCATTTCAGAGTCAGTTGACACGGGCGGGGGAAGTAAGTGCAAGATTTTTTATCTGCCAACCGTATCTTGCCCAGTTAGCAGGATAACGTATGTGGTTGCATTCATCATTTGCAGAATCACACTTATAATCCTAATGAGCACTCGTGTTGTCTATTTTAAATGAGGTTTTTCTATCACTACTGGAACTTATGTCTTTTATACCCGGATGAAAACTAAACCAAACCAGATAGTGACATGAACTACTAAATATATGGAAAACTAAACCAAACCAGATAGTGTCTTTGAAAGTTCTTTGTCGATACAGTTCTGGTAGCTCTCCATTTCTGAACAATGAGATGTGGCTGCATGTAGAGATCTTTCCCTTATTGGCAGTCAAGTTTATTCAGTTTACAGTATTTAAGTGTCACATGAGTATTTGTGGGAATATTCTCAAAATTTTCATCTCACATTCATTCAGTGTTTGCGTAATTGTTAACCGGTTTTTTAGCTGCTTCTCATCCAGATCATAAATATTGTCTACCAGTAGATGTGTTCTTTGATATTAAACTAGTTTCAGTGATAGCTAACTTGTTACAGCAGATAAAATTTGCTTTGAGATGTTGTTTGCAGTTGAGCCATGGGGGAAAGCCATATAGTAATAACATCTTTTGTATGCCCAGACCCTGAGAATGTTGGGTTTTTTTGGCAGATTAACTGGAAATCGCTAATCAATACTATCTAGCATTGTTTTTTTATTTTTATTTTTTATTTATTTTTATTTTTTATTTTTTTTTATTTTTTTTGTGATATACACACTTTGAGATCACATTCTAGATTTTTCATATCATTTGTTTGCCTGAACCATTTGATAGTATTGCACAGTTTTTCCTGAACTATCTATTAAACTTATATGTTTTTTTCCCTTTATGATAGGGAGCTCTACAGTAATAACATGAGTGGACCAATTCCTAGTGAACTGGGGAACCTAACCAGCTTGGTGAGCTTGGATCTTTATTTGAATAGTTTTTCAGGTCTAATCCCAGGCACCTTGGGCAAGCTGTCAAAACTGCGATTCCTGTGCGTATACTTATCTTTTACCTTATTTCTTTAATGCCCATGTTATAAACATAAGTACCATGTCATGCGTGGGATTTTTGGTTAGTCATCTAAAGCCTCAGGACCTAACAAAGATAGTGAAAAAGAAACTGCGAACTGCAGTATTCTGTACATTTTTTTAGTATAAAAGTAAAATTAGGATTTCGGGTTCTGTGAGCATAGAACGCCGCTGGGATGTTGATGGCATAAACGAGCATAGAAAACATATATCAAATCGGGTGGTGGTATAAAATCACCATTAATTATATTAATTTTTTTTTTTGAGAAGAAACTATAACAGTTTATTAAAAAAGAAAAGTGTAATACACAGAAGTGGATAAGAAATCCACCAAGAACAGAACAAGAAAATCTCTCCAGAGGATCAGATTACAAGTAGGACAACCTCAACCAAAATCATTTTACCACTGCTAACATATCCCACAGTATGTGAGAAAGAGAGTAATTCTTAAATTCATTTGAAACTGAAGCCCATAATGCTGCCCAATATCTTACTCTTCCCCACAGATCTGCTACCCCCACACCAGTATAATCGTCAAAAATTCTTTTGTTACGCTCCAACCAAATGTTCCAAAAAACTGCCGACACCAGACAACCCCACAAAGCTTTAGCTTTCCTCCCAATTCCTAGAGCCTCAAAATTAGTGCTTAAAAGCTCAAAACAACCCTTTGGGATGACCCAACTTACTCTAACCTCCTGAAACAATTTCCACCACAGTTGAATCGTGTAAGAACAATGAAGAAAAATGTGGTTAACACTTTCCTCCATTGCTTTACACAAACTGCACCAATGGGGAGAGATGCAAATAAAAGGACTTCTCCTTTGAATTTGATCACAAGTGTTGAGCCTCCCAATAGCCACTAGCCACACAAGAACTTTGACCTTCGGAGGAACTTTTGATTTCCAAATCTGAGAAGAGGGTGGAAAATGTTGCACAATCCCATTGTTGCTCAAGAAAGAGCGATAGGATTTGCAGGTGAACAATCCTGATAATTCCAGTTTCCACCTTCTATCATCCGCTCTTGATTGAGACAAGCGAACATTTTCCACTTTCTGTAATAATCTAGCCGCCTCTTCTATCTCCACCTCGTTCAAATTTCTCCTGAAATCAAAATTCCAGCTCAAAGAATTGATAGAAAGATCCACAAAACTTGCGATGTTCTGGTTGTGCATTCTCGATAGCAAGAATAATCTAGGAAATTGTTCTTTCAATGGTCCCCCTTCCAACCAAACATCCTCCCAACACCTCACCCTCTCCCCATTGCCCACCTTAAACTTGCAACATTGTAGAAATGATTGGAGACCACACGAAATATCTTTCCAGGGGCTTCGACTTGAACCCCGCACTGGAGGGTTTGCATTCCACCCATTATCCTGCAGCCCATACTTGCTTCTTATCACCTTGTGCCAGAGAGAATTTGGTTCCTTTGGGAATCTCCACAACCACTTAGCCAATAACGCTTCATTCTGATTCCTCAAATTCCCTACTCCTAAACCCCCTTCCTCCTTACTTTTAATAACTCTCTCCCATTTCACCAGGTGGTTTTTCTTTCCTTCCTCCACCCCCTCCCAAAGAAATCCTTTCATTAGTTTTTCTAGGCGTCCAATCACCCCGCAAGGAATTTTGAACAAGGACATGTAGTAGATTGGCAAGCTTCCCAAAACAGATTGAATCAAAGTTAATCTGCCTCCTCTGGATAAGAAGGCCTTCTTCCAATTTTGAAGTCTTTTTTCCATTTTTTCTACCACTGGATCCCAAAACGTAAGTGCTCTTGGCCTACCCTCAAGAGGGAGACCCAAATACTTTATTGGCCATCTACCCACCTCACAACCCCAAGAATCTGCCAACCTTTTTAATTTCTCACAATCTGAGTTTATTCCAGCCAAAGAACACTTTGCTTTGTTGATTTTCAACCCTGAAACAGTACAAAATAAATTGAGCACCTCTAATAAACTGTTCCAAACTTCCTCATCATCCGCCAAGAAGAAAATAGTATCATCAGCAAATTGAAGATGAGAGATCTCCACCCTTTCTTGCCCAATGCCTAAACCTTTGATTAGCTGATTTTCTTGAGCCTTCTCCATTAATCTACTCAAGACGTCCACTACTAAGGTAAAAAGAAAAGGTGACAGTGGGTCGCCTTGTCTCAATCCTCTTGAAGCATGAAATTTTCCCCTAGGCCTCCCATTGATCAAAACGGAGAAATTTGCAGAATTTAGACATCCCTGCACCCATTTTCTCCATCTAATGCCAAAGCCTTTTCTTTGTAAAACTTCGTCTAAAAATCTCCACTCGACATGATCATAAGCCTTTTCAAAATCAATTTTAAACACCAATCCCTCCTCTTTCTTCTGCCTCACCTCTTCTACCACCTCATTTGCAATAAGGACAGCATCCAAAATTTGTCGGCCTTTAACAAAGGCTCCTTGATGTGGAGAGATTGTGCTGCCCATAACCTCCCTTAATCTTGAAGCTAGGGTTTTCGCCACAATTTTGTATAAACCAGTAACTAGGCTTATTGGCCTATAGTCCGTCACTTTCAAAGAATCTGACTTTTTCGGAATTAGACAAATAAATGTTTCATTTGTCACCGCATTTATTATTCCGGTCTCAAAGAACTCCTCCATGACCTTCAAAATATCCACTTTCAAGAAATCCCAACAGTGTTGAAACATTTGCAAGGAATAACTATCTGGTCCTGGCGATTTATCCCTTCCACAATCAAAGACTGCTCTTTGTACTTCCGATTCCTCAAAAGGCCTCTCAAGCCAAGCTGCCTCAGATTCACTTATTGAGGCCCAATTGATGCCTTCCAAGCCCCAACATACCTCTTCGTTACTACTAAACAGGGACTTGAAGAAGTTAACGATATGTTTTTCTATCTCTTCTGCATCCTCTACCACTCCCCTATCATCCACTTCCAACCTTTCTATATAGTTTCTCTTCCTTCTTCCACTTGCTATTCTATGGAAAAATTTAGTATTACCATCCCCTTCTTTAGCCCATTCCACTTTACCTCTCTGTCTCCACTTCACTTCTTCCTTATAAGCTAGATCTTCCACAAGGAAAAGTAACTCTTCCTTCTTTCTTTTAGCAGCAACATCTAGCCCTTCCAACCCTTCTCTCCTATCTAAATCCTCTATGCTAGCTTCAGCATCCTTAATTTGTTTCTCAACATCACCAAAACTTTCCTTACTCCAACTTTGCAACTTTCTTTTGATAGCTTTTAACTTGTACGAAAATTTATAACCTTCCCAACCCTCCACCTGCTCAGATTGCCACCATTGTTTGAACTTGTTCCTGAAATCTGGGTGCTGTAGCCACATGTTTTCAAATCTGAAAGGACTTGGCCCCCATTTCACCTTGTTAGTATCTAGTTGGATTGGACAATGGTCAGAAGTGACCCTTGCCAAAGCCATTTGTCTTACCTCTGGAAAAATCTCTTCACAGCCTACCGAGATCAAAAATCTGTCTAACCTCCGACACACAGGTTCTTCTCTGAAGTTTGACCAAGTAAATTGAGCATTGAGCAACTCCAAATCCTTGAGTTCTGTATCTTGGATGAAATCATTAAAATTCCTCATGCTTGTAGTCATTCTTCCCCCATTTGATTTCTCATTTACAAATCTCACCACGTTAAAATCTCCTCCTACACACCATCTTGGTCCGCAAATACCGTAAAGGCCAGCCATTTCTTCCCAGAACTCCTTTCGCTCTCTATTTTTGCAGGGACCATAGACACCAGATAACCACCAATCCAACCCATTGAGGGCTTTAATTTTTATGGAGACAGAGAAACCTCCAACCAAAGATTCAATAACCGAGATGTGTTTGGTGTTCCAAATCACAGCTATACCCCCAGATCTTCCTTGAGCAGGGGCGTAAATCCACTCTTTAAATCTGCTTCCCCAAACACTGTCCACAATCGATCTGTCAATTGATTCTTTCTTTGTTTCTTGTAAGATAATAATATCGGGCTTTAATCGCCTGAATTGCTGTTTCAAAATCAACCTCTTCTGCCTACTTCCCAATCCTCTAACATTCCAGCTAATTATCTTCATTAAATCTGACAATGCCCCCTTGAATTTTCTTTTCTGCCTTGTTTCCACCCACAGGCTTGCTAGCAATGACTTTCCCAGTATTCCTCTCAAGAAATAAAGACCTTTTCAGTGGCACCAAAGAAACTTTCATATTTGACATGAATTTGGTAGTTCGAGTTTGTGCTTCACGTTTGACTGATACCCTAGCCGACCTTTTCCTTCTGCTGTACTTTAACAGTTTCTTGTTTTTTCCAGTATCTTTGTATTCAACTTGTTCCACAGTGTCTAAATTTGCTATATGATGCGACTGAGAAGGTACCTCATCCAACGTCGTCCTTGTTTCCATTGTTGTATCAGTGAAGAGATTGTGAAACACATCGTTAAAGCGATCAAAAACATCGAAGGTTTCTTTTTCGTCTTGTGAAGAATCACCAAACTCCTCCTCTGAAACTGATGATTGTGACATGTATTCGTCTTCACCAAAATCTGATAATTGAGAATAATCCAGACCAAAATCCTCTGTCAACCTCATCCTTTGTTCCGATGATTCCTCTTCAATCAACCTGCCCGATGGCCTAATTGGAACATCATCGACATCACTTTCCTTTTCATCCATCTGTTCACAATCATTAATTAAGAAGGTGAGATTGGGAGATTGAATTTCCTTCAATTTAGGCCTCTCAAAAGGAGTCAGATAAGATCCGAACTCGTTTGGAAGAACAAGCTTCAAACTTTTTCCACAAATATCAGAATCGCCAAATCTCCCAAGGAAATTCAAATTGAAACACATTGGAGTTTTACTTGAAACACCCTTGTGATGAGCTTTCATAGCCGAAGAATATTGAGAATTGTTCACTGTTGAATACATTGAAGTGCTGCTTCCTCTTGTCAACCAACCACCGCCACCAACTGTCCCACATAACTCCAAGCCCTTGCCTACATCCGAAAAGACCACTTCTTTCTGACTTCCTTTCTCTAATGAATTATTAAAAAAATCCCCCGCAACTGCCTTTTCTGATCCTTCTGTGACATCCACCACTTCTGTCATTTCCACCGCTCCTGTTAGTTTTCCTACTCTCTGTTGTTCACCTTGCTTTCTTACAGAAAAAGTAGAGTCATTAATTACAGGCTTCTCAACCCGCACACTCTCTGTCACGTGCATGCTTTCTCCTTGCTTTCTTTCAAAACCAACAGTGACAGGGCATTCAAAATCTCCAATCTGAAAACAGACACGTGTCCCTGAAATAGGGGCAGTCTGTTGAAAATCTGCTTTCGCCGGAGGGATAATTCCGGTGATCCTTTGTAACTTCGATTCAGTCTTCAAAGAGCCATTTGATATTGTGGTTACTCCACAATCTGCAGCCGAAAGATTAGGTCTCTTTGCTGGCGAAAGTTGACGTATTTTTACCCTGAATATTGATTCTCCATCTACCACATTTACGAACTCTGGAATAAAGCCAATGTTGTGCTTGTGCTGTTTTGTTAGACTAGCATAAATTATTTATTTGTTGTCTATTAATGTTTCAAATGAGGGATGTTCTTTGATTGACTGTAAATCTTACCGTGTATTTTCTTGAAATCCTTTGTGCATGGATAGCCGGCTTAACAACAACAGCTTGGCGGGTCCGATTCCCATGTCTTTGACTAATATCTCTTCACTTCAAGTACTGTGAGTGCCAATCTGATCCCAGTCTCTCTCAGACATCACATCTCATGTTTAGTATTGTTCGTTGCAAGATTCTATGCTCTGATATTGCTTTCAAAATGCAGGGATCTATCAAATAATCGTCTCTCAGGAGTAGTTCCAGACAATGGCTCCTTTTCTTTATTCACTCCCATAAGGTTTCTTGTTAATATACAAACTTGGTTTTCTGACTCTGTTTTTTATGATTTCTGAATGACTGTTCTCTCCCATTTGCAGTTTTGCTAACAACATGGATCTGTGTGGCCCAGTAACTGGTCGCCCCTGCCCAGGATCTCCTCCATTTTCACCTCCCCCACCTTTTGTCCCACCACCGCCAATTTCAACACCAGGTAATTGATCTTCCTGTTATTGACTATTAAATTTCAGGGGTTTAGGTGATGCGTGTAGCGTGTTTTCATCCTGAAGCTACATAGCATGTCTTTGCCTAAAGGCACAACCTGGTCCTGGACTCGAATGTTTTAAGTTTTAACATCTATATGTAACTTGGTCATTGTTGTTAATTTCACTTGCAAGGAGTTATCAGTTATGTTTATAGCAGTCGCAGTTCTATACATTACTTGAAAAGTATTTTTCATTTTCCTTTTGTTGTACAATTTTTTTTCTCTCTCTATATTTTCCCCTGGTTAAAATGCGATTGCTGACCTGTGGGAGGCTTTATTGCATTCATCTCTGCAAAGGCAGGCATTGCATCTTTAGTTGGTAGATTTCTTCATTTTACTTCTGGTCTTGTCATTTCAGGCTTCCAGAGTTTGGATCAACTGCACTATCTTTCTAAATTATATTTATTTAGTGAAGTATTCGCATGTAACCTTTTTATTGGGCTATAAAACTGTGTGTAGCTGGTGTCTAATCTTTATTTCATCACATATCAGGAGGTAATGGTGCCACTGGGGCTATTGCTGGTGGAGTTGCCGCTGGTGCTGCTTTACTATTTGCTGCCCCTGCAATTGCATTTGCATGGTGGCGCCGGAGGAAGCCGCAAGAATTTTTCTTTGATGTACCTGGTTAGTAATTTAACTGAAATATGAATCACTTTCAGTTCAATAGTTTGTTTAAAAGCATACCATCATCTCTTGCAGCGGAGGAGGATCCTGAAGTACATCTTGGGCAGCTCAAGAGGTTTTCTTTGCGAGAATTACAAGTTGCAACGGATAGTTTTAGCAACAAAAACATTCTGGGGAGAGGTGGATTTGGTAAGGTCTACAAGGGGCGCCTTGCAGATGGTTCGCTAGTCGCTGTGAAAAGACTGAAAGAAGAGCGCACCCCTGGTGGGGAGTTGCAGTTTCAAACTGAAGTAGAGATGATCAGCATGGCTGTGCATCGAAATCTTCTTCGGTTACGTGGGTTCTGTATGACACCAACTGAACGGTTACTTGTCTATCCTTACATGGCTAACGGGAGTGTTGCCTCATGTTTAAGAGGTATAGCTTCATTGCATTTTAGAACACTTTTATGAAGATACTCTATCTTGGAAGTTTTCTTCGTCTCACTCAATGTGCTGTTTATTCAATTATAACTAAAAAACGCTAACACTGGTTTCCACTTTCTTATTAGTTACTTAATGCTTATTGTCCCATTATATGTTCTTGTTATATTCATGCCTTTATTTATACATTAATCCAGAACGCCCGCCAAACCAACCACCTCTTGATTGGCCAACTCGGAAGCGAATTGCACTGGGATCTGCAAGGGGTCTTTCTTATTTGCATGATCACTGTGACCCGAAGATTATTCACCGTGATGTGAAAGCTGCAAACATTTTGCTGGATGAGGAGTTTGAGGCTGTTGTTGGAGACTTTGGGTTGGCTAAACTTATGGACTACAAAGACACCCACGTCACTACTGCAGTACGTGGCACAATTGGACATATAGCTCCAGAGTACCTGTCTACCGGGAAGTCATCTGAGAAAACTGATGTTTTTGGCTATGGTATCATGCTTCTGGAGCTTATTACTGGTCAGAGGGCTTTTGATCTTGCTCGCCTTGCAAATGATGATGATGTCATGTTGCTTGATTGGGTATTTTTCTGTTCCATTGTTACTCATTTTTGTGAAATCAATTTGCTTCTGCCATTTTTGCTGTGATCCCGGCCGCGGTTGGACATTTTCTTGGACTGTAGCTGTGAACTTGCGTTGTAGCTTTTTATCCCTTGTATAAAACCTGTAGAAACCAACAAGCTGTTTTCTTGATAATGATATCCAATCTTAGAATGGAGGTAAGTGCTATTGAGAGAGGATCAGCCTAGGTAGGGTAGGAATGCGTAATGGACTTTGCTTACGTATACTAATAAAATATGGATATTGAGACACCGTAAATGTAAATTAACAAGGTGAAGATTCTTTTAGAAGTTTTTGTTTATTTGCTCCTATCTGCTGTAGACACTTGTAATTATAAACAATCCGCTTAGTGGTTGTATGGCTAAAATTTCTAGCTCGTCTCAAGAAACTCTCGAGAATTGCAGTCTGACTAGTTTTCTGTATATTCGTTGCCTAAATTCAATACCCGGTGTCATATTTGGTATATGTTGAGTCAGATGACAAAAGATTTGTATTTGCTTTCTGGTGTCATATTTTTCCCCATTCATGTGCATGCCTTGCACAACTTGTCCTCTTTTGATTAAAAAGAGGAGTTATCAACAATCTCGTGTGTGGGGTTTCTCTGCATTCGTAACAGAGTAAAATACGAAATTTCTACAACATCTAACAGAGCTGAGTGCTTTTCCAGGTGAAAGGACTACTGAAGGAGAAAAAGCTAGAAATGCTGGTTGATCCTGATCTCCAGAGTAATTATGTAGAAGCTGAGGTAGAGCAGCTAATTCAAGTTGCACTGCTCTGCACACAAGGCTCCCCAATGGACCGGCCTAAGATGTCGGAAGTTGTAAGGATGCTTGAAGGTGATGGCTTGGCAGAAAGATGGGATGAGTGGCAAAAGGTCGAAGTGCTTCGCCAAGAAGTGGAGTTAGCTCCTCACCCGAATTCAGATTGGATTGTTGACTCAACAGAAAATTTGCATGCAGTTGAGTTATCCGGTCCAAGGTGACCTTGGTGTGGTAGACGCGAAAAAAGATGGGAGGTGAGGAATTATTTTCTACTTAATTTTTTAACCTACAATTTTTCGTTTCCTTTCTGAATGACGATATCCTGATTAATGTATCTTATAAGTCCATTCTGCATTTTATTCATTACACTTGTGCATATGAGTTGCTTTAGTAAGATGCAATTTGTATCATCTGCTGCAGTGTGACAAAGCCCTCCATTTTTTATATAAGAAAGCTGTGGCAGTCATAATCTTTATGCTCTCCATACTTATTTGCGGTCCAGTCGTTTTTGTATCTTATCCGTTTATACGCTGGCAGTCTCATCTCGGAATGAGGTCGAGTCCCGTAGTTGGAGCTGAATTTTTCTTTGGATTAATTTACTGGTTTGCTCGTTCATGTCATATAGGCCATATTCTGAAGAACAACTTACATGAAATAACTTACATGGAACAGGTTTAGCCGTCCCGTGGCATCTTTATCCAATAATGTATTGTCATGTGAAGAGCAATTTGCACGGGGTAATGCATTATTAGATAAGGGGCGTCACGTGACAGTGAACGCGGGGCGGCAAAGAGTTGTACTTGACCTTGTAAGCTTTTGCGGGAAAGTGGTGGTATAAATACATCACAAGAGTTGCTGCGTTATTTGTACAGAACGGGCTTTGGGGCTCTTTAGTGGCCGACTGGCCATAGTGGATGGGCTGACCATCCATTAACGGTTACCCACAAATTTTTATAATTTTTTTTTATGGGGATTTTAATGAAAAACTTTCGGTACTGTTTATTTTAACGAAAAATAATTTTTTTTACATTAAAAATTTAATCATGGTATTATTCACTTTACCGTTTATTTTGTCCGTTAAAACTTAAAGTTTTCAAGTCATTTTCATTAGGTTTTTTTTATTTTTATTTATTTATTTATAGAGATGGTTCATGAATTTTCGACCTAATTTACAATTAGTTTATGAATTAAAAATTCATTAATCGAGGCTTAAGAGTATGGACTTGGATCCTCCCCTGAGCCCAAGGAGAGGATCCTCCTGATCAAATGACTTGGGCAATTGGATGAAAATTCAACGGCTACAAATAGAGAGGTTTCTTTAAGGTTATAATAATTGTAACCGTTGGATTTTTATCCAAGACCTCAAGTCCTTTGGTCAGGAGGATTTTCTCTTTGGGCTCAGGAAATGATCCAAATCCTATGAGTATAATAGAAGTGCACTAGTGAAGAAGTGACACGTGTAAGAAAATGATTCGTGTTATTTGAAAAAGTGAAAAGATGCAAATGCAACTCCGCTTCGAACGTTGAAACAAATGAAAATTAGAAATTGATTCAATTTAAAGACCGCAAAATGTAATATAAAAAAATATATTAAGACCTCAGAGTACACTTAAAATCACCTCAACAAGTCAAGACTAAAACTAATTTTGGGGGATGACCACAAAAAATCTTTATTTCTCCTAGTTGGAATCCATGAAAAGCAAAAACAACGGAAGAAATTTTATTTATTTATTTTTTTTTTTTTCAAGTATCCCTTTAATTGTACAATAATATTTGACATTTCATCCCATAATTCGGACACACTAAACAAATCTCTCCCCAATCTAAGGGTATTTTGTAAGGAAAGAGATCCTCTCCGGATCTATTCCACCAAGATCACCGGATCAAGTGAAGGTCTTTGAAATTTCATTCAACGGTCAAAAATTATTATAATTTTTAAAGATCAAAACAGGTAGGCTTTTGAATGAAATTTCAAAATTGCGGATCACTTGATCCAGTAGCTTTAATGGAAGAGATCCAAAGAGGATCTCTTTCCATTTTGTAAATGAGCGGTGGGCTCAAATCAGCCCCCAGGCACATGAATAATTACTTTGGTGGAGACCACGACTTGATGGTACGGTGAAAAGATGATGGAGCACATCGCAGAATACGGCTTTCCGTGCACCCGAAAATTAACGCACATAATTTGTTGCCCCGTCGGCATCCAAGGGCTGAAGACTTCCAATCTATCTTCGAAAGGTTCCTGTCTTAAATTTTGTACGCCGTGCTATTTAATTTGGTTGTTGTAGTAAAAATTTTCTAGTAATTTAATTAGCCCTCTATGATTGGAGACTGAAAACATTAATCCGCTACTCCTCTGAAAAAATAATTATATTTTTTAGGATATATTGGATACTTATTAGTGAATACATTTTAATTTTGTTGAATTATAAATTAACACATATTTTATTGTTCTAAAAAACAACGAACATATCATTAATTTTTTTGGGCATTAAAAGAAAGAAACACGTAGCATTTTTACTAGTCCAAATTAGAAAGTAGATCAAACCAAAATGTAAATACATGGAATACTCTCTAATGAGTACTAAGTAGTATCCTATTGTTTATGGCTAAAATTATGTCCAGAGCTTTTAGCAACCCTTGGAAATGGCCTAACATAAATGCCCCTCACATGTTAGGGGGTTTTATTTACTTAGGAGATATATACATATACTTTTTAGCTTGTCGCCTATTCTATTTATTATTTTTAACAGCGAGATTCAAATTGAATAAATCAAATGATAGCAACATGTTATATTAAAGGTTAAAAAGGATACTTTTACTTAACTAAATCACTAATCCGTAATAAAGAGTGTATTTTTATTCACCACTTTCAAATGATAATACTGCTCATCACTCTACTTGCTACCACGTAATGAGTTTAAAGTTTAAAATTTATATTTAAATTCAACGTAAATAAGTAAAATGACGAGCAAAATTATTCCCCGTAATAAATAGTCAATTACTCCCTTGTTTCAAAAATGACGTAGCAGCAAAAAGGCCTTCAAAATTGCCTCAAATTCATGTAAAAACTCCCCATACATACATATATATACTCATACGTACGGTTTTACAGATTACAGTGATTACACCATAACCAAAATCAAAAGCAAATTTGGAGTTATAAATTCAGCTTAATGTCACCCAAATCAAGCTCCGCCGCAATCTCCTCCAGCTGCTTCTTCACGCTCAAGTCAATAAGCTTCGACCCCGACTGCCCGTACCTCACCGTGAACCCCGCCACCAGGCTCGGATCAATCTCCGTCTTGATCCTCACGTTCTTCGCCCCCGTCAGCTTCTGCACCTGCTTCGCTATCTGCGCCAAGTGCTGCGACTCCAGCTTCACCACCGAGCTCACGATCGCCAGCTCCGTGTCCGTTATCTTGTTGTACACCACCTCGAACTCCTTCACGATGTCCTTTATCAGGTCGATCCGCTTCGCGTCCACCAGGATGTTGAGGAAGTTGATCGTGTGCGGCTGCAGCGCCGACGACTTGGCGATGTCGTCCAGCACCTGCCGCTTCTTCTCCAGGCCGATGGTCGGGTTGATGAAGAAGTCGAACACCGACGGCTCGCCGAAGAACTTCTCGATCTTTTCCACGTCGCCGCTGGTGGTTTCAAGGGTGTTGTTCGAGTTCGCCACGTCGGCTAGCGCAGAGGCGTAGCTGGCGGCGGCAGAGGCGTTCATGCGGGCGCCGAGGGAGCCGGAGCCGTTGCGGCGGGCGGTGAGGGCTGAGGAGGAGAGTTTGAGGGGGAGGGGGGAGAAGGTGGAGGAGAAGGAGAAGGAGAGGGTGGTGGTCCGCGGAGTGAGGGCGGAGGAGAGTGGTGGGGATGGGGTTTTGGATTGGAGAGAGATTGTGGTGTGTTGGAGGGCGGCCATTGGTGGAAATTGGGTGGCTCTCTCTCTCTCTCTCTCTCTCTCTCTCTCTTCTTTTATTTTTTCTGATGATTTGTTAGAAACGATTTGGAAATGGAAAGAAGTGGGTTGGACCTTTTGGAGATGATATGAGGGATGGATGGACGGTTGGGATGGTGGAGAAGGAGAGGGATTGACGGTTGATAATTGAATGAGCTTTTATCCTGAATTTGGAGTTCATAGCCACTTACATATTGAGGGGATAAATGATTTGACGCGTGGCTGTCCTTTATAGGCTAGCCAATATTTTCTATACTTTGTCGGAGAAACTCTTCCTCATTAACAAGTTAAATTTAATTGCTAGTTGTCCAAAAAAAAAAAAAATTTAATTTCTAGTTGTTAGGAAGTGTTTTTAAAATAATCAAATCCGCTTTTAGATTACCTAAAATGTTAAAAGTGTTTTAATATAAAAAGTTAGAAGTGTTTTTAAACAATTTTACAGAAAAGACACTTATTATGTATTTCTTTCATAAGTCATTTATAGTGTTTATCAAAGCATCACTTGCATTTTTATTAAAATATTGTTGTGCTTTTACTAGAAGCTGAAGTGCTTTTGAGCATAAGTGTTTGTTAGAGAAGTATTCTTAATGGGTCTACCACAAATTGTCAATGTATCATGCGTTGTTATATTCTAATTTCTATCTAATTTTTTTTATCCGCTTGATAACTATATTCTTTTTTAGGAAAAAGGGAAATGAAGAAGGGTGGTAGGAGTGAAGGGAAGCAACAAAGAAGAATGAATGAAAACAAAATCATGAAGTGAAAAGAACTTCAATATAATTTTTAGGTTTTTGGTCTTTTGGGTTTCTTTTGTGTGCATTTTTCTACTCTGTCATGTCTCTCATTCTCGAATGTACTTCTTCTTTCTTTCTAAAACAAGAATAAAAGGTGAAAATAAGAGACGAAATAATTATCAAACGAGACCTTAATAAAAACTTTTGCATTCGTTTTCCTGCTACTGATCATGTTTTTTAAAATAATTTAAATCTTAATAGGTATATGTGTGCAAAAATAAATCTAACAAAATTAGGAAATTTAAAAGCCGCTCGTATATGCAAATATGGGTTGGGGTAGTTGACGAACCTCATAAGTTCACAATCACAATTATATTTTGGTAAATGGTTTGCCGTTGTTTTGCACTCAAAGTTCAAATTTTCCTTATCAAGGCATAGAGTAAATAACATTTCATGAACTATAATATGTGTGTGTAGTCATTTCGAGCAGCAAACCAAGTGGTACATTGCTATCCCAATTGTCACCAAGACTACATACCATGAATTCTTGACCATGAACACCTCCACAGAATCAAAAACTCAAAACTCACCCAATAAACTTACACAAACAAAACTATACAAATAACTCTGAAAACACCCTATAACAAAAGTTCGAGTGACGGTATAAACCATATCCCCTAACCAGCAAGATCTGAGAAAGAAAGATTGATCCGACGAGTCAAACAGAAACTACTCAACCTCAGCGTCCTTGGGAAGGGAACGGATTATCTGTAGCAGACTGAGCAAGAGATCCGACATTTGAATTTTGTGATGTGAATAAGTTTGGGTACGAGAAGTATGGGTCGTCATCCATTGAAGACAATCTCTGAGGCTGATGACGAACAGGCTCGCGTTCATAAGCATGATCATTGGGAAGCGTGGAATCAAAACCAGCATTAAGAGGTTCCATAGTGATGGACGAAGCATTTGATATCTCGGATCCCTGGCCATATAAATAGATTTGATGGGGTACGGGAGAATTCATAACACCATCAGAACCACCACTGGGGATATGATGATCGAAGTCTGGTTTTTCTCTAGCATCCGACTGATTAGAAACGTCTTCATGAAATGGGTTTTCACTTTCAGACCTATTTTCAGAGGCTTCTTCGCTGTTTTTCTTGGTAATCTCGTTGGTTTTAACCTGTGCAAGACTAGCTGCTGAGCGAGCAGCTGTCGCTGCACGTTCTGCAGAGTCCGCAGCAGCTTGAGTAGCCGACTGATCAGGAATGTCTACATGAAATGGGTTTTCACTTTCAGACCAATTTTCAGGGACTACTTCGCTGTTTTTCTTGGTAATCTCGTTGATTCTGACCTGTGCAAGACTAGCTGCTGAGCGAGCAGCTGTCGCTGCACGTTCTGCAGAGTCCGCAGCAGCCTGAGCAGCAGCTAACACATCCTGCAAATCAACATTGACCTCACTTCTTGTTCTTGTTCTTGATAGAGAGGGTGGTGGATTGCTTTGTCTTGTAGGAAATGATGCAGAAGAAAGTGAAGGGGCAGAAATAAATGGCAAAAACTGCTTATCTTCCACACCGCCAACCGAGAGATGAGACTGTTCCTGATTGTTAGCTACTGATCCTTCTTCCATCACTTCTCCGGACTCAAAGGATGGCTCTTTAGATTGATTTTCAATGGACCCACATTTGTTTGACAAGTCTTGATCAATTTCAGGGTGTGGATGGGTTGGTAAAGGAGGAGGCATCATTGGTGCTGAGGCTGGATTTGCACTTGGTCGTAGTGACTGCTTAGGAA
This sequence comes from Pyrus communis, assembly GCF_041283825.1. Classification (NCBI taxonomy): domain Eukaryota; kingdom Viridiplantae; phylum Streptophyta; class Magnoliopsida; order Rosales; family Rosaceae; genus Pyrus; species Pyrus communis. The sequence continues at coordinate 3,558,313 of NC_142574.1, forward strand.
CTTCAGGAAAGTCTAATGAGTCCAAACCGTCATCAGAATCAGACAGTTCTTTCTGGGCTTGATCCGAGGCATATTGCAATGTTTCATCATGTTTTTCTTGGGGAAGGGGCAATTTAGACCCACTTACAAACTGTGTCGGACCACTCTGACAATTAGGGGACAGATTTAAGTAGACATAGGCAAAAAGGAAATAGGGAAAAAGAACAAACAAAAAATGAAACCAAGCAGGGGCGTATATGCTTACCAACAAATCTTCATGCGGTTTGTAAATTTCAGCTTCAGATGCAGCAGGATCCCAATCCAGGCCATGCTCTTCAGCAATTTCTTTAAGAAGCTTCAGTTTTTTCTCAGGTGAGGGAGCACGAACAGATAGCAGTTCTATCAACTGCATCAAAATTGAGTGTCACAAACAGATCATAGGAGCCTAAATATCATGAACAACACCCTTGCAGTTTTAGTTGACTAAGATGAATATCATGGGAGAAAAAGGGAGTACACCACAAAAAGAAAGTTCATAAAACCTGGCGATTGACACCACAATCCGGTATGAGCTCTGCTGCAGCTGCGACAAATTCTTTCCCATATTTGGCGGCAAATAGCATTTGAACTTGCAGCAACTCCGGCAGATCAGCACATCTTGGCGCAGCAAAACACACACTGGATATTGCTTCTTTCAAGTCTATAGGGCATTCCCTGTATCAAACAAAAAGTTATAACCAAATTTTTTAAGATTAGGTGAATTTTAAAATGTAAGTAATTACAAAACTTGCTAACTTTTTGTGTCAAGACTTCAACAAACTTTAATGCCAAAAAAGTAAATCAAGTATCAGAGACAACACTTTGAGAATGAGATAGTGGAAAGATGAGAAAATCAACCATATGAACCTAGTTAAGGTACACAGACTAACCAAGATAACAAGCTAAGTGATGCTAGAAGTGCATGTGTTGCATGCTACCTCGTAAAGTAACATGGTGGGTTATGTGGAAGTGCCATGTGAGTTAATGGAATTCCCTGGGATACATGAGGGTTGGGGTTGTATAATGCATGGTATGCCATCTAAATCTCCACTACAGTTCGCAAGTCTTAGTACAGTTAGAAATTTCATAATGGGTTCATTAGATCCTCCATCAAGGAACAAGGACAAAGTAAATGTGAAACTCAAACAAACTTCCCATAACTGATACTATTGTACTCCCTATTCCAAAAACACGACAACAAACCATCGGTTAGAGAGCAGACAGTGCTCCCCGCTAGCATTTGGTGGGTTTAGTGACTGAATTGCAATCCCCGAATGACAAACTCTGTTTGGTTTGTAGAATATATCGGTAAAAGATGGTATTAAATATTTTATTTGTAACAATTTGGGAAGAAAAGTACGAGCCTATACAACAATCCAGCTTAGCTAAAGTGCTCATATTCCACAAGAAGAAAAATCACTAGTTCTCAAATTTTCTTTTTCCTCTCTCTTCTCTCCCCAACTATTTCTAGAAGCCAACTTAAGTATATATATGAAACTAGAAAGCCATAACAAGGTTAAAGAGAGAAGGCCCATTAGCAGCATGTTTTCTATGGAACTGCAAATTCATGCATATCTATTTTATGGGAATACAAACAAGTCAATTAAACGATTAAGTTTGGGTTCCCCAAAACTTAAAAAATTGTTTGACTTTGGACCTTTAACTAACATGTAATATGATTGATTAGACTTCCAAAAGAAAATATGATCATTGCACCTTCAAATTATTTCATAAAGCTTTTGTGATCTAACCTAAAATGCAGTAGCCAAATTTCTGCATACCATGAGAAAACACAGGCTAGTATACAAGCTTAGTCAGACAGTAAAAATAAAAAGTTTTACCCCACAAATTACAAGCTTTGCAGATGAAGCCACAGCAACATCTGATTAAGTAATAAAATGATGTATTCCTGACTTAACAAATGCTATGAGAAACCATATCATCATATCCAAAGTCCCATGTCCTCGTACGTAAGAAATGTAGCTATGCAATTGAAGTCTCTTCCTCTCATCTATAATTTTCTCTTAACGATTTTATCTCTGCTCCATGTACATTTCAAAATGATGTGTGTGTTTGTGATTCTGTGCTTTTGTCTTAGTCTAAAGAGGTTGGTTCTGTTAACAGTTAACACCCACTTGGAATGTAGGGGCTGTTTGCCCCCTTCGCTATAACATGTGGTTTATAAGGCTCTTCTCCAAGATTTAAGTTTGTCTGGTGTTTCTGTGAAGAAAAACTAGTCACATCAATCTAACGCAAAGTTACAACTAACAAGTCAAAGAGCTTTATTTGGTCTTGTAAGGAAACTTGAAAAGAGAAAAGAAAAGAAGTTATTCAGAACTTATAGTTAGGTTTCAAAATCAAAGATACATGGGCATTCTTTTCTAATTTAGATTATCCTAAGGTAATAACATATAAGAATCAAACTCCAATAAAACTCTTTGATAAAATATGGGTGGGGAAACAGGTATGGTGGGGGGAGCAAAGGGATTTTAGCTGAAGTTAAAATCTTTCACACTTATAGCCAAGGTCCTGTGCCAAATCCCTCAAATATTTAAAAATAATCCTTTGATTTGATTTGATTAATTGATTAAGTGTCATTTTATTCTTTATTCTAGCAACAATGGTCTTCCTTCTTTACAACATATCAATTGCTTTTTAAGAATGAGATTCTACAAAGAAAGTGAAAGCATGCATCAACCAAAAACTAAATCTTCCTTCTTTATACAATCCGCAAACGGTCATTCCTTCACCATACTAAAAGATATGTATAGATATTTTCCAAATTTGCAAACATTGACTTAAATTTGATTTGGTGAAATCAAGTTAATCAACCTATTGGTGCATAATTAGCCATTCAAAAAGATAGCAGGCATAACAGCATGCATTATAATCCCTCCCAAAAATCATCTGAGTTTTTTTCATTAAGAAAATATACAGTACTGAAAATGTTCCCTGCGTAGAGAGAATACGAGATATGACATAACTTCAGCTTACGGTTCTGACCACAAGAATATAAGCTTACACAAATGTTAAACCAGAAGGTTGGGCTGTAAGTTATAGGAGAATAACCTTTGTGATTCAATAATTGGAAGGCGGACAGCAATAAGCTCGCAAAATAGCTCAAGGATCTCATGAGCTGCCATCATATTCTCTTCTCTAATAATATGCTCCACCTGAAATATAAATATCAACAACACCATTACACAATGATCATTATAAATACCCACACTAAACTTTTTCTTCATACTCTACTTTCTAATAGGAGTACCCAACTCATATATAATTCATACATAGCAACATCTCTTGGTATCGAGAATATATGGAAAAAAAAGATGAATTACCCGAATCCTAGCAGTAGCCTCTTGGCCAGTCTCAAGAAGTTTGGCAATGTCGCGGCGCATCTGTTTAATCTGAATTTCTCTCCTGTTCCTCAACAATTTCATCCGCGGAATCGTCAATTTCAGCAGGGTTTTGCTGCACATACAAATACACACTCACATAAAATCACCCGAAACCGAAAAAATCAAAATCTCAAAGTTGCATAGCGCATCCACAGAACGCAAATAATTCCAAACCCACGTCCCCAAAATCCTCAGTAGATCATAATACAACGGGTTTTCTAAAAAATAAAAATTTTGTAAAATCTCACACTTCCAGACAAACAGAGTTACCAAATCGATCCAAGTTTTCGATCGCAATAAAAATTTGGACGAAACTACAACGAAAAAAGGACACAAAAACTGAGAGAAAGAGAGAGAGAGAGAGATGAGTGATGGGTACCATTTGGCCGCCTTGAAGCCCTTGTTGAAGAAGGAATCGAGCATCGACATGGCCGATGAAAATCCAAATCCTCAATTCCCAAATCAAAGTTTCAATCTTTTCTCTGCGTCTTCGATTTTGTTTATGTCGCAGAAGCGGAAGGAATTGGGGAGATAGAACAATGATCAGTAGCTGAGGAGAGGACTAACTGCTATACGTAAAAGTGACACACAGGGTGTTTGGCTACGGACCAAACGCGTGGTTTACAAGTTTGCTTAATGGACAAGGACTCCCTTCCTGCGTGTACGGCCTTGTTTGCGCGGGCGGTCTCTCTGCTGTGCGGTTATTCTTAATTGTGGGGCCAAACACTGCCTTCTTTTTTCTTCTTTTTTTATAATTATTATTATGAAAATGAGAACGGCAGATAAGTTAAAACATTATAGATCAATCTAGAGTAAAGGATAGAGGGACTTGTAGCAAGATTGTAAATAAATGTCGTACATTTAAAAGATTTTTAAGGCCAAGCAGCGCTTGCAATTAGTGGAGTGGAATTATGTATGTCGCATGTAGCGCGTCATAATGTAAAAAAGGTATTTCGTACACGCAAGGTGTGTGCAGAAATGCTAGTTATTATTAAAAAGAGAACGATGTAACCAACCCTTTGAGATGAAGAAATTTTCTCCACTTTTAAGAGCAAACTAAAGGAGCCACTTAGTACTACGATCTAATAGTATTCTTCTTCACTTGTGAGTGAGAGGTTTTAGGTTTGATTCTCGGCAAAAGTGAATTTGAATCGCATTATTGTTAGCCCATTGTAAGGCTAAGCCCACCCTCTCCCTATCTTCCCTTAATGTAGATAATATCGTTTGTCCGAAAAATAAAAAAAAAGAGCAAACTAAAGGAAATGAGGCACTCCAAAATGAAATATCTTAATAAACCTTCTCCTAGTTAGACGATAAATTAGAAGCACCAGAAATTAAGTTTCAAATATGACGGATCATAAAAGCTTTATTCCAACAATGGAACCTCTTTGAGCCAAGGTCCCCTTCTGATTTAGGGGGACAACCAAGCCACCTTAGCTGAAGAACACCCTAAACGAGTACTAGACCCTTCTTCAACATCCCTAAGAGGCATTCTTTGGGGATGATTAGATGTGAGCACCAAAAAACTTGAAGGCTCACAATTTGGGTGAGTTGCAACCTCCCAACACATGAGAGAACAATATTCTTGAAGAAAGCTGATGTTATACCATAAAATCAATTGACAATTATGAAGAGTAACCCAATACTCTTACCAATTCTCATAGCTTTTAACCCTTGCTTGAGTCTTGTCATTTAAATAAGAACAATCAGAGAGCTTGAGTTTGGAAGTGATGATCGACCGATCACAAAACTCAAAGAAAATAGATCGGCAAGGATTCTAATAGAAAATTAAACAAGAATAGTGTTATTTAAACACTTATTTACCTCCCACATACACTTATTAATATCTTAACCTTGATCTTTTTGAATTCATTTTTTATCTAAGATAAAAAATAAAAATTTGACAGCAATCCAAAACTTTAGTTCCACTAGTTCAGCTTACTGTACATTTTAAAAGTTGTGAAATACCAGAAATACCCTTAATGGTTTTTGAAATTCACCTCGTCTTACCCCCGTGTTTCTGTGATGAACATCTACTCCCTCGTCTGCAAAGCCTTCACTAAAACGTCCACTGTCACAACAATCTCTCTCAATCTCTCTTCAATCTCTCTCAACGCGCTCAAAGAAAGGGCCTCTTCTTCGACACAAAGGTAAGCAAGCAATCTCTTCAAAACGTTCGATTCTAGGGTTTCAATGGTGCTCCTCATTTCGTTTGTTTTGATGCCAGACTCAAATTCCCACGCTAGGGTTTCCAAACTGGTTCGAAATTTTCATTTTTTAGGGTTCTTGCGGACTCTGGGTACCATGCTTCGTGGGTATTTAATGCTTATTGGCCTGTGATCAACCTTTGATGGTGTTCTTCGTTTCCTCGGTTTTGAATTTAGATTCAATGCGCCAACACTGGGATTTTTTTTTTCTTTCTGGAATTTGAAATCTGATGATTTCCTTGTTATTAATTAAGCTTCCTTGTGGTTTCCTCAAGGTTTTTTTTTTTTTCAATTGAATTTGTGTTAAGCTTCTTGTTGCGTTTAGAATCGTATGCATTAGGCGAAATTAGTAGAAGGGGATCTACTAAGGTTAATTACTTTGACAAACCTACTCCAATTGTATATTAATTTTTGAATCTTGCATGATGTTTTTTTTTTTTGTACTCTGTTATATGCTTGTGATCAGAAAGCATATAAGTAAATAACTACGATGTTTACCATTTTTTCTTATGCAAATAAAAAGTAATTGACCCGAAAAATCATTCTTATGATGCAAAAAGTTCATCGTGGCTTGCAATTTTCGTAGAGCAGTGATCCCTTGGTTTTCTTTCCTGTCTCCTCTAGCCCAAACAATAGGTTTTGGTTTATTATACTTCATTATTATCGAGTTTTCCTGCTCCAAACCACTGAATCTTGCATAACCTTCTGGCTTGGTGCTATGGCAAGGCAAAAAGTTAAATCCTTCCTTGAGCGAGATCTTGTTTCTTTGTCTCAGCTGGCCCTTTGTCAGGCACTTTATTCTGGCCCATGTTGTTTTAAAAGCCATGAATTTGCATACCTGTTTTGAATGATTTCAAGGTAGGAGGTGGTTTTTTTTTTCCCCTTTTACTGGCTTATATTTTTGGTTCGTTAACTCAAATGTGGCTTTTGTTGCTCCAATAGTCTGACTTTTGGGCTCATCAGGTGGTATTGTTTTGTTAGGTTCTGGAAATAAGTAGCAGAGATGATTTCAGAGAAGCCCAGTTGGATTAGACATGAGGGAATGCAAATTTTCTCCATTGACGTTCAACCTGGTGGACTTAGGCTTGCCACTGGTGGGGGTGATCACAAGGTAAAATTCCTCTTCTCCTTCTACTCTGTTTTCTTGTTTAGGAAATGTAGAAAATTCAAAAAAATTCATTGTTTATTGTTTCTCCAACCTGTACTCCTTTAGGAACTTTACAAATTTTCTTGTTAAATGATATTTCATTTACATCATTGTTGTGGTTTAGTTGGGAAAGTACTAAACAGATAGTACATTCAAGTTTCCAGAGACTCTTGACCTCAGAATGCATTTGATGGGCTTAGTTTGTTCAAATTTTCAATAAGAGTGTCTTCCTTGCTGGTGGAAAATTTGGTGGAAATAAGTTGTAACTTATGTCTAATGATGTGTTTGGTTTGTGTTTTTAGAAGGGATCTGAGTTCTTATTAGGAATTTTGTTTTGTGTTAATAAAAAATGGAAATCAAAATAGGGTGGATTCCGAATTCCTCAGAATCGATGATAGATAAATCTATCTTTTTATGTTAGAGTACGTTTGATGAAAACAAATTAAACTTTGTAGTCAAATATAAATCCACCATTTTAAATCTACATAGAAAAATGCAGAATAGCTTTTAAATCCAGACGCTAAGGATATTATATTTTTGGTTTAGAGCATAACTTGTTTGTAAGGTTGCATGTATTTCCGGTGTGTGATAGTGAAAGTTTAAGCAGATATTTATTGAATATTTTTTATTTTTCATTTTAGCGTTTTCATTTATGTTTCTTGTCTACTAGAATGGAACCCTTATTGTGTTTTTTTTATATTTTATCATTTTTTAACTAAGGTTTACGTATTTCAAAAATGGTTATTGAAGTACTTCTTGTGCTATCTGTACATTACTAGTTTTTATTAATTCAAAATTGACATTTAAATGCAATAGATGAAAAATATTGATACTTAGAGGTAGCATCTCATGTATGGCATAACTCATCTCCTCAAAGTCTGAATCTGGTGTGGCAAAGGTCCACCATAGTTTGAAAGTAATGCCTCCACTTTAGGTGTACTCCATGCTACTTGCATTCTTTAAGACCATGAAGCCATTTTCTAAGTGCGTTATGGACCTGAAGTAAATCATGTCATTGTATTTGTGTTATCATATTCTAGTACTAGAATTCATTGCAAACACATTTGGATGAAAAATCAGAAAAACAATTAAGTGCAAATGATCACCACTGGCGTCACTAATAGTGGGAGCATTCTGTGCATACATTCAAAATTTCCCATAAAACTAGGTTTTATAATTCATTATTGCACATGGTGTTTGAACAGCCACATAATCTCATTAACGGTATATCTTGTGTTAAGACACATCGGGTCATAGTCCCATTTATATTTATTTATATTCAGACTTGTTGCATCAACTTACATGATATCATTTGTTATACCATGGAAGTGATTTATTCCTCCCCACTTTACTACTTACAGGTGCGGGTATGGAATATGAAATCCCTTGGCAGGGATTTGGATAATGAAGAATCAGCCCAGAGGCTACTTGCAACTCTCCGTGATCACTTTGGTTCTGTGAATTGTGTTAGGTGGGCTAAACATGGTCAGTTTCTTGCATCAGGATCTGATGACCAAGTGATTCTAATTCATGAGAGAAAGCCTGGTTCAGGAACCACTGAGTTTGGCAGTGGAGAGCCACCTGACCTTGAAAATTGGAAAGTTTCAATGACTTTGAGAGGGCATACTGCAGATGTGGTAATGACATTGCTTTCACTATTTGGGAGTCACCACCTAAATAAATTCTTTCATCTTATAGTTTGTTGAAATGGAGTATGTTTTGCTTCATGAATATGATCCACCTTTTGTTTTCAAAAATCAAGTCATCTTGCTTTTGGTGGATTATCTTGAGCTACAGTGAATTGGGTCTTTGAAGTTAGATCTATGATTGCAGCTGCCCTTCCGAAGAAAAAAACATGGATAGTTTAGTTGTGTTTTATTTCAATTTTCCCAAATGAATGCTGTGAAATTTTTTTATAGTTCCTGATGGGTGTTGTCTTTCCGAGGTGTTGTTTTTCCATGCTTAAAGTAGGTGGATCTTAATTGGTCTCCAGATGACTTGATGTTGGCCAGTGGAAGTTTAGATAACACTATACACATCTGGAACATGAGCAATGGTATTTGCACTGCTGTTCTGAGGGGTCACTCTAGCCTGGTTAAAGGAGTTACTTGGGATCCAATTGGCTCCTTCATAGCAAGTCAATCAGATGATAAGACTGTAATTATTTGGCGAACAAGTGACTGGAGCCTTGCTCACAGGACAGACGGCCATTGGCAAAAATCAGTATGTTAATCGTGTCAATGAAGTTTATCGTCATACAAGTTCCAACATCTTTTTCTAACATGCCTGTGTTTCTTCAGCTTGGATCCACCTTTTTCAGGCGGCTGGGATGGTCCCCTTGTGGCCACTTCATTACTACCACTCACGGATTCCAGAAACCAAGGCATTCTGCACCTGTTCTAGAGAGAGGGGAATGGTCTGCTACATTTGACTTCTTAGGACATAATGCCCCTGTGATCGTGGTGAAGTTTAACCATTCAATGTTTAGGAGGAATATTTCCAATGCTCAGGAAAAAGCTGCACCCATCGGGTGGACTAATGGGGCTTCAAAGACAGGAGAAAAAGAGAAAGAACCACAACCTTATAATGTCATTGCTATTGGGAGTCAGGACAAGACTATAACAGTATGGACTACTGCAAGTCCCCGACCTCTCTTTGTAGCAAAGCATTTCTTTACTCAAAGTGTTGTGGATTTATCCTGGTATGGTTTCCATTTTACAATAAATATCTACCATTTAGTATTTTTCATATTCTATATCATTTTTAATTTAGCTTTTTATTCATTTTATGTGGTTATTCTTTTATGTAATGTGTTTATGTTTTTCTCATTGAAATAGGAGCCCTGATGGCTATTCACTTTTTGCATGTTCTTTGGATGGTTCGGTGGCAACTTTCCATTTTGATGTTAAAGAACTTGGTAACCGTTTAAGCGATGCTGAACTGGATGAATTGAAGAGAAACCGTTATGGCGATGTTAGAGGTCGGCAAGCAAATTTAGCAGAAAGCCCAGCTCAGTTATTGTTTGAAGCAGCATCTGCTAAGCAAGCCTCAAGCAAAAAACTGGTTCTGGAAGTTCAGCAAAACGAGACAGTTGTAAAACCTTCTACTGAAGCAACGGTTGCAACAATAACTTCTGCAGACAGCTTAAATAAGGTTTCAATACCTGCCAGAATTTCAAGTCCTGTGAAGCAGAGGGAATATAGACGCCCTGATGGTAGAAAGAGGATTATTCCAGAAGCAGTTGGGGTGCCTCTGCAGCAGGAAAATATATCTGCTGGGGTTCAAACCCCGGCACTTGACTTCCCTTCTGTACGTTCTGATAAAAACAATGATGACAATGGATTAATTGCTGCTGATAGTGGCATCAAAGAAAGTTCTGTTAGGGGAGTAATTGGCAGAAGCACTGAAATAAAGGAAGGACATGGGGTTACTGCTAGAGCTATGATTACCAAGAGCCTTGTTATTGAGAAGGTTCCTGCTTCCACAGGTGGAGATGAAAGCATAGCTGTGGAACAGTCAGGTAATTCGAAGGCGTCTAGTTCAGCAGGTTCTTCATGTTCCACTCTTTCAATAAGGGTGTTTGATAGGAAAGAAGGGGAAGACAATGTACCAGTTTTCTTGGAAGCTCGACCTCGGGAACATGCTGCAAACGACATCGTTGGCTTGGGAAATACATTTATCATGAAAGAAACAGAAATTACTTGCGCAAGAGGGTTACAGACTCTTTGGTCAGATAGGATATCTGGGAAAGTCACTGTTTTAGCTGGAAATGCAAACTTCTGGGCTGTTGGGTGTGAAGATGGATGCATACAGGTGAGAATTGATATTGCTTTTGCACTTGTATACATTCAAGTTTTCTCCTTTTCTTTGTTTTTTCTCCCAAGTGTTATTAATAGATTTATTTCACATTAAGTTCAAAACTCTGCATAATATATTTCAATTTGTTTCCTTGGCGGTTGCACTCCTCAGATCCCATCTAAAGTTTAGCATAATTGTCACGAAAATGTTTCTTTCGACATCGACTTAGTCACACATTAGGACAAACATCTTCTTGGTACTAGAATTCTGAAGCCAACTTGTTCTTTGTAATCATTCTTTTCTATTGAATTACCCTTGAAGCAATAGCATTCTATTTCCTTTGCAGCATTTTATTTTTAAGTGATTGTAACTGAGAAAGATGCTAATGTACCGTAGGCTCAGATCTTAGCATTCTTTTTCTTAAGGTACTCTTGAAAATCCATTAAAAAAAAGAGAGGTAGGTTTTGCACAATTGTTTGGCTTGACATACGGTTCATTCAAGGGGGAGGAGTACCCAAAGTACTAATTCTCAAAAGCGAGTTCAATCTCCCTAACTATTCTGACAAGCATTATGCCATTTATGTTCATTATAGATTTTGACACAAATATTACCACCAAGCTTGGTATAAGTGGTTGAATTTGTTTAACTTATGGAAATTTTTGGTTGCCTTGAGTAGGTTTACACAACGTGCGGGAGACGTGCTATGCCAACTATGATGGTAGGATCTGCAGCAATATTTATAGATTGTGACGAGCGCTGGAAATTATTTTTGGTGACAAGAAAAGGATCCTTTTATGTATGGGATCTATTCAAGCAGAATTGTCTCCTCCATGACTCATTGGCATCTCTGGTCGCTTCAAACCCAAACCCATCTGCAAAAGATGCAGGTACCACATTGCACTTGTCTTTTCAACCCTTGAAGTGTCTTTTTGGATCTCTATTTGGCGGATAGCCATAGCCCATGTCTTGTCAGCATGAGGTCTAGATGTGCTTAACATCTTGACCACTGTGGCTGTGGGTATTGTTTTCTCCTTTTATTTCTGATCCTTTTTTTTATATAATCTCTTGTTTCTGATTTTTTTTTATACATGCATTCCAGGTGTGATCAAAGTTATATCAGCAAAGCTATCAAGATCTGGTTCTCCTCTTGTTGTTCTTGCCACTCGCCATGCCTTCCTCTTTGACATGGGCCTGATGTGTTGGCTTAGGGTTGCGGATGACTGCTTTCCTGGGTCAAATTTTGCAAGCTCCTGGCATTCAGGTTCAACTCAGGGTGGTGAGCTGGCTGCTTTGCAGATTGATGTTAGGAAGTATGTGGCCAGAAAGCCAGGTTGGAGCAGGTTTGTACTGAAAACTATGGAATTTTGAGATTATAATATGTGCTGACCTGCACACTGCAGTTTAGTATCCTGCTTTTGGAATTGATTTGTTTTATTTTCTTGTAGGGTGACAGACGATGGGGTGCAGACACGTGCTCACTTGGAGGCTCAGTTGGCTTCCTCGCTAGCTTTAAAGTCAGCTAAAGACTATTGCCAATGCCTTCTATCATATATTCGCTTCCTTGCAAGGTATTTTTTTTCTTTCTTTTGTGCATATGTAATTGAATATAGGAAGACCTATATGTCCTTGCCCTCCTGCTGCTGCTCTTTTGTGCTATTTGCACATACATTTCTACTAATTTTGAGAAACTCTTTTATTATTATAATGTTCCTTGGTGGTTCTTCTCTTCAACTTCTACTGGTCTGCTCTGCTTCTGCACTTTTTTATTGTTGGTGGCATCATCTTTTACCCTTTATACAGCAAAAAACATGAGATGTGAATTTGGTTGTGCAAATTTGACTCTTAAAGTATGTTAAAATTGAAGACTTCTTAGACACTCTCACAAAATGGGGTGTCTATGTTTGGTTGTCAATGTTGTCAGCAAGTGTAAAATTAAGAGACGTATTTATGTCCGTGCAGTGGATGTTGTTGCTTGTGGGCTCTGAATGTCTGTTCTTAAGATGTGATACCGACATAATTTGTGTGTGTGTGTGTGTGTTGATGTTTAACAATTTTAAACTTTTGATGCATAATAACTTCAGTTTCTGCAGCAATACTCACATATACATACATACATACATACATACATACATACATATATATATATATATATATATATATATTATGACTTTATGTTTTCACTGATTTCAGAGAAGCAGATGAGTCTCGTTTACGAGAAGTGTGTGAGAGTTTCCTTGGACCTCCAACTGGGATGGTGGACGATACAACTTTAGATTTAAACAACTCGGCATGGGATCCTTGTGTGCTTGTAAGGCTGTCCATACAGTTCTTTGGGTGTCATGCTATTTTTCAACCCATTTCCCCCCTGCTGTTCATATACATGTTTTTCACTTGTGTTTTTGCTTTTGCAGGGAATGAGGAAACATAAACTTTTACGAGAAGATATCCTTCCGGCAATGGCTTCAAATAGAAAAGTACAGAGATTGCTTAATGAATTCATGGATCTCATTTCCGAATATGAAAGTGCTGAAACAAATATAGAGAAAAAGATTCAAACTTCGCTGACAGCACATCCACCAGCAGCTGATGAAATGGACTCTGCTCCTTCCAGGACAAACGAATTGGACGTTGTCCCTGCAGCAACAGAGAAAACGAAGTCTGTTCCTGCCTCAACTGACCAAAAGGACTCTTCCCAGTTAGCAACAGATACAGAAAATTCTGCTCCAGTAGCTGAAGACAAAGTTAATCCAGATCCGCCAATGATCAGTCAAGTTAGTGTTGCTGCACAAGATGCAGGTTCTTGAGTTTTGCATCTGGGAAATGCAAGAAATAGCGCGTGTTAACTTTTAGTTGAACTGGAGTCCTCTTGATGATGACCTATGTATATGTTTCGCCGATCACCTTCCTAGACTGGAGTCCATTTTGCCGATCACCTTTCTTCTCGGGGAAAAGCTAACTACGGCTGAGAGCATATCATATGCTGTGTTAAAGACAACGTTTGGTGATCTGTTGATGGTTTCCTCTCAGACGCATTTAGACCAAAAAAGGACTTTCCAAATGTAGTGTACCATATGTAGCCGGCTTGTACATTATTCGGCGTTATCGGAATTAAGGTCGCTTAATATTTTGTAGTTGTAGACTTCTGGTGTTCTACTAGGCGTGCCTGCCGTAAGGCGCTGATGAACACGTCTGTGTACTGTGTGTAATTTATTGGTAAATTTTTTTTCTTAAATTATTCATAAATTTTACTCGTCTAATGAATTAAACTTGATTCTTTCCTGCACTGGTTGGAAGTAGTAGGCTGTAAAAATGGTGATGGCTTGTGGCTTCGGGTTTTGAATGGTCAATATTTGAACAAAATCACAATTCAATCAAATACTCTGCTTCGATGACAATTTGTTGCAATCACAGGAAGCAAACACAAACGCCAATAACCGCAGTTGTTGTCCGTCTTTGGATATCATAAATTAGTAATTTTAAATTTTAAATGAATTAAATTTCTTCCACATTTTTCTCCAATACCTGTCACTTCTATAATTTTCTCCGAACCACAAGATTGCTGGTATCATATTATATATATGTATATATTAGTAATTTTAAATGGAGGCTGATCTGTAGCACTACATTTTTTTAGATAAGTTTTAGACCATTAGATTGGTCCACTTTTAATGGTTGAGATCTAATCTAGTAAGGCAATTCATTAGTTAGATATTTATTTTTTCAAACAAATTTATATTGGAAATAAATCTTTGAACTTTCTAATTATAATTTCATGCACCTAATCTTGCTGTCAATTTTTGGTGTTCACTCTAGATAATTATTGACTAGTCTTCATCTCACAAATAATGTGAATCTTGATGCAATAACCAGAGCACCATAACAGATCGACTAACAGTGATGGCAAGAGAAGAGAAAATAAATAAATAAAAAATAAAAAAGGAAAGCAAGGGAACAAATCAATCACAATATTGAGGAGAGAGAATGTAAGTGATAATTAAAAAGTTTTAAAATTTTAATTTTCCATGTATATTTGTTTAGAAAATTAATTAAATGCCATGTTAAACTAGATCTCAACCATTAAAAGTATAAATCTAACGGTTTAAGATTTGTCTCAAAATTTATGTCAAAAATACGGTATCACGGATCCGTCCTTATTTTAAATATGTATTTATTTTTTACAAAAATAAATTCCAAGTCCTAAGCCGCTACCAATAAAATGCTAAAACCCTAACCGAAAATGATCAACACCAGCCCTTGACGAACCTTCGAAAACCCTAAACCCTCAAAGTTCACCTCTCACACTACAACGGACCTTTTAAAATTATAAAAGAAATAAACTTGAGAACAAGTTAGAAATCTGCCCTATCTTTTATTTAGTAACCGGTCACCTTGCAATAAAATTTGTGACCTATTTTATAATATTTAATTAAACCTGTATTTTTCCTTAAAGTCCAAGTCAAACTCAGTATTTAATCTGAATTTATCTTTTGTTTAAAGCGATATCGATTAAGAGAGCTGTTTAGCTTTTAAATTTTTGTACATTCTACTATATGACCTAATATTGTAATTTTCTTTTTTTTTTTAATGTTATTGGCACTCTAAAAATCTCATTCTACACTCCTCACAAGTGTATTTTTTCTTTCCAAATATAGAAAGTTCGGAGTGTAGAATGAGATTTTTGGAGTGCCAATAACAATTTACTTTTTTTTTAGTACGTCAATATTTTTACACTAAGAATTTTTACCCAATAGTATAATTTTAGACATGCACTTCAGTATCTATATAATTAAAGTAACAGTACAAGTTTCAAATTTTATGCTTTTGAAATCATCACTTGTGGGCACTACAAAATCTGAGACTTTATGTTAAAATTGGATAACTTGCCAAAACATGTGATACTTTGAAATTGAAAGGATGGCCGTGGATCATGTGAAGTGCAACAGATGTACCCTCCTGCCACCTGCCACATGCCACATTTAAAACCATTCCCTCCTTATTTCCATTTAATATTTTACCCCCTATATAAATTATGTGTGTATATTTACCCCCATCGATATCCCTTATCATGCACCTTCTTCTTCTTTCTCTCTCTCTGTTTAGCTTTTCTTAGGTCTTCCGTTGTAATGAAATCTCTTTTCAGGATTTGCCTTTAGGCTTTAGTAGTCCGACATTTTAAACAACTTTTATCATTTGATTTCTTAGAGTCAATCTTCACCGTTTATTTTCCGTGCTACTGAGTAGTTCCTCGTATTTGTGTAGTTAATTTCAATCACTACAAGAATTACAGGTTACAAACAAAACATGAAGAAGAACTTGTCTGTTGGAGTTGCAGCTCACACAAGTTTCCTCCTTGTGGTTTTCTTCATGCTAATTACGATAGGCAGAAGCCTACGTGTTAGGCCTCCTCACGTCCCACGTACGTATAATCCATATCTCATTCATTAATGTTGGTTACAGATATATGATCACTCTTAATTTGTCGTCCTTGATACTTCAGTGAATCTTCAAAGAGAAGTCGGAGCCAGTAACAGAGACAACCTATACCGAAGCAAGGAAGGAGGAACGGAAGAAGCGAGGAAGGACCTACTTGGAAGCGGGTCGAAGTTGCCGGACTGTTCACATGCGTGCGGGCCGTGCTTTCCATGCAAAAGAGTGATGGTGAGCTTCAAGTGCTTCGTTTCAGAGTCATGCCCAATTGTTTACAGGTGCATGTGTAAAGGGAAGTACTACCATGTTCCCTATAACTAGCATTCATCATCAGATCACCACATTGCGACGGCCTTTGCTAGTTATACGCATGCATGCATGGGGATTCATCGCTAGGAACGCAATGTGTCAACTTGTGACCCCAACTTTTTTTGAAGCCTGGCAGTGGCAGTCGCCTTGCTCGCCCTATGCCACAACGGGCCTTAGGAGGATGCATGTTAACTTGTGCGAGTGGATTTTTCTTATTTATGTACGATTAATTTGTTTCGGATTTAATTGTAGTTCAGAATTTTCAGATGAGCAGAAGAAAAATGTATTAATTGTAGGGGAGAGTTAATTTGTATCTCATCACGAGTTTCTTGTTTTTCTTTTTTTTCCCTAGCCAATTATTATATTTGAATTTTTTGCCTTCTATCTCTGTGATTTATAGTTTATACCCATCAATGTTTCGGCAGTGATGTCATTAATTGTTGTAACGGCCTGTAATGAACCGTAAAAAGTTTCATGGGTAATAGTCAATTCAATCCACCCAAACGAATAGTAACTAACACTAGCTGTCCTAGTGCATCTCCACTCCTAACCTAAATAGCCTAGGTAATTTGCATCAAAATATTATTTATTTTTTTTAATATTTATTTTTAATTTCGGATATGTTTTTTAACCAATTTTGTCACGTCACGTATTATGATCCAAAAGTACAATTTTTGGGATAAGATTTTCGAGTAGATTTTTAGCCAATTCTGTAGTGCCATGTGTCATGATTTTGTAAGAATTATATGGATAGATTTCTGATAAGATTTTGAACAAATCATATCGCGCCACATGTCACTATCTGTTTAGAATCCTTGAGAATATATTTCGATAAGATTTTTAACCAATCACGTCATGCCACATGACATTATTTACAACCTCATCCTTTTTTTCCCATATAAACTCTTCATCCATCCTAAAGTCATACACCAAAATCAAAATAGCTCAGAATCTTTCTTCATAGTTTATAAATCTCGAGTTCTTACAATGTATTCTTCAAGTAGATTGTTATAAATCGATGAGCAAGAGAAATAATTCTTTGAGGAAGATGAAGAATTGTTCAATCTCGAGAATGGTGAAGATGAGGTGTTCAAAATGGAAGAGGAAGAAGATGATGAACTTAGAAGCGGGGTGAGATCTCCAGACTTCTTGCGCCAATCTTCTCGCAAAACAAGGTACGAACCGTCTTCCAAACTTCTCACAAGTGCATCTCATTACCTGTAATCAGATAATGAGTAGCTTGAACCCAACTAATGTTTTATAATATGTCTTCAGGGTCAATATTTGTTATAGTAAAAATAGGTATAGTTGGCCAAATGCTGACAAAATGACTCACTTAAAATTGTTAAAAAGCTTGGCGATGCGTGCTCTTTTTAAAATTCCATAAAGACTTGTATCCGCAGTTGCTTGTACCTCCATGAACATTATTTCCAGCTATGCCCCATATATGATGTTGCACTGAATCATTAAATGGAACCTGAAAATTCCGCGGACGGATGAAACCATATCACCAGCTGTGCGACATAAGAATAAGGGCTGGTTTGGTATTATTGTATTTTGAAAAAAAAACTGCTTTTATTATGCTGTGAGAATAAACAGCTGTGAAATAAAGTAGCAGAGTGTTTGGTAAACTTTTTTGTAAAAGTGTTTTTGAAAGAAAAAAAAGCAATATTATAGTGTTTGATAAACTTTTATGTAAAACATATGTAAAAAAAAGCTGGTTTTTCAAAGCTAGGTTTTGCAGCTTTGTGTTTTTGGCTTTTTTTTTCACCCAAAACTGTGAAAAAAAAGTTGAAACTGAATGTTTACCAAACATAATGATAGCCACTTTTTTCAGAATCACCTCAGTACCAAACTAGGGCTAAGAAAACAAAGTTTCCCACCACAAAAAAAAAAAAAAAAAAAAAATGAAAAAAAGAAAAGATCATATATATATATATATATATATATATATATTATTCACTAAATTAATGGCCCGAAAACTTATTATAGAAAATCATAAACTCAAGATTCATTTGTAAATTTATGGAATCATATTATGCTTGTGAATGAAGAGTCATAGTTAAAAGGTGAATTACCTTCTCTTGGAAGTTCATCATTCACCCATCCTTTCCACATGATCTTACACCGCATGCACCATTTTTTTTATTCTATTTTGTGAAATAAAATTACAATCCATACCCACTAACCCGAGCCAAAAACGGCCATAGGGTTCGTTGAGCCTTTTTGATTCTATTAATCACTTTTCTATCAGCTCCTCGTCTGGTAAATTCCAAATCCGACAATCTATTTCTTCGATTTTGTTTTGCAAATAATGAAATTATTATTGTGTTTTTGATTGATTTCGTTGCTTTGGGTTTGAATCTCTGTAAATTTTGAATTTTTAGCTCAAAGATTGTCAATTTTTTTGGATGATTTTAGTTTTCTTGAATTTTATGGTTTTGGATGGGTAATTATGCATTAAAGTTTTATTTGGATGGGTAAGATTGTATTAAAAAGATTTGCTGGGTTGTGTAGAACTTTGTTGGGTTTGAGTAGCTCTCTCTACATATACATACCCGTTGCTTGTCTTCAGCCACCATTGCCATTGCCATATATATACTAACCAGTTCACTAATTATGATCGACTTGTAGGAAGCTTACTGCATTTCACAGAGGGGAGAGCGAGCAGTAGCAGCAGAAGCAGCAGCGACGGCGGTAGTAACCACGGAGGGGAAAGCGTGGTGGTGGATTATGGAAAAAACAAAAGCTCACGGTTCGTCTCTCTCGTCAACTCCCTCTCTCTCTGTCGTAATTTGTTTGGTTTTAAGTTCACAATTTGGTTGATTTCTCTTGCTATTTAGAATTTGAACAAGTTTAGAATTTTGATTGTGATTTGATAGAGCCGTGTAGCCTTTAAAATTGATTATATTCTTCGGATGGTTGTCTGTTCAATCCATGGTCGTTGCGAATCCTCGAAAAAATTGTAATTTTGAATCATTGGGCTTAATTCCATGAATACTAGATATTGTGATCAATTTGCAAATTAGTTATGAGGGTTCTAAGCGATTCGATTTCGACAGAAAGAGTTGGGATGTTAGGCCAATGCTAATTGCGTTTTATGCTGGTAATTTAATTGGAAGGCTAGGAATTGAACTAGAACTAGAAGTCAGTACAGCTTTTTAGGCCGACATACACCAAACATTGCACTAAGTTAGTCAAACTTAGTCTATTCTAAGTCAGTCCAACTTAGATCCTGAAACTATTTCAATCCAAGATAATTTCGTGTAACAAACGCATCTTAAATTACCTAATATAGCCCAAATGGGCTTGACCCTAATGGGCCCAGTAAATACAAAACTAATTCGAAGCCCAATTTGGATGTTGAGCTTTCATAATTAATTAAACTATTTAATTAATTATTTCCTTCTTTGATTATTCTAATAAACCATTCCAACACTTTTGTATTCACCGCAGACAAGAATGAGGTGTGCAATCTATTAGGTTATAATCGATGAGGCCGTGAGCGATCTAGAGTTCCCAATTTTTAGCCATGATACTGTTTTTTGAAAAATTTATCTAACACTGCACTCTTTCAAAGACATGACACAATTGGTTGACTACCTTTAGCTAGGATATTGGCTCTTTAGAGGAAGAAGAATTTAGAAGTCTGCTAAAGCAAAACTCAACTTCAGTTTGGAAGACTCTCTTGTCAATATACCACCAACGGTCACAAGCATCAAGCAAAATAAATTAATGATCTCATCAATCGCGTTTTGAAGGGAGGTGTGCAAATCTTCGGGATTTCCTTAGCCCTCCATCTCGGGTAGTTTCAGAGTTCCAGCCCAAGTCAGGACAAGTCCTTGTGTAGTTATGGAGTTGGCTAGGATGAGGGTTGCACTTCTTGCAAACTGTTTGGAAAATCTATCAATTTCAGATATTGCTCTGAGTTATGTTTCCGATCCTTCAATGGGAAGGTTCTTCCATGGTTGTCCTTATTGTAAAGTCGTTCGCATTGAAGGAAACATACATGAAGTGCCGAAAGAGAGGCACATGTTGAGCATTAATTCCACAAGTCTGATGGAATTATGGATCTGCTTGTACATTAAGTTTGGCCATTGTGATGCAGTTGATATTCGAACATCACACGCGTTCAAGGTAGCTGCTCTAGATTTGCGTCTTTTGGACTTGGACGACACTATGTGCGCAACCTACGACTTTCAAGGCTTTATAATGCTCGAGGCAAGAGTGCAGGTCGACATATTCCTCAAAGCGTGTCTCGTCCATTAGAAAATGACGAGGACATGTTAGATCATATACATGAAGTGAAAGTAGAAGAAACTATGAACATTGTGTTTGGTTTGTCCGAAAGCTCAACTCTTAAGTCACTTATCCTAGGCAACAAAACTATGCGAGTAAGTGTTGTTGGACAATTATTGCTTTCTGCAAGTGACTTAAGAGATACACTTTCGGATACAATGCTCCCAACTTCTTTCTATTTCCTCTTCATGTTTGGCATTTTTCAAGTGGATGAGAGGGCACCTCAAGGAATACGCCGGCTTGCAGTTTGCCTTATGCATTATCTAGCCTTGAAAGTTGTAGGTTGTGCACGAGTGTCATCCAAGTACAAAAGTCACAAATTTAGAGTAGCAACCTTGAACGCATATGATGTATGAATACTAAGACATCATAATGGTCGAACTTGATGTGCATGCGGATCCATAATTCCATAGACATGGAATTAATGCTCATCATCTGCTTATCTTTTGGCACTTCGTATATTTTTCCTTCAATGTGAAGGACTTTTAAATAAGGGCAACTATAGAAGAAGCTTTGCATTGAAGGATCCAAAGCTTAACTTTGACAAATTTTCCAAACAGCCTGCATGAAGTGGAACTTTTATGCTAGCCAATTTTATAACCTTTACACGAGGACTTGTACCGACTTGGGGTCAAAGCTCATAAAACTTCCCGAGATAGGGGGCTATGAAAATCCCCAAGATTCGCACACCTCCTTCTAAAACGCGATTGATGAGATCATTCAATTCGTTTGGCTCGATATGCTTATGACAGTTTATGGTGTATTTGACAAGAAGACCCTTCCAAATTGAGGTTGAGATTTGCTTTAGCCAGACTTCTAAATTCGCCTTCCTTTAAAAAGCCAATATATGGCTAAGGGTAGTCAACCAACCGTGACATGTCTTTGAAAGAGTGTAGGTGCATGCTATGTCCTTTGGTTTGAGTCGGTTGAAATAGTAATTCTATTTTTTGACAAACATGAAGTCCCACTTTGAAAGAGTCTCGTTAGCACCTAGCTTTGGTTTTTTGCCCTAATACTCAACAATTTTCGGATTTTTAACCCTCCAATTTTCTATTTTAATATAAAAATCCATCCTCAGAACATAATAAGGCAGTGGAGCAATAACAATCTCATTGCAATTCTTAGGTACATGTCGTATGTTAATTTACGGAAAATCAAATTTAGTTTCAACTTGAAAAAAACATTTGTGCACGTAAATATATATCATAAATTTGCTATACTTATGTTGTATGTTAAAATCATGTCGTCTAGTTCCGTCAAATATTTTGTTAGTAGAAATGGATCATCTCTAGATCTCTTCCTCCTAATCCATCAAGTTCAAGGATTCGGACGGTTCAAATTTAATCTAATGGCTAAAGTTATTATAACTTTTAAAATGGACTTTTGTTTGTAGCCGTTAGATCAAATTTTAACGGATCCAGATCCCCGAACTTGATGAATTAGGAGGAAAAGATCCGGAAAAGATCTATTTTCTTTGTTAGTTTGCCGATGAGGTACACGTGCCAGGCCTACAATTCCTATGAGACGACACCACGTGAATGTTGCCATCTCAAAGCACAAAATGTTGATTGAGTCAATTTTAATGTTAAAAATTGTGTGACTTAAAACAAAGGGAAATTCTCATTTTTCTACTCAAGTTTTCCAATTTTCAGCTTTCATACCTAAATATTTTTCGTATCACTTTCGTACCAAAATATTGATTTTTCTACCAACTTCATACATTCTTTAGTCTATTGTTTGAACTTCTCCTACACGAGATACACGTTTGCCCTCTTGGGTTTGAATTTCACATGCTTGATTTACATTTCTTTATAGCTAGGTAATTCCCATTACAAAAGTCTAAGATTTAATAAGGGTGTTATTTGATACATGGTCATAAGTTAAATAAAAGGCTATCGTAATTACCATTTCTCAGCATTTGTAAAATATATTACCCTTTGCGTTTTTTAAGGTATGGACCGCACTTTGCGGACTTTATATGTTGACTAAATTGTGTTCATTGGATCAAATCAGAACGGCTGAAAATAAAGCCATCAAAATGAGGTTTAGTGTGAAACTGGGTCATAAATAACCCGTCATTAATTCAAAATGGTACCTAACAACAGTTTTAAAGTTGTTGGTTTTAAATTCTCTCCCTCCCTGCCACTCATTTCTACGATCTAGTGGTATTCTTCTTCACTTGTAAGTGAGAGGTTTTAGGTTCGAATCTTGTGGATGACAAATTCGACCAAATTAAGTTATCTATTATGTGGCTTAACCGAACTCTCTATTTTCTCTAATGTAAAATATGTTGTTATACTAAAAATAAAAAAATTGTTATAAATAGGTCAAAGTTAGAGAGATAACCTTTTAGTGAATGGAGTAAAGCTGATGTAAAATGTCACACTGAAACTATAGCACAAAAGGATAACAAATAAAAGACGGAGGAATAGATGATGTTATTGATATTTTCTCTCGTTCTCTTCTTTTATATTTTTCTATCTCTTGAAAGCATACGGAGTGCTCTATTTATAGAGCAACTCCAAACTGATGCATTAACTGCACATTGAAGTTTACAGCACTTTCTTTGACAATATAACCTCCATACATTTACAAATTCAATTTCACTTTGCATGGGCATTGAAAACTTTTGCCAAAGTACTGTGGGCATTCATTACCCACCCGCATTTTCAACATTCCCTATTGGATGCCCACATATCAACATGAGTTGCCTCGTTAAAATCTTGCTTGGAAAAATCCAGTGGGAAAAAACCATAACGAAGGAAAAAGAGTACAACTTTTCCTGGATTGTTGATATAATGTCAAGTATGCTTATGTTGCCTCGTTAAAACCTTGATAAGAAAAATCCAATGGGAAAAATCCTAGTCGAAGGAAAAAGAGTACAACAAGCATGTATCATGGATGCTCCACCTGATATGTATCTCCCCCTGATTCCGAATTCTCCAAATTTAGCTGTTTGGTAAGTCGATGTAATCCAATACTTTGCACTAACATCTGAAACGTGAACTTTGGTAGAGATTTGGTGAACAAGTCTGCCAGATTTTCATTTAAACGGATTTGTCTGCCTTCAATAATTTTAGCCTTTTGAAGCTCATGTGCACTAAATTTTTTTGGAGATATGTGTTTAGTCTTATCGCCCTTGATGAATCCTTCCTTCATTTGGGCAACACAGTTTGCATTATTTTCATGAATGACAGTTGGATTGTCTATCTTCGAAGTTAGACCACATGAATTCCGGATATGATGGATCATTGATCTTAACCAAGAACATTCACTACTTGCTTTATGTAAAACAAGTATTTCTAAATGATTTGAAAATGTAGCAACTAATGTTTGCTTGGTTGAGCGCCATAAGATTGTTGTATCTCCATTCTTAAATACATATCCAGTTTGTGAGCGGGCTTCATGCGGATCAGAGAGAAAACCAGCATCTGCATATCCAACAAGAACTTGGTCATTTGTGGAGTTCTTTGAGTAGAAGAGACTCATGTCTGTTGTCCCACGAAGGTATCGCAATACATCTTTGATACCCTTCCAATGGCGAATTGTTGAAGCAGAGTTATACCTTACTAACAAGTTAACTGAAAAAACTATATCTGCTCTAGTACATTGTGCTAAATACAACAAAGCACTTACTGCACTCAGATATGGTACTTCTGGACCAAAGACCAGTTCATCATCTTATTTTGGACGGAATGGATCTTTCTTAATGTCCAAATAACGAATGACCATTAGCGTGCTGAGTGGATAAGCGTTGTTCATACCAAATCACTTCAGAATTTTTTCAATGTAAGCTGATTGGTGGACCAAAATTCCACTAGCACAATGCTCGATCTACAGGCCTAGTCAAAATTTTGTTTTTTCCAAGGTCTTTCATTTCAAATTCGCTTTTCAAATATTCAGCAGTTTTATTGAGCTCTTCAGGAGTTCCAACTAGATTCATATCATCAACATATACTGCCACTATAGCGAATCCAGAATTGGATTTCTTAATGAATACACAAGGGCAAATGACATTGTTGATTTACCTTTCTTTGATCAAATACTCAGTGAGACGATTATACCACATTCGTCCAGATTGTTTCAGCCCATACAATGATTGCCTTAATTTGATCGAGAGCATACCTCGTGGTTTGTTACTTGTTTCAGGCAACTTAAGTCCTTCTGGGACTTTCATATATATATCAGTATCTAATTCTCCATATAGATATGCAATGATGACATCCATAAGTCGCATGTCAAGTTTTTCTGAAACCACTAAACTTATTAAGTAACGGAACGTCATTGCGTCCATTACAGGAGAGTATATCTCCTCATATTCAATTCCAGGTCTTTGAGAAAAGCCTTGTGCAACGAGTTGTGCGTTGTATCTTGTAATCTCGTTTTTCTCATTGCGTTTCTTTGTGAATACCCATTTGTAACCCAAGGGGTTTACACCAGGCGGGATTTGGACTACTGGTCCAAAAACATTCTGCCTTTCCAAGGAATTTAATTCTACTTGGATTGCATCTTTCCACTTAGGCCAATCCTATCTCTGTTTGCATTCATCAACAGAGCGGGGCTCAATATCATCACTTAAGATGATTTTAGTGGCTACTACTAATGCGAACATATCATCGATGATTATTTTATTCTGATCCCATAATTCATTTGTACATGCATAATTTATAGAGATTTTTTTGTTTTCATGTACTTCTGTCTCTTTAGGGACATGTGTCTCATCAATGACATTTTCTTTTTCTAGAAGTCCAGAATCATGAATTATGGATTTATCATTCATCTCGTCTTTCTAAATGATTTCATTTGGATTCAGTTGTGTATTTGTCTTTCTCTTTCGAGGGGCTGAATCTTTTGAACCTGGGGGTCTACCACGCTTCAGGCGTGCACCAAATGAATCATTCACTGCCACTTTATTTTGTCCAACAAGGACATCAATTCTTGCAAGTGCATTTGCAGCTGGTATATGTGATTTTGTCACTTTCATAGTATCATTAAATGCATCTGGCATTTGATTGACAATACTTTGAAGATGAACGATCTTTCTCGCTTCATTTTCACATTGAATGCTGCGAGGATCAACATGAGACAAGGTGGGAACAACCCATGTCAACTCTTTCCGTTCTTTTGGAACAGTTTTTTCTCCCTCTAATGACGGGAAGACTGTCTCATCAAAGTGACAATCAGCAAAACGAGCTGTAAACATATCACCTGTCAAGGGTTCCAAATATCTAATGATAGATGGTGAATCAAAACCCACGTAAATTCCCAGTCTACGCTGAGGTCCCATTTTAGTGCGTTGCGGCGGTGCAATAGGCACATAAACAGCACAACCAAAAACTCATAAATGTGAAATTTTTGGCTGATGTCCAAACACGAGTTGTACATATGAGTATTGATGGTTGGCTATAGATCTCAATCGAACCAATGATACAATATGTAAGATGGCATGTCCCCACGCAGAGACTGGCAATTTGGTTTTCATAAGCAGAGTACGAGCTATTAACTGAAACTGCTTGATCAATACTTCTGCTAAACCATTTTGAGTATGGACATGAGGAACAAGGTGTTCAACATGAATGCCCAATGCCATGCAATAATCATCAAAGGTTTAAGACGTAAATTTACCAGCGTTATCAAGTCGGATTGACTTAATGGGATAATCTGGGAACTGTGCTAGTAACTTAATTATTTGAGCAAGAAGTCTCACAAAGGCTACATTCCGAGTAGACAAAAGACAAAAATATGACTATCGGGTAGATGCATCAACCAAAACCATAATGGATGTCCATTAGAGTTGGTAATGATCCTACGCATCATGGTAGATCCTGGATGACCCAAATGGTCATGCCAAAGGTTATCATTTGAGATAGCAATGTGTTTGCTCACTAATGGATGTCCATTAGAGTTGGTAATGATCCTACACATCATGGTAGATCCTGGATGACCCAAATGGTCATGCCAAAACATGTAAACTTTTGAATCAATAAACTTCTGGTTCATGACAGTACGTGATTTAATTATCCTTATGTACGTATAATACAATCCACTCGACAAACCATGCAACTTCTCCAATGTACACTTCTGGGTATCATTGGAGGTAATGCATATATACTCCACATTTTATGCACTTTTCGTTTCAATGTGGTATCCATTTAAGCGTATGTTTTTTAAACTCAACAAATTTCGAGTAGATCAAGTAGCATAAAATGCATTCTGTATGGATAATATTGTTCCATTTGGTAACATAATCTGGGCTTTCCCTGAGCCTTCAATTATGTCTGAAGGTTCTGATATTGTTGTTACCCCTATTCTTGTAAGTATTAAGCTTGAGAAATACTTTCGATCACAAAGTATTGTATGTGTGGTTACGCTGTCTGCAAAACAAATATTTCCGCCATTTCTCATGTTCTGAGAATGACCATAATTTTTATCCATGCTCTCTGAGTAAATGGAATCACAGTTAACAAACAATTTATAACAGGAAATGCCACTTTTATTGAATTGAAATGCTAGTTTTCAGCATAATAAAAGTACATCAAATATAAACGATTTAGTCGGACCTGTATACTTCATTTCCCCTTTCCACAATAAAATCTGGAACATCTAGGTGAGTTGTGTACAACTGCCCTGATAAGTCAAACATTGGATCAGGTATATCCATTGGTCTAGCCTGGTCGAGAAAATTGATCTCGACACCCTTCTCCTTGAGGGAGGTTTGATACAGATTCACCAGATGTTTTGGGGTACGACAAGTACGCGCCCAATGCCCATTGTCACCACACCTATGGTAGGCACCTTTAGAGTTCCTAGGAGCATTGTTCATATGAGCTTTGCCTTTGTGGCGATTCACATTTTTGAAGCTCGGGCCTGAATTATGCCTCGGAACCTGGTTGTGAAACTGAACTCCATGGTTCTTGCCTTTCCTGTTCCACCCACCTTGCTTGTGGTCACATCCTCGTTTATGATTATCACCACCAGAGGATGTGGCGTTCACTTCGAGGGAATCAGCATTCACTTCTGGGAATGGTGCAGATCCAATAGGTTGAGAATGATGGTTTTTCATCAGGAGCTCATTGTTCTATTCAGCTACTAAGAGCACAGATATCAGCTGGTTGTATTTAGTGTAGCCTCGTGCTCTATACTGCTACTGCAGGAGCATGTTAGAGGCATGAAATGTGCTGAGAGTCTTTCCCAGCATATGTTCCTCAGTAATAATATCCCCACAGAGCTTCATTTGAGAGGTAATTCTGAACAACGCAGAATTGTACTCTGTCATTGACTTGAAGTCTTGGATCCTCAGATGAGTCCACTCATAGCGAGCCCTTGGAAGAATCACCATTGTCTGGTGATTGTATCTATTTCTCAAGGCATTCCAAAGAGCTAACGGATCTTCAACCGTTAAGTACTCGCTCTTTAGCGCCTCATCAAGATAGCGGCGAATGAAAATCATGGCCTTCGTCCGATCTTGAGATGATGAGCTGCTCTCTTCCCTAATGGTATCTCCAAGATTCTCTGCTTCCATATGGATCTTGGTATCCAGTACCCAGGTAAAGTAATTCTTCCCGGTAATATCCAGGGCAGCAAATTCAAGCTTCGCCAAGTTCGCCATTTTCTTTTCTGAAAGAAAATAAGATGTGTAAGAACTTGCAATAATATGTATTCCTAGAGGAATATGATGTTAGAACTTCTGATTCTTACAAATTTTTCATTTTGATCTTTAGGCCAAAATGATAAGCACTCGAAACTTTTGGCTTGAGATTTTCAGGGTAAATAAAGAGGGCGATTGTACGGCACCATTCTCATTGAAATAATGTAACATAGAATGGGCGAATATTCCGCACCACTCAAGTGGCAGGAAATTTTAAATACGCAGAGCAGTGTGGGCGATTATACCGTACCACCTAAAATTGCAATGAAGGTAAACAGCAGGTAAATTTAAATATGCAAGGTAGGATAGGCGATTATACCGCTCCACCTAAAATTGGCAGTAAAATTAGATCTGCAGTCTAAGATAGGCGATGATACCGCACCATCTTGGATCGCAATAAGAATAAATTTGCAGTTCAAGATGGGCGATTGTACCGCACCATCTTGGATTGCAGTAAAATTAACATAAATAAACACTGGATTAGTAATCAATGTCCAAACCAAACAAGAAATCAAAAATTTATGTAACCGTTAGGTTGAGAACTAAGAGCAGGCATGGAGCAAACAGTTCGTCGCAAGGGTATACCGCACAATTGAGGCTGAGGAAGAAGATGAATAGTAAAAATCTTAGGGGAAACATTTTTTCTTTCTTTTGTTCGGCGAAGAGAAATGAGAGAATAATTATATTTAGAGAGTCGTGCTGATAACGTGTTATAAATAGGTTAAAGTTAGAGAGATAACATTTTAGTGAATGGAGTAAAGTAGGTGTAAAATGTCACACTGAAACTATAGCACAAGAGGATAACAAATAAAAGACGGAAGAATAGATGATGTTATTGATCTTTTCTCTCATTCTCTTCTTTTATATTTTTCTATCTCTTGAAAGCATACGGAGTGCTCTATTTATAAAGCAACTCCAAACTGATGCATTAACTGCACATTGAAGTTTACAACACTTCCTTTGACAATACAACCTCCATGCATTTACAAATTCAATTTCACTTTGCATTGGCATTGAAAACTTTTGCCAAAGTACTGTGAACATTCACTACCCACCAGCATTTTCAACAAAATTCTCCCTCTTCCCGACAAATCCAAAATTTTAGGCCCAAACAAATCCAACAAAATAAAGCATCCAACTCAAGTATCGAGTATCCTTTCCCTTGTAACGCTACAGTTTTGACCAAAACTAAAAACAAATAAAATAAAAATAAAAATAAAAATGTCTACCATTGTAAGTAGCAGCCCACTTGTAGGAATTTAATCAGCTTTGTAGTTTTGAAGTAAAATTTAAAATTAAATTGCTTCGTTCATATTTTCTTTCTGCTTCAATTCGTTCTTCGACTGTCTCCATTTTTTCTCGCCAAATCTTCCGCCTCTTGTCTCTGCGCCTGCGGACTCTCACCAGCAACGACAACTTCTTCACTCGCTTCTCAAGTTCTTTATTTTCCCCATTTGGAGGTTGCAGACAGCCACCCATCTCAAGTAATCAATTCTTCCATTAAAATTGTTTTTTGTTTTTTTTTTTTTTTTTGAACAAGTCCATTAAAATTATTGTTTCTTGTATAATACTTCTCCGTCTTTCTTCAAGTGCTGAAATTGGTAAGTTTTATCTATTTATTGTAATGTATAATAATTTTGTTTCTTTGTTTCCTATGTGTAATCTTTGTCAAATTGTCAAATATCTTCACGATTTTATATTGGAAACTTGGGATTTTATTAAATCTTGCAGGAAAAAAAAGAAATAAAAACATCCCATTTTTTGTTTTGGTTCAGGGTAAAAATAAGATCATCATTTTCTTGTTAGGAAGATTTGTGGGTTTTTTGGTACCATTTGTTTGATGACCAAATTTTAAATTTGACATTTTACGAACCAAGGAATTTCATATTATTTGGACTAGTTCTTTAGCATTCCTCTCGTTTTTGTTCTCTGTGGAAAAGTTTATGTATGTATGTATGCCCTCCACCTTGTTTTGTTGTCATACGATCTAATTTTTAATGGAACTGTATAGACCCGAAATTCGAATTTTTAAGGAAGGTAATTATCAGTTGATGATCACTGTAACTAGTTTTCGTTAAAAAAAATATATATATCCGATAACCATAAAGGAATCCCGCTTTCTTTAATTTTTAGATGTTCAATCTTCAAAGGGTTTAGGCTGTTATGCTGGTTGAGGTAGTAGGAACCATGCCTGAGAATAGATGTTCAACGAGCAAAGATAATGGTTGGTGACTGGTTTTCCTGTTTTTCCTTGTACTGTTGATTAAATGTTTGTTTTTTGTTTCCTTTTCTTATCCCCCTCTTAATTTTGTTTGAACCAAATAGGTTACTAAGTTGCAAGTTTGTTTTGGGTTTTCTTTTGGAATCGGGTGTGCAGTATGTGTCACTACTGTGGTGCGGAATTGACACAATCCAAGGAAAAGACCTGCAAAGTTTGTGAGGAGAAACAGGAGCGAGAATTTTTTAAGCAGGGTAAGGTGATTTTGTATACAGTGCAAATGATCACTCCAACAACTTCCTTGTCAGGCAGTGACACTTCTGTCTCTAGCTGCAGTAAGTGTCCATCTTGCTTTTTAGTCATACATTTTGGCCTTTCTTGAAACAACAGATTTTAGTCTATGCTGATGTGTTTGATAATTTCGTTTAACTTCTGATCTTTTAGGTGAGTTTTCTGTGGATGTGAGCTCATGTGATAGGTATGTACCCTCCTCGTATTGTAATTTGTTTCTGGTTACTATAATCTTTCTTTAGAACTTTGCACGACCGCCATTTCACTTTAATGTAGGGTTAATCAAGAAGAAAACACAATATGCAGTTCTAAAATGGATGTCAGCAATCAATCTAATGGCAGACTACAGAATTCAAGCTTTGAGCATCCAGTAAATGGTCTTGATAATATGTATACAGTAAGGGATGTTGAGATTATACAGACAAATGATGATCATGAAGCAAAAGATAGTAACGAAAATGAAGATTCAAATTATTTAGAAGATGATACAAATGCTGGGTATTATATTATCTGAAGTTTGTCATTGAAATGTTAGATTCGTGCCATCCAAATGTGGTTTTTGTGGGAAAAATTGTTTCTCCTGATATTCAAGAGTCTATTTTTGCCAAAGGAATGACATTGTCTTTGACATGAAGCGTCATCGCCTAGAGAGAGTTGCTCGTTATACTGGATCTCCAATTTTGTCACCAGATACAATGATGAGCAAAAACCTGAAACAGTGCGACTCTTTTCACATTGAATATTTTATTGAGGGGCATGCTGGAGGTGGAGGAAAGGAGCTGAGTAAAACATTAATGTTTATTGAGGACTCTTGTACACGCCTGGGCTGTACGGTTGGTAAATCACCTCCCCACTCCCTCTTAGACCTGGTTTGGTACTGAGGTGATTCTGAAAAAAGCTGCTATCAAAAAAAGCTGGGAGCTGTTTTTGTGTTTGGTAAACACTCAGCTTCAGCTTTTTTTCACAGTTTTGGATGAAAAAAAGCCAAAAACAAGAAGCTGCAAAACCTAGCTTTGAAAAACCGGCTTTTTTTCACATCTGTTTTACATAAAAGTTTACCAAACACTCTAATACTGTTTTTTTTTTTTTCAAAAGCACTTTTACAAAAAAGTTTACCAAACACTCTGCTGCTTTATTTCACAGCTGCTTATTCTCACAGCACAGCAGAAGCAGTTTTTTTTCAAAGCACAGCAATACCAAACCAGCCCTTAGTCTTATATCTGCATAATCTATACACATGCACACACACATTCCCAATTGACAAGATGGGCAGAGCCTTTCTTGTTTAAATTCACTTGACAGCACTGAATACTTAATGACAATCTAGATTCCTTTTGGATATGAATTTTTAGGATAATGTACTGATTCTTTCATGTTGCATATTTTTTTCTGTAATATTTACGTTCAAATAGCTTAAGCTTAACTTCAATAAGCGTTTGTTATTTTTTTCATGCACTTTCTGCTAATAGGAGTAACATATGCAGACCTACTGTTCTCATCTCATGTCAAGGTGCCTTCTTTAATCTACAATTTTTCAGAGGCCTATTACTTATTTTATTAAACAACAACAACAACAAAGCCTTTTCCCACTAAGTGGGGTTGGCTATATAAATCCTAGAACGCCATTGCTCTCGGTTCTGTGTCACGTCTTCCGTTAGATCCAAGTACTCTAAGTCTTTTCTTAGAGTCTCTTCCAAAGTCTTCCTAGGTCTTCCTCTACCCCTTCGGCCCTGAACCTCTGTCCCGTGATCGCATCTTCTAACTGCAGCGTTAGTAGGCCTCCTGTTACTTATTTTATTATGGTGGTTTTTTTTGCAACCATTTTTTATTGAGTCAAAATTTTGAATTCATACTGCCTATGTTCAAAGACAAGTCTTTTTTTCGTTGGACTTCTTGAGCTTGCCTTTTTTATCTGATACTAGAGACTGTATGATAAGTATTTCATCAATGCTTTAATAAATGAAAACTTTTGTAGTTTACTTAGCTGTGCTCGAATTAGCACTACAGTTTTTGCTGAAAGCAGCACAGAGTGATGCATTGAAGATCAAGTCTGTAGTGCAGTGTGCAGTTTTAGACCAGAAATCCATCCTCTTCATCGTTGAAAACCCACTTGTAGACCAGAAATCTCTTAGTCCGAAACCTGAAATACCTGTCAGGCGCAACTTCCCTCATCCAACAATATCTTAGGATGTGAAATAGGTCGCCCTTAGCTGATTCCACAAGATATTTATTGCCGCTATATCTTTCAAATGGTTCTGTAGGAGAGAGTAGCTTGAGTTGTGGCGGCTATGCACCAGGGTTATCAATATCCAGTGAGCTAACGCTTCCCCGCATACTAGCTGCGTAGACTTGGCCTCTATAAAATATAACATCAGCAGTTTCAAAGGACCTTACAATTAAATGCCAAGACTTCTGGCCTGCCTTGAAGACAGCCAACCTGGAATTCGAAGCGTAAATTGCTACAATGACATAGTTGTCCGGATTCAGAGAGGGATCACCTGACAAGATAACCTTACGGACAAAATGCTCATGGTAGCTTGCTACGCATTTGGGGATGAAGACATCTATGGGAGGCAGACGAATAACTGGCGATGCTTGTCTGAAAGGGTTCCTGAGTGCTATGACGAGACCTTCGTCTATGCGCTCTACCGTGGCCAGCCACCCATGGCTAGAGCTGCAAGCCCTCATCCTAAAGGGCACTTGTAACTGAGCATGGTTGTAGATTCGTCCTTCAGAAACGCTGTACACGAGTCTTTGGTCAGCTTGTGGGCGATTCTCGTCGGGGATCAAGAGCATGGGAAGTAACTGACGCCACCGGTTTGTTGCAAGATTACACAGTTTGGAAAGAGAGCGCCACTCCCTGCAAACGGCAGCGAAACGAACATGTTCTATTGGTTCCGGCAACCTGTCGAGAATGAGAAAGATGAGTGCAGGAAGGCTTGCCCATCCAGTAGTGCTGAAGCTGACAGGCGTGATCCTAGGACAGGGCATCGTGTTAGACTCAAACAATCCGGACAAGAAACGACGACGAAACCAAATCCCTTAAATAACCAATGGAAACCAAATCCTTCTTCGTTTTGGACCTTCCCTTTCCGTTACCTTAGAGGACAAGGAATCCCACAGCAACAAGGTAAATCAGCATCCCAGAGCAACAAGGAGATAAATGATATGTATTTAATTAATCAATTATTAAAATTAAGCTAGCAAGCAAGAAATCAGTAGGAAAAATGTGCACATACAAAGAAAAGCAAGAACTCAATGCCCTCACTCCCCATAGCAGGTCCAGGGCTTTTACCTCCATGAAATCCAAGGGCTTTGAGCAGCAAGTTTCGAGTTTCTGCAACGCCGTAATGGAGCAGTGGTATCTTGCCGATGATACACTGCAACTAGTAACTAATCAAAACAAATCACTAATTAATTAAGATGCTCAATGTTCGCTTAATTGTGATTAAGATAATCACAATCCTAACATCCTCCGTATGCTCTGCCAGTGCCATGTCCGCCGCCGATGTTTTCTGTTCCGATTTTTACTTTTTTACTCTTGCTTACAACATTTAAATAATCAGGTTGAAATAGTAATTTTATGTTTTGACAAATGATAGTGTTAGTAGGTTAAATTGTTAGTTGTTACGAGAGGAGATCGTTTTAGAGATCAAACTCGCATCAGAATGCATAAACATCGTTGATTTCTATCTCTCCAATTTGAAATAAATAAGAATAAAAAAGTCAAGTAAAACAACATTACAACGAGCGAGGATTCTTTGTTGATCCTATTAACAAACTTGTCAAAGTCTAACCTATGAACTATTAAATTACTAAACCAGATTCAAGATTAATTATAGTTGAATCCTAACGTATCGAACCTATCTACTGCCATGTTAGCCGCTCGAATTATAAGACTTTATCGTATAATTAGGAAATTGATGCATTAGGTGCCAAATGTCCTTTCCATAAAATTTGAGGTAAATTACGGTTTGACCTCATGAACTATTGCCCTAGTTGAAATTGACCTTCTAAACTTTTTTTTTTTTTTTTTGATAAATTAACCTCCTCAACTATTTAAAATCAGGCAATTAATCCCTTGCCGTTAGATTGTGGAATCAATTCCGTCAAATTCAAGGACAAATTAATCATTTCATCATCAATTGTTACTTGTCAGCTATAACCACCAATAAATTTTGACACATGAACACAGAATAATTCAAAAACATATAACATAATGAGAAAACATAAAAATAAAATAAAACACAAACGTTTATATAACGGACCATCTCACATTGTCATCACACGTTATTTTATTTTCAAATGTCATAGGTTTATTGATGGTTATAGTTGACAAGTAAGAATTGATGAAGGAAAGGCTAATTTTCCTTTGAATTTGACGAAATAGTTGATGGAATCTCTCGACAAGAGATCAATTGGCTGATTTCAAATAGTTCATGAGGTTAATTTACCAAAAAAAATAGTTTAAGGGGTTAATTTCAACTTGAGTAATAATTCAAGAAGTCAAATAACAATTTACCCTAAAATTTTCCCAAGGACCTTGAATACCTTTCTTAATTGCTTCCATCAAAATCTTCGAATCGCCCTGAACAGCAATTTTATGATAGTGCTGGAACTGCCAAATTGGAGGGCCATTCTTAA
This sequence comes from Pyrus communis, assembly GCF_041283825.1. NCBI lineage: Eukaryota > Viridiplantae > Streptophyta > Magnoliopsida > Rosales > Rosaceae > Pyrus > Pyrus communis. The sequence continues at coordinate 3,593,721 of NC_142574.1, forward strand.
AGTTGTAGCCTCTGCCTGCAAAACAGAAGACTCCCAATTCCTAAGGGAAAAGCACAACTGAAAGTTCAAAGTTTAATATTTTGACCATTTCCAACTATTACTAACAAGAGAAATGATTACAGACTCTTTTACAAGTGACACTCTCTGTGTACCTTCAAAAAGTCTTCTTAGCATTTCTCTACGAGACTCTCCAACTATTGTAAAACATTATGTTAAAAAAATATAAGGTGATAAACAATCCAAAAAAAGTCTAACTTTAAAAAGTCTTCTTAGCATTTCACATCCAATGAATTCCCTTCAATAAAGTAGGTCTTGGACTCGTCCAACGAGCAAAGAATGGGCCCTTCAAAAGCTTTTGGTTTGTACCAGTTTTCTCACCAGAGCAATACCTCTACAACTTGCAATATATATATATATATATATATATATATATGTATATATGTACATGTGTATGTATGTATGTATGTATGTATATTGGTTGGTTGAAGAGTCTAAAATCAAAAGAGTGGACGATCCTCTTAAATGAATTGCAAGTTGGAAATTAAATTAACCCAATTTGAGGGACAAGGTAGTTAATTTGCATATATAACTCAACTCAAAATATTATTTGACTGACTTTTCATCCAGAATTTTGACTACTTTAATGTTTGGTAAAAAATATATAGAGTCAAGTACAAATAACTACTCAATTTTTCAAAGTAATTTTAAGTTGGTAGCAATTTTTTCAAACATTCTAAATAACTAATTTTATGAAAATTGGACCGGTTAGATCACCAACATTAAGTTATAATAATGTAATGATTATATACCGTATCATCCTTGAACTTTTTCGTGTTCTCATAAAACTCTTTGAGATTTGTAAGTAGTGAATTGTTCCAATGAATATATGGTTTCTTTTCAACCCATTGTGTTCCGACTTCAAACTCGCCCCCTGCAGGGATGTTAGTAAAGAAATTATTCACAACATACATGTGCTAGCTTTCCACTTGAGGTTCATGGTGTTTAAGTTTTCGCCACGAAAGTGGAACCAAGCAGCCCCTGATGTGGCTAAATACGTTTTCCAAAGAACAAGGTGTTTCCCAATAACATGGTTTTGGACTAATGACTTTTTCAATATTCTAGCTGCTGAAGTTAATGTGTTTGTTCGCATAAATTAGTAATAAATTAATTTACCGTTTGAAAAATAATTTCCTATATAATTTACATTTTAATGCATAAAGTCAATATTATGAGGTGTTTAAAATCCGGTGTCGTTGAAAATATTCATATTTAAATTTATAAAAATATTAAGGATATATCGAATATCGATAATGATATTAGTTGTTTTTGATAAAAATGAAGAAAATTTAAAATGAAATTTTAGAGATTGTCAAACATTAATTTTAAAGAAATATGATAATTTCTTAGATATTTTACCGACGAGTTAGAAATATCTACGAAACTTATCGATTTTAGCTTAAATTTAAGAATTTCTCAAATATGAAGCGAAGTTTAAACTTCACCCGTCATTTTCATAGCTTTCTCTAAAAGAAAATTAGATGAAAGACCAATTATTTGTTATTAAAGAAGTGAGAATGAAGGGCCGATAATTGATTTACAGACCTTGTCGCCACATTTCAAAATTTGCAAGATTCAACCAAGAGAATTCTTGTCACCAACATGCCACGTATAAAAGTTTCACTTCCCATTTGTCACGGCAATGGATAGTTTGGTAATTGCATTGCAGCATAGAAAATGACATTAAACACCCTCTCTACTACCACCACGTGGCCAACTACCACGACAGCCGTCTGTCCTTGCCAATCATTTAACGTCACCAACAACAAAAGAAGGTCCTCCAAGAATATAGCAAGCACTTGTTTATTTGTCAAATAAAAACAACAAATGTATATAAAAAAGCCGTCTTTAGACTCTTTACGGCTGGATGGCATTCGGCAACGTCACAAAGCATTCCAGCCGTTGTCTACCAATAGTCAACTTTTGGTTTTTCGCCCTAGTACGCAACAAGAGAAATGCTAAGGCGGTTTTTAAATTAAGATTCTTTGTGGTTTCTATATCATTCTATAGTTTAACGTTAATATTGTGTAAAAAATATGAGATATCTGAGAGTTCATGAGAGTTCTACTTTTGAGAGAGTCTCCTTAGGCAGAGACAGATAGGAGTAGGGACCAATGTAGTCTTAGGACCACCTGAAGTCCGAAAAATATACATGTGAAGGTCGTTCGAGGATCCTCCAAATGTTTAGTACGGATTTCTTTTGTACCTACTAAATGTTTAATGTAATTCATACTAGACATATCTCAATTCTCTATTCACTTATCAGATTCCTTCAACATATGTTGTTATTTGTTAACATATATGCAACATAGTTTGATTGACAACAAATCCACCAAAATTTCGACAAAATACCTCAATAAATAAGCAGAAATTTTTTTTACACGCTTCACGCTTTTAACACTGCTGAATCCGCCTTTCTCACTCCAATGTTCAGAATTTTTGACCCTCCAATTTTCTATTTTAATATAAAAATCCACTGATGCTGTGCTCAATTGGTCATTAAATCACACTACGAGGTATTCTCAGAAGTCAGAACATAATAAATCAATGGAGCAATAAGAATCTTATTACAATTCCTTGGTACATATCATATGTTAATAGACAGAAAATCGAATTTAATTTCACCCCAAGAAAATTTGGGTGTACGTAAATTATATCATATATTGCTGAAATTAACTATGTGTGCTAAAAATTCTAAGAAAATTTAACGTTTCAATTTGAACCACGCGAATCTAATTGAATCAATTTTAATGTTAAAAAAATTTCAGTGACCTAAAATAAAAGGAAATCCCCATTTTTCTACCTTAAAAATTCCCAATTTTCCATCTTTTATACCCAAAGCTTTTTTTGTCTTACTTCCATACCAAAACATTGATTTTTCTACCAATTTCATGCATTCGTTACTTTATACATTGAATCATTTGTTAACTAATGACGTGGTAGCAACTCACGAGAGATTTTTCAGTGTGATTGGCACACGAGATGGTACACCACGTGTTACTATGTAAATGGTGGGATTTGTGTGTTAAAAAGTTAATAACTTAAAAAATAAAATTTCCTACCACTTACATAAAAACATGTGGTATACCATCCGTGTGTCCCATCACAATGAATTTTTTTTCGCAACTCACGACACAATATGATACGTAAATATATAGGAAATCATTATTAGCACTCTTAAAAAGCCATTGTGCACTCTTCTCTTCTCTTTTTTTTTTTTTTGGTCAAATGATAGATTTGTTAGATTAGAGAGCCGACAGAGTTCGAACCCACACTATGGTGCAAGGGCAACACTCATCTCTACCACTGTGTTGGATGGCCACTTGCTCTTTTTTGTGGGTTGTGCCAGGCCCGAGCAGTAGTGCAATGCTTGAACGACACCTGAGGCCCCAATAGCAAGCTATTGTAATAAGCCCTCACCCTAAAAAAATTAACTTGATATCGTGTGTACCATTGACCCACTCTTCTCCTCTTTCATTTTCTCAATAAAAATTAGTGCAGGGTGGATTATTTGAAATGGCAATGGAAGCCCAATTATTATAATTTGACAAGGAGTAGTGTGTAGTTTTTGGATGCCTATAGCAACTATTTATGTATCTTCAAAGGGGAGCTGTAAGTGTTGGTATTGCAAAAGAGTCATCATCCACTCATATATTATACAAGGAGGAGTGCACATGATTTTCTAAATGGCAATCATAGTCTCATTTTTTGAAAAGCAAGAATTATAATTATATATATATATATACACACACACACCCACACACGTATGATCGCTCAAGCACTAACTGGTTAGTAATTTAATACGATGTTGACTACTTATCTAGGTTTGCTCCTAGTTATTAACTTAATCGGTTAAATGATTTCTGATCTCAGTGAGTTTTTACACCGTTGATCTTTTAATGATAACTTCAAAATGATCAGTCCACTCGTAATTACCATTTCTCAGCATTTGCAAACATATATGCCCTTACTGGACAAAGGTGATGAGGTATCATTTCTAGTACAAAAAACCTCTATATAGTCGTAATGTTGAGGCTAAATTACTTTATTACTATAAGGATGTTATTATTTAACAAGGGTGTAGCTAAAAATATTTTTGTTCCTTAATGAAACTTGTATGGTTACAAATAATGGAGCATGTTAATTTTCAAAATATCAACACTGGAAGGAAAGAGAGCCTAGTCTCTAATAGCTACATGTAGCGCTCTCTTTAACGTCAAAAGTTTCATGCCAAGAGTTTGTAAATATTCTTGACAAGCTAGAAACATTTTGACTTCAACAAGGTGTCTATATTGATGAGTTATTACGTAATTGCAACCTCAAATACATGGAATCAACTTTAAAGAATAATTCACTGTCTAGACAACTTTAGATAAATATTTTATTTCATCTTACATTTTTATTAGTGACATTACATACTTTTGGAATTATTGACAATTATTACCATAAGGAGGTAAGTTTCTTAAGACGAGACTTAGAACAAATTATAACTTATTACAATGTGAAGCATATTCCTATATATCATTGGCCCAAGTTGGGACCAAAATGTTTTATGATTAAAAAGAGGTTATTCATATATAGATTACCACTATAGAGATGTTTAGTTTTGTGGCCATCGTATTTAGTTATGTGATAAGTTTGTTCAATTCGAAATATTTGTGGCGATTGTTGTTTAGATCTGAGATGGTGGTGTTGTGATTTATGAGCTCAGCAAGTTAAAACTCGATGTTAATTTGTTGGAGGGGACTCATCTTAGGGCTTCTTTGTCATTGAATGCAAATCATTAGAGATAGGTGTGATCTTTCCCTCGTGCAACCTCTCTTATAGTTCTTTTAAGGTTTAGAACTAAGGATCTCCATGATTGAAGAACCCTACTGTATATTTGAGGTGTCGTGACATTCTTTTCATATGTGCAATCTTTTGAGTTGTTTTAAGAGACACGTTTAATATATTTGTTTTTAATAAAATTTCTTGCGCTCAAAACAATTGTAAAACATGTTTTCAATTGAATAAGCAGGTGAATTTCATATGAAAAGAACTCATTTTGTGAACCAAACGGACCTTTATGGAGATAGGGTGACGAGATAAAATTTCTTTCTTGTATATGTAGCTACACGCAACAATTATTCTATGTAATTAACATAGGCAAAATTTTCGTATTGACGTGATGTTAGCAAAATTTATTGTATTATTCTTACGGTATTAATGATAATTATTCAGTTGTAATCAATTTTAATTAATTCTTCCAATAAATGCATATCACCTCAATTTATTACTCTTTTAAAATACAGTTCATTGATCACATATTGATTACGCAACAATGACATATTAGCCACACAACGATAATACAGAATAAACACCAATCATTTTTGCAACAAATGTCAAAAATTAATTATTCCTGCTAATTGCCCAAAGGAAAAAAAGTAATGTCATCAAAACACAAAGAGTTGGCAGCCACCACAGGGTGGCCCAGTGATGAGGCGAATTCTAGGCCCATATTCTATACGGCTCGTTTTAGGTTCAATTCATGATGCTAATGAATCACACGATGATGTTCAGGAGAAGGTTGAAATATCTTTCTGACCCTTTAAAAGGGTGGAATGTCGTGACTTAGCTACCTGCAGATCCCCTTTTTAAATTGTAAAGAGAAAATACAAAGAGTTGCCACCATTATTTCAAAATTGTAAAAAATACAACAAAACCCTAATACCAAAACAACCAAAACCCTAAAACAATAAACATTCCTAAATCATGATCAAGCTCGCAGTGTCTAATTACAAATAAACCAATGTTGGAACAAGGGGTGATATGAAGAAAACATGCATTGATCGAACTACACATAAGAGGGTAGAAGGATCACATAATAAGGAATAAGGATCCTTATTTGACAATGATGACGAAAAACACATGAGTAGATGGCAACAGAATCATTCAACAACCATGTTCCGACTTTTGAGAGAAGAATTGGATTCAATTTGTCGACAAAATGTGATGGACTACTGAAATCTTTATCATAGTTTAGATCAAGTCACCACAAAGGAATAAGGATTGCCGATGGAAGGGCTAAAAGTGCTTTTTCCCGAAGAACTTGAATTTTCAACAATGTTTCAACCGGTTTACATGTTTGGTAAAAAGATTTAGAAGTAATTCTCACATAAAATCTCTTTTGATAGACACTTGTCAGATGATTTTCCAACAAGTACTTGTCAAGTTCTTATTTCGACGCTTTAATTATAAAAACTCTTTTAACAAAAACACTTAAAAGCAATCCCAAATAAAACTGGTAGAAGATTTGTTTATGAACAAAAATGCTTTTGGTCCTAATTCAAAAGAAACAAAAAGAAAGAAGTTTAAAGGTGGAGAGTGGGATCCCCCCTTAGAGGCTAAGGTTTGCTTTTTTCTTTTCAGGACTATTTCATCCTCCATAATTTTATGTTTAAGGAGATATTTTTTTTTATAATTTTTATGGACAAATAGCATAAAAGTAGTTTAGAGGCTAATTAATTAGAACGGGTACCAACTTAATCCAAATAAAAGTGCATGTCTAGCAGCTAAGCATAAAGTGGTTGTTACATTGTGTGGCTTAACCAAAATACCATTTAGCTGGTATTTGAATTCTAGGTTGTAGGGGGAATTCGAAATGGATTTTTCATCCCCATTAGACCCTCACTTATTTCTAAGATTCTAAGATTGTCCTTCACATTAACCCAACACCACCAACCGCTACGCAATTTAATACGAAATTCAACAATAATAATAACATTAATATAAATAAATTTAAATTTTTTTTTTAGTGTATTTAATATTTGGTGAAATTAGGTATTTAACTTTTATTCTATAAAATTTTACCAAAAAAATTAGTATATATAATAATTTATTGCAAATAAGGACATTTTAGTAAGCATGTTAATTTTTATTTCGATTCAAGTGAACTAGTAAATAGTTTATAACAAGAAGGGCCTAAGGGTTTGTTGCCATTAGTCAAAATACAGCATTGTATAATTCCACTTCAATCCTTTTGATTTGGGATAATGTAACACATCGCATTAACAGATCGGTGGTCATGGCTTTTTAGCTATGTACCAATTCCTTTCTAATTGCAGAAGGTTTTAATAAACAACATCAATATGAATCAAATTCTGACTCATTTACATTCCAACTTTTTATCAATTCAATTCCTCCCATCTTAATTACAAATTAGTAAACGAGTTAATGTAGATTATCATTTGTAATAAAATAAAACTTACTATCTATAAAAGTCAAACCAAGACCTTTAATTTATAACTATTTGGGATATGAATGCAAAACTTAAGGGTAATTTATTTTTAAATACATCAATATTATTTTTACATTAAAATTTGAGCTAAATCACTCCATAATAACATGGTACTGAACACATAATCTACGAAATTCAAATTTAAAAAAGTTTACTTACAAGTAGCGAGAAATATCATTGCACTGTAACTGCAATTTAAGTTTATTGTTTTCTTCTAATAATAAGAAATACATACTAGGTAAAGGTATGGAGTATTCTTTGTAATAAAACTTGAAAAAAAGAAAGAAATAATATTTTTGGGAATGCTAACAACCTTCTTGTTTGGACCTTCTCGTTCTATTTTTTTGACATTCCTTCTCTTCTTGCAATGTGAAATGATAATATGAACGGTCTATTATTTAGATCACTATTTCAAAATCATCTCAAAAAAAAAAAAGAAAAAAAAGCTAAGTCCAAAATCATTTTGTCATTTGCCAAGTATACAATAAATCGACGAACCATATTTTTCACTTAAATACTAAAATTTTGTCAACGTTAATCGAATGGTTAAACAATTTTTAAGTTCCGATAATGAAGCAACAATGCCAAATGGTAAAGAGAGTCGAGAAGATAAAATTTGAAAATTCAAGTGAGAAGGTTGCTAGCATCCCATTATATTTTTTTAGAACAAACTTTTGCACCAAAAATCCTCTATGATCTATCTCATTTATTGATACATTAAACCCGTTTAACAATGTTAACTCTTAAACTGATCTCCTCAACTAAAACAAATTAAAAACTAAAAAGAAATTAAATAAAAAAAATTCGTCTCAATCAAGTAGATAAATCCTAACGAGCCGATAGAATATTTGAACTCAATATTTTTACAGCTAGTAAGGCAGTGTTGCATGGACCCCACTTGTGGAAATAGCTTCGTTGTAAGGAAAATTCAATTCAATTCAATTCCTTCCTTTTCTTTTATTTATCCAATTAATTCATTCCTTGACAATGCCCCCTTTTTCCCTCTCCAAATCTTACGCCTCTTGTCTCTCTGCTCTGCTCCGCGTCTGATAGACTCTCTCTGTGGACTCTCACCAACAACAGCAACAACTTCTTCACTCCCTTCTAATATTCCTTGCTTTCTCCATAAACTTTCGATCTCTGCTTTTCAAGTACACGCCAAATAGTTTTATACTCTGGGATCATATGGAGGTCGCACCAGACATCCATCTTTGTTCCTGCGGATTTCTTTAACAGTAAGTAATCAATTTCTTCTTCTTTTTTCTTTTCTTTTCTTTTTCTTGTTTAATTCTTTGAGTGCTGAAAATGGTAGGTTTTTTTTTTAATATTAAGTTATTTCTTTAGTTTGTTTGTGTAAATTGTAATCTTGGTCCAGTTGTCGAATTTCTTCATGATTTTAATTTTCGAAACTTGAGATTTTGATTGATGATTTTATTTGGTGGATCACTTTCTTCACCTCAAATTCTTTGTTGGGTTTTTCTCTGAATTTGCATATCGATTTTTGAATCAGTTTTCATATTATTTGTTGATATTCTGATCTCTTGGTAAAGCTGGTATTCGTTCAAGAATTGGGTATTTTTCTTCACTTTGGATCTTTTATTTGAGTTTTTTTACAGAAAAAATCCGATTTTTCGGTTTAAGGTGTAAATGTTTAGGAAGATTTGTGCGTTTTCCGTTTGAATATTCAATTTTTTTTGGTACCATGTGGTTATTTGGTGACCAAATTTCAATTGAATTGGTTAGCTTGCTATTTGACATTGTACAGTAAACCATGGACTTTCATGTCATTTGCACTCGTTCTTCAACCTTCTTCTCCTTTTTTTTTTTTTTTTTTTTTGACTGGGTGAAGTATGTATGTGCTTCACGTTGTTTTGTTGTAGTATGATCTGATTATGGATTGATTCGTGTTGATCCCCGTAACTAGAATTCGTGTTTAGAAATATTAGATAACCATAAAGGAATCCCGGTTTCTTAATTTTTTAATGGTCAATCTTCAAAGTGTATAGACTGTTAAACGTAGATTTTCAACAAGCGAAGATACGATTGGTAACTGTTTATCCGGTTTTTCCTTGTACTATTGTTGAATTTTTTCCTTTGTTTGAACCAAATAGGTGACTAATTACCGGTCTGTTTTGGGTTTTCCTTTGAAATTGGGTGTGCAGCAGTATGTGTCACTACTGTGGTGCAGAATTGACACAGTCCACGGAAAAGAAGAAAAAACAGGAGAATTCGAAATTATTTCCATTAGCTAAAGGAGGCCCCAGTAAGTATTGCAAATTTTGTGCAGAGAAACAGGAGCGAGAATCTATCAAGCAGGGTAATACGGTTTTATATACAATGCCAATGATCAGTCCAGCAACTTCCTTGTCAAGCAGTGACAGTTGTGTCTCTAACTGCAGTAAGTGTCCAATTTTGTTTCTTTTATATGATACATTTTGGCCTTCTTAAAATACAAAAGTTTAGCCTATGATGGTGTGTTTGATAATTTCTTTTAACTTCTGTTCTATTAGGTGAGTTTTCTGTTGATGTGAGCTCATGCTATAAGTATGTACCCTCCTTTTAAAATTTGTTTCCGGTTACAGTAATCTTTCCTAAGTACTTTGCATGACCAATATACTACTTTAATTTATTTTAGGGGTATTCAAGAGGAAAACACGACAGGCAGTTCTCAAGAGGATCTCTTTTGTCGGTCTAATGGGAGGTTACAAAACTCAAGTTTTGAACATCCAGTAAATGGATTTGATAGATCAGAAAAACAGATGGAAAACAACCTGAGCGAAAGTAGTTGTGGCAGTGATGTGTATACAGTAAGAGATGTTGAGATTATACAGACAAGTGATGACCATGAAGCAAAAGCTAATGTCAATGCAAGCACTAGTTCACATAGTGATGGAGCTGAGAAGTCAAATTCTTTAGAAGATGATACAAATGCTGAGATATGGGAACCCCCTGAACCTGATGATCCGGAGGATGACATGGAGGATAGTGTTGCTTTCAATGATGATGATGATGATGAGGAATGTGGTGATGGCATGAAATGGGGTACATCGAGTTCTTTGAGTCATTCTGGAGATGAAGGAAGTGGAAGTTATACGTTTAAAGAGGAAAAACAAAGAGCAATGGAAGCAGTGATTAATGGAAAGTTTAAAGCCTTGATCAGTCAGCTACTTAAATCTGTGGGTGTTGCATCTTTGGGGGAGGGTGGTGAAAGTTGGGTGGACATTATTGCTTCTTTGTCATGGGAAGCTGCTTCATTTTTGAAACCTGATGCTGTTGTTGGTAAAGCAATGGATCCAGATGGCTACGTGAAAGTAAAATGCATTGCAACTGGTGTTCGCACCCAAAGGTGACAGTAATAAACAACTGGTTTTCTTTTACGTTTTAGTTTTAGTTTGTTAATTATCTTCATCTTTTATTAAGTTCAGGTATTTATCTTTTTATTGATTGAAAGAATCATGGCTGCATGTTTCGGATTTGTTTCTTTAGAAAATTGCTTTTGCAAAATTTTCGAATTGCAACCTGGGCTTCTTCTTTCTTTTCTCAAAGTTATGTGAGGCTGAAGAGTCAGCTATTTCGATTTCATCAACAACTTATAATGTTTCAAAAGAAACTTATTTCTCCTTCAATACAAAAAAAACATATCAGCTTCTTCCTCCTTTCCATTACAGATTTCCCGAAAAAGATATTTAAATTTTTGTCTTCTAACTCACTAGATGCATTTTTTAATAAGGGAAAGGGAATGCTTGCCTGGTTGGCTGCTTAGAAACACCACCCAAAATTTCTTTTGTTTCATTATATCAGTTTTTAAGACTTGTGAGATGCAATTCAACAGTGTAATAATTACTTTACTGGTAATTCTAGTTAGCATATTTTGAGAATACTTTTGTCATCTGATAGATGAAAACCTGAATCAGTGTATGCCATTGCAGTCAACTAGTAAAAGGTTTGGTCTTCAAAAAGCATGCTGCACACAAGCATATGTCGACCAAGTACAAGAATCCAAGGTTGTTGCTAATCAAGGGAGTACTTGGTCAGTCTTCAAGTGGATTGTCATCCTTCGATTCAATGGAACAGGTAATAGGATAATAATATCAGTCATTATTTCAGGGAAGTAAACAAATACGTGTTCTCATATTTTATTGCTAACAGGAAAGAGATTATCTGAAGTTTGTCATCGAAATGTTAGAATTGTGCCATCCAAATGTGGTTTTAGTGGAAAAAACTGTTTCTCGTGATATTCAAGAGGCTATTCTTGGGAATGGAATTACACTGATCTTTGACATGAAGCTCCATCGCCTAGAGAGAGTTGCTCGTTGTACAGGGTCACCAATTTTGTCATCAGATACAATGACGAGCAAAAATCTAAAACAGTGCGACTCTTTTCACATTGAAAAGTTTATAGAGGAGCATGCTGGAGGTGGAGGAAAGGTCCCAAGTAAAACATTAATGTTTATTGAGGGCTGTCCTACACGCCTGGGCTGTACGGTTAGTCAATAATCCACCCCATCTTACTCTGATATCTGCATGATCTATACAAATACACACATATTCCAGTGCTAAATACCTTAATGACTCTCCAGAGTCCTTTTGATTATGAATTTTTCGTATAATATATTGATACTTACATGTTGCATTGGTCTTTCTGTAACATTTACGTTCAAATAGCTTCAGCTTAACTTAAATAATTGCATCTTATTTTTTCACACTTCTTAAAATAGTGCCATACAGAGAACTACTGCTCAAAGGAGCTGCTGTATTACCAGAAAACATTTACTCACAGTCAATATGCCTTCCCTTAATCTACAATTTTCAGAGCCCTATTACTTTTTTTATTCAGTCAATATGCCTTCTTTCGCCATCATTTTTATTGAGTCATAACTTTAAATCTGAACTGCCTAGTTCAGACCACTCTTTTTTCATTGGACTTCTTGAACATTCTTTTTTGATCTGACACAAGCAATCATATGATAAGTATTTTGTCAAATTCGATAAGAGAATGAAAACTTTTGTAGGCTGCTTAGCATCTTGTATGAATAACTGTGCTTGAATTGACCCTACAGATTTTGCTGAAAGGAGCACGGAGTGATGAATTGAAGAAGGTCAAGTGTGTTGTGCAGTGTGCAGTTATTCTGGCGTATCATTTAATGCTCGAGACTGCTTTCCTTGTTGACCAGAGAGCAATGTTCTCTACACTTCCATTTGCTGACGTAGCAACGGATTTGTCCACTGATAAAAAAACCCTTAATTTAGGATCAATTAACTCATGTGTCCGTCAGAATACAGAGACTAGTGCTGAAACTGGGTCTGATACAGTTGATATTCCCATTTCCAATGGATTTCATGAAGGATGTTCCCACAGTTCTACCTTGGAAGTCGAAGGCCGTTCCACATTTGATGAACCATACAATCCTGCTGTACTTTCTGGCTTGTCGTCCATTTCAGCATCTTTAAGGAAAGTTATAGGGGAGAATTTTCCCCTAGCATCTTCTTCTTATCAGTCTCTTTCTTCATACTTTGGATTCAGTGGAAGAGAACTGAATGACCCAATCACAAGATCTGTTTCTGTTTGTACAACTCCTGAGGAAACAGAGCATTGTGATGTTGAAGATAAAGGTAGTGTTGATGAAGAGAGATTACTTAATGGGAAAAATCAGACTTCATTTACATGCACAGAAGCTTCTCTTGAGGTGAAAGAAGATCATGGAAATAGTGAAGATCAAATGAAAAGTAAGAACCAAATCAGTGCTGTGTTGGATTCTCAGAGTATTTTGGTTTTGATGTCTAGCCAGAATGCATTAAGAGGCACTGTTTGTGAGCAGAGCCGTTTTTCTCATATCATGTTCTACAAGAATTTCGATGTTCCCATTGGAAAGTTTCTTCAAGATAATTTACTCAATCAGGTTGCACATATCTCTAACTTGAGGCATTTTATTGTCATTTACTTGTTGCATACTATATTGTAAATGGTTAAGTCCAATACTGTCATTATGCATGTGTTAGGATCTGGGGACACACATTTTGACACACGTTTTTGTGGCTCCCATTCCGTAACTTTTTTCAAGGATCCAAACCGTCTATATTTCAATTCATGATTCATAGTTCATCCTTGCAAAAATTTAGACAAATCCAAAACCATTAAGACATTCATTTGTGGTGAAGACAATGGACGAATACAGTTCTACAGAGAAACACTAAATTTAATCCAATGATCATATGGTTTTGGATTTGGATGATTTTGAGTAGTCGTGATCTTTGAGGTAACACATAAAAGATAACGGTTGGATCGTTGAAATACATTACAGAGTGGGCCCAGCAAAACGTGGTTCAAAAAGGTGTCTTCGGATCCTAACCCATTATGTATATATATTTTCTGGAATGTTTCAGTGTTATTCTGCTGAAGGTTGCTACTTTGAGTTTTATTAAATACTGTACCTAATGTTCGGTCATTGAAGTACTGACTTTCAGTTTCTTTAAATTTAAGGATTTGATTTTTTTCAAACTTAAAAACAATGAGTTTTTTGAAGATGGAACTGATGAAACTCATATCCTGCAGCAAAGCCAGTGCACATCATGTGGTGGACTTCCAGAAGCTCACTTCTACTATTATGCACATCGTAACAAGCAGCTTACTATTCGAGTTAAACGGCTCCCTGGAGAAGTGCATTTGCCTGGTGGAGCAGAAGGGAAACTTTGGATGTGGAGTCGATGTGGTAAATGTAAATCTAGGAATGGAATCTCAAAGTGCTCAAAAAGAGTATTGATTTCCACTTCTGCACGTGGTCTATCATTTGGAAATTTCCTGGAGCTCAATTTCTCGAACCCATCTTTGTCTAATTTATTTTCTAGCTGCGGCCATTCTTTGCAGGAGGACTTTCTCTACTTCTTTGGGTATAAATCTGTTCCCTCTCATCTAGTGGTACTTTCAGCTTATATCAGGGTTTACTTACTTAAAGTGCAATTTCAAACCTTCTAGTTTATGAAAGGATTTCCATTCAAATACGTGGGGAAATCTACTTAGGATTATGCATTATGGGAGGTGGGATTTGGCACTTATCTGGGGCATGTGAAGACATTCCCTAGGTTCAAAAGCATTTTGATGCTGTGCGATATTCTGTTTTTATGGTTATTTTAAATTTTAGAATAAAAATAGTGGGAAAAAATTATACATTATTTTGGATTGGATCTATTAGTATATTTTGGTGTATCTGCTTTTATATTGAGTCTGCAAGCAGCAACTGTGCACTTATTTTGTTTGTCCTTATTGTCATTTTGGACGATCTGCAGATTAGGCCCTATGGTTGCCTTGTTCAAGTATTCCCCTGTTACGACTTATACTGTTTCTGTGCCTCCTCTGAAGCTTCCATTCAGCAGTTCAATTAGACAAGACTGGCTTGTGAAAGAAACTCAGAACGTATATTTCTTTTCTTATTTTGCTTGCTTCTTCGATTTCTGATGATTCATTAATATGACATTTGCCTATGGCAGAAACATTAGCCTTCTCTTACCTACCCTTTTCCTATTTCGTTGCACTGGATGTGACCTTTTTGTTTCAATCCAGGTGTACATGAAATTGATTTACTTGTTCACAGAGGTTGCCAACTCTTTAGAAAAGATGAGATCTCAATTTGATGGGTTGGCTTTGAAACTTCAAGGCTCATTTAAAGAATTCTCTGACATTGAAGAGATGCTAAAGCAAGAAAAATCTGAGTTAGAGGTCAACTTTCTCCATACATATTTTTGTCTTGTAAATTTTGTGGCATGTATTGCAGAAAGGATTGCTTGGTAGTCTTTGTTTGAATGTGAATGCGTTTGTTAGAATTTGTTGCTGATGCTGCCCATACTTCTGTAATGGCTATTGTGATCTGTGAAAAAGGTTGTATTGTTCGAGTGTTCTATAGTATTTCCATGATAATTGCCTAATTTGATTGTGTTTGGACAAATCTTCTCAGTTTTTTGTAGTTTGAGATTCTTGTATAGATTTGTTTTCCTTTCCAAATATTTTTTTACTTTTCAGATGCAGTGAATTCATTTTGTTATCTGTTTTGAACTGAACTTCTAAGATTTTCTTTTTAAACATATAAGAATGCTGGTATGAAGGATGGGAG
This sequence comes from Pyrus communis, assembly GCF_041283825.1. NCBI lineage: Eukaryota > Viridiplantae > Streptophyta > Magnoliopsida > Rosales > Rosaceae > Pyrus > Pyrus communis. The sequence continues at coordinate 3,609,159 of NC_142574.1, forward strand.
CTTAGTCTGCCTAGAAGTATTTAGTTCATGAACTTACTTTCCAAATGCTTCTATTTGTCTAGCTTGGCATTCTTCTCCTAGACTTCTATTTTTTCTTTCCATGTCCTTTTTACTTTTCACTTTACAGTCATGGATTTGTTTGTTCTCTGTAGGAAATTCATTTGTAGCAAATTTGCTTTTATCCTTCTCACCTAATCCTTATTACAAAAACAGGTAGTGCTCAAGAATGCTGTTACCAGGACGGAGAACTCGGACCAGGTTGCCTACAAACTACTTAGCTTGAACAGAGTACTTTGGGAACTGCTCCTTGAAGCATGTATTTGGGAACGGCGCATGCAGTCATTACTGTCACCAGATCCTACGATGATCCATTCTAGAGAATCTGTGAAGGCAGAGCCAGAAAAAGTTGATTCAGGTATTGGTACCAGTTTAGAAGTCAAATTGGATACAGCTGCAGAAGCTGATGGATCTCCAATAAAAGACATTCCAGTTGAAGGTCCTGTTCAAGAATCTAATGGAGCTGATCCAGTTAATGTGTCTGATTCGGCTGAGGGTTTCAAAACACCGAATGTGGATGGTTCAAGCCCAAAACGGTTGGCCAGGGAGGGGTCCAATTTGAGGAATGGCTCCAGCTATCATTGTGAGACTGATCAGCTAGCAGAAAATGTGGATGGTGCTCTTGCCGATTCAGATCTATCAATGAAAGGCACTTATCACCGTTCACTGTCATTCAACTTGGAAGGTTCACATGACTGGTTTTGGGCACCATTCTCCGAAATTCGTCAAGTTGGCATGAGAGATCTACACAGAGTGTTCTTTCAGAAGTTTGAATCAATTAGTAGCTATACTGCAGAGAACTTACCCACAGCGTATCAGCTAATCATGGAAGAAGGGCAAATGCTGCACATTCCTCTTGGAACTGATAAACATGTTGTGTCAGACTATGAAGGAGAACTGTCTAGTATGATTGCTTGTGCACTAGCTTTATTGAAAGATCTACCTTTACAAACAGAGGTTCATGCTGACGATAGCAAGGGAGAGAGTGGAGTTGCTGTGAGAACATTTGAGAATTTGCAGAGTCTGACTCGACTTCCCACTAATACTTCCCTGCATTGGTCTTCAAATGGTTCGTTACATTTAGATTCTGTCCATAATATGGCAAGCATTTTTTCAGATGAGTCACGCTTCTCCAGTTTTGATGGGTTGAATTTGTTGGATTCTCTGGTTCCGCCTGGAACTGTTAACCCAGTAGTCCCTCTAGGAGTTTCAAAATCATTTGGCAAGGATAAATATACTGTGATATGTCCATATGCCAATCAATTTCGTGATCTCCGCAATCGATGCTGCCAATCTGAAGTTGATTACATTGCTTCCCTTAGCCGTTGCAGAAACTGGGATGCTAAAGGTGGGAAGAGCAAATCCTTTTTTGCCAAAACACTTGATGACAGGTTAATTATTAAAGAAATCAAGAAGACAGAATTTGAGTCGTTTATGAAGTTTTCCAACGAGTATTTCAAGCACGTAAAGCTTTCATTTGACAATGGGAATCAAACATGCCTTGCAAAAGTTCTTGGGATTTATCAGGTTTGTAGCATTTGATTTTTTTTCCATCGGTGGGTTGTTTCTTTCTCTGTACTAAATTTTTTCCTTGTAGGTGATTGTGAGACAGACAAAAAGTGGGAAAGAAATGAGGCATGATCTGATGGTCATGGAGAATCTTACCTTTGGTCGGAACATCACTCGCCAGTATGATCTTAAAGGTGCTCTACATGCTCGATTCAATTCTGCTAGTGGTGGTTTGGGAGATGTCCTTTTGGATCAGAACTTTGTCAATGACATGAAGTCATCTCCATTGTATGTTAGTAACAAAGCAAAGCGTATATTGCAGCGGGCTGTGTGGAATGACACAACTTTCCTCAATGTGAGTTGTACATATTTCCCTCCATTTGTTTGTAGTTCCGGATCTTCTGAAATTCCTTTAATGACGGCAGAGGATATTAATGGTCCTACGCTATCTAGAAGGGGTATCTGCCGTTCTATGATAATTTCTTTTTAATTCTATATTGTCAATTGTCTTCCACCTGGTTTATTGTCCATTGGTTGGAATTATATTCTAATTCTATTACAAACTCCGCAAACTATCTATAAACTGATATGGTTTTGTTCTTAAATTTTCAGTCAATCAATGTTATGGATTATTCATTGCTTGTGGGAGTAGATACTGAACGTCAGGAGCTTGTATGTGGCATTATTGATTATCTTAGGCAGTATACATGGGACAAGCAACTAGAGACATGGGTGAAGTCTTCACTTGTGCCGAAAAATGTCTTGCCGACTGTCATCTCGCCAATAGAGTACAAGAGGAGATTCAGAAGGTTCATGTCTAAGCATTTCTTGAGCGTCCCTGATGATTGGTGCTCACCAGAATCCTCTGACCCCTGTCACCAATGTGATGTTGGAAATGATGATTCTTCTCATTCAAAATCCCAAGTGAAAGGCGGGTTCAACAGTTCTTCAGCCTAAGCCTTCTTTTTATCCGGTATCATCATTTTTCCTTTTCCATCTACGGATATCAATGCTGCTCCCTTTGACAGCTTTAAGTACTGTAAATAGTTCGTTCAGTTCTGCCCTGTTATTGTGCGATTTTTAGCAAATTTCTGGGGATAGTTTCGGACCTATTGGTCACGATGTGCAGCTAGAAAGAAGTATAATTTTTTTTGTAAAGCCTATTAAGGAAGTATAGAGTTACTGTGGTGGAAAAGCCGTGATTAATTTGGAATCAGTGAAACGTCGTAGCCATTATTGTTGTTGATGACATTGTTTCTGGTACATCTGTAAATGTTACTCATCGATTCAGTGTCGGAAGTGCACAAAATACAAGCTAGTGAAAAATCTTATACAATTTGTTGCTCTGGCTCAAGTTTTGTTTTTGTTTTTGCGTGTTCTTTTGCTATCGGTTTTTCTTCGGTTCTGCTTGAAGCTCATTTGGTCAAAATTCTGCATTTGGTCTGTGAAGTAGGATTGTATGTGGGTTTGTTTTGGTCTTTACATAGGGAGTTGATGGCTTATTTGTGGACTCACTAATCTACTCAGTCTACGAACATCCCAAGAATTTTTGCTGGAATCGCTTTTGATGAGAGGCAAGCCAATTTTTTATTTATTGACAAGAATTCAAGTGCTTTTTGAAAAAGCAATTGGAAGTGCATGGAGGTGCTTGTTTAAGAAAATAAAAATTTGAAAGTGCTTTTACAACCCATAAACAGTGTCAACTTTTTCCAACATAGTAACCAAAAGCGTTTTCCGCTATTGTAATTGCCTGGCTTTTTTCGACGTGCTTTTAAAATAATTAAAAGCACTTTCATATCACCCAAAGTGGTTATGGTAATGTTTGGCATAAAACTTTAAAAGTGCTTATGAGTTGAAAAAGGCAATTGAAGTGTTTTGTGGAAGAAGCATCTGTTGTGTGTTTCCTTAATAAAGCAAAGCACTTGAATTTTTCTTAAAAATTTCGATGTACTCCAAATAAAAGCTCTTTTATTGGAAGTGCTTCCGAGCATAAGTGCTTTTTAAAGAAGCAACGGACCTGTCATCAACGAAGAAAACCTCCCAACAAGAAATTCAATACTTAACATAGAATTGCTTGTCCCCCTCACTTGAGCAAAGAATCCTCCCTTTCTGCAGGGCAGTTGTTTATAAACTCCTTTCCATCTAAATTGCCTCCTTGAGAAACGATGGAGAACTACCCCATCAACCAATACCTCATTGAAAGCACTGAAGAACACGATGACGACCCAAATAACGAATCCAATTTCATGTCTGCTATGAACGCAATACTAAGTGGCACTGCACGTCTCAACGTTCTCCTGCCCACGGCCCCCGTTCTTTCCTTCACCATTTTCACTCCTCTCTTCACCAACGACGGCGTATGCACCCCTCTCAACCGCTGGCTGACGGGTCTCTTTATCGCTCTTTCAGCAGCATCATGCATCTTCTTTACACTCACCGATAGCTTCAAAACAGTGACTGGCAGGTTATACTATGGAGTGGCCACATTTCAGGGGATACAGACTTTCAAAGGCAGCCGGAAAAAGCCACACGTGCCCTCCGATTATAGGTTGAGATGGGCGGATCTCTTCCATGCCTCGCTTTCAGTAGTCGCGTTCCTAGCGTTTGCAGCTTCGCATTATGATGTTGTGGGTTGTTATTATCCGGCGATGCCTCGGAGGGTGACCAACATTCTTCCTCTTGTGGTAGGGTTCGTAGTTAGTGTTTTGTTTGTGTTGTTTCCTTCTAAGAGAAGGGGAATTGGGTATCCTTTCTTGCTGCAGAGAGAGGCTTTTTACTCTAGATGTTGATAAACTTTATAAATTTGTAACCAATTTACGGTTTTCACAAAGAATGAAAAGAAAAAGTTGTGACAAAAGCTATTGCACAACAAGAGATACATTTACGTATAAGGCTGTAAAAGTTAAGTACAGTGGCAACGGCGTGGAACTGAAACGCCGGGTGGTTTTCTCCTTTCACGAACGATTGATTCCTTAATCATTGGCAACTTTTGATGTATCTTCTTCCACACGTGGTTCACTGCACCGTCGGGAGGAATTGGCCCGATGCCACCAGGATGACCATTGTCATACTCAAACATGGGCTGAAACTGAGCCATTTTCCGACGAAATCTATCCCTCTGCTCTCTACTAAAGGTCCTAAGATGGCTCAAAAGCCAGTTCGGTTTCAATGCATCATCAACTGCCACGAAAACTGAAAACTCTGAATAATCTACCATCCCTTCGAAAGGAAGTTCTATGTTGTCGCTGACAATAACGGGTATACAAAGACTTTGAATCGCATCAAACAGCCGACATGAAGTGGGAGTGTCCCCAGCTGGGTGCAAGCAAAACTCTGAAGTTCTCATCCCTTTTATAGACTGCTCCCTCCCAGTGGCGTTAGGGAAGCCTTCTTCCATGATAACATCTGGCTCGTTAACCACCAAGTCCCACAATTTTTCTCGAACTAAGCCCCCCTGTTATCAGAGAACCCAGTTATGTTACAAACATAATTACACAACATAGACAAGTTAGCTTTATACCATCCTAGATTAGGTCACAAACATAGTATCCTATATCATATAAAGCATTTATAATGATTGTTAAACTTTACGACAACCCCTGCGATTAATGACACGAGATGTACACGACGCATTAGGACATATAAAGAGTGTGTCAGGTGGAACTTCAAGAGTTTGCCAAATAACTATATAAACAAACTACTTTAAGACTAAATGCAGTTTAAACACTGTCAGTTCAACGATGAAATTGGAGAAGAAAGTGCAATCTACAAAGTGATGAGTTACAAGCAGTCAAAACAGAAAGGCACTGAAAATCACATCATGTGTCAGATACAACAGGAGAAGTAAAGATTCAAATCTTGCATACTGACCCGGTGCCTATGTTTAGCTCCCTTGAAATAAAGTAGAGTAGGACGCTTCTTGTTTTCTATCAGTTGCAATCGAGGAAGTAGATGGGTGTAGGGCACAATGACATCTTTGAGTAGTGACACTTGTGTGTGCTGAATCACATCTGATGAGTTGCCATTTAATGACTTGGATTCAAGTCTGTACCACCCTCCAAAATCTACAACGAGAAGAACCGCCGGGGCTATCTCTGCACGAACGTGCCACATTGCCACCGGGTCTGCCAAAAATGCTTCAAGTTTTAACACAACCTACAAACCCAGAGCTAAATCAAAAGCTGCTACAGCATATACTACATTTACATTGCTCTCTAACATTTTACCGGTGCTCCGAGTTACCTCCAACTGATCAAATGGTATCCAAGAAAATAAGAAAACCTCTTCGAAAATCACAATGGCTTAATAAAAGGACCAAACTTTCCAAATTCCAAGGATCAAATGGAGAATGCAGACAGATTCATTGAAAATACTAGAACACATTTAAATCTACAGACCCACATAAATAATCACAGAATCACATCAAAACCAACACCTAATCGTCAAATCCAGTGAACAATCCCAGAAATTACTTGATTCCCATTAGCACAAATCGAACTTAACACCGCAATTAAATCCCAACAAAAAATTTAATTAAAAAACTAACATACCAGTAAGCACAAACACATGGTCTCTTCCACCTGACCTTTTCCAAGCCTCAGTGTTCTTCACAAAGTCCACCACTTGCCTCTGCCTCTCATAGTCCTCATTCCCAGCCTTCTTCCTAAACACCCCTCTAGCCGTAGCCAGCTGCAATTCGGCGCTCAAGGTCGCGAAAAAGGGCACGAAAACAACGTCGGCTTCGGCGGCATCGAAAACCCGGCTGGCAAATGACCCAGTTCTGTGCTCCTGAGGGGTCATCAGGTCCCCCAAAATCCAGTACTCGGCGCTGTACTGTTTGATCAATGGATTCTCGGGATAGGGTGGAAATTCAAGGTTTTTGGGCAAATGGGTGTCTGGGATTTGGTGGTCAACGTCGGTGTGGAGGCGGGAATCGGGCCCGGAGGCCCAGTATTTTTCGAGGAGGCCATAGTTGAGGGATCTGGGGAGGTCTGCTACGTAGACTTTGAGGGAATTTTGGGGAGAGAAAGGCGCGTTCTGGGAAATGAAAGAAGAGCAAGAAGGAGGAGGAGAGGAAGAAGGTGAAGGATTGGAGAGGAAGAAGAGAGAAAGAGAGAGAGCGCAGAGGAGAGTGAATGCGAAGAAGAGAGTGGGAACAGAGCATACGGATGAAGAAGCTGTCGTTGTGGGGGTGCTCTTCACTGCCATGCCTCTTGCTTTCCTTCTCGGTCGCACTGCAATTGCAATTGTATATGGGAGACCCGGAACCCCCAGACAAACCCAACCCAAACAAACCCACCCCCCCCCAAACGGTACAATTGGTATTGGTAATTTAATCTTTTATTTGAAGTGGGGCTAGCTGATGGTTTCGCGCAGCCCACTTTCAAACGTCAATAATTTAATCTTGGTCATTATTGGTTGATCATCAACGTCAATAATCGAATCTAGAATTAATTTTCTTAGTAGTGTTAGTGACTCTCAAACAAACTTAACTCAAAAGACAATCAATTTTTTTAATAGAGCGATACAGTTAGTGGGTTAATTAGTTAGTTATTAGAGTAATGCTAAGCATATTTTTATACCACATTTCTATACCATCTTAGGTGACATCTGTTATGGATAACCATATCATTTGAAAAATTTACAAAACTCAAGGAAAGAAAGGAGAAAGACTTCTCGGATACCACAATCATGATTTAATTAATTAGTTTTTCTTAATTATTAGTTTATTAAATAATGAACTAAATTTAAAAATCTGATTAATTCAAATGACGTGGTTGTTCACATCAAATACCACATAAAATGGTATGACAATATGGTACAAAAACATGATATGAATATCAGTACTCTAGTTATTAAGGTTAGGAGAAATCGATGAAAACCAAACCCGTACTTAGATGTCTAGGTATGATCAATCAATTAAATTCACTTTAAAATACTATTACTTTTAGGATGATTACTAGGTGTAATCCACTCTCTTAGTTACTTTTTATTTATTTATTATTTATTCAACAATATAATATTTTACTAGAAGATGGGAGATGATTGAGCTATACTGCATAATGAATCAGTCACTAATTAGATATCAAACTTAATAAAAGTATAATATGTCTTTATTATCCATATGAGTCAAATATCAAACCTCTCGTTACAAATAAAGATAAATAACAATAGATATGACACGAGTACTAGCTTGTATTCTTATAATTACCTTGAATTATACTATTATCACTCATTTACTTTATTTCTTTACCCACATTTTAAATAAATATGAGAATGATTTAAACATATAATGGTTTGAGGAAATAGAATATGTGGGTGGAAAATAACAAACACTTTTTACTTTTAAGCAAATACGATTGAAACTGGATGTGTTTTTTTATAATGTTGCTACGAACAATTTTATATGATAATACTACACTTATTACATATTTATCATCTCTTTCGTTGAGATATAACCCACTAACACATATGAGTTTCATTTTTATTAGAAAAATGATACAAATAATAATATAAATACATAATAAAAGTAGCGTTTTTTTATCTTATATCTTGTATTATTTTTCTAAAATTCGGTGAATAATAGGTATAACCGTATAAGCGCGTTATTGGGCATGTCCTTGGAGGCACAGCCCCATACAAATACAGCCCATAATTTGCATGATCTGGAGGAACCGAGGAAGGACTATTATATCAATATTATCCTGCTCCTCCGAAGCTTCCTTATGAAATTAGCTGTTGGACTATAAACACTGCCGCCGTTGGAATGCACTACTGTCCGGGCACGTGCGTGTATCACGTAGTTTAAGACCTGTTTGATAACAATTTTGTTTGTAATTTGTGGTTTTAAATTTTTAGAGAGGGAAACAGAAGGAGAGGAATGTTGTAGAAGAAATGCACAACGAAATGATAAAAACGAACGATTTTAGAGGTGGGTGCGTGCTGAGCTGGGTCTAAATTTTTATGGATCTTGATTCGATCTTTTTTTAATATAATCGAGCTTATGTATTTATTAGAGGAATTAGCTCATTTGGATCCGTTTGATACGGTCCGATTTCTATAGGTCAAACGGATCATTTTCCAATTTTGTGTCACATAACAAAACAATAATATTAAACAATCTCTATGTGGTTCTTTCACGATTGTTGTTTTACTTATTTTCAGGGTTAGAGGGACATAAAATCATGGATCATGCGCTTCATGTGGACCACAAAGAAACTGATAAGTGTTAAAGACAATCCTTAACAGTTTAGATCAGGTTACCCACACATAAAAAATATGAACTCGGTTTGTACTCATTTTTACACAAGCCGGATCCCACTTGGACCTTTTAAAAATTAAAAGTAAGAACCAAATGGTTTTACATCGAGCTGAATACTACGGTCCGAATCCACAGGTTTAAAAACCTGTTTGCCCACCCCTGATTTTCAGTTGCTTTCACTTTCAATATTTTGTTTTCGTTCTCTCCCATTGCCCTTCATCATCACTCCTTTTCCCCAAAACCTCTTGAGACATGTTTTCATAGTGTGGAATGGGAAGGATTCTTCCGTATAACGAGGAATTCATCCTTGATAAAAGGCAAAAGATCTATAGTGCTGCGGAGTATCAGATAATCCAGACACATTTTAACCTGTGGATCTTAGTTTTTGAGACCAGCAGCATGTCCGAACTGTTGGTACTTGCATTCTTCCAGGTTTCTTTTGGAAGTCGAAAACACATCATTTGTTAGTATGTTTGATAATGGTTTCATAATTAAATGGTTTTCAATACGACTGAACTGCAAAAGGACTACGAAAAGGGTCAAATTATAAACAAACGCAATGATTTTCTGGGATGGTTACAAATGCACAAACTCTCCCAGGGGGAAAAGTGAGTTCAATGTAGCCATAACTAACAAAAATAGACTGCATTATTGGCTCCCACAACTATACCATGGTAAGAGCCTTCTACTCTCCAGTCAAACTGAAAAATTCTAACGCCCCATCACAGCCTCGTCAAAGTTCCAGTCTCTCACGATATCCCTTCTCACAGCCCGGCTTCGCACTAGCCTTGGGGTACCTGGTATGGAACCACCATTTGAAAGAGTTGGTTGCGGGGTTACTTTGGATGATGCAATGTTGGAATGTGTTGGCAGCGGAAGAGATGGCCTCCGTGTTAAGCAGTTGGCAATAGCAGAACATCTTCCATCGTTTTCTGTGCTTGATACACAGCAACTCCTAAACGAGTGTGATGGACTTTCTGCGCTGCACACAAGGCATGCCAAGCTCATACTTGGACTTGCAAGCTGACACCGACTGCAGAGTTAAAATCTGCAATTTACATCAAAGATAGAACTATAAAGTTATCATATTCTAGATGATAGATTAATGAATGGCACACCACTTAAAGAGAAGAATATAGATGGAAGCAAAAACGAAGAACGGAAAGGTGGAAATTGTTTTTTCAATTATAAGACTTTTAGTAGTCATTGAGAACAAGTAAATTCTGTATCCAAGTAATGCAACAGACCAGGTAATCGAAGCAAAAGAAACTGGGGACTGCACATTATGCCAATGTTGTATAAGAGATCAAAGCGGTATTCTCGACTTTTGAAGAGTGAGTATTGTTCTCATGTTGTAATAATTATGATAAGAAAACACAACCACAAAGTACCGAATAAGCAATGTAGAACAGAGTGTGAAAAACTGAGCACTGATTCAGCACAATGCTTCTTCTTTATGTGTGTGAGCACTCATGACAAAATTAAGAACTGTTTCTCTGAAGGTTTGGTCAAGTACATTTGTATGATCAGTCGGTAACTAAAAATAAATAATCCATAATGTTGTCAGACCTCAGCTAAGGGTTAATCAAGGACTTGGAATATTATTATTAAATGGAGTACATAACCAGTTCTTATCATTGGTAGTAGTGCTTTTTGATACAACGATGTTTGAGGTAAGCCACACAAAGGGACAAGGTATTGAACTCAACGTTTGTAGCAATGCTAACTGCTGAGCAAGAGGTTATCACCTTTGCTTAAAAGGTTGGAAACTTGGAAGTAAACAAAAAATACACCCAAACACTTGGATTTTGAAAATAACCTGGTCAAGTTCCAAACACGCGCATTCGTAGGTGAAAATTTTAAATGTCACATGAAGGAACTCGATTAATAGTATCAGACAACTGTGAGATTAAGATGCAGGATGACACAAGGTTGGTATCGCCTATGATTGCCATGAGCTTGAGATGATAGAAACTTCTAGTCATAAGGTATTCTTAAGGAAACTGATATATGATGATCCATATATTCCTTTTTGGTCTGGGGTGTAGTAAATAGGGTGTGTTTTGTGTTTGAGTGATCTTTGGAGGGCCGATATCAATACCCTGAAACGAAATGTGACACTGCCAGAAGTAGGATCTTCAAATGGATGTGTCTGGAGACAGGGAAACAATTTGAATGATCATACAGAAAAAAAATTAAAATAGCACCAATTGAACATAAAATGAGAGAGAACTTATCACGGTGGTTTTGACATGCTTAACAAAGATCAATAAGTGCCCCAATAGATGCATCAAAGTGACTTAACCAATAGTTTGGTGCCAGGGAAAGAGGAAAATCAAAATAATATGGTTAAAAGTAATTAAGAAAGATATGATAATGCGACTCTCACAAAATTATGAGTAAGGATATGATGGAATGGAGCACTAGAATTCATAGCCATTATTTATGCTGGTTGTGTTCTAGTGTTTCATCCCCCTCCTTGGCGCAAAATACAGCACAATGGCGTTCTAGGATTCATACAGCCAACCCCACTTAGTGGGATAAGGCTTGGTTGTTGTTGTTGTGTTGTAGTGTTTCAATTTATGTCCAATATTTCTTAACGCGTATTCATAACTAGTTTGAGATTTTTGTATAGCTCTAAGGATGTCTAACTCCCACCAAATAATTATATAGTCAAATTCTTCTATTCATTTTTTAATCCATTACGAAATTTGTACACCTAAAACATTACAAAGGTTTCTCACCTTGAAAGAAGGCTTCATTCACTTATACCCTTACGCCTTCGGATAGCTTCTAACCTCAAATAGCCGATTCTACAGGCACAGTAAGACACCTTCTGAATACTAAGTACATTAGACTTCTACTTCCTACACTCGAAAATTGAATGCAGATAGGATTCTAATCAAATGAAGAAAATGAAAAATGAAAAACAGCTCCAAATTAAACACTGCATTTGAACCCAACCCCACAATCCTCCTGGCACCAAAAAATTTGTTACCCCCAGATCTTGTTGGGAAAAAAACCCTTCAAAGAACAACCAAAGAAACCCACCACAGGCAATTGAACAAAATGGATTCTAAGAAAGTAGGGAGTTAGAGCAATTCAATTGATAAACACCCAGAACACAGTAAACCAAAAACGAAATTACACAACCAATACAGAAAAATATCAACACATGCAAATAAGAAAAAACGATTCTGCAAGATCTAATAAAAAACATAAATTGAAGTAAAAGACAGGATCTGAGATCTGAGAGACATACATACCTTCTGTGTTCTGAGTTTGATGTGCAATGCTAAGGGCAGTGGTGGCTGGTGGCGTTGATTCTTTCTGCGAGAGAGTGAGACAGATCGTGTGAGAGTGGAGACTATGTTGTATTTATGCGCGGTAATTGGTAAAGGGAAGATAGAGGATCATAACATTCTACAATTCTGGGAAATTTCGTGACTTCTTTGGGGATGGTCAGCCTAGTGGTGTCATTGTCCCACCCCAAATATCTCCAAGACAGTTGGGCTTGTAGTGAATTATGTACAACTGTCACTTAGTTTTTATTTATAAGTGAGAGGTTTTAAGTTCGATTATTATAAAAAAAAAAATTAAACCACAGTGCTAGCCTAGTGTAAGGCTTAACTCATTTTCCCCATTCCCTTTGTAAATAATATTGTTTGTTCAAAAATAAAAAGAAAAAAAAAAACTTTGAATACTATAAACGAGACTAGCTAGGGTATGTACATATACCCAATATATCCCATTTGATTTGGGTTTTATGATTAATGTTTTTTAAAATTAGCATAACTTCTCATTTTGATCATGAAATTAAAAATCAATCAGTCTTATCCTGGAAATTGGTTTACTTAACTTGTTTGGACCTGTTGTAGACATGCAAATCGAATTTCCACTTGCTTTTGCACTCGTTCAACCCATATCCTCTAGGTTGTTAGATAAGCGAAATACTAAGGATCAATTTGATTTTCAAATAAAGGTTGAATCATTCGCATAATCAATCTAGTTTCAGAGTCCTAGTCGAAGACAATGAGACTTGGTGGTGATATAGTTTTTACTAAGATTAATTCCAAGTATATTTAGAGAATATGTTGAGGAATTGGAATTTTATTAGAATTTTGTAACTCGGTAGACTTGGCCATCATGAAATTCACCTCTATAAATATGAGGTTTTGCAACGTAGATAATCTCTTCAACTCAACAAACAACTCAAAATGATGAAAGCGGAAAAACACACTCTAAGTGAAACCCTTCTCAATACCCTGAGAAAAATACTAATTATCCTAACCCCCTTGTCAACACATCTTTAGTTTGAATAAATAGCACTCCATTGACAACCAGCAACATCTTTATTTTGGATTAACAACACTACTTTTGGTTGGTAGGTTATCCATCCAATTCTCGCCTAGCAAAGGGTTTTCAATTCTTTCATATAAAGAGGTCACTTCATTGGCTACCTAACTAAGTGATGTGTTCTATGATCGATTACTCACAAGTGCACTTTATAGTTCAGCACACAAATGCCTAAACCACGTTCATCATAAAGACATTCATCTCTTTGAGTATATTTGCTCGTACAACCTGACATTGATTCAGTGCATTTATATTCTCACGAATACAGTTGAAGTTGCCGAACCTAGTTTAGAAGATCCTGAACTTCGCAATAAATTAAGCGACCTTGTCTTCACGTTCTAGAACCCTAGGTCGAGAGGTGTTCCTACCTCGGCCATAGTCGCTCGAGTGCAGAAGTTAGCAGTGCATTTGACACCATCACCACCACCACCACATCTATTTGACTCACCCAACAGAGCTCAATCGCGAGTTGGCATGCCCATGTTAACAAGAAAGATGTAGTTGTTGGGCGTGCGCACCATGTAGGTCTTGAAATTTTTAGGACTAACACACATCAATTTGTTTCATCCATCTATTTTCCATCTATTTTATCGTTAAAAGTGTAACTCCTCATGTTGGTCCTGAAGTTAAAAATCAATCAATCTCATCCTGGAAGTTGGTTGATACAAATCAATTTGGTCCATCCGTCTTCGTCCATTTTAGCATTACAAGTGGTCACGTCGGCCACATAATCACTTTTTAAGGGCAAAAGTAAAAAAGGAAAAAAGAAAGAAAAAAAGCCAACGAAATAAATCTTTACCTTGCCTAACCCAGTCATCGTTAGCCGGCCCCACCTTTGACAATCTCTCGTTTTTTCTTTTTTGGCCAAGCAAGGAAACTTCCATTACATTAAAAACTAGTACAAGGCCTAAAAAAAGCCTGGTAAACAACAACCGATAAAGTAAAAGGCCTAAGAAAAATGAGAGCTGCAACCCAAGATACAACGGGAGGCCCACATAAGTTTAGGCTCGAAGGCTGCAAAAACAAACAACAAAAAACCATAATCTTAAGTAGCATAAACCAGATTGTTGCTATTGTCACATCCTTAGAGGAAGCCAAATTCCGAATTGAGAAGGTAGAAACCAAATCCAAGTCCCCTTCATGAACCCTTGCAAATATATACAAATAAAGTATCTTATGGGTAGAGAGTGAGACTAAAGAGGTATGTAAAATACCCTTACTGTGGCAGAGGACATAGAACTCTTGGCCTCAATGGGGATTCAGCATGCTGGTTAGGGGAGATAAGTACATGAGGGAAGTGGATCTAGTATCCAATTTTTGTTTGGAGTCTGCTGATCCAAACATAAAAGGATGAGGGAGGAAGAAAAATTAAAAGACAGAAAGCAGTAAAAGTAGGCGAAAAAGACTGGATAAGGGGCACAAAGTCCAAATATGAGACAAGCTCAGGGGAGAGTTGAAACTCAGTTCAAAGAAAACTAACATAAAACTAAGGGGAGAACCGATAATAAAAACGAAGGAGAAAACTAGAAAAAAGGAAGGAAAATGAGGTGGGATGCAGGGAGGGGGAATGGGTAAAGGAGATGAGAATCGAGGAAAAGAGGGATAGGGCAAAGAAGAGGAGATGAGAGGAAATGAGGAGGGAAAAAGGAAGGAGTAGTGGGCTACCGCCCACCCCGAGCAAGAGCAAGGGGCAACGGTTGAAACTTTGAAATTGGGGTTGGGTTTCTTCTGGATATGGGTTTTGAAACTCACGGAGCGAGAGATAGCTTACTTTGGACTTGTAGTTTTTAGTTTTTTGCCTTTACCTTTCTTGATCATGCACTAAATCAAGACATTCTACACCAAATCAATGGGAATTGAAGTTGAAGAGAAAAAGATGGGTGTAAGGAGCTTCGCCTATACAACCATGACCTCCTTAATTGTGCTTCTCCTCATCTTAACTTTACGCTGATTTTACCTCCAAATGTCACCCTCATGATTTCCAAATTGTATGCTTTTTTCAAACCTCAAATTTCTCTTTTTTCCCTTCAATTCGTCTAGGTAGTATGGCTAAATCGTTGTGGGTTTGTATTTATAGTGACCCTCAAAATAATTTGTTTCCACTTGTTGGATATATGTTAACAATCTGTGATAAAATTATATATGCTAATAAATAATAAATGTGAATAAAAAAAAATAGAGTATGAACAAAACAAAAATATAAAAATAGACAACTTGAAGATAGAGGATTGTGTACCGCAATGTACTTGAAACAGAAATTTCTTCCCTACTCAGTGCTTGTAGTTCTACCGACGTCTGCTTCCCTAGGATTCAACGATCAAGTTAGAATTCTAACATAGGAAAAATCAACTTCTGGCGAATTTCCTATGGTTCTTTCAGTAAGAAGGTTTAGGAATGTAGAAGAAGAATTTGATATTTTCTAAGTTCTAAATGCCATGCAGATGAATGTATATATAATATGATTATGCTCGTTTGCAACAGGTATGAGGAAGGGATGCATCTGTTGGGAGATATTTTCTCAGAGGGGTGTTTGTTTTCTGCGTTCTTTCACCACACTTCAGACTTATCTTTTCAGATGAAGTCTGTTGGTAAAAAAAAAATAAAAAATTAAATTTGAAATTAATTAAAAATAATTAATTAATCTAATTATTGGAGCCCGAGCCCCATCTTTTGATAATTAATTATATATTAATTACTACACCTCAAAGCCCAACCCCAAGGGTGAGCCTAATTTTATTCTCCAAGGCCTGTCACTCAAATCGCTTTCTATAAGGGACAAAGCCTTATAAAGTGAGGAAACCTTTTGGGAATGACTAATGTGGGATAATGAAAGAGAGATTGGTGCAACTGAGATAGATGGATTTCCAACATCACTCAACTAGTTGGTAAAGGATAAAGAGAGATTGGTGCAACTGAGAGAGTTGGATTTTTCCTAAGTAGAGGTGGAGTGTCAAATTTCAACAAAAAAAAGGTTAGGGTGAATGACAAAATAATAGAGTGGTCAAATGATAAGCTGGGTGGTGTGTTTTGACGTTTTATATCTCAAAAAGTGGTCACGTAAAAGTGTTCATGTGGGCCTATGTGACCACTTTTAACATTAAAATGGATGGAAATTACATTGAAGATTCAAATTGATTTGCGGCAACCAATTTCAGGGATAAGATTGATTGATTTTTAACTTCAAGGATGCAAATGAGGAGTTGTACCAATTTCGGGGATCATTTTGATAAAACAAAACCCTTAAAAATATAAAGAATTTTTTTTTTCTAGCTAGATGATCTTATCACATGAACTGACAAGCTAATTAATACATCGTCACACATTGTGTCGATTAGCTTTTAGTTTTATGTAACCACCTCCTGCCTTCTTTGTATATTCACGTGAAACAAGTTAACACCCATCATAGGTTTCATCGTCCAACTTTCTATAAGTACCTCCCAACTTTCTTTATGAATACATAAAGTGATAGATAAATTCTTCACAATTAGTTTTTTCATTTGGTCATGGTTACTAACTTAGAAGCTGAGAGTGGATTTTTATATTTTAGAGGGAGGAAGAAGGGGAAAAGAAGAGAGTGGGAAGTGAATACTGCAATTGAGATTGAGAGAGACTTGAAAAAACTAAATGGAGCTTATTATTGCTTTACTATAGAAATGAGTGGCATGGGAGAAAATGGACCGAGGAGAGGGCGTAAATGGAAGAAGGTATGTGTGTGTGTGTGTGTGTGTGTCTATTCGTTACTTGTTAGTTGCTTAATTTATTTTTCTTTTCAATTTTTATTTAATTTGTCAAATGATTAATTTCTCTTAACATCTTATTGATTGAATGTGTTGTTTTCAAAATTCAATCTCTTCCTCGTCTGTCTCAAAATTATTTTTCAACTCATCATTTGTTCACAGAATATCGGTTTTCTGGTTATTTTGACACTTTAGCATGTTTTGAATGCTCATTGTAGAAGAAGATTAGTATAAAGTATTAAACTTGTTTTCACAATATTTAACTTTCTTCAAAGATTTTGACTTGGAAAATTCTTTGCAGGAGAAGAAACTGTTGAGACACTGCCTTCTCATGTAAGGACATCAAAACATTTCCTCCCTTCGGAGCAGGCAAGATATAGATTGAAGGGATTCTTTATGTCAGAGATGGCAAGGTAAACATTCTATGTGTTTGCCATGGCCTTTTACACTCTCCGGTTGGATTTTTCGAGCAAGCCGGTGGAAACGAAGTGGCAAATCCCTTGCAGCACATAATTGTCTGCTTTTCTTCTGATTAGGTCAATGGCGTTGGCTCCGTCACCTTGGAATGTTAACATATAGTTAACTAATATGTAAACACCCTAATTTGAGCAATTAGCTCTAATTTTATGGGTTATTTTGTATATTATCTTATATATAGTCCTCTCCAATTTAACTGTGGATGTTTGGATGGCTTTAAGGTGATGTCAAAGCTTATGTATTTGGACATATAGACAAACTATTGTTTAGTATAGGTACCATAAAGCACATCAAGCAGACTTCTGGTCTCCTTATAATTTGTTTGTTTGCTCTACATCGAGCCTTTGTAGCTGGTTGGCCTTGCGCTATATCCGACATTTAGCATAGTTATTAATTATTAATGTAAGACTACAAAGATATTATCTTGAATTATTATGTAGTTGTAAAGATCACTATATTCTAAACACAGTGAAAATTATTGGTATTATGTCATTTAGTATGTAATATTTGTTCCCTAAAAAATGAGGAACAATCGACCAGATTGTAAGTGGCAATGGACTAAATATTTTAACAATGTATATTAACTTAGGAAATATAAAACATAATTTATTTTATTATTTTGACTGTTTTTGGATTTAAATTTGAGCCGTGACTTATAGTTGGATTTGAAAAAAAAAAAAATATTTGATCAATTAGATCAAATTCAAAAGATTGCCAAAAAAGGAGAGTTTGATCTGGACCATTAATAACCAACAGTTGATAAATTGAAAGACTGAGCTTGAAACCCAAGTTATTGTCCCTCTGCCCCGAGGGACCAGCTGTTAGCCATTCACCTACATGTTCAGCGACTTTTAGAAAAATATACTAATTGTGCACATTAAACTTTTTGAAATTAGAAATAAAATTACTTTTATAACGATTGCACAATTAGAATTTTTAGAGTGTCAATAATAGTTCTCTTTGAATTTTGTAACGGTTATGTGCATGTGAGACATCATCAGTCATTTCACGCGAAGTTGATGAACATTTTGTCTGTGGCTAACCCAACTTTATTACCAACATCACTTGGGTGCTTTAGCGGACATGAAATTTAATATGTATGTCGTAAATTGTTTCAGTTATATTTTACTTTATGCAATAATCGTCTACCTTCTCTGTATGTTCACGTGAAACAAGTGAAAGATATTGGAATTTTGTAGTTGATATATATGTGTGATATTCTCTGCCATTTCATGTGAAACTGGCGAATGTTTTGTTTGTGGCTAAACCAACTTTATAACCACCATCACGTGAACTG
This sequence comes from Pyrus communis, assembly GCF_041283825.1. Classification (NCBI taxonomy): domain Eukaryota; kingdom Viridiplantae; phylum Streptophyta; class Magnoliopsida; order Rosales; family Rosaceae; genus Pyrus; species Pyrus communis. The sequence continues at coordinate 3,627,853 of NC_142574.1, forward strand.
ACAAGGTAATTAATACGTGGACATACAGTGTTTTGATTAGCTTTTACTTTTGTGTAACCACCGACCGCCTTCCTTGTATGTTCACGTGAAACAAGTGAACACCCAACATAGGTTTTATCGTCCAACTTTCTATAAGTACCTCCCACCTTTCTTTATGAATACATAGAGTGATAGATATATTCTTCACAATTAGTTTTCTCATTCGATCATGGTTACCAACTTACAAGCTGAGAGTGGGTTTTTATAGTTTAGAGGGAGGAAGAAGGTGAGGAGAAGAAAGTGGGAAGTGAATAGTACTATTGAGATTGAGAGGGACTTGAAAAAACTAGATGGAACTTGTTATTACTTTACTATAGAAATGAGTGGCATGGGAGAAAATGGACCGAAGAGAGGATGTAAAAGGAAGAAGGTATATATTCATTACTTGTTAGTTGCTTGATTAATTTTCATTTCAATTTTTATTAAATTTGTCAAATGACTAATTTCTTTTGACATCTTATTGATTGAATCTGTTGTTCTGTCTCAAATTCTTTTTCAACTCATCCTTTGTCCATCAAATATCGGTCTTTTGGTTATTTTGACCCGTTAGGATGTTTCAAACGCTTGTTGTAGAAGAAGATTAGTATAACGTTATTGGAAGAAGCATGTGTGCTGTTACAGACAGCACGGCAAGCATGTGTGCTGTTACAGACAGCATGGCAAGCATGGGTGCATGTTATTGCTGAATCTGGAAAGGGAAGAAGCATGTGTGCTGTTACAGACAGCACGGCAAGCATGTGTGCTGTTACAGACAGCATGGCAAGCATGGGTGCATGTTATTGCTGAATCTGAAAAGGAAAGACAGCAAGACAGCAAGGTTGTGCATGTGATTGCTGACTCATGGACAGCAGGGAGGTTGCTGCATGTGTGCTTTTGCATCCGAAGCTTTCTTTGTATTGTGTATAAATATGCCTTCCCATAAGGCTTTCTAAGATATGAAATACATTACAATTCAAATAAGAAAATTCAATATGGTATCAGAGCAGGAAAAATAACCTGATTCTGCATTTCTTCCAGCTGATCGTATTCCATCTCCGACATGACGGAAGAGAATTCTTATTCGTTTGGAGATGAAAATTCCCAGATACCTTCCCCCTCAACCGTGTCTGAGGTGGATGTCAATCCAAATCAAAGATTAAGCTCGGTCTTGTTAAATGAGTTTAATTACTTACCTTGGTCGAGAGCAGTGAGTCTTGCCCTAGGTGGAAGGTCCAAACTAGGGTTCATAAATGGAAGCATTGAAGTTCCTGATGTTTCTTCACCAACTTATGAAATCTGGCTTTGCAAGGATCAGCTAGTTATGTCATGGCTCCTAAATTCCATGGAACGTAAACTAGCTGAAATATTCAGTTATTCTGAATCATCATTCAAACTATGGGAGACAGTCAAGGAGATGTATGGCAGCTAGAACAATGCTGCACGTGTGTTTCAATTGAAGAAGAACATTTCCAACGTACAACAAGAAGGAAAGCCCTTTGTTCAACTTTTAGGCAGCATGAAGAGCATGTGGAATGAGTTGGAAATGTATCGGCCTCACACAACTGAGGCGTCTTTACTACTGAAAAGGGCAGAAGAAGACAAGATATTCCAACTCTTGTCAAGTCTCGATTCAGGATACGAAGACCTACGAAGCCACATACTCATGAACCCCGAACTACCTTCCTTCACCAGCGTATGTGCAACAATCCAACGTGAAGAAGTACGAAGGAAAGTCATGAACACTGGCACAAAGACCAGTGTAACTGAAGCAAGGGCTTATCTACCCAACGAAAGAAAATACAAAGTGAAGAATCCACACTTAAAGTGCCAACACTACAACTATACTGGTCACGTTAAGGAGACATGCTGGATTTTACATCCAGAATTAAAGCCAGAGTTCATGAAGGATAACAAGGGCTCACAAAGACTGAACCGTGCACCACATAGAGCCAACAATGCAACTACCTCAACCTCTCATAGGTCTGATGCACTTAAGAGCTTCACTGCAAATCCAGCTGCACTCATAAATGAGTTTGCAGTGTATCTTCAAAGCAAGAAAGAAAGGATTAAGAGTGACCAAACGGTCGGCTTTGAAGATGGAAATTCAACAGCTTTGCTAGGCAAGTTTGCTGGATTTCTAACAGAAACACAACACATGGCCCAAGATGACATGCAAGGTATCATGACTGCTTTTAAAACTGCTCTTAATGTAAATATGATGCATGATTTGTGGATTGTTGATTCGGGTGCCACAGATCATATGACCAACCATGTTTCTAAGTTTCACAAGTTTGAAAAATTTTCAAAACCGTCTCAAGTCTCAACTCTCAACTGCCAATGGTAAGAGTTCTAAGGTTTTAGGGAAGGGAAATATCAACTTAATATCGGACAAAATTGAGTCAGTAGCCTTATTTGTTCCTTCTTTTCCATTTCAACTTCTATTTGTGGGAAAAATCACCAATACCTTAAATTGTTTGGCCATTTTCTCTCCTCACAATGTCATTTTTCAGGATTGCCTCACCAAGAAGACGATTGGTGAAGGGTTTTACCTAGATGGCCTCTATTACATATCAAAAAACAGTCCCAGAGGATTTCAAGCCAAGTCTAGTCCATCCCAAGATAGTCAATTGTGGCATCAACGTTTAGCTTATCCTTCCCAACCTGTTTTGTCTTCCTTGTTTCCAAACTTAGGGAATGATTTAATTTCGTGTGAAACATGTCATTTGTCTAAAGCCACCAGATTGTCTTTTACCTCATCCTTATCTAGGACTAGTAAAGTTTTCGAACTAGTTCACTCAGATGTATGGGGACCAACGTTTGAATCTTTTGATGGTTATAAGTATTTTGTAACTTTTGTCGATGATTTCTCTAGAGCCACATGGTTGTACCTTTTAAAGTCTAAGAGTGAAGTGATTGAAGTTTTTAAGGATTTTCACAATCTTGTTAAGAACCATTTTTCCTCTCAAATTCAAACCTTAAGATCTGACAATGGCACCGAATATATGTCCCATATCATGTCATTATATTTGAGCAAGCATGGTATCATGCATCAAACAAGTTGTGTCGGCACACCTCAACAAAATGGTGTAGCTGAAAGGAAAAATCGTGACATTCTGGAAAAAACGAGAGCATTAATGTTACAAATGAACGTACCAAAGAGATTTTGGTCACAAGGAGTCATGGCGGCTGTGTACATCATCAATAGACTTCCTAGCCGAGTCTTGGGGTTTAAATCTCCACTTGAAGTCATGAAAGGAAGAAAAATCGACCTTTCACATCTTAGAGTCTTTGGCTCTGTCTGTTTTGTTCATATACAGTCACACCATCGAGATAAGTTGGACCCTAGAGCTCTCAAATGTATTTTTCTTGGTTATTCATCAACACAAAAAGGATATAAGTGCTATGATCCTCAACTAAGAAAAATAATTGTATCTAAAGATGTACGATTCCATGAAGCTAACCCTTTTTTCAGCAAATCACATGAAGCCATAAGTCAGGGGGAGTGCATCTTAGACCTAATTCCTCTACCAAGAATCTGTACTTCCACACCTCCCATTGAAGTCAATAATGAAGGTACTCATCCTGATAATTTTGTGCATGATGATGACTCGGTGCATGATGATGACAACGGCAACATAGAAAATCCTCAAAGTGTGGATGACAATTTGAACGAGGATGAGACAAACCTCCTAGTACCTCGACGCAATCCTCGGCGTGATAGACAACCTCCCACAAGGTTTCAAGATTTTGTCACATATAAATCGAGGCATCCAATTTCAAATTGCGTGTCGTATCAAAAGGTAACTCCATCTCATGCTGCCTTTCTTAACAACATTTCAAGTCACAGTGAGCCTCAAAACTTTTATGAGGCTAATAATCAAGTTGTGTGGAAAGAAGCAATGAGAGATGAACTCAAAACACTAGACCAACACAAAACCTGGAGCATCACCAAACTTTCACAAGGAAAAAAGACAGTGGGCTGTAAGTGGATCTATAAGATCAAGTTTAATTCTGATGGTTCGATTGAGAGGCATAAAGCCAGGCTGGTGGCTCGAGGATTCACTCAAACATTTGAGGTCGATTACAAGGAAACATTTGCTCCTGTTGCAAAAATGAACTCAGTAAGGGTTCTATTGTTTGTTGCCGTCAATAAAGGTTGGTCTATGTATCAAATGGACGTGAAGAACGCCTTTCTACATGGTGATCTTGAAGAAGAAGTCTATATGAGATTGCCACCAGGACACCCTCAAAGCCAAGAGCCTAATTTGGTGTGTAAGTTACATAAGTCAATTTATGGACTGAAGCAATCACCACGTGCTTGGTATGCAAAACTAAGTACCGTTCTTCATAGCATTGGTTTCAAAAGGAGTAATGCAGATTCATCATTATTTGTTCGCACAAGAGCTGCAAGCAAATTAGTTGTGTTGATATATGTGGATGACTTAATAATTACAGGTGATAATGCTGCTGAAATCACCACACTTAAACAGTCACTTCAACAACAATTTGCGGTTAAAGATCTTGGGGTGTTGAAGTATTTTCTTGGAATCGAAATGGCATCTTCTTACAAGGGACTATTTCTTAATCAACGAAAGTACGTCATGGACCTACTTAAAGATGCCAATATGAGTGATGCCAAGCCTGCACTTACCCCTCTTGATAGCAAGCTCAAGCTTGACTTGGGAGGCACGCCACTCTCGGATATCAGCTTATATCAGAGGCTTGTCGGCAAGCTGATCTACCTAACGATCACCAGACCAGACATCTCACATTCAGTAAGTATTGCCAGTCAGTTCATGCACTCTCCCACCATCGAGCATCTAAACCTTGTCAAAAGAATCTTACGTTACTTAAAAGGGTCTGTTGGTCGTGGCATCCTCATGGCAAAGAATGACAACACTCAAATCATGGGGTACTGTGATGTTGATTGGGCAGGAAACGCAATCGATCGCAAGTCCACCACTGGTTATTGTACCTTTGTTGGTGGAAACCTGGTCACGTGGAAGAGCAAGAAACAAACTGTCATCGCTAGATCAAGTTCTGAAGCTGAATATCGTGCAATGGCCTCAACCGCGTGTGAGCTGATATGGCTAAAAGGACTTTTATGTGACTTAGGTGTGTTCACAGCTCAACCAATGACCTTATTTTGTGACAACTAGGCTGCCATGCACATAGCATCAAACCCCGTCTTTCACGAGAGGACGAAGCATATTGAAGTCGACTGTCACTATGTCCGTGAACAAGTACAGTCGCAGGTGATTCAGACACATTATGTAAAAAGCTTCGATCAGCTGGCTGATATATTCACCAAACCTCTGGCTTCTCATCAGTTTCAAAGACTCCTCTCCAAGCTTGGATCCATCAACCTACTGGATCCAGCTTGAGGGGGAGTATTGGAAGAAGCATGTGTGCTGTTACAGATAGCACGACAAGCATGTGTGCTGTTACAGACAGCATGGCAAGCATGGGTGCATGTTATTGCTGAATCTGGAAAGGGAAGAAGCATGTGTGCTGTTAAAGACAGCACGGCAAGCATGTGTGCTGTTACAGACAGCATGGCAAGCATGGGTGCATGTTATTGCTGAATCTGGAAAGGGGTGCATGTTATTACTGAATCTGGAAAGGAAAGAAGCATGTGTGCTGTTACAGACAGCACGGCAAGCATGTGTGCTGTTACAGACAGCATGGCAAGCATGGGTGCATGTTATTGCTGAATCTGGAAAGGGAAGAAGCATGTGTGCTGTTACAGACAGCACGGCAAGCATGTGTGCTGTTACAGACAGCATGGCAAGCATGGGTGCATGTTATTGCTGAATCTGGAAAGGAAAGACAGCAAGACAACAAGGTTGTGCATGTGATTGCTGACTCATGGACAGCAGGGAGGTTGCTGCATGTGTGCTTTTGCATCCGAAGCTTTCTTTGTATTGTGTATAAATATGCCTTCCCATAAGGCTTTCTAAGATATGAAATACATTACAATTCAAATCAGAAAATTCAATAAACGTATTTAACTTGCTTTGACAATATTTAACTTTCTTCAAAGATTTTGACTTGTGTAAATTCTTTGCAGGAGTAGGAAATGTTGAGACACTGCCTTCTCATATAAGATCATCAAAACATGTCTTTCCTTCGGAGCAGGCAGGATATAGATTGAAGGGATTCTTTAAACCAGAGATGACCAGGTAAACATTCTGTGCGTTTGCCATGGCCTTTTACACTCCCCGGCTGGATTTTTTCAAGCATGCCGGTGGAAACAAAGTGGCGAATCCCTTGCAGCATATAATTGTCTGCTCTTCTTCCAATTAGGTCAATGGCATTGGCTCTTTCGCCTTGGAATGTTAACATACAGTTAACTAATTTGTAAACACCCTAATTTGAGAAATTAGCTCTCATTTTATGGTTATTTTGTATATTATCTTATGTAGTTCTCTCCAATTAATTCCGGATGTTTGGATGGCTTTAAGGTGATGTCAAAGCTTATGTATTTGGACATATACATAAACCGTCGGTTAGTATAGGTACCATAAAGCACACTAAGCAGACTAGTTGGTTTTGCTCTATATCGAGCCTTTGTCACTGGTTAGCCTTGAACTACACCGAGATTTAGCATAGAGATTAATTATTAATGTAAGACTACAAAGATATAATCTAAGATTATTATGTAATTGTAAAGATCACTATAAAATTATTGCAACTATGTCATAGAGTGTGTAATATTTGTTCCCTGAAAAAATGAAGAACAATTTGTTCCCTAAATTATTACCAACATCACGTGAGCGCTTGAGCGGACATGAAATTTAGTACATGTGTCGTAAATTGTTTCAGTTATATTTTACTTTATGTAACCATCTTCTTTGTATGTTCACATGAAACAAGTCAAAGATATTTGAATTTCGTAACTGCTATATATGTGTGTTCTTTTCTGCCATTTCACATGAAATTAGTGAATGTTTTGTTTGTGGCTAAATCAGGGCATAACATGAACTGACAAGAAAATTAATATTGAATTTGACCTCTTTTATCCCTTTTTACAATAGACAACCTTTGATAAAACCAGGTTAAATAGTAACTTCCTATTTAAAATAACAAATACCATGCATGTCTTCAATTTTTAAATACAAAAATATAGAATTGGTACTTTGAATTTTCAACCTAAGTTTATATTTTAACTCTTATCTCTTTATTGGTTTTATCGCATAACTTTGTTTTCATTAAATACGTCTATGTATTCGTTATTTAAATATATATATATATTTGAAATAATCCGTCACGAAAATAACATAACAAATAATACATGTATCATAAGTTGTTTCAATGAGCTTTTGATTTTTATAAATATTATTGTAACGACTCTGTAATTTCATGCATGCTTTCTAAATGTTCACATGAAACCAGTAAATTATTTGTCTGTAGTTAAACAGAGGGTGAATTATCAGCACCCAAATTTTAGTTAAGAGCACTCCCATGTTAAATTATATTGCTAACTTCCAAAATTGCTCAACAGTTTTAAGCACAAAAATTTGGATTAACCACACTGAAGCTCTAGAATCAGCGATTTAGGAGCATCTTCAGTTTAGATTAATAACACTGCTTCTAGTTGGTTGGTTCTCTATCTAAGTCTCTGTCGGCAAAGGGTTTTCTATTCTTTTGTCTAAGAGGTCAATTCATTAGCTCTCCAGCGAAGTGAGGTGTTCATGATCGGTTACTCCCATGTGCACTTCATAGTTTGGCACTTAAATGCCCAAACCATGTTCACCATGAAGGCACTCATCTTTTTTGAGTATCTTTTCTCGTACAACCTAATATCCAATTAGTGCACTTATATTCTCATGAATATAGCTGAAGTTGCTAAACCTGATGCAGAAGATCCTGAATTTCACAGTGAATATAGCAACCTTGTCTGAACTTCATAGTCGCCAAGTGCAAAAGTCAATAGCACATACCATACCACCACTGCCACATCTATTCTACTTGCCAAACTGAGCTCGCTTGTGAGTTGGGCATTAACAAGAAGGACGTAGTTACCTTAGTAGTTGCTTGACATGTGCACCACGTAGGTCTTGTCATTTTTAGGACGAACACAAATCAATTTGTTTCATCCGTCTACTTTTCATCCATTTTAGCGTTAAAAGTGTTAACTCTTCATTTTGGTGTTGAAGTTAAAAATCAATCAATCTCGTCCTAAAAATTGGTTGACACAAATTAATTTGGTCCATTCGTCTATTTTTCGTCTATTTTAGTGTTAAAAGTGGTCACATGAGATTGAGTGAAACAAATCAATTTGGTCCATCCGTATATTTTTCATCCATTCTACCGTTAAAAGTGGTCACGTCGACCACATGACCTTCCCTTTAAGTGGACATGAAATTTAATGTGTGTCGTAAATTGTTTTAGTTATATTTTACTTTACATAACTATTGTTTGCCTTCTCTATATGTTCACGTCAAACAAGTGAAAGATATTTGATTTTCGTAACTACTATTCTCTGCCATTTCACGTGAAACTGGTGAACGTTTTGTCTATGGCTAAACCAATTTTATAACCACCATCACGTGAACTGACAAGGTAATTAATACGTGGGCATACATTGTTTTGATTAGCTTTTACTTTTATGTAATCACCGACCATCTTCTTTGTATGTTCACGTGAAACAAGTGAACACCTAGCATAGGCTTCATCGTCCAACCTCATCTAAGTACCTCCCAGCTATCATTATGAATACATAGAGTGGCATGTATATATATTCTTCACAATTAGGTTTTTCATTTTATCATGGTTACCAACTTAGAAGCTGAGAGTGGGTTTTTATATTTTAGAGGGAGAAGGAAGGGGAAAAGAAGAGAGTGGGAAGTGAAAAGTGCAATTGAGAATGAGACTTGAAAAAACTAGATGGAAGTTGTTATTACTTTAGAAATGAGTGGCATGGGAGAATAAGGGCGGAGGAGAGGACGTAAAAGGAAGAAGGTATATATATATATGTTCATTACTAGTCAGTTTCTTATTTTATTTTTCTTTTCAATTTTTATTAAATTTGTAAATGATTAATTTCTCTTAACATCTTATTGATTGAATATGTTGTTTTCAAAATTCAATCTCTTCCTCATCTATCTCAAATTCTATTCCAATTCATCCTTTTTTTTTTTTTTTTGTTAAAGGATTACTTCATAGAAAACAGAAAGGCACAAGGCCAAATAACAAGCAGAGAGCATCCTCGCAAGATTAGATATACAGAGGCAAGGATAATTAGGACACCAATAGACGCCACCACTCCAGGCACCAACGTCGTCCTACCTATCAGTGCAAAGAACACCCCACCCTTACAAAGGAGGACATGGAAGAATGTCTTTGTTCAAAATGCCCACTAACGAAGATGGTGGTCTTACAACCTAGCCGAAGTCGTACATGTCTAGAGAAATATACCTTGCGACAAAATTCATTGCCATATTTGCTGATTGTGGAGTCTACAACCAGGAGCATGATTGAAAACTCCTCCTAACCCCCAAAACACAACTAAGAATTGGGAGTAGGTCCCAATCATAACTCAGAGAAGGAGAATTGAGGGACCGCATAATAACTTGTGCATCTGACTCAATTACCACCTCTTGCACTTGTAAACTTTTTGCCAATAAGCATCATTCCAGAGCAGCTAAAGCTTCTGCCATCACAATTGAAGACACATGCACCCAGACACTTCTCACCGCCGTGTAACTCAAGAAACAATCTCTAACCACAATCCTGATATGACCTTAGTGAGAGTCTCTCTTCTAATAAGCATCAACATTAACCGTAACCCAATTAACTGGGGGAGTAGACCACAGATTGAGGCGATGCATACCTCAAGAAAGACTGCTTCGGATAACAGGAGACATACGCAAATGAGATGAGGCCAACTTAAAAGAATCCAAGGTAGTGGTGATAGCCCGAATAGTTCTGAAGGGAAATGGATTAACTCCGTTGAAAACGGCATCACAACGGGCCCTCCAGATAAACCAACACAAAAAAACCAAGTACACCATAGTTCGATCGAGGTCATCCTTACAACCTAGATTTTGATTGACAACCAAACACAACCAATCCATTAAAGTAGTGATTGAACTTCGATTAATTTGAATACACAAAAGACCCCCATTCCACACCTTGGAAGCCCATGAGCATAAAAGGAGAATATGCTCACTGGTCTCCTCACTTTCAACACAGATGAGGCAGAGGGGGGATACGAGACACCTACATTGAAAAAGATTGAATTTAGTGGCGTAAGCGTCCCAGAGAGCCCTTTAAAGAAAATTTCTCATCTTTAGGGAGGGCTTTACAACTCCAAATCCAGGTCCAAACCCGAGGATCAACACTTCGGGAAAAGGAAGGGCCGATCACGACTCATAGTGGGGTGACGATTGTGACACGTCTAATATCCTGACTTAACTGAAAAAGAGCCATTTCGTTTAAACGGCCATACAAGTTTATCTGGTCTCATAAGCGGCCCCACATAAATTTAAGAGATGACACCATGCTCATTCTCTGAGATAAGGTTGGAAAGAAGGTCAAATTTCCATTTCCTCGAGACTGGATCTATGAACTCCGTAACCTTGCTCTCCCTATTGATACCCGAGTAACTAAGAGGGGTGGGGTGCCCCCCTGAGATGCCCGGGACCTAATTGTCTTCCTAAAACAGAACTTTCTACCCTCCCATAATCTGCCATCTAGCACCCTTTAGAATGAGATCTTTCCCCTCTAACAGGCTCGCCCATGCCCAACAGGCCCTTCCGCCCTTCTTAGCCTCTAGGAAAGAAACATTTGGGAAGTATTGCTCTTTCAATACACGAGCCCACAGGGAGTCAGGATCATGTATCAAACGCCAGCATTGCTTCACTAATAGGGCAATATTAAAATCATTAAGATTACGGAAACCCATACCACCCTTCTTTTTTGTCCGACCTAAGTCATTCCAATTTACCCAATGTATCCCACGATCTTTGTTTGCCCCCGCCCATCAAAACCTCGCCACTGCTACATCAATTTCGTTGCACAAGCTCACCGACAGTAAGAAGACGCACATTGGGTACATAGGAATAGCCTAGACCACCGCTTTAATGAGAACTTCCTTCCTCACTTGATAAAGAAACTGCCACTTCCAACCTGCAATCTTTGCCAATATCCGATCCTTGATAAGCTGTAAGGTCTCCCGCTTCAATCTCCCCCAAATTGTTGGTAAACCCAAATACTTTCCTGGGTCATCCACCTTTGACATTTCTAAGATGTTACAAAGCTCCGAAGCCAGTTGAGCCGGGGTATTAACCCCAAAATAAACCACTGATTTCTAAAGGCTCATATGCTGCCCGGAAGCTATACAATACACATGAAGAAGGGAAGATAAATTCCTGCAATTCTGCTTGGTAGCCAAAAGAAATATTAGAGTATCATCCATAAACAATAAATGTGATAGCACTGGTCTGGAAACAGATATCTTGATGCCTTCCAAATATCCTTGCTGCACCGCCCTACTGATTACCAAGGAAAAAACCTCACTGATAATGAGAAACAAGTAGGGGGATATGGGATCCCCCTGACGAAGACCCCTTATTGGTTTAAAGGCTCTCCCCGGCCTCCCATTGATTAGAATAGAAAACTCCACAATTTTTACGCACCGCATAGCCATATCAATCCACCTTCACTGGAAACCGAGATGCACCATAACTGCCTCCAGGAAGTCCCATTCAACCCGATCATAAGCCTTGTTCATATCAAGTTTGATCCCCATTTCAAACTTGGTCTTCGTTTTCCTTAACTTAAGGAAATGAAAAATTTCATGGGCCAAGATGATATTATCTTGTATTTGTCGGCCTTGTATGAACACATTTTGATTTGGCGAAATTATTTTATCCAACATTGGTTTCAAATGATTCGCCAAAATCTTAGACAGAATTTTATAAGAATAATTACAGACTTATTGGCCTGAATTGATTGACCCCCTCTAGGATGAGGACCTTAGGAATCAAAGCAATATTGGTGGAGTTGATAATAGAGGGACATCCATCACCCCCTAGACAATCGGCAACAATGCCATTGACCTTAGCACAATAATGTCCCAACAGGATTGGAAGAACAAACCTTGGAAATCATCAGGTCCAGGCGCCTTAAATCCTCCCATGTTGAACACTGCATCTTTTATCTCCTCATCAGAAATAGGACTACATAACGTCTCGTTCATTTCAATCGTTACCACCGAGTCCAGGAAACTAAGGATATCCCCCTAGTCCCGATTGCCATTAGACGTAAATAATCTTTTAAAGTGATCTTCCACCGTCATTCCGGATTCGTGCTAATTTGTTCCCATAGAATATCGGTCTTCTGATTAGACGATATTTAACTTACTTCAAAGATTTTGACTTGTGTAAATTCTATGCAGTATCATGAAATGTTGAGACACTGCCTTCTCATAAGGACATCAAAACATGTATGCCCTTCAGAGCAGGCGGGAGATAGATTGAAGGAATTTTGTATGCCCGAGATGGCCATTTTGTGTGTTTGCCACGACCTTTTACATTCTCTGGCTGAATTTTTCAAGCTTGCCGATGGAAATGAAGTGGCGAAGCCCTTGCGGCACATCATGGTCTGCTCTTTTTCCGATTAGGTTAGTGGTAGTGGCTCTGTCGCCTTGGAATGTTAACATAAAGTTAACGAATATGTAAACACTTTAATTTGAGTAATTAGCTCTCATTTTATGGGTTATTTTGTATATTATCTTATATATAGTCCTCTCTGATTTAACTGTGGATGTTTGGATGGACTTTAAGGTAATGTCAAAGCTTATGTATTTGGACATATACATAAACTACGGCTTAGTATAGGTACCAAAAAGCACATCAAGCAGACTTCTGGTCTCCTTGTAACTTCTTGGTTTTGAGTTACAGCGAGCCTTTGTCGTTGGTTGGCCTTGCACGACATCCAAAGTTTAGCATAGTTATTAATTATTAATGCAAGGCTACAAAGATATTATCTAGAATTAGTATGTAACTGAAAAGATCACTATATTTTGAACAGTGAAAATTATTGGTAATTTATCATTGAATATGTAAATTTGTTTCCTTGAAAAATGAAGAAAATTTGATTAGATTGTGAGTGGCTAAGGATTATCGTCCCTCTGCCATGCGGACTGGATGTCGGCCACCCTACATTTTCGACGACCTTAAAAAAAATATTAAACGTGCACATCAAACTTTCTGAAACACCCCGACCGAGATCGGAGCGTGCTGGCCGTCATACGAAGGTGACGTAGCCATGTGCACGTGCGGAAACTAATAAAGTAATAATAATAAAAGTATGAATAATTAAAAAAAAACTAGCATACAAAGTACTAAAACAAGTGCTAGTAAGTGAGATACAATTTCAGAGCAGGTCTATAGCAGCCCAAACGAAAACGATAACAGTAGTACGCCCGAAGGCGACCATACAATGGTGAGTGTCTGTCAGAAACGCCGGAAATCCTTCTGGGGAAACCACCGCAACGGCTAAGCAACTAGAACCTGGAGGGGCGCAAAACAAAAGCGTGAGTGGGCAAAAACAAAACTCTTTGAAAACCATTTAGCAAAATACATTCTAACCCCTCGCCGTAAAACCTGTATACTTCCCAGAAATAAACATATATACGTATGTATAGATATGTCAATCATGCTCAAGGGTATATCAATCATGCTCAAATAATATGCCATGTCAAAGCCTCGTAATGAAATGTATGTGCTTAGGTATGAATCATATCAATAGCATAACATCTGGCAGCCGGAGTCACCTAACGTGACCTGTACGGCTGCATATAGAGCTCAAATCTCAAACTCAATATCTAAACCTGCCCACGAGTCGGAACCACCTAAAGTGGTTTGTACGACAGGCCTGGGTGTTAATAAGTGCTACGATCACGTGAAGACTGGGCGAAGAACCGCGGGTCACCTACAAGTCGGAACCACCTAAAGTGGTCTGTACGACAGGCCTGTGCACCTACCTTGAATCCAAGGTGAGTATAAGGTGCGGGAGGTGAACAACACGTGAAGGATTGTGTCCTGGCCACGGGCGGGAACACTAACACTGGGGGTGCAGGTTATGAGCTCTCTAACTATCTCAAACCACTACTGAAACATAAACGTGAATAACGCTTACCTGGCACTTACCTGTGCGTCCACAGCACCCAATATGCATATGTATACGTATGCCACTACTAATGCATGTGATTATGCATAAACGAAAATAAATGGTGCATGGCATAACATAATTAACCCTTCTTAAATCAATTTCTGGGAATATAATTGTATATAGGTATATACGGAAAACAAAAGCCCACTCACTAGTATGTGGAAGGGTCGTAGCCCCCCTGCCTCGCGTGTGCACGCTCGTCCTCGGGGTACGTGTCACCTAAATGCGAAATAACTATAAAAACGTTAACTTTAAAGCACATAACCAACTTCTCGTAATAACTTCTCATACATTGCTCAAAATCGACAAATGAATATACCAACGTGCTCTACACAACCTCAGGATCACAACCATATTTTTAAAATAATTTTTTGGACCCCTCACGTGCCCCCACGCGCCGAAATAGGCACGGACCTACGCGCCCCCACGCGCGGCCACGTGCCATGCACACTGACGGCGTCAGTTGACGCCGTCAGGAATATTCCGTCAAAATTCCGGAATATTCCGTTAAACTTAACGAAATATTCCTGTTTCTTCTCCGGACTCCGGTCGCCAGAAAACTGGGAAAACTTCAAATTCACTATTCTCCTTCGTTTTTCAACCATTTTCTATGATTCTTGTACCAAAAGAAAGCCCTAGACTAGTAGAATCACGTTACACAACTTTTAAAAGATAAAAACCACGCGATCATACCTGTCTCAAGACTCAAAACTCGGCCAACTTCGAACCAGGCCTTCCCGACGTCCAATTTCATCAAACGAGCTACTCCGACGCTCCTTAGGACCTCACTAAGACACCTACGAGCTCAGAAATCCCAAAAATTCAATGTATAAACTTTGCAGGAATAGTACTCAAATCGGCCATTGTTGAATCGACGTGAAAACCAAGGATTTCTCACCTGAAAATGGTATGGCTGTGCTCGCCTCGACCTCACGAGTTCAATGGTGTAGTTGGTTCCCTCGATCTGCTAAGGTTTGAGGGTTCTTGGTGTGTGTCCGTACGTTAATGGTGGAAGAGAAGAGAAAGAGAGAGAGACACGGGAGAGACAGAGGGAAAAGGAGAGTGACTGTGTGTGTGTGTGGTCCAAGACATGCCACACCACACAAAACAACCCACAACGTGACAAAAACGAACTAGGGGCAATAAGGTAATTTCACACGTGTGTTTTAATAATCCCGGGACGGGATGTCACACTTTCTATATTTAGAAAGAAAAATAATCCTATAACAAGTACACAAATATATTTTTAGAATGCCAACAATGGTTCTCTTTGAATTTTGTAACTGTTATATGCATGTGAGACACCCTCAATCATTTCACGTGAAGTTGATGAATATTTTGTTTGTGGCTAACCCAACTTTATTACCAACATCACGTGAGTGCTTGAGCGGACATGAAATTTAATGTGTCGTAAATTGTTTCGGTTAGATTTTACTTTATGTAACTACTGCTGCCTTCTATGGTTTGGTTAGATTTTACTTTATGTAACTACCGCTGCCTTCTATGTATGTTCACGTGAAACAAGTGAAAGATATTTGAATTTTGTAATTGCTATATGTATGTGTGATCTTCTCTGCCATTTCACATGAAACTGGTATACATTTTGTCTGTGGCTAAACCAACTTTGTAACCACCATCAAGTGTACTAACAAGAAAATTAATATTTGAAGGTCACCTCTTTTATCCCTTTTATGATAAACAACCCTTGATTATAATCAGGTTAAGTAGTAACTTCTTATTTAAAATAACAAATACCAAGCATGTCTCCAATTTTTAAAGAGTAAAATTTAGCATTGGTACTTGAACTTACACCTAAGTTTAGATTTGGGCCATGAACTAAAATATGTTATTAAAGTTCCTAAATTTAACAAAATGTGTGCTATTAGTCATTGTCGTTAAATTCCGTCTAAAATTTGAGGGTAAATAACACAAAATTACCTCAATTTTAGGTTGAACCACAATCTCATATCTCATATTTTAAACATTGCAATGTCAAACCTTAACTTATGAATTCGTTGCAATATCAGACATCCGTTAAATTTTCTGTCAATTTGGTTGTTAAATGATGACTTGGCAGGAGGAGGGCCCACTCCTTTGCTAACTAGAATGAAAAGTTAATTAATTAATAATAAATTAAGAATTTTTTATTTAACAATTAAAATTAATTAAAAAAGTATTTTAATTAGTTATTTTGAAAAAAAAAATTAATTAAAAAAGAAAAAATGTTCTTCATCGCACTGAGCAACCCAGCCATCCCAAAAATGTTCTTCATTCCACAAACTTCGCTCATTTACCTCCACCTCTCTCTACACCACGCTCACTTTCTCCCTGTAATCTCTGTCAATTCTATTTGAATCTTTACCTGTTTTTCATTTCCTTGAATCTGTTTTCAATTTTTTTTTTTTCGGATTTTCTTAGGCGCCAAACAGATCGCTGAGCTCCTGCTGTTATACATTTTGACTATTTCAATTTCCTTTAGTTGGTTCCGTTGGATCTCGGATTCAGATTCGATGATTGCGGAGTTTAATTTAAAAATATTTCTATTCATTGTTGTGAATTCAGAAGTCATTCTCCCAGGTTGTGTTCACCTTTTGCCTCGTAGAGGAACCTCATGCTTCCGTGGGTATGGAATGAGGAAGTGTTAACTCCAGGCTGCCTAATCTCTTCTCTCTTTTTGTGGCTTCAATTCCCAGAAAATCCATTCCTTAAGAATCAGAGGGAAATGAAATCGAAACCCCAGAAAATGCAAAAAAACCAGCGGGACTTCGAGAGGTAAAGTTGAATTTCTCCTTAATCAAAATCGAAAATCTTGAAATCCAAAATGATTGATAAGTTTTTGGAAAAAATTGGGTTTTTAATATTGGGTCATCGTCATCCGGGGCAAATCTCCGTCACGGCCTCAGATTTCCCTTCAGAAATGGCCTTTGTGGTTCATGAGCAACTGCTTGGAATCGTGGAGGTAGCAGGATATTCTATGGAGGACGATGAAGACGATGACGATGAAAGGGACTTCTGGCTCTGACTCGGAGCGGTCGAAGAAACAAATTTGGAAGGTTGGAAAGAGAAGACGAGGAGCGAGAGGGAAGTGATAGGATCGTGATTAGCTTGATAACAATTAAGGGGTATTAAGTAATTCTATTATGTATGAGTTGCTTTTAATTAGTTATTAGCTTTATGTGTAAAAGCCAGCTGGCTGCTAGTGAAGGAGGAAAAAAATATGAGGGCTAATTGTGGCTTTAGTAAGAGGAGAAATTTTTCAGTGTGATCGATACATAAAATGGTACACCATGTGTTTGTATAGTGAGATATGTATGTTAAAAAGTTAATAACTTAAAAAATAAATTTTCCACCACTTATATAAAAACACGTGGTGTACCCTCCCGAGTGTTTTGGTCACAATGAAAAATTTCTCTAGTAAGAGAACGGCCATTTTATTTAAAACAATATATACAAAAAACAGTTGTAGCTCTCTCTCTATCTTCATCTTTCATACACTGCTCCATTACTTGGCTACTTGTAGGTCTTGAGTGAAGGGCCTGAGGTTTGTGCTTATCATTTGGTATCATCATTTTGATCCTGAGTCTCTCTGTTGTATGCTTTGCCACACCACCAACTCTTGAATGTTTACCTTGGAATTGGGCCTCGCCGCCGTGGAAGCTAATCTGGAATCCTTTCCTCAGTAGATCCAGACTTCCACAGCTAATTCGGACGCCAGATTCACCTTATTGGAGACGAAGTTCACCCTTTTCTTGGAGCATCTCCATGGTGAACCTGGATCTCAAGGCAATGCTGGGTCTTCTGCCGCTCATCTTCATCTGGGTCCAGATCCATCGATTCCTCCCTTGATCGTGATTGATGATGGCGATTTTTGTTATATTGACACTCCGCGGTTCTAGTGTCAGGACTTTTTCGAATGAGGTAATTTCACTTCGCGCTCTCAATGGTAGCATCACCTGGATTTTCCTAGTTTTTTCGACGACGACGATCCCTCAGCTTGGATCTATAAGGCTGAGCAGTACTTTGCTTACTACCACACTTCAGATCACCAGAAAGTCATGATAGCTTCCTTCTACTTAGAGAATGAGCCCTTGCAATGGTTTCGATGGCGAGATTGCATCCATTCCACTCCAACTTAGGGTGAATTCATCACTGCATTGTGCCAGGAATTTGGCCCTATGAATTTTGAGGACTGCACTGAATCATTGTTCAAACTCCGGCAAACAGGTACTCTCCGAGATTATATTATTGAATTTCGTCGCCTTGCCAATCGTACTTTTGATGTAGGCCCCATATTGTTGAAGAGTTATTTTCTGGGAGGGGGTCTCAAACGAGAATTATGTTATGAGGTGAAGTTACTTCGCCCTAATTCGGTTCATGAAGCCATATCCATTGCTACCCAATTGGATGCTAAACTCAATGATTTGAAGCACTATCCTCCTAAACCTCATCCACTCGCCAAAACTACCCTTGCCTTACCTCCACCACCCACGGCTTGGCCCCGACCTCATTGCCCTAAAAAAAACTCATTCTTGATGAGGTACAACGGAAGAAAGATAAGGGGAAATGTTGGTTTTGCGAGGATATATGGGTTAAGGGGCATAAGTGTTTGCATAAATAGGTCTTGCTACTTAATGTGTGTGGTGATTTGGTCATAGAAGATGAACAATTGGAATCGCTCAAATCTGAGTTGCACAACATGTCTTTGAGTGCTTGTGCTTTCTATGGTACCAAAGCTAACCACTCTGTCAAGACCATGAAAGTTGATGGGATCATTAACAACTTGCTGGTCACCATCATTTTGGATTCCAGCTGCACACATAATTCTGTTGATTATAGGCTCTTGAAAAAATCTGGTTGGTAGCTTCAACCCACAAAACCATTTGAGGTGATTGTCACAGATCGGGAGAGGGGGGGAGGAGGGGGGGAAAGTTACAAGTCAAGGGTGTTGTCAACGTGTGCACATGGATATTGGTGGGTACAAGTACACCCCGGATTTGTTCGCCTTACCATTAGGGGGTTGCAATGTTGTCTTAGGAGTACAGTGGCTCTCGTCAATAAGCTCCGTGCTCTGGGATTTTCATAAACTCACTATAGAGTTCTCGATGGATCTGGCCACTTTCAAACTTACGCAGTCTTCAGCCCTATTTCCTTTTTCCCAGTTGCATGACATCAGTTTATGCAATCTTGACAAAGAGTTATACAACTTTACTTTGGGAGTCCTATTGTATTCTTTGGAAGGCAGCAAGCTTGCAACTTTTGATTTGAGCACACAACAGTTGCATGAGTTGCAAGGGGTTTTGAGTACTTTTGAATAAGTCTTCATGACTCCCACCACATTGCCACTTCCAAGGGAACATGACCACAAAATTCCCTTGATCTCGGGTTCAAAACCTCCTAGCATGAGGCCTTACCATTATGGGCCCCTACAAAAAAGTGAAATCGAGAAAGAGCTGTGAGAATTCTTGGATTGTGGTTTTATCAGGCATGGCCATATTCCATTTTCTTTTCCGGTATTGTTAGTCAAGAAGAATGACAGATTTTAGAGGTTGTGTATGGACTACAGAGAGCTAAACAACATCACCATCAAGGACAAATATCGTATTCCTCTGATTGATGAATTGTTGGATGAGTTGTACGGTGCCCGATATTTTTTTGAACTGGATTTGCGCTCGGGGTACCACCAGATTTGAATGAACACTGCAGATATTGAAAAGACAGCATTCCAAACCTATAAGGACCATAATGAGTTTTTGGTTATGCTTTTCGGCTTAACCAATGCTCCGATAACTTTTCAGAGTTTTATGAATGCAATATTCAAACCCCATTTGAGGTAGTTTATCCTTGTCTTCTTCGATGACATCTTCGTATATGGTAAAACATGGGAGGAACACCTGTTACACTTGTCCAAAGCTTTGGAGATTTTGTAGTAACATCGGTTATTTTTTAAGAGGCAAAAATGTTCTTTTGGTCAACGCCAAATGGAGTACTTAGGCCATATAGTCTCCAGTGAAGAGGTATCCGTAGATCCAGCAAAGATTTAATCCATTATTGATTGGCCATCTCCTAACAATGTTAAGGAACTCCGGGGTTTCTTAGGCTTGACAGGGTATTACCGAAAATTTTATGGAAAGATTTGCCATCCTTTATATCAGCTGACCAAGAAGGATGGGTTTCATTGGACAAAAGATGCTAAATTGTCCTTCTAGCAGCTTAAAACAGCTATGACATCGCCTCAATTGCTTGCACTACCTGATTTTTCAACCCCTTTCTTGTTGGAATGTGCTGCTTCAGGTGTAGGAATAAGGGATGTCCTCCAACAAAAAGGAAGGCCAATTGCCTTTACTAGCAAAGCATTGGGGCCTAGAAACCAGGCTTTGTCTACATATGAAAGGGAGCCGATAGTTATCATCCATGCTACTCAAAAGTGGCAGAATTATCTCCAAGGGCATCATTTTATCATAAAAACGGATCACAAAGTTTGAAATACTTCCTCAACCAAAGAGCAACCACTCATTTCCAGCAAAAGTGGGTCTCCAAGCTCTTGGGATTTGACTACGAAATCCAGTATAAGCATATGACAGATAATACTGTTGTAGATGCTTTGTTTAGAGCTCCCGGTTCCAACCTCTTACCTGAAGACACTATGCAATGACCAGAATGCACAACAATAACCTATCCCTATTTTGGGTGGTTAGATGATCTCAGGAGACATTTGGAGCAGGATCCGTGGATATTACAGAAAAGCAAGGAAGTCATGGAACGCCTAACTTCAGATGCTATTGACAAATCTCTTTCCAAATACCACCTAGACAATGGTTTTTTAAAGTATAATTCCAGGATGGTAATCCTTCTGAATTCGAGTTGGCGGAATAGGTTATTTGAGGAGCACCATTGCACTTCTATTGCAGGCCATGAAGGGGTGCTTAAAACCTATCAAAGGTTGAAAAAGAGTTTCTACTGGGTTGGTACGAAGAAAGACATAAAGCATTGGGTTGCCGAGTGTAGAATCTGCCAACAAAACAAATATGAGACCATCTCTGTGAAATCCCGTTCCCGGATTTCACTGTTATAATCTACGTATTTGTATTATTGAGATTTTATATTATTTTTGAGAAATTATATTAATTTATTTGAAATTAGATTTCAATCAAACTAGGTATGAAGGGTGAAGTTTGGAAAAATTATTATTTACTCGTTGACCTTTCGAGGTTACAAGTAATGTTTTCGAATAGGTCTCGAAGCCACGAGCGCATAAGCGAAAGCCGTTTGCGAGTCCGAATTATAACGGTATAGTTACGGACGTTTGAAGTTGTGAAACTATAGATTGTGGAAATTATTATAATTTCCACTTAGGAGTATAAGTGGCCAAAAACCCTTTTTGGGATGGGGGGACCGGCATTTTAAGAGTAAAAAGTGGGGAAAAGAAAAAAAAGGAAGAAAGAGATCTCCTTTTCCCGTCCGTACACCCGCGCCCCACCCCAAGCAAATTCCGGCGATTTTCGCCATCTTTTCCATTGAACCACCACCATTAACTACCTGCAATCTCTTCCACTACCTCCCTTCTACCTTTCTCGCCTAGGATTGAAAGGTTTTGGGTCCAAAACCATGTAAAAATCATGTGGGTGACCCATGGAGTTTTGACGGCGATTCTGCCGTTCCGGTGAGTTTCACCACCCACCACCACCCTTAGTCAACTCCCATTGGACCCAGGATCAAGACCCAATAGGTTGTAGGGGCGTTGGGATACCGAGGAAGTCGAATTGAAGAGCACCCATCTTTGGGTTCCTGCGGTTCGTGGTCAGTTTGGGGTGTTTTCCGGCCAAATTGGCCTTGGCCGCAGGTATAATGTTTACTCTACTTGTTGAGATCTTCATTCTTGTGAAATTTGGGAAAAATCGAATTTTCTGATATGTAACATTTGATTTATGAAATGCTTCTTTCGTTACCAAGCATCTAGACCTAGAAGGGAATTCTAATTGAAATAACATCCTTGTTAATTTTGTGCTTATTTCAGTGTGTTTGGTTGGGGTTTAAGAGTTTAGATTGTTTACGAGTATTTATATTTAAATCAATGGTAAACGATCAAACTTCTCTTATATATGTATATATGTGTGTCTATATTAGGCCTGGCAAACGGGTCGTGTATGTCGTGTTCGTGTCGTTTTCGTGTAACACCTGTTATCTTAACGGGTTGGGTAAAATGACCCGACCTGTTAAGGACCCGTTAAGAAAAAAATATATATTTTTTTTAAATTTGCACATATCACACATTGCCACATAAATATTACTTCAAAACATTAAAACATTTGTCGTTTAAGTACTATATCTACATTCGAAAATAAGAGCCTAATAAAAAAATAATACATACACTACTAATCTATTACAAATATTAAATGTGCAAGGATATGCAAAATGAAAGAGTTTTTGTTTTCAAGATTGTAAGTCTTTCTCAAAAGTTTACACCTCTATCTACAAAATCTTCAATTTACATCGATCATCATGAAATTGTATTGAAACTTTGGCTTCATCTATTGCCTTGAAGAGTTATGTTGAAGATGTTTTCAGTAAGGTTTTCCACGTCAGAACTCTCTTCCGCATAAATTAAGTATAGAAAAACCAAACATTAAAAATCATTCAAATTATGAGAAGTTTACCAAAATAATTATGAAAAGAAATAAAATAATAATACTATACCATATAAAAATATATTAAAATAACCGTTAAATCGTGATTTTTCGTATATAACCATCGAAAAGCTTTGTTTCATTCCTTGATCTCTGAATGTTTGTTTTTTGTGGATGTGATCTCCAAGCATATACAAACAAGTTAGATGGTTTGGATCGTTGAAATTAGTTTTGGAGAATTCGTATCCCAACAAAACAATAGATTGACTAACACTTAGAGTTTATTTATACATTCATTAAGTAAAACATAAGATTTTGTGGTATCCACTTGTGTAAATATTTTAAATTCAAAATTGAATTCATTCATTGTATTCATATAGGGTCAAGGAGTGTACCTGTAAAAAATCATCAAAATCGGAGTTAAAATAACCGTTAAATCGTGATTTTTCGTTTATAACCGTCGAAAAGCTTTGTTCCGTTACTTGATCTTTGAATGTTCATTTTTTGTGATTTTTTGTTAATGTGATCTCCAAACATATACAAACAAGTTTGACGGTTTGGATCATTGAAATTAGTTTTGGAGAATTCGTATCCCAACAAAACGATAGATTAACTAACACTTAGAGTTTATTTATACTTTCATTAAGTACAACATAAGATTTTGTGGTATCTACTTGTATAAATATTTTAAATTGAAGATCGAATTCATTCATTGTATTCATATAGGGTCAAGGAGTGTATCTGTAAAAAAATCATCAAAATCAGAGTTAAAATAACCGTTAGATCGTGATTTTTCGTTTATAACCGTCGAAAAGTTTTGTCCCATTACTTGATCTCTGAATGTTTGTTTTTTGTGATTTTTTGTTAATGTGATCTCCAAGCATATACAAACAAGTTTGACGGTTTGGATCGTTGAAATTAGTTTTGGAGAATTCGTATCCCAACAAAACGATATATTGACTAACACTTAGAGTTTATTTATACTTTCATTAAGTATAACATAAGATTTTGTGGTATCCACTTGTGTAAATATTTTAAATTGAAGATCGAATTCATTCATTGTATTCATATAGGGTCAAGGAATGTACCTGTAAAGAATCATCAAAATCGGAGTTAAAACAACTGTTAAATTGTGATTTTTTGTTTATAACCGTCGAAAAGCTTTGTCCCGTTACTTGATCTCTAAATGTTTGTTTTTTGTGATTTTTTGTTGATGTGATCTCCAAGCATATACAAACAAGTTTGACGGTTTTGATCGTTGAAATTAGTTTTGGAGAATTCGTATTCCATTAAAACAATAGATTGACTAACACTTAAAGTTTATTTATACTTTTATTAAGTATAACATAAGATTTTGTGATATCCACTTGTGTAAATATTTTAAATTGAAGATCGAATTCATTCATTGTATTCATATAGGGTCAAGGAATGTACCTGTAAAAAATCATCAAAATTGGAGTTAAAATAACCGTTAAATTGTGATTTTTCGTTTATAACCGTCGAAAAGCTTTGTCCCGTTACTTGATCTCTGAATGTTTTTTTTTTGTGATTTTTTTTATGTGATCTCCAAGCATATACAAACAAGTTTGACGGTTTGGATCGTTGAAATTAGTTTTGGAGAATTCGTATCCCAACAAAACGATAGATTGACTAACACTTAGAGTTTATTTATATTTTCATTAAGTACAACATAAGATTTTGTGGTATCCACTTGTGTAAATATTTTAAATTGAAGATCGAATTCATTCATTGTATTCATATAGGGTCAAGGAGTGTACCTGTAAAAAATCATCAAAATCGGAGTTAAAATAACCGTTAAATCATGATTTTTCGTTTATAACCGTCGAAAAGCTTTGTCCCGTTACTTGATCTCTGAATGTTTGTTTTTTGGATTTTTTGTTAATGTGATCTCCAAGCATATACAAACAAGTTTGACGGTTTGGATCGTTGAAATTAGTTTTGGAGAATTCGTATCCCATCAAAACGATAGATTAACTAACACTTAGAGTTTATTTATACTTTCATTAAGTATAACATAAGATTTTGTGGTATCCACTTGTGTAAATATTTTAAATTGAAGATCGAATTCATTCATTGTATTCATATAGGGTCAAGGAATGTACCTGTAAAGAATCATCAAAATCGGAGTTAAAATAACTGTTAAATCGTGATTTTTTGTTTATAACCGTCGAAAAGCTTTGTCCCGTTAGTTGATCTCTAAATGTTTGTTTTTTGTGATTTTTTGCTGATGTGATCTCCAAGCATATACAAACAAGTTTGACGGTTTGGATCGTTGAAATTAGTTTTGGAGAATTCGTATCCTAACAAAACAATAGATTGACTAACACTTAGAGTTTATTTATACTTTCATTAAGTAGAACAATAGATTTTGTGGTATCCGCTTGTGTAAATATTTTAAATTGAAGATCGAATTCATTCATTGTATTCATATAGGGTCAAGGAATGTACCTGTAAAAAATCATCAAAATCGGAGTTAAAATAACCGT
Organism: Pyrus communis; assembly: GCF_041283825.1. Taxonomy (NCBI): domain Eukaryota; kingdom Viridiplantae; phylum Streptophyta; class Magnoliopsida; order Rosales; family Rosaceae; genus Pyrus; species Pyrus communis. The sequence goes on from NC_142574.1 coordinate 3,653,183, forward strand.
TAAATCGTAATTTTTTGTTTATAACCGTCGAAAAGCTTTGTCCCGTTACTTGATCTCTGAATGTTTGTTTTTTGTGATTTTTTGTTAATGTGATCTCCAAGCATATACAAACAAGTTTGACGGTTTGGATCGTTGAAATTAGTTTTGGAGAATTCGTATCCCAACAAAACGATAGATTGACTAACACTTAAGAGTTTATTTATACTTTCATTAAGTATAATTATGTAAATATTTTAAATTGAAGATCGAATTTATTCATTGTATTCATATAGGCTCAAGGAGTGTACCTGTAAAAAATCATCAAAATCGGAGTTAAAATAACCGTTAGATCGTGATTTTTCGTTTATAACCGTCGAAAAGGTTTGTCCCGTTACTGGATCTCTGAATGTTTTTTTTTTGTGATTTTTTGCTGATGTGATCTCAAAGCATATACAAACAAGTTTGATGATTGGGATCGTTGAAATTAGTTTAAGAGAATTCGTATCCCAGAAAAACAATAGATTAACTAACACTTAGAGTTTATTTATACTTTCATCAAGTATAACATAAGATTTTGTAGTATCCACTTGTGTAAATATTTTAAATTGAAGATCAAATTCATTCATTGTATTCATATAGGGTCAATGAGTGTAGCTATAAAAAATCATCAAAATCGAAGTTAAAATAACCGTTAAATCGTGATTTTTCGTTTATAAGCGTCGAAAAGTTTTGTCACGTTACTTGATCTCTGAATGTTTGTTTTTTGCGATTTTTTGCTAATGTGATCTCAAAGCATATACAAACAAGTATGACTGTTGGGATTGTTCAAATTAGTTTCGAAGAATTCGTATCCCATCAAGTTCCAATGGTGTGTATATATATATATATATATATATATATATATATATATATATATATATATATATATTTATTAAGTAGATTTAAATCTATTTATTTTGTACGTATAATTGACTGGTACACGGAGTAGTATATCACATGTATCATTATAAAAATAGTGAGATATGTCATATGTGTGATAAAAAGTTAATAACTTAAAAAAAAAAAAAAAATTTCTCACCACTTCTATTAATTTTCATTTTTCCCTCTCTTTTTTGTTTCCTTTTCAACTTTTCTTATAATTTTCACTTTTCCCTCCAACATCTTTCCCTAATTCTCTCACTTTTTTGTTTCATTTTCAACTTTTCTTATCATTTTCATTTTCCCTCTATTTTTCTTCAAAAAGGGCGGTAGGAATGGAATGGAATCAAATCAATGGATGCATCATGCATATTAATTAATAATTATTATAGTTTTTATAAAATTTAATTCAAAATTAAATATATATATATATAATTATTATAGATAGTTAATATTTTGGGGGTATAATTATTATAGTATATATAATTATTATAATTATTATAGACTTTATAGTTAATTTAATATATATATATATATATATATATATATTATAGTTTTTAGGGGTATAAAATTGTTAAATTAATGTATATAATTATTACAACATTTTTTTTAGGGTTATAAAATTATAAAAATAATATTCTGCTTATCGTGTATTGTGTTACCCACGTGTATACCCGAATCAACCCGTTATCTTAACAGGTGCTTATCGGGTTACCCGATAATGACCCGATTCGTTATTGTGTCGACCCGAACACCTGTTAATTTCGTGTCGTGTCGTGTCGGGTTATCGGGTCGTGTCAGGAATTGCCAGGCCTAGTCTATATATATGTATATAATTGCGGCTTATACTTGTCGAAAAGGGGTAGTGGCAAAAGTGAAGAGGTAGTGTTTTGAAAAACCATTAACTTTAGGTTGGTTATTAAACGATAAAGAAAGAAGGTTACGAAACATAGGCATAGAACCTTACGATGTTGATTTCATAGTTGAGAAATATTATGCATGTTTACTAGTATGAAAATGTGAGTTGGTTTTATAATGTGATTTCTATTGAAATGTGAATGTTACATACTTATAACCTTTGCTTATTAAATAGGATTTGGCTTGTGTGCTGATGATGTTTGTGATATATGTGTTTAATTATCTTTTTAATAATGTGATTGATAATTATGATGAACGTTATGGCAATTATGGGAATTCCTTGTGTTGTGCGCCATCTAACTAGATGCTGGTTGATATGTGGAATCGATAGCATGTATGCGTAACATTGTGTTCAATATGTTATTATGAGATTGCACCACGTGGAGGTGGTACATGAATAGTCCTGCTTGGTATACCCACGATGGGGGACCATACGCATTCTAGAGGTGATGATGATTGATTATACTTGGTACATTTTGTAGGTGATCATATTTGGTTTAGTTCCGTTGAGTGATGGTCCGGAACCCGAGTTATTGTTTTTCGTGGAGTGGCCTAAAATCCCATTATTTAGAGAAGTAGGCTTGGCCTAACTAAGTCACTCTAGCCTTAGTTTTTGTATATATTTGTGTCAATGGTTTCGAGTCTTATGAATTGAGTTAGAAAATATGTTGGACGTCTGGGTGACTCCTTCGGGAGTTTTCATGATTCGATAATGATTTCATAAGGTATGAATTTAAAAGATATGGGAATGATTGTTATTACTTTGATCAAATTAATTAATTAATGCGGCTAGAGAATGGTTTTGTGTGTCGTCGGTTCTTAAATATGATGTATGTTGTGAATTGCGATATCATGATGATACATAATGATTTATATGTTGGATGGGTGAGAAATCATGTTTTCATGGGGGTTGCTTATGTAGCCTGAGTCCAAGAACTACATGTTATCAGGTTATAATAAATGTTTGAGGAATGCTTTGTTTTCTTTCTGAACTTAGTGGGATAAACGTTTGATTTTGTGTTAATGAACTACGAATGACTTGATCCCTATTTGAGGGTACGTAGGCAGTCTAACGAGGAGGTTAGATGCAGCCATAAGGTAAACGAAAATTTCCTTGAGATTTGATTCTCGAATTGTGATTTGCCATATTTATGAGACGGGGTATGTGAGATTACGAGTATTTGAGTGACGTCACATGTCAATCCTGGACGTATGTCGGGATCGGGCGTGACAATCTCGCCCCCGGGACTTCTACAGCCCCTACCTATTCTTGAAAAGGTGTAGAGTGACATAAGTATGCACTTTATCACTGGCTTACCTGCTTGTAAAGGTAAATCAGTGATCATGGTTGTGGTTGATCGACTGTCCAAATATTCCTATTTCAGTGCACTGGGGCACCCTTACACAGCTAGCATAGTGGCTCAAGCATTTGTGGACAATGTGTTTAAATTGCATGGGATGCCTACCACCATTGTAAGTGACAAAGAATGTCTTTCTGAGTATGTTTTGGAAAGAGTTCTTCAAACTACAAGGGTCTCGACTTTGCATGAGTTTCGGGTATCATCCACAAAGCGACAGACAAAGTGAAGTGGTTAACTGTTGCCTGGAAACTTACTTGATGTGCTTCATAAGCTGCCAGCCCAAGAAATGGCTCCAATGGCTCTCAAGGGGCGAATGGAACTATAACACCTTTTTTCACTCTTCTTCACAGTTCACTCTTTTTGAGATAGTTTATGGATACCCTCTTCCCCATATTACGGCATATGAAAGGGGTACTGCCAAACTTGAAACAGTTGAACAAGGCTTGATAGCTCGGGATCAAATGTTGTCCATGTTGAAAACAAATATATTGGTTGCACATAACCGAATGAGGGTCTAGGCGAACAAACATAAATGTGAAAGGGAATTTGAAGTTGGGGATTTCATGTACTTGAAGTTAATTCCCTATCAGTTATAGTCCTTGGCTATGCATGCTTATCACAAACTGCATCCTAAGTATTATGGACCTTTTGAAGTGTTGGAGAAAGTGGGGGCTATGGCTTACAAAATTAAATTTCCTCTAGGATCCTAGATACATCATGTATTCCATATGAGCTTCTTAAAGAAACACTTGGGTGCTCAAGTCGAACCTCTTCCCCTATTACCTCTAGTGATAGATGATGGCCTACTCACTCAAGAACCAGAAGCAGTGCTCAAACGAAGAATATACCACAAGGGCAGTGCAGCTAGAGTTCAACTACTCATCAAATGGAAGTTCTGTTCAGAGGAAGAAGCCACATGGGAAGACTATGACTCTGTCATTGCTTGATTCCCAGAGTTCAAACTATGAAATGTAACTGATAGGAGCATATTTATGCGACTTAAATGGCTTGTTCTCGTACATTTACGTTATGTTTCTTTAGTTATTTTAGTACTTTAAGCTATTTTCGTGTGTTTGTAGGTCCAAAGGGCTAAAGGAGCAAAAAGATGCATTTTGGAGACTTTTGGAGCACTTTTGGGCTAAGGACGGATAGCTTATGCTTGAAGCCAAAGTGTTGGACGAAATTGAAGACCTAATTGGAGCCAAAGTGTTGGAACCTTGTTCTCTTTAGTTTTAGGACATTTAAACCTTTCCTAATCCCAATCATGCCATGCATAACACACATTCATTCTAACACATTGTCATTGCACATGCATTTCCTTCATTAGTTAACCCACATGCACTTATCACTTATCATCACCACATATCATATCACTTAATCACTTATCACTTATCATCACCACTTAACCACTTATCATATCATAACCACATATCATATCACTTATCACTTATCACTTAACATATCATCCACCTACTTCACCTACAACATCCACCTACTTCACCTACAACATCCACTTCACCTACAACATCCACCTACTTCACTTACAAATGACATAGCCATATGTTCCCTCCACTACTCCTATAAATACCCTTGCATTCATTCATTCATGGACATCTCATTTTCATACACAACACATTACAAACACATTCTCCCTTCCCTAGCCGTGAGCTTCCCATCTCTCCCCTTATAATCCAAACACCATTTTTCCATTCCCCTTCCACTTCTACACCACTCCTCATCCATTTCCATAATCCCCCAAACCTCATCTTAGACCTTGTGCTACAACGAAGAGGAAGAGAAGAGGGCCTAAACGTTCATACAATTCAAGTTTGAGTTGTTGGAATGTTTAGGTGATTCTTTGATTTCAATGTTTCATTTTAATTCTCTTTGTTTTGTGCGTATGAGGAAAGGAAGAGAAGAGTGCCTAAACGTTCATACAATTCAAGTTTGAGTTGTTGGAATGTTTAGGCGTTTCTTTGATTTCAAAGATATGAGGAAATAAAACCCCCTTTAGCTAGGGGGTGATTCGAAACTATGTTTATATTTGCAATATGAATTGATTAACTTTCGTTGGAATTTCATAAGTTGTTGATTCAATTTGTTTAACCGTTTGATTGATAACTTATTTATGTATGTTTATTAAGAATGCGCGCTTAATTTTCATGCATGAATATGACGCTAGAATATAAGTGAATTTCACCTAATCGTTATGAACTTATATTCACAAGTAGTGGAGGTTGCTTATAAACAATCGCGTTAAACGAATTCTTGGCATAAGTTTCATGCGTATTCCATAGTAACGAATGCCTCGTCAACACTTATAGTTTTCATGTTGCTTAATGATCTTTGATTGTATCTTTATTGTGCTGTTCACGTAAAGGACTTTTGGAGAATGTTGTGAATTGCGTTGCGCTAACCCATCCAATTCATTAACTTAAGGAAAACTTGACGGTTAATTTAAGCGGACCTAATTAACCCGGAGTGTTGAGTTTCATAATTTATCGAAAGACCAACTGAGAATCAATCTTGTATGCAAGTGTAACATGTGTGGAGAAGAACCCCTTGGCTATTCCATCATCCATATTTTCATCACATTTATATTTACGTTTTGCCTTTAATTACAATTTGTGCAATTTAGCTAATTTCGTCAAATCAAACCCCCCCTTTACTTTCCTGTTCTTTAGTGCTTAGAATCTGTTTAGTTTATGTTTTAAAGTATTTTTTTGTTTTTTGGTTTGTCTTAGTGTTTTAAACTTTAATTTTGCATTCTTTGAGTCTAGTTTAGTGTTTTAAACTTTATTTTACGTTTTTGAGTCAGTTTCCAAGAGATTTGCAATCCCTCCTAATCCCCGGTCCAGAACGATCCCTACTTATACTTATACTACAAATCGACAAAAAGAGGGTTTAATTTGTGCGCGTATAAATCTCGCATCAAATTTTGGCGCCGTTGCCGGTGATTAGCAACTTTGCTAATCCCTTGGTTCTTTTCTTTTTTTTTGGTTTAGTTGTTTTCGTTTTAGTTTCTAACTTAGTGTTGTTTTCTTTGTTTGTTGTTACTTTTGATATTTGATTTAGTTCTCTTTCTTTGATTTTAGGTACTAGAGAAGTAAGATATGGATTTTGCTAGCATTCAAGCTCAATTGGCAAATCTTACTTCTAAATTGTTGCCGTATGCCGAAAGGACCACAATGCAGAGTGTCCCTACATTTGGTGCTTCATATAGGCAAGGATTTCAAGCCAATCAATGTCCACAAAGAGATTGGAGGGATCATTCAAACTCTATATGGTGGGAAGATCAACAAGTTTAACGTGAAGCATATTGGCAACCATATGAGGAGTTCTATTCAAGACCTATGCAGCCACCACAACTTCATATGCAATATGCTCAATTAAATTCAAGTTCGCCAATAGATTATATTCAAATTCTTAATGAAATAAATTCTTTGGCGCAGGGGTCACAAAATCAAGCCAAGGAGGCTCAACAAGAAGCATATTGGCAACCATATGAGGAGTTCAATACAACACCTATGCAGCCACCACAACCTCCCCCACACCAATTCCAATCAAGTTCAAGTATGTCCATGGATGATGATAAAAATTTTCAATTACTAACCTCTTTGACGCAGGACGAACAAAATCAAGACAAGAAGTTGGGTAAATTGGACGAGCAATTTGGGCAGATTATGGAGTTCATGAAACAAATTCAAGAGCAAAGTGAACTTTCCAACTCAACTATTGAAAACTCGAAGGAAGATTTTGAAATCCATAATGCTATCACTTTAGGAAGTGCTATGGAGGTTGGAGCTGACCTAAAAATGTCCAAACATAGCCTAGAAGTGGATGAAGAGCTGCTAATTGAGGAGGAGGAAGAAGACATGCACACGGCAAGGGTAGAACAACCCTTGCCGCAGCCCCCTAAGCCTTCTAAACCACCCACCACCAGTAAGGACGTCCCAATTCCATGTTATTCTGATGTTATTCCACCCAATGTCCCTTTTCCTAGCAGGTTTTTGATTCCCAACCAAGAAGAGAGTAAAAAGGACATCGTGGAAGCCTTCCCAAAGGAGCAAAATGCTATTCAAATTCTTGGTGCAACACAGCAAGTTTTAGATGGTGTTGAATTCTTCAAAGGACTTTGTACACCAAGAAGAATGATTCAAGAGAAGGTAGTGGCTGGAGAAGATGTAGAAGGCATCAAAGAGGACATATTTGAAACCACAATTCCCAAGGAAGTTGGATTTTATGACACGGGACAAGTCATAACTTTCGAAGGGGTGTTTATTCTGGAGTTCATTTTGGAGCACACAGGTAAGCCGCCTCCCCGAATTTCAATTTTCTTTTATACTAACATGTGGTTAATGATTCAGGCACCCAATTTGGAATTTAAACTATTACCGGATCATTTCAAGTATCACCGCCCATTCAAAGATAAATTCCATGCCATTTGATTTTATTTATGTAAAAAAAAAAAAAAAAAAAAAAAAAAAAAAAAAAAGATACTAAACATGGAGAAAGGTGGAGCTTCACAAAGGTTGTTTACGTGAAGCCCCACTACGAGGCGCAGAAGCGGAAGGCGCAGAAGCGGGAGGCATAGAAGCGGGAGGCATCGGAGCGGAAGCCATCGGAGCGGGAGGCATCGGAGCTAGAGCATTCCAGGCCTCAATACTTGGCCAAGCGCTGGATGACCCAGGAAAAAGGTGCCTCTGGAGATAAGACGCAAGCCTTTGACGGTCATTGTGAATTCGACCCTCAGATTCTTGCAGCTCATCAAGCTTCCTCTTCATGCCCGACGAATAGTTATTTGCAAGCACATGCAAACTTCTATTCTCATACTTAAGCTGCTGGATCTCCTGCTTGAGACTTTCCACCTCTGCCATCAATGATTCCACCTGACGGGAGCGGGCAAGCAGGCGTTGGCCCATGTTGGACACAGAACTCGCACACTGAACACTAAGTGCGAGGGACTCTTGAACGGCCAACTCATCGGACCGTCCTGACAGCAGCCTACTATCTTTTGGAGTAAGGAGGTTCCTAGCTACTATTGTAGCTGTTGTGGCGTCCTGCATCACGGAGTCTTCACCTGTGAGAGGACCGTTAGAATAAAAGAAAGAAGGGCGCCATACGTTACCTTGACGCGGCGCGCCCGTATCACTGCTAAGGCTCAAATCTAAGCTAAGGTTCGATGAGTTTGCCATTTTTTTTTCAAAAGTGTTCAAAGAGAAGGGGTGGATGGAGTTAAAATTTCACAAAGGGCCGGAGTCGAGTTTCAGGTATGGGAAATCTTCAGAGTGTGTGTGTTGGGGTGATTGATAGCTCTATAAAAAGCCAAGACGACGCGTCCACCGATTCAAAGAGCCGGATTTTCCGGCGTAATTTAGGCGACGCTCCCTCGGCTTTTCAGAAAACGCGTTCAACTTTGTCAAAAGATTTCTGACAAAGCTGAAAACACGTGGAGGTCATCATCGCATCTACACATCTTTAGCCGACAAGCGCAAAGTTCGGCGACGCTTTCTCTGCTTTTCAGAAGACGCGTGCAGCTTTGTCAAAAGGAGCCCGATCTGCACTACCACGTGTCGTTCAGAAAGCGAAGGGGCGTCGTTCAGAAATCGAAGAGGCGCCTGCTCAGAAATCGAAGAGGCGTATTCAAAGATCGAAGAGGCGCCACTATTTCAAAGAGCCGGATTTGCGGGATCAAAACGTTTGTCGACAAGGGTAAAAAGTACCACCACTTGATATTATCTCTATATATGTCGACCTTCGTCTTTTATGGCAGGGCAAACCTGAAGAAAATGCCCAACTCTTCCTCACCTCTGAGGGCGCACTCCCAGCAAAGCCTTTCAAAATACTCAATTCTTTCTTCTTCCCCAAAGATGATACCAGATGCCTGGAGTACATATGACCCAGGAGGAAACGGCGGATTGAAGCATGTGCTGATTCATTCACCGCTTCTTCAAAGCAAAGGTATCTCATATCATCAAGGTCAAAAGCAAAAGTATCTCATATCATGCTCTTTCCCTGTCTTTTTCTTTGTCCTTGTTCTTACTTGCATAGCAAAGTAAAAGAAGCAATCAACCGGCACTTGGAGTCAGTCTTCCGATCTGGAGCCAACTGCCTGGAATCTATTCCTGATTGCTTACCTAGCGTTGCTCTCGAGTAGTCATCTTCAACGGTTGTTACACTTCCAGAGAAGGGACCACTCCTGCAAAGATTGAACAAAGAAACAGATAACAGGAGGAAGCTCAGACCTTCGGGGGAAACCAAAAGAACCATCCTGCTGCCCAGTTCAAGAAGTAGCACAAAGGAAAATCAACGATGGGCAGAAACCAATTCAAGAGTAAGCCTGTGGAATCACAAAGATCAAAGCCTCAATGCAATCACCAAGGAGAAGAGGGAATTTACACTCCATAACCAGATTTGCGTCCCTAAACTCTTCTCTTTGTTAATTACATTATGCCATGTTTAATATGTTTTAGTTGCTTTTTATGTGTTTACTTATGTTTTGTGTGAATCTATGCTTAAAACATTGAGGACAATGTTTGATTTAAGTGTGGGGGGGGGGGGGTAACTAAAGTGTTTTGATGCAAATTCGTAGGGTTTTATCCACCATAACTTCTAATGTTGTTCCTTGCTGTTTTAAGGTGTTTTTAAGTTGTTTTAGAGTGTTTTAGTGTGTTTTGTTTTATAATTCGAAAATCCCATAAAAATTTGAAAAATTGTTTTGAAAAACCCAAAAAGAGTTGTTTTAAAAGTCGTTTTTGTGTGTTTGTGTCTTAGGGTACCTTCCAACACAATGATAAGGATTTGGTTTATAATTGCATGACGGTTAGAAAGAGTTATAAACATAGAGAAAAGTTTGATTTACTCTTGGTATATGCTTGGTTATGGTTATAATGTATGACTTCACATGCAATCATAAAAGAAAAATTCGTTTTTGTAACATGCTTGAAGGAAGAAACTCAAACAAACGCTACATCCCTGTGAGACTCGAGCCATTACTTTCTTTGGAGAGTTATTTTCTGTGATTCTTTATTTTCTAAAGTTGTTGCATGATCTCATTATTCCTTGCTTGGTTGCTACTTAGAATGCAATTGTATCATGATAGAACTAAATGCTAGAACTCATGCCCATTTCATTCAAAGCATGTTATTGATTTGCATAACACATATTCAAGAAGAAGTTGTGTAATGACCACCACCATAGCCAAATAGCCTTACTTCCCATACTTCGTATATGTTGTAAGTTTTAACCCCGTTGAGCCTTGTTTAGCCTTTATTCTTTGTTTACCCACATTTTCCTCACCTAGCCTAGTTTAGGACAATCCCCACCCTTGTTCTTAAAGTTTAGTGAGCATGACTTAAATGAATTCCTTTTGAGTTACATTATGCAAGAAAATGAGTGTGGGGGAGTAAAAGTTTGTTCTTACGTTTATATGTATGTTTTGAGATTTAAAAGAAAAAGAAGAAAAGAAAAAAAAAAAAAAAAAAAAAAAAAAAAAAGGAGTGAAAATAAGTAAGAATGAACTCACGAGAGTTGATGGTTGAAGAAAGGGTCCAAAAAGTTGAATATGGCCCTAAGTTTTGTGTGATTTTCCCTTGGGTGTTCAAAGTTGACTTCTGCGTTCTTAAGGGAATTCTAAGTGCCTAATTCAATACTTTGCTCACTATTGCTTTAAGAATGTTTGTTTATCCTTCACCTTTCATTGTTAGCCAATACCCTAGCCCCGTTACTACCCTTTGACTTCTATATTGAGTGTTATGTATTTCAATTGTGGAGTTTGAACTTGGTATGAGCTTATGGTGTCACTGGTTCTCGCGTCTAAGTAGTAGCATTCCATTCATGAGATCATATCTAAACATGCTTATTAACTCCAGAAAATGCTTTCCTTATTATAACATATGTGAGTGTTCGTCTACATGTTTACATCAATCTTCTCACATATACCTAGTGTAGGGTGTGTAGTCAGAAAATCTGTGTGAAAAACGAGAGTACATCTAGTAAGAAATTGAGGGAATTCTCTAAAGGCATGTTACTACATCTGAAATGTGTTTTAATTGCTTAATTGTGAACTAGTATGTGGTGACTATGATTAAGAATGTACTTAAGTGTAAAGATGGCTCAAATCTGTGAGAATAATGATTTTTAACTTGTCATGTGCATTGGAAGTCCCTGATACGATTGTTGGAAGGTGTAGGTTGTGTTTTGTTCTTTTTGTTTTGTTTTTCTGTTTTGCTCGAGGACTAGCAAAAGCTAAGTGTGGGGGTATTTGATAGGAGCATATTTATGCGACTTAAATGGCTTGTTCTCGTACATTTACGTTATGTTTCTTTAGTTATTTTAGTACTTTAAGCTATTTTCGTGTGTTTGTAGGTCCAAAGGGCTAAAGGAGCAAAAAGATGCATTTTGGAGACTTTTGGAGCACTTTTGGGCTAAGGACGGATAGCTTATGCTTGAAGCCAAAGTGTTGGACGAAATTGAAGACCTAATTGGAGCCAAAGTGTTGGAACCTTGTTCTCTTTAGTTTTAGGACATTTAAACCTTTCCTAATCCCAATCATGCCATGCATAACACACATTCATTCTAACACATTGTCATTGCACATGCATTTCCTTCATTAGTTAACCCACATGCACTTATCACTTATCATCACCACATATCATATCACTTAATCACTTATCACTTATCATCACCACTTAACCACTTATCATATCATAACCACATATCATATCACTTATCACTTATCACTTAACATATCATCCACCTACTTCACCTACAACATCCACCTACTTCACCTACAACATCCACTTCACCTACAACATCCACCTACTTCACCTACAACATCCACCTACTTCACCTACAAATGACATAGCCATATGTTCCCTCCACTACTCCTATAAATACCCTTGCATTCATTCATTCATGGACATCTCATTTTCATACACAACACATTACAAACACATTCTCCCTTCCCTAGCCGTGAGCTTCCCATCTCTCCCCTTATAATCCAAACACCATTTTTCCATTCCCCTTCCACTTCTACACCACTCCTCATCCATTTCCATAATCCCCCAAACCTCATCTTAGACCTTGTGCTACAACGAAGAGGAAGAGAAGAGGGCCTAAACGTTCATACAATTCAAGTTTGAGTTGTTGGAATGTTTAGGTGATTCTTTGATTTCAATGTTTCATTTTAATTCTCTTTGTTTTGTGCGTATGAGGAAAGGAAGAGAAGAGTGCCTAAACGTTCATACAATTCAAGTTTGAGTTGTTGGAATGTTTAGGCGTTTCTTTGATTTCAAAGATATGAGGAAATAAAACCCCCTTTAGCTAGGGGGTGATTCGAAACTATGTTTATATTTGCAATATGAATTGATTAACTTTCGTTGGAATTTCATAAGTTGTTGATTCAATTTGTTTAACCGTTTGATTGATAACTTATTTATGTATGTTTATTAAGAATGCGCGCTTAATTTTCATGCATGAATATGACGCTAGAATATAAGTGAATTTCACCTAATCGTTATGAACTTATATTCACAAGTAGTGGAGGTTGCTTATAAACAATCGCGTTAAACGAATTCTTGGCATAAGTTTCATGCGTATTCCATAGTAACGAATGCCTCGTCAACACTTATAGTTTTCATGTTGCTTAATGATCTTTGATTGTATCTTTATTGTGCTGTTCACGTAAAGGACTTTTGGAGAATGTTGTGAATTGCGTTGCGCTAACCCATCCAATTCATTAACTTAAGGAAAACTTGACGGTTAATTTAAGCGGACCTAATTAACCCGGAGTGTTGAGTTTCATAATTTATCGAAAGACCAACTGAGAATCAATCTTGTATGCAAGTGTAACATGTGTGGAGAAGAACCCCTTGGCTATTCCATCATCCATATTTTCATCACATTTATATTTACGTTTTGCCTTTAATTACAATTTGTGCAATTTAGCTAATTTCGTCAAATCAAACCCCCCCTTTACTTTCCTGTTCTTTAGTGCTTAGAATCTGTTTAGTTTATGTTTTAAAGTATTTTTTTGTTTTTTGGTTTGTCTTAGTGTTTTAAACTTTAATTTTGCATTCTTTGAGTCTAGTTTAGTGTTTTAAACTTTATTTTACGTTTTTGAGTCAGTTTCCAAGAGATTTGCAATCCCTCCTAATCCCCGGTCCAGAACGATCCCTACTTATACTTATACTACAAATCGACAAAAAGAGGGTTTAATTTGTGCGCGTATAAATCTCGCATCAGTAACCTTGAGGACAAGGTTGTTTTGGAATGAGAAGGTAATGATAGGATCGTGATTAGCTTGATCACAATTAAGGGGTATTAAGTAATTCTAATATGTATGAGTTGCTTTTAACTAGTTACTAGCTTTATGTGTAAAAGCTAGCTGGCTGCTAACATGGGAGGAAATAATATAAGGGCCAATTGTAGCATTAGTAAGAGAACAGTCATTTTATTAAAAACAATAAATATAAAAAATAGTTGCAGCTCTCTCACTATCTTCATCTTCCATACACTGCTCCATTACTTGGCTACTTGCAGGTCTTTAGTGAAGGGCCCAAGGATCGTGCTTATCAGGAAGAAGAAGGATTAGGAACTTACACGGCGGGGTGGATCTAGGTTCTTGCCGAAGCAATAGCGATGGTAAAGAAGCTGACCTGCGAAGAGGGTGACGAGAAGGCTGCCTTCAATTTTTTTTTGTTTTTGTTTTTATTTTTAAGTTTTAAAGTAAAATTACTTTTAACCAATCCTTTTTAATTAATAAAATATGTTTTTCAAAATAGCAAATTAATTTTGATTTTTAAATAAAATATTCTTAATTAATTTTTTTTATTCCAGTTGGCAAAAAAGTGGGCCCTCTTTTGCCATGTCATCATTTAACAGCCAAATTGACAGAAAATGACTCTATTAAAAGAAGGACTCTCTGCCACCTCACGTTTTTGGCATAATATTTTTTTTCTTTTTTTGAACAAACGATATTATCTATACTAAGGGGGACTCGGTCGGGGTTAGCCTCACAATGGGCTAGCAATAATGTGGTTCAAATTCGCCTTTGGTAAGAATTAAATCTAAGACTTCTCACAGACAAATGAAGAAGAATAATGTTGGCATGGGAATTTGCAAAAAACCATGAGATGTCGGAGAGTTCATGAATATTCTCACTTTAAAAGAGTCCCCGCATTTCTCTTCAGTATTTTTAGGCCTCTCTTGGCACGTTGTTTAAAACACCAGATAGTACTAATAATACGAAATCTGAAATTTGATGTCCGTATGTATTAAAGAGTCACCGAATTAATAATCCAGCGCATCCATTCTATCTGGTTCATGCCTGCTTAATTATACTCCCCCAGAACACGGTATTATTTAGTCGGGTAGGTAGAAAACACGATTCTCTCGCTCTCTCCTTTCCTCCTACTTTTCTTCTTCTTCTTCTCTTTGTTCTGCCGTCCTCTTCCTCTTTTTCTTGCAATTTTTCTTCTTCTCTTTCGGTTTCTGCCCTCCTCCATCTACTTTTCTTGCAATTTCCTTTCAATTAATTGAATTTGGTTATTGTTTTCTCTAATTTTGCAATTGATTATAATTTTCTATTAATTAAAATTTTAGGGTTTGTCAATTTTGAGATCTAAAAAAAATTGACCTGTATATATTTTTTATTCATTGTGCGCCCATCTCCCCTGCCAGAAGAACACTACCCACTTGGTTTGATTTCCTGGTATGGGTCGAATCATTGAAAAAATACAAATCAATTTGGTTGGGGTTTTGGCAAGAATTGCAAAGATTCTGAGTTAGATATGTTGAAAATTCGTACCCAGTTGAAGAAATGGATTGGGCGATTTTTCCCAACTTCTTGAGCTTTTTGGTGAATTGGGTTATTTATTATCTCTGTGTTAATCTTCTAAATGGATTTAGTTTTGGTTCATGTGGGTTATTACCTTCTGAATTTCTCTCTTTTTTTTCTTTTTTTTTTTTTTTCTTTTCTTCTTGAGCTTTTTGGTGAATTTGGTTATTATCTCGATTGAAACTCTTGAGTATGAGTACGACTTGCAGGGGGATGAATTGATTTGAAGTGGACTTATTGATTTCTACTCTTCTTTGGGTTTATCTGATTATGCCTTGAGATGCTTTAATTTAACTACTCCTAGGCATCCACGATTGCAGGTTATATCCAAAATGGGGAAATTGAAAGTGCATTTGATTTATTTTATAGAATCTTGGCATCATGAATTCAATAATATGTTGGGTGCGGTGCATAAATAAAACGGTGATTTGGCTGCAGTATAGTACCAAACATATAATAAATAATATAGTCATTAATCCGATGTTGCACCAAATGTTTGATTAATTCAGTTAGTACTATCCTGACGACTATTTATTCTATTCAACTAAAATAATCGGTATAGTCCGACCTGCCAAATTAGGCATTAAGTAACCCACAACTACCTACCTTGGTTTTATCGCTTCATTATGTTTTCATTAAATATGTTTGATTATTGGTTATTTGAAAAAAAAAATACTATATAGAATAATTGATCACGTAAAATAACACAACAAGTAATGCATGTATCATCTTTTAACTTTTGTCAAACTGTAGTAGGCTGAATCTCCTTAAAAGCAAGATATATGCACCTCAGTCTAATTGTCTACATACTTCTTATATGAATATCACACCTTGTAATTTTCCCAACACTAAATTTCATTCCCGTTCAGGGTGCTAAACTTATATTTGTTGTCTGCAGTTTTTACTATTTAGGTCAAGATGATTTGAGTTCTTGGCAGTTTAACCAAATACATATGCCATTTCTAGAACAGTATAACTTTGGTGTTGTATGACTGCATCCAATCTCTAAAACCACACTACCTACTTATCTTGTGAACAAATCAAGTCAAATGTAGTTCATCTCTTGATTCAAGAGAAAAATAATTACGAAATTTTACAGTTATATCCAACTATAAAGAGAGAGATATCAAGCCATACGTAATTTACACATCGGTATATGCATTGTCCATCACAGTCCGACAACTCTTGGGCGCCTTTGACAGAGACATTTGCGACAACTTATGTGGCCCTCCAATTTAATTAGCTGAGACATCACCATCTTGGTTAAAGCAACTGCTACTTGAGCTTGATATTTTTTGAGCTTTTGTTGCACGACAAGTCGTCTTTCATCACCTGCCTCAAGTTTGCCTGACTTCATTGTCATATGGATTTGCTAACCGCGTGGCTGTAGTACTTAAAGAATGCCACTGAAAGTCCAAGCATAGCATGACTTTTGGATCCATGCACCAAATTATATTGAATGCATCCAGTGGACGTGCGAACAATTGTCCTGTAAGCATATGGCCCCGTTTGGTTTGGTGGACTAGATGGAATAGGTTGTGATCAATTAAAATAGACTTGAGTTTATTTCGTTGTTTATTGTGTCAAAATATGAGATGGACATGACTAGATATAATAAGTTATGAATCTATAATATAATGAGTTATTTAACCTATCCTTAAGTCTGTGTCAATCTAATCTTATTCGTAACACTCAATCTCATCCCAGCTATCAAACAGACCCTAGTATTTTGAAAGGTGCTCATACTATTCCCTTTTGTTTTTAGTCACCATCTTCCAGTATCGGCTAATTGAGGACCCTCTAACGATGAAGTAAATAAACAAGTATTATAATTCAGCAGTGGGCTTGAAAGCATAAGTATTTATTATCTTTGATATGAAGACTGAGAGGGATATTTTTATTGTTTTTTTAACATACAATATTATTTATACTAAAGGGACGGGGGAGTGGGTTAAGTCTCACAATGAACTAGTAATAATGTAGTTCAAATTCGCATTTACCAAGAATCAAACCTAAAAGCTCTCACTTACCGGTGAAAATGAATACTACTAGACCGTAATATTAAATGATCACTAAAAGGGATATTTCTATATACTAATTCATGGAAAGTCTTTGGGAGGATAGTAATCCTCGAAAAACTGGGAAAATCCTAGAGAAAATATAGGGAGAGATTTTATTTTCTCTGCTTGTGGTGCATACTAATCCCATTAAACCTTAAACTCTCAAGTTATTCGGGATTAATTCCTAATTACAGTTTAACTGGGTTTCCATCTTTATGGGACAAGAAATCCTCGACAAGATTAGTCCCGCCTACCACTTTGGAGTACGTCGGACCGGGCCCAACTGCCTGATCCGGTGAGCCTAGTCCGACTTTGCCTACACATTCAAGGAATTCCAGCCACGCCGAGTGCAATATGTTACTGTCCAAAAACCTATAGTCCCATATTGATTAAGGTAGAGACATTCTTTGATTCACTTGCCAAGTTAGACATTAGTAATATCTATGCACCAACTTGAGAAGGAGCATTGTAAGTCCAACTTAAAATAGGAATATAATCATATTTTATTTTATTTACTTGTAGGTTTTTATTTCATAGTGTAATTGGATAATGAGTTATTGTTATCTTTATCTACAAAAGGGCATATCTCTATAAATATGTGCCACCACAACAAGAAGAGTGCAACAAAATCATATTCCCATAATCTCTACTCTTATTTTTTCAACAAAAGGTGATGCTAGAGATGTTATCTATTTAAACCATTTTTTATAAAGTGTAAACCACATAATGTGAAGATTGATGGTTGAATTTTTTTTTAATAATTTAAAGAAATTATCAACTGTCATATCATATATTTAACAAAAAACGATTTCCTTAGTATTTTTCTGTAACAAAAGCCCGAAGTGATTGTTCTTCATATACGTGTAATAATATCAAGCACGAGATACGATAACGACGGATTAACCCATAAAGACTAGAAATGTGTATTGTTAATAACGATATCGTCTTACATAGTCTGCTTTATAATTTCAGTCTTGGGTTTATAATTTCGGTCTTGGGCCCATATTTTTCACCAGAAGGAGCACACATTGAATCCACTAATTGAAAGTTGTTGAATATGGATGTCATCGTTACTGATGCCTATTCTTATATAAGAAAATTAACAAAAAGTCTAAAAAATTTCATTTTTAATGAAAAATCCTTTTTAAAAGCATAGTAAAAAGTAGTAGAGAAAGATATAAATGTGATTTTTCATTAAAAGTGATCTCGGGAATGTTTTGTTAAAAAAAATTTCTTATATATCATGCTTCAACCAACAAGGCAAATATCTAGACAACACCACCACCTTAAACTAAAATATGGCTGCAAATAAGTCTTCACGTTTGGGAGTAGTTTTCCCTGTAGGCCTCCCCCTCCTAGTCCTTGCTTGCTTCTTTCCCTGCAGTAGCTGCCACTGTGACGTCAGCGTAAGCAAAAACACTGACGAACACGACGGTGAGGCGGGGGCAGCTAGTGAAGGGATCAAGGGCATGTTTGTGTTTGGAAGCTCTTTGGTCGACAATGGCAACAACAACTTCCTCCCGGACTCACTGGCCAAAGCTGATTACTTGCCGTACGGAATCGATTTTCCTATCGGGCCTTCTGGCAGATTTACGAACGGGAAGAATGTTATCGACCTTTTCGGCGACCATCTCAAGCTTCCTTCCTTCGTTCCAGCATTTGCTGACCCCAAAACTAAGGGAACCAAAATCCTTCATGGCGTCAACTTTGCTTCTGGTGCTTCTGGTATTCTTGATGATACTGGTTCTTTAGCGGTGCGTATGCATGACAAACATAACCGTAATTTTTAATTTGTTTCATGCTTACCGTCATATCTATTTCCAATATATAGCGATCATCAAATTCTTTCTTTCTTGCCTTAGTTATATCACCGTGAATCCGTGACACTGTGTTTGCACCATGGATTTTGAAGTTTTAAAGCCTGAATTAGTTTGTAATAATAACACTATAAAAAGTAGATGATGGAAATTCGGAAATAACCAGATCCTGTGCATTTCATGTGGCATTTTAAAAGTCCTTTGTTTGATGTTTGGTAGTGCATTTCTCGCGCTCTAGTTGTGATGTTTCTTTTTAACAAGTCGGGCTAAAATAATCTCTATCCATCCAAATATAGAGCAGGAATTAGGGTTTAGCCATTAATTTCTGCAACTATATCCAGTAGAAATATTGACTTGGCTATGATATATGCATGTACATTCACCATTTATTAGTAAGCTACGGTATTCTCTTGTATATTTGACCGTTAGATGATGAATGTGTTAGTAAATGCATGTATGTAAGAGGGTACCCATGACCTCTCATGCATGTGCTATTTCTAGTTCTATTTGATCATATACCTATGTTAATTTATTAATTGGACCAAAAGCAGAAGCTTACGGCTAACCTCAATTATTGAATACTGAATTTCTGGGAAAATGATGTATATATGATGGGTTTGGATGGCCTGAATTATTGAATACTGAATTTATGGGAAAATGATGATATATATGATGGGCTTAGATGGCATATAAACATTCATCATATATTTGCAGGGGCATGTGATAAATCTGAATCAGCAAATCAGAAACTTTGAGGAGGTAACGTTGCCAGAGTTGGAAGCGGAGCTAGGCCGGTGCACAACCTCTCAGTCACTCGAGGACTACTTGTTTGTGGTGGGAACCGGCGGAAACGATTACTCATTCAACTACTTCCTGACCACCTCCTCCCGCAACGTCACCCTTGAAACCTTCACTGCCAATCTCACTGCCTCTTTGTCCACACAACTAAAGGTGCATGCATTTAACTACTATATATATCCATGTTATTCTCATATTATTTTATAGATATGCAATCAAATCAGACATAAAAAAAATGTTTGGGAAATTGACTAAAATATGAAAATCAAATTTTAATTATTGAACTAATTAAAATTATTAGATCGATGATATAACAACAAAAAAATTAATAATATATATCAGATAACTACAACAAAAAATTGTTTATTTCAACACAGAATTTGAAAAATAATCATATTTATTAGCCAATTTCTCAAAACATTTCACCGTTTAATTGTTGCCAACTTGTATATATCTACCTTTAACTTATTATATTTTACAGAAAATTTTAATTATGCATGTTAGTGTACAAAAACATAAATGTATGTGCATGTAAGAGAGATTTTTTCATGTATTCGAAATACAATTCGGTACATGAACAAACGATAATTTTGATTGTATTGTACTCTGAAGGTAGTCCCTTAAAGTAGTTGATCAAGGGACTTAGGCCCCTTTTTAATATTCTGAATACACATTTATAAAACAAGCATCATATTCGTGCACAGTATTTATGTTCATGCTGACAAGCTAGCATTTGTTTAATGCATTCAGTTCCAATTTATGCAGTTGGTCCAAGCTCCAAATAAAACGGGTCAGGTGTACGTAGTAAATAATCTGACTAGTAGATGGTAGAGTATTTATTGTATATGATGTCTGTTTTCATTATTGTCGGGAAACAGCGACTGAGTCAAGAGAACCATATCAGCATTCAACAACCACACCTCCCATATTTAATGTTTCAACCACGACAAGCAGATATTTTTTTCATGTACCCGAAATTTGGAAGAAAAAAAAAGAAGACATTATACGAGCTTATAAGTAGTAGATTAATTTTCGTATTGTCAATTTATTGTATAGTAGAATTTCAAATTTCTTTCATCTCGTTTTATTACGAGTGCGTTGAAAAATTTGTCATGTATTTAATTAGTGTACAACATTAGTCTATTAAATAATTGTCACGTGATGTCATCGGTTGCAAAGAAAATCTACAAAATCTTCTTGTTTGCAAGGCTCTTGAATGATTAGTATTACGATCTCTATATGTGTAGGACCATTTTCACACACACACACACATATATATATATAACATTTATATATGAATATGATGTGGGGTGGGGTGCAATCAGATAGACCAGTAATTGATAAATGTCGGAAGATATATAGACAAGCGCAAAATTCATTACTCAAACCCAACCCATTCAAATTTTCTCTACCGCCACACCCTGACCCTACACATACAAGTAAAGGATGATATAAAGTAGACACGTTGAATTCCGTACGCTGTGGAGGATTTCATTACTTGTAGAAGACTTATAGTTTAAGTGATTAATAGCGTTTAGCTTTTACGTAGTATTAGTTTCTATGTCGAGTCTTCCTTATCTAATATTTGCTTATATAAAAGGAACTCTCATTACCAAATTTTTTATTCATTGGGTATGGTTTCTGAGTGATTCATTAGGTATTATTCGTGAATTGTGAATGATTGTATGTATTTGAAAAAACAAATTGGCTTGTAACAGTATTAATTTCATCACAAAATGCAAAATTTTTCTTTTCTGTTTCAGGAAAAAAAAAAATTTCTATATTCACAAGCTAGGCAACAATTATATGCATATAAATATGTCAACAATTAATATATAGCTTGAAATATTTGGTGATGATTGCAGAAGTTGCACAGTTTAGGAGCTCGAAAGTTTGTGTTGATGTCAATAAATCCATTAGGGTGTAGTCCTGTGGTGAGGATGAGCCGACCAACACATAATGGTTGCATGCAGAAAATGAACCGGGCAGCTCATCTCTTCAATACTCACTTGAAGTCGTTGGCTGATGGTATGAGGGTACAGATGCCGGGCTCATCTCTTGTATTTGTTAACTCCTACAAGATCATTAGAGATATTATAAAAAATCCCATCTCCAAAGGTGCGTAGAGATCTCTCTTCTTAACATTCATTCACCTATCCATCTGAAGTCTTGTCTTCGAAGTAAAATAACGTGATCAACATATGTTAGATACATAAACACTCTTTTGGCCCACCTTATGGCCAATCTTAATAAATTAGCATATATGATGACGCTCTTAGCATGCATCCCATTTATTGTAGCAAAAACGAGAGGATAAGGATCCTGTAGGGAATCTATATGATGGTCCTATACATATATTCCGTTTTAGCTACGGTAAAACAAGATTTTGATTGAAAGTTGCTCATAAACAATTAGTACAATTAGTACGTTTGTAAATCAAAAACATGTAAATTAGTTATAACAACAAAATAATGGAATTTTGCAGGATTCAAGGATGCTAGCACTACTTGTTGTGAAGTGGCATCAATAAATGAAGGAGGGAATGGAATTTTGTGCAAAAAGGGAGGGCAAGTGTGCGGAAACAGAAGCAGTCTTGTGTTCTTTGATGGCTTGCATCCAACGGAAGCTGTGAACGTTCAAATAGCAACCAAGGCCTTCGCCTCTTCCCTTAAAACTGAAGTATATCCCACCAATATTAAGCGAATGACCACACGCAATATGTAGGGTTATCATCAGATCAGACCAGACTCTCCAGAATTTGTATGATCTACTGCGTGTGAAGTTGGTTACGAATCTAGTAGGAACTTAAATACATATGAATCGAATAGCTCTGTAATATGCAGCTAGCTAGGTTGTTTTCTATTACGTTTCCAATAAATGTGTCGATAATATTATCGACTTTGGCTATTTTAGCTAGTTTAAACTTCTTCTTGATGAATTAGAAACTCGTAGTTAATTGCTAAATTGGCCCTAAGGTCTCGTTTGGTATGAAGAATTGGATTTGAATGGATAATTAACTGTTTTCCAAAATAGAAAAGAAAATTTTACGTCCAACTTGGAGGTAGGAGATCAATTACTTCTAAAGAAAAGTATTTCAATCCTCCCCAAAATCGGAGGATTAGAAGGGAGAAGTTTTCTTCATGTCTAATCCTCTTCTAAATCCCATAAAATGACAAATCATTCTCCTCTATGTACCTTCATTGATGCGGGAGGCAAGCCTCGAAAGAAAACAATTTGAAGACCACTGCTATGCTGTGGGAATAATATCTGCTGTTCATCAAATTTGACCCAGTTTCCATGACTATCATTTGGAGAGTTATATATCTCCGGAAAGCTCTGGAAGTCTATTACCAATGCAACCAACAGTGCGTCAATCAGAGTTTTCTATAGAAAATTATTAGAAAATACCGAAGGATGTGCGGTTGTGCGAGAAAATCTGCAAACGCCATTTCTTCCAAATAGAGAGGATATACCAGCATCTTGCTCCCATGGATGACAATCAGGTATCAGTAATTAACCTGAGTCAAATATTATTGAAAAAGAATTTGTGTTCTTCTCAAAGAGTTGTTGATTGGAATTTGCCTCCAATATATGATGAGTGTTCAGATGATGGATACTTGATGATTCCTACCAAAGAGGTAACTCCAAAAAAATTTGCTCAGGAAGTTACACCATCCACCACTAAGTCTTGAGCCAAGAGGAAATCTCAGGACTATAGTTTTTCATCATATTCCAATAAAAGAAGAAAAATCCTGGTTGGAAGATGATTTCAAATGTTTCAACCAGAACTACTTTGAAAATCTGGTTCGGTGCCATATGTGTTCACTGAGGTAGCGTTTGGTACGCAGACGGGACGGGACGGGACGGGACAGGACGGGACGGAACATATGTTCTGTGTTATGTTTGGTATGCGCAGGACGGAACAAGACGGTTGTTCCGTCCTGCGTTTGGTAGCACATGGACGGAACGGAACCAAAAGATTAAAATGACTAAAATACCCATGTTCCGGTGTTGTTTGGTACAATTTTATGGGCGGAACGGGACATGACTCTTTTTTTTTTTTTTTTTTTTTTTTTTAAGTTGTTCAAATTTGAACACTATTATCCATTATTTGTTTTTCTTGGTCCAAATTTTAATAGGTATATATTGTGTTTCACATGCAAACCCCTTTAAAATTTGTAATTTTTCCCGTTTTCTACACCTCCATTCGAATTTTCACCACAAACCCATCAAATTTTATTGTGCAAATTGCAAAACCCACACCCCAATTCAATTTTTAGTCCCTAATTTTGGTCCTTTCAATTGTGGGTTGTTGTTGTTAAGGATGGATTTATAAGATGTTACAATCCTATCACTAAGGAAATAAATAATTTACATAAAATCATAATAAACTACGAATCCCAAGAATACAAGAATATATACACAAAAGTTAACAAATTGTTGAAGAGAGCTGGAGTATTCAAAGTAGGTGTGGATGGTTGGAGAAATGGCAACGAGAATTAAACTCTTCTAGTGAAAATTTGATGAAATGGAGTAGAAGAAAATTTAACAGAGGAAGGGAGGAAATTGATCATCTAATGCATTATTTGGGTTGCCTCCATGATAATTGGGAGGAACATGGTGAGCAGATTAAGGCCTTGATAGAGTGTATTAACAAATTGAAAGAAAGAGAAAAGAAGTTTTAACTAGGTCTCGAATCAATGGCCTAGTTCAGGATTTCTCGAGTGGGGGAACAAGCCCCAAGCACCTTAATAGGTTCTACAAACATTAGAATTGGCCTTGTTTAGAAGGACACCCCTCTAAATATTCCCCATTGCAGGAACAAGGCAAACCACATAAGAGCACATGACAAATGTTGAAAAATATATAAGTTTAATGATCATGCATATCGTAAACATTTTAGGGTTTAAACATTTAGAACTTAAACAAAGAAAATGAAATATGCATAACTTAAACATGAAATATCCGAAATCAAACATTCGTCCTGACTTAAAAAACAAATAATGTCTTGCTAAAGTAATAATGAAAACACTTAGAAGTTGATAAAGTTCCCCATACTAAAACCACAAATACTAAAACCTCAAAGGCTCTCCATAAACACTTTAATGAAATCTGGCTTCTGTGAGTCATCCAAGGTGCTCCAAATACCCATCAGATCGGTATCTTTCACTAACTTCATTGAAATTCTTAACACCTGATCGTATGGGAGACCCATGGCTTGAAGCTCAGAAGGTAGTCTAGCTTTTGCTTCTCTAAAAGTAAAACTTTCACCTAATTTCTTCATTTCAGTAACAGCTTTATTCCAACCTTCACTGATAACAGATACAATATTTGCATCACCATCATTCCTGCTCCTCTTCCTCTTCCTAACAGGTTGAGAAGCACTAGATGTAGCAACAGAAGGAGATGGGGTAGGTGAAAGCGAAGGTACCTCAGAAGTCTCACAATCCTCACTTTCCAAACCCATATTTTCAATTGCATCTGCCGCTGATTCAGCAATGCTACCCGTGGCTCGGTCTCTCCCAAACACCGTACATAGCCGTGGATACAACGGGAATGGCTTATTTGGTTTGCAAGATGCATTGGGATGTTTCTACAATAAGAACCCAAAGAAATCAAGGTTAAGACTTTCAAAACAACTAATTGATAAAGAATAAGAAAAAAAAAATTTACCTTCACCCACTCCTGTAGTATTTCGTCACTATCCACAACAACACATTTTTTCTCATCATCCCAACCAAATCCAGATGTATTCATCATGTCATATGCAGACGAATACTTTTCTTTCAGACGCTTCAATTTGTTTTGTATATGCTTCGGCTCTATATTAATGCCAGGAATCTGTTCCCTCATCTTGGAGGCAACCGTTACAAAAGTACCAGCCTTAAAATTGCCGGTCTCACACCTAACACCATCAGCAACCATCTCCTCGAGGATGGTAAGTAGTACATCTTCCTCATGATCAATCCAATTACGTGAGGTGACCATATAATCTATCAAATAAGCCATATATTACACAAGTAACACAAATAAATTTATATTAGTTGTACTAATCAATTACCAAATCAAATAAGCCAAATCAAATGACAATGACTAAATTTATATTAGTTGTACTAATCAATTACCAAATCAAATCACAATGACTAAATTTATATTAGTTTAGTTCTCTAAGTATTTTATGTTCTAAGAGTAATTTTGGTTAGTTTGTTGACAATACAGAGGACAGCTGCAGACTAGATATTGAGGGACTTGCAAAACAATCCTGATATGTGGCTCCAAGTTGTGCACATTTTACAGAGCGCAAAGAGCCTAAACACCAAGTTCTTTGCCCTGCAGGTCAGTTGTGTTGCATAACAATCTATGACCAGTGCATTTACTTTTGGTCTAACAAGGCCACTGTCAGATGCCCAGATGGTCCTTGCAGTTGGGCAGCAAGGCTGAAGCAAGCCAAAAATAGAATGCCTTTATGTGGGTACAACAACAACAATAATAATCAAGTTGACTGCTTAGGTGTAGATTTTGTTCTTTGTTAAACAAGGCATCAGATAAAGTCTACAGAATGCTTATACCATCTAATCTTGTTGCATATTCATTGGCTTTCTCATGGTTTGGTGCTTTGGAAAAAATTCTATGCAGCTTTTCATTACAACCTGTATAAATCTTTCTATTTGTAATTTAAGGTGCTGATATTATGAGGGTTTTCTTTGCATCCACATTCAGGTCCTAGAAGGGGTTATCAAGTATAGGTGGAATGCATTGCCTGTTGAACAGAGAGACGGAATGAAAAATTATATCTCTGATGTCATTGTACAGGTATGAATCATGCAGTAAATATATGAGGATTGCAAGTTTTGCTCGTTTAGATAGTCATGTAGTAAATTTCCTTTCTTACCTTTGGTTCCTTTTTTGTGAAGCTATCAAGTAATGAGGCCTCTTTTCGAATGGAAAGACTTTATGTCAGCAAACTCAATATTAAACTGGTTCAGGTATTTCCTTGTTTCTCTCCCATTAGGATTATTGCATTTGTCGCTTTTTTTGGTTAGTTTGTTGTATCAAGCACTTTGTTTTCTTTTCTGTTAGTCTGTTGGCTTTTTCTATTTGATAGTATCTGAAATTTACTTGTTATATTCAAATCTGTAATTGCTTACTTGTTGGATAGTTGTACTAATCAATTACCAAATCAAATAAGCCAAATCAAATGACAATGACTAAATTTATATTAGTTGTACTAATCAATTACCAAATCAAATAAAACGCTACTTCCTAATGCACTTGAAACAATAGACAACCTAATTTTAAAATAAGCCAAATCAATAGTTTAATTACCAAATCAAATAAGCCAAATCAAATGACAATGACTACACCCTAATTTTAAAATTTATTAAAATTTAGTAACACAAATTAACATATCAAATAAGCCATAACATCTAGATAACTCCCAATTACCATATTACAATAACAAACATCTCAATAGTCTTGATGTTACGAATTTTCAAGCCAATTACAACAACTAAATTGAGTCCCCATCTAAAAGACAATTACAACAACTACCATGTTAACCAATTTTCAAGCCCTTCTTCCTCTCCACTCATCATATATTTCTCTTGCAAGATCATCCCTCCATTGAGTCCATATTTGGCTTGACTCAACGGTTTCAATGTAGGCTAATACTTCTGGTAAATCTTCCCCTATAGGTAATTCATCAAATGCAAGCCTTGCATTTTCTTCAGGATCAACTGCCATATACATTTTGATAAAATTATGAAGTAAACTACATGCGGTGATCATTCGCCCCTGAATCTTGATTGGATAGTGGGAAGGACTTCGTAAGATAGCCCAACGTCGTTTGAGGAGGCCAAAACATCTCTCAATGACATTCCTAGCACGTGAGTGTTTCATATTAAAATATTCTTCATGATTCCTAGGTGCCCGTGCATTGTTTTCCCACTCTTGCAAATGGTATCTAGTGCCTCTATACGGTGCCAGAAAACCCTCACCATTCGTATATCCGGAATCAACCAAATAATATGTACCTATATTAGTTGATAATAAATTTTAGTTGTTGGCCAACAAAGGTAAGGAAAAATACTAGGAGCTTGTTTATATTACCAGTTGGGACCTTGAGGCCATTAGCTCTAGTAACAGCGTCACCAAGAACTCTCGAATCAGTAGCTGATCCCTCCCAACCGGATAACACATATACG
Organism: Pyrus communis; assembly: GCF_041283825.1. Taxonomy (NCBI): domain Eukaryota; kingdom Viridiplantae; phylum Streptophyta; class Magnoliopsida; order Rosales; family Rosaceae; genus Pyrus; species Pyrus communis. The sequence continues at coordinate 3,681,077 of NC_142574.1, forward strand.
AATTTGAGGTCGTGTGTGCATACGCCTAACACATTAGTTGCTATATGACCCTTCCTTGTTCTATATCTTGGTCTATCGGCATCAGGCACAGTGACCCCTATGTAAGTTCCATCTAGCGCTCCTAAGCAACCTTAGACAAAAGAAAAACTTATATTAATTAGCAATTACAAATAATTATGTTATTAATGATTTTACTATGATTATTACCTTAAAGCATTTCCATCTCGATTCCGTGCAATCCTCTGGGATAGGGGTTGGTTTTGCAAACAACACATCTTGCAAACTGAGTAATGCACGCAATACTCTACGGACATATCGACTAATAGTTTCACCAGACCTAAAAAATCTAACTTGCATTGACCTATTTTTATTGTGGTGGGCTAATATGTTAACAAAAGTAGCTACTTGCTCCTCTATTGTAACATGACCATCATCTACCAATCCACCACGAGTTTGTAGTAAATCACATAAAACTGCAAATGCATTCCTATCCATTCGTAGCTCCCACAAACAGTTAGTATCACTCAATCGCGTGATACGATTTATTTCCTCTCTCCTAACATGAAGTCTAACAAATGTCCTCTGCTCTAAACTAGCTATTTCCCGTTGTCTCCTTTGTTGTTGTCTATACCTCAACAATTGTGCATTCATAGTAAAGACTTGTGCCATTATAATCCAAACGTTCAAAAGAACAAAGAATTGAGTCTCATATTCATCCATACCTTCACATGCAAAAAAACAACACATGAATGAGTGGAGTATCAGCATACGCTAAATTCATTTTAGATACTTGGACTTGGTAATAATGATAATATAATGTATAATATTCGTTCGATGGTAGTGACGAATTGTACAAGAGCCTATCTCAGTAGCCGAATGCAAAAAAAGGTGCCACCTTTTTTCATTGTTGCATTTCTATATTGTCTGTCACATAACAGCTTTGTATATCCAAGTTAACAATAAGAGGATGTCGAATTCATAAAATAGACTGCAAATTACTTTGCTTATAATAATACTTTGGTTTAGTACACTATATATGTATATATGGGAGAAATTGCTTAGAAGGTAACCAGTCTATCATATTATTGCCTAGAATAAGGATACTTAGCTGTTCTAATTTTATCACGACTACCTCAAATCTTATGAATCAAGCATAACCATCACAGCAAGTCAAATGAAAAAAAGCAGCCGTGGATTTAAATAAAATTGCTAGCACAAAAATCAGCAAGAAAACATGCATTACCAATTAACAACCCAAACATGCACAAAAAAGGTCCCAAATCACCAAAACAATACCAAAAAAAAAGTAAAATTTAGCTGCAAAGAAAACAAATAATACATTTATATACCTTTAGCACAAAGAGTTCCAAGAATCAGAATCGAAAATCCAAAAATCTGAAAGGGACGGTTTCCCGAATCTGGAAAACAAAATGCATCAGACACGCACAATAACGATCCAACAAAAAAAAAAGATCCAAACCATATAAGCTGATAAACATGCAAAACTCACAGATAAATAACGATCTTGGGCTGATTTAGAATCACGATTCGTAATATTAGTCTTCAGACCTGTAAGCGACCAACAATCTGTCAGAGCAATACCATTTTGTTTTTCCAATAATCCACATGAGATCAAACCCAAACATGTCAAAAAAATTTGTGCCTTTCAACACAGTCAACACATGGATTAGTCCATTGACATTTAGAATGAACCATTGTTCTTTACCACATGGCTGCAATTTTTATATACAAACATTAGTCTTCTAACACAAATTTTCAAAATCTATACTTTTGGTCGTGTTACAGGTACTGTACAAGCACAAGATTATTGTTTTTGGAGGCTTTTATGACACGCTTAGAGAAGTGAGGTTGTTAATGGATTTTTATAATATTTTGAAGTTTCATAGTTATTTAGCTCAAGATTTTGTGTTGATTTTCTATGTCGAGGTAAGATGCAAACCACTACATTTTTAGTTGCGAAGTTGGTTTTATTGTAACTCTGTTCTTTCATAAGTTTTCTTGACATATTAACTGCCCCAAGCCATAATGTATTGTTGCATGATAATCGGAGTTGGGGTGCTAATGTGGAGTTGACATAACTTTGTTGTGCAGGTATCACAATGATCTCTTTGTATTTGACCTGGATCAGTTCAAGGTAGAGATCTTGGCTCTGTCATGTTAATCTACTATTATTAATTCATGTTCGTTACTGTACATATATGTTTAACTAATGCTTCTGCAATGTTGCATTTCAGTGGCAAGAAATAACTCCTAGGCCTGGTTCCTTGTGGCCAAGTGCCCGAAGTGGTTTTCAGTTTTTTGTGTACCAAGATGAAGTGAGTGATTCAGAACAATTTCATTATATGCATATCATGTCTTGACTTCCTCAAAGATTTGACCTTGTGGTCTCTTTTTGACATGGCAGATTTTCTTATATGGTGGCTATTCCAAAGAAGTTTCATCTGATAAAACTGGCTCCGAGAAGGGAATTGTTCATTCAGACTTGTGGTCCCTTGATCCTAGGACTTGGGAATGGAACAAGGTTCTTACTTCGCCACAGTTTTCTTTTATTACTGTGAATGGAACATGACATGATTGTCTGACACTTACCCTCCCATACTCGGATGTTGAATATTCTGCTATGTAAAAGTACCTGTTATACTACTTTTGGGTAGAAGAACATGTATGCAGGTTTTACATTGTGGAAGCTATGCTGTGGTTTTGTGTTGATCACTCTGAAGCTTTTGTACAATGATTACTCTATTTCTAGTTTCCTTGCATGCATATTTAATGATGAATAGCAACTTACATTTGGCAGCTTGTAAGTTTGAGATTTTTTTAATAACTGTAAACTGATATTATAGGTGAAGAAAAGTGGGATGCCTCCTGGACCTCGTGCTGGGTTCTCTATGTGTGTTCATAAGAAGCGAGCTTTGCTCTTCGGGGGTGTGGTGGACATGGAAGTTGGAGGTTAGTTTTTTCTTTCTACCTATCTTATTTCACTAGGCAATATAGTCCTGGCTTGAAGCTACGATTGGCTTCCAATTAGACAACCATCGGTGGTAAGCCACACCTAAATATTTTTATGTTTTATACATTTTACAGTTTGAGATTATCGTACAATCAGCTGCAAGCTATTTTTTATTTTATTTTTTCGAAATATCAGTTAGTATTTTGCTGCACTCTAGTTGATACAAAATATCAAACACAAACAGAGAACAAATAAAAAGAGAACAAATACATAAACAGAGAACAAATAAAAAACATTTGAACAATCGAAGAAAGAGAGACCGAGAGCTACACAAAAACAGATCGAACCTGGAACGGAGATGCAGAGCTGAAGATGCTACGGAAGAGGATGAGGAGGAAGGTTCGCAAAGCTGCTACACGGAAGATGCAGAGGTGAAGAGGCTACAGGGAAGAAGATGAGGAGGAAAGGGAAGATGCAGAGGGAGGACGGCTGAGAAGAAGAGGGATTAGGGTTTGTTATATGATTTTTGATGTAAATTTTGAAAAAGACAAGGGGCATTTTTGTCTTAAAATTTTAGAAATTTCTGTCCCACAGACGTGGAACAACCCGTTCCAGGGTGGGGGTGTGGAACAGAAAATCACCCAAAATCTGTTCCATGGAACAGCGCGTTCCACTCATTTTAGGCGCACCAAACGCGGGACGGAACGCCTCGTCCCACTCTGTTCCGTCCCGTCCCGCGTACCAAACGCGACCTCATTGTCTGCTTTTTTGAAGATGTTATTGGTCCAAGTTGTTGATACTCAATTCTTTGGAGAGCTCAAAGAGTTCAAATCTTGGACAGGTCGAAAACCTAAATTCAAACAAAAATACAAAAAGGGTTCAAACTCGAGGACGAGTTCTTTTCGAGAAGAGGAGTATGATGCAGTCCACACAATTAATATGATCCATGTATTAAACATGTTGTTGGTGGCTGTTTTTCAGCTTTCAAAGTCATGTTTTAATTACATGCGTAGAAACTACAATCTTTAGTATTAAGATTTCTATCCTACCAATGTATTGTAATCTTCCTATTTAAAGGAATTCTTATGTACTAAAAAAATCAGTCAATTAGTGAATTATAATTAATCCAAGAAGTGAGTGAGTTTCCTCCTTTTTAAATCAAGCATTTGGCTTGGTCGTATCGAGTGAATCCACGATTAGTAATGTGAGTGATTCCGTTACCCCTGGTTGAGTGATTCTAAGGTTAACTATCCATCGTCTCCTGGAAACTCCTTGCCTACTTGCATCATTCATAATACATTAAGTTTAGCGGTTATCAATTTCAATCCAATCCTCCACACAAAATGAGCCCTATGTCAAGTTGGTTTCTCTCTCACTTGTATTAGGTAAATATTTTGGGTGACTGTTTGCTCTTAGAAAATTGAAATCCGACCATACTAAATCGACTGTCCGATGATCTGTCAAATATCTATTTATTTTTTTTACTAATTGGATGGGAAAAGAGTATTAATGTAGAAATTGTTGTGGCCTATATTTAACTAATAGGGGAAGGGGGTCGGTGACATAGAGAGAATATAGAGAGGGATGTGTTTGTAAGGTTGTGTAGAGGATGTTGTTATTCCCCCTACGCAATGCCTTTATTTATAGTAATAAACGAGACAAGAAATCCTTCTCCTCCAAGGAATACAAGTCCTAATAGGAAAGAATAACTAAAATCAAATCTAATCTAAGATTTACACAATCACACTTAAATAAGAAGTTTATAACACTCCCCTTGAGTGTGTAAATACTCAAGTAGATTCGGCATCATGTAGAGGTTGAAGAAGTCGACTTGTTGGCACTGATTCTGGGAACACACTATTCTCAATAAGGTAGGAACTTGCATAAGGAAGTAAGTCTCATAAAAAAAACCCTATGACTATGGTAAAAACCCGAGTAGGGACAAAACCCATAGTCTAAGGAAAAATGTGCGAGAAATGGAAAGTCAAATGAAACATCTACGGGACGTCATTAGGGATATGATCAACCCAAGGTGGGTGCCTCGTCAAAACCTCGTTAGGTAGCAAAAACCCAGTGGGAAAAATGCTCCTAATCATAGGGAAAAAGAGTATATTAAGATCAAACAAGAATACTTCAGGATACTCCCCCTGAATTTGACATAATTCCAAAGAGAACTAGCAATGTTACAACTTAGAAAGTTTATGCATACCAATTCCTTAAACAAGCTTCTAAAACGTCGCCTTCAGTAGAGATTTGGTGAAGAGGTTGGCTAGATTGTCTTGTGAACGGATTTGCTTGACTTCAATCTTCTGATGCTCTTGTTGTTGATGTGAGAAGAAGAACTTCGGCACAATATGCTTGGTGTTGTCTCCTTTGATGTAACCCTTCTTGAGTTGTTCGATGCATGCTGTGTTGTCTTCATAGATCTTCGTTGGGACATCAACGACAGGGTAAAGACTGCATGAGCTTCAAATATGGCCCACAACTGTTCTCAACCAAAAGCATTCCCGAGTTGCTTCGGGTAAGGCCATAATTTCAGCATGGTTAGACGAAGTGGCAACTAAGGTCTGTTTAGTTGACCTCCAAGATTGCGGTGCCTCTAACGGTAAAGGCATTTGAGAGCCCGCCTTGTACGAATCAGATAAGTATCATGCGTTAGCATAACCAACAAGACGAGAATCGACTCGAGATAAAATGGGTGCAGCATGACTCGAGGATCCGTAGGGGTAGAACAAGCCTAGATTTGTAGTACCCTTAGGGTAGCAAAAAATGCCTTTAAAACCAGTCCAGTGTCTGCGTATTGGTGCATTACTGTATCTTGCTAAAAGATTAACAGTAAAGGAGATGATGGGTCTAATGCATTGAGCTAAGTACAATAAAGCGCCTATCGCACTTATATAATGAACTTCAGGCTCCAAAATGTCTTCATCATCCTCCTTCGGATGGAAGGGATCTTGTTTTGCATCTAGCGATAAAACGACCATAGGAGTACTTGAAGGCTTCGCTTTATCATCGTTAAAGTGGCGCAACACCTTCTGGGTATAGTTCGATTGATGTACTAAGAGTCCATCTGAATGGTGCTCTATCTCAAGACTGAGATAATATCGAGTCTTTCCTAGATCTTTCATCTCAAATTCCGACTTCAGGTATGCGGCAGTTCTTGCAAGCTCTTTAGAAGTTCCAATAAGATTCATGTCATCGACATATACTGCAACAATTGCAAAACCAAATGTGACTTCTTAATGAACACACAAGGGCATAGTTCATTGTTCACATATCTCTAACTAGTCAAATACTCACTCAAACGGTTATACCACATTCTTTCGAATTCCTTCAAACCATAGAGTGAATGCCTTAGCCGAATTGAGAGCGTGTTCCAAGGTTTGGAAATATTTGATCTAGTCAATGTAAGTCCTTCGGGAACTTTTATATAAATTTTCGTATCAAGATCCCCATAAGGATACGCAGTTACTACGCCCATCAGCTGCATACTCAGTTTTTCGAAAACTACCAAACCAATAAGGTAGCAAAAAATAATCACATCTATAACGGGTGAATCGGTTTCATCACATCTATAAATAATCACATTTATATAATCATACTTAAATAAGAAGTTTATAACAGAAATATATAATTGGTCTATTTCATTCATAAGGTTAAACTCTATGTACACATCACAAGCTTTGTGACCAAGGAATATAATTCCTTAGAAAGTAAGAAATGTTGTAGCATATTTTATCTGACTAAGGGAAGGGGGCCGGCAACAAGGAGAGTTTGTAAAGAGAGATTAAATTGTAGGAATGTAGGGGAATGTATGTGTTATTCCTCCCTACGTAGTGCCTTTATTTATAGTAATAAGGGAAAGAAGAAATCCTTCATCCCCAAGGAATACAAGTCCATATAGGAAAGAATAACTAGAATAAAATCTAATCTAGGATTTACATAATCACACTTAACCTAGGACAGTTTACAACACTCCCCCTTAAGTATGTAAATACTCAAGGTAGATTCGGCATTATGTAGAAGTTGAGGAAGTCGCCTCGTCAGCATTGATTCTAGGAACAACGTTATTCTCAATAAGGTAGGAACTTGCATAAGGAAGTAAGTCTTCACTAAAAAACCCTAAGGCTATGGTAAAACCCCAAGTAGGGACAAAATCCATAGTCTAAGGAATGCATGAGTAATGCAAAGTCAAATGAAACGTCTACAGGACATCATCAAGGATATGATCAACCCAAGATTAGTGCATCGTTAAAACCTTGTTAGGTAGCAAAAACCCAATGGAAAAAATGCTCATAATCATAAGGAAAAAGAATACACTAGGACCAAACAAGTATACTTCAGGATATTCCCCCTGAGTTTGACACAATTCCAAAGTGAACTAGCAATGTTACAACTCTAAAAGTTTATGCATACCAATTCCTTGAACAAGCTTTTGAAACGTCGCCTTCGGTAGTGATTTGGTGAAAAGGTCGGCCAGATTGTCTTATGAACAGATTTGCATGACTTCAATCTTCTGATGTTGTTGTTATTGATGTGAAAAGAAGAACTTCGTTACAGTGTGCTTGGTGTTGTCTCCTTTGATATAACCATTCTTGAGCTATTCGATACATGCTGCTTTGTCTTCATAGATCATTGTTAGGATGTCAACAATAGGGTAAAAATTGCAGAAGCTTCGAATATGGCCCACACCTATTCTCAACCAAAAGTATTCCCAAGGTGCTTCACATAAAGCGAGAATTTCAGCATGGTTAGACGAAATGGCAACTAAGGTTTGTTTAGTTGACCTTCAAGAGATTGTGGTGCCTCCAATGGTTAAGACATAACCCGTTTGAGAGCACGCCTTGTGCAGATCAAATCAGTATCCTGCGTCGGCATAACCAACAAGGCGAGAATCAACTCGAGATAAGGGGGTGTGGCATCACTCAAGGATTTGTAGGGATAGAAAAAGCCCAAATCCATAGTACCCTTAAGGTAATGAAATATGTCTTTAACACCAAATCAGTGTATGCTTGTTGGTGCATTACTGTATCTTGCCAAAAAATTAACAGCGAATGAGATGTCGGGTCTAACGTATTGAGCTAAGTACAATAAAGCGCTGATCGCACTTAGATAAGGAACTTCAGCCTCCAAAATCTCTTCATCATCCTCATTCAGATGGAATGGATCTCGTTTTGCATCTAGCGATCGAAGGCTGCTTTATCCTCGTTAAAGCAGCGCAACACCTTCTGGGTGTAGTTCAATTGATGTACTAAGATTCTATGTGAACGATGCTTTATCTCGAGAGTATCGAGTTTTTCTTAGATCTTTGATCTCAAATTCTGACTTTAGGTGTGCTACAGTTCCCGCGAGATCCTCAGGAGTTCCGATAGGATTCATGTCATCGACATATACTGCAACAATCCCAAAACCAGAATGTGACTTCTTAATGAACACACAAGGGAATAGTTTATTGTTCACATATCCCTGATTAGTCAAATACTCACTCAGACGGTTATACCACATCCTTCCTGATTGCTTCAAACCGTAGAGTGAACGCCTCAACCGAATTGAAAATGTGTTCCAGGGTTTGGAAATATTTGATCCAGTTAAAGTAAGTCATTCGGGAACTTTCATATAAATTTCCGTATCAAGATCCCTATAAAGATACGTAATTACTACGTCCATCAGTTGTATACTCAGTTTTTCGGAAACTACCAAACTGATTAGGTAGCGAAAAGTAATCGCATCCATAACGGGTGAATAAGTTTTGTCATAGACAATCCCAGGACATTGTGAGAAGCCTTGCATAACAAGATGAGCTTTGTAACACACAATTTCGTTCTTCTCATTACGCTTCCAAACGAAAACCCATTTGTAGCCAACGGGCTTCACATGTGGAGGAGTAGGAGTAAGCGAATCGAGTTCAACTTAGATTGCTTGTTTCCAGTTTGACCAATCAGTTTTATGTCGACATTCATCAATGGAATGGGGTTCAATGTCATCGCTTAACATGATCTCAATAACTACTGCATATGTTAATGCATCGTCGACGATTATCTCAGTTCTACACCACGCATCTTCTAAGCTAGCATAATAGACCAAAATTTCACGATTCTCAAGAGGTGGATTCGTCTCTTCAAGGATGCTTCCATGATCTAGAATTTCCTCATAAGTTGGATAAAATGAGTAAGCGTCAGAGTAGGCTTTTTAGAAGCCTGTGTCGTGGGTTTCCTATTCCGAGGGTGTGAATCCTTTGAACCAGGAGGTCTGCCATGCTTTTGTGTAGGGGCAGGTGATTGGCTAGCCGCTAATGTATGTGGATCACCGAAGTTGGCTTCCCAAGCCTCCATGAAGGAAGTCCATCGTACATTTGGTACATCAATCTTTGCAGGCACATTCGCAGCTGGAATATATGATCTTGTAACTCACGCTAGATCGGTGAAAACTCTGGCATGATCTGAGCTATGCTCTAAAGATCTAATATGCGATGCACTTTAGTTTCAGACTAAGCTGTGCAGGGATCTAAATGAGACAAAGTTGGAGTCGTCAACGGTAATTCGAGTCATTCTTCAGGAACGTTGATGTTCTTATCTCTCCCTAATGACGAGAAGATTGTCTCATAGAAGTGACAATCCACGAAACGAGCAGTAAACAGGTCGTCTGTCAAATATTCTAAGTAACGACTGATCGAAGGATAATCATATCCGACATAGATTCACATCCTTCATTGATGCCCCATTTTTGTATGTAAGGGTGGTGAAATCGGCACATAGACCGCACAACCAAAAATTTACAGATGCGATATATCAGGTTCAAATTCAGTAACCAACTAAAGGGTGCTATATGGTTGGGTCACAAAAAACCTCAGGCAGACTAACATGGCTGCGTGTAATATTGCATGGCCCCAAGCAGCAATCGGGAACTTGGTACGTATGACCAACGATCGAGCAATCATTTGTAAGTGCTTAATGAATGCCTATGCCATGCCGTTCTGTGTGTGAACATGGGGTACTAGATGTTCAACCTCAACCCCAACCGACATATAATAGTCAAAGTTTTAAATGTGAATTCTCTAGCATTATCCAATCGAATAGATTTGATCACATAATCAGGGTGTTTAGCCCTGAGCTAACATTTTGGAGAATGTAGTGTTCCCTATGGACAACAAGCACACGTGTGACCAATGTGTGGAAGCGTCAACCAAAATCATAAAATATCTAAATGGTCCGTATGGAAGGTGAATCGATCCACAAATGTCCCCCTGAATCAGTTGTAGAAAAAATCCTGTCATAAGAAAGCTTAGTAATAAGCTTTCCTATTGAGCATGTTTGACATGTGATTCCTTGATCGAACCTAAACTTCGGATTAGATGCCTATGTGATGATTTGAGGATACGGCGCATCAATATTCGTCCAGGGTGTCCTAAACGATTATGTCAAAGTGTAATTTCATGCGCGGTCCCAAAAGCAGGGCCGGCCATATAGTGGTTCTCTATGAGGTGTATGGTCGTAGTATACAGACTACTCAGGATACGCTTCATCTTCTCTAGAATACGCTTTTGGCCATATTTGTAGGAAGTTATGCACAAAAATTCAACTTCGTTTTCTACGTGGGTTTCAGCGTGGTAATTGTTATCTCTAATGTCATTAAAACTCACCAACGTTCTTCCCGAACATGGGGAATAAAGTGCCTTTTAAATAGTCATAATAGTGCCATTGGACAACATTATACAGGCTTTCTGTATCCTTCGATCTGGTTGGATAAACCTGAGAGGGTTGTCAAAGGTGCATTCTTAGGTACGAAGTTAGTGAAATAGATGTGTTCACGCAAAATGGTGTGTGTTGTTGCACTATTTGTCAAACAACTAACTGTCCCACTAGTCATTTCTAAAATAAAATTAATTGAACCAGTCACATGCATAAAAGTTCGAAAACTTAAATCCATTCGATTAATTTTGTTGAGAAAAATTTATGAACTTCAAAAATTTATGAACTTCAGGTTCACAGTACCTACAAACAAAAGCATATATACACAAAAATATGTAACAAGAAAATATGCAAATAGAACTGCAGCTCTATAATTATAATTAAATTAATTATTTGGACTTTGGGCCAAATTTAAAGTGCGGCTGAAAAATTATAAAACCCAAATTGTCTAAAAAAAATGGACAATTAAACATTGGGGTCCAAAAATTTGGACCCAAGTCCACGGGTTGGCTGAGTGAATTGGTGTCATGAGGTCTAGGCCCAAAACTGGGCTGGGGTAGGCATAGGCTTAGCATGCAGGCAGGCCCAGCATCACAGAAAACGGGCTGTAGGCACAAGCCCAAAGACAGAGGCCTAAACGGGCTCTAATCTGGTGCTTCGCAGACACAGATGCACCAGTAAGGGCTGGGATTCGGTATGTCGCAAGCATATGAGACACCATAGCCCTACAGGCTGATGTTGCGCTTAGGCCGAGCTTCGGACTATGGGCTACAATTTGTAAGCCCAGATTAATAAATTTCTCCAATCTTTGAGTCTAAACACCATCCTTTTGGACCAAGGGTAGCCAAGCCTAGGTGGGCTCGGGGTAAGGATAAAAAACATCTCAACGTTGCTAGGTAAGGTCGTCGGAGTTAAGGTCTGCACCGCCACTACTGGTGGCTGTGTTCTCGGTGAATTTTGATCAGGGGAAGCACCTAGAACCCTATTTTGAATGGAGAAAGTTCGATTTCTGGGCGTTGGGTGTGAAAACCATGGGGATTTTGAATTGAAATCCTCAAAAACTTAATGAAATTTGATGGGAATTTCAATGATCATCGTCGGAGACAATGAATTTGTCCCAAAAATCACAACATCAAGTCGTGATTCTCAATGGAAATCGGCGTTGGTGCCGTGACTCATCTACAGGCGAGTGTGGGTTTGGCGACGACACCATGGACGATGTTATTTTGGTTTTCATAAAGAGAGAGATGCTGGCTTTTGGCTTGTGGCTTAGCTCAGTCACACAGGCTGCAGGCCTGGTGATGACAGCCCGACGTGGCGTGGCTTGGAAGCCAATGACTCGCGATGGATGTGATGTGTTTTGAGAAAACCCTAATTTTATTTTATTTTTTCTTAATTCCAGATTATGAAATTTAATTCAATTGCATGCATATTCAATTAAATATTTTAATGCATGGACATATATTTGATGCAATTCATGGCAATATCACATTCACATAATTCAACAATTATGGATATAATGCATGCACATTTATGTAGAATCTAAAATTCGAAAAATATAAAGTTGAATGATGATATGGATAAACTGGTTTGATGCAAAAAGCTTCCACGTCAGATTCCTAAACGCAACAGTAATAGGGTGCTGATAATGTGTTGTAGCCTATTTTATTTGATTAAGGGAAGCGAGGCCTGCGGCAAGGAGAGATTGTAGAGAGAGATGTGTTTGTAGGAATGTAGAAGAATGTGTGTGTTATTCCTCCCTACGAAATGCCTTTATTTATAGTAATAATGAAGAAAAGAAATCCTTCATTCCCAAGGAATACAAGTTCATATAAGAAAGAATAACTAGAATCAAATTTAATCTAGGATGTACACAATCACACATAACTAAGAAAGTTTACAATAAGAAAATCTAATTTGAATATAAGTATAGTACTTGTGGAATCCTAGCTAAAGATTTACGTTCTATCATGCCCCATAAAACTTGGTGACATCCGAACGACAACTTTGGCCAATAAAATATGAAGTCAATTTTACGAATCCCTTTGTGCGAGCATGAAACCATATAGGTTTGAAAAGGATGACGAAGCTAACGCTAAAAGATAGCCGAAATTTTTAGCACAAACGTGGGCCAAGGTACAAAACTCATATTTTGCCTTCGAGCATGAGACAATAAGTTACTTAGTAGAGCTCCAAGAGATCTAAGTTCAACCCAAGAAAACTTAAAAACCCCAAAGTGGAAGATTTTATGAACTTATTCTCGGATTGAGGAGAAATCGAGTTGTCTTACTCTATTCTTGTGAAGCGACAAAATATTTTTTATTTTCTTTTTCTTTTTGTCAAATGATATATTTTGTTAGATTAGATGTTAGATTAGTTAACGATAGGGTTTAAACTCACATCCTCATGCAATAGCTCAATTTTCTTTTCATCACTGTCATAAAGGGCTACTGGGACAAAATATTTCAAAACTAGGATTGTTTCAATTAACATTTCACGCTTCGGAGGATAGGTCTATAACTTACCAATAAATTTTAGCAAATGATATTGACCTTAAATAGGAAAATTGCTTTTACTAACCTTCGTTGAAGAAAGATAATTGTTCTGCCAATTTTAATGCTTATAAATTTTCTTATGCTTAAAAGTGTACTTCCCATTCTATTTGGACTAGGCCACAAATTGTGGGTGAATACAATTATAAGCATAAGAACATTTATATTTTGTCTCCACTGCATATGATACACATGTCACTGGTGCTATTGCTAGAAATTGTCACTGGCCGCCGTCATTGTGGACGAATATTATTATTATTTTTTTTTGGTCGTCGGAAAATATTAAAGTCATGACTAAAAAAAATAATGCATGCAACCTTTTTCATCTTTAATTACATTTTGTTGTGTGAGTATTGATTTTTAACATGTATACATGATAGGTACTTAATACTACAGTTTAGTGATATTTCTCTTCCCTTGTAAATAATAGGTCTTAGGTGTGAGAGGTCTTATGTACGATTCTTGCCAAAGGCGAAGTTGAACCATACTATTATTACAAGTTCATTGTAAGACTTAGCTTACTCCTCTACTTTTTAGTGTAGATTTTATTCTTTGTTAAAAAAAAAAAAAAAGTGTATTCACAATAAAATTGGACAAATTATGAGAAATTTCATTACTTAAAGATCCCTAAAACAAAATGTATTTATTATTATTGAATTAATAAAAAAACTTTGAATGAGTTTTGACTGTTGGATTGTTAAAAGATGGGGCAAGTTTAGAAGAAAAGGGATTAAGAGAGAAGACAGACCCAAAAATAAAATCTTAAAATTATGAATTAAAAAAACCATATATATATATATATATTGGGAAGTGTTATTGGTACTTCAAAAATCTCATTCTACACTCCTCACAAGTGTATTTTTCTTTCAAAATATAGAAAATTTGGAGTGTAGAATGAGATTTTTGAAGTGTCAATAACAATTCCCTATATATTAACCCAAAATCTAATTATAAATAAGAACTTAATCACTCATTTCTAACTAAAAACAAATAAAATTGTAAGAACGTGAAAATTTCTAACACGTGAAAGAGCACAAACGTGAAATTTGTGGTCAAGTTTTTTAACGTATTTTATATTGTAAGTTAAATTTAGTCCAGTCTATTTTGAAATTTTAAGATTCGTCCCATTAGCAAGAAGTCAAAGATGAGTCACATTTTTATTAAACCCTAACGATACGCAGCTTGAATACATTAACTTTGACATATTCTGATTCACTGTACAAGTGAAGAAAAAAAAAAACCTTTTTTTTTTTGACACACAATATTATGTACACTAATGAAGAATGGATGGATTAACAATAATATAGTGTAAATTCACTCAGTTGAGAATTGAACTCAAAATCTTTCAGCTACAAATAAAGAATAATATTATTACATCGTAATATTAAGTGGAAGTTAAGAAGAAAAAAACTTGACTCTAAGGTGGAAAAGGAAGACAGGATTTGTTGCTAAACTCAACTGGACCAAGAAAGACGTGTACTTTTGTTAACATTTTTAATTGATTTTTTTTATAAAAATTATAAAATAAAAAATAAAATATGAGAGGAGATGAGAAAATAAAAAAAAAAGATGATAATAAAAGGAGAAAAAAATCATACTCCGAGATAAAGAACTGAAGTCCGAGAAAACAGAGACCGGCGGCATCAGTCAGAAGTTGTCAGGTCCAGCAGCGTGCAATAGTCAGTTGATCTGGGTCTTCCATTCCTGAATACCCCCGTTCCCTTCCTCTTGCCATTTTAACCAAGCTTTAACGCCGTTAACTCATGTCAAAGTTAAAGGCTGGACCCCTTCTCCAACCCGAATCCACGTCTTCAATTCTTGAGAAACTACTTTCCCTAGATAAAAAAAAAAAAAAAATTATTGACGGCTGGAAACCACACCAACGAAAAGTTAAGGAATTTAATAATGATTTGGTATTTTAGTCAAATTAAAGTTGGAGTTCCATTTTAAAAATAACAAAATGGTACTAGTGATTTTTGGTACTATTGAGGTTAATTTTGGAGCACTTGAAAATGATATGTTAAATTTTAAATATAAAATTTAAATTTGACATGTTATAAACATTGTATTAAAGTGTGATTTTGTAAAATTTATATTATATTTGATACTAGTTCTTTTTCTTTGTTAGGAGTTGTATTCTTTGGAGGAGAAGGATTATTCACTCCCTTATTACTATAAATAAAGGTACTACGTAGGGGAATAACATATCATCTACATAACCTTATAAACACATCTCTCTCTACATATCCTCTACATAACCCTACAAACATATCTCTCTCTTTGTCGCGCCTCCCTATCTCCCTTGTCAAATAAAATAAGTAACAACCTGTTATCAGCACGCTCCTACCGCTGCGCTTAGGAATCTGACGTGGAAGTTTTCTGCATCAAACCAGTTCATCAATAGCATCACGCAATCAGGTTCTTCCAAAACAATGTTTTTATCTCGATATTTTTGCAACCTTGATGACATGAACATTCACCATAATACATGACCCAACTTTACGTTTTTCGAATTTTAGATTCTACATAAATTGTAATCCATAATTGTTGAATTATGTGAATTGATATTGCCATGAATTGTACCAATTACATGTCCATGCATTAAATTATATGTTGAATATGCATGCAATTATAATAAATTACAATATGGAAATTAAGAGAAAAAAAAAATTAAAAATAATTTCTAGGGTTTGTTTGAACCCAAATGGTAGCAGCCTGAAGCCGTGCCGCCTCTGAAGCCAAACCCAAGCCATGGAGCCTGAAGCTTCATTCTGTGAACGAACAAAAATGATGTTGTCCCTGTCATTTTCCCAAAACCCAGAAACCCCCCACTCGCCGTCACGAGTCACGACTTCGCAGTACTTTTTTCTGGGCAACCACGACCTGAAGTCGTGTTCTTAGGCTAATCTCATTATCCTCGACGATGATTGAATGGAATTCTAGAAGAATTCCTTCGGATTTTTTTTTTAAATTATAATTTTTGGTTCTAAATCCCTCGATCAAGAAATCTTTCTCTATCACTTGGATTGGTTCCTTATCGAACCCACGAACTTGCATTGAGGTTTTCTAACCCAGAATTCAACTGCCCGCAACGATGGCGCCGGTCTCTTTCTCCAGCGTAGCAACCCATCATGCGCTGGGGTGTTCTGGACACCAAAACTGGGATGGCCTTCTTGGCCTGCAGTAAGAATTTTTTTCTTAACTGGGCTTACATGTTGCGGCCTAACACCATGGCTCGGCCCAGAATGACACCAGCTCGTAGTGCTATGATGTCCATACACTTGCGACACAATGGATCCTAGCTGGTCCATCCGCGTACTTACCTGCACATGATCCCAACCTGCTGCTAGAGTATTGGTGCACCGCACTGCGTCGCACTCAATCCACACATCTCCACTAGTCTATTGGGCCTGCAGCCCACCCGTGCCTACCCCAGCCTAATTTTGGGCCTGGACCTCACAGCATAAATTTGCTCAACCCATCCGTGGGCTTTGGTCCATATTTTTTTGCCCCGAGTTTTAATTGCCTGTCTTTTTAGGCAATTTGGGTTTTATAATTTTTCCCCTACACTTTAATTTTGGCTCGAAGTCCAAATAATTAATTCAATTATAATTGTAGATCCCGAAGATCTATTTGCATATTTATGTATATATATTTGTCTTTGTCCACAGGAACACACGAACTTGAAGTTCATAATTCTTTTGAAATCCAAAGTTTTTTTTTTTTTTTTTGAAATATGCCTTGTTTGAAAACCTGAAGTTTTCCTTAAAAACATCACCCATGAAAAACCCGAAGCTTTTTCATGTAACTTTAAACCAATAAATGTTAATTAGAACCTGAATGTTCTACTCATGTGTGAATGGATTAATTTTGTCTCCATTACACTAACTATATTCTGGTCCATTTATTTTTGTGATAGGGACATTGAATTTGAACACACTCGACTTCACCGTTTTAAAGGTCTCTGGAAGAAATTACCTCAAGATGTGAAGCTCCACCTCATCGTAAATAATTTGTGTCCTGCTATTAAAGATGAGACAAATAACCCTGTTGGCGAAGCTGAGAAAGCCACTGCCATGATCTTCATCCGAAGACACATTCATGATGCACTGCAAAATCGAGTACTTTGCTGAGGAAGATCCACGAGCACTTTGGGTCGCTTTGGCTTATCGCTTTAATCACCAAAAGGACATCTTCTTGCCTGAAGCAAGACATGATTAGCATCATCTACACTTCCAAGATTTTATGTTTGTGAACGAATATAATTCTGAAGTTTGTCAAATCCGATGACATCTCAAGTTTTGTAATGAGAACTTGTCCAAAGATGATCTCTTGAAGAAAATCTATTCGACCTTCTCTGTTACCAATATTGTCCTGCATCAACAATATAAGGCTCAGAAATTCACTAAGCTTTAAGATTTGATCTTTGTTTTACTTCTCGCTGAAAAGCAGAATCAGTTGTTGATGAAAAGCCATCAAGCTTGACCCACTAGGACGATTGTTGTGCCTGAAGCACACCATAGCATAAACCAACACCCAAAACGCCAACATAGGCATGGTAAGGTTAGTAGAAGCCACCCCGTCAGGGTCAATAGAGCTAAGCCCCTAAACTTCAAGAATAAAGGCAAAGCACCTGACACCATGGTTGTGGATATATGCTACCAATGTGGTTCAAATGACCATTGGTCTTGTGTTTGCTATGTTCCCCTGAAGGTTGTGGCTGAATATCATTCTCGTCGTAAGAAGTTTGAATCAAACTTTGTGCAACCGGAGGGTACCACGATGGAGGTTTCTGATTTTTTAAAAGGCCAGTACCCCTATGGAAGATTAGAATCTTAGACATCAACTATTTTAGTTGAATTTTAGACCCCTGGGGCCAAATTCCACTAAGTGGCTGAACCTCCCTCTTGTTTTTGGTTTAAGTTTAAATAATTTTCCTTTAGAGTAAATTACACTTTACCACCTTAGGTTTGAGGTTTATTGCAACCTCATACAACATCTTCAAAAAATTTCACTTTCATACCTCAAGTACTATTTTATTTCAATATAATACATCTGTTACATTTTCCATCTATTGGTCCGTTAAGAGCTAACATGGCTGCCACATTTGTGCCATGTGGCAAAAAAATAATTGTTTATGCATTAAAAATATTATAATAATTAACCCTACGAAAAGAAAAAAAAAACCTAGAAATCCTTCCCCGACCCCTTCCATTTCCCCGCAACCCAAACGCTACCTCCCCCACAACCACCCCCCCCGGGCCTGACTCTGCCCCGCCCCAAATTACGGTCCTGGATCCCGAGCCCCAGCAATCCGAACTTGCCCCGATTTCCAAAACCCCTTCCCCTCCACACCAAAAAACCATCATCCCAATCCCCATGCCGATCCAAACCCTCACTCGCCTGATCCAAAAAGCCCCAACCCACTTCCCCGAATCTATTATTGCTGATGTCTCTCCAGACAACCCAGATCTCTACTCCTTTTTGCTCAAGCTAGCCTGGGACACAATCGCCTCCGACGAAGGTCCGAACAAGGTGTTGGAGTACACAATCTAGGCATCCAAGTCATTCAAGTGGTGTACGGTGGACAGCGAGCCAAGCCTGGACCTGGCCATGAGCCTGGACGACGAGCCGAGCTGAGCCTAGACGGTGAGGTGAGCTGAGCCTGGACAATGTGCGGTAGACAAAGACTAAACCCGGCATCCTCGTTGAAGAAGAAGATAGTGGAGGAGAAGGAGAAGGCGAGATGGGGGGTTATGGGGGAAGTGGGGGTGGGGTGGAGGAGAGGGAGTGGGTCAAGGAGGAATGGTTCCTGGGTTTGATTGGTTTTTTTTTTTTATTATTATTTTACAAATAGGATAAATATTATAATATTTTAAATGCATAAAAAAAAAAATTGTTTGCCACATGGCATAAATTTGGCAGCCACATCAACACAAATATGGATCTCATATTTGCCACATCATCACTTAACAGTTTACTTAACAGATTTTCCACCGGATGTATGAAATTGAAATAAAATGATAAGTAAATGTATGAAATTGAAATGTTTTAAAGATGTTGTAAGAAATTGAAATTGACCCTAAACCTGAGGGGGTAAAATGTAGTTTACCCTTTCCTTTATGTTTGGATTATTTGTTGGTGATTTGTTTTTGGATCGCGCAAATTGATTTTTGTACTAGTGCATCCTCGAATACATAAATTATTTTGAATGGATATTTGTTTTTAGAATTTTTATGCATGTGACCAATTTAAATTAATTTTTTTCTAGATAAGACTAGTTGAAAAGTTTGTTGTCTGGCTGATAATGCAACCACGCACACAATTTTGCATGAACGCATCTATTTCACTAACTTCGTACCTAAGAATGCACCTCTGACAACTTTCTCAGGCCCATCCAACCTGATCAAAGAATATGGTAAGGCACATATAATGTTGTGCAATGGTACAATCTTAACCATTGATGAGACACTTTATTCTCCACGTTTCAAAAGAACATTGTTGAGCTTCAAGGACATTCGAGACCATACCTATGTAGAAAATGGAGTTGAATTTCTGTGCATCTCTTCTCACGAATATGGTCAGAAGCATATTCTAGAGAAGGTAAAGCGTATCCCGAGTGGTCTGTATACTACAACCATATGCCCTTTAGAGAGCCACTATGCTGTCGGCCCTACCTCAAGGACCACGCATAAAATTACGCTTTGACATGATCGTTTGGGACACCTTAGATGAACAGCGATACGCCGTATCCTCAAATCTTCACACGGGCATCCACTAACCCGAAGTTTAGGTTCAATTCAAGGCATCGCATATGAAACCTATTCCATGCGAACACTTATTATTAAGCCTTCTTATGACAAAATTTGCTCGAATCCTCCTACATTTTTACAAAAGATTCAGGGGGACATTTATGGATCAATTCACCTTCCTTGTGGACCATTTAGATATTTTACGGTATTAGTGAACGTTTCCACATGTTGCTCATATGTGTGCTTGTTGTCCACAAGGAACTCTGCCTTCTCCAAACTGTTGGCTCAGGTTATCAAGCTCAGGGCTCACCACCCTAATTATCCAATCAAATATATTCGACTGGATAATGCTGGAGAATTCATATCTAAATTTTTTTATGACTATTGCATGTTGATTGGGGTTAAAGTTGAACATCATGTACCCCATGTTCACACCCATAATGGCATGGCAGAGGCATTCATTAAGTGCTTATAAATGATTGCTCGACTGTTAGTCATACATACCAAACTCCCAATCGCTGCTTGGGGCCATGCAATATTACACGCAGCTATGTTAGTCCACCTGAGGCCTGTTGCGACCTAACCATATAGCACCATTCAGTTGGTTACCGAATACAAACATAACATATGGCATCTACGCGTTTTTGGTTGTGCAGTCTATATGGCGATTTCGCCGCCCTTATTTACAAAAATGGGGCCTCAGCGAAGGATGGGAATCAATGTTGGATATGATTCTCCTTCAATTATTCGTTACTTAGAACCTTTAACAGGCGAACTTTTTACTGCTCATTTTGCGAATTGTCACTTCTATAAGACAGTCATCTTGTCGTTAGGGGGAGATAAGAACGTCACAGTTCCTGAATAATGATGAAAATTATCGCTAACGACTCCAACTTTGTCTCATTTAGATCCCACACCGCTTAATCTGAAACTGAAGTACAATGCTTATTAGATCTTTAAAGCTAGCTCAAAGCCTGCCAAATGCTTTCACAGATTTAGCGCGAGTGACAAGATTACATATTCCAACTACAAATGTGCCTACAAAGATGGATGTACCAAATGTACGATAGACTTGAGATATTTTAGTCTATTATGCTGGCATGGATGATGTTTGGTCTAGAAATGAGATGATAAGATGATGCATTAGCATATGCAGTAACTATTGAGATCATCTTGAGTGATGACACTGAACCTCATTCTGTTGAAGAATGTTAACGTATAGCTGATTGGTCAAATTGAAAACAAGTAATCCAAGTCAAACTCAATTCGCTTGCAAAACGTAAGGTGTTTGGACCTATAGCTCCTACTCCTTTACATATGAGACCCGTTGGCTACAAGTGGGTTTTTTGTTCGAAAACATAATGAGAATAACAAAATTGTGCATTACAAAGCTCATCTTGTTACGCAAGGCTTCTCATAACACCTCGAGATTGACTATGATGAAACTTATTCACTCGTTATGGATGTGATTATTTTTCGCTACCTTATAAGTGTGGTAGTTTTTGAAAAACTGAGTACGCAGCTTATAGACGTGGTAACTGCGTATCTCTATAGGGATCTTGATACGAAAATTTATATTAAAGTTACTGACGGACTTACTTTGACTAGATCAAATAGTTCCAGACCTCAGAACACACTCTCAATTTGGTTGAGGCGTTTACTATACAGTTTGAAGCAATTTGGAAGAATGTGGTATAACCGTCTGCATGAGTATTTGACTAGTCAGAGATATGTGAACAACGAATTATACCCTTACATGTTTATTAAGAAGTCACATTCCAGTTTTGCGATTGTTGCAATTTATGTCGACGACATGAACCTCATCGAAATTCTTGAAAAGCTCGAAATGACCAGCACGCACCTAAAGTCGAAATTTGAGATGAAAGATCTAGGAAAGACTCAATATTGTCTCGATCTCGAGATAGAGCACCGTTCAAATGGAATCTTAGTATATCAATTGAATTACACCCAAAATGTGTTGCGCCATTTTAACGAGGATAAAGTGAAACCTTCAAGTACTTCTATGATCATTCGATTGCTAGATGCAAAACGAGATCTCTTCCATCCGAAGAATGATGATGAGGATTTTGGAGCTCGAAGATCCTTATCCAAGTGCAATAGGTGCTTTATTGTACTTAGCTCAATGCGCTAGACCATACATCTCATTCACTGTTAATCTTTTGGTAAGATACACACCCAGACACTGGACTGGTGTTAAAGACATCTTTTGTTACCTTACGGGTACTATGGATCTGGGCATGTTCTATCCCTACAGATCCTCGAGTGATGTTGCATCGTTTGTCAGCTCTCAAGGTAATTCTCGCCTTGTTGGTTATGCCGACACATGTTACTTATTTGACTCGCACGATGCTCGCTCTCAAACGGGTTACGTCTTTACTGTTGGAGGCACCGCAATATCTTAGAGGTCAACTAAACAGACCTTAGTTGCCACTTTCTCTAACCATGCTAAAATACTCACCTTAAAATAAGCTACTTAGGAATGCTTATGGCTGAGAGCAGTTGTGGGCCATATTCGAAGCTTTTACAATATTTACCTCATCGTTGAAATCTCGATGACAATCTATGAAGATAACGCAGCATGCATCAAACGTCTCAAGAAAGGTTGCATTAAAGGAGATAACACCAAGCACATTACACCGAAGTTTTTCTTTTCACATCAACATCAAGAGCATCTGAAGATTGAAGTCACGCAAATCCATTCACAAGACAACCTGGCATACCTCTTCACCAAATCACTACTAAAGGCGACATTTCAGAAGCTTGTTTAAGGAATAGGTATGCGTAAACTTTCTGAGTTGTAACATTGTTAATTCTCTTTAGAATTATGTCGAACTCAGGAGGAGTATCTTAAAGTATACTTGCTTGATCTTAATGTACTATTTTTCTTACAATTAGGAGCATTTCTCCCTTTTGGTTTTTGCTACCTAATGGGGTTTTGACAAGGCACCCACCTTGGATTGATCATAACCCTGATGACATCCCGTAGACGTTTCATTTTCCATGCATTTTTCCTTAGACTATGGGTTTTGTCCCTACTCAGGTTTTACCATAGCCATTGGGTTTTTTTGTGAGACTTAGATCCATATGCAAGTTCTTACTTTGTTTGAGACTATCATGTTCCCAGAACCAATGCCGATGAGTCGACTTCCTCAACTTTACATGATGTCGAATCTAATTGAGTATTTACGCACTCAAGGGTGAGTGTTATAAATATTGTATTAAAGTGTGATTGTGTAAATCATAATTAAAATTGATGCTAGTTATTCTTCCCTATTAGGACTTGTATTCCTTGGAAGTGAAGGATTCTTCCCTTCCATATTACTATAAATAAGAACACTACATATGAGGAATAACATATCCTTTGCATAACCCTACAAACAAATGTCTCTCTTTGTCGTGCATCCCTACTCTCCCTTATGAGATAAAATAAGCCACAACATGATAGTCTATGTGGCATTTTAACATTTTTTAAAGATTTTCTCTTCACCATATATACCAAAATAAATTATTAAAATAAATATTTTAAATGATAATAATTAATTGAAATTTTTTTAAATTGATGTCAATTTGGTAGAGAGTTACCAACTCATATCATGCCACATCAAATTTGGCTTTTCAATTGAAAAACATTGTTGCTGCCTTTTTTTACTATTAGTATTGATTTGAACATTTTGACATTTGTTTTGAAGATGCGCTTAATTTGTATGATTGCTCATCCCCATTTGGTCTATGTTGAAGAGAATTATAATATTTTTTTTTTCATATATAATCTCACTAAAGGGGTTAATCTTAGGGGGAAAATACTGAACTTTAAACCAGTTAATTCGAGCTTTTATAGAATAAAATAAATACTTTATAGATTTATGAAAATTGAACCATTTGACTACAATGATTCTAAAAGTAAACATGAGAGATAGTATTAACAAAATTGAATCCCTTTGGTCATTAAACATATTTGAAAATCTCAGTACCTAATTTGACTTTTACATTTCTATATGAGCTAACGGCGTTTGCATTTTGCTATTCTCAGAGGAAGTAAAACCGGATGCAGCAGATCCGAGCTCGCACGAGTCAAACGACGTGAATGACCCTTTCCCCAGATTGTTTTGCAGTCAAAGTCTTCTTCCATTGCATACCTCACCACACTCCTGTCCTCCCTCCTCCTCCTTAAAACTCACCCAACTTTCTCATCTGACCCACCGATGAACTAATACCCAAAATCCACCACTCACCCAAAAATGGCGCTCCAAACCCACATCCGATTTTCACTCCTTCTCTTGATCACCTCTCTCCTTTCCGCCGCGGTTTCCGCCGCCACCACAATCTCACCAGGCTCCTCTCTCTCCGCCGCTACCCTAAGCACCACCTGGCTCTCGCCAAGCGACACCTTCTCCCTCGGCTTCATCCCCTCCGACCCCCCCACTTCACCCCCTTCTTACATCGCCGCCATCTCCTACTCCGGTGGCGTCCCCGTCTGGTCCGCCGGTGCAGGCAAAGCAGTGGACTCCGGTGGAACCCTCCAGTTCCTCCAATCCGGTACCCTCCGCCTCGTCAACGGCTCCGGCGCCACTCTCTGGGACTCCAACACCGCCAGCCGCGGCGTCTCGTCGGCAGAGATTGACGATTCGGGCAACTTGGTCCTCCGAAACGGTACCGTTACCGTCTGGTCCAGCTTCGACAACCCCACCGATTCGATCGTCCCCGGGCAGAACTTCACTGTGAGTAAGGTTTTGCGATCTGGGTTGTACTCGTTTAAGCTTGTTAAAAAAGGGAATCTTACACTTTTGTGGAATGATAGTATTGTGTATTGGAATCAGGGATTGAATTCTTCTGTTAATACGAATTTGAGTTCGCCTACTCTAGGATTGCAGCCAATTGGTATTCTGTCAATTACTGATCCAAAATTGTCCACTGCTGCTATTGTTGCTTATAGTAACGATTACGCCGAAGCCGGTGATATTTTGCGGTTTCTGAAGTTAGGGAGTGATGGGAATTTGAGGATTTATAGCTCTACTAGAGGTAGTGGGGCTATAACTGAGAGATGGGCAGCTGTTACTAATCAGTGTGAGGTTTTCGGGTATTGTGGGGACATGGGAGTTTGTAGTTATAACGATTCTAATCCGGTATGCGGATGTATGTCTCTTAATTTTGAGCTTGTTGATCCCAAGGATAGCAGGAAAGGGTGTAAGAGGAAGATAGAGACTGAGGATTGTCCTCAGAGTCTGACTATGTTGGACTTGGTACATACTCAGTTCTTGACGTACCCTCCGGAGACGGAGACGCAGATTTTCTTTGTGGGGATATCGGCCTGCAGGTCGAATTGTCTTGTAAATAGTGCTTGTGATGCTTCTACGTCTTTGTCTGATGGCACAGGGCTATGTTACTACAAGACACCAGGTTTTCTTAGTGGTTATCACAGTCCAGCTATGTCCAGTAGTTCATATATCAAGGTATGTGGACCAGTGGTCCCAAATCCGTCATCTTCAATGGGGACTGGTGACAAGAAAAAGGATTGGAAGTTGCGTGCTTGGATAGTGGTTGTTGTGGTTATTGCCACCCTCTTTACTTTGATGGCATTGGAAGGTGGTTTGTGGTGGTGGTTTTGCAGAAACAGTCCCGCCTTTGGTGGATTGTCTGCTCAATATGCGCTTCTTGAGTATGCTTCTGGTGCACCGGTTCAGTTCTCGTATAAGGAGCTCCAGCGCTCAACTAAGGGATTCAAGGAGAAGCTTGGGGCAGGAGGATTTGGAGCTGTTTATAAAGGCATTCTTGCTAATCGAACTGTTGTTGCAGTTAAGCAACTTGAGGGGATTGAGCAAGGGGAGAAACAGTTCAGGATGGAGGTTGCAACAATTAGTAGCACCCACCATTTGAATCTGGTGAGGCTGATTGGTTTTTGCTCGGAGGGGCGCCATAGGCTTCTGGTATACGAGTTCATGAAAAATGGGTCCCTCGATAGCTTCCTTTTCGCAACACAAGAGCAATCAGGAAAGTTGTTAAATTGGGAGTCTCGGTTCAACGTTGCCCTTGGCACTGCAAGGGGGATCACATACCTTCATGAGGAGTGCCGAGACTGCATTGTGCATTGTGATATAAAACCCGAGAACATTCTGTTAGATGAGAATTACAATGCCAAAGTGTCAGATTTTGGCCTCGCAAAGCTCGTTAGTGCAAAGGACCACAGGTATCGAACCTTGACGAGTGTTAGAGGTACTAGAGGGTACTTGGCACCAGAATGGCTAGCAAATCTTCCAATAACTTCCAAATCTGATGTTTACAGTTATGGTATGGTTTTGCTAGAGATTGTAAGTGGGAGAAGGAATTTTGAAGTTTCTGAGGAGACAAATAGGAAAAAGTTCTCCTTATGGGCTTTTGAGGAATTTGAGAAGGGTAACATCAAGGGAATTGTCGATAAAAGGTTAGTCGACCAAGATGTTGATATGGATCAAGTGAAGAGAGCGATTCAGGTAACCTTCTGGTGCATACAGGAACAACCATCTCACAGGCCGATGATGGGAAAGATTTTGCAGATGCTGGAAGGAATTACAGATATTGAAACCCCGCCAGGCCCAAGGGCTGCCATCGAAGGGTCTGCCGGTGGAACCATCATGAATGTGAGCAGTGATATCAGCACTCTATCCGCTAGTGCAGCCTCAGCCCCAGCTCCCTCCTCATCTTCATCATTGCAAGTTTCAGGAGTATTGCCGCTAACATCAGGGAGGAATACGGAGAAGGCAACTGCATCCCTTATACAGTCAGACGCAAATTGAATTTCATTTCCACACCTGTTTCCTTCTTGTATTCTACCTCTACTTATCCAATTCAATACAGTGAAACTAGGAAGTCGTAGTGTTAGTTTCATATTAAGACAATATTTTCGATTTGTTTTCGCGTAAAATTGTTTATAATTGTATAATATCAGATCAAGTTCATTGAAGAAACATGTAAGTTATGCACCCAGTGAGAGAACTGGTATTATCAAAACTTCCAAATGTTTTGAACCCATAATTGGCCTATCGAACATTGAATATCAAGCTATACTTCTGGAGAAGAATTGCTTGTCTGCCATGAATTTCCTCAGTAAGCCAGGACAACTTCATGGCAATCATGATATTGCTTTTAATTTTTCTTTTCCTAACAAGCAGTTTGGAACCTCGGGCTTTTAATCTCCTTCTGCAGTAAGCTATTATATTGCATTTACACAGCTAGTATAAAGACAATTTTTCTTGTCAAATACACCATTTAGTTTCTTTTAAGCTGTACACTCTGGAGCTGGCATTTTGCAGGGCATCAAGATCAAGTGGATATAAATGGGATGGCATTGATGGTTGCACCTGTATTGTTATGTAAGGTATCATGTCTTGTTTTTCTTCTTACCTCATGTGCTTTTCCAGAAGCTATTTGATGATCCAAAGGATGATAACTTGCTATTTGTGTTTTGATTGTAATTCTACAGAGTAAATGACCTAAGGGTACAAACTTAAACTCAACATCCATTTTTTGTGGTTACATTGTGAGCAGGTATTGGTGTTCTGTGTTTTTGCTTCTTGTTTACATGTTAATATTTACCAACTGCATCCGAGTGTGCATATTTTGAAATGTTAGCGGCTCATTACTCGAGGATTTTCTTTCGTAAAAGAACCCCTTATGCTTCACCATGTGTTTCATCATGTAACTGCTAGCTATGAAGGAACCCGTAGTGAATTATTCTTTTGAACTTGTTGAAATATAGAAGGGTCTCTTTAATAATCACCAGCATTTGGTTTCGCTAATCTCTAGTTCTAAATGGAGCCAATTTCTGGGGCTAATTAGTTTTGTGGTATATGGTATAGAAAGAAATTATTGATTTCAGAATTCAGTTGACTCTTACCAAGAAGATTTAAAGGTCATAGTCAAGCTGGTCTTCATGCCTTTATGCTCTAACATGTGCAGAGATTTTGTGTTTTATTTGTTAGATAAATGTACAGAAGGTTCCGCTTTGATTAATGGATTATTTTCTTTGCTAATGTGAATCTGTGATACGCTTAGATAAGCAGTTAGGTATTTATTTTTTCATACGAATGAGATGTAATGTGAATTAAAATTTTCTTTCTACAAGGGCCAATATTTCTGGATTCATCATTCATATTTAATTCCTTATCTCCTAATTAATCTTTTAGTTATGTGAGCTCTTATTTCTGGTTTCTGGAGCGAATAAACCTTTAATTTCCTTTGCAATTGTGTGTTTCAATAATGTGTATATAATTGGCTCTTCTAGGTTGTACCCAATCAAGCTTGGTACTTGGTTGTTATGCATTCGCATGTCGTTCATGAAGGTTTCGTCATGTGCATATTTCTTCCTTTCATAATATTTTTATCTATGTTTGTTATTGCCCAAGTACTACGTCTTTGTTGATTTTTAACTTTTTCAAAGGATTAATGTGAAATGATCTGTGGCTGATTACTTGGTGCCTTTCTTTTGTAAAAGGAGCTCGTCTTTAACCATGTGAGACATCATGTAAGTTTGTAACTGCTTTGCTAGGAGGGAAGCATGCAAGCGGTTTAGGAAAAACTGTGTGAAAAGAAAGGTTCCTTTAGTGAATCATTCTTTTGTATTGCAAAGCGGTGCTATGTATACATTATATAAACAGTGTACATCAGTCATTCTATACTGTATAAGCATGATCGTCTTCTCCCTCTCTTGATATTTTGCAGCATACGATTCATGGCATAGAAAGTTATTTTTTATTTTGGAAGTTTGATTCCTCATACAAAGTGATTTATAGGTCATAGCCGAGATAGCCTCCATGCCTATTCACACATACAAAAGTTTCTGATTAAGTTGTTAAAGTTCTGATGTACAAAATGCCTTTCATTGATTGATTGATTATTTTTCTCCTATGTTGAAAAGCGAGGAAAAAAATCTCTGTAATTGTGCAAATACTAGCATTTCATCGTTGTTGATAGCTATCAAGTGTTGACAGTGACTTGTTTGTGAGTATGGTATGCCTTTTTTAAAAGAATATGCTTCTACAAAATTGCTTATGTTTGTAAAAGGATTTCATTCACTCTATGATTATTGATGGATGTCGATGTCGTTAAAGTCATCGTATAAGGTTTGCATGTTTGTCTTGGTACGCTACCGATGTTGTTGGTGCCTGTACAGAGAATGTGATATTTCATTGAAGGCACTGAAGTAGACAACATGGCTTTCACAACATTCTTTTTCGCATTATTATTGCATTTTGTGTGTCTTCAAGAGTCGAGGCTAAAGTTTGGTCTTTCAGTGACATGATCCAAATGGTGACTTTAAACTATGGTCTCACTCATTATTCTGATTCTGCAGCTCAAATGCTACTCCTGGATCCTGTTACAGGTGCCCTGCATTCTGAAGTTACCACGGAGTTCTCTGCTTCTGCTGCTCCTGCAGATGCAACCTTTTCAATGCCCGTGGATGTTAGAGAAATTCTACCATTGTTTTTGGTCGAATAAAAGGTCTCGTTCTTGTTCTATATAATCTTGCAAGAATGTATCAGGCGGAACAGAAAGCAAATTTGTGGATCTGTCTCCAACACATACAAGTAATTTTTCATCCCGACGACGTTCATTTTGGCTCATGTTTGTACTAGTTTTTGTTGGCTTTCACTTGTGCTAATTGCTCCACCAGGACCACCACAACTTTCGAATAATTTCCTTTCAAAAGGAGATCGTACCCGCTGCACAATAGACCCATAAATCAAACTTTCTAAATATGGAAAGAAAGAGTCAAAATATAAAATAAGAAAAAACTCAAATAAAAAAGATGCGTTATTTCGAACATGGATATACAAGGACTAATAGAATGAAATCCTCCTGTGCATATATGTCCATAGGCTAATTTATTGATTTGTCCTTCAAAACTGTCATAATTGAATCATTTCACCTCATTTATATTCTTAAATTATAATTTTATGTACCACTCTGGGATGAAAAATTTCATGTACCAAATGTTGAAAACTAAAAAAAAACTGAGATTAACCCAAATTAAAAAGACAATGAAAATTAATTTTTTTTTCTCACCTTGGTGTGGCATGAAGACAAAAACAGCAACGAAAAATGGTCCTTTGCATGGCAAATGAAGAAGATTGATGCACGAGGAGAAACAAATATCCTCTAGCTTTCTCTCTCTTGTAGGGTAGAATAAATTGCTCTCTGTAGTTGATTTAATACCTACTTAAGGTAGACTTAAATAGACTTTGGAAGTGATTTATTTCCCTTTCCTAATGATCTAATTTCCAATTAAAGTGGGAATC
The DNA here is from genome assembly GCF_041283825.1 of Pyrus communis. Lineage (NCBI taxonomy): Eukaryota > Viridiplantae > Streptophyta > Magnoliopsida > Rosales > Rosaceae > Pyrus > Pyrus communis. The sequence continues at coordinate 3,711,332 of NC_142574.1, forward strand.
TATATCAAAATAGGAAATAATCTTATGTTTCCTAAAGCAAGAGAAGATCTCTACATATGTTGCCCTTTCCTGCGAGTAGCCCAACAAGTGTGGGGGCATTTGTGAAGCAAAAAAACATCAAGAAAATTATGGAGGTGACACTTGGACTTTTGGGTTAAAAAGACAAAATTACCTTTGAGGCACACTGGAATTCCCACATGGATGCAACGGACAAGAATGGCTCAATCAAGGAAGAGTCAAAAGGTGATCAAAATGATATTTATTTACATCTCTCTCATCATTCCTCATTAAATCCTTATTCAAAAGGTAACTCCCAAATTTCCTATTTATTATGTGAAATAATATCTTACAATTATTCATCCAATTACACCATATATGGATGTCCACTATTCTCCAAATAGGGTCGGCCACTCCCCTATAAATAGCATTATTATCCCAATAACAAGTTAAGTCATTTGCTACCCACAAACTTCTAAACACATTCTTTTCAAAATTCTAACTTTGGCATTAGAGATTCTTTAGCCAAAGGCACCCCCATTCATCGTGAGCGTGTGAGGCTTTTGGCCTTAATCTTAGGTGTTATTATTTTGCAGGTGCATTTTCGTCAAAGAAGAAGATAGCGGAAATTTACATCCACATTCGTGACATGCTAAAATGAAAACTCCCACTTGTGCATCATTACATATTTGAAATAACCAGAAGATAGTCCATTGCATGATCATTTCATTGCTATCATATCAAAAATATTGTTCCATTGCCTGAGAAACCCTACAATTTTTTGTCGAATACAACTTAATAAAAGGGAAGTAAGGTATTAAAATGATCAAAATAACTCTAAACACAAGTCTTGCATATGACTTATATTGAATGGAAAACTTAACGGAGTTAGGGGAAGATGACAAATTAATTATTTCAAAAAATTGGTATGACAAATTGTTTCAAATTTTAATTTATATGACAAATTTAAAAATACGTACAAATTCATATGATATTTCAAAAATTTTCCCATAATAAAATCTTAAAATTATGAATTAGAACAACCATATATATAGTAACCCAAAATCTAATTATAAATAAAAACTTAACCACTCATTTCTAACACGTGCAAGAGCATGAACGTGAAATTTGTGGTCGAGTTTTTTAACGTTTTTTTAAATTGTGAGTAAGTTAAATTTAGTCCAATTCATTTTGAAATTTTAAGATCCGTCCCATAAGCAAGAAGATGTCAAAGACGAGTCACATTTTTATTAAAAAAAATAAAAATAGAGCATTATTATGACTTACTCAAACCCTAATGAGACGCAGCTAGAATACATTAACATTGACATGTTCTAATTCATTGTACAATTGAAGAAAAAAAAAACTTGACTCTAAGGAGGAAAGGAAGACAGGATTTGCTAAACTCAACTGGACTAAGAAAGAGTCATTTAGTACTACGGTCTAGTGGTATTTATTTTCACTTGTAAGTGAGAGGTTTTAGACTTTGAGACTAGAATCAAACCTGAGACCTTTCATTTACAAGTGAAAATGAATAGCATCAGACCGTAGTACTAAGTCACAATATAGATAATATTATTTGTTCACAAAAAAATAAAAATTGGACCAAGAAAGACGTGTAATTTTGTGAAGAAATAAAAGAGAACACTTAAATAAACACTGAAATTGTAAGAGACTCATTGTTTCCAATAAATTGTAAGAGACTTATTAAACACTTAAATAAACATACATTATATGTTTGCTCCCCATGTTTTCATTATGTTCCAATACTTCATAATATGTATGTCATTCTATTTTTTTAGTTTATAATGAAATTATATATATTTTAAGTATAAACAGACACTTATTTACACGAAATACAATAGATTTACTTAAATCCGCCTAGGCACTAGGCCCTAGCCTACCACCCGACTAGCGCCTAGCGTCTTTTAGAACCTTAACATTCAAATCTTCTTTGAGATAGTGTAGTAGTGATTTTTTTTTTTTTCTTTTGCTAAAAATGTTCAAGCATGTTTGCTGTTTATTTCTTAGGATGGTTTGTGGTGCAATTTCATTCAAGCATGATTCCAGAATCGAGAATCTGCATGGACACTGCAATAGCAAAATCAACTAGCCCTTTCATGATTTCTTATTTAAGAAAAGCCGGCAAAGCAGTTACTTCTGAGTTTAATATCAAATTCACATTTAAAGCTTAATTCCCCTAAATTGACAAAAACCTTGAAGCAGTATAACCATGAACACTGTTTGTGTGCTGAAGACAAAGGGTTTAAATTTATTTTTAGGAAATGATGAACACTTGAGGTAGACTTTGTGTGGAGCGTATGAAATGTGCGGGTGTGAGGGTAGTTTCGATTAGTACGTTGGGTATATTAAAATAATTTCTAATTTAAAAAGTATATATATGATATTTTAAGTATATGGGATGTTTTCGTCAATATATAAAATGTTAATAAAATAATCCTAAATTAAAAAGTAAAGTGTGAGATAACGAGAGAGAGGAGAGAATTCTTCTTCGAAATAAAAAAATTGAAGTCCGGGAAAACAGAGATCCGACAGCATCAGTCAGAAGTTGTCAGGTCCAGCAGCGTGCATCAGTCTGTCGAGAGCCGTGATCTTCCCGAATACCCCGATTCCCTCACCCTGGCCTTTTCAACCAAGCTTTAACGCGTCAACTGATGTCCAAGTTGAAGGCTGGACTCTTTTTTCTCTAACCCCAACCCACGTCTTCAATTTTTGGGAAACTACTTTCCCTAAATAAAAAAATTATTGACGGCTGGAAACCACACCAACTAAAAGTTATATTACGTTTAGATAAGAGAAATAAACATGGAATTTTTGTAAGTATCAGAATTTATAAATTGACAAGCATCAATTCTTTTGTTTAGATTCATAAACATAGAAATTTAGAATTTCCGTGTGGAAAAAAAATTTGGAATTTGGGATCTCCAAATCCCAAGTTCAAATTTCATGTAAATATGTGTCATTTTTCAATTTCTATGATTAAGAGTTTAAACATAACAAATTCCGTATTCAATTCTATTATTCTTTTAGGTTAACCAAATAAGAAAATTTACAAATTCTAGAAGATAAAATCTCGTCATTTCAATTTTCGTCATTTTTAAATTCCTTAGTAATCTTAAACTTCTTCATCCAAACATAGTAAGGAATTTAATAATGATTTGGTATGCTGCATTTTAAAATTCACAAAATAGTACGAGTGATTTTTGGTACTGTTGAGGTTAATTTTAGCATTAAAAAATGATATGTTTAATTTTAAATATAAAATTTAAATTTGATAGTTTACAAGGCACTTTGATATCCTTTAAGATTTTCTCTATATCAAATTTAATTAGGCTTATTATATTAATACCTTACATATTAAGAATAACTAAATAGAGAATGAACAATAAGGGAAAGAACGGAAAAAGTCAAAATCTTATTAAATGATTTGGGGTGCAGGAAGACAACAATGTTTTTTTTTTTTTTTTTTTTTTAACTTTTTAGGGCTTAAATAGTCATTTTATACAAGTCATTTAACATTAAATATTGAGTGGGGGTGTATTCAACAATTTGTGGGGTTCTAATAAAAAAACCATTTAATTATTATAATAAGCATTTTAAACAAAAATAATAATAAAAACGGAAAATTCTATTCTAATCCTTGTCTAAGATTACTTTTTGAATAAAATCTTATCTAAGATTAAAAACTAATTCTAATCCTTGGCATTTAATTGTAATTTTTTTATATTAAATAGGTTGTAATAATTATTGAGTTTTTTGTTTGTAGGTTATATATTGATTCCCATAAATAATAAAAATTTTAATTATCATTGATAGTTATTATTAAGTTCCCATAATAAGAAAAGTCATATTTCATGATATATTTTTTATTGTGGTCGAATTTCTCCATATAAATGTATATGCATATTACGTACATATGTATGTTTAGATACTATAGTTACGTACTGATACATTTGTACCGACATATTTGTACGCCGATACATTTGAACCGAAAGTTATGCACCGATATATTCTTTCTGAAACTTACAAACTGATACTTCTGTACGTATGAGTAATATAAGGTACCTAAAGTTATGTGTCGATACTTCCGTACCGATGAATAAAATAAGGTATCAAATGTTATGTATAAATTGATTTTGTTTTGTTGTTGAATTTGTTTGATAATGAGAATTTGAATTTTGAATAAATTTTTATCTATTAATATGATTAGAGCACAAAATAAAAATATATAATTATGGATGGGTAAAGAATTTCGAATGGTAAGTTTATAAATAATAAATGTGTTATAATTACTTAAATATGGTAAGTTTTAAAAATAGGGATTTATATTAGATTTTGAAAATCATTCATGTCAAAATCTAAAAACAATTTTATCGAAACCGTACAATCTAAAAGCCCCTAATAAAAATGATGAATTATATTTAATAATTAATTGAAAAAATTTGAAGCTGTCAATTTGGCAGAGGGTACCCATGTCATGTCACATAAAGTTTAACTTTTAAGTTGAAAAACATTGTTGTTGCCTTTATTTTACTAGTAGTATTGACTTGAACATTCTGACACTCTTTTGAAAATGCTTTTAGATATCAATTTTCTCAAACGACCAATCTTCCTTAATTTGTATGATTGGTCATCCCCATACAATCTATGTTGAAGAGAGTTATAATATTTTTTTAATATTTAATCTCACTAAAGGGGTTAATCTTGGGGGGTAAATAATGAACTCCAAACCAGTTAATTCAAGCTTTTATAGAATAAAATCAATGCTTTATTGATTTATGAAAATTAAACCATTTGACTACAATGATACTAAAAGTAAACATGAGAGATAATTTAACAAAATTGAATCTTTTTTGTCATTAAAAATATTTGAAAAATCTCAATTACCTAATTTGACTTTTACATTTCTATATGAGTTGACGGCGTTTGCATTTTGCTATTCTCAGAGAAAGTAAAACCGGATGCGGTAGATCCGAGCTCGCATGAGTCAAACGCCGTGAACGACCCTGTCCCCAGATTTTTTGGCAGTCAAAGTCTTCTTCCATTGCAGACCTCACCTCACTCCTGTCCTCCCTCCTCCTTCTTAAACTCACCCAACTTTCTCCTCTGCCCACCCACCCACCTACCGATGAAGTGATACCCAAAATCCAACACTCACTCAAAAATGGCGCTCCAAACCCACATCCGATTTTCACTCCTTCTCTTGATCGCCTCTCTCCTCTCCGCCGCCGTTTTCGCCGCCACCACAATCTCACCAGGCTCCTCTCTCTCCGCCGCAAACCTAAGTACCACCTGGTCCTCGCCCTCGCCATTCGGCCCCTTCAGCCGCGGCCGCTTCACCCTCGGCTTCATCCCCTCCGACCCCCCCACTTCACCCCCTTCTTACATCGCCGCCATCTCCTACTTCGGTGGCGTCCCCGTCTGGTCCGCCGGTGCAGGCAAAGCAGTTGACTCCGGGGGAACCCTCCAGTTCCTCCAATCCGGCACCCTCCGCCTCGTCAACGGCTCCGGCGCCACTCTCTGGGACTCCAACACCGCCAGCCGCGGCGTCTCGTCGGCAGAGATTGACGATTCGGGCAACTTGGTCCTCCGAAACGGCACCGTTACCGTCTGGTCCAGCTTCGACAACCCCACCGATTCGATCGTCCCCGGGCAGAACTTCACTGTGGGTAAGGTTTTGCGATCTGGGTTGTACTCGTTTAAGCTTGTAAAAAATGGGAATCTTACACTCTTGTGGAATGATAGTATTGTGTATTGGAATCGGGGATTGAATACTCCTGTTAATACGAATTTGAGTTCGCCTACTCTAGGATTGCAGTCAATTGGTATTCTGTCAATTACTGATCCAAAATTGTCCACTGCTGCTATTGTTGCTTATAGTAACGATTATGCCGAATACAGATATGGTTTTTTGTTTCTGAAGTTAGAGAGTGATGGGAATTTGAGGATTTATAACTCTACTAGTGATAGTGGGGCTATAACTGAGAGATGGGCAGCTGTTACTGATCAGTGTGAGGTTTTCGGGTATTGTGGGGACATGGGAGTTTGTAGTTATAACGATTCTAATCCGGTATGCGGATGTATGTCTCTTAATTTTGAGCTTGTTGATCCCAAGGATAGCAGGAAAGGGTGTAAGAGGAAGATGAAGATTGAGGATTGTCCTCAGAGTTTGACTATGTTGGACATGGTACATACTCGGTTCTTGACGTACCCTCCTGAGACGGAGTCAGAGATTTTCTCTGTGGGGATATCGGCCTGCAGGTCGAATTGTCTTGTAAATAGTGCTTGTGATGCTTCTACGTCTTTGTCTGATGGCACAGGGCTATGTTACTACAAGACACCAGGTTTTCTTAGTGGTTATCACAGTCCAGCTATGTCCAGTAGTTCATATATCAAGGTATGTGGACTATTGATCCCAAATCCGTCATCTTCAATGGGGACTGGTGACAAGAAAAAGAATTGGAAGTTGCGTGTTTGGATTGTGGTTGTTGTGGTTATTGCCACCCTCTTTGCTTTCATGGCATTGGAAGGTGGTTTGTGGTGGTGGTTTTGCAGAAAAAGTCTCGCCGTTGGTGGATTGTCTGCTCAATATGCGCTTCTTGAGTATGCGTCTGGTGCACCGGTTCAGTTCTCGTATAAGGAGCTCCAGCGCTCAACTAAGGGATTCAAGGAGAAGCTTGGGGCAGGAGGGTGTGGAGCTGTTTATAAAGGCATTCTTGCTAATCAAACTGTTGTTGCAGTTAAGCAACTTGAGGGGATCGAGCAAGGGGAGAAACAGTTCCGGATGGAGGTTGCAACGATTAGTAGCACCCACCATTTGAATCTGGTGAAGCTGATTGGTTTTTGCTCGGAGGGGCGCCATAGGCTTCTGGTATATGAGTTCATGAAAAATGGGTCCCTTGATAGTTTCCTTTTTGCAACAGAAGAGCAATCAGGAAAGGTGTTAAATTGGGAGTCTCGGTTCAACGTTGCCTTTGGTACTGCAAGGGGGATCACATACCTTCATGAGGAGTGCCGAGATTGCATTGTGCATTGTGATATAAAACCAGAGAACATTCTGTTAGATGAGAATTACAATGCCAAAGTGTCAGATTTTGGCCTCGCAAAGCTCGTTAGTGCAAGGGACCACAGGTATCGAACCTTGACGAGTGTTAGAGGTACTAGAGGATACTTGGCACCAGAATGGCTAGCAAATCTTCCAATAACTTCCAAATCTGATGTTTACAGTTATGGTATGGTTTTGCTAGAGATAGTGAGTGGGAGAAGGAATTTTGAAGTTTCTGAGGAGACAAATAGGAAAAAGTTCTCCTTATGGGCTTTTGAGGAATTTGAAAAGGGTAACATCAAGGGAATTGTCGATAGAAGGTTAGTCGACCAAGATGTTGATATGGATCAAGTGAATAGAGCGATTCAGGTAAGCTTCTGGTGCATACAGGAACAACCATCTCACAGGCCGATGATGGGAAAGGTTTTGCAGATGCTGGACGGAATTACAGATATTGAAACCCCCCCAGGCCCAAAGGCTGCCATCGAAGGGTCTGCCGGTGGAACCAGCATGAATGTGAGCAGTAATATCAGCACTCTATCTTCTACTGCAGCCTCAGCCCCAGCTCCCTCCTCATTTTCATCATTGCAAGTTTCAGGAGTATCGCCGCTAACATCAGGGAGAAATACGGAGAAGGCAACTGCGTCCCTTATACAGTCAGACCCAAATTGAATTTCATTTCCACACCTGTTTCCTTCTTGTATTCTACTTCTATTTATCCAATTCAATACAAACTTAAACTCAACATCCATTCTTTGTAGTTACAGTGTGAGCATGTATTTGTGTTCTGTGTTTTTGTTTCTTGTTTACGTGTTAATATTTACCAACTGCATCCAAGTGTGCATATTTTGAATTGTTAGCGTCTCATTACTTGAGGATTTTCTTTCGTAAAAGAACCCCTTATGCTTCACCATGTGTTTCATCATGTAACTACTAGCTATGAAGGAACCCGTAGTGCATTATTCTTTTAAACTTGTTGAAATATAGAAGGGTTTCTTTAATAATCACAAGCATTTGGTTTCTCTAATCTCTAGTTCTAAGTGGAGCCAATTTCTGGGGCTAATTAGTTTTGTGGTATATGGTATAGAAAGAAATTATTGATTTCAGAATTCAGTTGACTCTTACCAAGAAGATGTAAAGGTCATAGTCAAGCTAGTCTTCATGCCTTATATGCTCTAACATGTGCAGAGATTTTGTGTTTTATTTGTTGGATAAATGTAAAGAAGGTTCTGCTTTGATTAATGGATTATTTTCTTTGCTAATGTGAATCTGTGATACGTTTAGATAAGCAGTTAGGTATTTATTTTTTCATACGAATGAGATGTAATGTGAATTAAAATTTTCTTTTTACAAGGGCCAGTATTTATGGATTCATCATTCATATTGAATTCCTCATCTCCTAATTAACCTTTTAGTTATGTGAGCTCTTATTTCTGGTTTCTGGAGCAAATAAACCTTTAATTTCCTTTGCAATTGTTTGTTTCAATAATGTGTATATAATTGGCACTTCTAGGTTGTACCCAATCAAGCTTGGTACCTGGTAGTTATGCATTCGCATGTCGTTCATGAAGGTTTCATCGTGTGCATATTTCTTCATTTCATAATATTTTTATCCAAAGTTACAATCACTTATGTAAGCGTTTTGCTTCTTATATGGATGTTTGAATCTGCATATCTGTTTGCAGGTTGGGAATGAGCTTGGTTGGGGGAAGCCATACAAGGCGAGGTTAGCAGCGATGGTGGCATTGGGATGTGCATTTGTGATCGGCATCATCAACGTGATAGTGATTTTAAGAGGGAGATGGGCAGGCCTCTTCACCAAGGACGAGCTCGTCAAAGCCTTGGTTGCATCAGTCATGCCAATCATGGGGCTTCGTGAGTTAGGCAACTGCCCCCAAACCACTGACTGTGGCATCCTACGTGGCACGGCACGCCCGGTTGTGGGTGCCCGCATTAATTTGGGGTCGTTCTACTTCGTGGGCACCCCTGTGGCGGTCGGGCTTGCCTTCTGGCTCAAGGTAGGGTTAGGCGGGCTCTGGTTCAGGCTTTTATCTGCTCAGGTGGCGTGTGCTGTGTCCATTCTGTATGTTGTGGTGGCAAGGACTGATTGGGAGGCAGAGTCGTTGAAGGCGAAGATGCTGACCGGGCTAGAAATGGGTGACTGCAAAAACGAAGGACAAGGGCATGAGAAAGGTGAAGAAGAAAGCAAAGGGTTATTGATGATAAAAGGTGGAGATGATTTTATTTAGAGGTTTTGTGTGGGATCTTCGTCGGAGACTCTACTTTTGTTGACCGTGCAGTAGTAGTTTTAACACTTTTTTATTTTATTTTTTATGCTGACTATTTGATTAGTTGGATTTTAAAAAGCTAGAGTTTTGATGGGAATTGCAGTTTGCAATGTCTCACTCGCCCGCCAGGGTCCAGCCAAGTTTAAATATGGCCTACAGTCCTACTTTTAGGATTTTTTTTTGGTCCATAGTAACTGTATTATTTGTGTCTAATTTTCAAAACTCGAGATGTAGAAATTCTTGAGTTTGGTTGCTCGGACAATATCTCTCACGTATGATTACAGACACTAAACAACGGGGCGATCCTAGACAAGATTTACATGGTTGTACATGTTGCCGAATACAACGGGCGAATAGAAAAGCTTCCCCATGGAAGCCCTAGCCAAAAGTAGAGACTTAGGGAACAAATAATAGTTCATCGGGCATTGGAGACGAGTCATTTACACTTTGGTGGGAAATGAGTGGAACCTTCACTCGTTCGTCGCGATAAATATGATGGGAGTACATTTTCGGAGGAGCATATATGATGTGAAAGGAGAGTTTGATTTTTAAAAGCATATGTGGGTGTTCAATTACTATGGTCCAAGATGGATTGAAAATTCCAAATTTTGAATCCCAACATTTCCGATTCTAAAAATTTTCAAAACAAATTGGATGGCAATTGGAAATGGTAAGTGCAAATAGAGGGGAGAGAGAGAGAGTGAAGAGGAAAATTCCCTACTATTATATTTTAAATATGAAGAGTATAATCGTACGTATTATTTATTCTTGTCTAATATGATTTATGTCATACATGTGGATGTAAATTTCCACCTTCTTCTTCTTGGACGAAATTGCACCTGCAAAACAGTTAACACCTCAGGTCAAGGGCAAAAGCCTCACACGCCCATGATGAATTTAGGGGGGGGGGGGAGGGGCTTTGGCCGAAGAACATCTGATGCCAAAGTTAGAATTTGAAGGAAAAGTGTTTAAAGAAATTTGGAGAGTTTACAAGAGAGTTGGAATTAGGTTTTTGGAGAAATGAGGTGGTATTTATAAGGGTGTGGCCGGCCCCTATTTGGAGAAAAGGGGTCCGGCCACTTATGGTGGCTTTTTGGTGTAATTGCAAGATATTATGTCAAAATAATATCTTGCAATCAATTAGAAAATTAATTAATTAATTAATTAGAAAATTAATCAATTAATTTAGGTAATTAATCATATTTTGAATGAATAATTGAAGGTTACCTTGTGGGGAGGATTTGATAAGGATTGATGAAATATGTTTTGAATAAATACCTATTTTGATCATTTTTGACGTTGATTGAGTCGTAATTGTCCGCTGCTTGCGCGTAGGAGTTCTGGTGCATCTCAATGGTAATTTTGTCTTTTTAACCCAAGAATCCACGTGTCGCATCCATATTTTTCTTGATTATTTTTTGCTCCACAAATGCCCTCACACCTGTTGTGTAACAGCCCGTTCCTAAAAATTATGATTTTTATAATTTTAATAAGTGAAGTTACGAAAATGCTCTTCGAGGTAAAGTGTTGGCTTTTGTTGACTGTCGTGTCATGTTACATAAGGTTCATTTTCTTAGCGTATTCTTGTAGTACTTATCGCTATAGACGTGTGGGCGCAAACAGGGCGTGATTTGGAGTTATAACGGAAGAGTTATTAACGCTTAAAGTTAGGGATATTTTGGTAATTTTATTTAACTTGGAAGGCTGTAGATTTCTGGAGCAAAGATCTGTGAGGCCACGTGTGTGGCTGGGATGGAAGGAAAGAAAGAAATCGACGGCTGGGATGAGAAGGAGAGAAAAGAGAAAGGAGGAAATGAGGGAGGAAGGTGACCAATCAGAAACATGAGCAAGGAGGGGAAATAAGAGAAGAAAAAAGGGGGGATGGGGGGAGACACGGGTTAGCCTGTGTAACCCGTCGGGCACCACCCACATCGCTGCCTTCCCGACATTTTTCCTTCGGTTTTCCGGCGATCTAACCTTCATCACCACGTCAAAACTAATCATTATCTTACCCTCTTCCATTTCCAACTAAATTTTATTGGGTTTGAGCTTGAATTTCAGTAGAACGAAACTTATGGGTTCCAAGGGTGCCATGGCGAAATCCGACGATCGTGAAGTTAACCTAGCAAATTACAACCACCACTGGGCTCCCCTCAACCCCAGGAATAAAGCCTAAGCAATTTTGAGGCGTCGGAGTGAATTTGGAGGTTGAATCGAACACACCCAAGTTTAGGGTTCCGTATGGTTCGAGCTAATCGGGGCTTTTCCCGGTCAAATTGGCCTTAGTCACAGGTATGAAAGTTGCTCTACTCATTAAGATCTCCATTCCTATAAAATTTGAGAATTTTTAGAAATAGTTGAATTTTCCGACGAGTCGGGGCGGCCGACAGCCACCGGCAGCAGCACGTGGCCAATGGATCAGCGATGCTATTTTATGTTAAATTGATACATTGATCTTAGATTTGATATCCATATGATGTGATTTGATTATTGTGAATCTAGTTTGATTAAGGTACGTTACTTAGTAAAAATATGAATCGACGATCCGACAGTTGGATTGTCACCAAAATTTAATATGTTATAGTACATAATATTTGAGGATCATAGGAACTTATGGATCGAGAATCTGATGTGCGGATCTTCCTGAATTGGATTTGTAAGTTCGTAAAATAAAATGTTAACCGCCACTTGAATTTGCAATTGGTGGAGATCCAACCGTTGGATCATAATGAAATTTTAGGATGATGTTTTAGAAACATAATGTGGATCTTTGGAAGTTACTGGTTGGAAATCCGAGGAGCAGATCTTCCGGGTTAAGTTACATAGAGTTGTGGACCCTATCGTTGATCTTTGACTGATGGTTGACTTCTGGTCAATGGGTCTTAAATCATTCTAGATCGTCCTCGAGGGATGTGTTTTATGTAAATTACGTGTTCTATCAGTAAGGATTCTGAGATGTGATTTGATATTTGCTTTAGGCGACCGTTGTTCGAGACATCTCAATATTCATGCTAGGGAGTTGTAACGCAGACTTCAGGTGAGTAAGCTTTTGGTTTTCTATATATATGTATGTATACTTTACGTTTTTTCCAGAAATTGTTTTAAATGAAATGTGATTGAAATGCCATGTCATACTTGCGTTATATTTTAGTATATGCATTAGTGTAGTCATGCATAATGTTGCATGATGCTGCGGAGCCCAGGTAAGCTATAGGTGAGTACATTATGATGTTAGTGGTTGTGATGTATATGGTTATACCTAGATGCATTTGGTACTCATTATCCTGCACCTCGATGTTAGTGCTCCGCCCGAGGTCAGGGCCTAACCTTCACGTGATCGTTCACCTCCCGCACTATACATTCACATTGGATCCAAGGTAGGTACCAGCCTGTCGTACAGACCACATTAAGTGGTTCCGACTCGTAGGTGACTTGCGATACTTCGCACAGCCTTCACGTGATTGTAGCACTTGAGCGTATTTATTTACACATAGCCTGTTGTACAGACCACATTATGTGGTTCTGACTTGTGTGCAGGAATTATTTATGAGCTATAGATTTAGCCGTATAGGCCACGTTAGGTGACTCCAACTGATATATCTTTTTATATTGATTTGCATCACCTGGCTTACATATTTATTACTAAGATACTTGACATGGCACTTACTTTGGTTTTCATTGCTCTCAAGCCTGATTTTTATATATGTATGTATTATTATTTTCTGGGAAATTATACGGTTTACGGTGAGGGGTTATTATTTTTGGAAAGAGAAATGGTTCTAAAAAGCTTTGTTTTTGCCCACTCACATTTTCTGTTTTTCGCCCCTCCAGGTTTTAACTACTAAAAGTTCGTATCGACAAGGATTCTTGGCGAATCTCAATATAGGTGGCTACCTCTAAGGGTATGATCCTTACGTACACTACTGTACTTTACTTATGCTCTGATGTCACGTGTGAAATGGGTTCATTCCCACTCACAGTGCACTCTGGTCTTTAGGCACTTTTAAGTTCAAATCTATTCACATTTTCCACATCACTATACTTTATGGCTTTGTCACCTTCCAGGTGTCGACTAACACAGCTTGACTCAGAGTCCTAGTGGACATTTCGGTCGAGGTGTGTCATGTTAGGCAGCTTACAAGAAAGGGTAACAGGTGTACAGATTTTCTTGATTTAGGAAACATAGGATTGTTTCCTATTTTGATGTAGATTCCCTCTTTAATTGGAAATTAGATCCTTTGAGGAAAGGGAAATAAATCACTTCCAAAGTCTATTTAAATCTACCTTAAGTAGATGATTAAATCAACTTCATAGAGCAATTTATTCTACCCTACAAGAGAGAAAGCTAAAGGATATTTGTTCTCCCTCCCCTAGCAATCTTCTACACTTGCATGTGCAAAGGGCCATCTTTCGTTGCTTTCTTTGTCTTCTCTGGGCTGCACTAAGATAAGAAAAAACTAATTTTCTTTGTCTTCTTCTTAGATAGTGCTGTCGCAGAGCAACCATCGAGGTGGTGAGGCACATTGGCTGGCAGGTGCCAAGAGTTAGCTAGTCATGGATTGATGAGGTGTTGTGGCATGGACCATTATTTGGGCTGCTCGGCTTGGCTAAAGCCAAGGAAAGCTATGCAACTGGGGCCGTGGATCGAGGCATTGGGCTGCAGTGCTAGGTGAGTTGCATGGCTCATGTCTTTTAAGCTTTTGTACCTGACGCAGGCCAGGCCGGCGATTGAGAGCAATGAATAGGTCGTGGGCTCATGGGCTGCTAGAATGTTGGGCATGCATGCCTTTTGCCTGCTGGTCTGAGAGAAAAATGAGGGAAAAATCATCATGGGTTGAGCTCATCTACCAAGTATCGTGAATGACGTTGGCTGCTTAGTCTTCTTTACCAAGAGAAAGGTGGGCTGTTCTCGAGAAAGGAATGAAGAGAATCAAGGTGGATGCATTGGCTCGTCCGATCACTGTCGTGGATGAATGAAGGTTGAAAAAAAAGATCTTCCTCAATTGCCCAAGAAAAGCCGATGACTTTATTCCCTGCTCGTGAGGGTCCGCCTGCTGCGGATAAGCTTGTGATTAACTTGACTTTTTCCAAGGGGAAGAAAGATGAGGTTGCTAAATCTGAGCCAGTGACGCTTACAGTGCTAAAGGTGGCTAGTACGATTGTTGATAGGATTGCTAAGCGTAGAAGTTTTGTTATGTCCCCAATGCCGAAATTTATGCCAAAATGTCCATCGGGGGCTAATTTTGTTTCACCTTTAGAGAGACTTTCTACTATAAATAACGATAAGGTGGACTCTGCTACTAAAGTGGTGCCAAAGCCTACTTCCCCCTGCTGCTAAGACTGATTCGCCTGTAGGGAAGAAGGAGATTGCACGCATGGGCAGCTGTGAGAAATCTACTAAGCCTACTTCTTGGGAGGCTGCTGAAATCTGTGCGTTTTTTGAAACCAGATCTGCTTGAAGACATGGTCGTTTGTGCCAAGTTTGTTGATGACATTAGAAAGGTTGTTTGCCCAAGTTCCTTTGCAAAGCATACAGCCGAGTATAAAAAGACTGCTCTACTTGCAGTGATGCAAAAAACGGTTATTCTGGCAGTCGAGTCTATGCTCCTTGACCAAGAGGATACCAAGGCTACCAATGAGGTGGCAAAGGCTGTGGCAGTCGAAGCTTATTCTTCTGCCGAGAAGATCAAGAGGTTGGAATCTGAGCTCGTCACTTTGAAAGGGTATAATATCTTTGCCCCTACTTTTCTGCAGCTTGAGAACGCTCGCCAAAAGATTGTTGACTTGAAGACTAAGCTTGACGCGATCCAAGTTAATTATGAAAGTGAAGAGAAGAAGATCGGATGTCACATACCTCAGATTCAAGATCTTGAGCGTGCCATTTCTGAGCTTTGTTCCGCTGCTTATGCAAAGGATGAAAAGTTGATTGCTGCTTATTAGGACTGGGCACGGGCCGGGCCGAGCCTATTTTTGAAGGAACCGAACCTACCTGTTTTTAAAAGCAATAGGGTGGGTCGATCAGGGTAGAAAGATTTTAAGTTTTGGAACCGGGTTTTACCCGACCCATTATTTACTAGACCCGCCCTGCCCCACCCCACAGGTCAAAAGCTTTTTTTTTAATGTTTTTTTTATATAATTTATAAACTAAGAATAGGCACAATCCAACCCATAATCCGACTTCAACCACCACGTCGGTTTTAGGCATGGAGACCCACAATCTGACCACGACAGGCATCCATTGCTTTGCGGGAGTGGATGCAATTGAGTTTGCTAATCGAATGACAACAATGGTGGAGGCTCTATCGTCACAGCTGTAGCCAAGGCTCCGTCGTCGCAGCAGCCAAGATCTGCACCTCTCTTTACAATCCACGCTCAGACCCATCAAAATGAGCAATCTTTTTTCTCCGGATCCCAAAACACGCTCGGGTTTAATGGGTCTTCCGCCTTGTACGGCCCAAACAAGGCCTCCCCTTGCTTGATGATGTTCGCTTGTAAGTGAGAAAGGGAGGAGGAACGATCCACATGTGGTGATAGTGCTTGCCGAAGTGTGCGTCATTGTGGTGGAGGTCACAGTGGGGTATGGGTGTGGTGTGTCTGTGCTCCGAGAATGAGAGTTGTAGAGATAAGGGGAAAAGAACCGAGGAAAGGAATGAGGAAGGAAAAAAATGAAGTGGCCTAGGAGAAAGTAATGTTTTTAAATTGGGATGTTACAAACGGGTCGGTCCGGGTACTCTTTTTTTATACTTTTGGACCTAGCCCGCCTGTAACATTCCAAAGCCCCGCCCCACCCCAACTCGTTTCCCTTTTTAAAAATTAGGAACTGGCCCGTACCCGCCTCGAACCTTGATTACCCACCCCGACCCACGGTTCCTATACCCGTTTGCCCACCCCTACTACTTATAACTAAGTGATCCACTTCAAGAAGGTCGTTAATAGGCTTAAACCCCAAGTGTTGGAACTTCAAGGTGCGCTGAAGATTAATTAAAGTTTGAAGAAAGAAGTGGATGAGCTGTAGCTTGTCTGTGTTGATCTACTCAAGGAGAATGGGCAGTTGAAAGGTGAGAAGGCTATGCTCGAGGCTCCGCTTGTTCAGAGTCAGGCTGATTTCTACAAGCTGGGTTATGTAGATCATTTATTTGGTAGGTCGTCTGACTTCGAGTTTGCTGGGAGAGACTTCGAAACCTTTTATATTTCTCCGGAAGACTTGCTTGACTTTACTTTTGAGGCCTCTATTGGTGAAGTAGTTGGAAAGGTTGATGTCCAAGCTGGAACAACTGGGGATGAAGCGCCGGATGATGCCATTGTTGGGAGCGTTGTGGTTGCTGAAGGTGTGGTGGTCGAGTAGTCATGGGATATCCAAGCTGCTGAAGGTAGTCTTCAAGGTAGCCTTTATGATTTTTTTTGTTTTCCTTAAACTCTTTCGACTTTTGCTAGTCGTTTACCAATTTTGCTAGAAAATTTAACAAACTTACTTCTTTCGCTTTTCTTCATCTTCGTTTCTTTTGTTTATGCCCAACCTTTGACTTTTAGACCAGCGACATGCGTGCTGCTTTTCTATAAGCAGATAGGCCCGCGTAGCCTATGCAATCGTACACCTGACTTACAGAAGCAAGGTTGTTAACCATAAGGTCGGCAACCGAACACCTTACTTACAAAAGCAGACGAGTCCATGTGACCACTTGATTGTTAACCTTGGTTTTCTTCAATCCTTTAAGCTGTGTGGCTTGCATCACAACATACTAAGGATTTTTGGGTCATGAAATTCGCAAACCTTTTGTATCAAAAGTACGTGGTTGTATGGAATTTCATAAGTAAAGGTTCGAGAGAACTCATTGCTCTTTATGTAACCAATTTCGTAGGTTGCGAAGCAAATATCACAACACTTTAGGAATTAGTGTAGATCTAATTGATCATTCTGCGCTTGGCAGAGGTGAAGCTTATCAACTGCGTAGCATGTCGGCAGTGGATAAAGCTCCGTATATGCACGCTAGCTTGTTTAACCTTTCACAAGAATGTGCGGTTGTATAAGCCTAGCACAACTTTACTTCTCAAAAGGCAAGTTGTAGGCAGTCTTCCGAAAATCGTAGGCTACCTTAGTGCACTCAGTAGCATCTTTAGGGTTCTAGGGCAGCATTCCATGGGTGTACTGCGTAATGTGCCTTCTCCGTCTCTGAGGCCAGGTTCCCCGCGGATTAGGCCAATAGACCTAAAATCTTTCAGTTAGCTGAGCCTTGAAAAAGACCATTGTGGCTATTTCTAAAAATCCCGGCGCAAGCCATCGTGCGCCTAGTTATACCAGGGCAACCTAGCTCATCCCCATCTGGATATTTGAAGTGTAAGTTTATATAGCAAAGTTGGTTATTCGGGGGGCGCAATTCCTGCGACGAGTCCTTAAGAATGGCGTGACCTTCTTTTGAAGTGCAGGAGTGATCAGTTGTTGTAAGCATGCAGCTAAGCCAAGTTGTAGATTACTTCTGAATTTCTCATTGAAAAACAAGTGAAACTAACGAGAACTTAGTTGTATGGTAGGAGTTGCATAACAACTAGATAGTCCTCAGCTCACGAGTTAGTGCCCGTCGAGCTGTTTAAGTCTTCGAGCTTTGATATGGCGAGAGGTCACAAATGGTACTTCCTCATATTGTAGGCGTTCCACTGCTTTTCGGTTTATTTGTCGTTCATGATGGCGAGGGTGTAACTACCATTGCCGTCTACTTTGTTGATCTTGTACGGACTTTTCCATATGGGATCCATCTTTTTGGAGCTTTCTCTACGGGTAGTGATAAGGGTTTTTCTTATGACTAAATCTCCGGGTTGGAACTGTTGGATCTTGACCTTTTTGTTGTAGTTGGAAAGGAACTGCTGCTGGTAGGCTGCGATACGAGTGATAGTCTGCTCACATTTTTCCTCTGCCAGATCTAAGCTTATGGCCATCTCCTTACTGTTCTGCTCAATGCTTGGCAGTAGAGTGCTGATACTCGGCACGATGACATTTGGGAGGAATGATTACTTTTGAACCAAATACCAAAGAGAAAGGAGTTTCATCGGTGGCACGTCGTTTGGTAGTGCAATATGCCCATAGACATCCAGGGAGTTCGTCTGGTCATTTTCCCTTCTTGTTGGAGAGAGATTTCTTGAGGTGATCAAGAATCGTCTTGTTGGATGCTTCGGGCTGCCCATTGCCTTGAGGATATTTCGACGTGGGCATATGCTGCTTGATGCCATACTTTTGAAAGAACTTCGCCAAATCTTTGCCTATGAATTACGGGCCGTTGTCGGGCATGATGGATTGGGAATGCCAAATCGGCAAATAATGTTCCTCCATATGAAGCGTTCTATGTCCGCCTAAGTTGTGGTTGTCATGGGCTCTGCTTTTACTCATTTGGTGAAGTAATCGGTTGCTACGATCATTCTGCCTCTGGCCTCAATAGCAGACGACATTGGCCCTACCAAGTTGATTGCCCACTACATGAATAGCCAATGACTTATCTGTAGATGTAACTCACTGGCAGACAGTGCTGGTACCGACTTGTAACGTTAGTAGCGGTTGTACTTTTACACTAACTCCTTAGCATCTTGATGCATGGTAGGTCAGTAGTAGCTTGCGTTAAGTATCGGCCTCTGAAGTGATTTCCACAAACGTCTTCATGGATTAGGCTTAGAACATTTAGGTCGTTGGGGGGCGCTAAGCAGCGGAGATGTGGTTCAGTGTAGAATCTTTTGGCGAGTATGTTGTTCCACACATAGTAGTGTACTGCCTTTATTTGGAGCTTTCTAGACTCCAACCTTTCTGTGGGGAATATGTCATTGATTAGGTAGTCTATAATTGGTCTTTGCCAGTTTGGAGTTGTACTAACCTGTGACACTTCAGCTGTTGACTCCACCTCTATGCTTGGCATGTCTAGACACTCCACCCGGATAGAGCGTTTGCGTTGGTGGTCGAGGACGGAGCCTAGGCCCACTAGTGCGTCTGTGTATGCGTTGTCTGCCCGCTGAACTTAAGTAAGGTTATAAGTCTGAAATGCCTCAAGTTGCTTGTGTACTTTCTCTAAGTATTGCACCATCTTTGGATGTTTTTCCATGTACTTCCCAGTAATCTGGCTGGTGATTAGCTGGGAATCGAAATGAATTGTAAGCTTTTTCACCTCCAAGTCTTTTTCTATTCGGAGGCTTGCTAGTAGGGCTTCGTACTCTGCTTCATTGTTGGATGCTTTGAAGCTTAGAGTGATGCCTACTCAAGCATCGAACCGTCTAGGAAGACAAGGGCCACGCCTGCTTCTGAGCCCTTGTAGTTGGATGCGTCGTCGATGTGCAAATGCAAAAAATCTTCATCGGGTGAAACAATCTTAGCTAGGGTGTGCTCGACTGCCTCCAAAACATTATTGGGTCGCTCTGTTGCATTGCCTAGGCGAGGCATGAAGGCCCGGTAAAGTGTCGTGGAGCTGGAGCCATGTTATACGTAGTAGAAGATGCTCAACTGTAGGGTATTGGGCCGATCTATAGCTGAATTATGGAGTAAGGGTCGGCTGGAGCCATGTGATGAGCAGCAGGAGATGGTGCTTAACTGTGGATATGTGTTGCTCCTATGTAGAATCTTATGGGGCGATGAGGACAAAACATGCTTCCGATTGCCCTTTTAGTGTTCGTCTACCCTTGACGTGCCTTTTGGGCTGAATTGTTGTGTTCGTCAAAAACTTTGCACCGCCAATATCTACGTCTTTATCATCGCATGTCTAGATTGGGCGGAATAGTGCATTATAAGGATGACTGCGTGCGTCTGAAGGTATAACTTGAGCTTCCAAGTTGTAACAATTGTCGCCAAAGTTAGCATTTGAATTTCTGGTAGCTGGTTTCCGCATCCAATAGAGCTTTTGAACTGCGGAATATAGGTAATTGGGCCCCCAACTCTTCTCGTATGAGGGTAGAGCTTATTGTTGCTTCAGATGTAGCGCTCGTCCAGTCAGACCTTAAATCTCATTCAAAGTAGTGGGGGACTTCATATTCAAGATCGCTCGGATTTGCCTTGAATGTGCATCGGCGAGCCTCATCCGAAAATGCATGATTTTCTGCAAGAGCGAAAGAGTCTGCCAGAGTTAGATATTCTTTCATGATCAATTCTCTGAACAGCAGGTGGTCTGTTGAGAATCCTTTTTGGAATGTTGCACTAGCTATCGAGTCGTTGCATCTATTATCTTTGGCTTCTCTACTTTGAACTTCTTCATATAGTCGCGAAGTGATTCCTTTGGGTTTTTCTTGATGTTGATCAAATGGTCAGACTTCTTCTTGATCAAGCGATAGGATGAATATTCTTTAGTGAAAACCAAAGAAAGTTCGTCAAAACTTCGGATAGATTGTGGCGACAAGGTGTGGAACTAATCTTGCGCCTCGCCTTGTAGAGTGGTGGTAAATATCTTGCACATGAGAACGTCGTTGTTCCAATAGAAGATCATTGCACTTCAGTAGTGCTTTAGGTGTCTCTCCTAGTCTCTATCCCTTTTGAAAGATGTGAAATGCGGCATGCTGAACTTGTGTGGAGGCTCTGCCTGCTTAATCTCGTATGTGAAAGATTACATGCTTATGTTGGCCATGACTTGCAATTGCTCATTTAAGAGCAAGGTTCTAAAAAACAATAGGCGCTAGTTGGGCGGCGGTCTAGCGCCTAGCGCCTAGGCAGCCTAGGCGGATTTAGGTTAAATTTCTTGTATATCTTGTAAATAAGTGCATATTGATACTTACAAAAAATTATACTTGTATGAAATCCATGGATAAGATAATAAAAGAATGATAAAATGCAAAAAGAGTATCCAACAAGTCCAAAATTTAAAAACACATTAAGCATATATGCCATATAACCATATTGAGGAGTATTGTAGAATGACACATGTACAACAAGTTCATAATTTAAAACAACATAAAATGGAAAATAGGAGGAAAATAAGGGAATTTAGTAATGTAAGCTACTTATCTTTAGCATCCCGAAATTTAAGTTGATACACAACACAACTATTCTATAAAATTAACAAAATTTCAACATATAATTAGAACTTAGACTTTAAACAAATTTCACCAAAAAAAAAAAAAAAAAAAAAACCACCCAACCGCCTAGAGCCGTCCCGATTTTTCTAGTCGTTTTGCATAAAATCGCCTCGGTTCCAAGGCGCCGCTTAGGCAGCCGCCTAGGGTATTTTTTAGAACACTGTTTAAGAGCCTATCTATATCTTCCTGAATTTATCTTTGTTGGGGTAGAGGAGCTCTCGGCTGCTTTAGGTCGTGACCTGCTAGTCTTAGCTGTTCTTCCATGTATTCGGCTCGTCTATGCCGCGGTTGCGATGCATGTGGTATGTTCCTAGAAGGCGAGTGAATTTCTCGTAGACTGCTGGTTGAACTTGAGCTAGTTTGAGTGATTGCTTCTCTCCGTTCGTCGTGTTGCCTACTCCTATGTGAGGTGGAAGATGCTTTTTGCGGGCCTAGCCGTGAATGAACGCTTCGCCTGGAAGGCTACTCATGTTGATTATCGGAGTGTTGCCTCAATCGTGAATGTATGCTCGTCCGTGGGCCTAGTCGAGAGTGCACGCTCATCTGCGCGCTAAGACATGAGTATACGCTATCTCGGGGACCCAGTCGGAAGTCTACACTGCTAAAACGCTCAGTTCGTGGCTAGTCAAGTGGCTGCTTGCCGAGACGCTGGTGGAGGGGTTCTTCGTCTGCCCTTGTCCTACTTCCGGACACCTCGTCTGGGGCACGTTACATATTGGTGCATTGCAAGAATTAATTCACCAAGGTCATCTGTTGTGCGAGGGCGCTCGTTAACTCTATAACTTGTCGAGACAAGTGTTGTTCTCCATTTAGGTTGGAAAAGCTTGGACGAAATGCGCCCCTTGGGTAGTGAAAATGTGGTAAACTCTTCGCGTAAAAATTTAAGTTGGGAAATGTCAAATTCGTGGAGAAATAATGTGGTAGACCATAGATAGTAGGCTCACCGAGGGTCGCTGCCGTGGTTACTACCATGGTGGCTGCCACGGTGGTGCCCCGTAGGTGTGGTGCCACTCCATTTGCCATCGCGTTGAGCCTCACGGATCGTCGTGATCGAAATCCTTGAACGTAGGAAGTTCCGTTCGTCATGGTTTCCAAATTTCTTGTCATTGTACTTTTCTTTTACGTTTATTCAAAAAAAAATTGTATAAAAAATTCTAGGAATGAGAACGTACGAAAAATCTACGAATGAACAAAAAAATTAGAAACCTTGAATGCGAGAGTCTTCTTCGAGCGTGTGAATCAAGACTCTTTTCCTGTGCCACAAACAAGTACCTACAACAGGTTCTTGTTGCACATCTTTATGCCAAAAGAAGCATGGAGTAGGCGTTTAAGTTTTATGTTGTTAAATGTTTTTAAAAATGTTGTTTAAGTTTCATGTTGTTAAATGTTTTTTTTATGTTGTTTAATATTATTTAATGTTATTTCATATTGTTTAATGTTGTTTAATGGCTTAGGAAGTTATAGAAAAATATATATATAAAAGACTTTTGTAAAAAAAAAATAAAAAAAAATAAAAAAAACTGTAAAAAAAAAAAATCAAAAAATAATAGCTAGCTGATGTCAGCTAGCTAGCCGTTGCAATTTGAATTCTGGCCCGGCCCGGGGCCAGTTGGCCTTTTGGCCCTTTTTTGTCCAGTGGGGCCCATGAGCCATTTGGTCTGGCCCTCAATTGGAGACGGTTTTCGGACTATTTTAGGCCTTCTAGACCCTTTGGTTGGAGATAGTCTTATAGGGGTGTGGTCGGCCCCTATTTGGTGAAAAGGGGTCTGGCCACTTATGGTGGTTTTTTGGTGTAATTGCAAGATATTATGTCAAAATAATATCTTACAATCAATTAGGAAATTAATTAGAAAATTAATTAATTAATTAGGATATTAATCAATTAATTTAGGTAATTAATTCTATTTTGAATGAATAATTGAAGGTTACCTTGTTGGGAGGATTTGATGAGGATGGATGAAATAGGTTTTGAATAAATACTTATTTTGATCAATTTTGACCTTGATTGAGTTGTGATTGTCCGTTACTTGCGCGTAGGAGTTCCGTGCACCTCAAGGGTAATTTTGTCTTTTTAACCCAACAATCCACATGTCACTTTCATATTTTTCTTGATTATTTTTTTGCTCCACAATACGCGCATAGCGGTCTACAAATATCGTGAAAATTAAAAAAAAATAAAAAAAAAAATTTGAACGCTGGATACATAAAAAGTTTACAATTTTTTCAAAGTCTTGCAAAACGTAAGAGATTCGAAATTTTTGATAAATTCCTCTAATCCAAAATTCAGAAATTGAAACTAATATTTTTATTTCTAGATGTTAGAACTAATATTTGGTTCCGAAACCTTTTTGGATTGGCATTCGAATGCTTGTTTCTGATCCAATCCTACTGAAAATCACCCCAATCAATTACTTATGGTGTTTTGGGGGAACTTTCTTGGGTGACTTCAGGTAATACATAAATTTAGAAGTAAATGGGATTGTCTACAATATATTAGTACACTCACCATCAAACGTTGAGATATAATTTATGTGAATGGATGTAATACAATCATCATATTGTATTAATTACATGTAAGTTTTACGAATGTGCAAGGGATTTCTAGCTCAACGAGTCCAGAAATATCAGCATTTACCTTTGTACCCAAAATCTCGAGTTCAATTGCTCCCGCCCCCTAGCACATGAAGTGTATTTTCATAACGCGGTTCAATTGATTCGGGTGGCAAAATATTTCGCTTTGGTAAGTTGTTGAGGGTATGAATCCCACATTTTACAAGTACGAAAATGATATTTTATCCCCAAATCAACAAGACTATTCGCTCTTTTTAATTCTACTATATTGTGTAAAGATGTTAAACAGAGAATTTACGAACAAGTTTTTCAATCAAGTAATCTTAATTTGAGCACAACACAATAACTAATGTAAACCAAGCTACATAAGAAAGCTTTCCAAGATTTGTCATTTCCCAGGTACTTGGTGAATAGCTAACGTGCAAAAACAGCCAGCAATGTGGCTATATAGCTTGTTGCTGTACTGTCGCATGCAAGAAGAATAATCAGCTAACACAACTGCAAACAAGCTGAAATGTAGGAAAGGAACGATGCTTTGTTCCGAACACAACCAATTAGAGGGCAGAAAGTCTCCTGCTTAGAACAATTTCTGCCGGCAAACTGAAGTCACCGCTCACCACCATATAGTCGCACTGACAGAACCGAACCCATGTCCTTCGCGATTCCTAGAAAATATAACAAGCATGTACTTTTCAGTGCACCAACTAATAAGACAAGAAAGAGCAAATGAAACTCTTTACGCATTTCCCTTCAATGACAACTACTACTCAAAATTTTTATGGATGATATGCTTATGCTGTATTATAATTTCGTTATATATATCTTCGAAGCACTTACTCGAACTTAACTTCTCTAACCGGCCTCAGCCACAACTTTAATATTATAAGGAAGTGAAGAGAAACAATCTGCATTTGTGACCCCTACCATGACAAATTTCCCGAGCCAGAATTCATACCTCAGGAACTACCCTAGCCTTCCAAATCAAAGGACGGGGTTGGAAAGTGGAAAGAGAACTGTCACGTGACTCTAAAATATGATTTGCACAAACAAAACCCCAGAAGATTCTAACAGCTATCTGATACTATTCAGGCATTCTCTTACAAAGACAGCAGAGGAGTGAGTTCCCCAATTGCAGATTCATTTATGTTTCTTTGAAAGCCAAACTCCAGCTCAAAGAAAGAAACTAGCAGATTGACAATATAGCAATAGGCATGGCATGAAAGACGGAGATCTATATAAATGACTACACTAAACAAATAAAGGTGATTACCCAACTTTTCTCCCAAACATAACCTTTCCCCATAACCCCATAACCAGACAGCAAGAAGAAAATGGTCTGTAGCATTGGGAAATGTCTCTCTCTAAGAACCCTCTGATGTAAAACCAGTAACAAGACTATGGCAACTGAGGTGGATTTCGAAGGGAAGCGCAAGTAGGGTTCAAGAAAAGTGAAATAGATGAGCAGAAGAAATAGGTAGACAATATGAGAAGAATGGAAAGAAAAAAAACTGATAATCTGTAACAGAAATTAGGGTATGTTTGCTTACAAGGAATGAATCTGCAAAAAATGGATACCATTCCTATTCGTGTGTTTACTAACTAGAGGAATGAATAGGTGGGTCCTATTGGTTTTGGGTATGGAAACATGCCCTGAGGAGTGAGGATTGAGATAGAAGGGAAGACACAGAAAGAAGATACTCAGGGAGAAAAATCTGTTTATTCAAACATCTGAGTCTGTCTTCCTGAATAAGAACGTAAGTATTTATAAGGACCTCATCTTTCTCGAAACAGGACACTGAACATGATAAAAAATTGGGAGCTAAAAGGTAAAGAGTAAACTAACAAAAACAAAAACAGAATAAGTAGCAGCCCTAGATAAAAACAACCCTAGTCCATTCTGCATTACCTTTACTACTGATACGGCCTTCCCCATAAAACATTTCTCATTCAATATTCCAGCTCACATGCCCCTTTCCTTGGAATATGGAAGATAATAAATCGGCAAGATACTTAAAACTGCTGGTATCGAGAATAAACTTCCACCTCTTGAAATTTTTCCACTCTACAATATACCCTCTACTTTCTCCATCATCAAACTGTAAAAACTATTTGACCACAGTTTACTTTGCATGTACTTTTAAATTGTTGAGGAGGAATTTTAGGATCAAGGTTTTCCTCAATAAAAATGTTTTGGGGAAAACACTTTCCTGTATGAAATTATGAATATCAACTTTTACAACGATAGTACAACTGGATCTTAAGAAATGAAGGGGAATAAAATGATAAACAAGAAAACAGAAATAACTAGCCAGAAAAAAGGGAACTCATTAAGAGAGGTATAAAAGTTGGAAAGCCATCCTACTATATGCCCAATAGATGCACAAGTTGTGAACCTGTTGTCTTATCAAAAGGAGAGCTAAAATAGAGGCATGCATAGTGGGAACACTAGGAATGCAATGCTTGTGCTGGGAAATATGTAAAAAGGCCTTTTGGATTTTGATGAAACTTCATCCTGTATGGCAAATGAAAAAGGAAAACAAAATATAAAGATGAAACTAATTTGCAAGTTCCTTGCTTGAAGACATTTATCATGCCTCTTCCTTTTCTTTTGTTCAACTTTAATAGATACAAGTTCATTTATTTATGATGGAAAATCCAAAGATCCAACAAATGATAATGTAATTTTAGATCAACAAAGCGTAAGTGGTCTAGTCATGCCAAGCTCCCAAAGAACTTTTAACTCTTACTGTCAGCAACATGGAAGTACTCCATTGCAGAGTTCCAACCACAGCATCAAAGCTAACAGAGTTAGAGATATTGATCAATATTTTGAAGAGTTTACACTCTTTCCCTAACCAAATTTTGTACTAAGCGACAATGTTTTATGTCACTAATCCTTTTCTCAATTACTTTTAGCCATTTTCTTCTACGCACAATCAATATATATAACTAAAACCATTAAGTTATTATCCATTAGCTATTCCTTTAGTCTTCATGTGCTTCCAAGTGCAAAGTTATAACCAATCACAAAATCATTAAGCAGGTCAAGGTAATTATAAATTTCGAAGCTCGTAACAAGGAAGATTTAGAACTTGATACGAACCTATCACAATGTCGTCGCAGAAAAATTAGCTGAATCTTCTCTAACCATTAGTGTTCTTTTCCGGTACTGACCTCCCCTTGCTTCGAGATAAATTCAATCTTCCTCTTACATTATCATGCCTCAAATGAGTTTGTGTTCCTCTAGAAGTTTCCAAATAGACCCCATCTCCGCTCTTACCAGGGTGTTGTCTACCATCCCTACCCCTTTCGGAGTTTCTGGAAGGTTCTTTCACATCAAAATCAGATCTTCTAGGTCTTCTTCCATCCGACCTTCCTCTTTCAGCATTTCTGGAAGGTGCTGTGCCATCAAAATCCGACTTCCTAGCTCTTCTTCCATCCGACCTTCCTCTTTCAGAATTTCTGAAAGGTGCTGTCCCATCAAAATCAGAGTTCCTAGCTCTTCTTCCATCTGACCTTCCTCTTTCAGCATTTCTGGAAGGCTCTTTCATATCATAACCAGATTTCCTAGCTCTTCTGCTGTCCAACCTTCCTCTTTCAGAATGTTTGAAAGGTGCTTTCCCATCAAAATTAGACTTCCTACCTCTCCGTCCTCTGTTATTGATAGCATTTTGTTCAACGTTTGTCTCACTCTGATCTTCATCTTCTTCATCACTATCATCGTCAACATCATCAGGCTCAACTTCATCATCAGATGAATCACACAACTCCCCTTCCTGCTGGTCCTCAGTTTCATCATGCTCTTCCTCTTCATCGTTTCCTTTAGCATGAATTACCTTCTTGTTTTCTTGAGTTCGTTTACCTGGCACGTTGATCGTTTTACTATCTTCCTTTACCGTGTTCATAAGGTGAATATACTGGCTTCTCATATTCGTTAATGGATGATCTTCAACAATCACACCCCTCTTATACCCCTCTCTCAAAACAACAGTATAAGTTCCTATCTTGTTTGACAAATAAAATATACCTGGGTGATTGTGTAATGCTTGCTTAAACCTCGACCGAAGACCCAAATGTTCTCCAAGACACAGGATATTCTCCCTGTCCGTCTTCTTCGGAACCAAAATATGCAGAAGCTCGTGCAGAACCGCGACCGCCCACTTATCTGATTCATCACTCTTTGAAGAAAGATGAGCTGCATTTTCATATGGAGATACATAAGCCAACTTCTGCCACTCATCAATCCACTTCTTGAACTTCTTATCCACCTCAAAACCTCTCGAAAACTCCATAGGAAAAACAATTTGATTTTCCTCCTTTGAAGCAGAATCCCCACTCATTGCCTTCTTCTTCCTAGCAGAAGCCTTCTTCTCCATAGCTAAAGCTTTCTTCTGTATAACCGAACTTGCGAATTCATTTTTCCAATACACCAACTCCAAATCCCGCAAACTTTCGGACCCAGAAGCCGAACTTTTGCGAGCTACGACATTAAAATAGTCCGGATACTCAGGGACTAAGGTTCTCTCAAAATCATGAGGAAGCCCCAGATCCCATTTCAAGCGATCAATCACATTTAGGGGCAGTTTATTGGTTCTTACCAGCATTAGGAGCTTCAAAAGCCGGTCAGCGACGTCCTGCTTGTAGCTCTCACTCTGGTACATGAGCTCTTCTTCAGTGTCGAGATCGAGCACTTGGGCAGTGAGCCGGACATGGGGGTGGACTGCAACGCCGCCGGGGAGAAATTCCTCGAAAATCGAAGGGTATTTGCGGATGAATTCGATGGAGCGGGTGGGTATCATGAGAGATTCTCTGTTTTGAGCGATGATGGAAATGGGGAGGGACTTGGACGGCTCTGATTTGATGAAGTTCTTGATGTTGATCAGTGGCCTGAGGTTCTTCTCCCTCTCGACGGCGTGGTCGAGGCCTCGGTCTCGGACCCATTTTGTGGTGGTGGTGTCGACGAAGAAGGTTCTGTGGAGGGTGTGGCGGTGGTGGGAGGACTGAGGATGTGATTTTGGGAGAGAGCGGCGGACGGCGACGTATATTGGAGACATTTGGTTCCTCGCTCTTCCGTTTGGGGAGGGTTTAAGGAGGGTTTTGTGATACTGCACTTAATTTTTTTTCATTTCTTTCGAATTGCACTGTTTTTTAGGTCGGAGTTAATTTGGATTTTAGATATTTTTAAAGCGACAGATTTCAAACCATTTTATTAGATTCTACAAGTTTATATAGATTTTGGTAGATTTATATGGATTTGTATGGATTTCTTTTATAGATTTCTTAAGATTTATGTGGACTTCTTTCGTGAACTTTTATCAAAGTTACAAGTAGCTAATACATTTCTTCCCAATATGTTCTTCCACCATTTCAAATTATAAGTTATACATATCAACCCAAAATCTAAGCAACATCAAATTCATGTCAAAAAATGCCACAAGATTACAAAAATTATACAAAAAGCAATTAAAACCAATATGAACTTCATTAGTATGCTGGAAGCATGGGAGATAATATCACATGTCCTCATACAATGAGAAGGAACACTTTAAATAAATTTTCGCTCCAATTGTACAATGACGTATGATGTTTTGCTCATGTTTATAGCACATTAAAAAATCTCTTGCGACATAGAAAAACAACTATTGATGCAACCTCACGTTGTACTGTGTAGTGGTGTGACACATCACTGTCCCTATTATTAAGGGTTGGCGCGTTTTAGTTTGATTTGATTTGACATTTAAAAAAAAAAAAAAAAAAAAAACATGATCCAACCAACTACCACTTATGGTTCAATTGAACTTGATTTTGATCAATATCACTTAAAATCGAACCGAACCGAACCAAACGATTTTCACCAGTTGTGCCTTATGCCGAGCCATCTTCTTTGTTGACCCATTCTAATCCAATCACATATTTCCCTTGTAACGTATGATTTTTCACACAATCTCTTCATCGAATGCTCTTGTCCAGTTTTCATATTTAAAAGCTTAACTAAAAGTGGAAAGAGCAAGATCACAATGTTCATAAAGTTGGTTTGAAGTTTTGATTTATTCGTACCTTTTACACGTATTGGTTGCCTACCCTCGATTTCAACCAAATCGCAACCGTGGACAGAATACTGCAATTCCAAGAAAATTACCCGATCAAATTCTGTACTACCCAAACCCCAAAAACTGGGGAACGTCACTTCCAGTTCCGGGCGCTCCCGCAGCCACCGGAGATCGACGGCGATGGCCGCCACCGCCTCTTCCGCCGCAGCCCAACCCCTCCCTTCCTTGAAAGTCTCGGCCGATTCTCCGCCTCCGAAACTCGCCCTCACCCCCGATCAGTACAAGTACTGCTCTCAGGCTCTCAAGCTCTTCAAAGAAAAGCTCCAGATGCCTGACCATATCAACCAGGAGTTCGCTCAGCTACAGGTCTTTGCTTTTCTCGTGATTTACTTAATTTCTCTCAAAAAATTAATAATTAACATCTGCCATGAATGCTTATTAGGCCAAGAGGATTACATTATCTGAGATGAAGAGGAACTGCACTGTGGCTCTTGACAGTGTCAATTCCAGCAAAAACCGATACACTGATGTCGTACCATGTATGCCTCAATCTGGGCTCTCTTTAAATTTTTACACAATTTACAATGTTGATAATTTGATTTGAGTTTTTGTTGTTGGATTCAGTTGACAAAAATAGGGTTGTTCTCAACTCCTGTAAGGATTACAGACCTTCTGCGCGGGGCTACATCAACGCCAGCTTAATCGCGGTATTTGCAGTCATGTTTCTGAAAGAGAGAATTGTGATCTGAAATGATATTAGTAACACATTAATGACTACTCAGTAATCTGTTAATTGTAGACTAGTTCCTCCAAAAGCATTTCTCGGTTTATAGCAACACAAGGTCCACTTCCGCACACATATGAGGATTTCTGGGAAATGGTACTTGAGCAACGCTGCCCGGTGGTTATCATGCTTACTCGCTTAGTTGACTGTTACACGGTACTTTCCTGTCTTGAGTTGCACGTAATTTTTGTCAGGCATCTCATCGGAAGATATACAGTTAAAGAGGCTTTGATTGTCATGAAAAAATGCAATAAGAAGCTTGTTCTACATTGTACAGACCTTTTTTGAGAGATGCTACCTACTTATTTGTTAATCCATATGATATATTCTTCTTAACAAAATAATGCTACTAGAGTTAGTTTGCCCTCTCATGCTTATGGGTTTTGAGTGACAACTTCATTTTGAAATTACACGAACAAATAAATTTACAAGTATTATTTTCTCCTGATTTCTTAACCTTTTTCCCATGTATGCGCAGATGGTTAAATGTGGAGATTATTTTCAGGCTGAAGATGGCCCTAGGGAATTCGGTAACATATGTATAAGCACCAAGTGGCTAAGAACTACTGACACTTCATTAGTGTTGCGCCTTTTGGAGGTTAACTACAAAGAGGCAAGGCATCACATGATTTTCATTCTTGTCCAGGATACAAATGGTTGTTAAGCCAATTTAAAGAACATAATTAAGACTCATGCTATATCAGTTATCCTATTTGTTTTAATAGAATTTGGGGACAGGAGCGATAGATTCTGCTAGGGTCTTTAAAAAGTTTGATTACTTGGGGAGCATTTTGGTACATCAGGAATATAATAATGCAGTCATTTCTGAATAGTAATGAGGGTTTCATTTGGTTGGAGGTAATCAAATGGCAAAATGTCATGTAAGACTCATTGTCTGTTAAGCTTCATTGAAGAGTTAGTCAAAGAGTCAATCTAATGTTAATAGGTATTGCGTGAATTGGGATCTTGAGCAATGCGCTAATAGCGGTCTCCCAAATAGACTGGTCTATGAACAGATTTTCTATATTATTTCACTCTCAAGATGAAATAGTTCTGTTTTGACTGTTTTGATGCACGTTTTACGGATTAGGAACGACTTTGGAGCTATGAGGCGTTTTCCTTTTCCATAGTTTGTTGGCAATCCCAAACTTTGTTTCTGAACAAGACCTTTAGTTGACTTGGTTGAGTTGAAGTTTATGTGTGAGTCATGACGATGGCTGTAGGACAGTTAGGGTTTCTGTACTATAATCTTCTTCGTTGAACATTGTTCCTATCTCCTTTGTTTTCTGGCCACATCAAAGGAAAATTCTTGCCAAAAACAGTAGATAGCCATTAATGAGGGAACACAAAGAAGGAGAATGCTGTTAGGCCGGGAATGATCGAGGAATTGGGTTTCTGTTATATGTAATTCGAATTCGATGCCACGATACCCCTGGAGGCGGAAGCATATCCTTCAGCATAAAGGTGTGAGGCATATGCCAAATACTCTGGCGTTTCTGTTGCATCACCTTGAGGCACAGATGTCTTGGAGCATGCTACATAACCCCATGACGTGCATTCTTGATAATCGATAGTGTGCATCTTTGTTTATGTCTTTTGTTGTGGGGTTTTTATTTTGTTTTGTGTGAGTTTACCTGTTTTTGGAGTCATTCATGGTAATATGATTCCAATATTTGCTGGATCTGAAATTCTGAATGTTGAAAAAGCACTTATTCTGGGCCTTGGTTCTGTTATTTGATATTTATATGGTGTTTAGTTGTCTTAAGTTCGGTTTTGAGGTTCTATTTGTTGTTTCCCCCGTTAGAAGTTATTTTTTAATATGCCTGTCCATTGCTTCACATTTTGGTCCCAAAATCGCCATTTGAACTTTAGAAAAAGAAAATAAAACGCAATTTTTGGGTTCTGGTCCATATTCCTTTAAATGTGCCCTTTTCTTGTTCAAATGTTTTATGAAAAGATTGGATTTTGTATTCCCTCATATTTTATTCGAATGGTTTGTTGGAATTATGACCACCATTGTGCATAGATTGGAGTGGTATTTCCTCACATTCTATTTGTTTATTGTGATGCTGCAGTCCGAAGAACCACCCATGTCTGTTTTGCATATTCAGTATCCTGAATGGCCTGACCATGGAGTTCCAAAGAACACATTTGTGGTTCGTGAAATCTTGAAAAGAATATATCAAGTACCACCAAACCTTGGCCCAATTGTGGTGCATTGCAGGTTAAACTCACTTTTATGACTTTCATGTCCGGGTTATGCTTGGTAATATATATGTGCATGTTTTACTGACACCTTCACTCTCTTACTCAGTGCAGGTATTGGGAGAACTGGAACATACTGCACAATTCATAATGCAGTACAAAGAATTCTTGCTGGGGACATGTCTGCTTTAAATCTTGTTGATACAATAACCACATTTAGGTCTCAGCGAATTGGAATGGTCCAGACACTGGTAACGTCTTCCTCATTTGTCTAAATATCCACTGTTAATTATTCTTTTTAAGGCTTAAACCAGAACTGCCTAACAAATACCAATTACATTTCGTCGCGCCATTCACTGCATGCAATTATTATTATTATTTTTGGCAGCTTTGAGAGTAGAATAGAACACACTCTCGAAAACTTAACTAGATGCCAAGTAGGTATTTGATAATTATATGAATTACCTAGCTCCTATCTTGCAGTAATGCAAATTGGAAACTCCCCTTGGACTAAATTGCAGACAAAACTAAAGAGAGTAAAATAATCGTAGTGCACATGCTACCACACCCTATATTTATAAATAGGGTGCAGAAGGGCTAGGGAAACATAGAAAAAAGCCAGAGACAACTGAGAGGGATAAAGGGTGATTAGTTCTAGGGTTGTGCAAAAGTACGGCAACTCTATTATTAATCAAAGAAGCTGTGGTTTCTCTACTCAGGGAAATCACAGCTGAACTCTATTATTAATCAAAGAAGCCATGCTTTCTCTACTCGGGGAAATCACAGCTGAATGTAGGCAAAAGTTCTGCCGAACCAATATAAATCTTGTTTGTTTCTAGTTGTTCTCTAATTTTCCAAGTTTAGTCAATTGCCAGATACATCAAAGAGCAAGATCTAGAGAGAGTCAGAATTATAACATTTAGATCTTATTGGAAATTTTTAATTCATATATTTGATAGCAAATGTCAATGATATTTCAGAATACTGGTTTGTTTTGTTGTAAATAATAATATTTTAGATTACTGTTTTCTGTCACTAGGTGTGCCAACTTTACTAAAACAATTGTTCTAACTCTCTCGAACTTGTGATTTATTAGGAGCAATATATTTTCTGTTATTCTGCCATAGTTGATGAATTGGAAGAGCTCATGTCAGATTTGAATAGCAAAATGAACTCAAAATAGGTATGCTCATTGTCGTTCTTAATTCTTGTGTTTTAAAAGAAGATTGTCCGCGGTATTGTTAGGATTACTTGTGCAGCAGATAGCACTTTTGTTGAACAGCTGACATATAGCTGTGTTAATCTTGAATAACATCTGTCCGTTCCTTGTCTCCTGTTCTTTTGGCAGTAGCTTAATGATAACGGCAATGCTCATTAAAGCTGGAATTAGTCCGCTTGCTTATTGACCAACTCTGCCGGTATTTGTGCACTTTGCAGTGATCTGATGCATCATTATTCTTGTGGAACAAGTAGAGTGCAGCTGAGAGCTTATGAACTCTTCCGGTATCATCTGTTCCACTATTTCATAACACAAGAGACTCAAGAGCACTAGGGATCGTAATGATTAGGCATTTCAAAGGTGTTTGCCGTATGATTCTGACAAGTATGACTCTGTATGTCTAAATCGTATAACTCCGATAATCGAAAGGTTGTATTAACTGCTCATTGGCATTCCTGCTCAACATTTTGCTAATTGGATGTGATATGTATTTCAAGCATGCATAGTGGCTGTGTAATATGGCACGTAGCGACATCAAATGTTGGTTCACTTGCAAGAGCGAGCCTGGAACGCATGCCTGATAATTCAGATGCAGATGCAATTCTTGCCAAATCTGAGGATGTAAATGCAATTTAGCTGCTGCTACTTGTTCAGATCTTGACCACAATTTTAGACTCCAGCAGGGTCCCGCCCGATGTTGTCCATACAACTTGCTTTATGTGTACGCTGCTGTAAGCTTCTTTGTTTTTCGGACCAGAAAATTGCCATAGTCTTGCAGAGTCTTTAAGGCCTTGCACAATCTATACACAAGTAAATCAATATTGATGCAACGAAAAGGTTACTCATTTGTGACAGAAAAGTCACTAGTTCGAGCTGTGAAAATAAGATTTTTGCAAAGTAAGGATAAAACTGCGTACGTTCCTTCTGATTCTTGCAAAGTGAAAAACTTTATTGACTTAAGGTTGCCCCTTTTTTTTTTTTTTTTTTTTTTTTTTTTTAATTGTGAACAAAATAAAATTCATAGAAGTTCTAGTGTATCAAAGTGAGATTGCCCTTTGTATACACAGGTAACACAACATGTATGGAAAACAAATGCTATTCATAATTACAATATGACAAAAGTTTCAGCATCACGTCTAATTGTCTATTAATATTGCATAGAAAGTGACATCATGGATATGGTAGCATATCGAATAACGTTATAGAAATAATTTCCTTTAATTTTTTAGTAGATTGCTATCAGGAATGAGTTGGTAAGATATTATTATCATTCAGTACATTTTACCAACACATATGGAATTAAACTAGAAAGGAGTCAACATATTGTAATCAATAATCTAAGATCAATTAATAATGTGTAATTTATCTCATACACGAGCGAACTTCAAATCGAAGAAAGTTGAGATTTCACCATAAATCAATTTGCAATATGAAGAGTATGAAGAAAGTTGAGACTTCACGATACCATGAAGAAAGTTGAGGTTCTACCATAAACTAATTGCCAATACGGGAAGTATGAAGAAAATTAAGGTTCTGCCATGAAGGAAATTAAGGTTCTACGATAAAATCAACTTATAAGCCACCCATGAAAGAGTAGCAATGCTACAAGTCTTCCTCCCTTACTCTACCCAATGTAAAGGACATTCTTACAACGTAAGTTACAAATATATATTGTGTAGGTGAGAAATGCTAAGGAGACTCTCAAAAGTTAGACTCTCTATAGACTCTCTGTCATTTCACAGTTTAACATCAATTTCCGTGTCAATATTATAAAATATTATATCAAACTGTGAGGTGACAAATGTTCCATAGACAATCCAATTGAGAAAGTCTCCTTACCACTTCTCTTGCATAAGTTTTTCCTAATCAAATACATTCAATCATTTTATCTGTCTTTGATTTTTGGTATAGGTTGCTTTCGACTACCCCGTAGACCCAAGTAAAGTATATGACCCTTTTTTGAGACAAAAATGCCCCAAAAGTCTTTGTTTGATCTTCCAAGTTACATACTTGATTTGGTCTTGCCCAAAACGAAGGCAACACATCATTTATCCATCTTGGCATCACCAAGTAAATCTTGACCATCAATTGTTCATCTTAGATGAATGTAGGCATATGGTTATGTCGTTTTTTTTTTCTTTCAGTTTTTATAATTCAGATTAGTTTAGTTTTGTTGTAATTATTTGTGCCGCTTTAGCAGATGATGTGGTCTTGTCTTTTGGTGATAATTTTATGTGTTCTCAGTGATTATTGTTCATATGGCGACCATGTAAGAGTTTTTCTCAGATCAAATTATTAGTCATGAGAGAATTTACCCATTTAACAGCTTGTGTAATTGTGTTAGTTAATTAATGAAATCTCTTTATCATTGCTTGTAAAAAAATATTTGTCCCAAGAAAGAATCCAATTGCTAAAGTTGACATCCATCATTTTAAAAAGGACCCTACATCTCATGACTCAGTTGACTCGGCAAGAGTTCATCATAGATCTACAAGAAGGTCGTCCAACTAGTTTTGGATTTAAATCAAAGACAAAGCATAGCATTACTTACAAGAAAACATGCATTATTAATCCATGAAAACTACACCTTCCTTGGTCGCATTCTGCAAACCTAATAAAAATATCATTTTCTTTAGATGCATATGTGTGTCTTTCTCCTTCACCTTATATTATTTGAAACGAATTTTCAGTGTTCATACGGCTACCAAGACAAGTATTGTTTGGTAATATTCGGGGAGTGAACTGCTGATTTACTTTTACACTATGTTTAGATGAGAGAATAAGCTTGGAAATTTAACAAAAATCATAGTTTATAAATTGACATGCACCAATTCTCTTGTTTAGATTCATACGTATAGAAATTTAGAATTTCCGCGTGAAATAAAAAACTTAAAATTTGGGACTACCAATTCCTAAGTTTAAATTTCATGTAAATAAGTATCATTTCTAACTTTCTATGAATGAGAATTTAAAATGACAAATTTGTAAAATATAATTCATCAAAAAAATAATGTTAGACTTACCATATATTTGTAAGACATTTTAGTTTCACTTGATGTAATATTCAATCAACACCTAAAAAGGTAAAATAATACTTGATAAGATAGAATCTTTAATTAACGTTACACATTCACTTACCAATATTGGTGTATGACTAGTCGAATGAGGATCCTTTCATGATTCTGTTTGTGAGGATTCTAGGGATTTTCAAATCATGTTCGTTTATCGTACATTATGTGATCAGTTTTCGTTAGATACTATTTATATTTAATTTTAAATAAAAGTATTTCGAACGATGTACGAT
The DNA here is from genome assembly GCF_041283825.1 of Pyrus communis. NCBI lineage: Eukaryota > Viridiplantae > Streptophyta > Magnoliopsida > Rosales > Rosaceae > Pyrus > Pyrus communis. The sequence goes on from NC_142574.1 coordinate 3,748,849, forward strand.
AAACGAACACGATTTGAGGATCCTCAAGATTCTCACAAAAAGAAACCAAAGATGATCCTCATTCTGACTAGCTTGGTTAAACTAAATAAACCTAGCAAAAATGTTACTCTTATTAAAAATTATATATCACATTTGTACCGTATTTTTAATAAAGATAGATCCATTTCTTTGGTGGGTCAAACGTCCATTGGAAAAGTTGAGTGCCAACCGAAGCTTAATCCTGAAGACACTTTTTTTTGTCAAATGCTAATGATTTTTCAGTTGACAATTACAGGTTTTTTTTTTTTTTTAATTTTTTTTTTTGAGTCGAGCGATAACGATAAGAAGTTAAATATTAGATAATTTATCGATGATGTTTGAACTCATGCCGTCATGTAAAAACATAATACTTTTTCACTACTATAGTAAATGGTCAATTGCTGTTTTATTTTTAGGAAACTTTAACGAAATGCTTTCAGTACGGTTTATTTTAATGAAAAGCTTTCAGTACTGTTCTTTAACGAAAAGTCATATTTTTACACTACAAAATCAATCTGGTACTATTCACTTTATCTTTTATTTTATTATTATCATTAAAACTCAAAATTTTCAAATAATTTTTATAAGTTCTTCTTTATTTTTATTGGATTCAAATAAATTGAGCAAAATACATAAAGATTAGCAGTACGGTTGGTGACTTTGCGTTTTGACCACCTTCACTTTCTCCTCAAACGGGAAAGAAAGAGACTGCTTGTGCCAGGCCCAGAGCCTCCACTGACCAAACCTAGAGAGAATAAGGAGGGAGTGAGAGAGAGAGAGAGAGAGAGACTGAGAGAGTGCAAAAACTGCCTCTCACTGACTGCTGCTCTTTTGCTTTTTGCTAGGCTTCTCTAGTTTTCCCTCTGCTCTTCTTAGTTTCTTTTTCGCTGTACCTCCCTTTGCATGTACTGAAAAAAGAAGGAAATAAAAAACCCATCTTTCCATTCCTATCACCATCTCTGTTTCTTAACCTATTCAAAAGTATTGCAGTACAGAATCTCTCCCATCTTCTCACAGATCCAGCTGTAAGCCCCCTCCCCCCTTCTCTCTCTCTCTCTGTCTATCTCTGTCTCTCTAACTTGTACAATTTCTAACTACTATTGCTTGGTTTGCTTTGTATCTATTTGTAAAATCTCAAATATTGCAATTTATGTAATTTTTGGATGTGGGGTTTTTCTGTTGTTTGCAGATTCCATCCTCATTGTAGTTTAATGTTGGTTATGAATGTTTCTGATTGATGGGTTATGGTTAATTTCTTGATTTTGCAGCTTCTGTGATCTAGAGTTGATGGATTGGAACTCCAAAAGTGATCAGAATTGGTTTTGCGGTCATCTATGTTGAACCCGGATATCTGTATTACTTATTTCACAGCTTTGGAGTTGGTCATTCTTGTTTTATTACTCGTTGAGGATGATTCCGATTTCGCCACTGGTTGCTTCAATCTTTAGCTTTTTATAGATAGCAATAGTCGTCCGGAGTTGGGTTGGCTTTAACTCTTGAAGAGGCTTCAAGTTCTTGTCTTTGGATTTTGTATGAAATATACTTTGTGGCTTATCAACACAATGGGTGGGATGTGCTCCAAGACGAGGAGATCGACTGTAGACGATGTCAATGTAAATAATGCCCCCAACGGAGGCATTCCTACTGCTAATGGCCATCCTAGTAATGGATCTCGTGGTCTGCCCCCGAAATTGAATTCCAATTTGACTCCATCCCCAGTTAGTGAAGGCGTGGATAAACAATTGCGAGACCCATTTATGTTGCCGGAGACAAATAATATGGTACCTTATGGGCTCATTACAGATGATGTCAACGACGGGATTCCTCACTTGTCGAGGACCTTATCGCACAAAAATAGATCTACCAAGTCTAAGCAGGCTGTGGCAAAGGTAATCCTGACTTTTTTATGTTAATTTTTAGTCATTCACTTCTTGTCTATGTTGTGTTGGAATGAATGATTTGAAATTGCTGTATGAATGGTTACTGGATGCACATTTTGGTTTCTATACCCTTTGGAACCACAAATTGTTCCGTAGCGAGTTGGGATGGAACTGTTACTCTAAAAGTGTAGTCATCAGAATGAGGGTGACAAGCTGTTCAAAGACGCCAGTTTTATGAGTTATTGCGTATTAAGTTGACCTTTAATTAGGTTTGACATAGAAATACTAGTGTGAAACTTGGACTAGAAGAAAAGTTTGTCCGTCTGTTTCTCCCACTTCGTTTGGATTGAGGGGGTTGACTGGACTTGGTGATAATAGAAATGAGAAGTGAAATACTTTAAACAGGAAAGTCTTTCAGGAATTATCAGGGCTTTTTCCAGAGTGTCTTTTGGTTGAACAAATATTTAGAACACATCGTTAGAAAGTAAGGAAGGAAGTATAAAGGAGCTGATTTGAGCTAGGGTATTCCAGTATCTACCACACTATTTAGCGAGAAGAATACAATTATAGGCTTTTGGGGAAGGGATAAAGGCTGTAGTTTTATGGAGGTGTTGAACAAAGGCTGTGTCTTGACTCTTGGGTAGTGTGAATGCAGAAAAGTAGAAGGCTTTTTTGACAGATAAGGGGTGAGTGTGGAAGCTTTGTGGAATAGAACAGATATTTGGAATTTTTTGTGGGTTTCGGTCTCCAGAGGAATTCTTTTCCCGATTGGAGGGCCATTTTACACAGATCAAGAGCTTCACGGAAAGATGTTCCCATTTGTATGTGAAAATCCTTTTCAGGGGATGCAACTCAATTATAGGGATGTTCCCCTTTAATGTTATTTGTAACTATTTACCATCGTTGTCATATCACTTTATCCGTTATCTAATTCCTATTCTTATTATTCTTTTGTTATAGGTATCAGAAGTAAGCTCCCTTTTGGGCAGGGCTGGTACTGCTGGCCTTGGGAAGGCAGTGGAAGTATTGGACACCCTTGGTAGTAGCATGACGAATTTGAATCCAAGCAGTGGTTTTACCTCAGGGGTGACAACAAAAGGGAATAAAATTTCAATTTTGGCTTTTGAAGTCGCAAACACAGTTGTCAAGGGTTCAAATTTAATGCAGTCCCTTTCTAAGGATAACATCAAACATCTAAAAGAGGTTGTGCTTCCTTCAGAAGGGGTACAGAATTTGATATCAAGAGATATGGATGAACTCCTGAGAATTGCTGCTGCTGACAAGAGGTTGATAATTGAAAATTCCTTATATAATTTTCGGAATGATCGGAACAAGCTTTTACTATTTTTGTTTCTTAACATGTGTTTATGTCTTGAATAATTGTACATGAAGGTTGGAGAGTTAATATTTTTGTGGTAAAATTCTGGCAGAGAAGAGCTCAAAGTTTTCTCGGGAGAAGTAGTGCGTTTTGGAAATCGTTGTAAAGATCCTCAGTGGCATAATCTGGATCGCTATTTTGAAAAGTAAACCTATCAAGAAATTTGATATTTTCCTCATGTCTGTTTCTGTTTAACTCCTTAGATGATGTTCTGACACTGCCACCTGTGCTATCTCCCAAATGTTAGGTTGGGTTCAGAAATTACACCACAGAGGCAATTGAAGGAAGATGCAGAGACAGTGATGCAGCAATTGATGACGTTAGTTCTAAATACAGCTGTAAGTACACATATAGAGAATGCAACCTCTCGTAGCAGTTGTGTCCATTAGTGACTTACCTTAGAAGTTTCTGTAACAGCATGCACATGTTGAAGAGTAAAATAATAATATTTTTAATATCTCTTTCCACTGGGAAACATAATTGGCATAAGAATGTCATTGGATTAGTTTTACATTATTGTTTGTAGTTATCTTGAATAAGGTTCCCTCCTCAAGCTATGTGCTTTCTTGTCTGACATGGTTGAATTCTATAACTAGGATATCAAATGAAACTGAATTAAAATGCTTCATATTATGGATCAAAGAGGCTGTTTCTCCTCGTTTCTTTGTTTCTGTAGCATTAAAAGTTGATAACTTTCCTTATTTTTATATTTTGTCAGCTGTATCCTAAGTATAATAGGTTTTGTTGCTTGAAGTACAAAATATTTGGTCAATCATCTATCCGTATGAAGATTACAGTTAATTACTCAAAACGTTGCTTAGCTTTGTTGTAGTCCTTATTCAGTTAAAGGGCTTTTAAGCAAGACAATCAAATTTTCTGTTCTGCATTTAGGATTTAGCACTCTTTAGTGTTGCAGAATCATTAAACAAGCATTGGTGGTGTTAAAAAATGTTACTGCAACTGCTGGGCATATGTTGTTCCTTAGAACTTTACTGAACAATAACTTAAAATTTAGTAAACAAGCATTGGTGGTGTTAAAAAACGTTACTGCAACTGCTGGGCATATGTTGTTCCTTAGAACCTTACTGAACGAAAGCAAACCTTTTTCTTGGTTACAGGAATTATATCATGAGTTACATGCCTTGGACAGATTTGAACAAGATTATCGGCGGAAGCTTCAAGAGGAAGACAACTCAAGTACTACCCAAAGAGGTAAATTGCATCTTGTATTTCCTTTACAATGTCATATGAAAATTTATCTCTATATTTTGGTCTTGTAGGTTAATAAAGTTATTCTGTTTTGTATTTATCCAGTCTTTTTTTTAGTTGATGACTGAGTGTCATAAAGAAAGGAGTACATCAATATACTTTCTATATATTTGTATGTGTGTGGAACTGTAGATTTTTCCATGGTCTGTTTCGGCAGTTCTCATATCTAATAATGATGCCATGCTATTACTTGTTCTGAAGTTTGTTCATTATGTAATTTTTTAATTGTTACTATTTTGGTATTTCCAGATTTTTTTTTCTTTGTTTGTACCTTTATAATGCCGTGCCGGGGAACTCAAATGTTCTTCCATTGTTGGTCTAAGCCAATAAACCTTTAATACCGGCAGTTGGCCTCATCTAAACGTGTCCTACAAAACCTTCCATATTTTTGAAATTTTGATTTCCCTCAATTTATTGTTTTGTTTGCAATGAAATGATTAGAGTTGCTTGAAAGTAATTTTGGTTTATTGTGCCTGTATATTCTTGTCACGTGTAGGGGATAGCCTTGCAATCTTGAGAGCAGAGTTGAAGAGTCAAAAGAAGCATGTCAGAAGTTTGAAGAAAAAATCACTTTGGTCCCGGATTTTGGAAGAGGTAGCAAGTCAGTATTTCTATTTGTGTATCTCACCTAGGTGCAACTGAAAATAACTTTCTGTTGATCGAATGTAGCACGCATAAAGTGGATCCTATATATTTGTTAGTCACATAATAAAACTTTGGAAGCTTCAATTTGCGGCTAGAGAATGCACCCACGTATTTTAAAGTACTCTTCTTCCGAATTTATAGAAGGGATGTCATAAAAAGACATTAAAGCCTAAACCACTCGAGGAAAACAAATTACTTAATTCGTTTTTTGGAGAAAAGAAAAAAATAAACAAACAAAGCCAGTGATAGGGAGGGGACCCTTACTTTTATTTGATTTAAATTTTTTGGTTCTGAAGAAATAAAAAGATTGTTCTTTTTATAATGACATTTTGAGAATATTCTAGGATGTGTGAATTCTATGTCTTGTGCTTAAGTTCTGGGTTGTTCAACGATGATCATGGGTGCACTGTGCCAATAGAATTTCCCTTGAAGTTCGACAACTATCCTTATATCTCTTATTTACAGGTCATGGAGAAACTCGTAGATGTTGTTCATTTCTTACATATGGAGATTCATGAAGCATTTGGAAATGCAGGTATGCGTCAAAAGTTCGGATGGAATTTTTTATATTGGTATTCTAAGTTTGCTTGGAGTCTGCTTGGACAGTTGGGAGTGGGACAGGAGGCTGAGAAGGATAATAGCTATTTCTTGTTTTTGATTAAATTTAATACTTACAAAACAAATTTGCACCTGACTGCTAAAAAGTTGGCATTGTTGAATTTGTATAAAAATTTAAGGGGATTGTTATTGGCACTCCAAAATTCTCATTGTGCACTCATCACAAGTGTTTTTCTTTGTAATTTTGGAGTGCTAATAACAATTCCCAAATTTAAGTGTAGTTGATATATGGTATGGTATTGGAACCACTCCACTCTGGTAAAGATAACATCTCCAAATTAAAGCTAACATCTCTTGTAATATATCTGTACATGTATTGTTTATCTCTAGTAATATTCAATTGTGCATAACAATTGTTTAGAAGTTAATCATAGTGTTGAATTGTTAAGTGACTTTGTGTGAATTTTGTGGTCGTGCAGATACTGATAAACCTGTGAAAGGTTCTCAGAACAATCACAAAAAGTTGGGGTCTGCTGGTCTTGCCTTGCATTATGCAAATATTATCACTCAAATTGATCTTCTTGTGAGTTGATGATGTTATATTCATTTCTTAAATTTTCAACCTTTGTGATAATATTTTTTCTTTTCTTTTACTTCAGTATAAACAAGTATTTGGTATCGTCAGTGAACGACTTAATATGGTGGTGAAAATACAGTTTTTTTACCGTAAGCTAGTAGGTTTTAAGTTTCAATACCTTTTTAGGCTTCTATGTGTTTATTATGGGGGTTATCTTAGTGTGGAGCAACCGACTTTGAGCGTGAGAGTGGGTTGTATCCAGGTCAGTTTGGGAAACGTATTTCTGTGGGGTTATGCAACCTCTTATTCTCAAGTGCCAAAATCCTTCTGTCTGTTTCTCTCCGTACTGTTCTTTTGAAGTTTTTGCTACCTCTAGACTATTTTTTTAGTGAGCAGTCCTATGCCTGGGGGATTTCAAGCGTAGTTGTAAAGTATTGGGTTCTGATTTCTGTCAGTTGGATTCCATAAATGTAGGATGTTCGGACAATGTATGTGTATTAACTTTTCTTCAGTTGTGTATAGCATAACTAGCAAATTGCAGGTTATAGTAGTTACCTGGTCTATGACCGGAAGTTTCCCATTTTCTGTTAAAGCACAATAATCATTCTTCCCTTCAATCAAATGTTATGTTTATGTTGCTTGATAAATGGGAATTTTATGCTTTATATCAGATCACTTGGGCCATGACTTCTGAGTTAATGTTTGAATGTAATCAGGTGTCTCGATCAAGTTCTGTGCCTTCAAACACACGGGATACTTTATATCAGGGGCTCCCGCCTGGTGTGAAATCAGCTCTGCGCTCAAAACTACAGTCATTTCAGTTGAAGGAAGAGGTATCTATAGTTTTATTTAACAAGTGGAATTATTAACAACTCGCCTACATTGTATTTTACTACTACAAAGTAAGCTCATATTTGTATGCCCATGCATGTACTGATCTATAACTTATCTTCAAATCCTTTTTCTTTTCGCAGCATACAATCGCTGAAATTAAAGCTGAATTGGAGAAAACGTTGCGGTGGCTAGTTCCCATTGCCAGTAACACAACCAAGTAAAGCTTCATTTGTTTTTCTTTTATCCCCCCTGACTGGAGTGGTTTAACATATTATCCAATCTTTTTGGTGGCCACATTCTTCGTTTATGACAATGTTTATTTTCACAACTATCTCTCATTTTCCTTCAATTCTGTTTACTGATTACTCTTTGCGATGCGGTTTTATGTAGAGCTCATCATGGCTTTGGCTGGGTTGGAGAATGGGCAAACACTGGGTGAGTTCTTAATTGCAGATTGCCTTCCATTTACTTGTGATTTCCGGATATTTTCTTAATTTTATTAGTTGTAATTCTTTAGGTCCGAGATGAACCGAAAACCTGCTGGTCAAACTGACTTGCTGAGGATTGAGACACTGCACCATGCTGATAAACATAGAACCGAGTCTTACATTCTTGAACTGGTGGTGTGGCTTCACCATCTCGTCAACCAAACAAGGGTTGGAAACTGTGGAATTAGATCTCCTGTTAAATCCCCTCTTTGCTCCCCCAACCAGAAGGCAATTCAGTTGTGTATGAACAAAACCAACTGCTCATCACCCATATTAACAGTTGAAGACCAAGAAATGCTTCGATATGTAAGTAAGAGAAAACTGACACCGGGGATTAGTAAGAGTCAAGAATTTGACACCTCAAGGACCAGGTTCAGCAAGCATAACCGGCTGAGCAAGAGTAGCAACCACTCCCCGACAAGTGAACGTAGGAAGGACCCATTTCCAATCAGGAGGCCATCCTCCGTTCCTGTCATTGACTTTGATTTCGACCGGAGCAAAGCACTGGATGTCATTGATCGGGTGGACACAATTCGAAGTATTTGAATGCACAGGCGAAGTGGTTCGTGTGTATGTATGTCTTGTAAGTTCATCTGTGGCATTTGTCCCTGTCGTGTGCTCTTTGTTGTGGCGGTGGCGATGTCATGGAAGCGGGCATGGATGCCGAGAAACGAGAGAAGTCATGGCCGTTTTGAATGTCAAAATGTAGGGTGAGAATTGAGAAATGTATTTTGATCAATGTAAGTTAAATTTCTGTAGATGGAAAGGATGCTGGTTTTATACTTTCCTTAGTGGTTAGTATGTACAGAATATTCAATTAATAATCCAAAGTTCATGCTTCTCCACTGCTCTCTCAGAATACACTAATAATTAACATGATAGGATTGGCACTGTTATGCCCTATTAAAGCAATTCAGACTTTGGTTCTTAAAGCATTTAGCAAATTCTATTTTTCAAAATATCATTTGCTAATTTAAGTGGCAATTTTATTATCTCCTAAAAGTTTGTTGCTTTAATCCACTTTTCAACTAACTCTTTAAAGTTTATTTTTTATTTTAACAGTTAAAATACATTGTGGGGCAACAAGTGCATGTTTAAATAGATGTGAAAAAGAAGTCAATATTTTTACTCATCACCATCAAGTGATGGTAATGTTTGATGGTGATGCTTATTATCCTATTTATCTATGCGAGATGAATTTAAATTTCAAGATCTGTGTAATGGATAGATAAAAATCTCAAAATTTAAATTCATTCAACGGTGATAAATAGAGTGGTAATCATTACTACCACTTAAGAGCTTAATTTTTTTTTCTGTTACTACCGTTGAAGATGATTATATTCTATCTGGCATAGCAAATCTTGTGCGCTACTCCTTTCCTTTGGTACCTCCAATACATTGAAAAGCTTCATCTTGACATTAGGAGAAGTAGGGGTAGGCACTTAGAACAGGAAATCGAAATCGAAACACGAATCAAATCAGACCGCATCCAAAGGTTCAGTTTTTGTGGGTTTGGAACATTGTTGGTTTGAAACTGAGCCGCAATGTAGGAAAGCGGTTTGATTTCGGCTTTGGCCTTATGAAACCGCACAAAAACCGAACTGCACTGCAAAAATTAAAAGACATTTAATTAAATACTCATATTAGATGTTGTTTTCTAGTTGGTTGTGGATGTTAATTTTTTATGACGAACTGTATAAAATTAGTAACTTCATCTTTTATTCTTGAAGCTGCAATTTTTTAGGAAGTATTTTTGCTCAATGCTATAAATTATGTTGTGTACTTACTATACACCTAATCATTTGTTATGCATCATTCACTTAAGTTTAGTTAATTTTATTTCAAAATTAAAAATGTAACATTTAATATGAAAATTAACTAGAATTAAGTAAAAATAACACGTAACAAATGATTAGGTATATAGTAAGTACACACTATATTTATGATGGTAATGAAAAAATGCTCCTAATTTTTTGTTGTGATTGTCTGTTTTGTACAAGAGCAATGTGGTAGAAGATTTATATTTTATAGGAGTCAGTTTGGTATGACAGTGCCATGTTATTCAGTTTTATTGAGGTTCATAGAAGACAGAACTGCAAATCCTGCAATTCATGCTCAGAAGGTAGATTAATGAAAAAATATTTAAAACTTTGTATATTAATAAAATATTATTTATTAACTTTATTTAATGATAAGGACAAACAAATTTTAAATAAATAAAAAAACAACTTGTTGGGCCCTTCCATAAAATAAACTTAGCTCAAATCCTTTTTATGAAACTTCCAATTTTTTTCTTTTCTTTTTTTTTCTTTTCAAATAATTTGAGACAAAATGATATGTCACCCATAAAATATAAATACGTTAATAAACATTTAAGTAACGATTCAATCATCAGGAGCCACATCATTTGGTTTTAAAATTGGTTATTACAAGAGAGAGTAAATTTATAAACAAAATTTTGTAAACTAAGTGATATGAAAGTTGATTATCGAGTTTTTACTTAAATGTTAATAAACGTGTTCATTCATATTGGAAACAAAATATTTAGTTTACAAATTTTATCTACAAATTTAATTTTTCTAATATTACTCTTAAAATTTGATCCCCCAAGCATTCTTGTTTACAAATTTAATTTAAAATTTTAGCTTTCATCGTTATTGTACAAGTAATTGTTAGGTGAGAACGGACGCGGTAAAATATAATGTTGTTGTGATTGGCTCATATTATGAGTTGGCAACAATTTCATCTCAACCATGTGGAGTGCTAGCTACTTTCGGCTAAAGAAAGGGACAAAGAAAAAGGGGGACATCATTATGATGTCTAGCCCTTGATTTGTGGCTTTTACAAAGGCAAAGAATTGGCCTTGTGTGATGAGCCGAAAGAGAGAAGAGGAGAGAGAGAGAAGGCGGAGCCTTTTGTTTATATTAAGGCATTTGGTTATGCCTTTGTGAAGGGAAATGAAGAGAAAAGCATCCAAAGAGATGGTGAGAGCATTTGGCTCTACCATGGGCACGGGTGAGAGAAATCAAGAGAGCTAGAGTGAAAGATCTCTTGTGAAAGAACTCTTGGGGTAGAGTGAGGCTCTTGGGAAAATTATGTGAGTGGGTGTACAAGGGATATGAGATTGGGTTATGTCGATTTAACTCATGTGTAACTTGTACTGTTTTTCTCATAGTGAAGAGCAATATCTCTCCGAGGACGTAGGCAAGTTTTTGCCGAACCTCGTAAATTTCTCGGTGTCTTTATTTCTTGTATTTTATTTTGTTCAACTGTGTGTGATTTTGGTGAGGTTGTAATCTGAATCTCGGTTCCGCACTAACGAATAGGCTAAGGCACAACAATTGGTATCAGAGCATCGTTGGGGTTTTGGTTCGTTGGAGGTCCAGATTTGTTGTTCACCATGGAATTTTCAGTTGAGCAGTTTAAAGGGAGAGGCGGTTTTGCTCTTGGTAAAGGAGAGTAATGGAAGCCTGAAGAAATGGAAGCCGTGTTTAGGGATGCTTGGATCAACTGCGAAAGTTGATGTTGAGGAAGAAGACAAAGGCCTCTTTCTTCTTACCTCACTTTCAGATTTGTACGAGAACCTTGTGAAACTTTACTGCAAGGAAAGAAACAGTAAGTTTGGAGCAGGTGCAAGCTTCTTTGGTGTGGAATGATACACACAAGAGACCATGGATGATGGTGGGCACAAGACTGCTTAAGCTATTCAAGGTTGAAATCGTGGAAGAAAATTGGAAAGAGGATCTGAGAAAGACAGCAGGTTCGGATCTGGTTCCGGAGGCAAGGGTCCACAGTGCTACGGGTGCAAGGCCGGGTTAGCAAGTTTGTGGTGGAAGACTTTGAGTATGCCCTCTAGGTACTCGAAGCAACACTTCTCCTGGTGATGTTTAGTCTCAAGTGTTGCAGGGGTTTTGCAGCAGGTGGAGCTATGGGATTCACAGGTGATGAGAAGGTCCTGAGGTAGGAGGAAGTGTGGGAATTTTGTCTGGCTCGATGGGTTGTTGCTGGAAATAGGTGCGCTGATGAGTTTCCAGGTTGCAGACAATGAAGAGGAGGAAAACCTGCTGGAGGAGACGAGGATGTGTTGAGATCCTGTCTGAAGCTAAATGGTGATTTTTAGCTTACAGCAGCTGCACATGCATTGGCACTAACTGAATCGGAACAGGACCAACGAGGTGGATTCAGAGTGTGCATGCTGGTACGTAAGGCCAATGGGTTTTGGTGATGGGTGCAAGGATTTTTGCATGGTGTATTCGCCAAGGTGGAGATTGTTGTGATTGGCTCATATTATGAGTTGGCAACAATTTCATCTCAACCATGTGGAGTGCTAGCTACTTTCGGCTAAAGAAAGGGACAAAGAAAAAAGGGGACATCATTATGATGTCTAGCCCTTGATTTGTGGCTTTTACAAAGTCAAAGAATTGGCCTTGTGTGATGAGCCGAAAGAGAGAAGAGGAGAGAGAGAAGGCGGGGCCTTTTGTTTATATTAAGGCATTTGGTTATGCCTTTGTGAAGGGAAATGAAGAGAAAAGCATCCAAAGAGATGGTGAGAGCATTTGGCTCTACCATGGGCACGGGTGAGAGAAATCAAGAGAGCTAGAGTGAAAGATCTCTTGTGAAAGAACTCTTGGGGTAGAGTGAGGCTCTTGGGAAAATTCTGTGAGTGGGTGTACAAGGGATATGAGATTGGGTTATGTCGATTTAACTCATGTGTAACTTGTACTGTTTTTCTCATAGTGAAGAGCAATATCTCTCCGAGGACGTAGGCAAGTTTTTGCCGAACCTCGTAAATTTCTCGGTGTCTTTATTTCTTGTATTTTATTTTGTTCAACTGTGTGTGATTTTGGTGAAGTTGTAATCTGAATCTCGGTTCCGCACTAACGAACAGGCCAAGGCACAACAAATGTATCATGACATGAGCGAGCGAAAGATGGTCTCAATTATGAGTTGTAGGTTGACTTGTCTTTTCTCAGGTCATCATTCTTATATTTTCTTTTTCCATAACTCTTCAATCGAAATCGAAATCCAGTGTGTGTTCTTCTCGGGTGATTACTGACGACAGACACATAATGGGGATTCTCGACAAGGTGATAAGGAGGGCCAAAGTAGAATATGTTGACATAAACTTAAACAGTCAGCATGACAGCAGCAATGGCCCTGATGAGGAACTTGATATCAATGATGGGATTCCTTGCTTGCCTAAGCAGCTGGCTGTTCCCAAGGTAAATCACAACCTTCACACACACACACACACCTTTTTATGCAAAGGGATTCTTATTATTATTTTTTTTAAATAGGGATTAGGTGACTCATTTTATATTGAATTTCAATTATCTGATTAGCTATCTTAAATATTTCTGAATTGGCTAATGTTTTGCAAAAATGATCTATAAGATACAACTTGAAAAACAGACGATTTAGATCGTTAAAGTTCGATTTGGTATGGATCCAACAACTAATTCCTATTTTTATGAAAAAAAAATACGGATGCCTATATATAATCATGACTAATTATTTCTCCTGTACAACTGCTCTTATCATCTTGAATTTCGAACTTGGTTTCTTTCTGTTCTTATTCAGAATCTCAGATTTAGAGTACGAATGGTACTGCTTTGATGTTGAATAGACATGTTAAATTGTATTTTGCTTTTGTTTTCGGTTATAGGTATCGGAAATGAGCTCACTGCTGGGCAGGGCTAGTACATCTGGCCTTGGGAGGGCAGTGGAAGCAATCTATGGCCTCGGTAGTAGCATGGCAAATCTGAACACAAACACTGGTTTTACCCCTAGGGCGACAACAAAAGGGAGTAAAATTTCAGTCTTGGCTTTTGAAGTTGCAAACACAACTGTCAAGGGATCAAATTTAATGCAATCATTGTCAACGTATAACATTAAACATTTAAAAGAGGTTGTGCTTCCATCAAAAGGGGTCCAGAATTTAGTTTCACGAAATATGGACGAACTCCTGAGAATTGTTGCAGCTGACAAGAGGTTGATAACTGAAAATTCCTTGTATAATTTTCTGAACAATCAGAACAAGCTATAGCTACTTTTTTTTTAATTAACATGTGGTGTTTATATATTGAATAATTGTATATGAAGTCGGAGATTGATAATGTTCTGGTACAATTCTGGCAGAGAAGAGCTCAAAATTCTCTCGGGAGAAGTAGCGCGGTTTGGAAATTTTTGTAAAGACCCTCAGTGGCATTATCTGGATCGCTATCTTAACCAGTGCCCTTTCTCAAACATTATGGTTGCACGACAGAAGCTATTGAAGGAAGATGCAGAGGTGGTAATGCAGCAATTGATGATGTTAGTTTCAAATACACATGTAAGTAAACGTATAGAGAATGCAGCCTTTAGTTGCAGTTGTATCCATATGTGACTTGCCTTCGAATGAGGTCAGGGATTGTTCTCGTTCTTCCGTTATGATGGATGCGTGTTAATGAGTCTGGGTTCAGATTTTCATAATTGTAAATTAGTCCTGTTTGAGAGGCCTTGTCTATTATTTTTGTAAATTACAATTATGCTGAAAACGTTGTTGAGCATCCTCATAGTCCTCGTTTCAGTAGACCTTCCGCATCGAGTAACTGAATACTATCACTGAAATTCCATGGAGAGAGAGAGAGAGAGAGTATTGCCTGAAAATAGAGTGTTACTCATGCTTTTGACTTTTTTAGAATGCGTCCATGTAACTACGTCAGTCTCCGTGTATTTGTTAGCTTACTTGGTTCTGTTTTTTAACAAATAAACAAGCCTTGGAGTTGCTAGTAAATGTTCTAACTGCAAAGTCACTGCTGGACTGATATTATTCTTTGGAAATTTGTCGAGGGAAGAACTAAGCTTTTCTTGGTTACAGGAATTATATCATGAGTTTTGTTCCTTGGACAAATTTGAAAAAGAGTACCGGTGTAAGCATCAAGAGCAAATAGACAATCCGGAAACCTGCCAGAGAGGTATTTGCATTTTTTTTTTCCTTTACAATGTAGTGAAATTTTGTCTGCATTTTTTTTTTCAGTTGATGATTGAGTGTATTAAAAAATCAAGATTAGATTTCACTTAAAAGGTTTTCAGTTCACCTGTGCTGTGTGTGTGTACGACTGTAGACTTTTTTGTTGCCAGTTTTGCTAATGAAATGGCTACACAATCGTAAAGAAAGGAACTTAATTGTACTTTGTTTGCTTATCACGCGGAGCAGACAGCCTCGCAATCTTAAGAGCAGAGTTGAAAAATCGAAGGAGGCTTGTGAGAAGTTTGAAGAAAAAATCATTTTGGGCCAGGATGTTTGAAGAGGTAGGTTATTAGTGTTTCTAATTCTGTATCTCATTTAGGTGCAAACGAAAATTACTTTTCTTTCTAAACTCTAATAATATCTGATATTAATTACAGGTTGTGGAGAAACTTGTCCATGTTGTGCTTTTTTTACATAAGGAGATTCATCACGAAGCATTTAGCAATGCAGGTATGCTTCAAAAGTCTGGATGAGATGTCTGATAATGGTCTTCTACGAGGCCTTTTAGTTCCGCTCTGAGATGCAGTGGAAAGTTGACCTTGTTGATAGCGTTCATCTCTAGTAATTTTTAAACTTGCAAAACAAATATGTGGAAGCTGCCATTGAAATCGATTATCAAGTGACTTTTATTTGATTCTCTCTTGTCCTGCAGGAACCGATGATGAACCTGTGAATGATTCTCCGAATAATCACGAAACATTGGGGACAGCTGGTCTTGCCTTGCATTATGCAAATATTATCACTCAAATTGATACGCTTGTGAGTTTGATGTAAATTCATTTTTAATATTCTTCGTCCTTTAGGTTATTACTCAAATTGATGTTCTTGTGAGTTGATGTTATATTTATTTCCGAAATATTCAACCGTTCTGTCCTTTTAATTCAAGTGTAAACAAGTATGTGATATCATCAGTGAACTACTTATTACGGTGGTGAAAATACAATTGTTTTACTGTAAGAGCAGGTTTTAAGTTTCAATACCCTTTTAGACTTCGATATGTTTATTATGGGGTTATGCAACCTCTTAGTCATTAGTGTGGAGCAACCAACTTTGACTGTTAAAGAGTGGGATGTATCCAGGTCAATTTCGGAATCATATTCTTGTTGGGTTGTGCAACCTATTATTCTTAAGTGCCAAAATCTGTCTGTCCGTCCCTCTACTGTTCTTTTAAAGTTTTTGCTGCCTCTAGACTATTTTTAATGAGCAGTCCTATGATTTCATGCACGGTAATACTGTATTGGGTTCTGATTTCTGTCAGTTGGATTCTATATGTATAGGATGTTCGTGTGAGAATATAGTGATCTGAGCTTGAAGGTTATCAATGGAGCAGAATGTAGAAAGAGAAGTTAAGAGAGAGAGAGAGAGAGAGAGAGAGAGAGATGAGAAATGCTATGCTTCTTGTATATTTTTCACCGTAATGAATACAACAGTAATCTTGCCTTACTCTCTAAGTAATCGTTCTCTCAACAAACTTAACAACTCTTACCACCTAATCTACTGACAAATGGCGGCATCTTGATCATTGATTGTAGCTCGATCCTTGTCATCCTTACAGTTCGGACAATGCATGTGTATTAGCTTTCCTTCAGTTGTGTATAGCATAACTAGCAAATAGCAGGTTATAGTAGTTACCTGGTATATGAGGGGAAGTTTTCTACTTTCTGTTAAAGCACAATAATCATTCTTCCCTTCAATCAAATATTATGTTTATTGTTGCTTGATAAATGGAAATTTTATGCTTTATATCAAATCACTTGGGCCATGACCTCTGAGCTAATGTTCGAATGTAACCAGGTGTCTCGATCAAGTTCTGTGCCTTCAAACACACGGGATACTTTATATCAGGGGCTCCCGCCTGGTGTGAAATCAGCTTTGCGATCAAAACTACAGTCATTTCAGTTGAAGGAAGAGGTATCTATACTTTTATTTAACAAGTGGAATTATAACAACTCGCCTACATCGTATTTTACTACTACAAAGTAAGCTCATATTTGTATGCCCTTGCGTGCACTAATCTATAACTTATCTTCAAATGCTTTTCCTTTTCGCAGCAAACAATCACTGAAATTAAAGCTGAAACGGAGAAAACGTTGCAGTGGCTAGTTCCCATTGCCAATAACACAACCAAGTAAAGCTTCTTTAGTTTTTCTTTTATCCCTCTTAACTGTAGTGATTACATATTATCCAATTTTATTGGTGTCCACATTCTTCATTTTTGACGATGTAATTATTCACAACTCTCTCTCATTTCCCTCAATTCTGTTTACTGATTACTTTTTGCGATGCGGTTTTATGTAGAGCTCATCATTGCTCTGGCTGGGTTGGAGAATGGGCAAACACTGGGCGAGTTCTTAATTGCGGGCGCCTTTCCATTTACTTATGATTTCCCAATATTTTCTTAATTTTATTAGTTGCAATTCTTTAGGTCTGGGATGAACTGGAAACCTGCTGGTCAAACTGACTTGCTGAGGATTGAGACACTGCACCATGCTGATAAAAATAGAACCGAGGCTTACATTCTTGAACTGGTGGTGTGGCTTCACCATCTCGTCAACCAAACGAGGGTTGGAAACTGTGGAATTAGATCTCCTGTTAAATCCCCTCTTTGCTCCCCCAACCAGAAGGCAATTCAGTTATGTATGAACAAAACCAACTGCTTATCACCCATATTAACAGTTGAAGACCAAGAAATGCTTCGATATGCAAGTAAGAGAAAACTGACACCGGGGATTAGTAAGAGTCAAGAATTTGACACCGCAAGGACCAGGTTCAGCAAGCATAATCGGCTGAGCAAGAGTAGCAACCACTCCCCGACAAGTGAACGTAGGAAGGATCCATTTCCAATCAGGAGGCCATCCTCCGTTCCTATCATTGACTTTGATTTCGACCGGAGCAAAGCACTGGATGTCATTGATCGGGTGGACACAATTCGAAGTATTTGAATGCACAGGCGAAGTGGTTCTTGTGTATGTATGTCTTGTAAGTTCATCTGCGGCATTTGTCCCTGTCGTGTACTCTTTGTTGTGGCGGTGGCGATCTTATGGAAGCAGGTAGGCCTGGCAATTTCTGACACGACCCGATAATCCGATACGACACGACACGAAATTAACAGGTGTTTGGGTCGACACGATAACGAATCGGGTCTTATCGGGTAACCCGATAAGCACCTGTTAAGATAACGGGTTGGGTCGGGTATACACGTGGGTAAACACGATACACGATAAGCAGAATATTATTTTTATAATTTTATAACCCTAAAAAAAATACTGTAATAATTATATACATTAATTTTACAATTTTATACCCCTAAAAATTATAATAAATATATATATATATATATTAAATTAACTATAAAATTTATAATTATTATAATTATTATATATACTATAATAATTATACCCCCAAAATATTAAGTCTATCTATACTAATTATATATATATATATATATATTAAATTTTATAAAAACTATAATGCATATTAATTAATAATTTAATATGCATGAATCATGATCATGCATTTGCCAACTTGCCGCCCTTTTTGAAAAAAAAATGGAGGGAAAATGAAAATGTTAAGAAAAGTTGAAAATAAAACAAAAAAGTGAGGGAATTAGGGAAAGATGTTGGAGGGAAAAGTGAAAATGATAAGAAAAAGTTGAAAAGGAAACAAAAAAAAGAGGGAAAAATGAAAATTAATAGAAGTGGTGAGAAATTTTTTTTTTTTTTAAGTTATTAACTTTTTATCACACACATGACTGTCATGACATATCTCACTATTTTTATAATGACACACGTGACACGTGATGTATGTACTATTCCGTGTACCAGTCAATTATAATTTATACGTACAAAATAAATAGATTTAAATCTACTTAATAAATATATATATATATACACACACACACACGGAACTTGATTGATGGCATACGAATTCTCCAAAACTAATTTCAACGATCCCAACAGTCAAACTTGTTTGTATATGCTTTGAGATCACATCAACAAAAAATCATAAAAAATAAACATTCAGAGATCAAGTAACGGGACAAAGCTTTTCAACGGTTATAAACGAAAAATCACGATTTAACGGTTATTTTAACTCTGATTTTGATGATTTTTTATAACTACACTCCTTGACCCTATATGAATACAATGAATGAATTCGATCTTCAATTTAAAATATTTACACAAGTGGATACCACAAAATCTTTTGTTATACTTAATGAAAGTATAAATAAACTCTAAGTGTTAGTCAATCTATCGTTTTACGAATTCTCCAAAACTAATTTCAACGATCCAAACCGTCAAAATTGTTTGTATATGCTTGGAGATCACATCAGCAAAAAATCACAAAAAAAAAACATTCAGAGATCAAGTAACGGGACAAAGCTTTTCAACGGTTATAAACGAAAAATCACGATTTAACGGTTATTTTAACTCCGATTTTGATGATTTTTTATAACTACACTCCTTGACCCTATATGAATACAATGAATGAATTCGATCTTCAATTTAAAATATTTACACAAGTGGATACCACAAAATCTTATGTTATACTTAATAAAAGTATAAATAAACTCTAAGTGTTAGTCAATCTATCGTTTTACGAATTCTCCAAAACTAATTTCAACGATCCAAACCGTCAAAATTGTTTGTATATGCTTGGAGATCACATCAGCAAAAAATCACAAAAAAAAAAACATTCAAAGATCAAGTAACGGGACAAAGCTTTTCAACGGTTATAAACGAAAAATCACGATTTAACGGTTATTTTAACTCCGATTTTGATGATTTTTTATAACTACACTCCTTGACCCTATATGAATACAATGAATGAATTCGATCTTCAATTTAAAATATTTACACAAGTGGATACCACAAAAATCTTATGTTATACTTAATGAAAGTATAAATAAACTCTAAGTGTTAGTCAATCTATCGTTTTACGAATTCTCCAAAACTAATTTCAACGATTCAAACCGTCAAAATTGTTTGTATATGCTTGGAGATCACATCAGCAAAAAATCACAAAAAAAAAAAAACATTCAGAGATCAAGTAACGGGACAAAGCTTTTCAACGGTTATAAACGAAAAATCACGATTTAACGGTTATTTTAACTCCGATTTTGATGATTTTTTATAACTACACTCCTTGACCCTATATGAATACAATGAATGAATTCGATCTTCAATTTAAAATATTTACACAAGTGGATACCACAAAATCTTATGTTATACTTAATGAAAGTATAAATAAACTCTAAGTGTTAGTCAATCTATCGTTTTACGAATTCTCCAAAACTAATTTCAACGATCCAAACCGTCAAAATTGTTTGTATATGCTTGGAGATCACATCAACAAAAAATCACAAAAAAAAAACATTCAGAGATCAAGTAACGGGACAAAGCTTTTCGACGGTTATAAACGAAAAATCAAGATTTAACGGTCATTTTAACTCTGATTTTGATGAATTTTAACAGCTACACTCCTTGACCCTATATGAATACAAAGAATGAATTTGATCTTCAATTTAAAATATTTACACTAGTGGAATTTATATACTTAATAAAAGTATGAATCAACTATAATATTAATAATTATATACATTTAATATTTGTAATAGATTAGTAGTGTATGTATTATTTTTTTTATTAGGCTTTCATTTTCGAGTGTAGATATAGTACTTGAACGAGAAATGTTTTAATGTTTTCAAGTAATATTTATGTCGCAATGTGTGGTATGTGCAAATTGTAAAAAAATATATTTTTTTCATAACGGGTCATAACGGGTCGGGTCACTTTACCCGTTGGGTAAAGTGACACGACCTGTTAAGGACCCGTTAAGATAACAGGTGTGACACGACACGACCCGTTAAGATAACAGGTGTTACACGAAAACGACACGAACACGACAGACACGACCCGTTTGCCAGGCCTAGAAGCAGGCATGGATGCTGAGAAACGAGAGAAGTGATGGCCGTTTTTGAATGTCAAAATGTAGGGTGAGAAGTGTATTTTGATCAATGTAAGTTAAATTGACTTGATGGGATAACATTTATCCAAAGTTCATATGCGGCGCTTATAAATATACATTAATCCCATGAAAAATGGTAGAAAGGACCTTGCATGCACTTATAAGTAATCGCTGCGAGGGAAGGCGTTGCATTAAAAGAAGAAAAAACATGCTAAATATCATGACATGAGCAAGCGCAAAGTCGTCTCAACTCGCACTTTTAGAGTTGACTTGTCTCTTATCTGAAAATCGAAATCCCATGTATGTTGTTCTGGGTGATTACGAAATCGAAATAAGTTCCATACTTTGATTTTGAAATTATTTTTATAAGAGTTGGATTTAAAACATGTCACTTACAAGCAGCTAAAAATATTATTAAATTGTAGTATTAGTAACTAGAAAAAGAAATTGTTAAGGTCCATTTAGTATAGTGAATTAAACTGAAATAAATAACGCTCTAAATTCAAAATAACTTAAAGTTCAAAGATCCATGCAAGTCAATTATTGTAAACAAACGATTTTATCTACCCTAAGGGGTAGGGGTATAAAGTGGTTCAAACTCGCTTTTAACGAGAATCGAATATATAACATCTCACTTATAAATAAAGAAAAATACCACAACCGTAGTACTATAGGGCGTATCATTTTTATATTTTTAAAAGATTAAAATGAATCACTTTTTTTTCAGATATAAAATTCATGCTCTCAAGCAACTCTAATCGTCTAGGTGCAATCTTGAGATAGCCTTGCAATCTTGAGAGCAGAGTTGAAGAGTCAAAGGAAGCATGTGAGAAGTTTGAAGAAAAAAAATCACTTTGGTCCCGAATTTTGGAAGAGGTAGCAAGTCAGTATTTCTATTTGTGTATCTCACCTAGGTGCAACTGAAAATAACTTTCTGTTGATCGAATGCAGCACACATAAAGTGGATGGTATATATTTGTCAGTCACATCATAAAACTTTGGAAGCTTCAATTTGCGGCTAGAGAATGCACCCATGTATTTTAAAGTACTCTTCATCCGAATTTCTAGAAGGGATGTCATAAAAAGACATTAAAGCCTAAACCACTCTAGGAAAGCAAATTACTTAATTGGTTTTTTGGAGAAAAGAAAAAAAAAAAAAAAACCAAAGCCAGCGATAGGGAGAGGACCTTTACTTTTATTTGATTTAGATTGTTTGGTTCTGAAGAAATAAAAAGATTGTTCATTTTATTATGACATTTTGAGAATATTCTAGGATGTGTGAATTCTATGTCTTGTGCTTAAGTTCTGGGTTGTTGAACGATGATCGTGGGTGCACTGTGCCAATAGAATTTCCCTTGAAGTTCTACAACCATCCTTATATATCTTATTTACAGGTCGTGGAGAAACTTGTCGATGTTGTTCATTTCTTACATATGGATATTCATGAAGCAATTGGAAATGCAGGTATGCGTCAAAAGTTCGGATGGAATTTTTATATTGGAAATGCTGGTCTTGCCTTGCATTATGCAAATATTATCACTCAAATTGATCTTCTTGTGAGTTGATGATGTTATATTCATTTCCTAAATTTTCAACCTTTGTGACAATATTTTTTTCCTTTTCTTTTACTTCAGTATAAACAAGTATGTGGTATCGTCAGTGAACTACTTAATACGGTGGTGAAAATACTGTTTTTTTACTGTAAGCTTGCAGGTTTTAAGTTTCAATACCTTTTTAGGCTTCAATGTGTTTATTATGGGGGTTATCTTAGTGTGGAGCAACCGACTTTGAGTGTGAGAGTGGGTTGTATCCAGGTAAGTTTGGGAAACATATTTCGGTGGGGTTATGCTACCTCTAGACTTCTGTGTTCAGCAAGCATAATCGGCTGAGCAAGCGTATTAACCACTCCCCAACATGTGAACGTAGGAAGGATCCATTTCCAATCAGGAGGCCATCCTCCGTTCCAATCATTGACTTTGATTTTAACCGGAGCAAAGCACTGGATGTCATTGATCGGGTGGACACAATTCGAAGTATTTGAATGCAGAGGCGAAGTGGTTCTTGTGTATGTATGTCTAGTAGGTTCATCTGCGGCATATGTCCTTGTCGTGTGCTCGTTGTTGTGGCAGTGGCGATGTTATGGAAGCGGGCATAGGTGCTGAGAAACGAGAGAAGTCATGGCCGTTTTGAATGTCAAAATGCAGGGTGAGAAGTGTATTTTGATCAATGTAAGTTAAATTTCTGTAGATGGAAAAGATGCTGGTTTATAGCTTTCCTTAGTAGCTAATATGTACAGAATATTCAATTAATAATCCAAAGTTCATGCTCCTCCCTTGCTCTCTCAAAATACACCAATAATTAACATGATAGGATAACATTTTATCCAATGTTCATCTGCGGCGCTTATATCCATTAATCCCGTGAAAAATGGTAGAAAGAACCTTGCATGCACTTACAAGTAATTGCTGTGTGGGAAGACGTTGCATTAAAAGTAGAAAAAACGCGCTAAATATTATGACACGAGCAAGCACTAGGTCGTCTCAACTCTTAGTTTTAGAGTTGACTCGTCTCTTATTTGGAAATTGAAATCCAATTTATGTTCTTCTGGGGTGATTACTGATGAAAGCGAAATGAGTTCCATATTTTATCACAATTTTTTTTTTTTGAATACATGATATTATCTACACCAAATGAGAGATGGTAAGCTTAGTCTCACTATGAGTTAGCAATAATGTGGTTCAAACTCTTCTTTTGCGAGAATCGAACTTAAGACCTCTTACTTACAGATGAAGAAGAATACCACTAAATCGACATATCTCAAAATATTTTAAATTAACTATCTTTATCATGAGTAAAATTTTAGTTGTCGTGTTTTGAGGTCTAATGCTGACATTGAACTATTTTAGGCAAGATTTCGATAAGATTTTTAACCAATCTCGTCACGCCACGTGTCATTATCCGAACGTACTATTTTTTGAATAGATTTCCGCTAAGATTTTCAACCAATCACGTAGTGCCACGTGGCATTGTCCAGAACCTCATCTTCTTTTTTTTTGTCCATATAAACCCTACATCCCTACATCCATCCTCACACTAAACTCAATCCTTTTTTTTAGCTCAGAATTCTTCTTTATCGTTTTCAAATCTTGAGTTCTTACAATGTCTTCTTCAAGGAGAGCGTATAAACAGTTGCAAGAGCAGCAGAAAAGGTTGTTGGCACAACAGGAAGAATTGGTCAATCTTGACCAAGGTGGAGGTGGAGATGAGGCCTTCGCAATGGAGGAGGATGAGGATGATCACCATAGAAGGCGGAAGGCCTCACATTCCTGCCGTATCATGGAAGCTATGGGTCAGATAGCCAAACCCGGACGTGCAGCAAACATCGATAGAAGAAGGGAAAGACGAGGTAAAGATCTCTTGGAAGATTATTTTATTCCCAACAGCGTTTTCCCTGATCATGTTTTTAGACGTCGTTTTAGAATGCAACGAAGTTTGTTCGCTAAAATCATGAGTGATGTTTGCAACCATGATCCATATTTTGTGCAAAAAAAGGATGCTTTTCATGTTCTAGGTCTTCTTCCTGAGCAAAAAATTACGGCTGCCTTGCGAATGCTTGCATATGGAGCATTTGCAGATCAAGTGGATGAGATCGCAAGGATGGGAAATTACATAAGAAATTAAATAAAGTTCTAAAAGTAAATAAGAAATTACATAAGAAATTAAATAAAGTTCTAAAAATAAATAAGAAATTACATAAGAAATTAAATAATAAAAGTAAATAAGAAATTACATAAGAAATTAAATAAAGTCTGTGGAGTTAGGATATGTGGTGCTAGGATCTTGGTTGCTAGGATTTCTGTAGCTGGAACCCTCTTGACTTGTTTCGGCATCTCTTGCACGCCTCCTTCGCACGACATCTCTTTTTTCTGATGTCCAAAAATATTTTGAATTCAGAGACAGTCCTACTAGAGACTTGTTCATAGTGTCACGATCTGTTTGAGCCATCCTTTCTTCTCTAAGCATCTCATTCTCTCGATGAAGTGCTTCTCTAATCATCTCGTTCTCTCGATTAACTATTTCTCTTTGTCTCTCAGCCGCCGCATCACGAGCCTCAGTAGCTACAATAATTGCTGCCATAGCAGCAGCTTTTTCCTCATCTCTAGTCTTTTCCCATGCCATGTTCAGTTCACCTTGACGAGTAAGTTCCTCCATATATTTAGTATAGTCATTTTTGGAAGAACTACCTTTTTTCTTTGATGCCTTTTTACCTTGAGGCCTGAGGGACTGACGAGTCGGTTGGGTCTCTGGCACTTGTTCAGGCATCCCTTCCGTGTCTTCAAATGTGTTGGCTTCTTGTTCGGCTGTGTAGACCCATACCGTGCATGACAACTTCTGGACCGGTTGCCACAATCTTGTATTTAGGGCAATCTTTGACAATTTGCCAACATTCCCATTTGTTGAATGATTTGTTATGGTTCTTTGCATTGTAGAATGCTTGTGCTTGTAGTGTCTATAAAAATTACATAAGAATTGTGGAATGCATAAAAATTATATAAAAATTACATAAAAATTACATAAGTATTGTGGAATGCATATTACATAAAAATTACATAAGAAATTAAATAAATTAAAATATTGATGTGGGTGGAATGCATATAAATAAATAAAAATATTGTTACCTCATCCGCTAAACTTGTCCCACTACGCAAATTACCAGAAGCATGAGAGAGGGCGTTTTTCCAACAAGTAAAGGATGCGTTGAGTTTTTTCCAACGACCTTGAAGACCTTGACTAGATCTGGCATCTTTTCCATGTACATCGTTGAACGATTTCGTAATTTTACTCCACATTTCTCGCTTATCGATCTCATTACCCGTAATCGGGTCATGAGTAGTGCGAACCCAACATTCACACAACGTAACATCTTCACTGAGCTTCCACGAAGTCATTTTTTTCTCTCAAAGTGTACAAAATATTCAAATGTAGAAAGTGTAGAAAGTGTAGAAAATATTGAAATGTGGTGTAAGGTGGAAGATGAGGGTTATGTATTTATAGAAAAAATTAATTAATTTTTTAAAATTTTTCTGTATTTTTTAAAAAAATTTTGACATTTTTTAATAAATTTTTAATAAATTTTAATGTTGTAATTAATCTAGACCGTTGGATTTGAAAAATAATCAAATCCAATAGCCAACACGCTGCCACGTGGCCAACGGTCAAATTTCTGACCGTTGGGCCTTTTTTTTTTTTTTTTTTTAATTTTTGGTCAAATAAACGTGGACCGTTGATCTGTGATCGGACGGTCCAATTTAAAATTTAAATTTAAATTTTTTTTACCGTTGGAAATCCAACGGCCTACAAAAACTAGCCGTTGGAAATCCAACGGCTCTGAGGAGGGCCACGTAGCCCTTTGACAGACTCAGTCCACTTGCCCTGCACCGCGGGCCCCACTGCCTGCAGACGCTGTCGGCTACTCGCCATCTCCACCGCGTGTTGTGCATGCGCCAAGAAACGGACCGGCCTCTGGGTCTGTCCATTTTGGGATGGGCTGTTGACTGGCACGGGCTGGGTGCCAGTCAATTTTGCGGGCTGGAGCTCATTCCCTGCATGCCGAGCTGTTTTCTTCACTTGGTGCAAGTCAATTAGTGCTAGGCTGGAGTTGCTCTAAGAGAGTTGGATTGGTGAAAAATATTATTAAATTGTCGTATTAGTAACTGGAAAAAGAAATTATTAAGGCTCATTTAGTATCGTGAATTAGACTGAAATAAATAACGCTTTAAATTCAAAATAATTTAAAAGTTCAAAGATGTAGGTCTTTTTTTTTTTTTTTTTAACAAATGATATTATCTACCCTAAGAAGTAGGGCTATAACGTAGTTCAAACTTGCTTTTGACGAAAATCGAACATATGACATCTCACTTACAAGTAAAGAGAAATACCACAATTGTAGTACTAAATGGCGTGTATTCTCATATTTTAAAAAGATTAAAATGAATAACATTTTTTTTTTCCAGGTAAAATTCACTCTCAAACCAATCCAAACGAGGCCTTATTTGGCGAGGTTCAATGTTGATAAAGGATCCTACCTGGTAACTGCGGAGAAAAGAAGACAACTCCTCCTGCGCCTGCATGGCAAGGGAAATAAAAGGCGCTAAAACATATAGACATCTCCCCCAAAAGTCGTCCGAGAATTTTCCTAGTCTTCTTCTCTTGTCACCTTCCTTCATTCATTCATTCATTAATTCATTCATTCCCATCACCTCCTCTCTCTCTCTCTCTCTCTCTCTATAGACACATTCACCGTTCACTTCTTCCGGAATTGCTACTGATTTGGGCTTGAATTCTTTCAATTTTAATGGGCGGGATTGTGAACATGGTGAAGAAGCCGCCCAAAGTACAACAAGTGGATATAGTTTTAGGCAATAACCATCCCGAATATGGTGGCAATGGGTCTGACGTAGGAGTCAATGATGAGTTTCCTTGCTTTCCTAAGCGGACTGCTGCTCCAAAGGTAAATTCTTCACCTTGGTGTAATTTCCCAACTTTGTTTTACTTATCTGATCTGTTGGAAATTGGAATTCTGATGTTGTTGTTGGAAACTGGATTGGTACTGTCTTATTGATTAAAAGGTGTGCAAAGATGTAAAATTGATGAACATTTCTTGTGGTTGTGTGTGTTTTCTGCCGAGTTTCAAACCACAGAATTGCACTTGGCTAACTCCGCTGCCCGAAATTTGGAGCCGTCTTGGTGATCATATCACTAGCAATCCTGAAAGTTACATTTGATATTCTTAGTGAGATATTAATCTCAAATTTTAGGACCCTTTTGATAACTATTTGGTTTTTTGTTTAGTTTTTACTTTTCGTGTATGAGATATGATAAAGTATATGGATGAAAAGGAGTGATGAAGAATGATAGTTAGAGGAAGGGGAATAAATAAAGAACAATGGATGAAACAAAATCTTCGAAAGTGAAAACAACTTAAAATAGATTTTGGTTTTTAGTTTTTATTTTGTCTGCCGTTTCTGATGCATCTCTTCTACACCTATGTGACCATCCTTCCCACTCTTCTTCATTTCGCATTTTCCCCCATATAATTTCCGCATATCTTAAGCACAAAACGCAAAAACCTAAAATCTAAACATCAAATGGTTATCAAACGGGCCCTTAGTTTTTGGATTTTTATTTCAAGAACAGTTTTATAAGTGTTTGAGAATATATTATTTAACTTATAGCAAATGAGGTTTTGCAAAGTGAAGGATAAGCTTCGCAAAAGGTGGCACATATTTGAGAATTTCTGTACCACAACATTCATTTCCACTTGTGAAACTGTTTTTGGCGACGTAATGATGTTTGGAGTATGATCTCTCTGTGTGTGATACTACGGTGTTAAAGCAATGCTCCGAATTGTGGGCATATTGACAATTTCCCTCTAAGTTGAAGTTCCTTTTATCCGTTTATGAGATGCCTTTTAATCCTTCTTCTTTTCCCATCATTGAGGATCTTTTGATTCAGCTAAATTTTTTACTAGTTTTCTGGTGTTTCTGTCTATCTCCTTTGTGCCCATGTCACATGGTTCTTATGAAGTTTCTTTATACCCACAATTGTGTATAAGATGATTGAAGGGGTTAGTACATCCTTGTCGTATGGCTTTTTGTCTCATTCATGTTTTTGAACATTAGTCTCAAAACTATTTTTGGTGTCTCATTCATATTTTTGGTTTGTCATTCATCCTTGTCTTAGAAATTGTTTTTCATTACCGAGAAGGCGAGAAAATATCTGCTACTGGTAGTTCGTGAAAAATGAAGATACAATATTTATCCCCAAACAATGTAGATGAAATAAAATCAACTGGATCTTAAGTTTTGTAAGTATGGGAAACTGCAAATTCAGGCCACTCCTTCCCGATTGTATGAACCATTCTACCCGGAAATAGTTTCAGATTGATCCACCAACTATGTTTTCTTACTCATATAACTGTCTGTAAATGCAAAACGAATATCTGTAGTCTTCCCATACATGGCTTGATGTCCTTATCAGTTCACATATTTCTCTGTGTTAACTTTTTCTTGACAAAGTATTAAAAGAGGAGAGGTAAACATTATTTATGTTGGTGGAGAGATGGTCAATAAAGATGTTTCCGAACCTAAATGCTCGCTAACATTATTATGCCGATTGACAGCGTAGTTTGCTAGTAATTTACTGCAGTTATTTAATTATATATTGTAAGGCCTGAGTTATAGTTGGTCTAAATATTGAAAATGTTGTGGATAAGTTTTTGAGAGACTAAATAAGTTTCTTTTGTTTAATAGGTTTCAGAAGTAAGTTCACTTTTGGGCAGGGGTATCAAAATTCTAGACAAGCTTGGTAGTGGCCTGAAAGATTTGAGCTCAACTGATTTTGCCTCAGCCGTTCCACAAAAAGGGAATAAAATTTCAATTCTGGCTTTTGAAGTAGCGAATACAATTGTGAAGGGTGGCAACCTAATGCAATCCCTTTCAGAGGATAACATCAGACATTTAAAGGAGGTGGTGTTACCATCAAAAGGGGTGCAAACTTTGATATCTACAGACATGGATGAGCTCCTGAGAATTGCTGCTGCTGACAAGAGGTGGTTGATCAGAATAATACTATTTGTTGTTGTTTATTATTTACCGTTAATTTTCTGATTATTTCCTTACATGTTTGCTAAATCAATTGAATAATGTTATCCTGTTTTGGTTTGGCAGAGAAGAACTGAAATTATTCATCAGAGATGTGGTGCGCTTTGGAAACTATTCGAAAGATCCAAAGTTTCGTAATCTGGATCTCTACTTTAAGAAGTAATACTAATGGAATTTTGTGACTATTTACTTTCTTGGTTATTTGCAACATTTTAACTGAGATTCTGATTTGTTCAATCTGGAATTGTGCATTCTATTAGGATTGGTTCAGATGATACGCAACAGAAGCATTTTAAGAAGCAAGTGCAGACAGATATGAAACAATTGATGGCTTTAGTTCAATCAACAGCAGTGAGTATTGACGTATTAATGTTTTATAGAAAATGCTGCTCTCTTAGTTACGCGTGTATTTGTTAATGGGTTAGCTTAAAAATTCGTGTATCTGTTTATCACAGTTTGGGTCAAGTTTAAAGAATATCAGAGCACAAATTCCTTTTCTTTCACTTGGAAGACGTTATATGCATTCACAGTAGCTCTTATCTCTGGGTAGTGGTTAAATGAGTTTTCTACCTAACATTTTATTTTCTCTTAAGGAATAGGATGGAGAAAACATTCATTATCTTCTTTTTACGCTTCACACCATTTACCTGAATAAGTACGTGCCTGTATAGTCTGGTTTTCCGTTTAAAGTTTTTTCCAGATTGACTCTTGGAAGTGCACTCAATCTATTTACCTTTAGTGGAACTGCACATATTCATTGCTAAAAAGTCATTGCATGAATATTATCAGAAAGTGTGAAATGCAGAGGAAAAGTTTTTGTTTCTTTATGTATTCAAACTAGTAGCCAGTGCTTCACTTTAGTCATTTACCAGCCACCATTCTCTCTTTATTTATCTGATGTTCCTTTAGCATTTTGCTTGCTTTACGCATTCAATTGAGAAATAGGCAAGGCTTGTTGCTGCTATTATTGCTCCGGCTATTATATTGCTGTTGGATAGATGTCAACTTAGATTAATTGCAAATCACATTGAGTATTTGTTGGTTTTTGTAGTTTTTAGACTAAAACTTTGTTAGAAGGTAAACTGAAGAGGATTTCGCGTTAGATGGTAAATGAGTGATGGAAATTATTGGCCGGTTGTCCTTGGTCCAGCATAACTTACGATGCACAAGTATTTAGAAGTAATTGTATGCTCATCCTTTAGGTCAAGCTAAGCATCTGTTAAGACTTAAGAGGGATTGCATTGAGGCACACTTTTCTCGCCAAATCAGGGGACTTTAGTCACATGCACCTATGCTAAAGAGTGCATTTATTTGAAGTTCTGGATCAGAATGACGTGTACTTATCTATAAATTGCACTTCACTTGTTTTGCTGAGATTTTTCTTATAGTTGCACTGTAGATAGACGGATATAAGCCGTAAGTAAACAGTAGAAAAGAGCCCCTGTTGTATTGTTGAGAATGAATCCCACATTGATGGGACAAGGGACCTTGTATGGGCTTATAAGGAGTTAGGCTACTTCCTACTTCCAATTGGTTTTATGGTGGAAGTGGAACCTCAACTTTCTTCATGGGATCAGAGCAGGTTGTCCTACGTGTGAAGCCCAACAGCCACACGTGCTCCACATCACCCTGTTTATGTTGTTCACGTGTTTGGCTTGAGAATTGACCACACGTGTGGGGGCATGTTGAGGTTCACGTGTTTGGCTTGAGAATTGACCACACGTGTGGGGGCATGTTGAGAATGAATCCCACATGATGGGAAGAATTCCCCATATTGCCAATTGGTTTTATGGTGGAACCTCAACTTTCTTCAAGTATCAGATATTAGACCATAAACTGTGGTACCGTTGCAGTATTCTCAGGTCCTTAATCTAATGTGGATGAAAAAAAAAAAGAACATAATGTGGTTGAACTCAAAGAAACATTACTAGGGATTCCATATTCCAGTACAATTGTGCCAATAAATAGAAAATTTATGAATAGTAACTCCTTAGATCATTAACTAGTTGAAGGCTTATGAACCCAAGGGGAAAGATCATTGTCTCTCTCTCTCCTCTCTCTCTCCCTCTCTCCCTCCCATTTTAATTGTATATAATAGGTATGATGTTGACGAGACAAATACTCAACAGCATAGTTTATGGTATACATGTATTGTTTCCTTTTTGAACTCTACTGATGGAAAGACAAATTTGTTCCGTGGTTCCAGGAATTATGTCATGAGTTGCACTTGCTGGAGAAAATGGAACAAGATTACAATGCTGCTAGAAGAGGTATCCTTCGGTTTGTTCTTTAGGAAAATTTCATTTTATTTTACATTATGATATTGCGGTAAAAATGAAAAATTGTTTCTTATTTATGATGGATGAGTTTAAAGCGCTTGGAACCCCTGCTACTGTATCAAGTTGAATTTCTTTCAGTAGATTATTAAATTATTAAACTGGATTCTTTCTTAGTTTTATATTTGTAGCCATAAGGAAAATCAGAAATTATCATGTAATAATTTCTTGACATGTAGGAGACCTTGAAATTTCAAGAGCGAAGCAAGTGAAGGTTGTCAGCAGTTTGAAGAACAAATCACTCTGGTCTAAGACTTTTGAAGAGGTAGCAAGTCATTGTGCTTTATTGAACTCTTTCTAGCTGCATACAGGAAGGAATATGCAGAAATTAATGCTTCCGAGTATTGATAAATAACCTTGATGGGTTTTCCTGTTTCCTGATATTATCACCCATGTATACTGTATTCACTCCAGAAGTAGTATCTGGTGAAGGATATTCCAGAAACTCAATCTGAAATCTTGTGTTCACAGGTTGTGCAGAAGCTTGTAGACGTTGTACACTTATTACATGTAATGATTCATGAAGCTTTTGGCAGTGCTGGTATGTATTAAAAAAAAAAAGAAATATCCAAATCATAGCCCCGCCTTGTTTGTCCTTTCATCCTCATACTATTTTCGTTGATGTTATAACAACTTGACAAAAAGACTGTTACAATGGATCTAGAAGCATGTGATAGGCAAATACTTCTTTTGTTCTGAAAGAAAACTATTGATGAGTGTTATCTTCCATCTAGACTTTACAAATCAGATTACTTGTCTCTCCTATTGCTCTTTGTGGCTTTAAAGATATTGATATGTCTCCCTTCTCCCTTGCAGCTGAAGAACCAGTGGAAAGTTCTGAGAGGAACTACAAGAAGTTGGGGCCTGCTGGTATTGCATTACATTATGCAAGTATTATTTCACATATTAACACACTCGTAAGTGATGGAATCACCTGCTATTTAAACCTTTTTTAATTTTATTTTACCTTTGGTGATGTTTTTCCTTTCTTATGGTCTATAAACTTGTATCATCTCTACAATCTATTCCGCTATTAGTCCATCAAATGAGTCGAAATTGAAATCAGCACAGCTTGCAGAAGTTGTGGAGTCTGTTTGCATTCATGAGAAATATGATGTTTTGCTTTGTTGTCAAAGCTCAACCTCATAGGACAACTAAACTGCAAACAAAGATCATAGCACAGGAAGCTCGCGATCACCACCATGACTCGTGGCGCGAAGTTCTGCCTCACACTAGACCTGAGCAATTGTTTTAACTTGGTAATCTAGGCAATTCTGTA
This sequence comes from Pyrus communis, assembly GCF_041283825.1. NCBI lineage: Eukaryota > Viridiplantae > Streptophyta > Magnoliopsida > Rosales > Rosaceae > Pyrus > Pyrus communis. Next base: position 3,781,753 of record NC_142574.1, read on the forward strand.
TACATATAAGCTCCGTTCTAATGAGTCCGTGTCTAGGAAATAGTATACCCTTGCCACAAAGACCATTAAGGTTATGGAGGCTACTGAAGACTACTTCCATGCTAGATTCTCTTGAAAATAGGATATCCGAAGTTGGGCATTTTGAGCCCTGCATCTCAATGCATAGGAGCTAGATCAGTCGACTACTTGCCAATTGGTTTCAGGTTAGATGCAGAACAGGTAATTCATAAATGTGCTAGGCCTAATGCATGCTTTACATATTACCTGACATAATTGATTCGCGTATATTATCAGGTGGGTGGGTGTTGCTGAGATCCATTTCTCAACAACCTCTGATGTCAAGGAGAAGTGAATAGATAAGGCTAAGATCAATATTTGCTAAGCTTTTAGAGAAGTCATTTGGAGGCAGAGGCAAAAAGCCAAGTAGCCAAATTTCATGATTTTTTAAAGGATTTAAGTGTGTTTTCCTTTTACTTTTATCGACTTTTAACTCGCCGGGCTGGGAATGTAGTCTTACACACTATTTGAGTTTCTTTACAGCCTTTTTTGTCAGTCTACTCAAATTTGGACGTAAGCTTTATAAAAGTTACCCAGAAATTTCACCGTGCGATAATGTAGTCTTCCTGGGCATTGGAACGATGAAAAACCAGACACCATTTTGCCCTTCTGTTATAGATGACTGATTGAAATTACTCTGTTTTATATATACATGCAAGTGTGCACGAAAGGCGTCTTAAACAGGATTCTCCACTCTTGGATCCCTTGCCATTTGAACACCATGTTTGTTTTCTTTTCACTTCCTTAAACCCTAAACATTAAGGCTTAACTCCCACTCTACACCCAAAACTAATAAACTATGTCCTATTTGAGGAAGAAGATAAACCAGGCTGTTCATTAGGATTTATATTTGGGATCTTAGAGGATTCTCATATTATTTTTGAACAATCTTTTTCAACTTTCGTTCCAGAGGTCCGTCATTTTTCTATTGAGTGAAAATTAAAAGGCATTTGGAGATGCTCAATATTGAATCTTGTTAGTCAAGGGCTTGTGCTGAGCTAATATCTGAATGCACCCAGGTGTCTCTGTCTCGATCAAGTTCGGTGGCTCAAAAGTTGAGGGATACTTTATATCTAGGGCTGCCATCCAATGTAATGTCAGGTTTGCGCTCAAAATTACGGTTAGTTGAGGTGAGCTATGTTCTTTGTTGCACTGCTATTCCAAAAGTTATTCCCCTTCAAGCAATTTCTGTTGAAGATTTAACTTAACAAACGGCGTTTCATGCAGCTCACCATCCCTCAAATCAAAGATCAAATGGGGAAAACATTGGAGTGGCTTGTTCCTGTTGCAAGTAACACAACCAAGTAAAGCTCCTACTCTTTACATTTATACTAATTGGGCCTGATAACATCTGGTAACCCTTCTTAAAAATGAGCGTATAGATCGAAACTCTCACAACAAAAAACACTTTGGGAATATCATGATGAATGCTCAAGTGACCAGATGCTATTTTTGCTCCGTTTATATTTCTGCGATGATTTGACTGTTTGAAACTTACTTTTGGTTTTCTTTCTAACTTGGACCGGTCGTGACTGTTTTAATTTGGCCTGTGTAGAGCTCTTCATAACTTTGGCTGGGTCGGAGAGTGGGAAAATGCAGAGTAAGTTATCGTCTCTCACTTATGTTCCCCCCCCCCCCCCCCCTCTAATATATTTATTAAGCTTCTCTAACTGAACTTTGTAGGTTTGAGGCACGCTGGAAACATAGTCACCAGACTGGCATTCTGATGATTGAGACACTACACCATGCTGATAAGGCAGTAACTGAAGCTTATATCTGTCAACTTATCGTTTGGCTACACCATCTGATGAGCCAGGCGGGGGCTGGTGTTGGTGGAATGCCGTCAACTCCTGTTATTAATCGGTTATCTACAGACAACGCCAACTGTTCGTCCCCCCTGTTGGCAGATGAAGATCAAGAGATGCTTCAAGATGTGAGTAAGAACAACCTGAGGCTTGGAACGAGTAAGAGTCAAAATTATGAAGCGGGACAGAGCAGGTTCAGCAAACACCAAAGGCTGAGTAAGAGCTGCGGACACTCCCTACCAAGTGAAACCAGGAAACTTCCATTCCCCATTCAGAGTCTGATATCGAGGCCTAGGCCGATCGACTTTGATATCGACCGGATCAAACTGTTGGATGTCATTGATGGACTTGACACAACCAAAGGCTCCAAGTAGCTGCAGATCAACATGTTCTGTATAAAGGTCTCATATGTGTAAATAGTATCATTAATTTTTTAAAATTATTAATTTATCATCTCACTCCAATTTTCTGAAAAACTTAGTATCCGAAATAACTCGTGTTGCACATGGTTTGTGTTTCGGGTTCTTTTTTGGACTTTTCAACTGAACTGTGGTTTGTCTCATTATTTGGCGCCCTTGATTGGTTGTTGCTAAATTTGATTGTAGTGCTGTTTGTGGAGGCCTATACTAGGTTAATTGCATAGCTGTATAACTTTAAAAAAAAAAATTATCACAAATTGTCTTTGAAATTGACTTACCTTATTAAGATGGTTCTTGAAATTAAAAATTGATCAATGTAGTCTCTGAAAATAAGTATTGTAAATCAATTTGATTCTTTCTTTACGATTTTGTCAAAAGTCTGTTATGTGTTGATGTAAAACAAACTAAATCACAAGTCTAATTAAATATTGTCATGTGGATTAAAATGTAAAAAAAATAGTTAATTTTAAATTCTGAAATAATAACAAATAAAAAAAATTAACAATCAAAATGCAGAGCTACGATAGATGATCAAATTATTTCTTTATTTTGAATCATTTATCCAAGTGATGATATTCTATCAAATTTGTGGGACTTATACACGTGTTTGATCAAAACATAACAAATTTTTTTACAGAATTGTGAAAGGACCACATTGATTTCGATACCCATTTTCAAGGACTACATTTTTACATTTTCAATTTCAAAGACAATCTTAATATGATAGGTCATTTCATGAATCATTCGTGATAACAATCCCTTTGAAAAAGCACATATTTTTTTGATGAAAAAGCTATGTGGAAGTTACTAAACAAACTTAAAAATAAATGGTGTTGAAACTTCTTTTCCTGTCAATTTGTACAGAGAATTGTTATTAGCACTCCAAAAATCTCATTTGGCACTCCAAACTTTCTATAATTAGAAGAAAAAAAAATACACGTATGAGGAGTGTACAATAAGATTTTTGAAGTGCTAATAACAGTTTCCTTTGTACAAAGATACACCTTTGTTTTAGTGAGACTAATGAGAAACTAAGGGTTCATATATAAAAAAGGAAAGGGATCCTCTCCATATCCTTTCCTCCTAATCCACCAAGTCCAAAAATCCGGGTTGTTGAAATTTGATCCAACGACTAAAGTTATTTTAACTTTTAAAATGAGTCTCTGTTTGTAGTCGTTGGATCAAATTTCAACAACTCGGATCTCCGAACTTAATGGATTATGAGGAAGGTATCCGGAGATGATCCATTTCCTATCTATAAAAATATAAAATTAAAAAAAAAAAAAAAAAAAGGGTTGAGAAGTTATGAAAAGGAGTTGAATAGTTTGAAAAAATTGTTTTGGAAAAATTACAATTTGGTGTCAAATTAGCCAAAAATAGAAATTAAACTTGGGACGTATTAGAGCATCTTCAAAGGAAATGTAAAAAAATCCATATCAATAATAACGGTAAGAAAAAGACATGATTAGTGTTTTTCAACAGAAATGTCAATTCCTATGTGGCATGACATGAAAAGGCAGCAGAGGAAGTTGCTGTCAAATTTGACAACAGCTTCAAATCTATTTTTAGTAATTAATAAATGCTTTTCATAATTTTTATACTGATCTTTTGTTTTAAAATACTAAACAACTATAAAAAGTAAATAATTTAATAAAAATTTGACATATCGATTGGAGAACCAAATTTAAAAAAAGATCAATGTGCCACATAAGCCTTCAAATTTAAATTTTATGTTTAAAATTTGATATCTCCTTTGAAGATGATCTTAGTTATAAGTGTAAATGAATACTCGTGAGTAGAGGTATTAGCATGGATAATTAACTGTAGCGAAATTTAGAGATTTCACGTGACATTTAGTATTGAGAAAATTATAGCATAAATTTAAGGGCAAGACTAAGGTGTTGTAACTTTGAAAACATATAGTCACGCTCATAGCAATAGTGGACCTTACTTTTGACGGAATGTTGCACCTTCAGTAGAGTTCAGACAATTTAAAAAGTGGTTGAGTTGTCAGTATTACGTTCGGTGGTATTTTTTTTATTTATAAATAAGATATTTTAGATTCGAATCTTTTAAATACCTAATAAATTTGATACTAAAATAAGTTTTCTATTATATAACTTAATCAAATTCCTTCTATTTTTAATGTAAAATATTTAGTTATATTAAGAAGAAAAAAAAGTGGTGAGGTTTTGTAAGAGTTCCTGGTCCTTACGCGGCTCCGACACTATACTTTCTCGTGACCCCGATGTGACAGCCCTTGACGTTCTTGTCCAATTTCAACTCATCACGTGTTCATCGCATTTGGATATTAAACCAAATGTTAGAGTCGGATCCAATCAGATAAGATTCTTTTTTGTTGTAATAGAATAGACACAAAAATTGTAATCTATATATCATTGATACAAAAACATTTTATATTTGTCCTTTTCTTACTAATTAAACGTGTTACTCGTGTTGGGTGGGTTCAAGATTTTCATAGTACGGCGTCAAAGATGTAAAAATGATTAAAAATAATTTAGTAGGACATAACAATGACAAGTTAAACGATAATACATTCATTCATAATTTAAGAAAAAAATAGGGGTGTGTGGATATCCACACACTCCTTTTTACTTCTCACATACCCTTATTAATTTATGTTTGTTGATCTTTTTCAATTCATCTGATCCGACGACTGAAAACTAAAAAAGTGTGAGAGAAATAAAAAGGGATGTGTGGATATCACACCCCAAAAAATATTATAAGCTATAATTGTTCATAACGATTCTTCATATTCTAAATGTTAGAATAATCTGACCTTGAAAAACCAAATGATGAAGTCATAACTGATTTCAATAGTAAGTTTCTCCTCCCTTGCAAAAATAATATAGTCAACTTACAATATGTTTAAATCTAATAATGAAACAGTTTTTTTTTGTGAGAGTAGTGGTCGTTGTTCATGTAGACAAACCATCCCTTTCAAAACGTTGCATTATGGTTTTTTATGTGAGAGCAATGGCCTCTATTTAAATACACTTACACTTGTGCTCATATTTTAACACTGAAAAGGTTGCATGATAGTAAAAGAAAAAAAACATATTTTCCAAGCATATATTATTGTTTAGTTATGGTATAATTTTCATTTAGACTCAAACATACCTCAAACATACCAAGTAATTAAGTAAGCAACTCAGAATTTATCTCATCAGAACGATTATCTAACTTTGCAAGTTGCCCATTGATAACATAAAAAAAGCCCTCCACAAGATAATGGTGATGGTTGGTCATTGCTGGAGTCTTACGCTATGACCTCCCTCCATTTATGTATGGCATCAAGTTTAGGAACATGGATATGATGTTTCTCACAAAAGAAGATGTGTAATCAACCAAAAGATCAAACTAATTATTCCTTGTGGGGTGAAGTTGTGGCTTACGTGATTGACTAAATTTATTGCATTCACAATCTTTTGATATTTTATTTATAATGCTTGTGACAAATCATTTGTCACTCTTAAGATGGATCTTAACGAAAATAGGTTAAACACAAACTCAAAACTCAAAAGTTAGTATTTCCAACAATAACATATTTTCTTCACCCACACTATCATTGTTATTATCATCAACAATCATTGGAAGCACCTTCACCACCATTTTCCTTTCAATTTTCAACAATTTCGAAATGGGAATTATTGTTGGTAATCCAAAATTTCTATAATTAGAAAGAAAAATACAATTGAGAGGAATGTAGAATGACATTTTTAGAGTGATAATAACAGTTCACTTCTAATTTCTAATTATGGATCATGGAATTGACCCCTTGGCCCTTGTTACAATTTACAAACTCTAGTTATATTATAAAATTCGAACTCAAAACGAAATTACCCTAATTAGGTTATGAAAAAATTGCAAATCCTTACTTTCTTTCAACCTACAACTTGCTCAGATGGGGAGAGAGAGGCGAGGATAGAGTGGCGCCACCTTGGTTGAAGGTGGAGAGGAGAACTGTTGACCCTAAAAATTACAAGACCTATGCAGCGCCCATGTCGAGCAAATATTGAGCTAACTACGTCCTTCTTGTGAATGCGGATGTGCCAACTCGTAACCGAGATTGATCGAGCGAGTAAAGTAGATGTGGTGGTGGTGCCGAACTCTAAAATGTACTTGTGAGTAACTAATCATATAACACATCACTTTGTTGGGAAAACTAATGAAGTGAATCCTTTCGACGAAAGAACTGAAAGCACTTCACTGACTAAGACTTGGATAGAGAATCAATAGAACTAGAAGTAGTGTTGTTTAACCAAATTGAATGTACTTCTAGACCGATTAGTTATACAACTCTAGTGATGTTCACTTGAACTGAGTATATTGCTGGTTGTCAACCAGTGATGTTCAATCGAACTAAATAAGTGCTGATGAAGGAGTTGGGATTTAGGGTTGTTAGAAGGTTTTCGCGTAGAGAAAGGTTTTTTTCCGTCCAGCATTTGAGTTATTTTATGGACACAGAGGAGAGGACAAAGTTGTGTGACTACTTTCATTTCTGAATTTTCTATTCTACGCCTTTGTTGTGTTTTTTGTATTTTGGTTATTTTAATTTGGATCAAAACGGTGTCGTTTTGGCCAGGTGTTAAAAATCAAAATCTTGCGGCACTGGGCGCTGCGCAACTCCCGTTGCCGCCTAGTTTTGGATAGAGCATTTTATCAAACACATAGTGTGCACAAAATGCCCGCTGTCCAGATGATCACAGGGGGATTCGACAGACTTCCCAGCTAATTTTCTAGCGACCACGGGGTTAACTGACCCACTGTTGATCACCCCCTGTGTGTTACTGTATTGGCACGTCCGTGCTTGGCTTACTAAGAGAATCGAAGTTTATATGTTTTAATCACCAATTGATTAGTCCCTTGAAAAATGAAGACGCGACAAATTGAGGAGAGGAGGGTGAAGCGTTCAGGTCATATCATACCATAAAACGACAACAATTTGGTGGGTGTATGAAAAGGACAGATTATTCGATTCGGTTCGGTGTAGTTTGATTTGAAAGCTACTGAAACTGGAATCGAACCAATAGCTTTCGGTTCAATATGTTCTTTTTAGTTTTCGGTTTTTCGCCGACGTGAATACATGCTGGCATGCTTCTGCTCATTTGCCGGCAAAGAATACATTCCATGCCAGGTACGTACTTCTCCCTTTGTGCATGGGCTCGGAATATAAACAGATCGACAAAGGGAAACCAAGGTATGGCACTACGTACGACGTACTATAATATATATAATAGTCAGCAGAATAATTTCTCCTCTTTCCTTCTTGTTAATTTGTTGGAGGAGAATGATTTCTTTATCGACAAAAATGAGGTTAATTTGTTTTTTTTTTTTTTTTTCTTTCTCTCTTCTTGAATAAAGTCAAATGGGTTATTTTCCAGTGGGAAGCTAATGTTCAATAAAATAGAAATAATACTTTTTTTTTTCTTCTTGTCTTATGGATACTTCCTAGTAACAACAACAACGATGATAATTGTGAGCTCCATAAATTTTTTGTAATATTTTAAGAATTTAAAAAACTTTTGTTTGTGTGAGCGACTTTTAAGTTTCAAGATGTTTATGCAAATTAAATTAAGAAAAACATGCACTACAAAACATTAGATAGGACAGATTAGAAATAAATGACATGATCATTACAAATAACTCCTACCAAGTAGTATTTTACAAATTTCACTCATATGTCTTTGTAATTAATGCTCATGCGCTGCATTCTAATCCCTCTTTTATCTAACTTTTTGAGATTCATTTTTATCTCCGTTGGCCTAAATGTTTCTTTCACTAATGACATGCCTTGAGTGAAAGAAACAAAATAGAAAAAAGAAAATCTGAACTCTAATTTATGTCCTTGAAGTAAAGGAATATGCATGCATGGTTTCAACAAATTAATGGATATGATATGAGCTTGGTCCCCAGAAATAAGTAGTATCACATCTTCCAAAGCAATTATATATATATATATATATATGTAATACTTGAGAGACTAAATTTGTAGACAAAATTTTGTAAACTAAAGAAATAGAAATTAATGATTGGATTATTACTTAAATAAATATTGATAAACGTATTCATTTTCTATAAGTGATATATTATTTAATTTCTAAATTTTATCTATAAATTAAGTCTTTCAAGCATTACTCTATACACACTCACACAACCAAATGTTCGAGTCATAAATCAGTCAATGCAATATGATGATCCAATGAGGAGGGTAACATCAATTCAAGTCAAGCGGGTCATCTCTTCCAACGTTACTTACAGATCTCTGCGGATTTTTAATTGTTTTTGCAGCAATTTTTGGGGTTCGGGAGCTTTAGTCGCTCACAAATGATATGGATAACGTGGCACGTCAAGGTCAAAGGAACTTCACCACCACCCCCGTGTCCCTCACGAGCATTCCTCCATGGACCACAATGCATGCTCAGCTCAGCTCAGCAGTTCAGCATATATACCTAACTGCTTTTTCTTTTCTTTTCTTTTCTTTTTTTTCCTTTCGGCATGCCAGAAAATTTATATAATTGTTCTGAAGAAGAATATATAATTGATATGTAATTATGAATGTGATATTTCCAAGTTATGGTAGTTTTGCTGTGCGACGTTTTATATATATATATATATATATATATATATATATATATATATAGAACTTGATTTTCATTGGATTAGCATTTTTGGTATTTATTTATTTATTTTAATAAAATTTTCAAAAATATGAAATTTTGTATTAAGTTTTCAGCTTTTTCTTTTTTTTACATGTGTTACGTGACAATTGCAAAGCCGTATTTTATTTTTTAATTTTATTAACTGATTTCATTTACGAGTAAAGAGTTGTGAGAAGATTGTGAAATGTCACATTGCATTATATTATTGTTTAATAATATATCACTTTATTAGAAGTACTCATGACTTTGTAAATAATTTACCAAAAATGTTGTTCTTGAATCTATTTTTAGCACTGCCATTAAATAGTTTGTGTTCGTGTTATGATTATTAAATAGTTTGTGTTTTTGGTCAAGTGGCTTAACATGAGAATGACACAATTTAACATGAAATAAGAAGTTATTTTGGCACATAGTTCAATTTTTTAGTGGATAAGATGTTGGGTTTTTATCTATACGTCTGGCTTCAAAACTTCCCCTCTCCTATTATTGTTTGGAACTTATCTCCTTACCCCTAATAAAAAATAATTTAAAAATAAATTTAATTTGATCCTTTTATTTGATGCAAAAATTATGTTTAATGTGTACATTTGTAATTAACATTAAACGGGTTTTTTTTTTCTTTTTTCTAAACAAAAGATATTATCTTCACTAAAGGGGTGGGGAGTGAGTTAAGCCTCACAATGGACTAACAATAATGTGGTTCAAATTCACATGTGGCAAGAATCAAACCTAAGACCTCTCATCTACTAGTGAAGATAAATATCATTGGATTGTAGTACCAAGTGACTGAACATTAAACGGGTTGAATTATCATGAAAGACATTTAATTATTGGATATCAGATTTAGAAAAATATCCAAAGAAAAATGACTTTTCTTCTATGGCGTTATATATTTTGGTGTATTTTGTTTTTGGTTTGAAGAACCACCCTGTGTGATCTCTAATGTTTTAACAGAGGATAGTATAACATTTTATGTTGTTATATATTTTGAATACAAAGATATTATTTATACTAAAGAAGATGCGAGAGACTGGACTAAGTCACACAATTTTATAAAAATAATTTAGCATCAAACTTGCTATTAAGGACAATCAAACTTTTTTTTTATTTGAACAAACAATATTATCTACACTAAAAAGGAGGATAAGGGGTTTAGTTTTACAATGGGCTCGTAATAATGTAGTACAAATTCGTCTTTGGAAAAAACTAAACCTAAGACCTCTCACTTACAAATAAAAAAATATACCACTAAATTATAATACTAAATAACAGAAAAATCGAACTTAAGATTTATAATTTACAAAAAGAAAAAGCTAAGTGCCAATTTTGTAACGAATCACACCGCATTCTCTTGTACGTTCTTTTATCTATAAATGTGGAAATTTTTAGTTATGACTGGAACACGAGTGATATACCATGTGTTTTTATGTAAGTGGTGGAAAATTTTATTTTTTAAGTTATTAACTTTTTAACACACATAAGTGCCAATTTTGTAACGAATCACACCGTGTTCTCTTGTACGTTCTTTTATCCATAAATGTGGAAATTTTTAGTTGTGACCGGAACACGAGTGGTATACCATGTGTTTTTATGTAAGTTGTGGAAAATTTTATTTTATAAGTTATTAACTTTTTAACATATATATTTCATCATTTATATAACGACACGTGATGTACCATCGTGTGACGATTAGATTAAAAAATCTCTTCCATAAATGAATATTGTACGCTTCTCAAAAAGAAATATATTAATGAAAGAAAAGAAATAAAGAAGAAATAATTGAATGAGAGGTTTGACTTGCAGACTTGCTGACACCAAAACCAAGTCTTGTCGGTTTTTTTTTTTTGAAAATTTTTAAAAGACTCAGAGAGGGAGAGACTGACTGACTCAATAGCATTCAACTCCAAACGGATAAACCCAATCCATCTTAATTTCACCAGTTGCCTCCTCCTCCTCCATGCAAACACCGCCATCACCACCTCTATAAATTCCAGATAAGTCATCACAACTCTCCTCATAATAACTCTCTCTCTCTCTTTCTCTCTCTCTCTCTCTCTCTCTCTCTCTAGAAGGATTAGTTATCCGTTTCCCCAACAGAGCGACATCGACATAGAAAAAGAGAGAAAGAGAGTCACGAAGACAGAAAGTGTGTATCCTGCCATCCAGCCATGGAAGTTGAAAACGCCAACAAGAATCCTCACGCAGCGCAGGAGCAGCAGGCAAGCCCGCTGAAAAAAATCATCCTCGTCGCCTCCATTGCCGCCGGAGTCCAATTTGGATGGGCCCTACAACTCTCCCTCCTCACTCCCTACGTCCAGCTCCTGGGCGTCCCCCACACCTGGGCCGCCTTCATCTGGCTTTGCGGCCCCATCTCTGGCTTGCTCGTCCAGCCCATCGTCGGCTATCACAGCGACCGTTGCACTTCCCGCTTTGGACGCCGTCGCCCCTTCATCGCTGCTGGCTCCGCCCTCGTCGCCGTCGCCGTCTTCCTCATTGGCTACGCTGCTGATCTTGGACACCTCACTGGAGACTCCCTTGAGAAGGCCACCAAACCCCGTGCCGTCTCCGTCTTCGTGGTCGGTTTCTGGATCCTCGACGTCGCCAACAACACGCTGCAAGGGCCATGCAGGGCCCTCCTCGCCGACATCTCGGGATCCGACCCGAAGAGAATGCGGACTTCCAACGCGCTGTTTGCCTTCTTCATGGCTGTCGGAAACATCCTCGGTTACGCCGCCGGGGCCTACAACAACCTCCACAAAATGTTCCCCTTCACCAAGACCAAAGCCTGCGACATCTACTGCGCCAATCTCAAGAGCTGCTTCTTCCTCTCCATTGCCCTCCTCATCACCCTCACCGTATTGGCCCTCACCGTCGTCAAGGAAACCCCCGCCGACGTCGCTCCAGACGAGCCGGAGGAGGAGTCAACGACAGCTCCAAAGGTGCCCTTTTTTGGTCAAATGATTGGGGCATTCAAGGAGTTGCAGAGGCCAATGCTGGTGTTGCTTCTGGTGACGTGTCTGAACTGGATTGCGTGGTTCCCGTTCTTGCTGTTCGACACTGACTGGATGGGAAAGGAGGTGTACGGCGGCCAGGTCGGTAAAGGGCGACTGTACGATTTGGGGGTGAGAGCCGGTTCGCTCGGCCTCTTGTTAAACTCTGTCGTTTTGGGGTTCATGTCTCTCGGGGTCGAGCATCTCGGCCGCTGGGTTGGCGGGGTCAAGAGATTGTGGGCTATTGTCAACTTCTTGCTCGCCGTCTGCATGGCCTTGACTGTTTTAATCACTAAATTGGCTGAAGCCAGCCGACACGGCCACATCGGAGTTGAGCCGCCTCCGCCACCTGCCGGTATCAAGGCCGGCGCATTGTCTCTGTTCGCCGCGCTTGGCATTCCTCTAGCGGTTAGTCTGCAAATCTTTTTGACACTTTTTATTATTTCTTAATTAATTTCACAACCGATTTCTTACACAAAAGGAAAAAAAGATATCTGATACCAAATAATTATTTATTAATTAGAACAGATTTTCTTTCGACCAAAAAAAGAACAGATTTTCACTTGGGAGCTTGGGGACTAATTAGTTTCATTGTTTTACCTTTTAATTTATGGTGGTCACATATTTTGCCTTGTTTTTCAAGAACCAAGGGGTTATCGTTATCCCGAAGGTGTTTTTGTTTGTTTTTATCCGAAGTCTTTTAGTGCATGCAGAAAAGGTTTCACCATGCATTTACTAGGAACATTTACTAGGATAAGGAAAACTATTTTGCTTCTTTGAACAACTCCTCAATTGCGGTTTTATTTTACAAATTAATTTTTCTTAATTTAAGGGGATTGATTAATTATGTGCTTGAATATTCTTTCTACCGCTAATATGAAAACGACTTGTATAGCACAAATACATCGTTAAAATGCATCTCATATCTATAAAATAAAAACATGAAAGAGTGTTTTATTCACTTCACGTCACATGACATACAAATTATTCTTCTCCGGCAGCATCTACTTTGTTTTCCTTGTTCTTTCCGATGCCATCCTTTTCATCAATAATAATAGCTCACTTTTCCTATTTTGTATTTGTCGGTACAATTCCCATGTTTTTCTTTTTGTCAAGGCCCACATCCCATGTTATTCTACTCCTTTATATCGAAGATTTTTTTTAACGTGTTCGGAACACGAGATATTACGTTATATATTATTCCGTAAGTTGAGAAATGTTTTTTACTTTTCCACAATTATCCCTTCACTTTCACTTATATATGGACATATTCATGTTTTGAACACCCTGAATCTCTCCATTTAATCAACAACTTTCCCCATCCTCAAAATTAAATTAAATAAAACAACCTTTCATAATTCTCAAGCATTTACTGAGTTGAAGGCAAAGTGAAAGTTAGATGCAATCCAATTTTACAATTAAATAAATCCATCCATATGTGATGCGTTTGTATATATGTGATGTGACAATTAAGTTGGGGAATATTCATTGACCTTTGCTAATTTTAACGAGTTTGAATTTTTTTTGTGAGGATTCTAATGATCTATAAATCGTGTCCGTTCGTCGTACATCGTGTGGTTAGAAATTATTTTAAATATTTTATTTAAAATTAAGCATAAACAGTACTTGATAAAAACTGAATGCACGATATATGATAAACTTACATGATTCACGGATCTTCAGGATCCTCACCAAAAGGATCCGGAGAGCTTCATGTTGGAATTTTGCCCACCACCAAATCATGTTTTTTTTTATCTTTACACAGGTGACGTACAGTATTCCCTTTGCTCTGGCTTCCATATTTTCCAGCAATTCTGGTGCAGGCCAAGGTTATTTAACTTAATTTTTACACGTATTAATTATACTAATTTTCCAAAACCTGACATAAACCATTATGTTTTGGTGATTAATATTTTCTGAATTCTCCTATTTTGTATATTTAAATTAAAACAGGGCTTTCTTTGGGAGTCCTAAATCTTGCAATTGTCGTACCACAGGTACGTAATGCTTCCCTAATTTCATCTCTTTAGTAAAATTTCCTTGAAAAAATACATGTTATCTTAAATTTTAATTCAAATTAACTGCATAGTTAATTACTAAATATTGAACTTGCAGATGTTTGTGTCCGTCGTAAGTGGACCGTGGGATGATTTGTTTGGAGGTGGTAATTTACCGGCATTTGTCGCCGGCGCGGTTGCTGCCGTCGCAAGTGGAATGTTGGCTCTCTTTATGCTACCGTCTCCGCCACCCGATCTTCCGTCGAACAAAAATGCAAGAGCTCCTGTTGTTGCCTTCCATTGATTTGCTTGCCCTACCTCTTGACTTCTTAAGAAAAAAAATCAATACTGTATGCATCCAAGCGTAAGCAGGATATATTTAGTCGCAGTTTTTCTTCTTTTCTTGTATTTATTTCCGTCAAGGTTTTATGTTCGTGATAAAAGACGTCAAGGTTGAACCCATAAATCTTTAGCTTTGTATAATGAGGAAGAGCATTTGAGTTTTCATTGCTGTTTCGATTCTTTTTATTAGCGCTCACGAAAAGTAATCATGCCGCTTCTCCATGTATAATGTTTTTTATCTCGTGCATTTTTTCCAAGACACTTACGGTTGACTATAGTGAGTCCGATGGTTCTTGTTCAATGTGTATATACGATGTGTTTGTAGTGTTGTGCAATAGAGAAAAATCACAAAAGAAAGACATAAATGGGTAAACCAATCATAAGAGAGAGATGTAATGAGGGATGAAGTCTATATTTCATCCATATAAAAAAAACTCCTAAATTTCGACAAAAATCGATATATTTATGCAAATTTCTGACATCGGATAAATATCATTCCTTTTAATTTTCACGTTCTTGAGCAAATTTCATCATTTCCATCAAAGGTAGCTGATATCAATATCAATATATCCATCGATATTTCCAATGATAACTATATTGTAAGCACTGATTGTGACTAATATGTGTATATTCATATTACATTCATGAGACGGACATAAAATTTCCTCAATAGTGAGTGTACAATTTCAGTTATTGTTTTAGCCCATCATGTGTAGAGAAAGCGCGCTTCGAGTAAGGCAGTAACATCCTCAGGTAGAAATTTTGAGATACGAGTCGTCCTTGTACTTTGAGTACAATGGAAGTTCAAGAGCTTCCTGCGCAATTCGCCCGTCCTCATGAATCCTTTCTATCAAGCTCTCAAGCGATGAGAAATTCGCCTGTTTCAGTCCATACCCGAAAATTAAAACAAAGGATAGATGTCAGGACAGGAACGACCATTTGACACCTTCCACAAGAAAATGGACAAGTTAGAGTAAATACCTCAGGCCGTATGTAGCCAACTATAATAAGACGCAGTTCTTCCCCATAAAAATCCTCATCGAAGTCATGAAGCAGCCATGGCTCCTGCATTACAAGCTAAATTAAGAAAACAAGCCAAGAAGAAAAATACTTGCAAAGGCAACCGTAAGTGTCTTGGAAGACTCACTATAGTCTTTTCGGTGTTGTTGAAATAAGGATTCGAACCAATACTCATGACCATTTTGAAGACACCCCGTGTTGATAATCCAGCCCAACCAAAATATACTCCCGAGGGATGTTCGGAAAGAAGAGATGCATATCCTTCTGTGGATAAATTTGCTGGAGAAAAGATGCAGTGCACTAATAAGGATACAAAATGAGGAAAGGGGGCAATTTAATTGAGCATAAAAGGGAGAGAACAGCAGTTATATCAGAAGCATTCAAAATATTAGCTACCTATTTTTACCACAAAAAATGTGCTATTTATGAAATACAACTAACTGGTATATGTCAGCTCCAAATAAGAACACCAGTTATAGCTAATTCATCCTAAGACAAGTAGTAGAAGATTGTAACTGGACAGGCTGACAGCAAAAGCTACACTCTAACACACCTGTAGGGATCCCGAGTACTTTTGAGCCCCGACCAAATCCCTTTACAACTGGACCACCAATATGCCAAGGTTCTATTGGTAAAGTATCTTTTATCCCTGCAACAACAAATTAAATAAAATGAAAATGACTTCTGCAGCAGAAACTCTCCACAGTTGAACAGAGACAGATACTGGGATTTACAGTCTTGGAAAGGAGGTAGGCCCCACAATTCAGGTCGCAAATCAAGTAGAGAGTTTATCACCTCATCCGCTGATGTATAGAGATTGGACTGCTTTGGGATGGAGGGTACAGCGACCACCTCCATTCCAGCAGCCTTTCCAGCTGTAACACCCGGTCTGACAAAACCCAAACACGAAAATGTTCAAGGAAGAAACTCAAAGGAAACTGACATCAGTTTGAAGACAATAAACACATCTTAAGGAGGAAATTTATCATCTAAATTGTAATTATCAAAGGAAGAATGTTAATGAAGGAGAGAACATCAAAGCAAGTTGCCATCTACAACTGAAATTACTAATTTTCGCTAGAAACACTGCACACATGTGCATGTCATGTGCATTGTGATGGAAGAGTGACGCACGCATTAAGAAGACAAAAAACTAGAATTTGGGAGAGAATAAATGGTAGCCATAAAGTGGGTTTAATTAATTCATTAACCTAGTATTCAAATTAATTATTGGACTTATCAATGTGAAAGAGCCACAATTTACATTTTCAAGTCCGTTAACAAAAGTACAGATAAATAGTTTATATATGTACAGCATGCGCAAGCCTTATCAAATTTAGTCTACATATAACTTTTTTGACATAAGTATTTGTATATAGAATAAAATAAAAATGGCAAAAATAAAGGTTTTCATTCAGGTTCACTACTCTATCAAGAAGTTTTAGATGTAATGTAAACAAGGTTAGTTAAAGAGAACATGATGAAAACTATAACACTCAAAAGAAAAACGTTCCCTGCCACATTTTTTGTTTTAACTCTAGTAAAAGAACCAGAGTAGGTATACGTACAGAGAATCTTCAATGACAAGGCAGCTGGAAGGTTCAACATTGAGCCTTTTAGCAGCTTCAAGGAATCTGCATGCAAAACAAATATTTACAGTTTTAGAACACTATATATCTCATCCATGATAGAAAACACTCAAGTCAATATGCACAAATTTTTGCATCTCACATTTCAGGAGATGGCTTCCCCGAACTTACTTCATCACCACCAATGACAACTGAAAAAGATTCCTTCCAGCCTGCATATGAAAACAATAAGCAAATAAGTACTTGTTTGGTACGATAAGACTAACTCAGAATATCATGGATAAATCTGATACTAGACAATTAACCATGTACGACATAAGCAAACACTGCATGCTTTTCAAGAACAGGAGTATACCCTGATGAACAGAAAGTTTGGTTTCAATGTTTTCCTTTGGAGAGTTTGAAGCCAATGCCATTGGCACTCTATGACCACTCAAATGTTTAATTAGCCGATTGGAACCTGGAAGCGCTTTAATGTTGCACCACCTATAGCGACAATTGTCAAAATCCAATCAACAGTTTTCCAACACATAACAGGCAAAACAAAATAATTTGGTACTAGCAACAAAAAGTCTTTCTAAACAGACATAAGAACAAGTATAGTAGTAAATTACTGATTGGAGAACAATGGGGTAATCTCTGAAAGTAATTCATTCGTTGTACACGATAACCCATAATCTTCCACAACAGCACTTGCAGCTTCAAATGGTGTTTTTCCAGCTATTTTTTGAACTTCCCGCCCATCCCACTGCTTTCCATACTTACCCAAATAAACTTTCAAAACTTCACTTACAATACTATCTGTGATTAATTAAAACAACGAAAAGAAAAAGAGTCACCAACACCAGTAGAAAGAAAATAGCTACGTGCAAGAATCAAAATTGATCCAGCACAGAAAAGCCAAAAGAAGCATCAGGCCCTTATCACATACCACACTAAACTGACGTTAAAGTAATACTGAAAATTCTCTTAAGGGCACAGACCTGTGTTCAGTAGTGTACCATCCAAATCAAGGATAATGCAGGACACCAATTTCTTTAAAGGCCGTGCAGTTGACATCTTCCCAATTATGCAGAAGACTCACAGTTAGATTTATGTTCCCACTGTTGAAATATATCTGAAGCAAAGACAGATTTTTAAATTCATTGACTGAAATTCTAATAAGTAATCCAAGAAATTCACCAAATTTCAATCCAACCGAAATTTATCGGCCATTTATTCACAGAAATAGTTGCCATTTCCCACCTTATCTTGATCAAACATCACACAGCTCAATTTGACAATAGTCCATGTTATAACAGACTTAGAGCTAGAAACTATAAAAGAAGCAATTTAAGCACTCACATATTCAAGTCTATCCGTTCTTGCATATTAGCCTCTTCGCACACTATTTTCATGCTCAAGGGTTTTTCTGTAACAATTTTTTTTTTCTCCAAAGTATTAGTTGAATTTTCCGGGTTTCAATTAGTTTCATTTTAAAATTAAGCAGGAATCATGAAAACCATCTGTTTGTTATAAGAGCTACTAAACCCTATACGAGGAACATCATGAATTACGCGGCTGCACACGCAGAGACATAATTTGAAATTGGGGTGAGCTGAACATTTAAGCCAAATCCACTTAAGAGGAAAGTATCAAAAATTGCAGAGTTTGTTTTTTATGGCATTCCCTAAATTTTACACAAACCTCTCAAAACTTTACACAATTTGGACCAAACTGAAGTTTCAGAGCACAACAAAAAGAAAAGCTCTCCAGCCCATAACTTGAAAACTGAATTTGAGAAACATAAGCTGAAATCTGAATCCCTAATTTCCTAAATTCCTCAGTCCTAATTTCCTATATCCCAAACCCTAATACAAAGCAGCTAAAAGTCAGAAATTCAGAGCATAACAACTGTATAATTAAAAGAAGGAAACTAAATATTTGCAGAGGAAGAACAACATATAATTAGAAAATAAGAAGAAGAAGAAGAAGAAGTACGATTGAGATGGAAAGAGATGCCGCCCACAACCCTGACAAAGCTAAGCTATCAAATCCAAAGTTTGATTATTGTGTTTTGGAAGTGTTTGATGAGTTTATGTTGATAATTTTGATTCCGGAGAATCACACCACTACAGCTGTAATACGGTGGAGGAGGCGCGAAGAAGCTGCGCTTTGGCAGCCGGAGAAGAAGACGGAGGTTCTACGGGGCCTGCTGTGGGTAGACGTTCGAGCGGCGTGGGTTTGGGTGTGGCTGGTAGTGGTCGTTGTTATGCGAAAGAATAAAACGTTACGCTTAGCATTCGACAAAAAAAAAAAAAAAAAAAAAAAAAAGCGTTACGGTTGTGGTGGTGCGGGCGCCTGGGCTTTGCGACCGTGGTGTACCGGGCAAATAATTGTCTAAATATTTTAATTTGATTAACATAATGATATATGACAGTGTAATCGTATTATATAAATCATTTTCAAGAATATGTGATGTTATCAATTTCTGATGAGAGTTGCTTGATCCAACTGTTGATGGTTGAGTTAGAAATTCTATGGAAATGATGAATGATTTAGGATTGAATTACGTAGAATTAACTTACTTGAGAAATGTGTAGATTGAGATAGTTATAGAGTGTAGGAGCCACATGTTTAGAGTTTTCATGCTATGTGTCGGTCTAATTGGCTAGACTGTATTATTAGTTGGATGCAGTAGAAAAGAATTTTAAGATGTTGAAATATCTTAAGTATGATAGAGAATAATTCTTAGAGATATTATTAAATAAATAATAATAATATATGAATTATGTTAGAGATCCTTGACAAATTTGATTGTGTTTCTTTAATAAAGAAATGTTCCTAATTAGGAAGGTAAAAACTAGTTATTAGTTTTACATTTAAATCCCTTGTCAATATGTCCTTGCATTAGTATGGGCAAAGAAGCTTGAAAAATTGTATGTTTCTTCGTTGGTGGAACCATTAGAATGAGTGTGAGCCTCATCAATAAATAAATATATTCTCGTCAAAATCTAGGTGACACCCTCAAAATTTTATGAATTAATTATGGCTCCACGCAATTTTTTTTTAATCAAATCGAACCTTCCCTAGATGGTCAATTCATAACTTTCGATTTAACCTACGGTTCGATTTAATTCATAACTTTGCTTTTCTTTTTTTTCTTCAAACAAACGATATTATTTATGGGTTTAGTCTCATAATAAAATTAACAATAATATGGAAGATTCAACCTACTACTTACAACTGAAGAAAAATACGAGTATTTATCAAATATAACCAAATATTAGTCCTTAATTTAAAAAATATTAGTTTTTATAAAAACTTTCAAATATATCCAAAATATCACTTAAATTGACATAAATACCCTTAAACTTTAAACCTAATAAATTAAAAAACAAAACCTTATTAGATGAAGAGTTCTCACAGCTAAACCTTAAAATTGGAGGAGACCTAGTAAAGGCATCGACTATTGGTGAAGAATTGTGCATTCCTAAACGAAGATGGGTATAGATGGTTAATTTTTTGCCCTTTTCCTTGTCTCCGTTTTCTCTTTGCTTTTGTAGTTTCTTCCTTCGATTGAATATTTATGGAAGAATGAATTGTCAATTTTTGTAACATTATTTATCTCAATTTTCCTTTAGATTATATGTGCTTCGTATTTAATTTTCCACCTTTGCATTATTAAGGGTGTTGTCCGTGTCTGAATTTTGTTTTGAAGATTATCATTAACTGTGGTAGTGAATCGAGAGATTTGTTGTGTTCTTAGAAAGTGCAAAAAGCATATTTTAAGGTTTATAGAATAGAAAATCTTCGGGTGCATAAGCACCACTTGATTATGGTACAAGAATCTTTTAATTAACAACTAGTTATTTGTATGAATTAAGGGTATTTCTGTCTATTTAAATGATATTTTGGATATATTTGAATCTTTTTATAAAAATTGACATTTTTTAAATTAAATGTTAATATTTGGTTACATTTGATAAATACTCGAAAAATACTAGTACACTGGAATCATAACTTTGATGTAATCCACGAGTCCATGTTCCCACTTCCACCCTCTTATATTTTCAAGAGACGGTTGAATGGCAATCCCATTCCCATAATGATTCTCGTCAGATTCTTTTTGTACGGATTTGGAAATCTTTCAATCATATTTATTCATCGTATATTGTACAGTTAATTTTTATCATATATGATAAACGGATGTAATTGGAGAATCCTCGAATTTTAACAAAGAGAATCCGGAGATCCTTTCTCATCCCATTCATCAACGGCTAGTATCCGTCAGCGTGGGTCCAATTCCGAAGGGCAGCTGAATATTTCACCTGTCCCCGCCATTTTATAAGTCGAAAGAAAATCAACTTTCATTACCAGAAACCAGAAATCATAGGAGACGATGGATTGCAGTTGCAGGGAGCTCCTCCTCCGTCAGGATTCCTATTCCGGCAACCCCTACATTCTTCTGCTCAACGACCTCTCTCTTATTCCCGTTGGGCATTACCTCTTCGCTTCCCTCGCGATTTCCTCTGCATTTCTATACCACTTCCTCGAATTCCATTTCTTCCAGGACCTTTTCACCGCCTTCAGAGGCTCCGCCGTCTCCTTAACCTTCAACCCCTCCTCCCACATCTACCAAGACGTCGTTTCCAAGTGCCGGATTCTCCATTCCAGGTCCCAATTTAATACTTTCTGATTAACCAACTATTAAATTTTTTATTTTGTTGTTCAATTAACTAATGAGTCGATTAATTTGCAGGTATTTGGCGACGCTGTGGCTCTCGAGCCCCCATTTCCAGACTCTTTTCGTCGGCTTCTTTGGGCGGCCTCCTGCTTTCAGCTACCGAAGGTACCCTTGCATCTGTCTTTAACTCGTGGACCCAATTATCAAATTCTGTGGGCAAAAGGGGGTTATTTATATTTTCGCATTTGGCCATCTGGGTCAGTTCGAGATTTGAAATTTGTGGTTGTTTTTGTGTGATGGGTTATGCTGCATCTGTGTGCAATGTGCATTTTTCGAAGTGAAATGTTTAGAGTATTAGTGTACCACTGCAAAACCCAATTCAGCTGGGATTGTTACTACAAATCTTCGTATGTGGATTAGGATTTTAAGAATAGTAAAGACACACTAATTTACTATTCTTTTAGTTTGTTAAAACAAAATTTCAGACTTGGACTTATTTTGAATTTTGAAGGGGTTTGCTGCAAACTGCAAAGCAAATGGTGAGGTATTATATGAGTTGTCTGTCTGGTAGATATGTTAAACCAGAGTGCTCTTAGTCTTTGAGTTAGTGTGATTGTGTGAGGGGGTTTTAGTGTTTAGTGGATTTTATATATTGTTTGATATATGTTTGATTTCATTTGGTTCAGGCGTAGTCTTGTCGATATATTATTCTTAAAAATGTTATAACAATGATCATTTGAATAGGAATTTGATAGTAATCTGTGTACCGTGTTTCATAAAGGTTTTTCGTAAGTTTTTTCATCCACCGTATTTGTTTCACATTTAACACTCGATATAAAAACACCATATAAGATGGCCATTTTTGGCGTTTGATGTATATAAATTGCATTGTGTTTCCAGTTTGGTGTTGTTTAAATCGGGCTTATATATTTATTTCCTTGTAAAAGGAAAGAACGCAGAAGGGGAAACTTAATTCTGTATGCTTTTCCGGCGGGCTTTAAGGTTAGCGTACAGCCGTCTGAATTTTTGGGCTGTTGAACAAGGTTTTAGAGGGAAACAATACAGCGTATCCTAGCTGATATTAACACACAGCTGCCCTCCATCTATTTAAACATCAGAGAAAAAAAGGTCTCTAAGCCCTGCTGTAACCGAAGCTTAACGAGCTTCCTGGAATCTGACTTTAACTTTATATAAGGTGGTTTTAGTCCTGTTTGACACCGAAGGATAGATATAAAGTGACCACACTGTGATTTATAGCCGTAAGGATACATGAGATGTGTCTATTTGGGGAAATGCATCAGTTGTCTTGTTAGTTTACTAATTTACTGCTTTCAAAATGAGAAATGTAACTTTGTTCTGTATTGTTCTCTTTTGATCCTTAAAGTTTTTCTGTCTCATTTTGAGAGGTTGACTGGGGTCTCTGATACTTTACATCTTTTTTCCATGAACTTGATTTCTCGCATAGGTTTGCTATTGTTTATTTAAAATACAGATAATAAAATGCCACAGTGAATACTCTTCCTCTTGTATTTTGAATTTGATTCATGCTTTTGAGTAACAGATAGCCATTTATATTCCCTCTCAGAGAAATTTTTCATCTATCTGATGGTGGCACCATTGCTTTGGATTGGCTGAGGAACTCTGATGGTAACTA
This sequence comes from Pyrus communis, assembly GCF_041283825.1. Classification (NCBI taxonomy): domain Eukaryota; kingdom Viridiplantae; phylum Streptophyta; class Magnoliopsida; order Rosales; family Rosaceae; genus Pyrus; species Pyrus communis. The sequence continues at coordinate 3,804,975 of NC_142574.1, forward strand.
TTATTTGATTTACCTGAAATTAATGACCATATACATATATCCTTTTATAGACATTTATGAATGCAAAGCAAGGGGTTAACTACATTTTACACCCTTCAGGTTTGAGGGTGATTTTCAAAATGGACTATGTGGTTCTAATATTCTTGCATTGCACCCTAAGTTTTGAAATTGTATCAATTTACACCTTTTGCTCTTTGAATATCTAACCCTCTATTAAATTGATGAGTTTTTTGTCAATGTGGTGCAAATGTGGCTTAAACGTTAGCCCATATAGTTATCTCACACTCACTATGTCATCAATTTAATGAAGGATCAAGCAATCAATCCAACCAAATGCATATTTTGATGCTTTATGGTGTTAAATAAGAAAATTGAAATTTAATGACACATTTTGAAAATCACCCCAAGCTTCAAGGGTGTGTAATGTAGTTAGAACCAAATTATACTTTATCATTTTAATTTTATGTTTCTGATATATATTCCTTGATTCGAACCCCTTTATCTTCTAAACCCTGTATACCCAAACCCACCGAAAAGATTATTTTGGTTCTTGTCATAAAATAAAAACCATTTTTTCATTGGTTACAAAGAGATTTTTCATAATCATAAAATGTGTGCCGGTGACGGTGTCTTTACTTAGTATGTATTTATCATGCTCTTGTATGAAGTGCTATGACACTCAGTTGATTTCATGGTAATAGTAGTTATAAATGGTTTTTCTATTCTGATCCAAATTATGCTTGTATTGCAGTTCTGGGAGATGCTTTTAGCACAAACAATGCTATTCCCAAAGATGACACCACCCCTATCGTGCTGGTGATTCCTGGATTAACCAGCGATTCTGAATCTCCTGTAAGCTTCATCCTTATTTCTTCATTATTTATTTGCCTTTTTGTACATAGAGAATTCCCCAAATCCACATCAAGGGCTCTGGTTTGAAACTCGTGTCCCCTATCAAACCTTACAATTTAGAAGGTAGGAAATTCTTGCAAATAGCTAGATTAGATTGGTACTACAAAGAATTGAACCCCTGAGCACGTGGGAGCAAGCTACTCAACTAAACCCTTATTGGTACTCAATTTCGTAGTATCTTTAATTCTACTAGTTATTGTGCTGGTGTCAGTCTCTAGGAATAAAATATATGAACTAATTTAGCTGGTTTAAATAGAATTTTTTGGTTTTAGTGAAGCAAGAAGTTAAAATAGTAAAATAAATATCTCAAGAAACCTGAAAAGCTATTGAATCTTGGAATCTCAACTGGGTTTCTTTTTCTTCAGGAAAAAAGTCTTTAAGATAGGACCTACCACTTTCCCACCCTATCCCAATGGAATTTGAGCTAGAGCTCCCTGGCAGTTAAAAACTTAGTACTACATTGGGAACTTTAAGATCTTTGCAAGGACCTTTTTTTTTTTTCCTGTTGGTTATTATATGTCTGAAACACATAACTAACTACAACTAGACCTGGCCATGGAAACATCAGTCCTAGTCTCAGCCAAAATAGAATTAAATTCTCCAGGGTTTTTCAAACCGAAGTAGTTGGCCCAAACCATGCCATCCGATCTACAACAAGAGTGCACCCTGTAATCATGATAGATGTTGTACTGCCTACACCATTCCATAGACGTTGACATTAATGTACCCGGAAGTGGATGGGGCCTTTATGGTCGTGATTACTGAAGGAGAAGCGTCAGTTGGTCTATCCCAATTTCTTGTAATGCGCTATAATGTGAGAAGTTTAAATCTTTTGAAGGAAAGAAATGGGTCATATTTCTGTGGAAATGCTATGTTAGCAATTTTGTGGGTTGTATAGGTGGAAAGGATTAGGAGAGTGCTTGAGAATTAATTGGTGAGAAAGTGGAGGGCTTACGGAAAAGTGTTTAGTTTGGGCTTCTTTTTGGGCATCTGTAGAGTTGGAGGAGTTGTCCCTTTCTGTTAGGTCATTTTGTATTGTCATAATCCAGTCCAGGAATGGGAAAGTAATTTCTATTTTACCAAGATGTGATGTTTGGCACATTGTCAGGCTGGCATTTCCAGTCAATTCTAAATTTCTAACAAAGTCAAGTATTAGAATTCCAGTTAAGAGCGTATTTCCATTCCTCACCACACATGGAATGTTAACTTACACAGAAGTCAGGCGTTGATCCGATTCAGTTGTAACAAAGTCAGACATTGACCTTAGCATCTATTCTTTTGTGTAGAGTTGATTTTTAGGTTTCATGATTTAGTAGAAGTGGATTTCATGTTCACTATTCATGTACCTGTGCTTTTGTTTCTTATAAAAACAAAATATACATTTGTTGGGATTGTAAAGGCCAGATTTCAGGTTTTAGGGTAAGAATCTCTCCTCTTCCCTTCTCTCACTGTTGTTCTACTACATCAAAAGGAGGAAATGAAAAAAGGAGAGGACCCAACTCCTAGCTTTAAAGTTATTTTTACTTTGTTTTTTATGCTTCATATTTGCTTCATTGTGCCGTTACAATAGGAAACACTACGATTTTTCATTTGTTTATATAGAAAACATAATGATTAAATTGAAGGATGTACAATCTAAGTGGACCAACAGCCCATAAAAACTAAAGAGCTGGCCACAACCTACAATAAACAAGCGACCACAGAATCTAAAGAAATTCCGCACCCTTATGCAGGATTTACATCAATAATTCATGTTCTTCTATTTAACTCATGAATATATAGTCCATGATATGAATCACAAAGTCTATTTCATTTATAAAAAAAACTATAAGCATCCTCTTGATATCTTCTTTAGACTCATTCCATAATAAGCTTTTGCATGTGTAAGATATGCTTTGTGTGCTTTCATGATGATTAGCTGATGTTACTTGTTGCTGCAGTATATAAAGCATCTTGCTTTCAGTACAGCAAAAAACGGATGGAATGCTGTCGTTAGCAATCACAGAGGACTGGGTGGCGTTTCAGTTACTGTAAGAAGCTGTTTTATAAACAACAAAAGTGGACAAGCTAATGATATTTGAAGATTCTGATAATTCTCTATTGTTAAAATTTAGTTTTTTTTTTTTTGTTATTTCTCTACTGAGAAGCACACCTTATTCATAATCTATGAACTAGAAAAGAATGAAAGTGGACAAGCTATCCACTGAAGTACAAATAGCATCTATTAAACAGCTTCTACAAATACAAACAGAAAAAAAAGAAAAAAAAAAAAAAAAAAAAAAAAAAAAAAAAAACGATCCAAACAAGCATTTTGTTATAGTAATGAGTTGTATGTTGCTTCTTCCTTGTCTAACTTTCTGGATATTATACATTTCTCTTTAAATAATCAGTTTTCTTATTAAGCCAATGAATTATATTGGTAATCTAAGTTTTTTGTTTTTTGTTATTTTCAGTCTGATTGCTTTTATAATGCTGGATGGACAGAGGATTTACGGAGTATTGTTAACAACCTCCACCATGAATACCCCAAGGCTCCTTTATTTCTTGTTGGAACAAGTATAGGTGCCAATGTTTTGGTATGCTATTTAGCCATGTTAGATTCGTTAGTAAGCAATTTGTTTTTGTTAAGTTAGATTTGATCTTTTATGGTATCATTTGAATTCACTACTTTTTCTAATTCTGGATCCCTTTATCATATCTTAACTTCATTTATGTTATGGAGGCGCTCGCCTTGCAATTTCTAGAACTATTCTAATGTTTCTGATATCAAACGGATCCTTATAGAATGTTTATAAAGTCAATTTCATTATCTCTCTGTATTCTCATTTGCCAGTAATATTGGCACCTAGCTTTGTGAGTTTTAGGACATCTTTTAAAATAATTTTCATTATAAACTTAGTTTTCAACATCCTCTGTTTCGTTTAATCGCCTGAAGTTAACATCCATTTTAATTAACTGTTTTCAGGTCAAGTATCTTGGGGAGGATGGCGATAAGACTCCTGCTGCTGGGGCTGTAGCTGTCTGTTCCCCTTGGGACCTTTTGGTTAGTGCCTCAACTTAATGGTTATGTGAAGGGCAGTGTTTCTGGGTTGTGATTAAATGCATTGGCAGCGTGTGTGGGCAAGTTTCTGTATATGGTTTTGTCCCAAATTTTGGTTTCTACTGTTAATCATTCTTGGTGGGTCAGCAGGGGATAATAATAATGGCTCAGTAGTATGGGTTCAGGGATTAAAGTTTGATCTGGGTTGCAGAATTGAGTGTTTTAACTTCTGAACATTTTTTTTTGGTCTGAAATTTGTTAGAACGAGCTAAATATGTTAGTTAGCCAAGCAAAGATACTTGTCGGTAAAGCAACTGTGTAGAAGTTGAACATGCTGGTATGGCATAATAGCATGAGACATGCTTGGTTTCACAGTGTAGCATGACATTGAGTGGGTTGGCCTCACCTAGATTGTAGCTTGTCATAAGAGTGTCACTGGCCTTCGGTTTTTGGGGATGTATAGTGTGGTACAGAATGACGTAATATATATTCTTCATTGGGCTTGCATGGACATCACTGTTATTTTGGGCCTTAGCTCATTGTGGTCACATAGGTCTTGTCAACTTTTGGACTTTATAATCTTATTCTTTTAGCCCATCCAATGTAACGGCAACTCTAATTTAATACATCTTAGACATATTTGACATATTAGACATCCGTTTGAGAAAATGGAAAAAGAAATATGGGTCGTCCTTTGTCGTACCATATACTGCTAGGCAAACAAACCATTTTGCTGTTGCCTTCACCTCCCCTGACACCTGTCTGCAAGTTACCAAATAACCTTCAGCTAGATAAGAAAATTAATTGTGCATTTGATGCTGTTGTTTGAAAATTGGTGATTGCTCCTTTCACATGTATCATGGAATTGTAATTATTCATTTGGTTTATGTAGTAGTTTCATACTGAATGGAGTTACTTATCCTATGTTTTTTGTTGTTTTGCAGCTTGGTGATAGATTTATAGGCCGTAGGCTGTTGCAAAAGTTTTATGATAAAGCTCTAACAATTGGCCTTCAAGGATATGCTCAATTGTATGTCTATTCCTCCCTTTTAATTTGGGTAGTAAATACCTCATAAAACATTATGCAGTGTGCTACTTTATATGTATACATATTTGCTCGACGTGCATGCGCCATATTCATTTAGTTTCTTACAATATAAAAAAGGTAGGAATAGGATCTATTTATTTAAACAATAGTTTCTGTCCTTTTTAAAATATATTTATGACAAATAATGAATGGTTAATGCAGGCACCAGCCTCACTTCTTGCGCCTTGCTAATTGGGAAGGCATAAAAAAGGTTGGTGTTGTTTTTAAGAGTTTTTGGTTTAGCTTGGCATCATTGTTAGAGCAGTGAATAAAGTTGATACTAGACCTCTGTACCCTGCTAGAAACAAATTGATTAGAATAAACAACATTTTTTACGTTGTGATTCTTTCTGCTTTGAAGGGAAACACTGAATTGTCGATTTATCACATTATGAAATATTGTTAAAACCTGCAACAAGTAATTTTACTTCTGGAATTTTCAACTTTTGAACCCATGCACCACAAAATAGTTGATTGTGGATTTCTATTACTCATGAAAAACAGAAACATCCAAATGAAACAGTTGCGTGGAAATAATCTGTGTGTGTGTTTTTGTGCTTCGTTTAGTGGTGCTACCAGCCTTATACTAATGCTTGTTTTGTTCTTGTTCTTCAATAGTCACGCTCCATTCGTGATTTTGATCAGCATGCCACCTGCATTGTTGGGAAATTTGAGGTATAATGTCTGAGATTTCACTAATTCCTCTCACTTTACCTTTGTTCTATTTATTGCGTTAAGCATCTGTTTTTTCTTTACAGACTGTGGACACATTTTACAGGCGCTGTACCAGTGCTACTTACGTGGGAAATGTTGCTGTCCCACTCCTCTGTATCAGTGCTTTAGATGATCCAGTCTGCACCAGGGAAGCCATTCCTTGGGATGAATGCAGGTGGACCTCTTAAAGTGTTTTCTTTCAGCGGTTTCTTCTTTCACATCAGTTAAGCATATGCCTTGTATTTGTCTTCAATAGGGCAAACAAAAATATTGTATTGGCTACAACAAAGCATGGAGGACACTTGGCTTTCTTTGAAGGATTAACTGCTTCAGGCATCTGGTACTTCATGATTCCATGTTATTTCTATATCTTTCTCTTTTGTGTTAGTCGCGACATTGGAGATTAACTTGATATATTTTCTTCCCGTAAACTTTATGTTATTATGCGTGGCTAGCCTAGTAGCAACCTCTGTAATGTTACTTAATAGCTGTGTCCTTTTAAGCTTGTCGTAATATAGTATCTTTGTCATAATACTCTCTTTGCTATGGTTGGCATGCACACTTTTGGCAACCTCGTCATAACTTTTGTTCTAGCGTGCGTGATTAATTTTCTTTCCCTTGCAGGTGGGTACGGGCTGTCGATGAATATCTTAAAATTCTACACTCTAGCCATTATATGCATGTACAGATGGTATAATTTTGATTGCCTTGGTCTTCGAGTGCTTGATGAACAGGCCATTTTTGCAGATTAAGATTTTTGATCTTCATGTTTTTCAGATGGTGAGTTGTGGCCCACAGTTATCATTGGACCCTTCAGTAGATCATCAAGGCCCCTACGTAAACGTTGCAGAAGATGGAATGGTAGCTGCCGTGGGAAATGAACAGGCGATGGACAATAAGATAGAAGATGTACTTGAACCGCAAAAGATCCATTACAGAGAAACTAAAGAAATGGTTTCAGGAGAAGAAGATGAAGAGATGATTCAGCCCGAATCACATTTGTTGGCAGAAATCCCACAATCATCTGAACAAGTTACCAGCGTGCAGGATGCGAAGCCTCTCGATGTAACTACTAGTGTTAGAAGATGCTTAGATCAGCAATCCCGACAAAGTAAGTGGTCGTTGTGGTTGCTTGTTTATGTTTCCATCGCCACAAGTTGGCCATTGGTTGGTTCTGCACTTAAAATTGTCTTGCAAAAGAAGCTCAGAAATTTATTTTCGTGATTCTATTGCCACCCTCCAATATACGAGAAATTTAGGAAATGATAAGAAACTGTTTCGCCCTAGAAGATTGTCGCTGAATGCTTACACTGTATTAAACTGTTATGAAAGAAGATGATAAACCAGTTGAGTCTGGATTTGCATCCATGAAACAAGTGAATGCCTTCATCAGAGCCAAACAAATCCCATACCAGAATCTCAGGCACAGCATCCTCGTACCCTTTGTCTTTTAACTTTTTCTGTCTGTGCCATATTTTTAGACTAACAAGATTTTTGACGCAACTTGTGGCAAGGGGAGGGTGAAATGCCTCTGTGAGTTTTTCCAGCTCCCGAAAGGGCTGGATAAATGTAACTTGCCACCAGATGTTCCCTTAAAAAAAAATAAAAGTACAAACAAAAAATTTATGGTGCACTTCAGTTAACATGGTATTTCCTCAATTAACGGTGCACGTTTTCTTAAAATTGACAACCTGAGGTATGTGTTAGTGTAATTTCTCAAACCTAATTTTTGTAAAAATTTGATAAGCTTTTGAGGTGTCAATAAAATTAACCCGACATACGAGTTGTGCTTTATTATTTTGGATGGTGCCCTCTTAATTTCTGACCGTCGAATCTAATGAATTAGAAAAATCAACGGACAAAAATTAACAAGGATGTGATAAGTAAAAATGATAGAATAACACTAGCCTTTTTTTTTCTTTTTTTTTTTTTTGACGTGGCACAAACATGAGCGGTTATTGGAGGAAACACCATGTACCTTCCTACACCTAATCACTAAGGTTAGCATACAGTCATCTGAATTTTTTGGTTGTTGAACAAGGTTTTAGAGGGAAACAGTATAGCGTATCCTAGCTGATATTAACACACAGCTGCCCTCCATTTAATTAAACATCAGAGAAATAAAGGTCTCTAAGCCTTGCTGTAACCGAAGCTTAACGAGCTTCCTGGAATCTGACTTTAATTTTATATAAGGTGGTTTTTGTCCTGTTTGACACCCAAGGATAGATACATGAGATGTGTCTATTTGGGGAAATGAATCAGTTGGCTTGTTAGTTTACTGATTTAACTGCTTTCAAAATGAGAAATGTAACCGTGTACTTTATTGTTCTCTTTTGATCCTTAAATTTTTCTGTCTCACTTTGAAAGGTTGACTGGGGTCTCTCATACTTTACATCTTTGCATAGGTTTGCTATAAGGGGTGTGATATCCACACACCCTATTTTACTTCTCACACATTTTTTTAATTTTCGGCCGTCGGATCAGATGAATTGAAGAAGATCAAAGGACAAAAATTATCAATAGGTGTATGAGAAGTAAAATAGGGTATGTGGATAACGCATCCCTTGCTTATAATTTTGTGTCTCTACTAAATATGTTTATTTAAAATACAGATTATAAAATGTCACAGTGACTATTCTTCCTCTTGAATTTTGATTCATGTTTTTGAGTAACAGATAGCCATGCATATTGCCTCTCAGAGAAAATTTTCATCTATCTGATGGTGCCACCATTGCTTTGGATTGGCTAAGGAACTCTGATGGTAACTACTATTTCATTTATAGAAATCTGTGAACGCAAAGTAAAGGGTTAGCTGCATTTTACACCCTTCAGGTTTGAGGGTGATTTTCAAAATGGACTATGTGGTTCTAATTTTCTTGCATTGCACCCTTAAGTTATGAAATTGTATCAATTTACACCTTTTGCTCGTTGAATATCTAACCCTCTATTAAATTGATGATTTTTTTCTCAACGTGCATGCGCCATATGCATTTAGTTTCCTACAATATACAAAAGGTAGGAATGGGATCTATTTATTTAAGCAGTAGTTTCTATCCTTTTTAAAATATATGTATGACAAATAATGAATGGTTAAAGCAGACACCAGCCTCACTTCTTGCGCCTCTCTAACTGGGAAGGCATTAAAAAGGTTGGTGTTGTCTTTAAGAGTTTTTGGTTTAGCTCAGCATCATTGTTCGAGCAGCGAATAAAGTACCCTGCTAGAAACAAATTGATTAGAATAAACAACTTTTTTTACGTTGTGATTCTTTCTGCTTTGGAAAGGAAACACTGAATTGTCGATTTATCACATTATGAAATATTGTTAAAACCTGCAACAAGTAATTTTACTTCTGGAACTTTCAACTTTTGAACCCATGGACCACATAATAGTTGATTGTGGATTTATATTACTCATGGAAAACAGGAAACATCCAAATGAAACAGTTCTGTGGAAATAATCTCGGGGTGTGTGTGTGTGTTTGTGCTTCGTTGAGTGGCGTTACCTGCCCTATACTAATCTGTGTTTGTGCTTCTATCTACTGCGTTAAGCTTCTGTTTTTTCTTTACAGACTGTGGACATATTTTACAGGCGCTGTACCAGTGCTACGGCGTTAAGCATATGCCTTGTATTTGTCTTCAACAGGGCAAACAAAAATATGTATTGGCTACAACAAAGCATGTGGACACTTGGCTTTCTTTGAAGGATTAACTGCTTCTGGCATCTGGCACTTCATGATTCCATGTTACTTTATAGCTTTGTCCTTTTAAGCTTGTCGTAGTATGGTGTCTTTGTGTCATCATAGGTTCGTTGCGGCTGTTGTCAACATACTCTCTTTGCGTCATAACTTTTGTTGTAACATGCGTGATTGATTTTCTTTCCCTTGCAGGTGGGTAAGGGCTGTTGATGAATATCTCAAAATTCTACACTCTAGCCAATATATGCATGTACAGAAGGTATAATTTTATTTTCCTTAGTCTTCGAGTGCTTAACCAAGTAATTTAGTTATTGGGTGCATGAAGTCTGCGTTTTAGTTTCTCATCACATTGTGTTCTATTATTAGTACGCTGCAGGATACCGGCCACTTTTTCGGATTAATATTGTTGATCTTCATGTTTTTCAGATGTTGAGTAGTTGCCCACTGTTGTCGTTGGACTTTTCAATAGATCATCAAGGTCCCTACGTAAACGTTGCAGAAGATGGAATGATAGCTGCCGTGGGAAATGAACAGGCGATGGACAGTAAGATAGGAGATGTACTTGAACCGTAAAAGATCCATTACAAAGTAACTAACGAAATGGTTTCTGGAGAACAAGATGAAGAGATGATTCAGGCATAATTACACTTGTTTGCAGAAATCCCACAATCATCCGAACAAGTTACTAGCATGCGGGATGCGAAGCCTCTCGATGTAACTACTACTGTTGGAAGATGCTTAGATCAGCTATCCCAACAGACTTCTAAGTGGTCGTTGTGGCTGCTTGTTTATGTTTCCATCGTCACAAGTTGGCCATTGGTTGGTTCTGCACTTAAAATTGTCTTGCAAGGAAGCTCAGAAATTTGTTTTGGTGATTCTATTGCCAACCCCTAATATCCGAGAAATTTAGGAAATGATTATACATGTAAGAAACTTGTTTCGTCCTAGAAGATCGTCGCTGTAATGCTTACATTGTTTTAAACATATTAGAGAAGATGATAAATCAGTTGAGTCTGGATCAGTCGACATTTTGAAACCTTTTGTCACTCGACGGTGCACCTCAATTAATATGCTATGTCCTCAATTGATGGTGCACGTTTTCTTAAATTGACGATGAGGTACGTGTTTCTGACTGTCGTGATTCCTATTGAAGCATATACTCGGGATGGGTGCAGGGTGGACGATTTCAAAGCAGACTCCCCATTCATTAGATAGAGAAGATCACCAAGATTTCCTGTCAATTCCTTTGAGTTTCATTATTGCGAACGTACTCCTAAGCGAGATACTTAACTCGTTAGTTATAGCACTGCACGGATCGATACGCACAACGTCTATTATCCATCGTTTACAGTTAGGACTATTGGGGGAAGCACATATTCCTCCATGTGGCGATTAGGGCGTGGACATAAGGGTGTAATGAATTGGAGAAATCAATGGATAAAAATCAACATGAGTGTCTAATGAGTAAAAAGGGTATGTGAATACCACTACTTATGATATCGTAGACGTGGCACAACATCAGTGGTTACTGGAGGAAATAACATGAACCTTCAAACACCTGATCACCAATGGGTTTTAAATCTCCGTCTCACCCTCTCGCCCCCTCCCCAGCGACCCTACTCTCTGTATTCCGACGCCGCCTTTAAACACCTTCTCTTGTTGTCTCATGCCCTCCTCGCAATCATTTCCCAGATGACCACCACCACCACCGACATCCGCCACGGAGCCACCACAGATTAGTCCACACTCCACACTCCACACTCCAGAGGTAAATTATATGGAAGCTATTAAATAGCCAATCATAGATGGGAAACGAAAGAATTATATATTTACATATACAAAGATTTCTCGTTTAATTTGTGTATTATGTTATCTGAGCTCTGTTCCTATTAAGGTTGGTGATGTTTGGTTTCTGGGTATTCAAACGTTGTTCATTTCCCTGTTTTGTTTGTTTTTTAATATCTTGGTTTTAATTGCTTCCTCAGCATTAGTGTGTGAACACCTTACTTGTGTAAGTGATCCTGCAATAGTAGAGCGGAGAAAACAAGTTGGGGGTTTTTCTCAAGGGTATAGAGGGACCCAACTGATGTTATTGTGTATGAGTGTTGTTTGTTTAGTTCTTGCTACATTTATCGGTGCGGCTTTTCGTACAAATGTTTCTCTTTTTATTGTAGGTATGGTCTGAATTGAGATTAGGCTCATATGATTTTGTGTTCAATGCTTTCTACCATAGGTCAATCAATTTCGGAGTGGTTCTGAATTTCCGTATCTTTTGATAGTTTTTGACGTATTGATAATTTGCTGTATGAACTAAAACAAATGCATATTTGTGAAATACTGGAAATGCAATCAGTTCTTTGGACTTGCTATAAAGTTTTCTGAAAAAAAGGGTATAGGTTGCCATTTTCTTAGCGACTGCATTACTACTGCTCACAATGTGCGTTTACCTTACTAGTCACAGTGTCTGTATAACGGTAGGCATTCTATCTTGAGACATAAGCCCATTACAAAAGGCTTGTAAACTACTGTTAAAGGAACTTCTGTTAATTGTTGTTGTTTCGAAGCATTTTCATTGATCCATTTTATCAAAGTTCTATTAAATTACTGTTGAGTTGCTGCATTTGTATAGCCACCTTCTATTTGTAAAACATTAACATTCATCAAATTGGAATATCAATCAAGTATACCATGCTTCTTGTAAGACTGGTTGGCTGTTCCATTTTGTTTTCAATAACTTGGGCCAGGTTTACACCTAAATTTGTTCTGTGATGTTAGTTTCTAAGAGTGAAGTTAGTTTCTAAGAATTGTCTGGCTACTAGAAAAAAATTGATCTTTCTTTTTGAAATTTTTTCAAAGGATTTGCGATTTATGTTTTGAGTGGAGTACTAATTTGACATGACAATTTAGACGAAGTGTACTGATTGGGTTAATTATGTGGTAGTTATGTGGACCATCCTTATAAATGGTTTATAAATGGTTCATTTGTGAAGGGCCATTTACCTTGAGGATGGTTGATTTTTCTTCCTTTCTTGTATTCATCATCATGTGTCTACCTGTTCCAATTATCAACCATCGAGCTCTTAGAATTTGTAACTCTTATTTGTTTTGAATCTTGAGTTAATTATGTACAGATTATCACTAAATTAAAAGATAAGCAGTATCTACAATTAGTTGTGAACGAAGAATGTCATATATTGATTTGTTTTTTAGATGTCTTGATGATGTTGCATTCAACAGGGTGCAAGCTTGACTCTCCAATTGATTTGTTAATTTCTGATGGCGAGCTCTTTGCAACGCTTCTCCAGCCATGTTCGTCTTTCTCGAACCACTATTGTGTCAGGATCCAAACCTTTCTTGGTGGACACATTTGTCGAGATCAAACCTGTTGAGGTAAGGATGGTCCTTGGCTTTGAGAAAAACATAGTCATAGTGGACCCTCAACCTTTTTCTTTTTAAAATTTAATCTAATTAGTTATCTGTTTTACGGGGTCTTCCATTGGGGCACATAATCCAATTTTTTTATCAAGTAATATCCTATGTTAGGGAAACAGTTTTGGTATGGTAATACAATGGGGGCATTTGCACAATTTGGTATATTCCTGTGAAAAAAAAAAAAATTTAGGACAGAACATTTTTCTTTCCATGAACTCCCAAGTTCTGCATAGTCACCAAGCCAGTTTTTGCTATCAAAAGTAATTGTGCATTTTTGCTTGGTAATATCTGTTGTCTGTTGTCTTTTCTTCTAATTCTTTCATTGTTACATGACAGCATGTAATGGGCTTACCTGCCACAACTGCAACCCAACAAGGACGAGGGTAAGTTGAGAGGTGGAAAATCAATGGAAGTATGTTCCGTTTTTGGATGTTCTGCTCACCGGTGTAAATGATCAGCTAGAAGTCACCGTCTTAAGGATGTTTTCTGTTGTTATCAATAACTTAATAGTGGTACATAGGTATTATACTTTATGCTTAACGTAATCTTCTGCACCGGGGTATTTACTAAACAATGTAAATGTTCCGTCAGAAATCATATTTATGTTTTCTACTGAAGTTATCTAAATATGTGTTTATATTTCATCTTGAGTTCTTTGCATAGTGACTAATCAAACCGCTCTTTTTAGAGTCAATACCAAATCCAAACTACTTGACGAGGGTGTAACTGCCAACATTTTATTGCTGCTAGGTTATGAATAGTCGGAGTATCCAAATATTTTTTATATCAAAGGTTGCCGGAATGTCCAACACATAACAACCAAAAGTTCCCTGCAGGTCCTTATCAAGATTTGCCTCCTCCACTCTTTCCCGTGCCCTCAGCACAGCCACTGCAGCAAGTGAGACACAGACCCAGAAGCTTGAGCGCATTGCCGACGAGCTCCTTGACCTCACAAAGCTCGAGAGGCACGACTACTCCATCCTTTTCAGGCTGAAAATGGGCCTCAATCGGTACGGCCCAGCAGTCTCGGGTATTGGCTCGGCATCTTCTGAATCTGGGCCTGCTTCAACAGAATCCAAGGTCGCTGAGAAGACTGCATTTGATATAAAGATTGAGAAATTCGACGCAGCGGCAAAGATCAAGATCATAAAGGAGGTTAGGACCTTCACTGACTTGGGACTGAAGGAGGCTAAAGAGTTGGTGGAGAAGGTCCCTGTTGTGGTGAAGAAAGGGTTAACTAAGGAGGAGGCGGGGCCCATTGTCGACAAGCTTAAGGAGTTGGGTGCCACTGTGGTATTGGAATAACTTGAATTATGCTATTTCGTTTTGCTTATTTCTTCTGTTTCCTTTCACTTAGGATAGTTGAGTTAAATGATAAAGAGAAGATAATACATGCTTTGCACCAGAGTTCTGGAGGTTAGGCTTGTTCCAAAACGTTTCCACCACCCAACGAATTATTTTTCTCGGTGGCGATTTTGGTGCTCGTCCTTTAGTCGTCTGCACTTCAAATTGAATATTTTACAATTATTTCTATATTCACACTAGGGAATGTGTTTTGTATGGTCAATATGCACTGATTGTTTCACTGGCTGCTGCCCTGGACTTGTTATTTTCTCTATTAACGGCAAATAGAACTGTATCTTTTCTGCGGTGGAGGATGGATGATTTTGGTTTGGTTTGGTTTGGTTGACTACCTCCGCTAAATTCTAACGGTTTAATCACAAAAAATATAAAGAATTGAACCCAAGACCTTTACATTCGTTGATATTAAAGTAAAAGGTCGATAATTTTACATCCTTACATTAAAAGAGTTACAACCGACCAAAAACGTAAGAGTTACAAACTGGGTTCAATTTGAAAAAGCCACTTTGTAAGACCATCTTCAGTCCTTGGGTTAAAACCTAAAATTTTTACCCCAGAAAATTTAGGCTAAAAATTTTAGGCTTTAACCTAGAAATAGCTATTTTGCTCCAACCCTTCTAGGTTAAAATTTTAGCCCCAAATTATTGAAGAATGAATTTAGGCTAATTTATTTTCTTAAAGTAACTTTTTTAAAAGAAAAAATTATGTAGACTATCCTAATTTAATTTTATGAACATTTTAACCTAAAATTATTTACATTCTGACAAATATTGAAAAATCACTAACCGACACCATGAAACTCGTGAAACACTATGAACAAATATGAAATACATAAAAGAATTTCTTTTTAATTACTTTAGCCGTTGGATTTAAATTTAGACAGTTATATTTTATTTTATTTTTAACGTTAGATTTCATCAAATTAGATCTTAACCGTTGGATTCAATGAATTTATAAATATAAAACTAAAAAAAATATACATATATGGTGGGTCAGTCTCACTAACCTTGGGTTAAATTTGACCTAGAAATGAGTTTTGAGTTTTAACTTATATTTGCCCCAAGGATTGGAGCAAGTTGGAGTAAGTTTATAACCTAAAATTTGAGTTTTACTCCAATGATTGGAGTAGGTCTAACAGTTGTAATACTGTAAGTTTATTGCATCTGACCACCATCAGGTGATCACCAAGTGGAGAGATCCCAACACACTGCCAGGGTATGTCACCAACTACCATTGCAGAGGGGGCGTTGAGGGGGAGAGATTTTTCAGTGTGACCATCATACAAGATGGTACATCATGTGTCTTTATATAAATTGTGGGATGTGTGTTAAAAGGTTAATACTTAAAAATTAAAATTTTCCACCACTACATGGTGTACCATCATTGTTCCCGTCACAACTAAAAATTTCTCGTTGAGGGGATGAGAAAGGTGCATTCGCATAGAGCTCCAAATTTGAAGGGGCTCCCAAAATTTTTGTCACTAATATTTATATGTAATAATATTCTATATTTAAAATCTCATCTTACACTCCTTATAAGCATAATTTTTTTTCTTTCCAAATATAAAAATTTAGAGTACAATTAGGTATTTTGAGTGCCAATAATACACCATAAAAGACGGTATTATTTCAATATTATTAGATAATAATATTACATATTCAAATGAAACTTTAAAGTAGAGTTTTTGAAGTTTGTTTTCTTGTTTGGTTGTTTAAGATTGAAATGTTTTTTATTATTTAGTGAACGTTATGTTTGTAGCTCTTTTTACTTATTATTAACATTTTTAAACTTTCAATCAGTGAGTGCTAAACTTTGATTTGATTTAAGTGATTGTTTTCTAGCATCAATACATTGTCATACATTTTTTTTAAGACTATCTTAAGGAAGAGCACTTATATAAATCTCGTACAGGCTCCTAAAATCTCAGACACGGTCCTGTACCATTGAAATGGTAAACTTACTGTAGTCTAAGAACATCACGTACAGTTGATGATGAGCTAAACTGGTCTGCATAACCCGGCATGTGAAAATGGTGAGTCTGCTTGCTGCTATGTGATGATGCAGCCTTCCTAAAAACAATTCCAGGTTTTCATGAGACTGCAAAGACCTCTTTTAGCGGATCATGTCGATTTAAAATTTGGCATTGTATTTGAAAAAGCATCTGGGCATCGCCATGTGTCGACCTCAGACTCGATGCGACAGAATACTTGTAAACAACACAATATAAGTTCCATTTTTATTAAACTATGTCCTCCATAACGAAAACAACCAAGGGAACTTTGATGCTTCCACGTCTTTATATGATTTTTGAGGATTCAAGGCCATCATTGGACTCATTCAGACGGCTGTTTCAAAGAAAATCCAAGAACCCAATTCCATTGAGGTTTTAGCTCTTCCCCTCCCGTCTTATTTTGGGTAGCCAAATGCTGCCGACGACGACAATGTTTCAAGACGGTAGGTTTGATACCCTAACTTTTTCCCGCTGTTTTTTTTGTCAGAATGCATACGGCATCTTCTTAGCCATCGGGATCTATCAAACCAACGGTTTAATTTACGGATAAAAAATCAAACACTTTTCATAAATATCCAAAACAGCCTTCATCAAATATGTTTTCTAAACCGAAGACATGATTCTCTCTCAAGAAGAATATAAAGATACCCATCTCTTGTCTCTCCATCTCATAGGTTACAAAAAATAATAAATAAAAAAACAAAAAATAATGACAGAATGGAATTTTCAGAATGAGATATTCCATCCCTTCCTGCCTTATAAATGCTCATTCATGATCTCTTTCATCATGTTCTCAATCTAATACTAGATTCCCTCTCTCTCTCTCTCTCTATTATTTTTTAGGGTTTTGCGTTTTTTCTCTCTCTAAATCCATGGAAGACATAGATGAGGAGGAGCTTTTGAATCTTAGCCTTGCGATTGTTACAAGTTCAGGGAGGGAAAGATTTAGAAAAAGGAAGAGATCAAGAGATGATGGTGTTGTTAATAGTTCGGTGAGGCCTCTGAACTCTTATGAAGGTTGTGAAGGGAAGATATTCAGGCTTCTTCAAATGAGGGAACAAATGCTAAAAAACCTAGACCACCACAAGAAGAAAGGGGTTGATGTCGATGATGAAGACGGAAAAGGACTCCACCTGATCCACATGTTGCTCATAACAGCCACTGCAGTCAACGAAAACAATGTAGGCTCAGCCTTGGAGCATCTCACTGAGTTGTACAAGAGTGTTTCATTATCCGGTGACTCCATCCAACGAGTAGTGGCTTATTTCGCAGACAGCTTGGCTGCAAGGCTTCTCACACGAAGATCTCCCTTTTATGACATCATCATGAAGGAACCGACGAGTGAAGAAGAGTTTGTAGCGTTCACTGCTCTCTATCGGGTGTCTCCGTACTACCAATTTGCTCATTTCACGGCAATCCAAGCAATCATTGAGGCCTTTGAGAAGGAAGAAGAGAAGAACAATCGTGCATTACATGTTATTGATTTCGATGTCTCCTATGGATTTCAGTGGGCATCTCTTATACAGTCTCTCTCCGAGAAGGCAAGCAGTAGGAAGCGAATATCGCTTAGAATAACAGGGTTTGGAAGAAGCGTGGACGAGCTACGGGAAACGGAGAACAGACTGACAAGCTTCTCAAAGGGGTTTCAGAATCTTGCTTTTGAATTTCAAGGGTTGTTGAGAGGTTCAAAGCTCGTAAACTTGAGGAAAAAGAGGAACGAAACACTGGCAGTGAATTTGGATTTTCATTTAAATACTTTGAGCAATAATTTGAAGATATCTGACTTGTTAAAATCTGTACATTTACTTAACCCTTCCATTGTAATCTTGGTTGAACAAGAAGGGACCAGTAGTCCTCGAAGATTCTTATCGAGATTCTTGGAGTCTTTGCATTATTTTGCAGCCATGTTTGATTCTTTAGATGAATGTCTGCCATTAGAGAGTGCTGAAAGGTTGAGCATTGAGAAGAACCACCTTGGAAAAGAGATCAAAAGCATGCTCAATTACGACAATAACAATGATGATAATTGTCCAAACATTGAAAAGATGGAAACATGGAAGGCGAGGATGGAGAGTCATGGTTTTGAAGGAATAAATCTAAGCACCAGGTCCAAGATACAAGCAAGACTTCTTTTGAAAATTAGGACTCACTATTGTTCCCTTGAGTTTGATGGAGAGAGTAATGGAGCTGCAGCTGGGTTCAAGGTTTTGGAAAGAGAAGATGGAAGGACGATATCTCTTGGGTGGCAAGACAGGCATCTGCTTACAGTTTCCGCATGGCACTGTACTGTATCATAACTATATATACTAATAAGCACTAACACATTCATTAATTATCAATTTGTAATCTTCTCCTTCTTCTCCTTCTTCAGATATAATAACTTTGAATTTAAGCAACTATTGTTTGTTCATGATCACATAGATTAGATTGACTCTTTACACATATTGTATCAACTCAGATAATCAGAATAATGCAGTTCCATTTTATTTCATCTGTTTCAGTATCAATTAAGAACGTCCTCCAGTCCCCTATATATATATATATATATATATATAATTGACATTGCTTTGATACAAAATAAACCATATTCAGATAGCTAAGAACCCGTTTGATAACAATTTTCTTTTGTTGAGAAGTGAGGAAAGTATCGAAATGGATGAAAGAACAGTGGTGGAGAGGGAGAGAGAAATAAAGAAGAATGAATAAAACAAAACAACTTGGAATAGTTTTTAGTTTTCCCTTTCTGTACCTGTATTACACATTTCATCTACATCTATCAAACCATTTAACCTTAGGCCGGCCGGCAAGAGGAGCCTGGTGAGATGGCCGCCTAGGGTTCCCGATCGGGCGAAGGTCCATGTTAGTCTAGAACTAATGTACTAAGTTAGGACTTTTTGTCTATTGGCTTCTTGACTATAAAACTACACGCATATTTACTTGTAATTGCTATTATCACTCAGTCACCTAATATGATAGACATAGACATATGGTAGTGGCAATTGAAGGTTGATTTCATGAGGGAAATGAAGTAGCTTGGTACATGTTCAAGGTATGATCACATGCATACATTTCATGCATTTGCACTTGGGATTTTCATATAGGATTATCACAAATGGTCTTTGAAATTGACTCTCACCATCAAGATAGTCCTTAAAATTGAAAATCAATCAATGTAGTACTTGAAAATAGATGTCGCAAATCAATGTGTCATTCCGTCACAATTTTATTAAAAATTCTGTTAAGTGTTGATGTGGCACGTAAATGGGTCTCATAAGTCTTTTTATTTTTTTTTTTTCTCACAAGTGCTCCTTGAAATTGACCCGCGACATCAAAATGGTCCCTGAAATTGAAAATCGATTAATGTAGTCCTGCAAATAAGTGTGTCAAATCAATGTAGTCATTCCGTCACAATTCTGTCAAAAATTATATTATATGCTGATGTAACACATAAATGGATCACATGAGTCTAATTAAATTTTAAAAAAAATTACAAATAGGTTTAATAATTTAATAGTTAATAAAAAGTTGTGAACCCAAAAATCCAGTCCTATAATCACCTCCGATCCCAGTGCACATCCTCTACCTCCTTCGCTGTCTATCCTCCAAAAAAAACTCTCAATACACATTTCAACACCCTTCACCGAAATGAACCTAGATCGAGAACACCTTTGGTGATGGCTTGGCTGATGGGCAACGACTTATGGGACATCAACGTTAACATTTAGGCGATCAACATCCTCACAACCTTAATCTTGGAGAGCTTGTTCGGGACTTTTCTGGTGGTCTGGTGACTCAAATAACGGCGAGGTCTACCTTGAGATAACGAGGTTATAACTGAGGTGCGTCTATTATTGGTTGAAAACTATTTCCAAGCCCCCTTTCAGGCCTTGGTTAACCCTTGTGCCTTTGAGAATTTATGGAAGGGATCTCTCTTCGGAGTAGTTCCTACTATAAGAAAAAAATTTCTATTGTGCAAAAAGGTATTTAGACAACTTTTTAAATTAATTATTAAACCCACATCAACACATAACAATTTTTTTTACAGAATTGTGACGGAATGATCATATTGATTTGCGACACCTATTTTCAAGGACTACTGATACGACCAATATTCCATACATTTTAATGCCCTTTTATTTAGATTTTTGTATGTTTTTGAGTGAATTTAGTTTGTTTCACTAGCTTTATGTTTTTGTTAGATTTGATGAGTGACGAGGAAGAAAGAAGAAAAATGAGCACTTTTGCGATTGAAATGAGTTTGGCATGCTGGAAGCAGAAGCTGTTTGTGCAGATCAGCCAACTTTACGAATTAAACTGTGCTTCCTCAGAAGAAACCAACGGTTGAGCCTTATACCATTGGAAAGATATGAAAGTTAGCTTTCGAAGAATTTTACGGATTGTGATTCTGAGTTTTCTAGAAGACGTTATAGTGATTCTTGTACCAGATGTCGGTCAGCCAAGTCTACACGGAAATTGCAAATTTTATTGGGTTTGTCAAGTCATGATTCAGTCGAAGCCCAAAGCCCAAGATTGAATGTGTTGAGCTGACCTTAATCCTATTTCAAATGGGTTTGAAGTAATTAATTGGGAAGTTTACTTGCCACATCATTCAGTCATGTAATACAAAGGATATCACAAGACCTAATTATGTTAGGACTTGTCTACCATATAAAGGGGGTTTTTGGGAACGTGCTTTTGGAGAGTTTAAGGAGGGGGTCACAGCAAGGACGCGAATCCAAGAGCAGTGGCCATCGACCACTCAGAGATCCATCTTCATCGTTAGGGAGTTCGTCATGTTTTTAAGATTGTTAATTATGTTTTCGTATTCTATGAGTAACTAAACTCTTTTCCTAGGGTTAGGATGATGCCCTAGTATGGATATTTATGGTTTTTACTGTTATTCATTGGATTTCTAGTTTCTTTTAGATGAATGCTTAATCATTGTTTGAATTGAAACTTTTTGCTTGAGTTCTTTGATTGATCACCTTAGGACTTTGCATCTAGTAAGATTGGAAGATGAATTTGAGGCTGAACTAGCAATATAATTCAATTAGCTCCTTGTGGTTAAGTGTGGTAAATTACATTGTTGCTTGACAAAGAATAATGGTTTGCTTGGTTCCCTTGTTTTCTAGAGCGTAAAGAGTCCTATTTGTTAAATTTATGCCTTAACCAGGATAGGTTACATGTTAGGATATACGACCTCTGCCTGAACTAGGAGAGAATCATTCGCTTAAGGAAAACTATGGTCTAATGTGCTTGACAAGGACTTAGATACGGGAATTATCATCTAAAGAATCGAAAGATCCATTGAATGCATTGAAACCTAAACTAGATTGCTTGTGGTTGATTCCGAATCCCTAGACTTTTTCATCACTTGCTTTAAAACACAATGTTTTCTTCTCTTTAATTTTAATTTTTATTTAAGGTTCTATTTTTATTTGTTTATAAAATCATCACAACAAACTCTTCATACCTTTGATTGATTTATTAATTAAGATCGAGTCTAGTTCGTTGTTTGGGTTTATATTTTATGTTTTTGGATTTGTGTGTCTTTAATATGATTAGATTTGGTTTGGTTTATCAAATCGGAGATTGAATTAGAATCCTCGTGGGAATGATACTTGGACTTGCAAAACGCTATATTACGACTATCTTGTGCACTTGTAAGTTTACACCAACTACATTCATCGATTTTTAATTTTAGGGACCATCTTGATGGTTTGGGTTAATTTCAGGGACCATCTTGATGGTGTGAGTCAATTTCAGGGACCATTTGTGATAAAAACCTGTAAATTTTGTGGGGCCCATTTATGTGCCACTTCAGCACTTAACGGAATTTTTAACAGAATTGTGACGGAATGACCACATTGATTTACGACACCTATTTTGAGGGACTACATTGACTGATTTTCAATTTCATGGACCATCTTGATAGTGAGAGTAAATTTCAAGGACCATTTGTGATAAAAACCCTTTCATATATACTCCACTTAGGATTTTCATATGTACTATTATGAATTATCACATTTTTCAAAAGTCCCACACACAAGAAACCCTAATTAGATCTAACTATTGTTCAACTTCAACCCCAACAAGTGGTTTCAGCGAAAGGTGTGCCAAACCCTAAATTAATAAAGTTTATGATTGTGGCAGAAAAGTGCTACTTTTACTTCCATTTTCAAACCGCATTCATATCATCTCTTTATTAGTGGTGGGTCCTGCCTTTATTGGAGAGGTGATACAAATATGATATGAAAAATGTGATAAGTGTAGCTTTACTCTTTTAGCATGTAAGTTAACACTACTATTATCGTACTTACACACGTGGTATGACCTTTCATACATCTCTCCCTTTATTTTCCTCACGCCATGAAAATTCTTGCTCCATCCTTGTCAATGGTTGCAAATAGTTCATCCTGCAACAACCATCATTCTCAAGTTATCTTAATCTCAAAAGTGCTAGTCCGATGTCGATCCTCAATGATCCCCGTCCAACCCCTGCATGGCATTTTGAGTATGATCAATGTTCTAAAAGTCGTTATGCGGTAGTCGGGCAACAGGAGGGGCTTAGCGCTTAAGGGACTAGACTGGAGCTTAGATGGGGGCCTAAGTAGTTTTTTTATTTAATTAAATTTACTATATAACATATAAATTATATAAATGTCTGCTTATACTTAAAAAATACTATAATTTTATTCAGAAACATAAATTGGAATATGGAACGATAAATAAACTATAAAGTACTACAATATATTGAAAACAATGAGAACAAACAAATTATGAGTGTTCATCAAAGTATCTAACAAAGTCTCTGGCAATTTATTGAAAAATAAAATGCAAAAATGAAAGTTATTTATTTTCTATTTAAAAGAGAGAGTTGTGACCGAAGTCATTTTCTTAAAAAAGACAAATAAAACCAAAAAGTCAAAAAGCGCCCAACCCATCTAACTAGGCGCACTTTTTCATTTTTAAAATATGTAGAGAGTAATCGTGGTGTTGGCCATTTAGAACATTGTAGGCAGTGGCGAAGCTAGGAATTCTTAGGGGGGGGCGAAATTTAAAAAATTTAAGGTCCTGAAAAAATGTGAACACTCATTCGAGGTCTAAGTCCAGGATTTGTAAGAAGATTATTAGAACTACCCATAATATTCATAGGTGAATTTGCACTAGCTGAAATATTCAAAAGAGGATTTGGACTACTCAAAATAGTCGAAGGAGGATTTGAACAACAATATTATTTGAAAGATGATTTAGCACTATTTCTTGTTGAATCATTCTAACTGTATAATTAGCAAAGTTTAAAAGATGATGGACATGACTTTACACTTAGACGAGGAGCTAGGCAAATTTGAATAAATTTATTATATACCGTATAAATAATTGTCTATTTATTATATAGCTTATAATATCCAAAAACATTGATTATCAAACATATAATATATAAAACTATTGACAAATTTTCTTTATTACTTTGCTGAATTTGATGGTAAGAGAAAAAAAAAAACAAATAATTACGAGTTCGCAATATTTTACAAATTATTTTTTGAAGCTCATATAAATTTATAGTGAATTTTAAGATAAATAACAGTGTCAAACAAGTGGCTTAAAAAATATTGGAAGAGTGGTCAAATTAATTGGACAATAATTAAAAAATAAAACAAATTCCAATATAAATCAATTAGGTGGGGCAATTTGATTGGCCAATATTTAAAAAAAAATTGTAATTCTCAAAAGTCACATGGGGTGGGATGGGAGAGAGAGAGAAAGTCTCTCTTCTTCTTCGTTAGAAACAAACTAGAACTTCATTTCCAGTCTCCAGAAGCTGCAAAATGCAGATCTTCGTTCTTCCTTTCTTTGGCCTATGTTTTTCTTTCTTTTTTTCTCCTTTCTTTGGCCTATGTTTTTTTTTTTTTTTTTTTTTTTTGGAAAAAAAAGAGAGCCCGTGATCAACCTGTGCTGCGATAGAGCAAGGAAACCCAAAAGGCCAGAGAGGCAGAACCACTGCTCCTAGGCTTGATTTCCAGAGAGGGGAAGGGCGGCCGCCACTCTTCACCTTCACGTAGCTTCGCCACTGATTGTAGAGCTATGGAGATGTTAATGCATTCAAGGTCACTATCAAGATTGCCCTTGAGATATCTAGTAATAGAGATACAACATGTCAACAAGTGTTCATAAACCTACATCAACCCTAAATTTCCATAAATTTCATCAACTAGCATGCATAATTAACCATGCATACTAAATAAATTTATCAAAATGAGCACAAATAAAAACTTTACTTGTAGAGTTCTTGCAGTTGCTCAAGTCAAATCAATAACCCAAAATTTCAAAGTCCTAAACCCAAGCAAACAAAGAATTACGGGTTGTTTTTGTGTCAAAGGAAAACATTTGAATTTGGGGAAATTTTTGGGGCTGATGGAGACAACAAAGTAAATGCATGGTTTTGCTTTTATGTCGACAAATTAAATTTTTATAACTATTTTCCACTTTTGTTGTGACGTGGCGTTAGTAATGAGCTCAAAATTATCCAAAAAATAAAAGAGAGAGAAGATGAGAGGTCTAGGGTTTCTATGTGCGAGGCACCGCTAGTGTCCTCACGCTGTTCTGTTGTGGGTGTCCTTTAGGGTTTTCATATGGGTAAGAGATAATTGCCTTAGAGGTAAGAAGATCTCTGTTGATTACGTACTAGGTGAATGCTTGGTTACCCTAATTAGGATTCCGATAATTAAGAATAGGTTAATCATGAGTTTGAGCAGGTTGGGGTGGAGTGCAAACTGGTTTCTAGATAAATGGGTGGTGAGTCTCGAGGAGTCGATTGAACTGCTGTATCCTCATTTCCTAGGTGTTGTAGCTCTTTGGTGGTGTCTAGCAAATCGGTG
Source organism: Pyrus communis (assembly GCF_041283825.1). Classification (NCBI taxonomy): domain Eukaryota; kingdom Viridiplantae; phylum Streptophyta; class Magnoliopsida; order Rosales; family Rosaceae; genus Pyrus; species Pyrus communis. The sequence continues at coordinate 3,830,106 of NC_142574.1, forward strand.
TGAGAAATTAGGTTTCTTTACTCTGTTTAATCCTTTATGTATTGTTTTCTGGTTGGTAATTGGTCTCTTTGCCTTATTATTATTATGTTTTTTTTTTGGCTTGTTGGTTTGTGCTTTTTGGTGTCGTTCTACATTCTGTGTTTGTGTAAACTTGGTTTTTCGAACTTGGGGTTTTTATTTGCTGCTCTAATTATGACTGGTATTACTTAGGGTGTTGGGCTTGGTTAACTTCCTTTCAAGGTTGTTGTACCTAGAGATGTTTGATCTTCCCAAGTTCCTTTTTGCTTATTCTTTTTGGCTTTAGGCTAACATTTTGGAGTTTTTTAGGCCTCTTGCTAGTGTTTGTCGCTTCTACTCTCAGTAATTGGCTGAGTTTTGGTTTTATGACCTGTGATGTAGGTTATTTGTGTTTCACTTTCTTGTTTTTCTTTATTGTGTTAGTGTGCTTTGATGGCTGGTTCCCCCCCTAAGCTTCTCTATATGTTCTAGTTTTGGTGGTGCCTCATCTTCCCATCGAAGTTCTTGTTTTCTTCTCCTTTGTTTCCCAGAGATCTTAAAATGACAAACCATGTGCTTGCTGCTTCCTCCTCTAGCAATGTTTGTAGGCCTATAATTTGTTCTGAAGGTTATATCCCGAGCTGGGAGAATCATTTCCCTGTTCCTTAGCCCGGTCAAGACCCGGTTATTATTGAAAAGGCTATGAGCACGTTCATTATGGAACGTGAAGTGACTAGGGTGAATACCCATTTATACTTTTTTATTAATGTTGAGTACATGCTTTCTAGGGTTCTTATAGGGAATATGTTTGATCAACCTCTTGATGCTCGTTTGATTAATTGGAAATTGGGGCTTTTGTAGAAGAATGAGATGAAGAACACCTTTTATTTGGATCACTTTAGAAGGAAATGGTTTGCACTTGAATTCACTAATGAGGATGATTTGAAATTCGTCCTAAGAATGGACCGTGGTATGTGCGAGGTCAAAATTTTCATCTTGAAAAGTGGACAACAAATTTTAAGAACACAGATGTTATCACCAAGCTGGTTGTCTGGGCCCGCCTGCCTTGTGTCCCTGTGCAATACAAATAAGAGAAGATTATCAAGGATATTACCTAGCCTATTGGTCAAGTGATCAAAGTAGATGAGGTGACATTTGGCTTCAACGACATTTTCATCAAAGTTTTTCTAAAAGTTGACTGACGTTTTCCTCTTAAACGTGTGCTCATTGTTAACCATGAAGATGACTACCCAATCCTTATCAGCTACGAAAAAAAATTTGAAGTGTGTTTTTATTACAGAAGAATGTGGCTTAAGGGGCATGTGTGCACTGAAATTGAGGCTGATGACAGGTGCTTTATGGTTGACAAGGTTTTTAAGGACGAACCGTCTGTTTACTTGGAGGATGTGGTAGTGGATGAAGATATAAAGGCTAGTTTACAGAAGGATGTGATGCTCTACTTTCCAAATGCTACAAATGTGGAAGAAGACTACACGGAGATGGAGGAGTCTGGACAATGCATGGAGGACGTGGGCCCTTATGAAGAAGGCTGGACAATGGTTGTTCCAAGATAGAGGAAAAAAATGGATAAGAGGAAAACTGGTTATAGTTCTAGGGATGATAGGTCATATAGAGATGTGGTCTCTGGTCCTAAACCAAAGTAGGTGGCAAAGGTTGACATTATGCAGGATTTGAGAAGGGTTGGGAAATCTAAGGAGCGTGATCAGCAGGTAAGTGAGGGCACAATGGGAGATCAGAGCAATGTTAGACCTAATCATAGAAATGATAATAATTTGTTAATTGATTGGGATATGTCTGTTTCATCTATCTTTAAAGATTTGAATGCGTTATTAGTTCCTTTTGAGTCTTACTACACTAGTGATTTTCGACTATAAAAGGTGAATTTTTTTATGCTATGTTTACTTTGATAAAAAATCAGGACGTCATGATATCAAATGTGGGGAGTGGTGAGATTGAAGCTAGGGAGAATTCATGAAGTTTTGTTGCTGCCGTGCTTGCGGCTGAGGCGACATCTATGAGTGCTAAGCCAACGATTGGAATGCTGAGTCCAAGGAAACGTATTCGAGAGGAGGATGCTGCTGAGGCTGGACCGTCTACTTATCTCGATGAGCTAGACTAATGAAAGGAATTATATGGAAATGTAGGGGCATTGGAAAACCAAATTTCACTAGTAATTTCAATTATCTTAGTAGCTTGGCTAAGCTAGATTTCTTTTGTTTTGTTGAAACTAAGACTGTTGTGGACAAGGCTCATGTTGGTCGCTTTAGGAGGTTTTTTTATTAGTTTTTTGGTTTTAACCCCGAGGGGAGGTTTGTGGGTATTTATGTTTGTTGGAACTCTAGTCTTATCAATTTAAATGTGATTGCTACTTCTTATAGATATATTCATGCCTTAGTTAAGGATGTGCACTCAAATATTAAGTACTTTGCTACTTTTGTTTCTGTATATCCTCAGAAATCTCTTCAAGAAAATATGTAGGAGGAGTTATTAGCCCTAAATCTTGTTGATAAACCTTGGATGTTACTTGGTGATTTTAATAACATTACTTGCCTACAGGAAAAATGGGGTGGGAATCAAAGTGTTAGCACCTATATGACTAATTTTGTGAACTTCTTGAACAATGCTAGTCTTATTTCTTTACAAGCCTCTGGTGTTCCTTTTACTTAGGCAAACAAACATAAGGATGACACTCTTATCTTTGAGAGATTAGACAGGATCGTTGCTAATTCCTTTTAGCTTGAACTGCACCCATACTACTCTCTCCACAATTATCCTATTCTAGGTTCATACCATTGTCTTTTATTCTTAGATACTGTAGGCCTTCAAGTTAGTCAACGGAGGAAAGCTTTTAAGTTTGAAGCCATGTGGAACCTTCATCCTGACTTTAAACATTTTGTTAAAGGTGCGTGGACTTGCAATGAGGGACTATTTCCTCTTGATCATTTTAGGGGCTGTTTAGGTACTTTCTCTTGTTAAAAATTGGGATCGTACGGTATTTGGGTTTGTCAAGGAAAAGAAAGGTAAAATACTAAGTGACCTGGACCGAGTTCAAAATGAAATTATGTCTCTCAATTACAATTCCAACACTACAAATAATTTCCTTGATAAAGTTCAATTAGAGGCTCAAAATAATGAGAGACTCACTCAAGTGCTTAAGGAGGAGGAAGTGATGTGGGCTAAAAAAGTCAAAGTGAATTGGTTAAAACATGGAGATAGAAATACGAGATTCTTCCAATTGAATGCCATGATAAGAAGAAAGCACAATGAAATCAACAAGATCAGAGATGTCAATGGTTTCTGGTGGTTTAGAGGTGATGGTTTGGAGCAAGTCTTTGTGCAAGAATTTAAATTGTGATTCACCAATTGCTCTAATCCTACTGTTGATCGCATCAACTTGATCACTCAGGTAATAAACCCTTGTATTTCAAATGAGCATAATAACATGTTAACTGATACTCCTTTAAATGCTGATATTTGGGATGTTGTTAAAAGCGTTAGTGCTCTTAAAGCCCCAGGGCTTGATGGAATCCATGCAAGTTTCTACCAAGAATTTTGGGAGTTGGTAGGACCTGCAGTGTGCAACATGGTGAAAGACTTTTTTTTTCAATATTACCGATCTCAAATTAATTAATTATACAAATATTGCCCTAATTCTGAAAAGTGGAGAATCTGAAGATTGTCAATAATTATAGTCAAATTCGTCTTTGTAATGTTAGTTACAAAATTATCACCAAAGTCATGATTACCAGATCGAAATCCCTCCTTCATTTGTGTATCTCGCCCAACCAGGGAGTTTTTGCTCTGGGTAGATCTATATAGGATAAACATTCTTATTGCTCATGAATTGTTCTCTAGTTTTAACAAGAAGAAAGGCAGGAAAGGGGATCTAGCTATGAAGCTAGACTTGGAAAAAGCGTATGATCTTCTAAATTGGAATTATATCAAGTGTGTTTTGGCGAGGTTTGGTTTCTGTCATAAGTGGATCAATTTAATTATGGAATGTATCTTTTCTACATCCTTCTCAATCAATATTAATGGAGAATCTCATGGCTACTTGTGCTCAAGTAGAGGTATTAGGCAAGGTGACCCCTTATCCCCATACCTTTTCATTCTTTGCATGGAACCCCTAATTAGAAGTTTGAATGAGTTAACTTATACTGCAAAAACCCATATTGGTCTGCTCACTTCCCCTTTTGGCTACAAAGTCCCAAATTTAGTTTTTGCGAATGACTGCCTTATCTTTGCCAACTACAAAGGATGCCAAGAATGTACTAGAGGTTTTAAATAAGTTTGCAAATGCTTCGGGTCAACAAATCAATTTCAACAAATCTTCTCTGTATTTATCTTCTAATACAAATAACCAGGCAAAGAATGAAATTGTTAATATATTCCAAATTCAACATAAAACTGCCATTGGCAAATATCTAGGTATACATAATATTGTGTTTTGGAAGGACCCAATGCCTAATCAGATAATGTCTTGCTTCAAATGTCCTCATAAACTAACCAGTCAATTAAATAGAGAATGCATACAATTTTTTTGGGGTAATAATCATAAGTGTAACCCAGTGAGTTGGAAAAAAAAAATATGTAGACCAAAGAATACGGGTGGTTTAGGTATCAGGAACCTAGACCATTTCAATAAGGCGTGTCTTACTAAGCTGTGATGGAAGGTGTTATTCGATAATGATAACTGGTGGGCTAATATAGTCAAAAGGAAATACCTTAGACATGATACTTTTTTGGAGACTAAAACTAAACAAAACCACTTGCTCGCCTGGAAAGGTATTCTAGGGTCCAGAGACATTATTAGTAAGGGTATGAGGTGGGTGGTGGGTGGTCGATGATGGCAAGGACATCCTATTCTGGACATTTAACTGGGTTTTTCCTCACCCTCTTTTCCATCTCATTCCAGAGAATCAAAGACATCGAATCCAATTGGGCACTAAGGTTGCAGAGTTTATTGTTGATGGTCATGGGGATAAAAACAATTTAAGTCAAGTGATAGACAATTATATTGTTAACAAAATATGTGACATTCTTATCCCTCTATATTCTTCTAAGGACGCTGTTGTTTGGGGTCCAAGTTGGAAATTTTGAGTAGAAATTTCTTTGTCCTACATTGGTCACTACAAAAAGGTTCCCTCACTTTATAAGGTTTTGTCCCTTATAGAAAGTGATTGGAGTGATGGACCATGGAGAATAAAATTGGGCTCAACCTTGGGGTTGGGCTTTGAGGTGTAGTAATAAATTGATAATTAATATATAATTAATTATCAAAAGATGGGCCTTGGGCCTTAAGGCTCTTAGGCTCGGGCTCTAATAATTAAATTCTTGAATTAATTATTTTTAATTATTTTTAGTTAATTTCATAATTAATTATTTTTTATATCAACAGACTCATCTTTTCAGATGAAATCTGAAGTGATAAAAGAACGTCAAAGAGCAAAGCACCCATCTGAGAAGATGTCTCCCAACAGATGCATCTCATTCTCATACATGTTGCGAACAGGTATAAACCTATTATATGTACATCCATCTGCATGACATTTAGAACACAAAGAAATAAAATTCTTCTTCTACAATCCCAAACATTCTTACTAAGAGAACCACAAAGAAATTCGCTAGAAGTCAAGTTTTCCGGTGGTAGAATTCTAACTTAGATCATTGAATCCTGGTGAAGCAAATGTCCGTAGAACTACAAGCACTGAGTAGGGACAAAATTTCTGTTTCAAGGACATTACGGTAAGCAAGCCTCAATCTTCAATTTGTTTGTTTAATATTATTTCGTTTTGTTCATACTCTATTAAATTATTTATTCGCATTTATTATTTATTAGCATATATAAATTTATCATTGATTGTTGATATTTATCCAACACAAGTAATAATGGTAGCTTCTTAGTTAAATCTGCAACTTGGCTCTAAGTGGAGGATCTTGGCCCTTCACCGGTTCAAGATCTTATCAATAGAGTTTGGAAACAAATCTTGCCTCCCAAATTAAAGTTGTTTGCCTGGAGCCTTATCAAGGGTAAGTACAAACTAGGAAGAAACTAAGCAAGTTCATAACAAATATAAATACTCAATGTCCTTTGTGCAACAACAACGAGGAAGATCAAGATCATATGTTTCTCCATTGTCAGTATGCTAAGCAAGTTTGGAGTTGCTCCAATGATACGTTATTATCAAATATTGATACTAACCTCAAGATAAGTGACTGGCTTAGAGACCTCTCTCATTGGAATAAGGATGTTGTAAGTAACTTAAGTAAAGCTCTGGCTATTTGCTGGCAGATATGGAATGGTAGACATGGCAGTATTTTCAGGAATGAAAAGCCTTTGCATAGTAGATCTTTTCTTCGAGTTATGGCTACGGTTAATGATTACTTCAAGGATAATGTTGCTAATCTAGAGAGTGCAAAAGTGCCTATTGAAAATAACTTAATCAAGTGGAAATGTTTGATGTCTCCTTACGTCAAATTAAATTTCGACGGTTCGATGTCAAACTATTTGGCTGCCGGAGGCTTCGTTATTAGGAACTAGAACAGCAAACCTATCATAGCTCATGCTATAAACTTGGGGTCTACCACCATTAACATTGTTAAGGCTCTAGCATTATGTAAGGCTTTGATCTGGGCTAGGAGGAGGAGCCTGACGCACGTGATAGTGGAGGGTGATACTAAGCTTATCATTGATAATGTCCGTGGTGCCTGTGAAGTGCTGTGAAATTTGAGATCTATTATCAGAGACATCAGGTGGTATGTCTCGTCTTTCCAAGATATCAAGTAGGGTCATGTTCAGGGAAGCAAATTTTGTTGCAGATACTGTGGCGTCTATTGGGCTTAAGATAGATAACCTTTGTATTTGGGATGCTTGTCTTCTTATGAAAGCAAACTTGGCCTTCCATTTTGATTGTATCGGCTCCGCCTATGTGAAGGGTTTTCTCTTTAATGAATTTTCTTTCCTATAAAAAAAATGAGCTTAATTTAGCTAATATGTTGTTAGCCGTCTAGATCATATTTAAAATGTTTACATTGATCCAGATTGGTGGTCTGAGTATGTCCGTCACCGGATTACATTAAGCAATTCGCCAAATTATACATACTAAAACCTAGTTTTGGGGTTGGCATTGTTGATCTATAATGTTCGGACGGATTTGCCCTCACGATTCTCATTTGTTTCCATCTGTCTTGCTTAGTTGGCACAATGAAGAGACGTTTTTGCCTCTATTCTCCACGTGTCCCCCATCCTTATTCCCCTTGACTTCCAGTATTGTTAGCTGGTTATAGTTCTCTTTATTCATTTGGGTTTTGCCGTTTTCGTTTCGCTCCTTCTTGCTTCCAGTTTTGTGTTTCCCTTTGCTGATCGTTGTTTCTTTAGAGCAAAGGCTGGGTGGATTTTGGAACAACAATCTGTTGTGTTCGTCTTTTTTTTGTCCGTCTGGGATTTTCAATTTCTATCTAGATTTTTGGTTGATTTCCAGCCCAGTTTGGGGGTGTCGTGTTTCCAAACGGCTTGGAGATGACTTTTACTCATGCTTATAATGATTGTTTTTGGGTTTTTGTTTTGCGTTGTTAATTTTGGATTTTTTGTTGATTTTGAGGAAACCCTAACAATTTGGATTTGTGATCAGTTGTAGTGTTGTTGAGACCTTAAGGGCTAAAAGCAGATTCTTACTTTGCTGTCCTCCGTTAATAAATCTGAAATTTCCCATGAACTGCAATTGTTGTTTTGGGTATGGTTTCCTGCCTCTGCTGCTTCCTAATTCTGTCTTTGTTTGTTATTTGGTTTGCTAGAATTTGTGGTTTTGTCCGTTAATCTTGGAAAAATTTGTGGTTTTAACATCTCCAACACAATCATAATATAAGCAATCCAACTAGAATCAAAGGCAATGAAAATAAACATTTAAAGTTCAAGTAGAATCATCAATCAAGTCTTCCAAAGTCCAAGCTTAAAATAAACATCAAAGTTTAAATAACTAACAACCCCACAACACAAAAATCGAACAAAATCTGCAAATTGGCTTACTCTTTTTCTTTGGGGTTTCACTCGGCAAGTGTGGGCAAAGTTTAGGGTTTGCAGAATTTGTGGGCTATTATTGATGCAGCAAAATACAAAGAGGGAGAAAAAAAAAAAAAAAAAAAAGGATGATTAGAGAGCAAAACAGAATGAAGGTGCGGCTAGACTCTAGGATAAAGAAATGAAAGAGAAAGACAGAAAAGAAAAAGAAAGAAAGAAGATGGAGAGATGGTAAGGTGTGGCTAGGGTGAAGGAAAAGAAGGGGGTGAAATAATAGGTTAGGGTTTAGAGTTTCTAAAGGCTTTTTTTTATTTTTTTTTATATAAATATTTTGGGTTCAAAGTTTGGCAACACATTGGGCTTAGCACATTTAGGCTTACAAATTGGGTTTAGAAAATAATACCCAAAACATATTAATTTAATTAATTCGGTGGGGTTCAGTTCGATTCAGTTTTGAGACCACTAAAACTAAAACCGAACCAAAAGAATTCGGTTCGGTTTGGTTTTTTCAATTCGGTTCTGTTTTTTCTTTCGGTTCTATTTTTTCGATCTTGGTTCGATTTTTTTCGGTTTTCGGTTTTTTGAACCCACCCCTAGTGTGTGTCTATATATATATATGTGTGTGTGTGTGTGTGTGTGTGTGTGTGTGTGTGTGCAATTTTATATGAAAAGCTTTGTGTATAATTTGTATAGAGGTTGTATACATGTGTGTGTATGTGTGTGCAATTTTATATGAAAAGCTTTATGTATAATTTGTGATAAGGGAGGTTGTGGTCTAGTAACATGGCTTTTTTAAATAAAAGCAGAAACCATGATGTCCATTAACTGGACAAAGTTTTGTCCAACTCTTTGCTCTTTGTTCCAGTTCTTCTACAAAGGGTGTGTCTGTAAAGTTTCTGATTTCAATAATTAATCATCCCCACAGCAGGCCTTATGGGAAGGCTTTTTATATACACTACAACATACAAACTTTACAATTTAAAACTACAAGTAATTGCACGCTACACATGCAGCAGCACAACAACAACACTCGGATGCAATACCAAGCAATAATAAAATGTCCTCCTGCTGTCCTTCCTTTATGACAATGATGACTCTAGTTTTATATACACCCATGCTTGCGGACTAGGAATCTGCACTGCATGTGCATACTGATCTCAACCCATGCTTGTCGACAAGGAATCTGCACTACATGTCATCCCATGCTTGCCGACAAGGAATCTGCACTGCATGTGCATACTGATGCACTGATCTCATTTAACAGCCCCCCGCAAGCTGACAGGTTGTGCGAGATAGCAAGTCCAATGCATATTTAGATTGACAGAGATGCATAGCAGTCCCATAATAGTTGACTTCAACCCCTAAAAAATAATGAAGGGTTCCTAAGTCTTTCATGGAGAACAACGTACCCAAGCGCTGAATCAATCGGGATATTTGGTGAGAACTATTGCCTGTGATGAGTATGTCATCCACATAGATTAGGAGAAGTAAATACACACCGTTGTGTCTGAACACAAATAAACTGTAGTCGCATGTGGATTCCTGGAACCCTAGTTCGAGCAAAAAATCGGAGAACCTCTGAAACCAAGCCCTGGGCGCTTGCTTCAAACCATAAAGACTACGTTGAAGTTTACACACATGATTTGGGAATTGCTGATCAACAAACCCCCGCGGCTGGCGCATGTAAACTTCTTCCTTCAGAAACCCATGCAGAAACGCATTTTGCACGTCAAGCTGCCTGACATGCCATTTGTTAGACACAGCAAGACTTAAAACAAGCCTGATCGTACTGTGCTTGACAACAGGACTAAAGGTCTCACTGTAATCCACTCCAGCCTGTTGATGAAAACCATTGGCGACAAGCCTTGCTTTATGTCGTTCAATCGTACCATCTGCACGTCTCTTCAACTTAAACACCCACTTGTTAGGAAGCAAATTCATGTTGGAATGATGGGGAACCAAACTCCAAGTTCCACATCGCTGCAATGCATTAAATTCTTGACTCATCGCATTTCTCCACTCCGGATACTTAACAGCTTGACTGAAACACGTTGGTTCAACAGGTAACGTGTCAACAGTTAAATGCATGGCATATTTGGGATTGGGTTTATGAATCCCTGACTTGGAACGAGTAGTAACTTGATAGTGTGGAACATCAGGAGTAGCAGGGAGCACAGGTTCAAAATGTTCACCGACTTGCTCATTTGATGGTGCAACAGACTGGATAGTAGGGGATGGCACAGGTATTGTAGGGCAAGGTTGAGATGAAATAGGGTTAGGATGGGTGTCAGTTGGAGAGAGTCCTGTGGCAAGAGTGGTTGGATTAGGGTTAACGTCTTGGGAAAGAGATGAGACAACAGGATTAGGGTTAAGTGGTTGATGCAAACTAGATCTGCTAGGGGTGTCAAATGTTAATAAGAGATCTGGGGTCAGAAGGGTACCTAAAGATGGGACGCTTTCTGAAGAAGATGTGAGTCCCTGAAAAGGGAAGCAGTCCTCATCGAATAGGACATGGCGAGACACATAAATGCGTCTTGTAGACAGATCCAAGCACTTGTAGCCCTGATGATTCAGTGAATAACCCAAGAAAACACAAGCTTTGGATTTTTGTTGAAGTTTATTTTGTGTATAAGGCACTAACCAAGGAAAGCATCGACAACCAAACACCTTTAAAACATCATACTTTGGTTTTTTTTGAAAAAGTTTCTCATAAGGGGATGCGTAAGACAAAAGTTTAGTTGGCAAACGATTTATCAAGTAAACTGCCGTGGAAGAGGCATCAAACCAAAAATTTTTGGGCATATGAGATTGTGAAAGCATGACTATACTTGTTTCAATAATGTGTCGATGTTTTCTCTCGGCAATTCCATTCTGTTCAGGGTGTTTAGGACAAGAAAATCGTTGTGAAATGCCATTATCATTGAGAAATTTTTGAAAGGCATGGCTTTTATACTCGCCACCTTCATCACATTGAAGGGTTTTAATGGACAAATCAAACATTTTTTCAACTTTGGCCTTAAATGTAACAAAGATTTCAAACACTTCACTCTTGTTTTTCATAGGAAAGATCCAAGAATAACGAGAGTAGTCATCCACAAACAAAACGTAATAACGAAAACCTTCATTAGAATTAATGGGAGAACACCACACATCAGAGTGTAGAAGTTGCAAAGGAAATTGAGACATTGACTCAGACAATTTGAAAGGTAACTTTGTACTCTTGCCTAAGGGACACGACTGACAAAAACTTACATTTGAAGTTCCGTGAATTGGTACCAATTTATTGGAAATTAAAAACTTAATTATAGAAGTGGCAGGGTGACCAAGTCTTGCATGCCATGTATTCACCGAACACCGAAGGCCTACAAATGCTGAAATTGGATGTTTGAGTTGTCCAGTGCCACATGGAAATGGATATAATCCATTCTCACATCTCCCTCGGAAAAGCGTCTTCCGAGTCTTGAGGTCCTTAACAAGGAAATAATAGGGAAAGATTAGAAGATAGCAATTGTTATCCAAAATGAACTTATGCGCAGAAAGTATATTTTGGGAGGCAGAGGGACAATGAAGGATATTATGCATGTCAAACGAGCAAGTTGGAGTATGTAATTTATTTGAACCAGAATGAGAGATAGAAATGCCAGAGCCAGTACCTACACCCCCAATAGCTTCATTACCATTATACTCTTTAGGGTTAACAAGGTTCTGAATCTCAGGAGTTATATGAGCATTTGCGCCAGTGTCCAACAGCCAGGTACCATTCTGTTGTTTGTTGAGAGTGACAGGAGCAGACGTCATGGCTGCAAGGCGTTGAGTGGGAATTCTTCCTTCAAACGCAGCATTCATCCTATTGTAACAATCAAGGGCCGGATGACCTGGTTTGCCACAGATTTGACAAACAATTCTCTCACCATTAGAGACAACCCGCTCTCCGCTGCATGGCATGGTGCGAGAGTTGTTGTTGGTTCGAGGGCCATTGCCTCGTTGGTTGAACACATTACCTCGATAGGATGAAGAAGCACCTCTCCCAGTCCCTCGAGTGCGGCCACCACCTCGACCACGAGAAGCAACAAAAGCATTGACCTGCGCAGATTCTACCAATGGAGCAGTGTACGCAGCCATTCTACGCTCAGTAGTTAACAACAGTGCCTCAAGAGTAGGGTAAGTGATTGGAGAATCACGAGCTTGAGCAGCACTGACAGTCATCTCGAAGGCAGGTCCTAGGTTGTTTAACACAATCTGGACCAGTTCATCATCACACACTGGTTGCCCTGCTAGGGCAAGGTTGTCAGCAATCGCATTCATGCGATCAAGGTAATCGGCCACAGTAAGATCACCTTTCTTCGTCTGCAATAATTCATTTCGCAGAAACAAAATCCTGTTTTGTGAAGTAGAGGCATATCGTTGCTCGAGTGCTTCCCAGGTGGCTCGAGAAGTCCTCTTGCTTGCCACGATAGACAGGACAGAAGCCGTCAACGAGCCATTGATCCAACTAAGGATCATTTGATCCTGTTGGACCCATGCAGTGTACGCAGGGTTCACAGTTGTTACACCCGGCAGATGCTTGGGAGGAGACTCCATCGTTCCATCAACATATCCCATCAGATCTCTGCTCTTGAGTATTGGGAGAATTTGGGCCAACCACAGTGGGTAGTTGGTCCTGTCAAGTTTGATGTTAACGACAGTGGTGAAGGGGTGGAACGGATGAGGGGAAGTCTGGTTGAAAGCAGAGGAGGAGGGGACAACATTGTTCTCAGCCATTGAAGCGTGGGAAGAAAAGGAGAATCGATGTCGTTAGACAAAAAAAAGGCTCAATACCATGTAAAGTTTCTGATTTCAATAATTAATCATCCCCACAGCAGGCCTTATGGGAAGGCTTTTTATATACACTACAACATACAAACTTTACAATTTAAAACTACAAGTAATTGCACGCTACACATGCAGCAGCACAACAACAACACTCGGATGCAATACCAAGCAATAATAAAATGTCCTCCTGCTGTCCTTCCTTTATGACAATGATGACTCTAGTTTTATATACACCCATGCTTGCGGACTAGGAATCTGCACTGCATGTGCATACTGATCTCAACCCATGCTTGTCGACAAGGAATCTGCACTACATGTCATCCCATGCTTGCCGACAAGGAATCTGCACTGCATGTGCATACTGATGCACTGATCTCATTTAACAGTGTCGAGCTTTTATACATAGAGTGGCAAATGCTTTCTCTTTGTTATCTGTTTTAAAGTACAAAGACTAACAACTATTTTTTCTTTTGTCTAAAATAAAGGACCAAAATCATAGTGTTGCTCTTTTTTCTGTATTTTTTACAAGCAATAAGGATCTTGGCATTTCAATTTTTTTCTTAGTTTTTACTATTACTTGAAAGTAACATTAAAAGCATGTAATAATTTGGTTACAGAGTGTGAGATTAGGTATTTGGAATAGCAAGGTTGTATAAAGACGTCATTATCCATAGAATTTTTGTAAGGCAAAAGATGCTTATTGGGGTCAAGAGATTTTAATGGTTCTCTTTACAGACTATTTGTGGTGGATATACTGTATTGTTATAGTGGTGGATACAGTGGTGGATCCAGGATTTTAAACTCGGAGGGTCCCAATTATTAAGGTAAAAAAATTTATAGATAAAAATAACATTGAAAATTTAAATATAATACATTTCATTCAAAAATCATATGCAAAACAATATTACAAATTATAAAATCATAATTCAAGCGTCCATTACGAGGTATCATAAGTTACTAGGGAGTACCTAAGTTATTGATTATCTAATATGAACCACTAAATTTAAAACACTAGTCAAATAAAACTCTCCCCACACTCCCCCTATCTTTCTAACCAAACACACCATTTTTCTCTTTTACTAGTTTCCAAACATCCACCTTCTCTCTCACTAAGAACAAAGATGTCATACCTCCACCAACCGCATCCCTCCCTATTCTCCCGAAGCCATGGCAGCTCCACCCCCAAATTTCACCAACCCATGACAGATCATATCCATCTTACTAACCTTATGAAGGAAATTTCACTCATAAGAAAAATTACTAAGATGGTTGAAATAATTTGGGAAAATTTAGGCTTATGTACTGCCTCCACTAGACGATAGAGAAAGGTTGGAGGAGAAGTGAGTGGCACCGATGGATGAGACCATGGTAGAAGCAAGGATAAGAGAGGCAGGAAGGGTCCCTATTTTCTTTCTTCTCCGTGCGCAGTCATCTTCTCCGAGAAGAAGACAGTCACTGCAACTTGCATCCTACAACCTGCACAGACCTCATACTCGAGTACGAGAGGTCCCCAAAAAATTTATAGCAGCGATTTAGGATCGCCGACGGGTCCTGGGACCTCCTAGGTCCCTAGCTATGTGGATCCACCTTGGGTGGATATACTGTATTGTTATAGTTTAAGAATAACTAAAATGTGTTAGATCATTTGGTTCTTGATAGTTTAATTTAAGTTTTCATTTCTTTCCCCAATTATGCAGTGCTTTCAAAGAAAAAAAAAAGAAAAAAAAAAGGATCATTATGGTACTATTTGTGTTTTGAGTATCTAATTTGTGACTGTATTTTCCATTGCAGGTCATTATGGAAGCAATTTATATAAGCTACAAAGTGCTTTTGTTGAAATTGAAAAAAAAAAAAAAAGGTTAGTTAGCTTACAAAGTAGTGTTAAGTTTAGAATTTATAAATTTTTATTAACCGTATTGATAATTATTCCTTTAAATAAAAAAATGGATTATTACAATGTTGTTGTTTTGTATGTCTTATTTATAACTACGTTATCTATGGTAGATTATTGTCGCAACAATTTATTTGAGCTAGAAAATGCTTTTGCTCAAATTGGAAAAAGAAAAAAGGGTAAGTGACTGAAAAGTAGTGTAAACTTTAGAATTTAACAAATTTTTGTTAATCCTGTTTGTACACACACACACGTACACACACACACACACATATATATATATATATGTATATATGTTCTGGTATTTGTATCATCCTTTAAAATTTCATGTATATCAAATATCATCATACGTTAAAGTTGTATTTTTATTTATGTCTTTTGTACTGTGATCAAGTCGTTTCCTTCTTTTTTGGAATGAGATGTGATATGTCTTTCTCTAAAATGTGTATTCATTGGTCGTAAATGAGGTTTTGGTGTGAAAACAATTGAAAAAGTAAGGAGCCGGTCGAAAATGAGGCTAAAGATATACAATCAATAATAGTGATTAATAGATTTATATGAGTGCTTATTAAGCTTGGTTAGCCGAGCACTTTCTTTTGTTGGGATTTACTTTGGTAGTTTCATGTTAATTGTATTCTTTTTAATGGTTGGCTAAGAAAGATAACCAAGCGGATCTACTTTCTTTTAGCTATTTTTTATTGTATTGTTGCTGCTCTATAGATCTAATTCACTTAATATTTTTTAATTAATTATGTGTGTGCTGAGTTAAAAGTGTTTATACAAATTTGTTGTTGCCTTGAATACAAATTATATGTGACAATTGCTGATGTTTTATATATATATATATATATATATATATATATATATATATATATATATATATATATATATTGCAGCTTTTGAAAAATCTTTGTTAGTCCGAAATTCAGGCTGTTTATTCTTGGTTTCCAAGGCGCTCTATTCTCAAGGTAAACAATGAAACTCTTGCTACTATTTGTCAAGAGTTTAGATATGCGCTTTTCGTTTTTTATGGTTCAAATCAATATGGGTCTCCTATTTGCATTTTGTAACATTAAAATGAAATTTTTGGTTTGGTTCTGTCATTCGTTTTAGAGTGATGATTGTTGCTTTTGTGCATGTCGTCAGTTTTTATTGATTTCGTTTTTATTGCTTTTTTTTTTTTAATCTGTTTTGCAGTTGTTTCTTTTCGAATAGGTGTGCTCTTTTGTTTGCATGATGTCTAAAAAATGTGCAAATGATGAAACAAATAACGCCGTGAAACGAAACAAAACTGTTGCAGACAATGAAAGATTGAATTTTCAACTCCAAAGTCGACACCTGTTTTTTTAGATTCCTTTCTTGATCCAAAGGAGGTCAAAAATGTTTATCATTTCGAGAAAATATTAGAACTTACAACTCTATGTTTTCATTTACTTCAATGGGAGCAAAAGTTGGTAATTCAATTAATGACGGATCAAGTCTTTACATTTTTAAAATTAGTGATCAAGTTTGTCATTTGATGGGATCTCTTTTGTTTGTTGATAATAAGTCACCCAAATTTGCTCAATTATAAATTTATGATACATATAATGAAACACAAAATCATCTAAGGGCTATTAATTGTGATAGAACAAATGAAAAACTTGAATCAAGAATTGTTAAAAACTTGATTAAAAACTTGATTAAGATGTTTGATGAGTCAAATGAGCCGGTAAAACTTTTTTGAACAACGAGAGACAAATTTGAAAATGATGGTTTAGTCAATTTAAAAATGACGTTGTTGGGGCATACAACCAAATGATAGCAAGCAATATGATCAACCATCAAGCGATGAAACATGTGAATTAATAGTTGGTGATATAGGTTTGTCAGACTCTAATAGAGATATTATTATAGACTGCAAGAGTGAAGGGTTAAAACATGTTACAAAATTGAATCCAAAATTTATGACTCTTCAGTACCCTATTATTTTTCCATATGGTGAAGATGGTTACAGGCCGGATTTAAATGGAATGAAACTTACAACGGTCCAAAAACAAAAAGACAAAGAATACCTATGAGACCTTATATAGCTTATCAGATTCAAGAAAGAGATCTATACTTAATTGCGTTGTTGAAAGGAGGTAGACTTTTTCAACAGTATTTAGTAAATTCTTATGCGACGCTTGAAGAAGATAGGTTGGATTACATAAGACAGAATCAAAAAAATTTAAGAAGTGAGATTTACTGATGAATTTACGACGATATGTCAAAAGGTGACAACAATGCAAACAGTTTGGGACAAAAAATTGTTTTGCCAACATCGTACACAAGAAGTCTTATGTCACATCCTGGCCCGAGGTCTACCACCTCTTGGGTCCGCTCCACCACCGTAGCATGATATTGTCCGCTTTGGGCCCTGACCACACCCTTACGATTTTGTTTCTGAGAACTCACGCGAGAACTTCCTAGTGGGTCACCCATCATGGGATTGCTCTCGTGTACTACTCGCTTAACTTCGGAGTTCTTATGGAACCCGAAGCCAGTGAGCTCCCAAAAGGCCTCATGCTAGGTAAGGATGGGAATATACAAATAAAGATCACTCCCCTGGGCGATGTAGGATCTTACAATCCACCTACCTTAAGGGTTCAACATCCTCATCGGCACACCACAGCCAGGGTTAGGCTCTAATACTAAATTGTCACATCTCGGCCTGGGGTTCACCACATCCCGGGCCCGCTCCACCATCGTAGCATGATATTGTCCACTTTGGGCCCCGACCAAGCCCTCATGGTTTTGTTTCTGAGAGCTCACACGAGAACTTCCCAGTAAGTCACCCATTATGGGATTGCTCTTGCGCGCTACTCGCTTAACTTTGGAGTTCCAATGGAACCGGAAGCTAGTGAACTCCCAAAAGGTCTCGTGCTAGGTAGGAATGGGAATATACAAATAAGGATCACTCCCTTAGGCGATGTGGGATCTTACATCTTAGATATATGATTACTAATTATCAAGATGCTATGGTTATTTTTAGAGAACATGGACATCCTGATTTGTTTATAACATTTACCTGTAATGTGAAGTTGACAGAAATTATAAGAGAATTTGAAAAAAAGCTAGGGTACAAACCTAAAGACAAACCAAATATAATTTTTAGAATATTTAAAATGAAACTTGATTTTGGTCAAGTTGAAGCAAGTGAGTTCTAAAAAATTATTACTTTGCTTATCTCAGTTTGCTTTCCTTTTTTCTTTTTTCTTTTTTCTTTTTTGGGTTTTTTATTGTCTCAATTGCTTTTCCAAACAGATATTTGTACAACTGAATTTCAAAAAAGAAGTTTGCCTCGTTCTCATATGTTAATATGGTTGAAATCAATGTGTCATCAGATATAAATTCAATTATTTGTGCAGAATTGCCAAACAAATTTGTTAACCCTCGACTTTATGAGATTGTTAATAAATTTATGATTCATGGTCCGTGTGGGCATGTTAATCATAATTTTCCGTGCATGGGGAAAATAAGTGTTCCAAAAACTTTCCTAAGTTTTATAAAAATGAAACAATTTTTGAACAAAATGTTTTTCTAATTTATAGGCGTCGGGATGATGATACAAATTTTGTTATAAAAAATGAACTCAAATTTGATAACAGTTTTGTTGTTCTTTAACAAGGTTTCGAATTGGCTGCTTCACTGCTTTTATTTGATGTGACAGACAAATCTAGTTGTTGACTCTCTTTACTATTTCAATTAATGTTCTCTGGCACTCTTCTCCATGTACTTTACTTTAGGGTCTCACAGTACCTTGGAAATGACTTTTCCATCAAATCACATCATGCTCCCATATTTTTATTACTTTTCCTCACATTACAAACCAAATTGTTGTGCTAACTAGCACTGAAACATTTTGTGCTAACAATCTTGAACTACTTTTGAGATATAATGCTCATGTAAATATTGAATCCTGTTGTCAATCCATGCTCATAAAATATTTGTTCAAATATGTAAACAAATATTTAGATAGAGCACGGTTAGCTCTCCAACAAGATCCAAATGATGAAATATTAACATATCTAAACTATAGATACATATCGCCTCACGAAGCTGCTTGGAGATTGTTTCAATATTCTATACACTATAGGGAACCTTATATAGAGCAATTACCAGTGCATTTACCGTTAGAACAGAACATTGTCTTCAGTGGTAATCAATCACTCCAATCAATTTTCAAACAAAACTCTTCTGATATACAATGTTAACAAATTGGTTTGAAACTAACAAAATTTATAGCGAAGTGTGCTCACTCACTTATGCACAAATTCCTTCAAAATTCTTATATGACATACGTAAAGAAATGTGGAAACCTAGAAAACAAAAAGGTTCAATAGGTAGAATAACGTATATGCATCATGCATCTGGTGAATTGTATTATTTACGAATGCTTTTGAACTTGAAAAAATATGCATTAAACTTTGATGATCTCAAAACAGTTAATGGTATTTTACATCCTTCATATCATGTTGCATGTCAATCATTGGGATTGTTAGGAGATGATAAAGAATGGATTAAGGCTTTGTCAAGTGCTGTAAATGTAGCGTCATCTCTTCGTTTGAGGCAATTATATGTTACGATAATTTTATATTGTGATGTGGTAAATCTTGAAATTCTTTTTTATGCTCATTGGCAAAACATGTATGACATTTTGTACAACTTGCGAAAAACTTTTGCAATTCCTGATATGATCATACCGTAAAATGAATTAAAAAAAAAAAAATGTTTTGTTTGAATTCGAATTGCTTTTTAACAATGCATCAAGTTCTTTAGCCAATTATCATTTACCAATGCCTGTTGCAAGGAAAATATTATAAATTAACAATAAGCTTCTAAGAGAAGAATTAAACTATGATTCCGAAGAATTGTAAAAAAAAAACACAGAAATTTAAAATTGCAACTTAATCAAAGTCAAAAACTTATCTACGATTGTGTTATAGATGATGTGGGGAAAAAAAAAAAAAGGGTGGTTTGTTTTTTGTTTATGGTCATGGAGACACTGGAAAAACTTTCTTCTGAGATGTTATCATAAGTAAGCTTAGATCTGAAAGAAAATTTGTTTTAGCTGTGGCATCATCAGGAATTGCTTCGTTGTTATTACCAGCTAGTAGAACAACACATTCCAGATTTAAAATTCCCTTGGTTGTTATTGATTCTTTAATTTGTGCAATAAAAAAGAAAACTCATCTTGTTACATTAATTGAAAAAAAAAAAATGAAAATTTAGAAACATTGTATCCTATTGAATTTTTGAATAAGCTCGATTTCAATGGTTTACCTACACATAACCTAATTTTGAAAATAGGAATGTCAATTATGATGTTACGAAATTTAAATCAGTCCTTGGGTTTGTGCATGGAACTAGATTAGTGGTTACTCAATTATTCAACCAAATTATTGAAGCTAAAATACTTGCTAGAAATAATATTAGTTACAAAGTATTCATTCCAAGAATCACTCTAACAGCAACAGAAAATAAGTGGCCTTTTATTTTTTAAAGACATCAATTCCCTGTTAGACCATGTTATACAATGACCATCAACAAAAGTCAATGACAATCTTTGAAACAAGTTGGTTTATATCTTCTTGAACCTGTTTTCACCCATCGTCAATTATATGTAGCATTATCTAGAGTTACATCAAAAGAATATCTGAAGATTTTGATTCTAGATGGAGACAATAATGTAAACAACTATACTGCAAGCAAAGTGCTTAAAGATGTATTGCAAAATTTATGAGTAAACTATTTATTTCTTGCAACTATACTAAAGATTTTTCACTTATCATTGAAATCTTCCTTTGCTTTCTTTCTTTTGCAGATGTCGTATGGACACTTAAGAAGACATATCACCTTCGCACTTTCCAAAACAATTGAGGTTGAGATCAAACATGTGAAATATTGAATTAAAAATCACCTTGCCAGGTTATTTGCCATGCTCATCACTTGTTCCGTTCAAACGGTATATCAAAATACTCAAAAAATTCTGCCCTTTTTTTCATGACTGTTTTATGCTTATTTGCATTAATGTTTCTCTTCAGAGGAATTGGCTATTGCGAATGTATGTGCACACTATCTTCATTTTATATGGTCAAAATGCATGCCCAATTACCTATCACCCTGCCAATCAGTTAACCTGGACATTCAAGAGCATTGGTGAACACACTATCACAACAAATACACCCATTCCACAAAGCTTAATAAAACCATAGAACACTTTAGTAATAGAGCAATTGTTGCATTTTATTGAAACATCTCATTAGCAGTTAGATAAATTTCACAATTCCACTATTCTTATCATGTTCTTCAATTCAATTGAACCATGTGAAAACAGTATATATTTAGTTTCAACTACTGCATTCATGGTTTTGGATGTTCATCTTAAACCCATCACTAATTAGCCATGTAATTTGACATGTATCCAAAATAGGTAAAACGAAGAAAATGTTTGTGTATAAGTTGGTTATAGTCCATTCCTCTGAAGAGCAAAGATGGAAATGATGATTGTTTATCTACATCGAATAAGTTTTGTCTGGTCCATCTTTCAACACTCTATGTCCCCATTTTTACAGCAACATTGATTTAAATTGTCTTGCACATGTTCAACTTACACTAAACTTATTAGCACCGCTCTGGATACTTTCGTAAATAAAAATAATCATCTGTCTTTCTTTTTGAGTTTGCTCTGATTAAAAAGACACAATGTCAAAACAAGGAGGCAAGATTATGAGTGTTTTCTGTCTTTCACTATGATATACTCTTCAACGACGATTCTTGCTGTGGTCTATTTTCGATACATATTCCAATTATAAAATTGCTTCATCATATTAATCTTCAAAATCAGGTACCTTTTTTCAACAATGTCTTCCTTCCTCTATCTATCCTGTTTTTTAATATTTTGCGAAAAAAATTGACATTTATCCATTTCAAATTTTCTATCAAAAAATTAAAATTAAGGAATTTTTAAAGAGATTAAACATGTTCTAATAAACAAAGTTTTTATAATTGCATTTTAGATATGTAATGAGGTGTTAACATCTTCCCCTAATGATATCTAAATCCTCAACCACAATGGAACGATTTAATGGTATGTTTTCTTAACTCTCTTTTCTTGGTGTCTTACATTTAAATTCAATGTTAACTATCCTTCTCTTCAGGGGAATTAGCTGCTACCAATATATGTACAAACTATCTTCTTTTTACCTGCTCTGAATATATGCCTCATTCCTTACTTGCCCACTGATGAGTTAAGTTGGGCATGTGTAAGAATATCTTCGATGGGAACATCTAAATTTATACTTTTGCATGTCCAACTCAAACCCCTCATTGAACAACCAGCCAATTAGCCATGTGTCTACAACATATCAAAATAAGAAAGCATCTATATATAAATTGGTAGCAACCGATTCCTCTGAAGAGAAAAGATGAAAATGATGATTATTTCTCCAAATAATGGAGGCTGAAATAACTCAGCAAACTATATATTTGTACTACACAAAGACATCAAACTAACTATATATGATCCATCTTTTTACACCATTACATTCAACCTGTTTAATTGAATTATATCCTTTACACCAAAATATGTAAACAATGATCCCAAATTTTGAAACCAAATATCCAATGACATTAATATGCTTCGAATTTGATTCAGTGATGCAATTTATTAATTTCTTTCGCAATTACTTTTATTTCAACATATTCAACTTTCTTTACAATCCTCCAATACTTTTCCTTGCATCACCAATCAGTCATAGGTCAATATATCCAATATGTCACTATATTGTCTCAATCACACTCTTCCACAATATATTAGTTAGACGTAACTATTTACACAGTTTTTAATTGTAGAACATCACACTCCAAAAAAATGTTAGCTCAAATATCATATTCACATATATTCTCATCTTTTTAACACCTTTTCGATGGTGGTCTTCCATTTGTTACAGTTGAAATCATCGAATTTGATTACTCTCCACAATCATCCTCATTTTGTCGTAAGTTGCTCACAATTACTCAGTCGTTTTAATCCATATCAAATACAATTCCTACTTTTTAAGATATTTTTCTAATCTTTGGGCACTGCTAGATTTGGTTTGTCAAATGGTGCATAAATTTTCATACATGCTCTGTTAATATGTGTTAGACCCACCCCACTTTTGAGGTTTTCGTATGCAATACTGAAACATTTTGTGCTCAAAGTATATAACATTTGTCTTTTATTTTAGATTTTTTGGTAAAGAATTTTACCAAACATTTTTTCTTCTTCTATATTACGTATCTCTTTGGATCCTAAGTGTAGAGTATACTTTTTTAACACTTTCTTGTCTGCAGCTAAGTTATATGATCACATGTTCTGCTTTATTTTCTTCAATAAAAACAAAATAATTCATTAATTTTAATCCATTTATTCTCATTTTGTCTAAAAATCGTTTTACCTCTTTGATTCTAACTTCTTGGTTCTTCAAATATTCGAATATATGCTCTATTCTACATTCTTTTATCATTTAAAAAAAAAAATCTAATTTAACATTCTGAAACAGCAAGAAACAACGTCGCATCAACGCAAAGGCACTACGGCTGGTAAATAAGAAAGTGGGAAATTACCCGGCCCATTTAAACTTTTTGGGTCGATTTGAACGGGTCAAGTTTATTTCATCTCTCTCGTCTGTATTCTCTGCGACGTTGGACTCGTAAGACTAATAAGGGCGACACTCTCAGCTTTGGATCTGAGACTGTGAAATTAAACGAGAAAGGAAAGAAGAAGGTAGAAGGTACAAGAAGAAAGAAGCACTGTGAGAAAGTGAGAAATGGAGCAGGTTCGGTCGGCAATGGAGGAGCAAATGGATCAAATGGCAGATCTCGTCCAGAAGTTATCCGCAGAGTTGCGTTCGGGTCTTGCGCCTGCTGTAAACAATTTCTTGGGTTTTTTCCACGCTATCGACTGGACGGTACCTCTATTTTATCTCTCTCTCTCTCTCTCTCTCTCTCTCTCTCTCTCTGTGTTTGGTTTCCCAGAAAGTAAACAAATTTGAAAAGAAAATCTAATTTAATTTAATGGGTTATTGGCAGGAACCTTGGTTGATGGGTTTAATGGGCATGCATCTTGTGCTTCTGATAGTAGCCATCACCTCCAGGAGGAATCCCAACTTCCAAATGTTTCTGTTCCTTTTGGCATGTAAGTTGGTTTTATTATTATTATTTCGTACATATGATTTTATGTTTCGATTAGATTGATTATGTTTGTAGCTTCTGGTGTGGTATTAATTTTGAGTTTGTATATAATGTGTTAATTTTGGTATAATATGTAGGTTTATGTGTTGTTTGCGAGATGGTGTAATGTGTGATTGCGCCTTCAGTCAATCCGTGGAGGATTGTTCTTCCCTTACAGCAATAGAAATATATATAGTAGTTTTTTTATGAAACAGATAATGGGTTATGGCTAAAATGCTTTCATTTGGGTTAGATTCAGAGCATGTCTTTAGTCCTCTTGTGAGTGAAGCCGCATTTTTACGCTTGTGACTAGAATAGATCATTGATGAAACATATAATGGGTGGTGCTAAAATACTTTCATTTGGTTAGATTCACGGCTTGTCCTTAGTTCACTGTGCATACTTTTTAGGATCATAATAAGTTGATTCCAAAAGCAAAAAATCATGATTGGGAATGGTAATTGGAGATGACCTCTGCAAGCTCTAAGCAGCTCGTCTTGGTTCAGGCTGCTTTTCTAGAAATAATTGATGGTGGTGGTAGAGAAACCATCATTTTATGGTCTTGGTTCAAAAGGTGGAAAATTTTCCTATAAAGAAACCTGCTGTTCTACTGAACAAGTAATTTGGGTGGTTTATACGGTTACACAAGTCCATAACTCATTGCATTTTCAGCACATAAATTAGTCGGTTTTGTATGGTTTTAATGAAACTTGTGATATGGTAGCAGAACTCTTCTTTTATTTGATTGCATTTTCAGCGAAATAATTTTCGATTTATGTCCTGCTAGATGTAGCCCATAACATTGGATAAAATCAAATGATTATGATTGACTCCACTGACACAAGTTTTCACTATCTATTAGTGAACTTGTGCTTCGATAGTTCGATGTGAGACTTTCAAATTTAGCATATGGTTTCAGGATCTTGTTTGATGAGGGAACCATAAAACTGATGAATAAACGCGATCAATCTTTAATTTTTTTTCTAGTTGTTAGGCAAGATTCCGTAGGAGCCTTGACCAAGCTTTATATCAAACTGGGGAAGAAGTGCCAAGGGTTTTGTTCACGAATTCCTTGGCCTCGACAGGACACAACTTTTCTCAGAAGGAGGTTACAGCAAAAATATTTCTGGCAATTATTTAATCACTTGTGTGCTCTTTTAATTGAAGCTTCCAATTTAAATAGATTGTTTGTATTGCATGTGCTATGTGATCTCTCCAGAATATGTATGAATCTCTTCCATTACGAGTTCTGGTTATTTAGGAAATCCATTGAAACATCTGATTTAATTCTTGGAACTGGCACTGCAAACAAAGCATTTTGCTAGCCTTGTTTCTCTTTAGGGCTTTGGAAGCATTATTTTATTCTTTATCAGAAGATTGATGTTTTAGTAAAATTATGCATGAATCTTACGACTAAGATTTCATGTTCCTCATACCTTTTGTAGAAGCTTGTCAATGGAGAATTGTAGTAATTTCCAGTTTTCGAGATTGGTTGGAAACTTTGCCAATTCAGTCACCAACCAGTACTTATCACAAGGGGTTATAAATTTTTTAATATTACGTGCATAGAATTATGACATCAGTGTTAAGTACTGATGTTCTTTTGTGCTGCTGTGAGTATGAAGGCGACGAAGAAATAATTTTCATGTCTTTTGGGATTTTAGATACTTATATATGTTCCTCAGCATGTCAACTAACATATGTAATATGTTTCTGTTGCCTATCTAGATACTTAAATGTGGAAATTGTTTTGCAGTGGCAGGAGTATATCTTGCAGAGAGGCTCAATGGTTTCCTGCGTGCGAACTGGAAGAGCTTTGCCGGTCAGGATTATTTTGATGAGGGTGGAGTTTTTCTCTCAACGCTTTGGTCTGGGCCTCTTCTCGTCATTGCAATCATAATTTTGGTTAGTATGTGCGATTGATGTTCATTTATTATTCTATCTTGTCTGATTCCGTATTTTCAATTCTTTGTGTTAACTTGAATCTAATTTCTTTCGCAGGTAAACACACTCTTTTCCTTGTGTCGCCTGATTGTTAAGTGGAAAAGAGCTGAGCTAAGACATCGTGCAAGACTTTCTCAAAGTAAGCAGGATTGAGCTCCTCTCGTGCTGGATTGCCGGCCAAATCAATATGGGGTTTGCCTTTCATGGCTTTTTATTTCAGAGCTCCTTGTGTCTAGATGATGCTGTAGTTACAAGTTAGATGGGAGTTGGGATAAATTTTCACCGTGCGAGTCATGAATTATTTTAAGGACCAACTAAGCAATGTGCTTTAGATTCCCATATCATAATCTTTTTTTCTGTAACATCAAATTTTGACCTATCTTTTTGTACGATAACTGATCTCAATCCGTGTATGATAAGTTTTGGCTGTTAATTTCTTGTGGATGGGATCCTGTACTAGGATAACAGCAATTTCTTTTGTTGTATCCGGTGGCAGAAATGACCACAGCTGTTTAATTCCAGCTCGGCTTGAGTCCCGTCTTCGACATTTTCCGAGTGAAATATTTATTGGGAATTGTTATTGGCACTCTAAAATTCTCATTCTACACTCCAAACTTTCTATATTTAGAAAGAAAATTACACTTGTGAGGAGTGTAAAATGAGATTTTTGAAGTGCCAATAGCACTTCCCTATTTATTTTTGTCAGTTTTAAGCAATAACGAAACATTTGGCTTTCTGTCAGAAGTCTGCAAACAGTCAAAAGCTTCAGGATTATAACTGGAAAGAAAGTTTTCTGGTGAAGAGGCTAAATTTGAAACTGCGAATTAGTACCTTCTTGTTAGAGCAACTCCAGCCCATGCTCAATGGACTGGCACCAAGTGAAGAAAATGGACTGGCACCACATTTTTCTGCTCCAGCCCGTGCAATTGACTGGCACCCAGCCCGTGCCAGTCAACAGCCCAGCCCAACATGGACAGACCCATTCCCCGGCCTGTGTCTTGGCGCGTGCAACACACGCGGGTTGCGGGGCGAGTAGCCGACAGGCCTTGCAGGCGGCGGGGCCCGCGTGCAGGCCAACTTGCATGAGTCCGGGAATGTGCTACGTGGCCACCTTAGAGCCGTTGGAAATCCAACGGCTAGTTTTTGTAGGCCGTTGGATTTCCAACGGTAAAAAAAATTTAAATTTAAATTTTAAATTGGACCGTCCGATCACAGATCAACGGTCCACGTTTATTTCACCAAAAATTAAAAAAAAAAAAAAAAAAAAAGGCCCAACGGTCAGAAATTTGACCGTTGGCCACGTGGCAGCGTGTTGGCTGTTGGATTTGATTATTTTTCAAATCCAACGGTCCAGATTAATTACAACATTAAAATTTATTAAAAATTAATTAAAAAATGTCAAAATTTTTTTAAAAAATACAGAAAAATTTTAAAAAATTAAATTTTTTTTTCTATAAATACCTAACCCTCATCTTCCACCTTACACCACATTTCAATAATTTCTACACTTTCTACACTTTCTACATTTGAATATTTTGTACACTTTGAGAGAAAAAAATGACTTCGTGGAAGCTCAGTGAAGATGTTACGTTGTGTGAATGTTGGGTTCGCACTACTCATGACCCGATTACGGGTAATGAGATGGATAAGCGAGAAATGTGGAGTAAAATTACGAAATCGTTCAACGATGTACATGGAAAAGATGTACATGGAAAAGATGCCAAATCTAGTCAAGGTCTTCAAGGTCGTTGGAAAAAACTCAACGCATCCTTTACTTGTTGGAAAAACGCCCTCTCTCATGCTTCTGGTAATTTGCGTAGTGGGACAAGTTTAGCGGATGAGGTAACAATATTTTTATTTATTTATATGCATTCCACCCGATTTGATTATTTTAATTTATTTAATTTCTTATGTAATTTTTATGTAATATGCATTCCAAATACTTATGTAATTTTTATGTACTTTTTATATAATTTTAATGCATTCCACAATTCTTATTTAATTTCTTATGTAATTTTTATGTAATATGCATTCCAAATACTTATGTAATTTTTATGTAATTTTTATATAATTTTTATGCATTCCACAATTCTTATGTAATTTTTATGTAATTTTTATAGACACTACAAGCACAAGCATTCTACAATGCAAAGAACCATAACAAATCATTCAACAAATGGGAATGTTGGCAAATTGTCAAAGATTGCCCTAAATACCAAATTGTGGCAACCGGTCCAGAAGTTGTCATGCACGGTATGGGTCTACACAGTTCGCCAGAAGCAGACACAGCCGAACAAGAAGCCAACACATTTGAAGACACGGAAGGGATACCTGAACAAGTGCCAGAGACCCAACCGACTCGTCAGTCCCTCAGGCCTCAAGGTAAAAAGGCATCAAAGAAAAAAGGTAGTTCTTCCAAAAATGACTACACTAAATATATGGAGGAACTTACTCGTCAAGGTGAAATGAACATGGCATGGGAAAAGGCTAGAGATGAGGAAAAAGCTGCTTCTGTGGCAGCAATTATTGCAGCTACTGAGGCTCGTGATGCGGCGTCTGAGAGACAAAGAGAAATAGTTAATCGAGAGAACGAGATGATTAGAGAAGCACTTCATCGAGAGAATGAGATGCTTAGAGAAGAAAGGATGGCTCAAACAGATCGTGACACTATGAACAAGTCTCTAGTAGGACTGTCTCCGAATTCAAAATATTTTTGGACATCAGAAAAAAGAGATGTCGTGCGAAGGAGGCGTGCAAGAGATGCCGAAACAAGTCAAGGGGGTTCCAGCTACAGAAATCCTAGCAACCAAGATCCTAGCACCACATATCCTAACTCCACAGACTTTGTATAATTTCGCATTTATTTGTACTACTTTACTTAATTTCTTATGTAATTTCTTATTTATTTTTAGAACTTTATTTAATTTCTTATGTAATTTCTTATTTATTTTTAGAACTTTATTTAATTTCTTATGTAATTTCTTATTTATTTTTAGAACTTTATTTAATTTCTTATTTATTTTTAGAACTTTATTTAATTTCTTATTTATTTTTAGAACTTTAAAACACCATTTAAACTTAAAACACCAAATAAAATTACATAAAACACCATTTAAACTTAAAACACCATTTAAACTTAAAATTACATAACCTCACCATTTAAACTTAAAACACCAAATAAAATTACATAACCTCACCATTTAAACTTAAAAAAAAAAAAGCAAACACACTAAATAAGATCACTTAAAAAACAATACACTTTATTCTTCAACCACAAGCCTTATTTTAATTATCTTCGCCTTCGTGCAATCTCCACTGATGGTCAATCAAGTCATTCTGGCGGGCTATGTGCCAGTATGGCTCTTGCAATGAAGTGTATCGTTGAACGATCAATTCATTGTAACGTCCATCCCGTTCCAACGGCTCGTGTTGCACGGGATCTTCGGTCCGATCATGAGCATAGTAGATTTGTGTTCTTGAGTTGTTCATCGGATCCGGCTCATATTCATCGACGGCATCATAATCATACTCGTCTTCAACAATCATGTTGTGAAGAATAATACACGTCATCATGATGGATCGAAGAGCCTCGACATCAAACATTCTAGCTGCACTCCTGACAATGGCCCAACGAGCTTGCAGGATGCCAAAACAACGCTCGACATCCTTCCTACACCCTTCTTGACACTTTGCGAAGTGTTTATCTTTTTCACTCTGCGGGTGTGGCACTGTTTTGACAAATGTTGACCACCTTGGGTAAATACCATCTGCAAGGTAGTATGGTCCCTCGTATTTAGTACCATTAACCCAATATGTGCATCTCGGCCCACGCCCTTGTAGCAGTTCGTCAAACACTGGAGATTGGGCAAGGACATTTAGGTCATTCTGAGCTCCTGGAACACCAAAAAAAACATGCCAAATCCATGTATCAAAAGAAGCCACCGCTTCCAAAATGATGTTTTTGGCTCCTTTTCTGTCGCCATAAGCTCCTTGCCACGCACTTGGACAGTTTTTCCATGTCCAGTGCATGCAGTCGATGCTTCCAATCATGCCAGGGAAGCCTCGCATCTCACCCTTCCTCAGAAGCCTTCGCATGTCCCTTGGCGTGGGTTGCCGAAGGTACTCATTGGTGTAGAGGGCTTCAATTGCAGAGCAAAACCGCATCAGGGACTCCAGAACTGTTGTTTTTCCCATCCTTGCGATCTCATCCACTTGATCTGCAGATGCTCCATATGCAAGCATTCGCAAGGCAGCCGTAATTTTTTGCTCAGGAAGAAGACCTAGCACATGAAAAGCATCCTCTTTTTGCACAAAATATGGATCATGGTTGCAAACATCACTCATGATTTTAGCGAACAAACTTCGTTGCATTCTAAAACGACGTCTAAAAACATGATCAGGGTAAACGCTGTTGGGAATAAAATAATCTTCCAAGAGATCTTTACCTCGTCTTTCCCTTCTTCTATCGATGTTTGCCGCACGTTCGGGTTTGGCTATCTGACCCATAGCTTGCATGATACGGCGGGAATGTGAGGCCCTCCGCCTTCTATGGTGATCATCCTCATCCTCCTCCATTGCGAAGACCTCATCTCCACCTCCATCTTGGTCAAGATTGACCAATTCTTCCTGTTGTGCCAACAACCTTTTCTGCTGCTCTTGCAACTGTTTATACGCTCTCCTTGAAGAAGACATTGTAAGAACTCAAGATTTGAAAACGATAAAGAAGAATTCTGAGCTAAAAAAAAGGATTGTGTTTAGTGTGAGGATGGATGTAGGGATGTAGGGTTTATATGGACAAAAAAAAAAAAGATGAGTTTCTGGACAATGCCACGTGGCACTACGTGATTGGTTGAAAATCTTAGCGGAAATCTATTCAAAAAATAGTACGTTCGGATAATGACACGTGGCGTGACGAGATTGGTTAAAAATCTTATCGAAATATTGCCTAAATTATTGTAAACAGGAAGTGACATGTGGGTTGTCGGGATTGGTTGAAAATCTTAGCGGAAATCTATTCAAAAAATAGTACGTTCGGATAATGACACGTGGCGTGACGAGATTGGTTAAAAATCCTATTCGAAATTAAAACTATTTTTTTTTTATTATTTTATAAAAAAATTATTTAATATTTTAAATGGACTGGGTGCCAGCGCATTTTGTAGGGGTGGAGATCGTTTGTGCCAGCGCATTTTTAGACTAGGTGCCAGCACATTTTTTTTTGGGGTGGAGATGCTTTGGCCTATTACTGTTCATTGAGTCTGTTACTGTTCAATTAAGTGGATAAATGGGCTGGGTGCTGGCACAAAGTGGATAGGGGTGGAGTTGCTCTTAAGGGCATTCACTCTGTGCACTCGAAGTCCCGAGTTCGAATTTCCCCCTCTCAATATTCGCTTGTATAAAGTACTCATGCCCCATCTATTTCAAATTTTGTGAGAAGTTTTTTTTGTGTTGTGGCAACAACGGAAGCAACATTGTCATCCACTAGACAACGAGCTCGCTCTCGTTTGCTGAACTTGCGCCTCTTGCACTTGTAACAACATACTCCAACATCAAAATCCAAAGCAGATTACTTATATCGCCGTCCTCCACTCTCTTTTTGTGATTATCTTTGGAGTTTACTGAAACAATCCCAAATGAAGATACAAGCTCAAACAGAATAGAACCAACAAGACACAGCCAAAACGCAACCAAACTAGTTACTTTATTAGGTTCAATTTTCGATTTTAAGGGTGAAGTGTATTAAACCAAACCGTGCTTACCCTTCTCCTTAGAGTATCTGCACCAGTTGGTAAAAGGCAAGGGCAAAGACAACAATGTTGCCCTCTAACCCAAAAAAATCCTCTCCAACAGTCCAATAAACCAAAGGTAAGTGGTGGGCCAACAACTTCCAGCCCAAATGCCCAGTCTTCTCAAGCTCGGTCTACTGTCTTCGCATAAGGTGACATCAATTTTAAATCAAGTTTTTAATAAAACAAACTTTTATTTATTGAATTACTGTGTATCCCTTTGTATATTTTTAAGCTTTTAATAAAACAAACTTATTTATTTATTTATTGAACATTTCTTTTCTTAAAAATCTTTACAATTTTGAATCAAGTTTCAAAATCCAAAAATTATTAGTGCAATAACCGTTATATAATTGAAAAAAATCACAACGGTCGCCAAAGTTAAGTGGTGGGTCAACAACTTCCAGCCCAAATGCCCAGTTTTCTCAAACTCGGTCTACTGTTTTCGCGTAAGGTGACATCAATTTTAAATTAAGTTTTTAATAAAACAAACTTTTATTTATTGAATTACTGTGTATCCCTTTGTATATTTTTTAAGCTTTTAATAAAACAAACTTATTTATTTATTTATTGAACATTTCTTTTCTTAAAAATCTTTACAATTTTGAATCAAGTTTCAAAATCCAAAAATTATTAGTGCAATAGCCGTTATATAATTGAAAAAAATCACAACGGTCGCCTTTTTGAAATAAAACCCCACCACATCCCCCTCTCTCTCTCTCTCTCTCTAAACCCAGTTGCCCTACGCAGAATCCAAATTCTTCAACAAAGAACACGGTCATGGCGAACGAGAAAGTGAATAGGAAGCTGAACGGAGAAGGAAAGGAAGAAGAAGAGGAGCCGAAAATCCCAGTCTTCACAGTCCTCAAGAACGGAGCCATTCTCAAGAACATCTTCATCGTCAACAAATCCCCGCCGCTGCTGCACTCCAAACCCATCTCCACCGTCCGGAAAACCTATGAAGAAATCTTGGTCGTCGGCCGACACCCGGATTGCAACATCGTCTTGACTCACCCCAGCATCAGCAGATTCCACCTCCAAATCCTCTCCGACCCTTTTTCTCAAAAGCTCTTTCTCACCGATTTTTCATCAGGTAAGAAATTGGGGTTTTTATTTGGCATTTCAATTAAGTTTTCTTTGCATAAAATAAGAAAACCCCAGAAATTTATAGGACTTGTTTGGTTAATTGGGTTTTTTGTTGCAGTACATGGGACTTGGGTTTCAGACAAGAAGATCGAGCCGGGAGTTCGAGTGGAGCTGAGCGAAGGGGACACGCTCAGGCTTGGTGGTTCCAGCAGGGTCTACAGCTTGCATTGGATTCCTATGAGGCAGGCCTATGCTTTCGAAACACCTTTTGTGCCATTCATAGGGCACAACGATTATGAAAATGCAGAACAAGTATTGGATCAGGTAAGTATATACGTGGTTTGTTTAATTTAGACATGAATTTGAAGAATGTCCAAAAGATTGCTTGTTGGATTGTTCCAGGAAACCAAGATTGTTTTTTGAATGGTTTTTTATTCTGTTGTTCGTTCAATATGTTTCGTATTTCTTTATTCGAATTGAATTGAAATGAATAGGGTCCAAAAGTTGCCAATGAACTTTGTACAAATTTTCGTTTGCGTTTTCTATTTGGGTTTGTGCAGAGTGAGAATTCTTTGCCAGTTGAGAACAAAGAAACTGAATCTCCAGATTCAAATTCCGTGGGTGTAGAATCGTTGTTCTCCGATGAAATTTTAGGAGTCATTGGGAAGATGGAGGTCCCATCAGCACCTCCACTGCCGGAAAATGCCGTTTACTCAATTTTTGATCCAGGCGAAGAAGGGAGCGAGAACTTATCAAAAGGTAGTGGTGAAGAGAATGAAGTCTCAAGTTTCTGGGCATTTGGAATGGAAAACCAGCGCCTACTTCACTGTGTCATAGAAGAGGTTTCTGAAAGAGAGAACCCAGAGAGTTCCTTTTCTACTGCAGAGGAAGGGGAAGCTTGTCCTGCTGTGCAAGTGTCAGAGGAAAGTGAGAAGCAAAGCCAATTGGGAAAAGACTATGGAAGGACAACTTTTTTGAGTTCACCTCTTCTAACTGGGGAAATCCTTGAGGAGACCAAAACTCAGCTAGATGAGAAAGAAAACCTGACCCCGGAATCAAAACCAAACTTGCCTGCCAACCTGAATGCTGAAAGTTCTTCTGGTGAAAAGGAAGAGGCTGATCATGCTGCGCAAGTACCTGAGAAGTACCAAAGCTCTTTGAGAAAAGATCAGGGACAGTTTGACATTTTATGTCTTTGTTCTGGACCTCGGGTGATGGAGAACTCAACCTTGCCGACTGTAAAAGTACTTGGGGAGGACAAAGATGAGCAAGTTCCAGAACAAAGCCTGACCCCAGAAACAAAATCAAGCTTGCTGATTAGCCAAAAGTTTGAACATTTTGATGAAAAGGAAAAGGAAGCTTATGCTGCTGCTTCTGTACCAGAGAAAATTGAGAACCAACGCCCATCGAGAAAAGATAATGGACAGACTGATATTTCATGTCTTTTTTCTGGACCCCCTGTGATGGAGAACTTGTCGTTGCCAATCGGGGAAGTCCTAGGGGAGATCAAAGATCAGAAAGTTGTAGAAGAAAGCCTGACCCTAGAACCAAAATCCAACTTGCCTCTTAACCTGAACTTTGAGCATTCTGATGAAAAAGAATGTCTATTGGATGTGAGTTATGGAGAATTGGAAAACAAAAGCATGGCATCAGAAGATTATGACAAAAGGGATTCAAGCATTTCTTCTGCATCTCTTGTGACAGAATCTGGAACCTCATCTATGTCAGAGTTAATAAATAACAAAGAGGGGCAGACCCCACAATCTCTCTTTACTGCAGCAGGACAGCCTGAATCAGAACTATGCGAAAGCCCTCCACTGAGATCTGAGAATAAATCAAGTACGATGATGGGAAGCATTTGGGAAAGAAGAGGTAAACCTGCTAGTGCTGTAAAGCTTCAAACAGATAAGAGCAGAGGAAAACCTGCAGAAGCTGCGTGTGATGATGGTATTGAACAGGAGGGGGAGATCTTTACTCCAGACAAGGAAAATTTAACCCCAAATACTCTTCGACTAAAGTCTTTGAAAAAGAAGGGTAAGATAGAATTTAAGCATTCGAAATCAAGCACATCATCCTCGTTGAAATTAACTCCAGTCACCAATGTCAGTCAACAAGAGCTGATTGAATCCCCAGGAAAAGAGAACCAGATAATGAAGGAACTCCAAGAAATAAAATTAGCAGGAAATACTTCTGGAAATCAAGCTAGGGCGGAGAAAAAGTTGACGGTAACAAAAGTAAGAACAGAAAGGATTCCTTTTCAATCAATAAAAAGTTCTGAGGGCAAGAGCTTATCAGAAGACTCGGTCCCTAACACAGCGACAAGAAGCAGCACATCTTTCTCTTACACTCAAAATAAGGAGGTCACCAATGCAGGCTCTGTAAGTTGGTCAACGCTTGGTTAAATTTTTCTTATTCCCACAGCTCTAACTTTCTTTCATTAATTTATTTCCATGGCTCTAACTAGCTTTATCGAGCATAGACATAAGACATGTAACTCAAAGTTAATTTTCAGAATAAATCTGTTGGAGAAGGAAAGAGGAGCTGGACTATGGTTGCAGACGCTACTACTCTTCTCGACAAGGAATCAAGGAAGTCATTGCAGTTTCTACAAGGTCTCAAGGGGACTCAGTTAATCATTCCAAGAATGGGTAATGAAATTTGAATTACGTGCATATTATTTGCTAGGTAAAGTTGGTCCTGATGATTGTGAATGAACTCGCTTATTGTAAACAGTCATACGGGAACTGGATTGCTTGAAGCAACGTGGCAGCCTTTTCAGAAAGAAAACAGAGGCTGAATTGGTGCTGGAATGGATCAAAGAGTGCATGGTTAAAACAAATTGGTGGATCCATGTCCAGAGCTCAATGGAAGACGGAAGACTGATTGCTCCAACCCCTCCTGCTTCGCCGCAGTCTCTATTTAGCGAGAAGAGCTGGGGCTTTCCTTCTAGGGCAACGGGCTCATTGACTTTTTCGAGGTGTGGGAGCATGATGGACCTTGTATCACCGTCCCCAGAAGACCATATCCTAGATTGTGCTCTTTTATATAGAAGGATGAAAAGGAACGATGGACAACTTGTCCTTCTCAGTAACGATGTTACCCTGAAGATCAAAGCCATGGAAGAGGTAATGATACTACAACTAGCACTCCAACCATTTTCTCCTTCCGCACTCGACGCACCCTTGACGCATAATGCAGGCATTTTAAGAATGATTATGGTTGTGTTTCAGGGTTTGCTCTGTGAGACAGCTGAAGAATTTCGCGAGGGTCTGGTGAACCCACTTTCTGAGAGGTTTTTGTGGCCTGACAGTTCTCCCTGTGGGCGTACATGGTCTTACTTAGGAAACGGAGCTTTGAGAGAAAAGTACAATAGCTGCGGCCCTCTGAAGAAGTCGTCAAAAGGAGAAGGTGCAAAGGGTTTGAAGCTCATTCTACACCACAATGCTCATTACGGGCAGATCCGTTAGATGAACCAAAAACAATTTTCATTTACGGTCTCAAATTGTAATGGCGTTGTTACGTTGAGCAAAATGATGATCGAGTTGTTGACCTGTTTGTGCTTTATCAAGCACTTCAAACTTCTTTATTTCAACTGATTTGATCAATAACTGGAGGAAATACATGCCTAACATATTTGGCGAACCGATCCTATGGATGCACTAACAAAGTTCCTTAGAGTACTCAATCTGTGTAGGGGTAGGGTGGGTGTCTAAAGATTAGGGTTAGGTATGACATCTTTTGCGACTTAGGAAAAGTTGGTGAAACTGTTTTTACTCTCTCTGGGACAGCGACAGAGATGCCAAATTACTCTGCAATGTGAGGATGCGGAGTGTTGTCCCACATCAGAAATTAAGGGTAAAGCTTTGATCATTTGTTTACAAAGATGCAAGTTATTTGATCAAGTGGTTGTTTGCGGGTGTGCGAAGTTGAAGACCCTTTTCGAGGGCTTGCTTATTTTGGTTCCGTTCTTGCTCGCCAACTTTTATAAGAGTCCGTTTTTGCTGACAGCCCCTAACCACGGTGTAGATTTACTACCCTATTAGAATCGTGACATGTGTTTGAAGGTTTAACTATGGTAAGAATCTACAGAAGCAAATAATTAAATGCAAAATATGTTATGGCAGTGAATTCATATTGAATATCGATTGAAGATGGATAACAAAATGCAGCCTAGTAAAACTACTATGGGAGTTACAAGAACTGTAAAGGAAAGTGGTAAATAGAAAGAAACAAAAACATCATCTCTGAAAGAATTCCAAATATGAAATGCAGAATAAAACCAATGAACACGAAAGCTAACAGAATATAAATGATGCAGAATTGGTAGACTAAAGATTTAAGGATCGCTAGAGCCTGCTACAACTTCTATTAAGCTACAAACTAGTAAACACCATCAATTATTCAAGCTTAAGAAATCACATAATATATGGGATCACCTAAAACTTACAAATGTCAAAGAAAATCATACGCTCGCGGCGAGCAATCATTAGTGTCGTTGAAGATTGTTGAAATTCGACTCCCCTCCAGTTTTGTCAGTGTAATTACAAGACACTGACATTAGAAAAGAGAATGGACTCTCTGAATCCTCAAACGGGGGTCGAGGCAACTCATTAAACCCATCAAAGTTACAGGTTTCAAAATTCAATGGAGAGAAGTAACTAGTAGGATCATCGATACTTTCTTTCACATCCATGAGATTTTGAGATCCACCACCTCCGCCAGGAGCAGTGGAGCCAAAACTGAAGTTAATGCTTCCAACTCTGTTTGACACTTCACTGCCTTCCCCGTGGTCTGCTGGCCCTAGGGTTCCTTTTGGTTCATCGGGGGGTATGGCAGGAGTGTGACCTTGGAAAAGGGCAATATGGCCAAAAAGCTTGTCTTTCCTTGAGAAGGTAGTGCCACAAGAACAAAGCCACTTGTCCTTACCACAATGCTTCTCATGAGTTTTCAGATCTGCAATAACGGAGAACTTCTTGCTGTTGCATCTGCTGCAAGTGTAACTTTTGTCACAGTGGGTTCTCTTGTAGTGATTCTTGACACATAAAATAGTCTTCAAGGGCTGAAACTTTTTGTGATCCTTATTCCGCTTGCAACCAGCATAAGGGCATGAATACCTTTTGATAAGTGTTGGTTCGGAGCTGGATTCCTTGTTGGGCTTTGCAAGTGCTGCTGGGGTTTTGTACTCGTCTCCATGACCTCTCATGTGCATCCTCAAATTTGCATCCCGCTTGAATCCCTTTCCGCAAATCGCACAGAAGTGAGTGTGAGGTGCAAGGATTTCTTCTTTCTCTAACTGTAAAATTTCATAGCTACCAGGCGGAAGGTTCTCACCTTCATCAGCATCCTCTTCATCTTTTGTTTCATGTTCTTCAATGTGCTCAGTCCCAAAATTACTTATTAGATCAGTCTGGTTGGCCTGGTCAGCTAATTTGCTTCCGCTATTAATTTGCAACTTGCCACCCAAATCATTCCCTGCTGCAGAAGGAATAAATGACCCACCAAGCTGCCCAAACTGTCCTGTAGAAGGTATCGTGGTGGAGAGTGTATGCTTCACAGATGGTAGAAGGCTACCTGCTGTAGAGATCAACTGAGCAATTATTGAAGTAAGATCGGCAGTTATGAGCTGCTGTTGCTGAGCCACAAGTTCATCTGGTCGTCCTAGCACTTGACCTCTCCGGCCAACAATCACATGCACTAAATCCTGAAGCTGATGGATCTTTTCTTCCAGGAAAGATAGATTGTTCAACGTCGATCTTGGATCCCAGCCTTGGATTTTATTAGGATGCTGCACGTCATGCATCCTACCATCTTCTCGATCTGGTATTTTTGTATCGTTATTGGAGTTGCAAGCATGTGACGCTTGCGAATCAGAAGGCTGGTGGAATTTCTGGAAGGACGGTTCCATCCCCATTTCATAATCTAAAACAGAGGGACTTTCCCACTTCTGTTGATGCTGCCGTGATTTGAAACTGGTAAAAGGTTGATGATCTGAGGAAATCGTATTTGTCACATCATTCCCAGTGGAAGGATTCTCCCAAGTGTCCCATTGCCTTTCTTTAGGATCCATTTCTCAACTTATATCCTCACCTGATGTATCAAAATCCAACACCAATCCAGCTTAATATACGAGACAAGAGAATCGTCATTGTAAATCAAAGAAATCGCAAACTGAAATGAATCATGCAATTAAGATATAGCTGCATCAGACACGCAGCCGAAAGTCTGAACAAATTCAATACCCATTTTCCCTCTGATGCTATTTTTAAGAAAACTATCATCTTCCTCAACAGATTTATTCATGAAATAATTGAAAAATAAAACAACTTTCACCATTAACGGTCATTGATCCCCACCTCCCATCCAGAATTCAACTTAGTTTGCCAAAAACAATTTATATTGATTGATTAGGATTTAGGAGCTGTATGTGCACATGCAACCCCAACTTTAACGACACACTTATTGCTAATTAAAAATTAAAGGCCAATTCAAGATCCCAAAATCTCCATTCAAGATAGCTTAAGCTGAATTATTTTCACTAAACCTAATTAAGAAACCCAAAATCCAATCAAATACTATTCATAATTCCCAAAAGCAGCTGAATCCATTTCAGTTAAACAAAGCAGATTAGAAAAGATTCAACCACATACAAAAAGTAAAATTACAAAAATTAAAAATTTACCAGAAACTGGAGAGAAAATTGAGGTAAACACAGATAAAACTCAATCTTTGGATATATTAAAAAATCTATATATATATGTTTGTGTGTGTGTGGGTGTGTAAGAACCCTAAAAAAGAGAGGTCAGAAAAATCACCAGATTGAAGAGTGAATGTGCTTATATGCTCTTTTGTCTCCTCTCCTCCTCCTGCATCTGTATATCGGCAATCTCTGCTACAGTTCACAATTTACAGTCTAACACGGTGGGGGCTGGATCTGTTTGTCAACCCCATCAATCAGACCGTCCATTTCTGGAACATAATTGATTAATGATTACGGTAGTGGGACCCGCTATCATTTTGTTAGACATTTAACTATTCACCGTTCAGGGCTGTGATCAGATCTTGCTTTGTTTTGTACGGTTGAGATTTCTCACAGAAGGAGGCGAAGTCTGATTGGAGATGTGGGGCCGCCCAGAACTCTGGACGATTATTTCGCAATAAATAAAACTAAGAAAGTTTTAATGAAAAACTTACAGTACCGTTCATTTTAACAAAAAATTATATTTTTACACTAAAAATTCATTCATTGTACTATTTATTTTACCATTTATTTTGTTCTTATCATTAAAACTCAAAGTTTTCAAACTCTTTTCATTAGGTTTCCTTAAAACTAAATCGCAATTTTAAGTGACAGAAAATTAATTATTCAAGTTAGACAAGGAAGACAAAGAGAAATTGCCCAAATGTAAAAAGTTATGGTTTAGTTAAGCACGACAAGTTGCACAGGTAAAGTGAAAAAAAAAAAGGTCTTAAGGTTTGACATTTGTAAACTGTAAATTTACTTGATCGTGATAACAAATAAGGTAATATTCTCAAATAGCCTTCTCTGGGGTCCGGAAAGAATGAATAAATGTGATTCACAATTAGTTACCCCTTTTTTATTAAAAAGAGAGAGTTGGTTTATTTAGTGTTTGATGCATTGAGCACCTAAAATGAGAGATGCAAATATTTTGAAATGGAAAGGTTATATTGGGACCGAAAATTTCTCCAGTAACAAAATGTAAATTATTTATCTTTACAAGAAGATAAAAACAAAAAGAGAAATTTTATTTGAACTCATCTAACCTTTTTCTACACCAAACTTACTCTATAAATCCATATTATTTTTAATTAAATAACTAATATCTCTTTAAACCCAAATTTATTACCTAAAGTACCCTCCCATACCCAATTAAAATGCATATTTATCTTTACACCCATTATAAAATAAAATCTCAAAAAAAACTCGAAAGTCAAAAATCATCTGAGTCCTTCATCTCCCCTCCCACCTTGAGCTATTTAGATACAGAGCTTTGTTTTTCAAAATTTTCTCTGCATTTTTTAGCTTCACTACATCTTATTTGATTTTTTGGTAAAGTTTCAAAATTCCACTGGAGCTCCGTACAGCATTATAACATTTTCCATGGCTGCTGTTTTTTTATTTATTTGTGTTTTGGAGAACAAATGTCAATTAGAACGGCAACAAATGCAAAATGAAGTTGAAGTGAAAGGAAGAACAAATGTCAATCAGAATGGCAACAAATGTAAAATGAAGTGAAGGGTCCTCCAATCCCCATGGGACATGAGCCATGGATTCATGAATCATGCCACACTCGTTGACTAGGACGTGTATTGCCTGTCCAGATGCCTCCTCCACACTACCTTGTCTTCTTGCTTCATTTGTGTCTTGTTTTTAATCAGAGATTTCTTACAACAGAAATAGATCCTCTCCGAATCTCTTATACCAAAGTTACCGGATTAAGTGATCCGGACTTCTCAAATTTTATCCAACAGCTCACCTATTTTGACTCCTTAAAAGTTGTATTAATTTTTTGCCGTTGGATGAAATTTGAAAAATCCAAATTACTCGATCCGGTGACCTTGATGGAAGAGATCCGGAGAAGATCTCTTTCCTCTTACAGCCGAAGCATCTAGGCTAAGTTGATAACAACAATACATTGAGTGGTATTGACACATATTTTATTATTTTAAAGAGTAATATATATGTTTATTTATTTATTTTATTTTTTTGAGTTTTAAAAAACAAAGAACGCATGATATATTTTTATCAGGTTAAATTAGAAACTGAGTACTCACTAGTGAATATTTACGTATATCTAGTTAATAAGTAACTACATGAGTAGTGCAGAGTCACT
This sequence comes from Pyrus communis, assembly GCF_041283825.1. Lineage (NCBI taxonomy): Eukaryota > Viridiplantae > Streptophyta > Magnoliopsida > Rosales > Rosaceae > Pyrus > Pyrus communis. The sequence continues at coordinate 3,871,749 of NC_142574.1, forward strand.
AAATATATTATTTTCAAATAACTCATTTGCAGTAGTTATATACAAATTCTCACAAATTCATGCATTGCATCTAGCAGACTCAAATCTCTTTATCTAATTTTTGTTGATATTGCGACATTGGAGAAGAGAGATTTAAACTAAGTGACACATTGTGGCAGTTATAACTAGGCATCAAAATCGTTATTTATATGCCTCTCAACTTGATACTTTTGCTTACAAATAAAGAGAAATATTACTGCAGTATAAGTGACTTTATATCTATAATTTATAGTGCATTTTTTGTGAACGTAGCCTACAAACTGCAAAGTTGTAGCTTGTGGCCTAATCTTCGCACAAAAGGCATTGTCCGGTTACCTAAATAACTTTTTCACAAGAAGTATCAAAGGAATAAGAAAGTTTCACAAGGAAAAACCATGGACCACATTCATTGATTTATGCTAATAGTTGACATAACACACCCATACAGACACAGGTAAGAATAAATTTGACATAAAAAACATTCAAATGCACCCGCCAGGCGGCATTGGTACATTTGCATATGTAGCTGAGATTTGCAGTTCCAAAACTTTGAGTTAAATAAACACACGAGCTCATTCAGCACTCACTCATGCACTATAACCATCTGACCACATTGCAATCTACTGCTGCGAAGTTTCTCATAGCCACTGTACAACAAAATCTGAGATCCCAGAAACAGGAGGAGAAAGGCATATGAGAAGCAACCAAAATGGGAGAGGGAGAGCAGAAGAGAGAGAATACAGGTAGTGATAACTTACAGTACATTCCGCAATCAGAAGCACAAAAGTATATCAGTCTGCACATTGTTGTTCTTCAATTTCAGGATTTCGATATGGTAGCACATCCCTGTACATTAAATTTTGCTAAGCCCTCGGGTTAAAAGGATATAGTAGTTCTTCGGACCACCCACTGTACAAATTTGAATGGGAAATAGGTCATGGGGAAAAAATTATTTACATGATTATTGTTTATGTGCTAATCCTAGAACAATGGCCTATAAAAGTGAAGTAATTCTTTATAAAAGCTTTCAAATGATATCAGTAATCTTAAGCTCAATTGATTAAGATTTCAGAAGATATACTTTGGAGATGAAAATTTTAAGGCCCATTTAATAACCATTTCACGTTTAGTCTTTTATGTTTAATTTTTGGTAAGATATAAGAGGAGAAGAGATGAAATGAGGTGGACAGATGGTGAGAGAGATGTAGAAGAAATGTATATGGAATGTTACACAACAGGAACCTAAAACCAAAAACTAAATACAAAATTAAGTTGTTTTCACACTCCTCCCACCCTTTCCGAGTGGTGATAAAAAAAAAAAGACATCAGCTCTTATATTTCCTAAATCTCTCCCTACACAAATCCTAACATCTGACACAACTGGAATGACCCATACTCTAAACATTAGATAGAGGGATTTGTAATGACTAGATGTAATGCACTTCGCGGGGTTTGTAAATGACTGCATGGAAGAAGTCATTTGAGAATCCCTTGTTTAGTGGTAAGTAGAAAATATTCATGAGCTCTATCAAGAAGACGCATGACGAATATAAGCTTATGTATATAGATTATGTAGACAAATAATGAATTAAACAATCTGAGAGCCAGGTGAATTATAAAAATGAACAAGGTTGCATCATGGTCATGCATATATATACATGACAAATTCAATATCTTGATGTAAAGAAATGAATTATATTGAATAAGGACGTGTGTTAGACAAGGACACTGTAAATGTGTTGCCTTTATATTGTGTATCTATCTTACTCATACATTAATTCATTTTTTTCTGTAGATGATATTTTGTTCATGCACTTTATAGTATTTCAAAATTTCAGAAAAGTCATAGTTATGTAACGGACATGTAGAATGAAATTTATAAAATTTGAGAAATGTACAGGCAAGACAAATCAGTAAATTAAAGACCTCATCCTCAAAAAGTACCGCCCCACCTCCCCAAAACCCCAATGGGAAACAAGGAACAGATCATGAACTTGTTTCTGTCATATGGAAAGTTAAAAGAAATTACCTATCAGCTTAGCCATTTGAAACAGATGCTCTTTGATGACGGAAATCCCTGGTTTCTTCCAATAATTTATAGAAGTTAGACAGAGTTGCAGAATCATTGCTTGTATCTCTGGTAAGCAACCACTCTTCTCTAAGCTGAACATTGACATCCCTGCAGAAAAGTGTGACTCAGGAATATCAAGAACTATGGATTACAATAGAGCAAGGTAACAAGATAACTCTGAATAACAGGATTATCCCTGGAATTTAATGATAAAAGAAAATTAACACAGCAAGCATAGCAACTACCTCCTAAGGGAAAGAATCTCGTAGTTCCTCCTTAGGTAATCAGCATGTTTTGTTAGGGCATCTTGAGCATACTGTCTGCCCACAGTTCTGACTGCAGCTGTGTTTAGTAGGTTTTCCAATGAACCGTGCTTTTTCAAGAGCTTTAGGGCAGTCTTCTGACCAAATCCAGGAGCTAGATGTTGGATTCCAGGAACACCATCAGCGTGATCACCCACAATGCACCCTAGACATTAAGTTAACAGAATTACAAAACATGTTATGGAAGTGAATACATATTACATTAAGAGGGGCTTGGTTTATCAGACAGGAATGCGGCCTAGTAAAACCACTCTGGGAGCTGACAACAGTAAACGAACTGACAAATTAAGAAGAAATAATCACTGTCTCCCCTTATGTGTATGTTTGCATGTGATCAAATGTTTTACAAAACATTGCAGTACAGTTGCTGTGCAAATTTACTTCCGTTAATAATTATCTGAATATGTCAGTGTTCACTCTACAACATCCTAGCGAATTTAATGAGTATTTTTAATTAAGCCATAAAAACCATAGACTATATGAATCAATGTGTCTTATATAAAAGTGAACATTCGCAGATATAGCATTAGCATCTATGCAGAAAACTGTCCAGGATAAGATACATCAACATCATAACTGGCTCTGGAAACAAAACTGGAAAACATTTATCATTTATGAAACCACCACATTATAATTATACTTACTAAGGCTCAAATCACAGCATGGATCACAGTTATACTGAGCAATGTAGTGCTTAAGAGTGTAAAACGACCAGCGTTCTAACTCATCCAGGGGCACAACAAGCTGGACATCTTCCGAAAGCAATTGCTTAAAATCTTTATCAGGAGAGGCAATCACCACCCGATATCCTGTTTGAAGAACTTTCCCAACAAGTGTAGCTATAACATCATCAGCTTCATGACCTTCTACTTTTATGACCTGCACCACTTTATGTTTAAAATAACGAAAAGCAGAAAACCAAAATATTTGAATTTTATCAGCTACAGGCCTTTTTGAGAGATTTCATGTTTTAAGCTTCAATTCCACTAGCTTCAGGCATGGCTTAAAGAATCCAATATGATATGAAGTATCCAGACCAATAAAAAATTATATATCAAACGACTCAACAGTTAAAAGGATACAATTTTAAAATAGAGAGCAAACTGGTTATTGAATTTTTATTTCAAACAACTAGAATAAAGAAGGTAAGACTTATGGCTCCTGTATAAAAGGGCAGCCTGTTGTATCCCGTCTTAATGAACAGCATTCTTCACCAACTTGTTGTGAAGGTGCAAGACTTTATGAGTAAAGAAGCGAGAATTAGGTATGTGCGCTATGCTGACGATATAGTTCCTTGCCCGTTCATAGATACAAGTATATCATGTTTATATAGGAACTCATTTGAAACTGATTCAAATGAGTTCAAGGATTATTCTCTTTCTTATAAAGTGATGGTTGTGTTAGCAGTAGTAAAATGAATTTGGTCCAGCTTTAGTTACTTGTTAGGTAGTCCTACTTGAGAGGTCTTAGCTAGTTTTGCTAGTTGGTGGATTTCTTATCCACTTGTAATTCCTTCTATTGATTCAATAAAATTCTATCGTTTCTTCTCAAAAAAAAAAAAGAGAGTTTACTTATAGTTATACGTTATGTTTGGTGCGCAGGATATAATTGACAAATGTGAAAGAATTACATTAGACTGGAATCCATTAGATCCTGTATCTTGTATTACGTGTAGTATCAGATATGAGCTCCAAATAGGAATGGGTTCTACAAAAGATAAAATCATTACTGAGACTTCATAAAAAATATTATAAGGGAGATAATGCTTGTTGCAAGAATATAAAAAGTTGGTAGTGGTGGTAAGTGGTGGCAAGTGGCAACTGAATCAACAATGATCATATAACCACAGTGGTGATAGTGGGGAAAACAGCCTCAGTGTAGGTGGTGGGGTGTTAATTCCTTGGTCGTTTTAATGCCTTGGTGGTAGCAATAAAGGTGGAATAAAGTAGTGTGTCGACAATGAAAATGACGATAACAACAGTTGGTCACATTGGCAGTCATAGTGCTAGTAATAATGTAGTTCAACTGTGGTAATCCTAGATACAGTAATCCCACCCTCCGATGGAATTTTTTATCCTCTATGTGGTGGACTTCAAAGTACACAGAATTTCCATAACCTTTTTCAATTGCAGAACCAACCACTAGATATGCATACAAGTTTTCTATCTGTAAATGCAGTCTTTATTTACTGGAAAAGCTTTACAAGAGCTTTGTGCATTTTTTTTCCTTTTAAATTTAGAAATTATTGAAGCACAGCAGGTTTGGTGAATCTTTAAAAGTTATAAATCTTATTTGGTATTCCAGGTCGAGTTTGCGAGTCATCCCTTGTTGGCATAGAAGAATTGTTAGTAGCCTTTAACGAAGTGGAGCCTTCTATGGCCAATTAACAGACCAGTTGTTGAGATGGCTCTTTGATTAGTCTCGTACGATCCATCTCTTTCTTTACTCTGTTAGAATTTTTTTGTCACTTTATAATAAACATCATGTTAATGTTTGTGTACTTGGTAGTTGCCCCTCAGTGTTTACTTATTAAAAAGTTAACTTTGATTAATGCTTCCAGCTCTATAAATAGATCCATATTTTCTCTAAAGATAATATTACAACCTAATGTAATGATACGAAAATAGGGGTTCACTCACAGGCACATTGCATTTTCTAAGAACGTTGGTGATGACTCCATGTGACCTTCCAACATGCCCCTTTGAAAACTGTCTTGTGAATTTCCACCTGTGTGCTTTATAAGATGGTAATAACTGTCTGCGGTGCTCACTTCCTCCTTCGCCATCAACAACCTGCAAGTGCAGAATTTAGAAAAAAATACATATAGTTACTATTACCAAGATTAACCATCATGATACAGCATTAGTTAATTGTAATTTTAATGTTCAAGTTCAAGTTCCGGGAATCTCAACCCTCTACCCTCTACAGCTGAAAATCATGAAAGAATAAGATTATCTTTCCAGGGAGTCTACTCGGACCAATGATTTATCACCGTTCCCTTCATGAAAATACGTGACTTGTGCATCGCGGAGAATATGTTTCTGCTTGGGTTTATCATTTTTAAGCCTCTACCGGGTCAAACAATGGCACGGCCACTAACTACCTTAGAAATAATAGGGAAGTATTATTCTCCATAAGTGGTTTATAACCCGAATAAGCTAATACAACTCTCTGAAAATGAGACGAATTATAACCAACCCCTGGGTGCCTAGAAATAAATAAAAATAATGGCTTATAGTGACATCATAAACTGCATCATAACCCTTTAATAGGGCAATCAAAATTCCCTATAAGCATCAACAAAAATATTCAGGAGTGGAGCTACATAGTATCCTCCTGTGAAATATATTTTGCCAAGCTATTTATCTTAACCAAATTTTGATAAACTTTATAGTGATGTAAGGAACATGAAGTGCATTATCATAATATATGCTCCAAACATCAGAAATGTAAGTTTTTGGAGGTTGTGAACGTCGAAGAAAACGATTTTAGTTTAAATATGAAAGAGAGAGTGGCGAAAAAACTCGTGAAGCATTTCATCGAACACATGGTGCGCAAGTGGTAAAGAGGACTTACAGCAATAACAGGGTTAGATAGGCTAACTTGATTGAAAAATAAGGAGACCCAATGAGCAAAAGCGTGTAAGCTGGGTCTGCTTCCAGCATAGCAGAGAGGATTGACGTCTAAAAAGAAGACCCTTTTCTTGCTTGCCTTGTTTGGCAACACTACTTGTTGTCCATCCTCAACCGTTTGTTTATACCCACAAGCACTAGTAGTAGTAGAAGAAGAAGAAGAAGAAGCTGCAACTCTACGAATCTTCCATGGTTTTGTCTTTGTTACCACTATTGTGCGACGAATTGGATGATGTGGGCTTACAGAAAGAAAGGGTCTGATATGAACGCCGGTAGGAACTGCAACTTCTACCATTTCCAATAAGAGTAATTTTGACGTTGCAACTTTAGAAGCTTGGATATTTATCCAGAAAAAAAAAATACAAATTGAACTAAATTTTAATTTTTTGAGAGAAGAAAAGAAAAATAAATAAACGTTATGAATCATTTTCACGTCGCACCAAACTAGGGGTGAGTTTGGTTTTTTCTCAAAATCGAAAACGAAATTGAAATTACTATTCGGTTCAGTTTAGTTCGGTTTTTATCCAAAATTATTATTAAAGTGCTCATGTATCCACTTTGTGTATGGATTCCATTGAGTTAGCATGGAGTCCTAATTTTTTTTATGGTTTTGTTGAGTTGGTTTGAAACCCTATATTCTTCTAGATTATGTAGATTTGGTCCGGTATCTCATTTCCGATTCGGTTTCGTTAAGTCGATCAAAAACCCTATATTATTAGCATAACATTGATTTCATCTAGAATCCTACTTTCGTTATGATTTTGTTGAGTAGTCTGAAATAGGGATGGGGAAGGGCCGGGCTAGGCCTAAATTTAAAGGAATCTGACCCTACCCGTTTTAAAATGTAACAGGGTGGGCTGGGCCGAGTAGAGGGATTTTGAGTTTGGGAACTAAACCTAACCTGACCCGTTTCAAATGGGTCAGTTCAGGGTGGGTCCACGTGTCCAATCGTTTTTTTTTTTCTTTCCAGTTTTAGGCATACTGAGATTGAAGCAGAAGAAGGAACGGTTCCGGTGCCGATCGCGACAAAGACTCCTTCGCCTGACAAGATTTCACCAGAGCGATTCAACGAGCTGATCGCCGAGCTGGATTGCGAGGCGGTGGAGAATTCGAACTTGGATTTACAGGTTCAGTTTAACTTGCACACTCGCCACTGCCCTACTTATTTTCGTACCAGCGCCACTGCTCGTCCTCCTTACCACGATCCTGTTAGCCGACTCTTTTTCACTCGACGACCTCAACACAAAGGTCGAGAACCCACTGTCGTCTCCATCATCGTCGAATGACGCCCGCTTGAAGTCGCACGACCTCCTCGTGGTTTGGTTTCGATCGAGCTTGATGATCATTATGCCAAAATCGACGCCGTTTTCATCCTCATTTTCGTCATTGAAGTAATCGATTAAGGCTTCATCGCCGAAGTCCTTGGGGAGGCGTCTGAGAAGAGGAGGGAGAGAGCCGTTGTTGTCCTCGTCTTCGTCGACATTACCTTTATAGACCATAGTGGCGTAGAGGTCGGATTCCTAGTCGGAGCTCTTATGCTTGCTCTGTCAATCGGACTCGGAGTCATCGTCGTCGTGGATGACTACCGTTGAGTAATCGGGTTTAGGTGAGATTTTTCAGGTCGGGCGAGCGGTGGGGATCATATCCATTTTTGATTGGGAGTGAAAGATAGGGAGATAGAGAGAGAAAGAATGTGTTAGCTAAAGTTTGAGAGACTGACTATAAACTTGCAGAGATAAGAGGGCGAGAGAGTAGTTGCAAATGTGATGTCATCGAGGACTCGAGGTTGCTGGGCCATCCATTGCAATTACAAATAAGGCTGGTTCGGATCGGGATCTCGAACCGAAACCCCTAACCCGAATCCCAAACTAAAACATTTCGAGATGGGATTTTATATCGCAAAACCGAACCGAAACTATTCATTTCTCGAAATTCGGGATTCCTGAAAGTGTTTCAGGATTTTCAGGAAACTTCAGGATTGGGCCTTGAAGCCCAAAATGTTGGGTTTTTTTTTTTTTTTTTTTTTAACTTTTTACAATTTTACGCTCTTTGAAAAGTAAGCCCACCCATTTTTCAGGAAAAAAAAAGTTAACAATTGTAGGCTTTCAGCCCACTGCTCGCACAACGCACCAGTTTCAGTTTCACAATCACATAAATAAATTCAATTCAATCAAAATTCACCACAATTTCATCTCATAATTTCAATTTTCATACCAAGCAAGCAACAACTAACAAGTTAAGCTTAAGTTCACAATTGTCTACCAAACTAGTTAATTAAAAGTGCATGCAACAAAAATGAAATAAGTTAAGTTTTACAAACCAAATTTCCGAATGAATTTAGATTAAGTTACAAATCAAAAGCAAAACATAGTTTATAAGCAAAAAAGTGCATGCAACCAAAATGAAGCTTAAGTAAGTTCATTCCCTTTGGCCCATTAGGCCCCTTCCCCTTGTTGATGAATGACCTGTTGCCGTTGATGGTGGACCCCTTCCTCTTGTTGATAATTGAACCCTCCTTTGTGTTGGTGTAGATGCTCTTGAAATGGGTGGTCACAGAGGTAGTGATGGGCGGCATTGAACTTGAGGTGGTGGAGGAGGTGGCATTTCACAATAATATATCACAACCACAGTTCAACATATATATAATATTCATATATCTCTGTTTGGGCCCAAAATATTCTTGTGGAGCTTCTGAACTTCTTCCCTTGAGGGATCCCGATCACCCCGGCTTAGCGTTTCGACGGCCCTTTCGTCGAATAGTGCCTTCAGGTCGAGAGGAGAAGGGTATCCGGAAAGGGCGGCGTCAATAGGAAGGCCGGTCGGGGAAGTCCCAAGGATGGCCGAGACGTCGAGGACTGTGGGACCGAGAGGGCCGAAGGGCAGGACCATGGTGTTGGTGGCCGAACACCATAAACTCAGGGCCGCCATGAGCAGCTCCTTATCCATGGCAATCTCCATGGTTGACAGAATAATGGCATCGTAGATGCCGAGAGCCTTCCATTCCTCGCCAAAGAATGTGCTCATTCGGTCGACCCAGGCGGCCCAAGTCGTGGTGGTCGAGGGCCAGGCTCCCTGAGGCTGCGCCAGAGTCCACTTTGACCAGTCGAACCCCTGCAGCAGAGGTATTAAACACTGCTCCTTGAGCAGATTAGTAACAGACGACGGCACTGCGTCTCTGAAAAGGGGGCCCAGAATCTGGTGGGTGGTGGCCATGTCATTTTCAAATCGCAGCGTCTTAACGGCGCCCCGATCAATGAAATCTTTGCACTTGTGGACCTCGTCAGAGAGCTTCGAAATAAAAGAGGCCATTGGTAGAGATGATATGAGATAGTTTGGAAGAAGAAGAGATTGCAGAGGGGAAAACTGGAGAAAAAATCGCAGAAGGAAGAACTGGAAGGATTTTTGCTTGAATGAACAGGAATTATAAAATTGGAATTTTGGAATTTATGAAAGCGTAAGATGCGAATGACAGAAGTGTGGGTATTTATAGGCTTTTCAGAGTGAAGATCAAACGTCTGGAATTCGAAAAGCACTGGTTCAAATTAGGGGGAAACTTAACTGGGAAAGGTTCCAATCATTTCAGATATTTTGGGAACCTGCGAAGATGGGATCGAGGAGTCGAAAATCCAGGACGCACGATTGCGTGCGGCGTCAGTTTTAATGCATTAATAAGGATAAGACGTTTCAGTTAGTGCACGGTTTCGAGGCCCATGATTGAAAGCTTTTAAGAACGGCGGAGAATCGACACGTGGCCACGCGTTGGGGGCAACGAGGAAAGTGCAATCATGTCTCATAAATGTGCAGAAGTAATGGTCATTAAGGAAGTAAAGTCCAAAAAAGCAATAAACGTTTTCGCTTCTTCAAGGCCGAGGCCCGACCAAGAGTTAACAGTCGGCGATCTCAGAAGCGAGGGGGCAATGTTTGGGCCCAAAATATTATTGTTGGGCCGAGCAGCAGGATGTGCTCAGCCCAAGGTGATGATAAATATTATAGGCCGAATAATAAATCCCGGGCCAGCTGGCAGGGTCGCCCAAATCCTATCCTAAGTAGTCCAGATGAATAGAAAAGGTCGAGGAAGTCCTGGTACGACCAGGATTCTCGACCGGCAAGGAATGAAGTCCCGAAAAAAAAGAAAATTCAGAATCCCAGTAGGAGTAGGTTTGTTCGAGTTAGAGTCGAAATGGGACAAGGACTCCCAATCCAAATCAGAATTGGTTTCAAGGAATGGGGCACTATAAATACAAGAAATTATGCAACAGAAAAACCCCTTCAAATCAGCATACAATTGCCCTGCACAGAGCCTCTCAAACACCTTGAGATTTTTCCTTTTCTTTTCCTGCCGACACACATTCAGTTTGGATAAACAGCACTGTGGAAGCACCCAGCGAGCATCTTCAGTTTGGATAAACAGCACTGCTGCCGCAGAATCAGCCGACCAAGAAGCACCTTCAGTTTGGATAAACAACACTGCATCGAGGTCGACCGGTTATCTATCTAAGTCTCAGTCGAGAAGGGTTTTTGAACCTTTGTTGGCAGAGGTCACCTTACTAGCCTTCTCGGCATAGTTAGGTGTTACGAATTGCATTACTCGGCGTACTGGACGCCGAGTGGTTTTATGATTGGGTACTCGCAAGTAAGTTTCAGGGTTCGGCATTCCGACGGCCGAACTACGTTCACCATCAAGACATACATCACGTTTGAGTACCTGTGCCCATATAGTTTGGTCTCGATTCGACGTGCTTATACTCTTACGAATATAATCACAGTGACCGAATCGGGCTTCGACGATTTGTGAACTCCGCAGAATTAGCAGCCTTGTCTTCAGGCTGTAGAACCCAGAGACCAAGAGTGTTCCTTCCTTGGTCGCAATCGCAAGATAGAGAAGTCAACGATGCGCTCAAAGCTACATCAACAAATTTTACTCCTTGGCCAAGCTCGACCGACAAGTTGGCACGCCCTGCATTCGACCGAAGGACGTAGTTAGATTATTAGTTATTCGGCCTGCGCGCCACGTAGGTTTTGTAATTTTTAGAGTCAACAATCTCATATACTGATCAAACACATATATATCACAACCATAAATTGATCCATAAACTGACAGGGTGCACATTCCATAAACTGATCCATAAACACATATATATCAAACACATATTTATCTCTGATCCATAAACTGACAGGGTGCACATTCCATAAACTGATCCATAAACACATGTATATCAAACAAATGCAGTAGGAAACTAACATGCTGCACAGTTGGCAATAAGAGAATAGGCTAAATAGCTATGGCGTGCTTTGATGAAAATGCTTTGACAGTAACGAATGCAGCAGGGAACTCAAAATGTGTTAGGAAAGTGACAAAAATAGTAAGTTGGTATTGGGTTGTTGGGTTTGGAAAAAAAATTGTTTGGAGTTTCAATTGGTTTTAATAGAGAGTTGGGTTTATCGAATCAAGCCTGGTTATTAAGATAAAAACAAATGTTAATTAACACGTTCGATCAAGTTCGGTTTGGACTGGAGTTTTCAAAACTGAAAATTTAGAATTGAAGCGAGGCCCGTTTGGTCTGGTTCATAACATGGGTTTGACCAGTTTTTAATTAACTCAATTTTTTTTGGTCCAAAACAAATAACTTAATTTTTTTGTTTATATTTATTAGGTTGGAAAATGTTAAGAAAGCTCTCTCCAAAGTGGAACTCTTCGTCTTCTTATGTTTTTGGCACAATCTATGTGTCAACATTATAAAATATTGTGCTAAAAATTAGAAGTGACGAAGGGTTCATAAAAAGTCCAATTTTAAGAAAGTATCCTTAGCATTTCTCTTGCTAGGTTTGAATATGTTTTCTAGTGCACCAGTTTTATTCCCCACTCTTAGCTAAGCACTTACTAACGTAGTTGTGTTCGTTTTAATTAGTAAATTCGCGTGTATTTTTGAAAAATATTTGCACTTTTCGCACACTCTTTAATTGATGAACTAAATTGCATGTTTTTAGAATTTCAACATATAATACACACATACTATATTGTCACATCTCAGCCCGGGACGGATCGCTATCCGGGCCCGCTCCACCACTGTAGCATGATATTGTCCGCTTTGGGCTTACCATTCCTTCACGGTTTTATTTTTGGGAACTCACACGAGAACTTCCCAATGGGTCACCCATCCTGGGAATGCTCTCGCGTGCCACTCGGTTAACTTCGGAGTTCCCATGGAACCCGAAGCCAGTGAGCTCCCAAAAGGCCTCGTGCTAGGTAAGGATGAGAATATACATACACGAGAACTTCCCAATGGGTCACCCATCCTGGGAATGCTCTCGCGCGCTACTCGGTTAATTTCGGAGTTTCCATGGAACCCGAAGCCAGTGAGCTCCCAAAAGGCCTCGTGCTAGGTAAGGATGAGAATATACATATAAGGATCACTCCCCTGGGCGATGTGGGATGTCACAATCCACCCCCCTTAGGGGCCCGACGTCCTCGTCGACACACCACGACCAGGGTTAGGCTCTGATACCAAATTGTCACATCCGGGCCCGGGGCGGATCACTTCCCGGGCCCGCTCCACCACCGTAGCACGATATTGTTCGCTTTGGGCTTACCATTCCCTCACGGTTTTGTTTTTGGGAACTCACACGAGAACTTCCCGATGGGTCACCCATCCTGGGAATGCTCTCGCGCACTACTCGCTTAACTTCGGAGTTCCCATAGAACCCGAAGCCAGTGAGCTCCTAAAAGGCCTCGTGCTAGGTAGGGATGAGAATATACATATAAGGATTACTCCCCTGAACGATGTGGGATGTCACAATATCGTATTTAAGTACTTTCAAGTATAATACACGTTATTTAAACATATTTTTCAATTTAACATATTATTGAAAAAAAAATACATAAATATTTTTAACAAAAATTTGCAAATAATATTTATTTTAACAAAATATTTAAATTATTTATAGAAAGGAAGCATGCCAAGTGGCCATCATCAACATTGACACCGGTAAATTAGTTGGAAGTTGGAACCTCCGCCGGCCTTTGGTTTCGATGCATTCGAGAAACTCACACCCAAATATCACCAACTTATCAACCATGAAATAAACCCACTAAACAAAACCCCTTCCCATCCAAACCGCCTCGTTCCCTCGCCCTCTCTCATTCTCTGACTGCCCGCTCCAATGGCTCACCTTCTCAACACCTCCTTCATCCCCAGCTCCCAATCCCTCCGCCGGAACGCCACTTCCTCTGCGCCGCCCCTCATTTCAGGGCGCCGGAACAGGGCCCAAGTCCAGGCCAAGATCCGGGAGATCTTCATGCCTGCTCTCAGCTCCACCATGACTGAGGGCAAGATCGTCTCTTGGGTCAAGTCCGAGGGCGACAAGCTCTCCAAGGGCGAGAGCGTCGTCGTCGTCGAGTCCGATAAGGCCGACATGGACGTCGAGACTTTCTACGACGGTTACCTGGCTTCGATTATGGTGGAGGAGGGCGGCGTCGCCGCCGTCGGTTCGGCTATTGCTCTGTTGGCCGAGACTGAGGACGAGATTGCCGAGGCCAAGGCCAAGGCCGGTTCTTCATCGGCAGCTCCAGCGGCACCAGCACCGGCTGCAGCTGCTCCGGAGCCACTACCGGAGAAAATTCCGGATAATGTGGGTCCTGCGGTGGTCCCTAAGGCGGCGGCTACTGTGGTGGCGGTGGCTTCGACCCACCCGGCATCAGACGGAGGGAAGAGAATCGTGGCGTCGCCGTATGCGAAGAAGCTCGCAAAGGACTTGAAGGTGGATTTGGGGTCAGTGGTGGGAAGTGGACCACTGGGGAGGATTGTGGCTAAGGATGTTGAAGCTTTTGCTGCTCAGCCGACGGTGGCGGCTGCTGCTGAACCGAGTGTTGGGAAGTCAGCTACTGCTGTGGCGGCGGAGGCGGGAATTCAGTTGGGATCGGTGGTTCCTTTTACGACAATGCAGGGGGCTGTGAGTAGAAACATGCTTGAGAGTCTCTCAGTGCCAACTTTCAGAGTAGGATACACTATCACCACTGATGCGCTCGATGCTCTGTACAAAAAGGTAACTTTTAGTTTTGGTTTTCCAGAAAATGTGCTTTCGGAATCATTTCACATGTTGCAAGAACAATGCTAAATTCTTGTTGGGTTTAAAATTCAAATTCATTGTTCGTTAACGCTCAGCACTGAAAAGATGGTTTTTAGGTAGTTTCAATTCAACAATTTGGCTGCTTAACATGACAATCATCAAAATTGAGTCTCTACTAGATAATTCGACATTGTCTTGAAATTGTAAAGTGATTTCTCCTTTCCATTTCAATGAAGACTATGTAGTTTATAGCATGCTATGTGCTTGCATCGTTAATAAGGTTGTATTTTATTTCCAAGAGAATGTGGCTTACTCGTCGAGAATTGTGAAATCATGACAGTGGATTCGTAAGTTAAGTTTACCACGTTATTCTGTTATAATGAGTAGATGTTATGATTAATTTTTTCTAGATCAAGTCCAAGGGAGTTACCATGACAGCATTGCTTGCAAAGGCTACAGCACTTGCATTGGTCAAACATCCTGTTGTCAACTCCGGCTGTAGAGATGGTAAGAGCTTTACATACAACAGCAGCATTAACATTGCAGTCGCTGTGGCAATCGATGGGGGATTGATTACACCAGTGCTTCAGGATGCGGACAAGGTTTGGGCCGTTTCATTTTCGATGCTTTATAGTAGTGGTTTCTTTTATTTTGAGGAGGTGGTTGGTGGTCCCGATGCTTGAAATTTTAATGGGTCAGGTTGACTTATATACATTGTCGAGAAAGTGGAAGGAGTTAGTCGATAAGGCCAGGGCCAAGCAGCTACAACCTCACGAGTACAATACAGGTACTATTATTACTTACCTAAATGCCTAGTAGCCACACAACATGTCAAGCAGAAAAGGAATGAGAGTGTTAGGTTTATTTTCTATTACATTGTCATGCAGAATGAAATGTGAAAATAAACAACCTTTGCATGTGAAGTTTTTAAAACTTGTATAAAGATGCTTCAAAATTCATGATTATGTCTATCAAATTTAGTAACTACTTTTTCGATCAATACAAAAAATTATGTTGCTAAATTTGATAGAAATAATCATATTCATCGAAATGTAGTTAACTTTTTCGATCAATACAAAAAAGTATGTTCATTTGGAGAAAAAGAGATTTATGTGCACTGGCATTCACTTAGTTTTGCTGTGGGTATGCATATGGGATTAAAAAACCCTTTTAATCTCGTCAATATTTCTTCTGGAATTATTTATGGACTATTCAGTTTGTAGGATGTTATAAATTGTTCCTTCAAAACTTTTAATTACTTAGCTAAAGTATGACATGGAATAATTCAATTTATGCTTTATCATGGTATGAAATGAAACACCAAAGCTGAACAGTGGGAATGAAAACAAGGTGATCATTGATCATGCAGTCAGCGTTTGTTTTCCTCAAGCAACAATGCCTAAATAATTTGGTTGCCTATGCTCAGACTCTCATGTTCCCCATAACATGTACATAATCAGGCTGTCAGTTAGGTTCATGTAATTGTCAAATTAGTACCTAACACTGCGTGTAAAGTTCTTTACAAGTAGGAAATGTTGGCTTCCTAAGTTGGTTCGTTTCAATGCTTCAACTCAATCTTGGCTCTTTGAGTTCACAACTCCCATGTTTGACTCCAAGATTGACCAAGAAGCTTTGGCTGCGCCATTAGAATTTTGTGCCTCATTGTCTTTCTTTTTTATTCAGAATCTCAGATCACCAAAACAGTCAGAATGCTGATTAGAGCAACAGTGTCTAGAATTACTTTTAATGATGTAGTTTACAAAGCCTGTTCTTTCTGTTACCTTTTAACTCTGTGATGTGTTCGAAGGTTCTGGCCCTTATTTTTTAGTCTGCCGTATTATTAGGCCCTCAGAGAACCTTACTATGGTCGAATACCTGCGTACGTTCTGTCTCTGTTTTTGCTCAATTCAGGGTTTCTGCCATTTTTCCTCCTAATTTTACTTTTGAGTTTTGGTATATGCACTTTAATAGATGATTTCGGAGTTAGAATATTGTTCATATAATCCTAGTTGTTGGATTCTTCAAGAGAGAAATAGTAGCATAATATACTATGCTTAGCGAAGGCAGGAGGCAACTAGAAATTTTACTAGATTACTTGAATGTCTACATGTAGGTTACTTTTTCTTGTGTTCGTATATTATCTTTTATACTTGTTTTATTGACATTCAAGGTGCCCATATTTTTATTTCTGATTTAAGAGACAACTGTTTGCTGTTTTTTAAGGTACTTTCACTGTTTCTAATCTTGGGATGTTTGGTGTTGATCGGTTTGATGCTATTCTGCCACCTGGAACTGTAAGCGTTGTATTTTGTGCCTTTTTCCTGATTTATTTTCTGTTCAGGTGATAATGCATGTTGTATGTTGGTTATAATATTTGTGCGTTTCTGGTTTCAATTTTCACAGGGAGCAATTATGGCTGTTGGATCATCTCAGCCTACTGTTGTGGCTACTAAGGATGGTCGGATTGGACGGAAGAACCAAATGCAGGTAAGAAATTTGAAAGCTATACTAATTGGTATGATACATAAAAAGGAAACTAGGAATTCTAATTCTTGGAACATGCAATGATTTACAGGTAAATGTTACTGCTGATCATCGTATAATTTATGGCGCTGATCTGGCTTCATTCTTACAAACCTTGGCCAAGATTATTGAGGACCCCAAAGATCTTACCTTCTAGTCTCGAAAGGTCTAGTCGTCACCAATTGATCCCCGCTTGGCTTTCAGAATGTCTGGGATTTTTCTCCGTAGGATCTCGTCAGGCATGCTTCTGCCGTTGCTAATCATTTAGGTTTGACGGGATGCTTGTTCAATTCTATGACGAATAGGAAAACAATTTTGCACATTAATGCATAATGAGTTTTAGTTCCAGTTCATCAAAGGTTCTATCATAAAATCCTGCTGGCCGTTGTTTTTTCTCAGTCGTTTTCCGGTTTTTAGAGTTGGCTATTGCATGAAACTGGTTATTGAGGTTGTAGAAGTATGTATTTGTAACTTAACAAGCGTATCCTTGATACAAACGTATTGCTACCGAAATCCAACTCACAAAATGTTTTTAGGACTTCGTATGTATCGTGCCTATTTTCAACTAACATGCAGCAGTGGTACAAGCAGCGCATTGTTTATATATTCGCGTTCAGTTTATAAATTTTCTACATGTTACATTACTTCCTATAGTTGCATATATTCTATGGCAAGATAAGCTTTTAACTACATCGAACGACTGATATTCTAGTTGTAGGAACTGACCAAAGCTTCGGGTTCATCCCATCTTATGCATGGAACTTGAATTCATATAGCGACGTTGAATCATGCCGCTTTACTTTATCTTGCATTGAGGAGATTGATAAGCACACTCTTCATTCTTGGCCTTGCATCGGGTGACACACTAACACAAGCGAGAGCAATTTTCAGAACCGCAAGCATCTGGCTTCGGACAGCAGTTGATGTTCTGCTGATACTGTAATCAAGAATGTGATCCCTTTTATCTTGCTGCGCTGAGTTACTCAAGACCCACTTGGCCAACTCAGTCCCCTCACTAACTGCTGGCTTTCCCGTCAGCAACTCCAGCAGAACGACCCCGAAGCTGTAGATATTCCCGGCCATTGTTACAACCATAGTGTATGCATACTCTGCCACCACAGAACAGAGACAAATATTCAGACACAGTTACTTCCAAATCCAGCAAGTTACTTAAATAAGCGGTATACTGACAAGTCGGGGATGACTCTGAGAAACAATATTATGTTACTGTAAGGTGAAGAAATCACAGAACTGCATACCTGGAGGAATGTAGCCAACAGAACCAGCAATAGTAGAAAGGCTTCCGGTGCTCTTTGAAGGATCGATCACCTTCAAGAGCTCAGCTTCTGCAATCAAAGGCTCCTTGAGGGACTTGAGCAAAATGCTTTTGCTTGACAAGTCAAGGAGGAGTATTGGACTTGGAGTGCACCCATGAAGAAAAGAAAGACCCTGCGCTACTCCAACTGCAATACTATATCGGCTCCCCCAATCCATGTCCTCACACGAGATACCACGAAGAGCATCAAAAAGGGTTCCTTTTGGAGCAAATTCATAGAACAGATAAGCACTGTCACCAGTCAAGACATAGGCCAGAGGATTCATGACATTGGAATTGCTTAGTTTCCCAAAGACCTCTAAATCCCTGGCAAACCTATCGTGCCTGCCCAGTTGGAATATCTTGTCACTCCAGTTGAGCTTCTTGACAAAGTAGCTTGCTCCAGACGGCATGATGGCTTTGTAGTAAGTTGAAAACCTAGTCTTCAGCACAACGTTTGACTGGTCGGAAACTACTTCCATCGCTTTAGTGAAATCGATGTTTGATCTATGAATACCATTTGAAGTTAAGAGATTGCCCTGGACGACCTCGGGAACAGCAAGTTCTTCCTCTGTTTGCACTTGTTCATCATTAACCCTGTAATTTTGTCGCGATATTGATACGGCAACAATGGTGATCGCTCCAAAAGCGACCACACCTGCTACAAGGGCAAGAACAATTGTCACTGCATATGATTTTTTCTTCTTCTCCAATTGGGGTGGAGTGTTTATTGTTGTTCTGTTAATCAAACCCTTGTTCCCATGTGCGTCGACCATGACCCAAGAAGGGAACTTCGGAATTTCTCCAGAGAGCTCATTGTTAGAAAGTGACAAATGCGTCAAGGCTCCCAATGTAGTCAAAAAATCAGGTATCTTACCTGAGAAATTGTTATTTGAGAGATCCAGAATTTCTAGTCCACTGAGCCTCGAAAGAGTTTCCGGAATAAGTCCTTGAAAAAGATTGCTGCTGAGATTCAAAGTAATCTGTAAATTCGCCGGCATTCTTGGAATGTCACCACTTAATTGATTTTGTCCAAGTTGGAGTTCCGTCAGAGAATTCATGGAGGCAATACCGACGGGAATGGAACCGCTGAGCTTGTTGCCTTGTAAGTTCATGTTATTAAGATTCTGCATGTGTGAAACTGAAGGTGGTATTGAGCCGTTGAGAGAATTCCAGCTGATATTCAGAACGGACAACTTGGGTAGTTGGGTAATTTGAATTGGAATTCCCCCACTCAAATGGTTCGATTGAAGTTTCAAGACCTCAAGACTGCCAAGGTTACCCAAATTTGGCGGCAAAGCCCCAGACAATCGATTCTGAGCCAAATTCAGCAGCGCCAATTTCCGGCAATCGCCCACTTCAGGAGGAATTGATCCAATCAATTTATTGTTTTCCATCTCCAAGTAGGTCAAATTTTCATGTATTGCAATTGCTGCAGAAGGTATCTTCCCATCAAGCAAATTGCTTCCCAGTCTCAACCTCACCAAGCTCGGAGACAGAACTTCAGGTACCGGTCCCTTTAATCTATTATTCGACAAATCCAGAGTCTGCAGATTCCTTGCCAACAAGAGGTCCGATGGAATCGATCCACTCAAATTATTATAACTGAGATCCAAGTTTTTAAGATGCTTCGTAATGCCACCAGGAATCTTCTCATTGAAATAGTTAGAATTTGCTGCAAATCTCCAAAGGCTTGTGATATTGGAAATGCTTTGTGGGATTCCGCCGGATAAATTATTGGCCGAAAGAATCAAAACCTCCAACTTGGAGAGCTCTCCGATCCGAGCAGGAATAATCCCGGTAAGCTGATTTCCGCTAAGATCAACGAGAGTCAAATTCGGATATCCCACAATTTCATCAGGGATAGGACCATCAAACATATTCATAGAAAGCTCAAGCTCCTCCAAAACCTTAGACTTTCCGAGAAGACTTGGAACAGGCCCAGTAAAATTGTTGAAGGTAAGGTTCAAGCTTCTGAGCTTGACCAACCCGTCCAACTCGGAGTCAATTTTTCCACTCAAGTTATTCCGAGCAAAGTCCAGAGCCTCCAACGCCGAAAACCCAACAAAAGCGGGCAGACGACCTACCAAATTGTTCACACTAAAATTGAGCAGCTTTAAGTCACCTAGCTTTCCACAAGCTGAGATAAACCCAGGCGGAATTGTGGTCAGACGGTTGCGGGACACATCAAGAACCTGCAGAGACTCAATCCGACAAACGAGCGGCAGAAACTCCGAGGAAGATATAGAATGCCCGGACAACGAAATCCGGATAACTGATGAATTGGTCGAGGAATTGCACCCGACTCCCTTCCACGAACATGGGTTCGGTTCTTTGTTGACGTCCCATGAAACAGCACCACCAGCAGAAGCGTTGAGGCTGTTGGAGAGATCGATCATGGCGGTTTTTTGGTTTGAGGATAGTGCAGAGAACACCACAGGAACAGGAAGGTAGCAGAAGAAAGACAAGAAGAAATGGAAATTGAAATACAGGACAAGTGAGGTGGTTTGGCGGCCATAGCTGCTCATTTTCCGGCTACAAAGATAGTGCGAGGGAGATTTGTTGTATGTATACTTAATATATGTGATTTTTCAGGTGGAAGGAGGAGAGAGAGAGAGAGAGAGAGGATCAGAGGTAGATGTCTGTGTGTTGGGTTATGGAATTTTTGGGGGAACGGGAAAGTTTGTGGGAGCGAGGAACAAAGTGAAAGGAGAGAAAAATGCCGGGCGTGTTGGTTGGGATAGGGGGAGTGGAGTTGACTTGGACTGTTGACCCAGACCAATGGGTCTGTTTCTTGCAAAGACTTCAGACGGAGAGTTAAAAAACGAGTGGTCTCTGCAGCGTGGGGTGTGGAATTAAACTCCACCAAGCGATTTTCGAGCAGGGGCTTCATCTTATTGGTACGGTGGTACCGTAGTCGGTAAATTTAAATTACGAAATTAGTACGTGAAAAACACGTACGTATGTCCTTGGTCAACTTTGCAAAATTGATATTTTATAAACTTGGCCATTTTCATAAGGGAGCTTTCAAGAAATTTTTTTTTTTTTTTTTTTTTTTGTCAAACGATAGATTTTGTTAGATTAGTCACCGACGGGGTTCGAACTCATGTCGTTATGCAATGACTCAACTCCTTTTCACCACTATGGTAAAGGAGAAATTTTTTATGATGACGGGAATAGGATGGTACACTACGTGTTTTTATGTAAGTGGTGAGAAATTTTATTTTTTAAGTTATTAATTTTTTAACACACATATCCCACAATTTGTATAATGAAACGTGGTGTACCATCTCGTGTGCCGGTCACACTAAAAAATCTCTTGTTGTAAAGGGGTCACTTGCTTTATGAAAAGGGTTTGGGTTAAATTTATTTTAACCAAAAATTATGCTATAACTTTATTTAATGAAAAAAAAAACTTAAATTTTAATGAAAAACCCTCAAATTTTAATAAAGATGACAAAAAAACTTAAATTTTAATGAAATGACACAATTTTGATATAATTTTTTTTTTAATAAAAAAAAAACCTAATGTGTCCATCACAAACAATATTTATGAAATTGAACATAACTATACTGTTTATGAAATTGAACACTACTATATTGTTTATAAAACTTAACGGTATTACACTATTTATGAAACTGAACGGGATTACACTATTTATTGGTCCAAATTCATAAATAGTGCCTAGTTCTTGGTTCACTTTCATAAATAGTGCCTAGTTATTGGGTCCAGTTTCATAACTAGTGTCTCACTCTTGGTCCAGTTTCATATATGGTGCCTAGTTCTTGGTCCACTTTCATAAATAGTATCTAGATCTTGGTCCAGTTTCATATATAGTGTATAGTAGTTGGTACAGTTTCTTAAATAGTGTCTCTAACTTGGTCTAGTTTCATAAATAGTGTCTTCTTGGTCCAGTTTCATAAATAGTCTATTTCTTGATCCAATTTTTTGATTAAATTTTAAAAATAGTGTCTTCTCTGATTTCGTGCATCCTTTGAGCAACAACCACCTTTATGATGGTGATGAGGTGGTGATGCCCATGCCCATGTCGTTCTTCAAGAGATACCCGGTCATTCCTCACTTCTTTTTTACGTTCTCCTCATGAGATATCCAAATCAAACACAACCCTTGCTACGAAGCTACATAGCTTTGTAATCACATAAAAATGTTGGAGCGGGAGTGAACAAAAATGTTGGAGTGGTGAAAAAAAACAAAATTGAAGTGGGTGAAAACCCAAAAAACCCCAATGTTTGAAGAAATTGATGTAACTGGGAGTGCTCATTGAGCATCACCTTGGCGATGATCAAGGGCAGTGCCCTTCTGCTCATTGAGTTGCACGCGCGCCAATAAGGTTTTTCTTTTTTTTTTCCTTGTGTCTTTATCATTAAATAAAGTTATAGGATAGTTTTTGGTTAAAATTCAAAGTTTTGGAGTCTTTTTTTACTAGTTTACTGACTTTTAGCTATGTCTTCTGAAACTCGAAGTTAATCTAATTTTGCTCATTGCAGCTCAAAAGTCGCCACTTTACCTCTAAAACTCAAGTTTGCTTTACTTTGCCCCGTGTAACTCTATTTTGATCGCATTTTGCTCCTGAAACTTGAAAGTCGTCACTATAAAACTCAAAATTCCCTCCACGTTGCATTAGATTTGTTATACTCTTATGTGGATTTGATTTGGATGCACCAGGCAAATTAATTTATTTTTTAGTTTTCATCTCTTCAATTTCTTTTAAACTTAATATTTTATGAGTCTAGAATGTTAACACATAATGGAGATTTATAATCAAATTTATTGCTTACGTGGCATAGTCTTATTGGTTGTTGGATCTCACATGTGTTTTAGGATGTGACATGTAAGTTTTAGGAAGAAGAGAGTCCACAAGTTAAAGCGGAACGAATTTTGAGTTTTAGGAAGTAAAGTGATGACTTTTGAGTTACAAGAGTTAGGAGGCAAAGTGAGAGCAAAGTGGAGTTCTACAGAGTGTAGCTAAAAATAAGCTTTTTTGAATTTAATATTCAAAAAATGTTATTCTTATCATATATTTGTACTATCATTTGTATCATTTCTCTAATAAAGATGAAAATTTATTTGTATTATTGAAAAATATTTAAACGTGTATTAAACATAAAAAGTATGTATGTACGTGTAGAACACGTGTATCATATATTAGAGTTTTAAAAAGAAAATTGTTATTAGCACTCTAAAAATCTCATTTTGCACTCTAAACTTTCTATAATTAAAAAGAAAAATACACTTGTGAGGAGTGTAGAATGAGATTTTTAGAGTGCTAATAACAATTCCTATAAAAAAAGTGCAATCTTTAAGATGTGCTAAAAATGTACAATATGCATATTATATGCGAATTTACTAAATATAAACTCAAAGTACATAAAGAAGAGACTCTTGCATTCACGTCCACCAAAATGGGTCATATGAGATCCAAATGCCAAAGAGAGATCAACCAAAATGGGTCGGGTGAGATCCAAACGCCAACAAAAGTTTTCCTTGTATTTTTCTTGAGTGTATATGTAATGTGACACGGAAGCCGATACTTAAAATGATTCCTCAATTCATATGGCCCTATAAAAATTTCTATCGTGTGGAGCCACGCTTGACTAGAAAACTAGATTGTTCAAAAACGCGTAAATGGAGAAAGAAGAAGAAGTTAAAAATACAGATGAGAATGGGAAGGTGCAGATTGATTCCACTAAAAATCGTTTGTTTCTGGAAAATGTGATTCCCTTGGAGTCATGAAGGTTTTAATTCGATTGGTTAACACAGTCGTCGCGACCTTGGCGGTCATGACGTGAATGATCGGCTGCCCTTTTTCTGGGCCTGCCACTGACTTTTGTGCTTTGAACCGGGCCCGCATTGACTGACCAGTTGTTGTGCTTGGTGCTTGATGCTTGATGTGTAGGTTGTTTTACCTTCCTCGGATCAAACTGGCCACCATTTGACATTCTTTCAAAACCTTAATAATTGGATCACTAGTTCAATTTTCCATTCTTTCAATAAATAATGGGATCACTAGTTCTTGAAATATTATCAAATTGTTGTTTTGGTCCCTTGATTACTGACGGAAATTACATCAGTGTTTGCGAATATAGCCAAGGTTGTAAAGCCCAACCTAAAAACAATGTCCTCAAGTTTGACTTGTTTAATTATTTTGGAGCTCAAGCTAGGTTTGGCTTGGTTCTTACATGAGCCGAACTCGAGAGAGCTTAACAAATTTGAGCCCAATACCAAGCTCAAACTGTTTCAAGCTATTTCTTATGGTACGTTGGTTCGAATGTGTAAAGAACTTTGCAATATCATGAAAGGGTTTAGGCTAAAGAGTTGAGTACTGCATCAAATCTTTTTCATGTAGTGTCCCGTAATAATCACTAATCATGATATAGTGTTTAATAATAAAAAATGTATATCACATAAAGCGTCTATTAAAATGTATTAATGATATTGTGGATGCAAATTTCGTACACGTCAGATTTGACAAAATTCCACTACAAGAAAACAAACACCGTTAGCTTAATTGGCGAACCAAGAAAAAGGGGAAGGTGTCCGCCAAAGGTCCTCTAATGCCTAAGTAAAAAAAACAGTAGAGAGAAAAATAGAACTTGAGAGTGTTCTGAGTAGCAAGTGGCAATTAACATATCCTCTGACTGATTTGGCAATTTATAGGGAAGAAACCTAGTAGATAGCTAGAAGGGGAGGCTGCAAATGTGAGTCAGTCTTTGCAATCCGGCTGCTAGCTTGCAGTTTTGAAGGTCCTTGTTGGTGAGAGCACATAAATTATTTTATTCCCACATTTCCTTTTATCGAGTGATGTATATGTTAGAAATTGTATCGAATGATGTATCTGTCAGAAATTGTATCGAGTAATGCATCTGTCATAAATTTTTTTGTTCTCACATTTCTTGTAGTATAGATTACTTAAGTAGTTCTTTTTCGGGTTTGTTTAAATCATAGATATAGATAGTTGTAATATACACACATGTCATATATCATATGGGTAAAAACAAATGCACATAGGTATCTATGTCTGATTGTTCATTGGGTAACTTATTTAGCAAGTCTATGGTTGCTTCGTGTTCGTATAGGTTGTAGCTGGTTCTAAGAAAGAAGCTCAGTGCCAAAAGCAAGAGGTTGAGTTGAAGCTTGAAGTTCAACGGGTTACAGAGGTAGGTTTTAATTGCAAAGCTTTCGATTAATCTGTTGTTTACATTGTATTTTATTTTTATCTTTTTTATGCTGATATGTCCCTTTAGCTTCGTGTCTGACATGTCGTGCTTCTTTTGCCAAAAACTATCTCAGCTTTCGAGTTATTCTTGGTTTGGTTACATCTAAATGTCTCCATCGTTTTAGCATATCCATCTTTTTGCTTACTTTTGTGATGCTTTTCGGTGTCCAAGTACTCATTTTTTTTTCGTTCGTCTTGTTAGTTATACTTATATCGATTATCCATATGCTTTTTCTTCTCAGTCATTGATGTAGTTGCTCATAGCTCAACTCGATGACTTCGGTATGTATATGCAAACGGTAATGTTATTCATACCATATTTTTATATCATATTTTTATACCATCTTAGATGACATCTGATGTGGACAACCACATCATTTGAAAAATTTGCACAACCTAAGGAAAAGAAGGAGAAAGACTTCTCGTATACCACAATCATCATTTAATTAACTAGTTTTTCTTAATTATTATTTATTAAATAATGAACTAAATTTAAAAATTTGATTAATTCAAAGGTGTACTAATGATTCGTTGAGCAAGTTAATGATATGGAAGCAAATTTCGAGCGTCGCATAACTAACTTTGGAGCCTTGCATTCCGAAGGATGATCCTCCTGCTTGAGTTGATTTCACTCACTGCATATTTAGCATTGAGCTTTTTATCTTTTGTAGTGTCTGGACTTACTGGTAGTTTGTGTTTTACGATCTCAACTTATAACTTGAGAGATATTGCTACTCCTATAACCAATATTATGCTCCTTGTTCAGTTGCTTCAAGCTGGTTTCTAGTCACTTAATTTCTTATTGGCTTTGTTTATCTTTCTCCCTTTTATCCTGCAGCACTTGCCTATGACATTTAGTACGCACGCTGCCCTGTGGGGTTTTGGGTTTTGGTACCATTTAACTTTATCATTAATAATGAAATGCAATAGCATCCAAATATAACATCATATATACCTTAGGAGTGTAATCTAGCATCAACGCTGTAAGGGGAAATCTTGTTATAGTAATACCAACGTCATTCAATATAATTAGTTATAACTTTAAGATAATGTAACCTTGGAGTGTAAATCTGAATGATTGTAGTGCAATTTTATATTTTATATTATTTAGACGTTGAATGTTAACGTCATGTTGTAACATTATACGGGTAATATGTAAGAGAGCATTTTTGCTCACCACCCTAAACTAGGGTGTATGCTTACCATCACTTTTAAAGCTTGACATATGTCCACTAAGACCATCTCCAACCGATTTGGCCAGAGGGCCATAGGGCTAAAAATAGCTCGAAATGATACGAAAACCATCTCCAACCGAGGGCTAGGCCAAAGGGTTCGTGGATCCCACCGAGCTAAAAATACCAAATCAGGCCAACCGGCTGGCCCAAATGAGCCAGCCAGCCAGCCCCGGGCCGGCCTAAAGTAGCTAGCTGGAGTCATGCTGATGCCAAGTAGCTGTTGGATTTGAATTTTTTTTTTTTTTTGTGGACAAAATTTAAAAATAAAAAATAAAAAAATTTAAATTTTTTTTTCCTATTACTACCTAAGCCTTAGCCATTAAACAACATTAGAGGGTGTAGTCAAATTAGGATTTTGTAGAATTTTAATAGACTTTAAAATCTGAATGTAGTCGATTAGAGTTTTAAAAGAGGATTTTAAAAGATTTTGAAATCATGGTATAGTCAAATTAGTATTTAAGAGGATTTTGAATAATATACCCAAATCTAGGGGTAGCCGATTTAAGAGTTTAAAAATACATTCAAATCTAGGTATAGTAAAAATGTGAAAGATTTATTAGGATTTTAATGGCCAAGAGATTTTGAGGGATTTGAAGGTGGGTGGTATAAATACAAAGTGCCATCAAGAATCTCACCCTAACACACAA
Organism: Pyrus communis; assembly: GCF_041283825.1. NCBI lineage: Eukaryota > Viridiplantae > Streptophyta > Magnoliopsida > Rosales > Rosaceae > Pyrus > Pyrus communis. The sequence goes on from NC_142574.1 coordinate 3,898,818, forward strand.
ATTAAACCCTTTTTAGATAGTTGTAGTATATGAAAGTAGGGATCGTTCTAGGCCGGAGATTAAAAAGGATGCTAATCTACACTAATTAGACCCAAAAATAGAAAACTAAGTTAACTTGACTCAAAACAAGCACTAGAAAGAAGTTTGGACGAAAATTAAACTAAAAAGACTCAAAATACTCAATGGGGGTTGTTTTGACGAATTTAACTAAAACTAAGTAGATTGCAGAAAACAAATTAAGTTAATATGAAATTTGGGTGAATTAAAGGGTGAAAGGCTAGTTAGAGGATTTTTCTCCACACATGACACATATGTATACAAATCGATTTCCAATTACTATTCCAATAAACCATGAATGACAATGCCCTAAGTTAACTGTGAACTGCACAAATTAACCATCAGATTTCCCTAAATTTATTGAATTGGACTCAGCGACGCAATTAAATTATTCTTATCAAGTTCCCTATATGAACTGCATGATAGAGATACATATAAAAAATCATTAAGTTCTATGAAAATCATAAGCATTGACAAAGCATTCGAACTATGAACTGTATGATACTCCTGCCATGGATTTACTTAACACAATTGTGACTAGTAACCTCCACTACTTATAAATATAAGTTCATAACGATTAGGTGAAATTCCCTTACATTTTAGCATCAGATTCATGCATGCAAACTAAGTAGGCCTCCTTAATCAACATACAAGAATAAGTTATTAATCAAACAGATAAGTAAATTGCATTCATGTTTTACGAAACAATAATTGGATGTAATCAATTCATATAAAACATATGTCCATAGCTTCGAATTCACATCTAGCGAAAAAGATATTAGTTCCACATGTTCATCATAATTGAAAACCAAGTTAAAACAAACATTGGACTAAAACTAAGAATAGAATATGTCACATCCCGGCCCAGGGCGGATCACTTCCCGGGCCCGCTCTACCACTGTAGCACGATATTGTCCGCTTTGGGCCCCGATCACGCCCTCACGGTTTTGTTTTTGGGAACTCACACAAGAACTTCCCGATGGGTCACCCATCCTGGGAATGCTCTCGCGCGCTACTCGCTTAACTTCGGAGTTCCCATGGAACCCGAAGCGAGTGAGCTCCTAAAAGGCCTCGTGCTAGGTAGGGATGGGAATATACATTTAAGGATCGCTCCCCTGGGCGATGTGGGATGTTACAATCCACCCCCCTTAGGGGCCCGACGTCCTCGTCGACACATCACAACCAGGGTTAGGCTCTGATACCAATTTTCACATCCCGACCCGGGGCGGATCACTTCCCGGGCCCACTCTACCACCGTAGCACGATATTGTCCGATTTGGGCCCCGACCACGCCCTCACGGTTTTGTTTTTGGGAACTCACACAAGAAATTCCTGATGGGTCACCCATCCTGGGAATGCTCTCGCGCGCTACTCGCTTAACTTCGGAGTTCCCATGGAACTCGAAGCCAGTGAGCTCCCAAAAGGCCTCGTGCTAGGTAGGGATGAGAATATACATTTAAGGATCGCTCCCCTGGGCGATGTGGGATGTTACAGAATACACCCAAAAACGTTCAAGCAATCCAATGGCAGATTGCACAATCCTTGGATGCAGGTACGGCACAAGATCCTTCTTCTCCCTTCTTTGCACGGCACAAAGTGTATGTTTTTTATTTTAGGCTCTCGTGTGTGGTGCCCTGAATGGTGCGGCAGATGTGGGTATTTATAGGGCTAGGGGGCACGGCAAGGTTATTTTGGAGAAGGATTGGCACTCCAAAGGTTGTGCTGGAAAAGGATTGCACAACACAAACAAACAGGGATAAGGATCCAAGATGTGGTAGATTTCTAGAAGGACAAGGGATAAGGTATGCGGCACCCTTTTAGGAGAAGGTAAGGCCTTCTAGAACTAGATATTTAGGTGATTTAATGTGAAAATGAGTCCCCTTTGCAACTGGAATTAAGGTAGCAAAAGATTAGGATAGGATAAGATAAGATAAGGTTTGGATAAGATAATATTGTTTCCTTCTTTATAGCTGATTCCTTATCTTCAATGTCTTGAATTAATTCTTCCAGATGTTAAGCACATTCCTAGCCTCTTTTGATTTTCAAAAATGTCCATCCACCTTACTCCATGCATGTGCTATCCATTCCAAGCCCAAAACTGCTCTAAAATTATCCAAATTGCACTTCCTTACCAACTTTGTCATTTGAACCTGAAAACACACGAAAATAGTTTAAAATGCTTTAATAAGTAGAAATTAACTTGGTAAATGCAAGAAAACAAGCAAACTAAGTCGCATAAATATGCTCCTATCAAATTCCCCCACACTTAGTTTTTGCTAGTCCCCGAGCAAAACGAAACAAACAAAACATAACCTAGACCTTCCAATAATTGCCTCAGGGATTTCCAATGAAACATGACATGTTAAAAATCACTATTCCAACAGATTTTAGCCATCTTTACCCTCGAGCATATACTTAACCGCAGTCACCACTCACTAGCTCGCATTTAATCAATTAAAACAACATTTTGAATGTAGTAACATGCCTTAGAGAATCCCTCAATTCCTCACCGGCTATACTCTTTATTTTCACACAGATTTTCTGACTACACTCCCTACACTAGGTATATGTGAGAAGATTGATGTAAACATGTAGAGTAGCACTCACTATGTTATAACAAAGATGACACTTTCTGGAATTATTAATACAACATGTATATGATCTCATGAACAGAATGCTACTACTTAGAAGCGAGAATTAGGGATACCATATGCTCGTACCAATTTTAAACTCCACACATTGAAACACATAACAATCAAGATCGAAGTCTAAGGGTTGTAACGGGGCTAAGGTACTGGCTAACAAAGAAAAGTTAAGGATAAATAAAAGTTCTTAAAGCAATAGTAAGCAAAGTAATGAAATAAACACTTAGAATTCACTTTTGAATGCATAAATCAACTTTAAACACCCATAGGAGATTCACACATCACTTATGGCCAGATTCAAACTTTTGGACCTTTTTTTCAACAACCAATACTTGTGAGTACATTCTCACTTATTTCTCAACTTTTTTTCTTTCTTTTCTCAACTTTTTTTTTTCTCTTTGACAAATAAAAAAAAAAGAAAAAAGAATGTCAAAGATTTATTAGGATTTTAATGGCCAAGAGATTTTGAGAGATTTAAAAGTGGGTGGTATAAATACAAAGTGTCATCAAGAATCTCATCCTACCCCATGTGATTTCTTTTCACGTTCATCACAAAATTGAAACAGTTTTGTCTCTCATCTTCCTCTATCGCCACAAGGTATTGCAGTTTTCTTCCCAATTTGTATATGTTTAATCTATTTGATTGCTGGAAAAACCATATACATATGCAATGAAAAGAGAAAACATACATGCAATAGATTAAAAAGGGAAAGGGAAGAAATCCTCCCTTTCTTTCCTTTCGGTGCAAGGCTTTCAGAAATCTGTATCAGATATTATGCATCCAGAAGTGTGCTGGCAGGTTGAATAGTGTACATAAATTTTCAATTTTTCATATTAAACTGTAGAATTTACCCCTTAAGATCGAAATACCAATCGAAACAGAAAAACCCAGCTCGTAATTTTTGGTTAGGACAAGGAAAATTTGACAACTCAGTGTGGGAAGATCAAAGTTTGGTGCTTCCTGGGAGAAAATTGGGTTTTTTGTGGTGTTTGTTTGATGGGTTTATTGGTTGATTCAAAAGGGGAAGGGGGCGGCGGAGGAAGTGGAAGAAACGGCGGTTCATGGGGTTTTTTGTGGTGTATGTTCATGTGAAGTCAAGGGGTCATCAATTGGCCAAGGAGTTGACTGATCTTGTTGCAATTGGTAAAAGCTTGCTGCTTTCCCCCTCTTATTTTTTTTCAATCATATATTTTGATATCTGTTTAGTAATTTTAGATGAGACGATGATGATGCCGATGGAATGTGTGTGTTTAGATTAATTGTGGTGATGATGATGCTGATGGAATGTGTGTATAGATATCTGTTTAGTAATTTTAGACGATGATGGTGATGATGCTGTTTAGTAATCATATATGGTGTGTGTATAGATTAATTGTGGTGTGTGTATATAGATTAGATGATGGTTTCGATGTAAAAAATTCATGGTTGGTGGTATTTTGGTATGTTGTTAATTTCTTTATGATTTTGTTTATTTGGTTGGGTAGTTTATATAATATCTCAATCAAGCATGGAAGTGGATGAAGAAATGGAAGTGGAGCAAATGGTGGAAGAACAAATTGAAGAAGAAGAAGAAACTAATGAAGAAGAAATTGAGGAAGAAGAACTTTATGAAACCATTAAATATTTATTGATGGCAATTCAAGCCATAGTCCACGTGCTAAAAGAGTTTATAATTACATTTGGACAACCTATTGGACGTCCTTTAAATCGACGATCAATTACTATGGAATGATACAATTATATACATAAAGTATTGAAAGAGGACCGCCCAGAGGATTTCCTGCAAAGGTATAGAATGTATCCTGATGTGTTTGTGCGAAGTTATGCACTATTATTAGAAAAACTGTCACGTCCTGACCCACGAATAAAGACTATTCACGAGCTAGGGTGTGAGCCATATCTTAGCTATAGAAATAAATTTTACAACCAAGATATGGTGGAAAAATTAAATTAAATTATTAAAATGTATTGAATACACAGTGGAAATAGAATAGTACATAAATTAATTTACAACAAAAAGTACCAACAAAATAATAATTAAATTGTAACAATTCTTTCAAATGCATGAAATATGTGCAAATGAGATGCATGAATGTACTCACTCCCTTCTAATCCCGCTAACACATACATAAGGCATCCAAACCTGCACGTCCCATAGCATACTTATACCACTTAGCTTCGAATACGCTAGAGTATGAGTTAACTCCTGTTCATCCCTTAAACCCAATTTTTGTAATTAAACTCTCAATTTCCACTTTAGTAAACAGGCACTTCCCCCAACACCTAATTGTATATCCAAGCCTTCCCCCGACGCCTAACATATACAAGATTTCAATATTTTTATCGCTAGCCTTGGATCCAAGTTTGGTGCTAGCCCTGTCCTACAGATCACATTAGGTGACTTCGACTAGTAGGTGATCCGCGATTTATCGCTAGCTTTCACGTGATCGTAGCACTAGAGCGTACATGTTTACACCTAGCCCTGTCGTACAGGTCACAATAGGTGACTCCGACTTATGTATAAGCATAGGCTGATGAGCAATAGGTCCAGTCGTATAGGTAACATTAGGTGACTCCAACTAGCATGATAGTTTAGATTGATTCACACTTGACTTACATTTATTATTGCTGAGATGTTGTGACGTGGCATGCTCATGTTTTCACTGCTCTTGTGCATTGATTTTCATACTTACACAATATTGTTTTTTGGAAACTATACGGGTTTTACAGTTTGGGGTTATTACTTTCAGAAAAGAGAAATGTGTTTTCTAAAGCTTTGTTTTTGCCCAATCACCCTTCTGTTTTTCGCCCCTCCAGGTACTAGATAGATGTTCTTCTGTGTGGCACACGAGGATTACCCAACGGTTCTAACATTCCACTAAATTATGAAGGGTTCTTCTCTCTGGTTCTGTATTTAGTACTTAGATAGTTCGACTGTACCTTTAAATTACCTATGCTCTGAATGTTTGTAACTTGGGTTTGACCACTTCCGCATACTCACTTATTTTTAGTTTAAGTAAGTTTTAGTTTTGCTTTTAATTTGTTCACATTTTTAATTACTTCTTTTGCACTCTTGGCTACGTCACTCTCACGTGACGGCCAGCACGTCTCGACTTCGGTCGGGGTGTGTTAGCTTTTGGCTAAAATTCAAAGTTTTGGAATTGTTTTCATTAGTTTTCCTTTTTACTAAAGACTTACTTTTAGCTATGTCCTCTGAAACTCGAATTTAATCTAATTTTGCTCATTACAGCTCAAAAGTCGCCACTTTACCTCAGAAACTCAAAGTTCGCTTCACTTTGCACCGTGGAACTTGATTTTGATCCGTTTTGCCCTTGAAATGAAAGTCGTCTCTATAAAACTCAAAATTCTCTCCACGTTGCCTTAGATTTGTTAATCTCTTATGTGGGTTTGATTTGGGTGCACCAGGAAAATCAATTTATTTTTTAGTTTTCATCTATTCAATTTCTTTTAAACTTAATATTTTCTAAGTCTAGAATGTTAACACATAATTGAGATTTATAATCAAATTTATTGCTCATGTGGCATAGTCTTATTGGTTGTTGGATCTCACATACATTTTAAGACGTGACATATAAGTTTTAGGAAGAAGAGAGTCCACAATTCAAAATGGAACGAATTTTGAGTTTTAAGAAGTAAGATGTGCCTTCTAAGTTACAAGAGCCAAGAGGGAAAGTGAGAGCAAAATGGAGTTGTACATAGTGTAGCTAAAAATAAACCTTTTTGAATTTAATATTAAAAAATGTTATTCTTACCATCTATTTGTACCATTATTTGTATTATCTCTCTAATAGAGATAAAATTTATTTGTATTATTGAAAAATATTTAAAAGCGTATTAAACATAAAAAGTATGTATGTACATGTAGAACACGTGTATTATATATTAGAGTTTAAAAAAAAAGTGCAATCTTTAAGATGCACGAAAAATGTACAATATGCATATTACTCACGAATTTACTAACTATAAACTCAAAATACATACAAGAAGAGACTCTTGTATTCAGGTCGACGCGAATTTACTAACTATAAACTCAAAATACGTACAAGAAGAGACTCTTGTATTCAGGTCCACCAAAATGGGTCATGTGAGATTCAAATGCCAAAGAGAGCTCCACCAAAATGGGTCGGGTGAGATCCAAAAGCCAACGAGAGTTTTCCTTGTATTTTTCTTGAGTGTATATGTAACGTGACACAGGAGCCAATACTTAAAAGGATGGCCAATTTTTTTTTTGTAGTCCCTGTGGTGACACGCCACTTTCAAGGTGACCCTTGTGGTGAAAAAACTATTAATTAAACCCCCGTGATAAGCCCTGTTAGCAATTGAGGTCCAAATCCAATGTTCTGTTAGTCTTCCGTTAAATAAAATCATGTGACTATTACATGTGGATCGTTCAAAATTAAGTTTATTTATTTTGGAAAATAAAAAGAAAAAAGGGTTGTTTTATATACACCCCATATTTTGTTGACTACACCCCACATACTTAATACACCCCCATTTACTTTTTAGATTAAAAATTTATCTTAATACACTCACATACTTTCCAATACTACCCTTACACCCACACTCTTTGTGAAATTTAAAATTTCTTTTTATATTCTCTATTCAATTTTCTGAACATTTAGTTTTATCCACTCGAGGGTTTAGTCTTCCATCAATTTTCTGCACATTTAGTTATGTTTATGGATTTTTTATTTCTTGTTTTTATGAAAATATGACTTTCATTAACATGAGGGATCAACAGACAGTACAAGAGGAGAAAGCCAACTAGGCTCCTCTTAAATTCCAGATTTAAAATCATCAACATGAACTGCATACTGAGCTAGTTTATGAGCCATAACAAGCTTTGTTCTGCCATTGACAAAAAAAACATTCGAAACTTTTTCCCAACATCTGTATATTCTCCATGATACAACCCTCTGGACCCAGAAAATCCTCCATAGACGTAATATCAGCCACCACCACTCCCTTCGCGTCAAGCACGAGAACAATATCTCTATGATCCAAATTAAAAGCAAACATCAAACGTTCCTTTTCTGCAGACATTTCAGCAACTTTAACTAAAAGGCACTCCTGCATTCAGTGGCAGATACATTGAAGGGCCAGGGGGTTAGCTGACCCCTCAAACTTCGGTGAACATTCATGGATACCTTGGGTGCTGGCCCTCCGAACTTCAATGAATGTCCTTGGATACCTTGGGTGATGCCCTTTTGAAGATTAGAGTTGGCTTCATATATACCCACCAACTGTTTGATAAAATGTCTGAAAGAATAGTGAATGAAATGGTGATCTCAGGGAATAACAAAGCATCATCATTCTTGGACAAACATACTAATGGGATGCAATGATATCAAACATTGTTAGTGTGTTCAAGATAAGTGTGTTTCTTTGTTAAGCTTTCATATGAGAGTAGCCTTGGAACATGTTAGTTACCCTCGCAAATGAAGCATTAACAAGTGTGCAGTATGTCTTTCCAAATGACTTCAGGCCTACCAAGACTCAATGAAATGGCAATATGCATGCCATATCTGGTAAAAAAAAAAATTGCACGCTATTCTTACTGACCCCCCTAATATTATTTCCTAGATCCGCCACTGCCTGCATTGGTTTTGATTCGAATTATTGTGAAAGTATTACTTTTTAAAGCTGAAATTTATTTTATTTTTTATTTTTTTTTTGTTTGTGAATGTTCTGCGATGGGTTTTTGACATACCTCCTAACGTCATCACTCAATGCATCACCATTGACTTCTTGAGAGATCATCTTATCCCATAATGCACGTAGTTTGGTGTAGTCGTCGATCTCCAGCTTCTTCTAGCACCCTATGGTGGGATTCGCAATGTTAAACTTCATGTTTGCTCCGCCTGCTAAACCACTCAAATTTGACGAGCTTCTGCCTGCTTGTTTCTTGAAATTTATTGGCTCAACTAATTTGATTGTTTTACTTCAACTAATTTGGTATTCATGGGCTAGATAGTCATTTCATATAAAACTATATGTCATTTAATAATATATTTATATGTGGGGTGTTCAACAATATATGGGGTGCTAATAAAAATACCCAAAACAAAAACATGATTGAATTAAAATAAAATTACAAATAAAAGAAATTTGAAAAGATAAAAAAACCTAGTAGTTCCCGTATCTCATCTTAGGCTCCCAGCCACTGCCATAGCAATTAGTGGACCTCATCCACAGTCACTATCATCACCCCAATGTGATAGCACATGTATCTCAAGTTCTCAACCTATATAATCCAGAAAAATCACATATGCACAAGAATAACTTAAAGAGTTAAAGACAATGGGTGAAATGTAGTATATATATGCATTCAGACGGGTGAAAAGCATTGTAGAATTAAAGACAATAGGTGAAAGACATTGAAAATTCAATCTTCAGGTCTGCCCTCCGCATATGAACTTCAAGACCATAAGAAAGTTAAAGAATTAAAATTCAAAGAAGATTAAGAAAAAAATTGAAAGGTTGTGTACTGGCCAACTAGGGCCTGGATAAAACCACATTACCAATTAAAGACAAAACTAAAAGGCATTTATGCATTCAAACTGGTACAAATTGATACAAGAATGAAAATTCAAGTAAAACTAAGACTCTAACTCATGATCAAAGACATGTTGGCATTTGAAAAAAAAAACAATGGTTATTAGAAGTATTAGGATTTCCAAACGAAATTAAATCATACCTAAGAAATTAGGCGCGACTTCCTTCACCTCTTCTCCTAGCCATTGACATGGTTTTACAGGTTTAGTTTCAGTCTTCGCGTTCAAGCTTTTTTTTTTTTTTTTTTTTTTTGGTAAACTCTAATTTCAATTAAACCCTAAATTATATTAGATATCTGTTGAATATGATGTATTTTGGATTGAAATGACGAATTTGACCCTTCATATGATAGTCACGTGAGTTTATTTAACGGAAGACTAACATAAATTTGGATTTGGATCTCAATTGCTAATAAGGCTCACCACAAAGGTTTAATTAAAAGCTTTTTCATTATAAGGGTTACATTGAAAATGACGTGTTACTACAGAGATCACGAAAAAAATTTGACCTAAAAGAATTCTTCAATTCATATGGCCCGATAAAAGTTTCTATCGTGTGGAGCCATACTTGACTAGAAAACTAGGTTGTTCAAAAACGCGTAAATGGAGAAAGAAGAAGTTAAAAATATAGATGGGAATGGGAAGGTGCAGATTGATTCCCCTAAAAATCGTTTGTTCCTGGAAAATGTGTCAGGATGGTTTTAATTCGATTCGTTAATATAGTCCTCGCGACCTTGGCGGTCATGCAGCGAACCGGCCGACACTGACTTTTGGGCCTCCCACTGACTTTTCTGCTTTAAACCGGGCCTGCATTGACTGACCAGCTGTTGTGTTTGATGTCTTAGTTGTTTTACTTTCCTTGGATCAAACTGGCCACCATTTGACTTTCCTTCAAAACCTTAATAATTGCATCACTAGTTCAATTTTCCATTCTTTCAATAAATAATTGGTTCACTAGTTCTTGAACTTTTATCAAATTGTTGTTTTGGGCCCTTGATTACTGACGGAAATTACATCAGTGCCTGCGAGTATAGCTATGGTTGTAAAGCCAAACCGAAAAATATTATGCTGCAGTTTGGCTTGTTTAATTATTTTCGAGCTAAAGCTAGATTTGGCTTGATTCTTTAACGAGCCGAGCTTGAGCGTGCTTAACAAATTCGAGCCCGATACTAAGCTCAAACTGTTTCAAGCTTATGGTAAGTTGGTTTGGTTGTGTAAAAAACTTTGCAATATCATGAAGGGGTTTAAGCTAAAGAGTTGACTACCGCATCAAATCTTTTTAATATAGTGTTCCGTAGTAATCACTAATCATGATATAGTGTTTAATAAAAAATTGTATATCATGTAGAGCGTCTAGTAAAATGTATTAATGATATTGTAGATGCAAATTTCATATACATCAAATTTGACGAAATTCCACCTACAAGAAAATAAACACCGTTAGCTTAATTGACTAACCAAGAAAAAGGGGAAGGTGTCCACCAAAGGTCCTCTGATGTTTAAGTAAACAAAACAGTAGAAAGAAACATAGAACTTGAGAGTGTTCTGAGTAGTAAGTGGCAATTAACATATCCCTTGACTGATTTGGCAATTTATAGGGAAGAAACCTAGCAGATAGCTAGAAGGGGAGGCTGCAGATGAGCGTTAGTCTTTGCAATCCTGTTGCTAGCTAGCAGTTTTGAAGGTCCTTGTTGGTAAGAGCGCATAAATTGTTTTGTTCTCACATTTCTTAGTATCAAGTGATGTATATGTCAGAAATTGTTTTGTTCTCACATTTCTTGTAGTATAGGTTACTTAAGTAGTTCTTTTTCCGGTTTGTTTAAATCATAGATATAGATAGTTGTACATGTATACACATATGTCATATATCATGTGTAAAAACAAATGCACATAGGTATCTATGTCTGATTGTTCATTGGGTAACTTGTTTAGCAAGTCTATGGTTGCTTCGTGTTCGTATAGGATGTAGCTGGTTCTAAGAAAGAAGCTCAATGCCAAAAGCAAGAGGTTGAGTTCAAGCTTGAAGTTCGACGGGTTACAGAGGTAGGTTTTAATTACAAAGCTTTCGATTAATCTGTTTATTACACTGTATTTTATTTTATCATTTTTATGGTGATATGTCCTTTTAGCTTCATGTCTGACATGTCATGCTTCTTTTGTCCAAAAAACTATCTCAGCTTCCGAGTTATTCTTGGTTTGGTTACATCTAAATGTCTCCATCGTTTTAGCAGATCCATCTTTTTGCTCACTTTTGTGATGCTTTTCGGTGTCTGAGTACTCTTTTTTTTCGTTCGTCTTGTTAGTTACACATATCGATTATCCAAGTGCTTTTTCTTCTTAGTCATTGATGTAGTTGCTCATAGCTCAGCTCGATGACTTATGTACGTATATGCAAAAGCGTACTAATGATTCGTTGAGCAAGTTAATGGTATGGAAGCAAATTTCGAGCGTTCGCATAACAACTTTGGAGCCTCGCATTCCGAAGGATGATCCTCCTGCTTTAGTTGATTACACTCACTGCATATTAGCATTGAGCTTTTTATCTTTTGTAGTGTATGGACTTACCGGTAGTTTGTGTTTTAGGATCTCAACTTATAACTTGAGAGATAATGCTACTCCTATAACCAATATTATGCTCCTTGTTCAGTTGCTTCAAGCTGGTTTCTATTCACTTAATTTCTTATTGGCTTTGTTTATCCTTCTCCTTTTTATTCTGTAGCACTTGCCTATGATGTTCAATACCCACGCTGCCTTGTGGGGTTTTGGGTTTTGGTACATTCAACTTTATCATTAATAATGAAATGCAATAGCATCCAAGTATAGCATCATATATACCTTAAAGAGTGTAATCTAGCATCGACATTGTAAAGGGAAATCTTGTTATCGTAATACCAATGTCATTCAGTGTAATTAGTTATAACTTTAAGATAATGTAACCTTGAAGTGTAAATCTGAATGATTGTAGTGCACTTTTATATTTTTTATTATTTCGATGTTGAATGTTACGTCATGTTGTAACACCATACGGATAATATGTAAGAGAGCATTTTTGCTCATCATTCTAAACTAGGGTGTATGCTTACCATCACTTTTAAAGCCTGACATCTGTCCACTAACATAATCATGATTAAATTTTATTTTATTTTCTATATCATTATGAGGAGTGAGAAACACAATTTGGTAGACACTTTTTTAACCATAACCTCCATTGCAGTCAACCAAATACTCCACATTTTCATAACCTCCATTGCCGTCAACCAAATACTCCATTTTCTAAGTTAGTTGTTTCCGACCTTGCGCATTCTCAAAGCCCATTCAAATCTCAGTCTTTAATGCCTCGATTCGAACGTAGAAAATGCATTTCTTGAGCCTTTAGAAAACCATGTAAATGCTAATGGTGAAATGATGACACAAAAAATAAACTATTTTGCTTGCCGAGTCTCACGCAAAATGAAGCTTGGAAATTCTCTCGGATAATATTACGAAGATCAAATTTTTAAATAAAATTCGATGATGTGTCACTAATAGAAAATAAACACGTTAATCAACACTTAAGTAATAATTCAATAATCAATCACCACATCATTTAGTTTAAAAATTTTGGTCTCCTTACTCTCTCGTGTCAATGTCCTTTCTAGATGAACCTTATCCTTTCTCATGTCAAGGTAAATTTCGAACTCCTAATTATTGATAAATTTGGGATTGTTGGTGGTGATGAAATTTAGTTTCAAATTCGATTACTGTTATATAGATATTATAGATGATTGTGGTAATTTTGTGGGGCTGGGCAGCTATAATTTTCGAATTTGAGGGTTGGCTACTGTAGTTTCGAATTTTCTTGATAATTTTAGTAGCTTTGTGTGATGGATAAGGCAACGTGTAAGTTGAGTGGGAAAGTAGTTGGTGGAGTAAATAGAATTAAGCAATAGGTAGCCCACAAAAAGAGAAACGTATTTGGTGTCCAAGGTCTTCGGATGAGGATAACGTCAAATGTAAAACCGTACTAAAAGCTCCAAAAAGTAAGAAGAAAGAAGGAGATTTTTGAAATGGGTCCAAAGTAATTAAAAAATGAACTTATTTCAAAAGTCAAAAATCACTAAAAATTGAACCTATTTCAAATTTTCCCAAGAAAAACAATACACAATGAGAAAGTGAGGAAAGAAGTTCAACTTCGATACATTGAAGAAGTTGAAGAAATTAAAGTTGTAGGGCCAAAGACATTGTCGTGTCCTCTTAGGCATGTGGAGTAGTTTACATCTTGCATCAACACAACTATGCATTGGTTAAAAAATAGAGTCTAATTGCTATATTTTAATCATATAGGAAAATAAGAAATAATTCATGCAACTAAATACCAAATTTAATAAACTAGCCTTCATGTACACGCTTACACGCGTGCAAAAGGTATTTTTTGAAATACGGCGTGCTACGCACGACTTACACATTTTAAATGTATTTATATGCACGAATTGCTTCAATATTTTTTTCTATGACAAAAGGAAAGTCAAATATTTGGATTAAATGAATAAAAATGAATAATATTAGATCATGCTAGAAAAAACCTCTCATAAACCAATCAAAGCAGTTGAATCCACATAATAAAATAGACATGTCTATTTCCATCTACATTCTATTGAATTGACATTAAAATAGAGAAAACAATATTTAATAAACAACTGATTGAATTACATTATTGTTAACCCATTGTGAGGCTAAACTCATCGCCTCCCCCTTAGAGCAACTTCAGCCCTCTTTAAGAGGCTGGCCCAAAGCTTAAAAAAATAGGCTGGCACCCCAAAAACCCACTCTACCCCCACAAAATAGACCGGCCCAAAGTCCACCCCAGTCTCTAGGCTGGCCTAGAATAGGCTGAGTGAAGAACTGGCCAATCTGACGTCATCCTGATGTCAGCCACGACTGATTCTTTTTTTGCGGCTGGCACATGGGATACACACATGCGTTCCAGACTTAAAAAAAAAAGATAAAATATATATATATATATATATATATATATATATATATATATATATTAGAATCTTAATGTGGGCAACGTGTCCACTTTTGGGCTGTTGGATTTCAACCTTTTTGAAATCCAATTGTCCAGATTAATTAACTTAATAAAAAAATGATAAAAAATACGGAAAAAAAAATTAAACGATTATATATATATATAAATACCTAACCACTTCTACAAAAATTGTACTTTCGGAAAATGACACATGGCGTGACAAGATTAATTAAAATTTCTATCCAAAATTAAAAATAAAAATATTTTTTATTATTTTATAAAAATATTAATAATATTTTAATACGAATTGATTAGACTTTGGGTCAGCTCATTTTTTAGGGGTGGAGATGCATTTGGCCAATTACTGTTCATTGGGGTCAATTACGATTCATTTGGGTGGATTAAATGGACTTTGGGCTAGCTCACTTTTTAGGGGTGGAGTTGCTTTTAGTGTATATAATATTGTTTATTAAAAAAAAAATAATAATAATGAAAATGACTTGAAAATTTTGAGTTTTAACGATCAGGACAAAATAAAGGGTAAAATGAATAGTACCATGATTGACTTTTTAGTGTAAAATGTGGTTTTTCGTTAAGGTTAAAAAAAAAAAAGGATTATTTGACATTTAATTGAATCACATTATCATGCAAGTGCGAAATGTATTTTTATAACTAGCACTACACGCCTCTTAATTGTTTAAAAATAGAGAAAATAATATTTAATAAATAAATTATTGAATCACACTACTGTGCACGTGCGGATGGCTTTTTTTTATCACCAGCAGTACACACTTCTTAAAAGGTTTTGAACGTGTTTAAAAATAGAGAAAATAATGTTTAATAAACAACTGATTGTATCATATTATTGCTAGCTTATTGTGAGGCTAAGCCCACCATCTTCCCTTTAGTGTAGATAATATCATTTGTTCAAAAAAAAAAAAAAAAAAAACAATCATCTAACAACTAATTGAATCACATTATTATGCGCGTGCGAAAGACCTTTTTTATAACCGACATTACGCGCCTCTTAAGTTGTTTTAAACGTGCTTAAAAATAGAGAAAATATTGTGAGGTACTATTGTTAACCGACATTACGCGCCTCTTAAGTTGTTTTAAACGTGCTTAAATCACATTATTGTTAACATATTGTGAGGTACTAATTATAAAAAAAAACACTATACAAAAAATTTAATTATTAAAAATATTGTTTATATGACGAAAATACCCATGTATTATTTTGGGCTGCTTTTGAACTTTTTTGCTTGGGGGACATTTTTTTGTCCCATTGTTTTTGGTGAAGCTAGTGACCCCAAAAGGGGGCTGCTGGTCTTGTATATAAAAATGTGGAAGTGACGCTTCATAATAGTTTTGTTTTTTCTTAAAGAGTCAATAGTTGCATCTCTTCAATTAAAAGACAAAAGTTGCATAATTTCTCTTTAATTGAAAAATCATAACCTAATTCATAAATGAACACAACCCATCATATATAATTCCATTCAAACAAAATAATTTAATTCCTTTTGAATTGAAGTTTCCAACATGCCCGACAAAAAAAAAAATTACTTGACAGTAACTTTTGTACTTTTGTTATAGGCGATATCATTAGTCTAAGCTATACTAAAAAAAAAGAAAAGAATTTGAGCTTAAAACAGAATGAATTGAAGAATGAGATCATATTCACCAAGACAATTCATAACTTAGGGCATCTTCAATGGGGATACAAAATGCCTTGAAATGGCCATTTTACATATTTTGTTTGCTGAAAAATTCTTCAATGGTATAATGCAAATTATCCATCTTCGTCAGAAGTTGTAAATAAAAACCTAAATTGACATTCTTTTTCACATCTTTGGGTGATGATTGACGAGTCCAACTATTCAAAGAGGTAAAATTAAGAGCATATCCTATGAAAAAAAATGCAAATTTTAGATGCAAAAACCATATTACATCCTGTTTTATATTTTCGACAAATATAAATGAAAGTGAGACTCCAATTAGAGTGATGTAAATTTGAGATCTCATTCAATTTTCTATCTTTGATTAGTGGGACTCATCACAAAAAGATGTAAAAAGAATTTAATGTTAGGTTTTTATTTACATTTTTTAGCTAAGATGGATAATTTATTTTCCGTGAATTTTTCGACAAAGAAAAGATATAAAATGCCCATTTCAAGGGACATGGATCCTCTTTGGATCCAGTTGTCCTAATCCACCTAGTCAAATCATCCGAACCATTGAAATTTGATCCAATGGCTAAAATTATTATAACTTTTAAAGTGAGCCCCTATTTATAGCGGTTGAATCAAATTTTAATAGTCCGGATGATTTGAATAGGTGAATTAGACAACTGGATCCAGATGATCCATGTCCCATTTCAAGGCATGTCAGCAAAGATGCTCTAAGTTAGGGAAAAATGGGCTGTAAGATTTGAGAATCCGAAGAATGGGCCTTGCATGGACAGATTCCAAGTCGTTTTCTTGTCTTCTTAGTTTTGGAAGTCTTATCAGACGACAGACCGACCCACGAAACCAAAAAGACCCAAAAACGTAAAACCCTTTTGCTTCTCTTTTCTCTTCCCTCTCTTCTTTCTTTCAGACAAAATCGTAGGCACAGCGACGACATGCAAATGTAGAGATGGATTTCGACTGAGCGATTTGAATGCACAGAGCATGTTACGACGACGCCTCACTTTTTCCTCCTTCAACTCCAACTGCCCCCACAAATCTGGTAATTTTTCTCTTCCTTTTTACACTAAAACAATCGGTTTGATCAAAAGATTATGTGTTTAATGTTTTCTTTTTTTGGTGGGTTTTTACAGTATTGAGTGGGTGGCGCCGACGTCCGTACGCTAGTAACTCTAACGCCGCTGCTGCCGAAGCAGAGGCAGAGGGGGAGGCGGAGGCGCCGAATGGAAATGTCCCCAAACCCAAAGTTAAGGGGAAAAGGCTTCCCAAAGCGGAGCGCCAAGTTATGCTTGAATCCTTTGTCAACCAGTAAGTAGATTATATTATCATATGAAGTACTGAGTCTGATTTTGTGTTTGATTTTGATGGTTTTTATTTGAATTGATGATCAATTATTGTGTTTAGAGAGTTTTGTCATTGTTTTGAAGTTTGATTTGGTAGAATGTTATACGATTTTATTTTGGGGTTTCGAATCTTCGGTAAGGAGGGATTAAGTGAAGCGACATTGATTATCATTTACAGGTACAGAGCAAAGAATGCCGGGGCATTCCCTACCGTTTCATATGCCCAGAAAGAATTGGGTGGCTCTTACTATGTCGTGAAGAACATCCTTCAGGAGCTGCAGTACAGAGCTAAGATGTCTCCCTCGTGTCCTGCGACTGAAGATTTTCCAGTACAACAGAAAGTTAGCGAAACTGAGTCTTTGGCTCATGTTGAAGAGAAATCAACCGGTGAGGTGCCAGCTGATTCCAATGCTCAAAATGTTTCTGCGGCGATGTATGATTTGCCAAGGCAAGAAGAAGTTAGAGAAATTAAATCTGTGACTCAAGTTGAAGAGAATTCAACCAGTGAGATGTCAGCTGATGTCAGTGTTCGAATTGATTCTAAGGCGACATATGATACTGATCTTAATGGTGCAAGTGGCGGGAATTTAGAACCCAAAGAAGAGGCTCAGACTTCCTCCTCAGTTAATGTTGTGTCTGAAGAGGTTGCCACTCCAGTAAGTAGCCGACAGTAATAGTACTATAGTATGCTTCAATAACTTATGCAATGTATTCTTCGTAGAAGCACACAAAAATGTTGCATCCTAGGTCTTCCTCATGTTATTGCATTGAATTTTATAATAGGCTTCTTCTCATCTGATTTATTGCCCTAATGGATTGTGATATTGAATCCATCCTTATTCAAGAAATTTCTTCGAATCCGTGAGGTGCATGCTAGGTTCTTCATTAAACCTTGGTTCTTTGATTCTTTCAAAATTTCAATGCCTTTAGACTAATGTCAGGGTTGCCATAAATGAAAGTCTTTTTCTGTCCATGAAAATATGATGTTCCATGTTAGCATATTTTATATGAGGCTTCTTCTCATCTGATTTATTGCCCTAATGGATTGTGATATTGAATCCATCCTTATTCAAGAAATTTCTTCGAATCCGTGAGGTGCATGCTAGGTTCTTCATTAAACCTTGGTTCTTTGATTCTTTCAAAATTTCAATGCCTTTAAACTAATGTCAGGGTTGCCATAAATGAAAGTCTTTTTCTGTCCATGAACGGATGATGTTTCATGTTAGCATACTTCTATTTATATCTCTTGTATTTTTCTCTTTCAGGGACCGAAGAGTAGTCAAACAGACGAAGCCCAAGCTGATCAACATGAATTTGTTGCAAAAGAAAAAGATCTGCCAATAGGGGAAAGTAATAGAGTTGCTCATCCAAGTTTAGGTGATACAAAGGATATGATAAAACAATATGATGACTCAAAGCGTAAAACAGAGCAATATAAAGAGATCCCTCAGCCAGACAAACTTTCCAAGTAAGTTTCTATTTTGTATAGCAGTGTCATTATCATCGACATTCAAATATCTGATGTGATTGTTTGCCACCTAAGATATGCTCAAATGGATATAGATTTGTATTAGATGCACTAAGATCAGAGGCTTGTACCACAAAGACAAATGATAAAATATTCTTGCTTGGTGTGTAACATCGTTAGCGTATGAACTTGGTTGCTTTAATTTTGGTGTTCATCTACTCTAGTCTCCACTTCAATCATTCTCAACATATTTCACCAGATATATGACCCTTTTAATATGGTAAGAAAGAACTTGAAGCATTTGCTCAAAACTTCTCAGCTCAGTATCCTATGTTTTTACTATAGTTACATAGTTGTAAAATTTTCTATACATAGATAAGTGGGAAAAATTGTCACCTGAATAGAACTTGTCGCCACCTTATGTTCTCATACCATGATTAGCTTGGATCCTCATGCAGGACATGGCGTATGGTTATACTGGATAGCGACAATTAACTATGCTTTTGAATCAGTGCGCTTCCAATTCATATGCATTTAGTGTGTGAAAAGATAAATAAATTGGTTATCTACAATATTCAGCCCAAAGATCGTGCCCAAACTATTCTTCTGAACAAACCATGCTACTAGTTCGTCTGCAATTCATGTTGTGAAAGATAAATGAAAATTATTCTTTAGAACATCAACTATGGACCTCTACTTCTGAGTTATGACCCTGAATAACCTATAAGTTCAACTCCATTGATGCTCCTAGTCAGGGTGCTCTTCTGCTCTTATTTAACCCTGTAGCTCTTCATGTGCCCCTTCTCTCATATATTTATGCCATTGCTTGGGCATGGGGACAATGGAATTGAATGGAAAATCATAATTACTTACTGGTATAAGGACGGACATTAAGTGTACGGATAAAAGATTAGTGTTTGATTTGGTTGTAACTGTGTTTCCATGGGTTCAAGCTATAAAGTATTATGTCTTATCCCCTTGCTTATCTGCGCAAGATAAATACGATTGTATTTCTGATTTGCTTGTAGGCCTCTCTATCTTATCCAAGCATTTCAAGGAATTTTCCTTTGTATAGAATTCTTCTGGATTGGTCTTCATTTTTCGTTTGCCGCTTCCTTTTCCGTCTTATTTTATACTTCTCTCTCTTCAGTATTCTTGATTCCTATCAGAGAAATAGGGCCCTAAGCACATGCAGAAATTTAAGTTCAGGAACGTGATATTATCTTTGTATGTCACCTCTTCTACCATGGTTGGTGGGATGTTAACGAACCACCAATCCATGAGTCAGTAGTTAGCAAACCAATGAGCATGGTAATTTCCTTGTCGTTTTCCATGGTTAAGCTCTCAATTCACGATAATTATGTGCAGATGACGGCTTAATAGCTAAATCCCATCTGAAAATATGTCAAATCTACTTATTTTAATTTTTTTCGATAAAAGTTTGGTCAAAGGCCATGCTCAGTCTCTTTATCCGAATCTCTTTATCAACGATTAAGTTATGTGGGCAAGTGTTAAACTAGACATGTCACTTGAACATCTTTTCTTGAGTTTGATTTGGATGTAATGCAAAATTATTTGTTTTGCAGAGAGCGTTCCGGTACGCAGGCTGAAGATGCAGAGCCATCAACGACATCATCTCTTTGGGGGAATATGAAGTCATTTGCCAATGGCATTATTAGTCTTTTCAGAAAGCAGTAAATCTTTGTCTAGGTAACTATTGGAAGTTTTGGTATATTAGTGTTTTTGCAAGTGGTGATGGCGTATCGGTCGATATATCCTGCTTTCTTGGCTCTTGCTACCACTTTTATCAATTAATTCCTTCTTTTAGTTGGAGAGATGTACAGCTTTGCAGCCACATATTCTGAAGCTGTAGCAGTTGTTTGAATAGTTGCACAGCGAAGCTTAAATTTCAAATTCTTGAGGTCGTTTATCCAAAAATCTTTATGGTCTGTCTGGTACTCTACTTGAATCCAACTTTTTAAATTCAAAAACAATTTTCAAGTTTTAGGCCTTAAAAACTTATTTGGTAGGATTATTTTCAAAAAATTAAACTCAAGACTAACTCAAAAATATAGTCTATTCTCTAAAAACATAAAAAGTGAGTTTTTAGAGTTTTTAAACTTAAACCCACTCATTTCTTTTCTCTCCCTCTTCCCGTTACTCCAAATCTATCTCCCTTTCTTTTATTCTTTCTCTCTCCTCTTTTTTTTTTATTTACCTTTTACATCTCTCCTCTATTCCGCTCTCTTCATTCTCTCGATTATTTCTCACTCCTCTTCCACTCTATCTCGTCCGATCCTCTCTTCTTCCTCTTTCCTTCAATCATCACTTTCTTTCCTTCTCTCTCCTCTTTCTCCCTCCCCTACGACCCCTTCTTTTAGATTTCTTTGTCTAGTTTAAGTTGTAAGATTTAAAATTTTTAAATCGCAAACCAATCAAGTTTTTTTAAATAAAATTGTTTTCAAGAAATGTTTTGAGAAATGACAAAAATTTTCAAATATGATACCAAACAGGCCCTTATATTCTCATGAAATTACTGACCATGAAAGAAAATGTTACACTTTCTGAGGTAATTATAATGTACAAAGGGAAATAAATACGCATGGATCGAAATATTTTGGATAATTGTGTGCAAAGGGAAAACAGTTCTGTCCACCATGGCCTTTTAAACCGAAAGGTAGAGGGAGCTTCAACTTCACGAAGATCGAACTGAATCACTATTTCCCAAATTAAACCGAAATACGGGTTTTAAAGTAAAAAGTGAGGGCAAAGTGGCTCAGCAAGGTCAATTCAGAGAAATGAATTGTATTGCCTAAAAGAATATACGCATATGGTACATGCTTGAATGAGCAATTACAAAAACAACGAGACCGAAAAATATCCATCTGGTGTAAAATGCATGAATCGACCTATGATTTGGATACAGTGTCGGTTGCCGTAAGCGTGTTGCTACTTCACTTGCCTCCAGAATCCAGATAGGGAGCAACGAATCAAAAAATGAGAGGAATACAACCAAGAAGCCAATGTAGCTTGCATGCAGGGTTATGTTTCTTTTCGAAAGAGCGGAATCAGCAGCAAAAGCAGCCGCAGCAACGCTTACTTCACCCCCAAGAACTCTCTGGAAAAAGAGAATTCAATCATCATTATAGTCTGCTCACACTGAAAGTGCAAAATTTCTGTGTACCGTGTAGTCAGTCGGCACTTCTACACGGTGGAGCGTGGCCAAACACCATTTGTATAAAGCAGTTGCAGAAAAGCCAAAGAAACTCTACTCTGTTGCTTTTTTCCGAATACTCCTCTTCTCTTCTGACCTGTGGCGAAACAACTTAGCTATGGCTCTCCTCTCGCAATCCTGCAATGTTGACAGAAGAGAAGCAGAAATTTATATCCAATCCACGCCCCTTTTTTCTATTCTTAAGAGAAAAATGCTTGGCTTCTTATGCGTAAGGAGTATTCCTCCTCGCAAGATTGACGTGTGAATTGGGATTTACCCACATAAGCTTGTGAGGAGAATAACTTCTTAGTCCTTATCCATAAGGCATCCAAGCATTGTTATTCTTACTATTCACCTCATGTCGGTTGTGGTGAGGAGAGGTAATTTTTACAGTGATTGAATCAAATCGAAATTATTCACTTAGTTTATATTCAGTTTGGCTAGAACCAATCATACCTTGAACATGTTAAGATGAAAAGGCTTTCCCGGATTCATCCTTGTTAACTTTTGATATGTATATGCAAAACTTAGCTGATCACGAGGGGTAAAACGCTCAACCTCATTGAACCATAGACAGGAAAATAAGTTTGACATTGGAGTGTGTGCCCGGATGATAAAAGACCCTTCTGGTACATCTGCAGATGTGATAAAACAAATTATGTCATGGATTGGAACAAGCAAGTGCATTGCAGTCAAAATATTATAATGAAAACGCTCTTTTTCTCATTTAATAAAATCAT
Source organism: Pyrus communis (assembly GCF_041283825.1). Lineage (NCBI taxonomy): Eukaryota > Viridiplantae > Streptophyta > Magnoliopsida > Rosales > Rosaceae > Pyrus > Pyrus communis. The sequence goes on from NC_142574.1 coordinate 3,921,554, forward strand.
ACTGCTGGAAAGAAGCCTGTTGGGATCCGAGGCATTAAATCTTGTTAGGCCATCAGCCTGGTAGAATGTAAATTGTTGATCTATGATGGTATGGTTATACTTATTCAATCTCTTATTCTGTGCAACCTCTTCCCATACACAGTGTCGGTCGTAGTGATTGGAAATTGCATACTCATGACCTTTTCGCCACAGAAAGTATTCCAATATGACTAAGGGGTCAAGTTGGAGGCGCAATTTACTGTCCAGCCAGATTGAATACCTGAAAATTAATGGAAGGGCGTTAGACGAGCTAAGGAAAAACACCACCCACCAAATGAACAAATCCAACAAGCAAAGCGTACGAAAGCACAAGTCCTATTGTAGTAATATGCAGCTGCTTATATTCTTTGAACATCGCTCCTCAGTTGTTGGCTTAATGTCACACTTCCTAGTTTTCTTCAAGATGTGAATCATTTTCGGTAAGACTTGATTACTGAGAGCAGAATATTTGCGTAATGACTCACATTTAATAACTGTTTTTCATAACTATAACGGATACACAGATGCACACGCACAACATAATCTACACAACTAACATGCATACACACAAAAGTTAGCATTTTTTTACAAGCTTTAAAGGCAGCTACTAAATATAACTAACCACCTACAACATGACAATTAGTACATTTTAGTAGTCAAAGTCTCACCTTGCAGAAGGAAAAAGGCGATGAGGCAAAAGTTTTGGTATCTTTCCCACTCGCCGCATATCAGTGTATGGTAGGTTCTTCACCACCACAATCTTCCATAAACCAATAAAACCCATCCTATCTGGTGTTCGCCCTTCAGCAGTCAGGGTTTGCAAAGTAACTTCATCAATGAACATAACAAAACAAACATTCTTCCTTGACAAACGAGAGACCTGAAATCAAGAGAACTTCGATTGGGTCACCATTCTTTTTTACTCTGTATTTCTTTTCCCCTTTGTTGGCTATGCCATTTATTGCAACTTTATGCCTAAATCAAAGAATCTTCCTTTTTTTTTTTAACTGAATAAAGATAAAAATAATTAACAAACTAAAAATTGCATTGTTATTGGAAATTTCCAGTGGATAACTATAAGACCATTAAAGAAGACCAGAGCAAGTATTAGAATCATATAAACAAATGTGTGATTTAACCAGAACATGGGACAAGAAAAATCACAACTCTGAAATATGGGAAAATAAAATCCTACTGAGCATAAAGTGGACCTGATGAAGTGAAGAATGTCAGAGATTATCCCAAATAGTGAATCAAGCTCAATCCCAAAGTTACATTTGATGTGTTGGTCTACATTGCACATCATTGAATTTCAACTTAAAAGAGTGTTGCAAGCTTAGATCATAAAAAGGTCCATGTTCCACTCTAATCACGGTACACAGCAGACACTATATTCCACAAGTTCAGTATATGAACAACACAAGCCTTGGAGATTCGTAATTGAATTTTTTTTTCTCACTAGAAATGCACTGGGCTTGCTCTATCATGTGAGAGTTGAACAACCATGTAATAAGAGAAGGACCGGAAACATTGCTATTTATTGTTAGGTGTAAAAGTTATTGTAAAAGTTATGAAAAGAAGCAAAAGGCATGAGATGGTGTAAAAGGTATAACGTCTACCGTTAATCCTATGAGTTATAGTTCCATATTTCACTTACATATGACATGAGTAATAGTCCATATTCCCTTTAGTTTTCATTCATTAAACCCAGCTTAACATGTCATGGCATAAAACTTCAATTTACTCCTGTATCAATGGATGCTAAAAGCCCAATGCTTGACAAAGACGAGATGAAACATTATTTTTTATTTTTTTTTTCCTTGACAAGAAAGATGATATGAAAACTGGAGAACATCAAACAAATGCAATTACATCCTTAAGAGAACAGTAAAAAATTGTTCCCCCCATAAAAAATGAACCTCCTTACCATTTTATCGTAAGGTGTCCTCAAGCGATCTGAATTTCCAAAGATACAAGAGCTAACAGCGATGTGGCATCTGCTGATGTAATTTGTGTCATCTTCTGCCAAATCAAATCCAGTGCTTGGGGATCCTTGAGGAGCTTTAACAAAACCGCACTTTATGTTTTGATCACGTGCCAAAAAGGAATTTTCCCGTTCTTCCAAAGACTGATGTCCCGCAAATCTCGGTTCCCATTGCTCTTCTCCTTCAGGCTTGTCCTCTACTTCAGTATACTGCAAGCTGAATCTTGCAAACTTTCGACTTTCTAAAGGCTCTATAAGCATTGCACTAGAGTTTAAAAACTTCATCTCACAAGAGGAACCTGAAGAATTTCATTATGACGTGTCAAAAACACAACAGCAGCAACAAGGAGCATCCCCTAAAGTTGCTAGATCGAAGGACAACTCCTGTCATGAAGACGCATTCAACTATATGCATAAAACAATCCTTCAAAAACCAAGCCAGAAAAAAAACAGGTATAATGGCTCTTCCAACCAGTCATGGTCTAATTCACAGCATTTACTCCTAACAACCCCACTTTCTACATCTATAGAAATATCTCACATTATAAATAAAACACCTGAAATTTGTTACTCCAAGAGAACATGCACAAGAAAATATCATGATTCACAGAACCAGTTCTTATACATAAGGAGCAGCATCAAACAATCATTGCCAAGCTCAAGTTTTGTTCTTGCAGTGCCCCCTAGTGCATGTAGGACTGGCAATACGTATAAGTTTAAGACATGCCAAATTTGCGAAGCCAAAAATGTATTGATACAGAACCGTAAAAATTAACTAAGCAAAACCATGATCGGTTCCCTTGAGGTTAATGAAGTTTAAGGACTCAACACTACGGTCATGATTTTATAGGACTACCAACAACGTGAGAATGCTGTAGTAATCTAGCGGCTTCCTTTTCCTTTTTCTTAGTAATCGAAATAAATTAAGGACATATAGTACGGGGAGTGTAGAAATTACTCCTACTGCCTAACTAGGAAAAAAAAAGTGGTTGTAGCTTTGAAAAAGATGAAGCATAGAAAAGCAGTGGGTCCCGAAGGTATACCGATCGAAGTGTGGAAGGTCTTTAGAGAGACGGGTATAGCATGGCTCACAAACCTTTTCAATAAGATTTTGCATAAATGAACTACAGGAGTATTAAGTTAATGAGTCATACAATGAAGCTTTGGGAGGAGAAAGTAATTGAGCATAGACTGTGGCAAGAGACAAGGGTCTCAAACAATCAATTCGCATTCATGCCAGGGCGCTTAACTATGGAGGCAATCTATCCCTTATGGAGATTGATGACACGATGTAGAGATACGCAAAAGGATTAAAGATTTGCACATGGCCTTTATAGATTTGAAAAAAGCGTATGGTAGGGTCCAAAAGAAATTCTTTGGAGGATTCTAGAGATGAAAGGTACAAGTAGCATATATCCAAGCAATAAAGGATATGTATGATGGAGCAATGATTGCAGTAAGAACTCATGAAAGACAAACTGAAAGCTTTCCCATAACCATAGGGTTCATTGGCTCAACTTTAAGTCCTTAACTTTTTGCATTGTTAATAGATGGTTAATGGACATATTCAAGATGATATCCCTTGGCGTATGCTTTTTGGAGATGATACAATGCCGGTATATGAAATACAGGAGGGAGTAACTGCGAAGCTTAGCCTTTGGTGGGAAGTGTTGGAATCTAAAGGTCTTCGCCTAAGTAGGTCAACGACAAAGTATATAAAGTGCAAGTTTAGTGGGAATGGGGTTCTAAATGAAATAAGGGTGAGGATTGGAGATCGAGAAGTACCAAAGAGTGAACGCTTTTGTTAACTTAGATTTATCTTGCAAAAGAACGGAGAATTCAATGGAGATCTCAACCATAGAATACAAGCTAGATGGATGAAGTGGATGAATGCATCGGGTGTGTTGTGCGACCGTCTATGCTACTAAAGCACAAGGGAAAATTTTATAGGATGACAATAAGGCCAAGAATGCTTTATGGTACAAAATGTTGGGCGGTCAAGCATCAACACGTGCAAAAAATAAGTGTTGAAGAGATGAGAATGCTTTGTTGGATATGTGGGCACACAAGAAAGGAAAAAAATCAAGTACAAGGATGTTCGATGTCAAGTAGGAGTGGCCGCAAATAAAGATAAGATGAAAGAAAATCGGCTAAGGTGGTTTAGACATGTGAAACGAAGACCTACAGATGCTCCAGTTAGAAAATGCGATTACGAGACTGAGGATCAAGGAAAAAGGGGTAGAGGAAGACCCACGAAGACCTAAGAAGAAATGGAAAGAGACTTTAAGAAAAGACATGGAGTACTTGAAGCTAACGGAAGACTTGGTGCAAAACCGAGCGCAGTGGCATTCTAAGATTCGTACAGCCGACCCCACTTAGTGGGATAAGGCTTTGATATTGTTGTATAGTATGGGGAGTAGATGAAAAGTCACTTCCATATTATACCAGTATACTGAAATTATGCAGTTACTCAGCTGCAAAAAGAATTAACTGTTCTGTCTGCACTCAGTAGCACTTCTATGATTTGAAATAAGATCTAACTGTTTTGTCTGTACTAAGGAGTACTTCTCTGATTTTCATAGAGATTCTAATTTACAATCAATAGCATGCAAAGAGCATGAGACCAAATGTGCAAATGAATTCTAGATCCAGAAGAAGAAGCCAAGATGCATTTCACTAGTGCAAGCTGAATCCAATATCAATAAATGAAAGATAAATGTAATTAAACATGGTTCGCACACACCAATCTACAAGAAGAAACAGATAATTTACCAGAGTATTTGCGGCGCTTAGCTTTCTTTTTCGTACCGGACCGCGACTTTCTTGAAGATTGACCAGAAATTACACTCACATGCCTGGATTTTGTGCTAACTTCATCCAGGTTTCCAGAGTGCTGAGCAGAGTCATTTTCAAATGAATTGGTGGAGATTTTATCAACCTTCTCGGGAACGTTTTGATCATTAATTCCAACATCAGGAACATCTCTACCATCTTCATCATGTGATTTTTCTTCACCAAAATGGTCATCATTCTTATGTCTTGTATCATCATATTCATCCAAGTGAGTTTCATGAAAATCAATCCCGTCATCATACTCGTCATCAACATCAATTACATCCTTTTGCTTAGCCAAATCTTTATCCTTTTGCTTACCCAAATCTTCATCCTTTTGCTTATCCAAATCTTCTTCCTTATACTGTTGGATGTTCTTCAGAGAGGCCTCATACTCTGCTTCATAAACTTTCAACTCATTGCGCCCAGCTTCGTTGTACAATCCCCCTTTCCTATTGTAACTTTTAGTTAAGTAGTCATTTGAGGACTTCTTGTCACTGCTTTTAACACTCACAGGAACATCACCCTTATATGTGGATTCATCCCTAACACCTGCACTACTATGCTCCACCTCATCCTCGTTGTAATCTTCATCCCTTCTCCTATCATCTTTATCCCAATACCTAGAATCTCGGCCATGAACTACCGAACCCTTTCCAAACCTAAGGACCTTAGAAGTCTCCGTCCGTGTCACGTTTGTGAGAAAGTCAGGATCATTCTTCAAGTTATCTTCCTCAGCATAACTATTTATTTCTGCACCAACACGAGAAAGCAATCACTTGATGCTAAGCTAGAATCCATATAATTCCATAACCCCATACTGTTGAATTAATCATAGCAAAAAGGTGAAGGCGTAATTTGTAACATTTCTTCAACAACCATGGAAAGGAAATTAAACAATTAATTGGGTTGATTCATTTCCTGTATATTATTGACAATCAAACCAGCACATTAAATACTCAGAATGCAAGTGAAACATAGTGACAAGCTCTTTTTTCTCCGAATGTTTCGCTCTTTCTGTTTAACAAAACATGATCATATGCTTAGCTCAAATCTGCAGCTTCCATAATCAAAACTTCAAATGAACCGTAACACAGATCTTTTATTGGAGAAACAATTAGTTCTCTCCGAAACAGAAATGCGAAATCAAATAAGAAAACTAGAATGTGATCATTGTTTCTATATTTTCTCAGCAGCCAAACAAAGGCAGTCTCCACCAGTCATGCAAAGTGCATAAGATTGACAACTATCAAACTAACTACTAACTCTCTTTTCCCTTCCATTTTCCCGGAAACCAAACAGAAAGTTATTGTAAATTGACAAGCAAAAGCAAAACATACATACCTCCGCTGCTGCGGGAGAGGTAATAGTAGGCGAGAAGAGTGATACCGAGGACTAGAGAGAGAACGAGGACGACGGCGCCAACGGAGATTCTAAGTGGGCCCTTGTCGGATCGACCCGATCGGCGGATCCGAACGGACTTGTGGGGAGCGGAGCGGATCCCTACGGCGAGGTGATCCGGTAGTCCTCCGCCGTTGGAATGGTGGGAATCGTGGCCGCGTAATCCCAACCGCTCCAGCCCTGACTGCCTCTGCTGAGCCATTATTGCATCATTAATTTCAGTCCCCTCTCTCTACGCTGGGGAGTCCTCCCACAAATTATATATGATTTGACTACTCTCTGCTTTTTTTATTTTTTCTGTTTGGGAAGAATCTGAAGGAAGAGCGTGAATGCTAAAAAGAGGGTTGTAACAGCACAATAGCAATGTAAACTGTTAAATTGTGAGCAGATGAAATTGAAATCTCCTCCAATCTACCTGCTATTGTGTTTTTGCTGAAAGCGTTTTTGATGAAATTGAGTTGATTCTCGTCAAAAGTAATTGTTAAATTCGATTAATACAACAAATTGTGAGTGTGAATATAATTTTTTTTCTTTATTAATATAACAAAACATGCCACAATATAACGATGTATTAATATTCTTTTTATTTATAAATAAAAAATTATATATTCGATTTTCGTTAAAAATAAATTTGATATAAGGCTCCCTTCCCGTGCAACTCGATAAGGCGAAAACCAATGATTGTCAAAATAATGTGTGGTATAAAAATATATCTAATAATTGTCAAAATCAAATTTAACCTGTGAGGACCCCAGCAGGAGCAAGAGCAGAGTCCTTCAAATTCCTTATCATCATTCGTCTAATAATCCATTTCAGTTTCTTTTCCCTCCACCTCTCTCCCGCACACCAAAATCCCCAAAACACTGAGATGGCCATGGCCATGGCCTTGTCATCAACACGTCGCATTCTCTCTCCTTATTGCCCAACTCACCACTCAATTCTCTCTCACACTTCTCTCTCTTCCTTACCCAGGACTGCCACCACCCTCTCCGCCTTCTCAACTTCTCCAGCGCTTCCGAAATCTCCATCGAATAGCAGAAGCATCAAGTGCGTCGAAAAGGCCTCTTCGGCTTCGAGCGCCGATCCAACGTCTGGAATTGCAGTCTACAAGCCAAAGTCCTATGAAGTTCTTGTTACCGATGCTGCAAGATCGCTTGCTTATGCTCTCGAAGACGGGAAGACCCGCTTGGAGATTGATTTCCCGTAAGTCCTCTTGCTCTTTGTACGTTTATTTCGATCAGAATTTCTGAGTTTTGAGAGAAATTGCAGGACAAGTTATGGAAGATTTTGAAGTTTCTAACTTTTGTTTGTTTCATGGGAAATTGGTAATTTTCAGAGTGGCTTCTTGGTGCCCATTTGGTTAATCTAGCTTGGAATGGTTTTAGTAAAACCCAGTTTAGAATGTTCATTTGTGAGCATGCTCTTTCGGTGCATTTGGACTGATTCGCTTTATCTTTTGTTATAAATTTATTGTTTTAGATTGTAAAATCTCAACTTGTCTGGTCAGCTTCCATATACGTACATCATTCCTGAAAGTAAGCCTTTGGGATTAGATATCACAGCTGAAATTTACCTTCCGTGGTGTTGAATTCATATATGTTAGGTCAGCGTACCAGCTAGTTCTTTGTCTAGTTGTATTTCTCTATTGAATGTTCGAAGAGATCCTAAGTTCGAGTCCCGCCTCTCCCATTGATCTGAGGAATATATGTTAACTAAGTGAAGCTCTGGCATGATCAATTAGGGATTAATGTTATTTATGATGATGTTGAGCACACTGTAATTTTGGGAATCTCGACATTTTTGGTATTATAAATAACTTTCCATTTGGGAAAAAATGGAATTTATCTTGCAAAGGCTGAGAAGCTTATGGGGCAACAAAGAAGTAGAACAAGGCTTCGGGAAACTTACTTGACGAAATAAAAACTTGGTTAAGACAGTGCATGATAAAGGGCACATTAACTTGGAAATGCTAATAATAATGTAAAATATTTATGGAAGTTTGTTAAAAGAATGTTAAGCAGTTTAGAGACTACTAGATAATGTGAGTTCATTCTTTTCTTTGGGATTCCAAACTGTCTTTCCACTTGGATGAGCATTTTGGTATGTTTCTTATTGTTTAGAAGCTTGACTGGATATAATATTTTTGCCCTTCTAATACTTATTCTTTTTCATGTACCTTATATTTTCGAGCTTGTGCCTCCAGTCCCCTGCCTAGCGACATATCTTCTTATAAGGTATCTCTTTTTGCTACCAAGTTATTAGATTACTGGATGACCCGGCATGGCCACACGCTATTGTTTATTAAAGATTCTGTTCACTTTCCACTAGTTCGTTATAAGATGCATACTGTTTCCACTCTATGTAGTCATCAGTGTTACTTGTTTTTTGTGTTCTGTTTTTCTTCTCACTACTTAAACTTTAAAGTTATGCTACACTTAAGCCCCAACCCCAAAGAAAAAAAAATGCTGTACCTTAGCCCCAAATCATTGTTCTTTGATTTCATCTTATCAATTACAGTGATATAGCTTCTTGATGACACATAGCAATCTGAATACATGAGACATAATTTTCTCAACTTCCTAAACATGTAAAAGGGGTCTTCAGATGAATTCATTGATGCGAACGTACAACTTGTCTTGGCTGTTGTAAGGAAGCTCAAAGAAATAAGGGAAACAAGAGCTTGCATTGTAAGAAGAATCTTCGTTTCACATGGACATTTTATTTTGTCAATTTGAAGAGTATGCTAAAAAATTTCTATCTTCAGGTGTTTCCTGATAAGCCAGAAAAGCGCAGGGCCTCTGAGCAGTTCAAAACGGCTATCGACTCAGTAAAAACATAACTCAGAATTTTACTATTCTCTAATTTCTTTGTGTAATTTAAATGCATCAGATCTCCTCACCCCACGAATTCAGAATTGATTTAGTGATTGAGAATAAATTTTCGATCATAAGAAAAGGTGAAATATTGCCAAAAGGGCTCTTGAGTAAGTAGATTACCGTTCAACATTAAGCTCTCTAAATCGTTGTTTTCATTTTGATTATTTCCTTTCAGCTCGATGATATAACAATAGGTTCCCTGGATGATGTCCCCAGTGGTCCAGTCACCAAGTTCTTCCAATCTATAAGGGACACACTTGATTTTGACTTTGAAGATGAAAATGAAGGTTGGTTATGAATTTATATAGGACTGAAATGCTTGCTTGTTTATTTCTTCAAATGAATGCTTGTGTTCCTCTTCTTAATTTCATCTCAACTTATGATTTTCATGCTAATTTGATTGCTTTCTTTTTGTTCAACATATGATCCATTTTATCCGTGGAGTACTAGTTTTCATCGCTATGTTATATCTTACAATTGCAGGTCGCTGGGCATCCAGTCAGCCTCCCTCTCTTTATATATTCATAAACTGTAGCACTCGTGAGCTTGCTGCAATAGAGAAGTATGTGGTATGGTCTCCTCTTTGTTAGTTCTCTCAACCATTTTGAATGTGACTTGCAATCATGATTTCAATATCATTTGATAGATGAATGCTCGTTCCTACCATTAAATTTTGTTTTATATATATGAGTTTTATGTTTGATGATTGTATACTTCTATAAGTATCAACTATGGTTTTGGACTTGAAAACTTTTAAGGGTTTCTTATGGTGTCATAACTTTTGCATGCTAGTTATATTAATTGATATTTCCCAGTCAATATATTTCGGTAAGATTAGTTTGATACGAGTAATCTTTCTAGTGCTGCAGATTTATCTTTTGAAATCGAAAAAAACAGTTGTTTAATCTAGAAAATCTAGAAACTGACTCACAAAACTCTGCTAAGCCATTTCAAGATTATGAACTTGAAAATTACAGAGGTCAAGAAATTGAATGTGCTAGCACTGGTTATTTAGTGATCTATCAAATATGTACTCCCTCTATTACTGGATCCGAGGCCTGTGGTTTTAGGAACATGTAGTCTTATGCATATTTTCAAGTTCAACTCACAAGTGCACTTATTTTACGTATTTACTAAATTCTATGTACAATTAAATTGATAATTTGATTTATTGGGCATCTTAAAATGTTAAGGTGTAGTATATATGCCGTTTCCCGGCTACATAATCTTATTCCAATTCTGTCATCGAGCCTAAGGGTGTCATCATCTTGTTATAAGCTTGAAGTATCTGCGTTCTGAAGTTGACAGTTTCACATTTTAAATCATGAGAATTGTGTGGCTGGTGTTATCAAATCCGTCAATTATTGTGTGAAGTATTATTGCTGCTGCTGCTGCCTCATTTTAACTCTTTGGGATTTGCAGGAAACATTTACCATGTCAACCCCAACACTTCTATTTAATCTTGAACTAGACACATTGCGGTAATCCTAATTGACCGTCCATTGAAATCTGATTTTGCTATTTTAGAAATATACTTTTCATCTTACATTAGAATTTGTTAATTATGCAGTGCTGACTTGGGCCTTTTTGGCTTTCCAACCAAAGATTTGCACTATCGCTTTCTTTCTCAATTTACACCAGTATTCTATATCCGAATAAGAGATTACTCAAAGGTATACAATTAATTTGCGTTTCATAATCTTTTTTCTTAACATAAATTTTTGGTAACCATTTATTTGCTAACTCTCAAGACAGTAGCAGTAGCGCCTTATATAGTGAATTACAGTGGAGCACTATTTCGCCAATACCCTGGTATGTAATATGTTTTCTTTTTAACAAATTTTACCACCTGATTGTTGTCTATTCCTCATCCTATCCTCGATCACTTTCATTAAGGTTTATAATCTAACTTCTCACATAAATTGGAGCACATTACTTGGATTGTTTAGATTAGACAATAAGTTCTCGGAGGAATGATTAAAGAATAGTCAGAAGTTATTTTAAATTATGCTAATTTACGCAAGGCCTATTATCCATGTGACAATGGTTTCTCAACATTAATGCCTGTTTGGATTTGATGAAGAATGTATTGTTCATGTTTGCAAATCATGATCACAAACCTAACCCATTATAAGCATGTCAAGAAATATTTATTCTTGTTTGTTTCCAACAGTCTAGAATTTGATTATTTTGGGACCATTTGTACTACTTGCAGAGTCTGTGTGCATCTTTGTTCTAACACTTAGTGTTATTCTTCTTGGTATGGGGTAGTCTTGATTTTATTATAATTAACGTTTGTACTTGGAGGTGTTATTATTGCGGTGGCGAGGGACATATATTCATCTTGCTAGTAACATTTTATTTATCAATATAATCGTTGTTCTCTGATATACTTTTTTGTACGTTTTAGAAGTTAGTATATACAACACTTCCATTTTTCTGTTTTGAAAAACAAGGCGAAATCAGCTATGTGCTATGTGATTCTCACTGGAGGTTTATAAAATCTTAATCTTTGACACCTTAAAGTGTCTGGTTGTCCCTTTGTAATTTCTTTACAACTGTTATTAAAATTATCTCCTCATCAGTTGGTATGGGTAAGAACTTAGTTTGATATTGATTTTATGTTTTTCAATATCAATTCTTTATCCAGGAAGGTTCTGCTGTACAATCAGCTTGTTTGTGTTGTTAACCATGATTTTGTCGGCACTTTATTTTTCTGAAAATCCTCTCGTTTTCTCAATGGGTATTTGTCTCGTTTTTTTCTTCATTTTGTGCAGGGCCTTGGCAGGTAATGCTAAAACAAGCCGATGGTTCTTATGCTTGCGTAGCAGAGAGTGCAACACGCTTTACTCTGGGTGAAGTATATTTCTGTCTAAACCTCCAATCATCAGTCACCTTCTGTTAGTTGCTAGACATAATTTGTTATGCTTTAAGGCTGATTATTTGTGTACCGTTTAGACAAAAGAAGAACTTTTGAGGGTCCTGGGACTGCAAGAGGAACAAGGAAGCTCGCTGCAATTTCTTCGTAGAGGCTACAGGGTTAGCTCTCCTTATCTTAAACGTTTTCTTTTATCTTAAAGGTTTTCTTTTCTCCCTCAAATTGTTTAGAAACTCGAATGCAAAAACAAATTTTTTAAGGAAGAATAATGGCTTGAAATCTTACTGAATGAGATGTGATATAATATGCAGAGTGCTACTTGGTGGGAAGAAGATGTGGAGTTGGAAGAATCTTCTGCTTGGCGTAATTGAGCAGCTCAAGGAAATGAATGCCGATGTACCGAAGGATCGTGGACACACAGTTGAGCCGGATCGTTCTCAGATGTAATCAAGGCACGGGCATGATGTAATCCATTGTAATCTATCATTTTTGGTTGAATTGATTCGCCCACATACGTAATTTAGTTCTGGTGTGTAAAAAATGTAACTAGTAAAATTAATTTCTTTATCCCAAATATTATTTTTTATTTTGAATTGGATTCGTCCTCCAAGTCCAACTACAAGGTTTAGGGAACAAAGGAGGCTTGTTTTTGTTTATTTTAATCTAAGAAGAACCACAAGGTTATTGTCACCTTCAGTAAGTTCTATAATTTAATTTAAAAATATTTAAATTTCGATGTTTGAATTTTTGTGGATGCTGGAACAAATACATTGATATTTATAGAGTTTTTGAGTGAAATTTGATTTAATTTTTTTTTTTAAATTGCTTCAACTGTTGAATCAATCTCTTTGTTTTACTATTAGATTTCATCGCATTGATCACCCCCATTGGATTATAAAAATAAAAAATAATTGATCTTTGATTGTTGGATTACAAATGGTTAGATTATTCGAACCTTTGAACAAATTCAAGCCGTTGGGGTATGGCTAACGGAAGAGGATTCTTTCCCTCCCTAATTTCTCTTCCCTTTCCATTTCCTTCTATTTGAACGATCACGGTTAAATCACGTTAATATCTTATATTTATTTTTTTTATAAGGATAATAAGACAAAAAACAATATGCGAGAGAAGGGAATGAAAGAGGATAAGAATAAGAAGGGAGAGAATCATACTCCCTTCAACAACACTATCACGTGGGCCCCACTTGCTTCAATCTGGCGTGTGGCGCACGTGTGGAGGGTGGATTGAGATTTGAGGCTTTCGGTTCACTCGTGCACAACCCACTTGCATTGGATGGTTTGATGGGTCCAGAAGGACAAGCTTAATTCTTAGCATAATCTAACCCAAAAAGATTTTTTTTTTTCTTTCCTAAGACTTATTTTAGCTCAATGATTGAAGATGGTTTGAGGGTTTAAAGAACAAATTTTAAGCTTTATCTGAACCATTGGAGATGGTGGAATTTGTTAAAATCAATTTGCACACTGTCGCGGATGGTTGAGCTCATGCAAGCCTGGCCACCTGCGGGCCAAAAGCTCTCCAACAATCAAGTTAATAAACAATATTAAGAGCACGGATTAATGTTCTAAGGATGAGATATGCGTTTGTTATGCGACCCAAGAATCTTGAGGTGGTAAAATACCCAACTTGCTGAGTCAAACGTAAAAGCATTTGTGTAATTGTCCCTCGAATACAAAGTGGAACCAGACCTTAGAACCAAACCTTAATTTCTATCTTTTCCCTAAATAGAAGCTTAGTTGAATTGAGGAGGCACCTCCTTTGTCCTTTCTGGTTTGTTCATCTTCTTCTTCCGAGTAAATTTAGCATGCTCGAGTTATTGAAAAGAATACTAAGCTAGTACCACTGTCAATGTAAACATTCGGGAAAATGTTGATTGTCATTGTGATTTTAACTTTAGGAGCTTAACATTATTGTACATAGTGAGAAATGTTGGAATAATTTCGTCTTTTGACAGGTGAGAAATTGTAAGATGCATGCTCTTGGTCTATTTGATAACCGTTTCATTTTTAGTTTTTAGTTTTCACTTTTGGTTAGAAGGCAATGAAAGGAAAATACAGGGAAGAAAGGATGCATGAATGTAGAGGAAGGGTGGTGGGAAGAATGTGGAATAAATGCACAAAGAAATGATACGCAAACCCGAAAACCAAAAACCAAAAAACTGAAAACAATTTTCAAGTAGGTTTTCTTTTCTAGCTTTTTGTTTTCATCTTGTATTTTGTTCGTGCATTTCTCGCGTTCTCTATATATATTTAGTAATAGAAAATGAAAACTCAAGACTAAAAACGAAATGGTTATCAAACGGGCCCTAAAGGTACAATTCACTAAACTAAGTGCTAGTTTCGTAAGTACAACAACAAAATGCTCTGGTGTCTGTGTTCCCTTGTTTGTTCCACTTTTTTGATTAACCATATGTCAGCTGTTTTGTTTTTCTGACCCTATTGACCTTTTATTTTGTTGTTGTTCTATTTTTTTGACAGTGCCGGGATGCTAGGAAGGTCATTAGCTTCGCCATTGCTAACCAATGATTTTGCAGCATGCCTTTGCTTTTCAACTGTGAGTACCATTTCATGGAAACTTTCAAAATGTTAGGTCATATGACTCTACTTGTATAACACCATTGATTATCGATGCTGTATGTTGAACTCTCAACACAGAAACCGGAATGGTTTTGAGGTTCTGAGTTTTGTTTACTTGTCAGTTGTCATAGCTAATTTTTGGGTCCTCCCTCTTACTTTCGAGTGGGTTGGAATCACAGTATCCGTTGAAACTTGAAGGGTTTTGAAGTCGTGAGTTTCAAACACCAGTCATAGCTAGTTTTCGTTTCTTGCCATAGCCAGTATAGGCCTTTTTTGGGTAGAATCAGTGTGTTTTCTAGTTTTCTCAAGGCGGAAAAGACTGAATTTTTAGGGAAAAGGTGGCAAGGAATTAGATTTCTTGCCATTTGAGGGAAAAATATGACATAATATTGTGATAATCCACGATGTTTCGTAATATGACATAATGTTGTGATAATCGTTGCTGCAGCGTTTGTTATAAATACCGCACCAAATACCAGATTGCTAAATTTTTTGCCAAATCGAAACAGAGGAGCTTGCTCGTCAGGTTTGTCTACCAAGAAATGGGTATTACATTCAACTGCAGAGACTGAAATTTCGACATTGAAAGATGAAGAGAGGAAGGCATGGGAAACATGCCGGGAAGCTCCATCTGCATTTGGTATCAGCATTGAAGAAGGAGAGAAGACTCTTGGAAAAGCATTTGGCCTGGTTCATTCACCTTACTGGGGTGAAAACCGGAAGACGGAAGTACCAAAGTTTGAGACTGTAAACGAAACACTGGACTATCTTCGGAGTTTAAACCTTTCCGACGATGACCTATGTAAGTTGCTAAAAAAGTTTCGAGAGGCTCTTGGATGTGACCTTGAACGGGAGTTGAAATCCAATGTGCAGATCTGGGAAAATGAATGGGGAACAAAAGGGAAATCGCTTCGAAACCTTCTTCTTCGATCTCCAAGAGTATTGGGTTTCAATGTTGATTGCAAGGGAGATTGTATGGCACAATGCAAACGATGCTGGGTTCGGTTTTGGAATTGCTGTTAAAAGAATTGAAAGAAGCACATTCTCAATCTGTATTAGGGTAAGTGTTTCAGTAAAACTCAGTTGGGGAAAAAATACGAATCACAATTTGACATGTATGCATATCGATCTCTGTTTTTATGATTTTAACAGGAAGTTGTTACTGAAACTTCGAAAAGGTTATCTTGCGCCCCTCATGCGGAAATAGGAATGAGAAATCGCATTTGATGGAGTGGGAATTGCTATTTTGGATTGCCGATAACTCTTCCTCTTCTGTGAGTTATTTTTATACGTGTGTATGCGTGAATAACAGGTGCATTTGTGCTGATAAATGAGTGTATATTCCTTGGGATGTATCATCTATGAAACTTGAGCAACTCTCTTTCCAAAAATTATTTGAGTGACATGAATGTCTTACTCTTCACTATATTTAACAGTTGGAACAGTTTATAGTTTTTTTAATCTATTCTCGCTCGCTCGGAGAAGTAGATCAAAGTAAGAAAGTGCCTCGTTAAAGAATAACCTCGTGAAAGAATAATATCGCATAATCTAGTTTGAACCATTGGATGTATATTTTGCTAGCGTTAAAGGTTAAGATTAAAACCGTTTTATGTTGAAATTCTCCTGTTTTATTGCCTTCAAACATTTACCATGTAACCAAAATAAATTTCAAAATTAAACTGCATTAAAGATCCATTGACTAATTATAAAAGTTTAAGGGTAATCGCCACTCTTTTACCATCTTGGGCGAAATCGACAGATACTCTTCTTTTGTAACATAAGAATCATTCACTGGTTGCTATGCTATTAACTTCCGCAGCTCATCAAATCGGCAGTGCTTGGATTTCTGAGACAGTGGCATAATGGTAATTTCAAATGCTTATAAAACCCGTCATATTTTAAACCAGGCCCGGCAAACGGGCAGAGGGAAGAGGGAAACCAATTGAGGCTGCGCTGGGTTCGGCAGCTGCAGCAACTCGGTCGACAATATCGACGGATTAATAGTACAGTAGTAATTATGCTTATTTCACTCAGAAATCTAGCCAAATCCAAGGCCAATACCAACTGCTCCCTTTGCTCCTCCTCCGCCGCCATCCTCGATGCCAATTCTCTTCTCTCCGCCGCCGCCGCTACCACCACCAGCAGCATCAGCGGTGGTTGTTATTGCTTTTGTTGTTCCTTCAGTTTCAGCCCCAACGCTTCCCCTGCCGCCGCTGCTTTCTCAACCATGGCCCGCATGACTCCGGCGAGGGACGTGGTCCTCTCTTTCAAAGAATGGTTCCAGACTCGCAACGACGCCTTATTGGACCGCATCTTCCTCATCCTCAAATCCTCTACCGACGGCGACGCCGCCGCCACCACCTACCGCCGCCTTAACGGCGACGGCGACATCCCCTTGCGCTATAATATCCCTTACTCCTCCGCCGACTTGGCCCTTTCCCATCTCAGTCTCCGCCTCACGGAGGCCTTCGTCCTCGAGGTCCTCCGCTACGGCAGCAACGACCATGATGTCCTCTCCTGCCTCAAGTTCTTTGATTGGGCCGGCCGCCAGCCCGGCTTCCACCACACCCGCGCCACCTTTAACGCCATCTTCAAGATCCTTTCCAAGGCCAAGCTCATGTCTCTCATGCTCGACTTCCTCTCCAACTACTGCAAGCAGAGGTACGCCCACACCGTCCGATTTTACGACACTCTGGTCATGGGCTACGCCGTCGCCGGCAAGCCCCACATTGCCCTCCAACTGTTTGGTAAAATGCGCTTCCAGGGTCTCGACCTCGATTCCTTTGCCTACCATGTCCTTTTGAATGCTCTAGTGGAGGAGAGTTGCTTTGATGCTGTTCAGGTCATTGCCAAGCAGATTTCTTTGAGGGGTTTCGAGAACGAAATTACCCATTCCATCATGCTCAAGTGGTTCTGTAAGCAGAAGTTGCTCGATCAAGCTGAAGCCTATTTGCGTCAATTGGTGTCTGACGGCAAGCCGGTCACTGGCCATGCCATCAGTGTCCTTGTGGACGCCCTTTGTAAGCAGAAGAAGTTCCAGCATGCTGGCCAATTAGTCGAGGAGTTTCAGGACCTTGGGGTGGCTTTCATGGAGAGTGTTTATAGTGTGTGGATGCGTGATCTTGTTCAGGCTGGGAGGTTGGATGGAGCATTGGAGTTTTTGCAGAACAAGAAGTCATTGGAAGGGTATGTACCTGATGCTTTTAGGTACAATACTCTGATATGTAGGCTTTTGAAGGAGGATCGCCTCGAGGAGGTTTGTGATTTGTTGATGGAGATGAAGGAGGGTAAGATTTCCCCTGATAAGATCACCATGAATGTTGCCTTGTGCTTCTTCTGCAAAGCGGGGATGGTGGATGTCGCACTTGAGTTGTATAATTCAAGATCTGAGTTTGGGCTCACGCCTAATAGTATGGTTTACAACTATTTGATCAATGTTTTCTGTGGGGATGGTAGCATTGACGAAGCCTATCGAGTGTTGAAGCATTCTATGGAACAAGGGTATTTTACAGGTAGGAAAACATTTTCTATTCTGGCAGACTCATTGTGCCGAGAGGGAAAGCTCGAGAAGATGAAAGAGTTGGTTATTTTCGCCCTAGAACGAAACTTTATGCCAAGTGACTATACATTTGATAAGTTCATTACAACTCTTTGCAGTACTGAGAGGGTAGAAGACGGTTATTTGGTACATGCGGAACTCAACAGAATTAATAAGGTTTCTACAAAGAAGACATATTTTAGCTTGATAAATGGTTTTAACAGGTCCAGCAAGGGGGATATTGCTGCCAGGCTTCTGATTGAAATGCAAGAAAAGGGTCACTTACCAATTCGTAAACTGTTCAAAGATGTAATTTGCTGTCTCTGTGATATGGAAAATCCAGATAAGCAATTTTTTACTTTGTTGGAGATGCAGTTGTATTGTAGGGAACCCAGCCGTGATATATACAACTTTTTCATCTACGGAGCTGGGCATGCCAAAAGGCCCGATCTGGCTAGACAAGTATTTGAGATGATGGAGCGGAGTGGGATTCATCCCAATGTGAGATCAGATGTTCTTATGTTGCAGGGTTATTTGAAGAGTGAACGAATTTCGGATGCATTGAACTTCTTCAATGATCTGCACCAGAGAAGAAAGGTGATGGGGAGAAGGCTATACAGCACCCTGATCGTTGGTCTATGCAAAGCCAAAAAGGCGGAAATTGCAGTTAACTTCTTGATGGAAATGAAAGAGAAGGGAGTGGTTCCAAGCGATGACTGTTACGAGTTTCTGATACAGTTGATGTGCCAGAACAAAGAATTTGATATGGCGGTAAATCTCATAAATGACTTGGAGAAAGTTGGCCGCCATATTACATCCTTTACTGGTAACATACTTCTGTTGCAATCTCTGAAAACTCCAGAGCTCTACAAGTCTTGGGTACGGCTGAGAGAGGAGCAGAATGAGATGTCTGATTGTTCAATGCTTGGTCTGCTCATTGGTGCGTTTTCTGGTCAGATTAAGGTGAGCCGAGATATTGGGAATTTGGAAGAAGCAATTGAAATGTGCTTTCCACTAGACGTGTTCACACACAATTTGTTGATTAGAAGACTAAGCCAAAGCAACATGGAGCACGCTTGTGCTTTGTTCGAAAAGATGTGCCAGAAAGGTTATGAGCCTAATCGATGGACTTACGATGCCTTGGTAGAGGGTTTTCTTAGACATGGGAGAACCTCTGAGGCAAAGAGATGGGTAGAAGTGATGTACCGGAAAGGGTTTTATCCAACAGGGCGCACAAATCTACTCATTTAATTGGATTTCATTTGATAGACATTACACAGTTGCAAAGCTTGTACGAGCTTTTGCTGCCGTGGTAAGATTTGTCTTGTTGATATTTTCAATTGTGTTTTCGACCATGTTGGAGTGTTAGTCACCAAAGAGTTATTCAATAGGGTGAGTCTTCGACAATATGCTACACTGAATATAAGCGCACCGTGCTCTTTTTGCTTCAACCAGGTTTTTATCATACAGAGTTTTCATTGCAAAGTTTTAGCGAGGCAACATTATGCGCATCAAACATATCAAAGTTTCCTAAGTTGTGATCGATTTTTCTCTTTTGTTTTGTTTTTATCCCATTGGGTTTTCATGCAAAGTTTTATTGGGCAACTGTTATTGATTCGTGAACATTCGAGGGGGAGTATTGTAAATAACATTCATCATCATCATATGACAGCTTACTTCAGGGTTAATATGCAATATGTAGTCAGCTAGGACATTTTTTATATAAATTATAAGCCTATAAATAGACACTCTAATTTATCCTCTCAATGTCTCCTGTCACACACATGTCCATTTAGTTCTGTTATTATTTTCGTTTGATTTATTTAAGGATAATTAAATACAATAAAAATATTTTGAAATTTTTCTGTAGAAATAATAAATGTTTATTATGTGGTCAATATATTATTATTGTATTGTCATTATATTATCATTGTGTGGTTGATACATACTCAATATCTCATGTTATTGAAATTTACCACTTTTACAAACTCAATACTAAAATATGTTTATTGTAATTATTATTTTTATTTAATTAGATAAAAGAAAATATAAAGTTCATATGCAAAAAGCTAAAAAGTGTGCCAAAAATATAAGGCCCATCTACTTTGGGTCAAATATAACCCGGAACCATAAATGAAGAGCTGTTGCGTCCACCAGGAGTAGCGGTTTATTTGAGTGAAGTTTCCAGAAGAAAGAGAAGCAAAGCTTATTTACAGAGAGTCCGCCAAATTTTGAGAAGGAAAGCAAATCACAAATTGAAACTGAAACCCTAGCTTAGCAAAGTGAACAGAAATGGAGAAATCATGGTCATCGTTGGCACCGTCGAGCTCCGATGGCTCCCGAGAGCTTCAGTGCATCGGCAAGTTAGAAATTGAAAGGCCGAACCCCGTCGGCTTCCTCTGCGGCTCCATCCCTGTTCCCACCGACAAAGCCTTCCACTCTTGCGATTCCGCTCTCATTCCCTCCCGCCAAACGTCCGTACGCCTTTCCCTCTCTCTCTCTCTCTCTCTCTCGAGTTGTTTCAGTTTTCATTGATTTTGTTTGTGAATTTTTCAGAGTGAGTGCTCCGCGGTATCGAATGCTTCCGACGGAGACGGACCTGAAGAGCCCGCCATCGCTGAACAATGTTCTTCCCATTGCTGCTGTGCACCCCAAGGCCGCCGGAGGTATGCTCACTTCTCTTTCAATTTTAGTCTAATAATATTTTCCGTTTTCAGTTTTTGATGCTATAATTTTGTAGAGTATGTGGGTGGTAGAAATATTGAAATAATTCGAGGGTTTTTTTTAGAATTATTTTTGGCTTCTGTAACAAGCATGGTATGGATATGGTATTATTTGAGTTGGCAGATATAGCTTGGGATGGTGGTACTGTTTCATCAAATCTCACTAGAAAATGTGAGGCCCTTGCGGTGTCTGGATTGGTTGATTATGGGGATGAGATCGACGTCATTGCTCCAGCTGACATTCTGAAGCAGATCTTCAAAATGCCATATTCCAAGGCTCGATTATCAATTGCAGTTCAGCGTGTTGGACAGACGCTTGTTCTCAATACTGGGTGTGTATTAGCCTGTTAATGTGCTATTCTATTTTGTCCACTATTTTATAAAATTTAGAAGGAGAATAAAAACTTATCTGATCCTTTTCTCAAGTGTAGGCCTGACATTGAAGAGGGGGAAAAGTTAATAAGAAGACGTAAAAATCAATCAAAATGTGGAGATCAGTCTTTATTTTTGAATTTTGCTATGCATTCTGTTCGGATGGAAGCTTGTGATTGCCCGCCAACTCATCATGTTCCATCACAAGAGCAATCAAAATCCTCTGTTCTTCCTGGGGCAAATACTCAGTTCGTGGGACAGCATGATGATGTTGCTCCGGGCGGAAAATCAAATAGTCCAGAGTACACACAGTTTAAAAGGGATGATTTCTTTTTAGCAAATAAGAAGGATAAGAAAAATAAGGGGCGCAATCCTGTCAAAAAGGCTTCACAAGTTGGCGAGAAGTCCAGGAGCTCAATACAAGAGTCTGAAAAACATAGAAGAGTTGGTAACGACGGGTTTCTAAGGGTTTTGTTTTGGCAATTTCACAATTTCCGCATGCTCATAGGGAGTGACTTGCTTCTGTTTAGTAATGAAAAATATGTTGCTGTTAGCTTGCATCTCTGGGATGTGTCACGACAGGTTGATGTGGTGTACTAAAATTTTTGTCCTATTCTTTTTCCTCCATTTCTTTTTTTACGTATTAACTATTTTCCTCTTTTGTTTCTTTGTCTGTTTTTTTCCTTTTTATTAATCTTACTGGCAGGTTACACCATTAACTTGGCTTGAAGCCTGGCTTGACAATGTCATGGCAAGTGTGCCTGAGATGGCCATTTGTTATCATGAAAACGGTGTTGTGCAGGGATATGAGCTTTTGAAAACAGATGATATATTTCTACTAAAAGGGATCTCTGAGGATGGCGCTCCTGCTTTTCATCCTTATGTGGTGCAACAAAACGGCCTTTCTGTTTTGAGGTTCCTTCAAGAAAACTGCAAGCAAGATCCTGGAGCTTATTGGGTACTGATGTGATTTGATTTTATTTGAAACTGATTTTTCATTTGCCTTTTCTTTTTGCAGTTTGATTTTTTGCAATTCCCATAATAATATTCATTATATCTTAAAAATTTCAGCTGTATAAAAATGCTGGGGAAGATGTCATTCAACTCTTCGATCTTTCTGTGATTCCCAAGAACTGTTCTCCTGATGATTGTGATGATAACTCAAGCCCCCTTCCTTCTCTATTGCATCAAGGAAGAAGTGATTCTCTGTATTCATTGGGGACTCTCTTGTATCGAATTGCTCACAGGCTTTCACTTTCAGTGGTATGGAAGAAATTTGACTATTTTACTCGCTAGCTTCCTTTGTTCCTTCTTTTAGTGATTACTAATTTATTTGGAATTCCTGCAGGCTCCAAATAATATGGCAAAGTGTGCAAGGTTTTTCAAAAAATGTTTGGAATTCCTAGATGCGCCAGATCATCTGGTACTGTATAATGAACTGACATTTTTACCTTTTTATATTTGTTTGGTTACTAATTCAGCATTTTTGTCAAAATCACAGAAAGAAAATGATGACAATAATTGATGTACTGCTTAACAGGTTGTGCGGGCATCTGCACATGAACAATTTGCAAGGCTTATTTTGAACCACGATGAAGAGCTGGAATTAGAGCCTGATGATCTGCCTGTAGAATGTGAACTTACAGTCACTGATGCTGAAGAAGATTCTTTGGATTTAAGTAGCAATTCTGAATCAACGGTACATGAAGAACCTCAACTGGTGGGACAGGAAAAATCATATGACGATTGTCAAAATGTTGAAGATTTAGTAACTGAAGCTTCTGTAAAGATGACTTTAGAAGCAAATGCATATTCTCCCAGAAATTTGATAGCAGAAGGTAGCACAGACTACGGAGATTTGACAGAAGCTGTACCAAATTCCTCTGGTATTGAAAGCTCTGCAGTTTGCAAATTGCCTGCAACAACCGGACATGTAGTTCAAACTGTTGCTGAACCAATCTCTTCTAAGCTAGCTGCAATACATCATGTTTCTCAAGCTATTAAATCTCTCAGATGGATGCGCCAACTGCAAACTACTGAATCAAAGTTGATGGACCAGGAGAGTGAAACCCATGATAGGCCACCTTCATCTATTAATCTTTCTGTTTGTGCATGTGGTGATCCTGACTGTATTGAAGTTTGTGACATTAGAGAATGGCTTCCAACATCAACATTGGATCACAAGTTGTGGAAACTTGTTCTTTTGCTTGGAGAGTCGTATTTGGCACTTGGACAAGCTTACAAGGAGGATGGTCAGTTGCATCAAGCTTTGAAGGTTGTAGAATTGGCCTGCTCTGTATATGGATCAATGCCTCAGCATCTTGAAGACACAAAATTCATTTCTTCCATGAATAGTTGTTTTCCATCACCAACAAAATTCAGTTATACAAATAAAAAGATTACATCATCTAATAGTGATCAGGAAGATCTGAGCTCCAGCTCCACTCATGGTTGTCTTTCATTCGAGCAGTTCTCATCCATCTACCTCTTCTGGGCCAAGGCATGGACACTGGTTGGAGATGTTTATGTTGAATTCCATTTGGCTAAGGATAGTATCACCTCTCCACTAGCAGAGAGAAAATATTCTATTAGAGAGTTGAAAGTTTCATCTGAGGTTGTCAAAGAAGTTAAAAGGCTCAAGAAGAAGTTGGGGCACAATACACAAAACTGCAGTTCATGTTCTCTAGTAAATTGCAGCTGCCAGAGTGATAGGGCAAGCAGTGGTAGCAGTGCAAGTAGTAGTAGTGGCGATATGCGCTTGGTAAATTCTGGCAGGAAATACAGTAAAAGACCATATGCTAAGAGCAATGCCTTCTCGCTTGCAAGAGAGACTGAAGATGATAATCCTTGTTTGAAAACCGAGAGTGGCAAGGTTTCTGATTGTGGATATCTGCACCAAAAGAGAAATGGTGAAACCATAGAACAATCTTCAAATATGGATATGCTAACAGTGAAACATGTGTCATCTGATAATTCTGACAATCTAGAAGGCACTTTAGGAGTGCATGACATGGGGCCGATACTGGCCTCTCAATCTAATGCTTCTGTGAGAGAAACAACGAAAGTGAAAAATGGTGGGATATTCAAGTTCCTTGGAGGTCCTGCAGTTGGAGATGCTGAAAACAATCTTTCGGAAGCCTGTTGCTGTTACGAAGCTGCTACAAAGGCATTAGGTGGTCTTCCATCTGGTTCCGCTGAACTACAATCTATAATGAAAAAGAAAGGGTGGGTATGCAATGAACTGGGTCGAAACAGACTTGAAAGGAAAGAACTAAAAAAGGCTGAATTTGCTTTTGTAGATGCTATAAAAGCATTCAGAGAAGTCTCTGATCATACCAACATCATATTGATAAACTGTAACTTGGGGCATGGAAGACGAGCATTGGCAGAAGAGATGGTATCAAAGATTGATGGTCTCAAGGGGCATCCGATCTTTCATAACGCATACAACCATGCATTGGAGACCACAAAGTTAGAATATACTGAATCTCTTAAGTATTATGGGGCAGCAAAAGCTGAACTCAATGCTTTTGTTGAAGAGGCTGGCCCTGAATTAAACAATTTGAGGACTGAGGTATACACACAGTTTGCTCATACGTATCTGAGGCTCGGAATGTTCTTGGCAAGAGAAGATACAACTGTTGATGTCTATGAAACTGAAATGATGGTCGATGTGCATGTTGGTTCCACTAGTCCTAGTGGCAGAAAATCAAGAAAACAATCACGAAAGCATGAGATTTCAGCCAACGATGCCATTAGAGAGGCACTGTCTGTGTATGAATCATTAGGTGAATTGCGGAAACAGGAGGCTGCATATTCCTATTTTCAGTTGGCTTGCTACCAAAGGGATTGTTGTTTGAAATTCTTAGAGCCAGATCATAAGAAAAACAACTTACCCAAAGGCGAAAACACAATTCTCCAACGAGTCAAGCAGTATGCATCCTTGGCGGAGAGGAACATGCAAAGGGCCATGGATTTCTACAGCCCAAAAACGCATCCTACCATGTACCTAACTATTCTTATAGAGAGATCAGCTCTTTCATTGAGCCTTTCAAGCCCTTTACACTCAAATGCAGTAAGCTCTTGAACTTGCTTCATACATAATGCATTGAATTTTGCTTGCAAATAATGTCTATCCACCTTTTTCTCAAATTCAGAGACTTGAAAGTATATGTTATACACATTTGCATGCACAAATGGCACCACATTTAGCTGTACGTGAAATCAAATTATAATATGTATTTTAAATGAGAAGATTGTTTCTGCTATTTATTTGATGAAGTGATAACGCTCCCTTCTTTTTTTTTTAATTTGAGATTTTGTACTATTTTAGGAATTATACAGGGGAATTGAATCCTAAGAAGAGATTTTATTCATCTTGATGACTCTCTAACTTGTCCTGTTTATCGCCATGTAACATCACACTAAGTTGGTTAGGATTGTATTTGATTAGGGAGTTGATCAAGGGATTTAATTTTGATTTTCGGACTGGCCCTATAAAAAAAAAATGGGATATGATATGTATTCATACTAATGGAAGTTGATCAAACTCCTTGTGGTCTCCTCTCTTTCATTTGTTGGCTATCTGTTCTGCTGCATCAGTCTTCCGTAGTCTTCACATCATGAGTGACAATGTAGAGGCCATTTATACATTTCGTTAGTTATACTGCAATTAATTAACATAGGTAAGTAGAATTAGCACGTATTGAATGTTATGCTATTCTTTATTTGAAGAGTTCATCGTAACTAGGATTATGACTTTATATAATTTTGTGAGGTGGTTCCAGACACAGTTTATATAATCTTGTCTTACTGTTATTGTTTCTGTTACATGTAAAATACTCAAAGAAGCTAAAACATTGCTTGTGTTGCAGATGTTGGAATCAGCTCTGTCTTGCATGCTTGAAGGACGGTATGTGTCAGAAACAGACTCGGACTCTTGGAAAACCGATCACCCCGAGGTACATGCCAAGTTTTGGAATCAGTTGCAGATGATTTTGAAGAAGATGCTGGGTGTGGCACTTTCTTCACGCACAAGCAAATCTTCTGTTTCTCAGCCAGCTTCAGGATCCAGCAGGTGTGGGGATACTGAAAAACTGAGGGAGCTTTACAAACTCTCTCTTAAATCCACAAAGTTAAATCAATTGGATGCTATGCACTCCCTGTGGACATCATAATCTTAATCTGGAAGTCGTTTCTGCGCAACAAACCCTATTGTAATAATACGTCCATAACAGATTGGAGAGAGAGAAAGCTTGGGTTCTGTTCTGCATATCATAATACCAAAGCATTGCTTCAGGAATTGAAGGGAGAGGGTATGATTTGTTGAATTTTTTATATTCTGTTACTTGTATGTATTGTATGTATGCAAGCGTGGATGTATGGATTTATGTAAGTAATATGTATGCATGTATGAATGTATGCTTTGCTCGTTTTGAGTTAACCTACGCTCCCGTCTCATAATTTTTTATGAATTTGATTCCATGCAAACTTTGTGGATGTTCAGTATGACTAGAATTCAATGTTTAGTGGCCTTGGAAATTTAAATGCTTTGGATAACATGAGTTTTCACATGCTAAACGAAGACCTATGGATGCTAAGGTTAGAAAATGCGGTTTAAGAAGAAGCTCAGAGCAAAAGAAGTAAGTGAAGACCTAGAAAGACTTGAAAATAGACTTTAAGAAAATACATGTAGTACTTGGAGCTAATTGAAAACTTGGCGCAAAACCAAAAGCAATGACGGTTTTTAATGGGATAACACTTTGTTGTTGGATAACATGAGTTTAAACTTGGCATTAGGTGCTTTCTTCCATGCAAAAAATGGATTTAGCTTTCTAAATTTGTTACAATGTAAGAGGAGGATAAAACTCATTTTCCATTAGGCCCTTAGCAATAGGATGTAAGGTACAACAATTCCAACTGCAACACTAGTCAATCACTCTTCAACATTGCAAAATATTTTCCTTCATGGGAGCTTACCCAAGTGAAAATTCGACATGAAAATAGGAAGAAAATAGCTCAAGATCCATTGAAATTCAAATTATACGTAACACTATTTTCTCATTGCACGCTGCCCCTATTATTGTGGTAATGGCGGGACAAGAGGCATGTTCTTAAGCCAATGGGCATTTTTTCTCGAATTCCTCTTGCTCTTTGCGACATAACTCGAATTCATTTGTATTGTAATACATGCATCCAACATAAGCATCCATCTCTTTCGTGCACTTCTGATGAAGATCCTTCAGCCTGCAAGGACAAATGTCATATTTAGAAATGGAACAAGGCCTGCCTCTCCTTGCTCCACGAAAAACAAAAGAAGCATCTGCTAACATGTTCATCAGTCTGTTAGATGGGAGAACTAAAACATTTTATGCAAGTTTCTCGATAAATTCTGGGAACTCTTTGATAAATTGTTTCCAATACCGTTGTATCTCAAGTTTTCATAGACATCACGCAACTAACTGGATTATCAAATCACCGAAAAAAAAAGTCCAAATCTTAAATAGTGAAAATACAAGAATGTGATGCAGAATTCAAAACATTTCGAGAGGTGAGAGAAAAAGGAATGATGATCCTTGAAAATTCGTCCAATTCAAAAGCTGTTCGTGAGTATCCAGGGATCAGTGGGATTTTTCTTTTTCATGTTTGGGCAAACACTCCTCCGAACTTAAAGTCAATGGAACCTAATTAATTGGTTACGCGCTTTTTCTAGTGGTTTTAGGCCATTGAATAATTGTGCAAGTTGGTAAACAATGGCAACTTCAGGATGTCTAACAGGATACACCCAAACCCGAGCCCAAGCCCCTATCCAATAGGATACGCCCCTTGTGGTGTTCTCTCAAACCCATGAAGACCACACTCTCACCCTAGAGCAATGCCCTCTCTAGTAACCCAAGAGATAACCCACACTTGTAGGTCTCGCCTAAGAGATATACTATCTCTTGTACCAAATGCACTTAGATAAACTCCATCTAAGCCATGCTTCAAATGACCAAGGCCTCTAGAAATCACTAGCCACTTCCTTGCACCAATGCACCGACTTGCATTAATACGTGAAATTTAACCTAGTTGCCCCACTAATGGAATTCTCTAAAGCTACCCATAGTTATCTGCCAATACACCAATTAATCAGCCAAATAACCATTGTATATTTTTTTGGTCACAAAATAACCATTGTATTAATTACACTACAATGCCAAGAGCCAATTAAGGAAAATACAATGCATGTCTTCCATTATCAATGCATGTAAATTATGTAATACAACATGCATTTACCATGTGTAAATTCATGGGAATTCCAAAAGCCATGCAACTCCACTATGGAGGGACCGTTCCCAATACCATGAGCTGCATTGAGTTCATTTGAGCAATTGAAGCGTCAAACTGTTTATAACCCATGAGCCACATTGATCTCATTTCAGCAATCCTAATGGAGCTCATTTGAACAATCGAAGCGTCAAACTGTCTATAACCCATGAGCCACATTGATCTCATTTCAGCAATCCTAATGGAGCTCATTTGAACAATCGAATTGATCTCATTTCAGCAATCCTAATGGAGCTCATTTGAACAATCGAAGTGTCAAACTGTCTATAACCCATGAGCCACATTGATCTCATCTCAGTAATCCTAATGGAGCTCATTTGAGCAATCAAAGTGTCAAACTGTCTATAACCCATAAGCCACATTGATCTCATTTCAGTAATCCTAATGGAGCTCATTTGAGCAATCAAAGTGTCAAATTGTCTATAACCCATGAGCCACATTGATGTCATTTCAGTTATTCTAACGGAGCTCATTTGAGTAATCCAAGTCTCAAATTCTACATAACCCATGAGCCACATTGATATCATTTCAGTAATCCTAATGGAGCTCACTTGAGCAATCGAATTGTCTATAACCGATAAGCCACACTGATGTCATTTCAGTAATCCTAAAGGAGCTCATTTGAGTAATCCAAGTCCCAAATTCTACAAAACCCATGAGCCACATTGAGCTCGTGTGAGCAATCCAAGTATCAAATTGTCTATAACGTATGAGCCCAATTGAGCAACCTAAGTGCAGTCTCTAATCAATAAATCACAGACCACTCAAACTTTCCGATTCCAAAGGGAAATAAAAAGGGGGAGAGAATTAGAAATGGCTTACAGGGTAAGAACGCATTGAGTGACTTGGCGACCTTTTTCGAGACATTTCTCAGGGTTCGGGTCCTTCTTCTTGCACTTGAGAAAAGCCACGTTCTCCGCTTGGCAGTTGTACTGAATGTGCTTCGCCGCCGCCGTCAGAACCGCCGATGTTGGGATCGGATCTCCTGCTGGGTCCACTGCGCTCGCCATTTCCCACTTCTTCCGATCGATTCTGGTAAATAAAAAATTAAAATTAATACATAAAAATGTAAATTTTCAGAAATTGAATTGGAAAAGAGAGAGTAGAATTGGTAAAGTCCGCACCTTTACTTTTCGTTTCTGTTGGGTTCTGCGGTGGAATGAGTTTTTCTCACCTGAAACTGAGTGTTAGGTTATGGTGGAGGAACAAAACATAACCCTCCAAAGGCCAAATTTCATTTTTCATTTTTGACCCTTATAGTTTCTATAGTTTCAATTGTGCCAATTAGTTTATATTGTTGGAATTCGATAATTTATCACGATTTATAATTGATGCATTTTTTTGGCGGATATAGTTTATTATTATTTTTCAACAGCTATATTATGAGCTCAAACACGGAAGGAGATCTCGTCTGGATCTCTTCTATTAAGGTCACCGGATTAAGTGATTTAGATCTTTGAAATTTCATCCAATGACTCACTTGTTTTGATCTCTTAAAAGTTATAATAATTTTTTGCCGTTGGATGAAATTTCAAAGGTTCAGATCACTTGATCCGATGACCTTAGTGAAAGAGATCCGGACCTCAAACACCTCCGTATCCTGATTTAGGGATGTATTCAATTAGAATTCTGATAAATTTTAATAGAATTATGAGAGTATATTTTAAAAAAAACAGTATAATCAAGATAATAAATAAAATTACAATTTATGTCTATTTTCAAGGAAGCAACATGGGAATCTCATATAGAGGGATATTTTAGTCATTTAATATTCTAAAAAAAAACCAAATCATCAGACCAGTAAGAACTAAAAATTGTAGTCCGTGAGTAAGAATTGTTATATGTTTAAATCAATTATGACAGAATGGTCTACTTCGCACAAATCTCAAAGTAAAACTCTAACAGAGGTAGAGATAGAGATCAAGCAGCCACGACGACTCAAGAGTATTTACTCCACCCTAGTGGTAATAGTTTTGGATCCTTTTTAACTTTTTATTATAATTTTTTAATAGACGCTGCTTCAATGTTGAACATTTCAGCAGGAGGTTTTGCTTACACCAAATTTTGGGTAGACACGTGTCCAAGTTTTAATTAAAAAAATCAAAACTTGGACACGTGTTCATCTGAGATTGAGTGTAAACATGATCTCCTTCTGAAATGTTCAGCAGCCAAGTTTTGTTGTTTTTTAATTCCAAAATTTGGTACAATCCAAAATGCACCAAACTATGGGCAATATTAAAAATTTTGCCGAATTGGCCAATAGGGCATGAAAGCCGAGTTACACCGAAGAAAAATTGTAAAATTGGCACAAAGCAAAATGCAAGGACGAAGAACAAACCTCAACCAAACTATGGGGACCAAGAAGCGAAATTTAGGGGTCTTTCTTTTATTTACCAAATAAACAAAAAGAAAGAAACTAAGGGCATTTCAGTCCTTTTAAACAAATATGATGTCAGTTACAACGCGAGCGTTATGGCATCGTGTTATTAGGGCTTCAACTTCAAGCTTTCAACTCTGAACCGAATCCGTCTCTTCGGCTTCCTCCTCGTCGTCCTCTCTCTTACAAATTAAATTTTACAACAGTAAGTGCAAAACTCTTTCAACCAATTTCTACCCCTATCTTTTTCTTTATGCGTTTTTGTTGTTGTAGTAGTTCTGCTGCACTGCTTGTTTGTTTTAAATCTTTTGAATTGGGAATGGTCGCAGATTCACAGGCTCGTTTTTCCAATAGGTAATAGGGTGGTTCTGTATCAGTTTATGTTCTTCCTTGTCACTGACGTTACGATTTAGTAGTATTACTCTCACTGTGTGACCCTATTAACATAGGGAGAGAGTATGGTTCTCCCATTGTGTGACTTAGCGTCATCCCCCTGAAGAGTAGAATATCATCGTACATATGAAAAAACAGAAGCTTTTGTTCTTGAAATAGCCTTTGCCTTTGGTTCCGTGATTTTTGTCTCCATGTGGTTCAGAGGTTTCATGTTTGACGCACATTGATTGTTGTAATGACGAAATATATTTGTGATGAGTTTTATGCCTTGTTTTGATCTAGGGTCATTGTAATGACGAAATATGTTTCCTTTGCATGTGCTCTGTTTCTGAGTGTAGAGTTGATAGCAGTGCATATGACTTGTTTGTTTAGAGGTGGATATCGTCAATTAGAGAAGTACAACCTTAATATTTTGAGGGTATGAAATTATGGACCACTGTCATTTTAAATTTTTGGTGCAAAGAGCTTTCTTGATTTCATTCTTAATTGAGTTTTACCCTCGTTTGGTGTCAAAGATTGAATTGGATTGCTTAACTCACGAGAAACATTGTCCGTTGAAGGAAGAAATGTATTTCATTCACGACTAGTACATCTTCTACCTTCAAATTAGACAAAATATGAAAAAAGTTGACATCAATTTCTTCATTCAACGTACATTGAATCTAGTGAGTTATGTAATCCAATCCTAATCATAGACACCAACCGGGCCTAAGTGCTTCCTTTCGGGCCACAATTATGCAGTTTTTCCTTTTTGTTTGGGGGGTGGGATATTGATAGCCAATACGTATGCAGTAACATGTGCTTTCTGTTTTCTGTGGCTGATGATTTGCTTTCTGTCTGTGTTGTTTGAAGTAGTTAAAGAATGGCTGGTGAGAAGAAGAAGAAGACTACGATGGTCATTCGACTTGTCTCATCCGCTGGCACTGGATTTTTCTACACCAAGAAGAAGCCTCTTAAGGTGAGGGAAAAGCTTGAAATCCGAAAATTTGACCCTGTGGTAAATCGTCATGTTCTGTTTAGAGAGACAAAAGTGAAAGTTTGAGTCTTTTTTTCTTTCTCTTTGTTCCCTTCGTGTAGGCCTTTTGTTTTAGTTAGACCTAACTCCTCCTAAAAGCTTGCCTTGATGAAAGTTGTTGCTCTCTCTTGCTTAAGTATATATAATAAGTTCAAATTTTGATTGTTTAATTTTCGGATGAAGGGTTATATTTGTTAAATTCTCAACTATACCAAATAGAACTTTTGAGTATAAAACCGGGAAGGACTGCTCTAACCAACAAAACTAATTGTAATAGGGGTGTGAAAGATACGGTTACTCGTGAACTTTTTTTTTTTCATATGATTTGGGGGAAATGGTCTAGTTGGGTTTGAATCCCATCTTTCTCTTGTTGCTTAGGCAACTTAAACCCTCAACATAGTGAGGAATGAAGCGAAAGGCCTAACTCAACGACTATCAAGTACTATGCTAGAAATCTTGGCAATGCACACCCTCTTTAAAAAGGGTTGATTATTGCCCTTTTGACACTCTTTAAGGGCATCTATTGATCATTAGACATTCTTTAAAGGTGTCTTGATCATTTGACACTCTTTAAAGGCGTCTATTGACATTTACACCAAATCGGCACACTACTAAAATATTTGACAGAGTTTACTAGCTCCTACCCTAGTTATATTTCGAATCGACATGTTAAGCGCCTATGCCTAATGCACTTATATTTTGAACAATGCTTTGCTACTGAAGAATGATAAGAAACTCTTACCCAAAATTCTTTGTGTTCAAATAACAGAGCTTTGTGCTTATGATTAGAACCGTTCATATTACGAATCATTATCTAAATATCACCTTTGCGAAAAATGAATTAAAACAAAGGATGTTTAGACAATTTATTGTAGCAAATGCATAGACAGTTCGTAATACTTTTATTTATTCCCGTTCATTTGTTTTTACCCAGTTCAATAACTCAATGATCCTAATTTTAATTGATTTTTTGCAAAGACGATTTTTATAAAATGATTTACGATATGAATGGTTCTAATTATAAATACGAAGTTTTATAAATTAACAACAAACAATTTTGACTAAGAACTTCCTACTCATCTTTTGAGTATCCAAATATTATTCTTATATTTTCCGGACAGTTCAATATTGGTACTCCCAAAGAAAAAAAAAATAGAAAACAAAGGAAAATAAAAATAGAAAACAAAGGAAAATAAAATAGAAGATAAAGTAAAGGAAAGAAAGGATAAGGAAGAAGGTGCCATTCCAAAGTGCAGGCCTAAGAGGCAAAAGGCAAAGGCAAAAGGAAAAGGCAAAGGCAAAGGCAAAGGCAAGGGCAGAAGAGTAAAGAGAGAGACGGAGTTACCAAACAAACACAAATTGAAATTGTGATTGAATTGTATAAAAAGGAATGGTAAGAATCACCAAGGCTTTCCTGTCTTCAATTTTGCTTCTGAATCTCATCATCTTCTCTGTGTTCGCCATGGCCGACCAATCTGCTCCCAAATCCGTCGCTGCTTCCTCCGAAACGGCGGTCCACATCGTTTACACCGAACGCCCTCTCGAAAATGAAGAGCCCGAGTCCTATCACATCCGAACCCTAGCCTCCGTCCTCGGCAGGTCTCTCTCTTCTGTTTGTTTCCTGGGAAAACGAAAGAAAAATGAATTTGTGAATTTGTGAATTTTGTGAACTTGTGATTTGCATACATACATATATACGTACAGTGAGGAGGCTGCCAAGGAGGCGCTGGTATACAGTTACAAGACGGCTGCCAGTGGATTCTCTGCTAAGCTCACTCCTCAGCAGGTTGAACAAATTTCAAGTTAGTCCTCTCTCTCTCTCTCTCTCTCTCTCTCTCTCTCTCTCGTTTTTTATAATGTTGATGATGATTATTCTTCTGGTTCTTAGCAAATGTTATTTATTTATCCGATCCCATGTACTCCTCTTTGACATGGTTAATATGACTGCTTCAAGCTTTATGAGGCGATTGTAATGTTGATGTATGTCAATGTTTCAAGCTTCATGAGGCGACTGTAATTGTAAAGTTGATCTTTAAATTTCCGGTAGCGTATTGATTCTTTCTATTGGGGAATTAGGTGTGTACTGATTTATATAGGTTGGCCTTTGTGGGCTTGTCTTAGTTTTGTTTTGGACCCCAGATCCCATCTGTTTCACCAATTGTGGCTATTCTTTGCTTGTTCATTGTTATCACTTTCTGGCATGTTCAGAATGCGTTGGACTAATTTGGTATAGGGGATTGGAACGGAAACCCTCTAAATTCAAGGCATATTGAAGGTAGAGGAGAATGATTTTCATTTTGAGGGGATTAGATATGAAGGAAACTTCTCCCTTCTAAGTTCTAATCCTACCATTTGACGAGGATTATAATGGATAAGGTTTCTTCTTGAGAATAGTATCTTATCCACTCGAATTCAATTGTCTACACCAAATGAGGCCTTAGAGTTTCAGTTTTACCCCACTACCAGGTCATATTTGACGTGAACTTTGTCCCTATGTTTGGATCAAAGTCCCAAGGAGCATTGACTCATTTGTTAAAAATGAACTACGAGAATATTACTTGTGAACTACTTAAACACTACAAAGCTACTACTGAAACACTACAATTGCGCTAAAGGGACATTTAACACTGGGCTTTCAAAAAGACACCTTTCAAGGAGTCATTTGAGCAATCTCTCAAATGTGTTGTCTTTAGTCATCTTTAAGGCCCTCCTCTTATTTTTGTAGTGCATTCCTAACAAATTTAGCCTGAGTTCCATGAAACTTCAAAGTCCCTCACGCACTCTCAAGTTTCATGCCTTGAAATTCATAATATGCTATTTTTGGCATACCCAAATGTGGGAAAAACAAAAATAAATAAAATAGCAAATGATGTTTTTACTATTTATCATTGGTTGCATAATCTCTGTAATTCTCTTATCCTGTTGTTGATTCAGAGTCTTTGCAGTTCTAACTTCTAAACAAATCAAAGTTACCTGATGTAATTATTTAAAAAAAAAAACTTTTATGCTACTATTGTTGCTCCAATGAGTATCCCAGTGGTAGAACATCTACTGTTTCCTTGTTGATTCACATTATAATAGATTACTTTTGTTTAACTTAGGCTATACAATTGCCCATGCTTAATACCGATGGCTGACAGCCTGACACTGTGTTCCTTCTTCTTTTTTTGTCATTGTTTTTCTTGTTGTTGTGTATGACTACTATTAAGCGCATGGCAAATGTTGCATAATCTTTCATATAGTAAATTAATTACCAGTATCATGGCATTTGTTTGTGTCTCTAGGCTGGCATTGATATGAAGTACTGGTGTTATATGATAATTACGTCCATGATTGATTGCTCAAGTGTTTCGCTTTTCACATTTTGGGTCAATTTCAGCGTTTCATCTATTTGCTATGACAGATGAAGAACAGATATGAGTAATTCATTTTTTTATGCTAGGAAAACTTTAAGGCATGTGCATTACGAAAGTGAGTTTAATCGTTTCTTCTTCCAAAAATAAACGCCAAACAAAAGAGAAAAATCCATTTTATACGAAGTTTCTCAATGATGCCGGATTGTTGAATTACAGCTATACTTCTTTTGTGCAAGCTATGAGCCCGGTAAACCAGCCAGTTTCAGATTATAGAAATAAATACTCATTGTTTTGTTGTCTACTCGATATTGGCAGAGCTTCCTGGGGTTCTTCAGGTTGTACCAAGCAGGACACTCCAGCTGCATTCAGGACCTGGAAAGCTGCATTAGAGGAACTGAATTCCATAGTAAGAAACATGTTTTAAACTTAAGTATCCACCGTGCTGTATAAAACAATAAACTTGTTTACTCTTGGCATGCTGTCTACTTTTTCCATAATAAGGTTGATAATATATGTTTTAAGAGTGCCGCTCGTACTTATGTAACTATGGTATGTTGTATATATAGTTTTCGTAGATTACTTAATTCCTAGTTAAGTTGCAGATGTAGTAATTTGAGCATACGTCTGGTTCCTTAGGAAATATAAGATGGATGACTATGCTTATGTTCCAAAGATGACTTGTAAGGGTGCATTGCGAATGACAAACATTCGGGCCCAGGCTATAGGTTTTTAGTTTAATTTGGGAAGGCTTTGGGTCAATCAACGTGGTGGGTAGGGTAGGATTCAGATGAGGTGATGTAAAAATTAAGAGTAAACGAAAAGCACCTCATAGTGAGAGGATGGACCATTGGATTTGGGAGATGGAGTTAGATGGACTGGGTACA
The DNA here is from genome assembly GCF_041283825.1 of Pyrus communis. Lineage (NCBI taxonomy): Eukaryota > Viridiplantae > Streptophyta > Magnoliopsida > Rosales > Rosaceae > Pyrus > Pyrus communis. The sequence continues at coordinate 3,958,121 of NC_142574.1, forward strand.
CCGCCACGGTGGGGTCTTGTTCTTTAATAACACAATGTCATGTGGAGTGAGAGGAACACGTAATATTGTTTGGACTGCGACGCCATGGGTAGCCAGTCCATCTAAGTTGCTCTACGTATTAGGAGGTTTAGCCTAGGTGATGGCGTCATCATTCAACACGAAGACTTGCCAATGTGTCATTATTCAACGGAAAGAAGCACATAGAGAGAGAATCATGTCGGGGGTGGCGGGGTTTGAGCTACACAATAAGCTATTTGTAGTTTTGTATTTTGGTGTTGAAATCACTGAGAGCTCCAACTTAAGATATTTCACTTATAAGTAGAGAATAATATCATTTGCGTAATATTAGTGACCAAAAGAGAATTTTGGACAATAGAAAATGTATTGGGAGTGGTAGGTTGGCTTGAACCACACAATAGACAAGTAAGAAATTGATTTTGAACCTGCGATGCATGTGAGTCAAAATTGAAAAGCTCGTTAAAAAGTGAACATGTGATTGGCATGCAACATTGTTTAACAAGAAATAGAATGAACGTAAAAATTGGTAAATTGGCAAACTAGTTGAGAAGTAAACTCATAATTTTGAGACAGTTAAGAGGCTAAACTGCATTTACTCCTTTTTTTAATCTACTAAAAAAGAAGAGTAATTTTTACTGGTATTACGGTCCATTGATGTTTCTCGTTATTTATAAACGAGAGATTCAACTTAAAGCATGTGTACTTAATATAAATGGGTTAAAGAATGAATCAGATGGGTTAAAAATATTTTCACCCAGAGAGTTTGGCAAATGATTTGGGCCTTGGTGCTTGATAATTATGAGCTTTCGCCGATCTTAAGTCGGCCAGATTGCTTTGACCCATTGAGCTGAAATTGTGTTTTGCTCGCATGGTCAAAGATAACTTATGATTCGTTTAGAAATATTTTTAAAATGACTATAAATATTTTTGATGAAAGTAATTTTGAACTTTGAAAGCATTTAAGTAATTTTTCTTTTTTTTATAAGAAATATTAGATATGTGCTTCTTGCAGGAAACACTAGATATGTGCTTCTTGCAGAAAACACTTGGTGCTTTTCCAAGATTCATTTTGATTTTTACTAATGTTTGGTTTTAAAAATATTTTCAACTAAAATATTTTCAGTTATTTTAACAGTACTTCTAAAAATTGTGTTTTTAGTTACATAAAACCTGCAAGACATGTTTTGATTTATTGCGGTTAATAACATATGTCTCCACATGACTACACACGTGAGAAAGTAAAGGGGAATAATTTAGGTTGCTTGTCGTCTTTGTCGTAATTATGAATTTGCTGACGTGGAGGGAATGTATGCGGCTAGAGATGAGAAGATAGACGGAGAGCGCGCGCGAGCGCAACAAAGCAGATACTGCTACGTGATATTTATACAAATTGTGGAATTTATGTATTAAATATAATTTAAAAAATAAAATTTTTCATCATATTCTCGAAACAATAAAAAATTTCTTTAAAAGCAGAATACAGTTACAGGACCCCATGTCCACGTGTCACACCACAAACAGACAAACTCACATCCTCTCTCCCTCCCTCCAATCTCACTTTCGCCCAAAATAAAAAAATACTAGATAATAATTGAGGCAGATTCAGGGGGTCTGATAGTTACCAATCAAAATCCACAAAGGGAGAGAGAAGGAGGAGAGAAACAGAAATAACAGTTTCAGAGAGCGGAGGAGGATGATGGAAAGGACAAATCACAAGTAAAAAAAAAAAAAAATCAGAAGAAATTCATCGTTATCGGAGAAGAGAATCGAATCGAATCGAAACGAATCGAAAGAATGAAGAAAGGATTGCATTCCCAAGCAGGGAAGCTTCACACAGTACTGCCGTACGAAACGCCGCGACTTAGAGACCATTACCTCATGGGCAAGAAATTGGGCCAAGGCCAATTCGGCACCACCTACCTCTGCACCCACAAGCCCACCGGCGCCCAGTTCGCCTGCAAGTCCATCCCCAAGCGCAAGCTCCTCTGCCAGGAGGACTACGACGACGTCTGGAGGGAGATTCAGATCATGCACCACCTCTCCGAGCACCCCAGCGTCGTCCAGATCAAGGGCACCTACGAGGACTCCGTCTTCGTGCACCTCGTCATGGAGCTCTGCGCCGGCGGGGAGCTCTTTGATAGGATCGTCCGCAAGGGGCATTACAGCGAGAGGGAGGCGGCCAAGCTCATCAAGACCATCGTCGGGGTGGTGGAGGGCTGCCACTCCCTCGGCGTCATGCACCGCGATCTCAAGCCCGAGAATTTCTTGTTCGACACGCCTTCGGATGACGCCACGCTCAAAGCCACCGATTTCGGCTTGTCCGTCTTCTACAAACCAGGTTCAGCTTCCTTTCCTATCCGATCCACTTTTACTTGGTTCTTTCTTTCTTTTTATTAAACCGGGAAATGGAAATGTTGGTCTGCTGTAGCTTTTCAAAATATTTCTGATTATTTCTTCAACTATTTAATTTTGCTGAATTGAATTTCTTGTGCCTTGTTGTGTACTCAATCTTTAGGGTTGCTTGATTTACACGTACATAGGTTTCTCTACTTAGTCTTGTATATGATGAACAAACATAAACTCCGCGGCTCCACCTACGAGGGAGGACGAAGGAGCTATTTCCCGGATATTGCTTTTTTTTTTTCTTTTTTTTTTTTTCTCTATGCTATATATTACATCACTAGATTCAACAATATTAACGTCCAAAATAGATTCAACAATATTAACGTCCTTTTGGTTGGGGATGGATGGCTCATCTGTCATGGTATTGATATCATAAGAAGGAATCTACGTTTTATTCAGTATGCCAATACATTCGGTCATTCCCATGAGCGAAATTACTCATCAATCTCTATGTCCACGACAATCCGTCTGCATAAACATAATTCCAAATGCATTGCTTTGCCAGAACAATGCTTTTTTTCTTTTTGGTTTCCAAGCCAGTATACAATTGACGCCATCACTATCCTGTATCAAATGCGGCTCTCCCTTGTGTTTTTCTCTTCCTCCCCGTTGAAGCTTGAACAGCGTTTTTGTCATGCATAAAGATGGTTGGTTATGTGCTCTGCTATACCTTTTCTTGTTCCAGGACAAGTTTTCCAGGACGTCGTTGGGAGTCCCTATTATGTTGCACCTGAGGTGTTGAACAAGATTTATGGACCTGAAGCGGATGTATGGAGTGCTGGTGTGATACTTTACATCCTCTTAAGCGGGGTTCCTCCTTTTTGGGCAGGTACCGACCCTCAACAGTTAATAAACCCTTATCAGTGAGGCTTGGCCTTTATTAACATGTTTGGTTCTTTTGTTGTATCGTGAGCTGTTTAATGTTTCAATATGTATCTACAGAAACTGAAGCAGGGATCTTCAGACAGATTTTACATGGCAAAATCGATTTTGAATCTGAGCCTTGGCCTAATATTTCCAAAAGTGCGAAAGATCTCATGTGTAAGATGCTTGAGAGGAACCCAAAGAAAAGAATATCCGCCCATGAAGTCCTATGTGAGTGGTTTAATACCTACTGCTGTGCTGATAAATTTTTATGAGATTGTTGCATAGATAAGGTTATATCCAAATGGTAGCTGTGTTGAAATCTAAAATGGATCTTTTCAGGTCACCCCTGGATTGTGGACGACAGAGTTGCCCCTGATAAACCACTAGATTCTGCGGTTTTGTCCCGCCTCAAGCAGTTCTCAGCAATGAATAAGCTTAAGAAGATGGCTCTTCGAGTATGTCTTATTAATGTCTTACCATATATCATCTTTTTATATATCTATCATTCTAATACATTTTCCACAGTAAACTTGCAGTCAATTGTTAAATTCATTTATCACCCAATGTGAGAGTTACAATTCATTCTCTGTCAAGGCATCATAAGTTTAAGATAACAAATAATATAATAACTTCTGTAACAAGTATTTTTAAAATGGTAGTAACATGATATGGGATGGACTTGGGATTTCATTTCACCTGAAAAACATTGGGTTACTGTAACGTAGACACAGTTTATAGTTTCCAGATCAAAACTCCATTTATACACTGCATTCAACATCAACTGGAGTTGTAGAAACATCTATAGGATACCCAATTTTTCCACCAAAGAAATCTTATGCAACCAATACAGTTTTTGTTTGACAATGATCAAGAAGTGTTCTTTGCAGTGCACATCGTATTATATAAAGGCCGGTCTGAGCAGAAATAGCATTTTTGAATAATTAAAAAACTTATCACTTTCCTTATAATACATGTGTTATCATATATTGTTCGTATCAACTTCACAAGATGGGTGTATGTTGTGATAGTGTTTGCGGTTGTAATAATGGTTAAAGCAATGTGAGACTGGGGGATGACCTCTCATTTTCTGTTTAATTCTCTAACCGATAAATATGTAAGGCCATAGTGAAGTAGGCAGACAACACTGATTTGTTATATATATGATTAGTAATGGTTAAGTAAAGTTCTAACCAGAATACCTGAGTTTTCACTCAATCAGCAGTGAGAAGCCACATGTATGTTATCGTTTAGTATTGGACCAACTACCTCTGTTATTCTTTATGTCAGCAATTTGTTTCTACTTCTCCTGTGACCAGTTTTTTGTTTCGGTGATGGTGTAATCTAGATCACTGCGGTGTTCTGTTTTCTTTGCCCAGGTTATAGCAGAAAGACTGTCAGAAGAAGAGATTGGTGGATTAAAAGAGTTGTTCAAAATGATTGACACGGATAACAGCGGGACAATAACATTTGAGGAACTTAAAGAGGGATTGAAAAAAGTGGGCTCGGAGCTAATGGAGTCTGAAATCAAGTCCCTTATGGAAGCAGTTAATAGATTGATCCCCATAAACTGGCTGCATATTGCAAAGTTTTCAATATTCTTCTGTTTATGATCTTAATAGATCTCCAACGTTATTAACATGAATGACCCTCACAAAATCTTTTTGCTTCGGCACTGTTGGCAGGCTGATATAGACAACAGCGGAACAATAGACTACGGTGAATTTCTTGCTGCTACCTTGCACTTAAACAAGATGGAAAGAGAGGAGAATTTGATTGCAGCCTTTTCCTTTTTCGACAAAGATGGTAGTGGATATATTACCGTCGATGAGCTTCAACAGGCTTGCAAGGAGTTTGGTCTAGGTGACGTTCATCTGGATGAAATTGTCAAAGAGATTGATGAAGACAACGTAAGCGTTTCTTTTCATTTTTATTTCGATTAGAAATAATATTAATGAAGTTTCAGAAGCCTAATTACGTAAATTTTGCAGGATGGGTGTATCGATTATGGGGAGTTTGCTGCAATGATGAGGAAGGGGGGTGATGGAGGAATTGGGAGGAGCAGAACCATGAGAAACAATTTGAACTTTAACTTGGCTGACGCTTTCGGAATAAAAGATCAGTCTACGTCTACCGGACAATGAGATAGTACCAAAGAAACTGCAATTTCTTCTAAACATGCAATTTTTAAAAGGAACTAAAGACAGAAAACTTGGCATGAAGAGTAGCCATTTGACTCTCACCGTGACCATATTAATTTTCGTTTGTAACAAACAACGTATTTTCGTTATCTAATGGTAGTCATACTGTATTTTCGTATAACATTTGAATACCATGTGATGTGTAAATGCCATGTCAGTTAACGATTGAATGTACTCCTCTTTCTTTCGAGTAAATTTCCTACTCAATTGTCCTCTCTCTCCCAATTTCCCTTCCATTCCTTGCGGTTCCGGAAACCTCACTGCCCCTTTCTTTGAATAGACTCACTACCACATTCCTTGGTATTTTCTGAAGATTGATGTTGTCCTAGAGTTTTGAAAACGAAAATGTTATTTCATCTTAAAGTGCTGTTATTTGAGCCACATTCTCTGGCGATCCTTCCTACATACGTGACTTGGGTAGGAGGACAACAATGTCCGACGGTAAATGTGGTACATATAACATTGTTGTTTTACCCTATTCTTTGATCTGACATAATTAGCCAACGATTCAAAGAAATCCTGGCAAATACGTGTGCCGTACACAAAAATTTCTCCATTCCCATTTTGAGCCTCATTGCACTCAGCTACAACATATAACTCGACACTTTTTCAAACTTCCACTCAGCTACAACGGTTCCAAGTAACAAAAACGAAAGGGCAAACGCCATCGGAAAAAAAATATAGCTCCACAACTTTCTGAATACTCTGTTATTTTACAAGGACTATCAATGTTACATGAGCCCAAAGCAATGATAAATTCATAAACAATATTGCACAGCAGCTTCCGGAACATCATTTGAACTCCGTAATAATACATTACCTAGTAAAGAATGCTTTGAGAAGCCTATATTGAAAAACAGACACTCCCCTTTGGTACCGAAATACTTAAGCTTCGCCATTTTGTAACATTTGCACTACTTAGCGTTGAGACTACACAAGTCGCCTTTTGGACAGAAGCACGGAATGGGGGTTCCTCACCACCAGAACTTTCATTCGTAGATTCGCTTCCTCTTCAAAACGGTTGGAAATATAATCAAAGAGCCAATGAGGAAAAGCACAAACAAAGTTTTAAAGTCATAGAGATCCTTGACTGAATTGAGATCCCCCAGAGCAAGGCCAGCCTAGCAAAACAAAATCAGCAGGTATTAACGCCTACGATGAAAACATTTCAAGAAAAGAAACTGTCATATGTAAAGTTGAAAAACAGACTTCAGAAGGTCTAAGATGTTCAGATGTAAGCAAACAGTTAAAGAATGGCCCCTGCAATAAAGTGAGATGAATTCTGGGAATAAAAGGTCTTCAGAGAAACTAAATAAAGATGTCAACTATACTTTAAACCAATGGGATCAGATGTTCCGTTTATGTGTATCTTGATTATTTTGGTCACAATCGTGATGCCTTCTCTATGTGCAACGGAGCTCTATTTTATATTTTTAATATTATTAATAAGTGCAAGAAATAAAGTGGCCATACAACACGGTACGCAAGTTAACATGATGAAAATCAATTTAATCTGTCGTATTTTTATTTGGACAGGGACAATGCGTAAAATGCATGTAAGAACGCAATTCTTAGTAATATTGCTAGTGCAGTTATTAAATTCTATACCTGCAATCTAACTAAGAAAGCTTTAATTATCATGGCCTATCTCACATGGGCAAATCAATCATCAAACATAGAAAGTCCTTCTGCACCTATACACAGCACGGGAAGCTTGACAATGACAGCCTTACCGAGACCCCTTAATTCATCCTCAAAATATATATTTTTTCTAATTACTTTATATTTACTGTAATAATAATCAATTTGATTTCTTTATGATTTATTGCATTGTAAAAAGACAAATTTGACACTACGAGGTATAGAACTATTTCAACCAAAAACTAACATTCAAAAATTTGCAAATTTCATGAGACTTTGTTCTAGATTTAGGTATTCATAGAAGAGCTTGAAGGCCTCGACCAAATTTGATTATAATATCGAATTATGCCAAGAACATGCTAATACTAGAGTTTACCGCAGTCTAAGTACTCTGACCAAAATTAGTTCACTCTTGGACCCTAGGAGTATGGGACTCCAAGTAAATGGGATCTTGACTAGACACATTGTCAAAAGAGAAGAACCAAAACCAGAAGGTTTTCTGGATGGAAGTCAACTAACATAGTTGGTCGACTTCTTCTTTGGCTCAATCGCCTGGCCTCCCAGCAGGCTACCTTTGCCAGCAGTTGGCTGAAGACCCTTACAATTTAAATATCTCATGCAACCGCCAATTACACTTCAGATTGAAGATAAGACAACAAAACACATATCCACTAAGTTTCTGCAATCCACTGGTGTTACCTTGTGTTTTCCAGACTCTACATATCTGAGAAATGGAATTTTATTAAAGACTTAAAATTGAGATGAAAAACTTAGTGAACCAGAGGTCCACCCACTATACGATACAACCCTAGAACAAAATCCAAAAACACACCTCTAACATTGCAATACAACTCTAATAACTATCCTACAGCAGCTCCCCAATCTAATAAAATTACAGAACATGCAAAATCTCTAAAGGTTGGAGAAAGCAAGAAACCATAGTACACACACCACAAGGAAGTTAAGCTCATGTCATTACCCAAGAAAGCAATAATACATAGCACATACCCGCCACAGCCAAACTCCACTCAAGTTCTTCTATTTCTGACCAACCAAATTACCCAAGACATGCTTTTGACAAAAAAAAAAAAAAAAAAAAAATGTTTGAAAACGTGACCAACAAATAATAACCTAATTGAACCATGCTTCTCTGACAACCCCCACCACAGCATCAATGCTTATGGATTACCACCTCTAAATACGGCATACTTCAAGGCCTTAAAGTCCAAAACCTCCAAAAGCATAACAAAACAATGAAGTAAAATGCTGCCCAGAGCTAATCTAAGCAGTGTGGACTGTTTAACAAATTTGTTATTAAAAAGTATAGCGAGCACCATATGCAAACACCAAAACAGGAATATATAGAAGACAATAACTAACCACAAAATAGTAAGATGAGAAAGTTCCATTTATTTTACAGAAAATAAAGTTGGCATTTAATTAGTAGAAAGAACTTACTCTGACTGTGATATAAGATGCTGGAATAAGTCCAATAAAAGTCGCCAGAAAGAAAATATGAAACGGTATATCAACAATTGGAGATGCCAAGTTGATGAAAAGGTTCGGCAAGGTTGGAGTTATCCTAAGAAAAAGCATGTAATTTAGCAGCTTTTCCCTACGCTTTGCAATCTGGATGCACAAAAGTTAAGGTTAAAGTAGTGGAAGATGGTAGCAGAATGATCAATTTTAACGAAGTAATAAGAAGTACCTCTGCCTGAAAAAATCTCAACTTTTCTGGCCAAAACCAACTAACAAAAGGCCTTCCAATTAACTTAGACAAAAAGAAGCAAGATGACGCTCCAGCTGTAGCGTTGCAGACAACCAAAATAAGGCCTCTGATTACACCAAAAAGAGCTCCAGCTAACAATGACATAAAAATTGTCCCAGGAATCATAAAAGTCTGCATGAAGATGTAAGTAGAGCAGTAACCCAGAATAAATTGTGCTGGATAATCATTGGCATAAGTTGCCAGATTGTCTCTGCAGAAGATTATAAAAAATATTAAAAATCAGAACAAGCATTCAGGGGAAGTGACTAATGTTAAATGGGACCATAAAGGCCACAGAACTGGATAAATAGACAGCCAAAAGTGAAAACATGACATGACTCCAAGGCATAGACCAAAACTGCATCTGTCTCTCTCAGTGGTGTGTAACGTGCAAAAGGGACGTGAAATGTAGGTATCCATTTACAGGTGCATCCCCGAGTGACTTCTTGGATTTGAAAATGACTGTTTGAAATGAACGAGTTACCTTCAGTTTTCCTCCGATTGTTGAAAACTTAAGTCATGAGGTATGGTCTTAGTAACTGAGACAAACATTTTGGAGATGTGTTCTCATGGTCAATTATAGGTTCTCTATGAATGGAAAGAAAGGCGAGTTTGTTCTAATATTGACTTTGAGATTCTTCTCAGGCTTCCATATTGCCAAAGATTGAAGAACAGATTTTCCCTTTTTATACACGCCGAGAAAAAGGGGAGAGAGTGGTGGGGGTGGATGCCTATTTGTTACCATCTGAAAGCTGGCTACAGATATATTCTTTCTATCAAGTCTCAGATGCAAATGCAGTCTAAACGTTACACAAGTTCCTTCTACATTCTCATTCTACCAAAGTCTTCAAATACGCCTATGAAACAATATGCAATACCTTGCAAAGGTGAATTCGAAGGTGTAGTGACTAAAAAGAAGCCCTATCGACGTAGGATTTCTACTTGTTTCATAATTTTTATTCGAATTTCAAATCAACCCAACACTTCTGACAATATCTTTGGAGAAACCGCAAATTAAACGCCATGTTTGAACAAATATCGGACCTCTTATGCAAATCAGAGAAAGAGAAAGAAAAAAAAAAAAAAAAGCAACTCAGATAATAAAATTTTCCGCAATCATCAAATTAGTGCAAACAAAATCTCAATAACCCTTCAACAACACAACTACAATATAATGTATTCGAAAAATTTGAACAACAAATCCAAATTTGAAATTGATTGAATCGCGAAAGGGACGTACTTGAGAAGGCGAAGATCGACAATGGTGCGGGGCAGCTTGAGTTTACCGTACTCGGCGGCGGGCATGGTCAAGTAGACGCAGGAGAGGCCGGTAGAGAAGACCAAGACAACGGCGAGAGCCGCCGCGAGCTCCCACCGCGAAAGCGGAAACCTTTCGGACTTGAGCTTCTTGCCGGTGGACCAATCATCCTCCTTGGCATTCTCCTCGTCCCTCGGCAGCCTCCCCGCGTCCCCCGCCAGATTTCTCGGAGCCGCCATGTACGGATTGCACCAGCACCGACACGAAGATGATGAGGGCCCACTTCAATAGTAACACTCATTCATCGACAAATTTGCGTCCTTGGTTTCGTTGTCAAGGTCGAAGCTTCAAAGTGTGGTTTTTAGAATGCGACCCACATCGATCAAAGATTCAAAATCTGAGAGAGACATATGTTGTTGGATCAAATACTTGGATTCAAATTTGGGAATTGAATTTGGTTTCGGTTTTGGGTGTGAAAATTGAGATTCAATACCCTTTTGTTGGTGCGTAACAATCAGATTCAATTTATGTGGAAAAAGGAACAAGAAAGATGGAAAGCGAATGAAAAAAGAGAGACGAAAGGACTATGAACCGAAAATATATAAAAAAAAAGGAGGTTGTGTAATATATTAAACACTGTTTTTCCTAATTTTCACGTTCATAATTTTAAATTTTGATATTTGTATCTATTTATTGTACAAATTTTAAAATTTAAAGACCATAAAGTAGAGACAGTTTGCCACTTGTTTGTTTTGGTTATATTTGTCGTCACTAGTTAAAGTAGATTTTTGTGAATGATAAATTTGATGATTATAGAGATCGTAATGATTTATTTATTTATTTAAAAAAAAAAAAAGATGAGTGCAAGAGGGAAAAAAAAGTCATGGTCGTTTAACTAAAATCATATGGCGTCAATCTTCCTTGGTAGTCTTTCTAAAATCGCAGATGGATCGAGGAATCCAAATCCAACAAATAACCATCCATATTTAAATCCAAACATGATAGAATTGAAATCGTATTTCAATCCTATTTTGTAACAGTGACGAACAAGATATTTCTTTTAGGTGAAAAAGTTCCACTCATTAGGAAAAATCCACGAGCACACAACCAATTAAAGAATTCACTACTAAATAAGGATTTTTACAAGACTCAACGAGACAGACACTTACTACACTTGTCTCTTCATGTATTTTTCTCCTTGTAGCACCCCATTCTTCCCTTGCTCTTTTTTTAGATGAACACAACACACACAACAGATCCTCCTCACGAGCAAAATATTGCACACAGCTTCTTGACAGAAGATTTGTTTATGAAATAATATGATTGGTGCTTGTAGTGACAAAGTCACATAAGATCAAGGAGGACGCCCCTCCGGTCGTTGGATAACCCTATGAAGAGTAGGAAATCGCCCCTATCAACCTGCACGAAAGGTGTTCAACAAAATGCTTGAATAAAACTCAAGTATGTCAACATAGCTAGAAATAGCAAAGCTTGGCTATGGAGGTAGACAGAGATAACTATCGAGAGCTTTTAGAGAGAGAGAGAATATTGAAACTGTATTTCTTATTTCTGTTAAGTTAAACAATACAATGCATTTCTATTATTTATACTAACACGCTCTCACAACAACCTTAAGACAAATGATCAACAGCCACTAATATAATGACAGCTGGCACCCTCTACATAACTCAGATTATAATCTACAAATATCCTTATATTCTAACATTCCCCCTCAAGCTTATGTTGGGAAGTCCCAAGCATAAGGTTGGAACAATGATGAGTGAAGGAAGGAGAGCACAAGCCCTTGGTCAGGATATCTGCATACTGATCAGTAGAGGAGACAAACTGAAGAGAAATAATGCCTTGTTGAACCCGTTCTCTAACAAAGTGACAGTCCACCTCGATATGCTTAGCTTTGGAGTGAAGAACCGGATTAGTGGCCAACGCCATAGCTGAGATATTATCACAATGTAACAAAGGAGGAACAGAACTCGAAATATGCAAGTCCTTGAGCAATTGTTGGATCCATATAATCTCAGCAGTGGTAGTGGCCATAGCCCGATATTCGGCTTCAGTAGAAGAGCGACTGACTGTGTGTTGTTTCTTAGAGCTCCACGAAATGGGATTGGAACCAAGAAACACGACGAAACCGGTTGTAGAACGCCGATCATTTGGATCACCCGCCCAATCGGCATCTGTGTAGGCGCGAAGGTCTAAATCTCCAGGCCGAAAACAGACTCCCCAATCCATAATGCCTCGGAGATAGCGCAAAATCCGTTTGACAGCACCAAAATGAGACTCCAATGGTGTATGCATGAACTGACAAACCTGATTAACAGAGTATGCAATGTCAGGGCGAGTGAAGGTGAGGTATTGTAAAGCTCCAACAATGCTCCTGTAGTGGGTGGGATCAGAATATAACGAACTGCCATGATTAAGTAATTTTTGGTTGGGATGACAGGGAGTAATGCAAGGCTTGCACTGAACCATATCAGTTTTCTGCAGCAAGTCTTGTATATATTTAGACTGATGGACAAACAACCCCTGTGGACAATACTCAATTTGCAGACCGAGAAAATAATGAAGGAGACCCAAGTCTGTCATAGCAAATTCCTTAGTCAAGCGGTGAAGCACAGAGTGAACAGTAGTATCATGATCACCAGTAAGTATAATATCATCCACGTATAACAATAATACCACCATATAAGACCATCAAACTTGACAAAGAGAGAAGGATCGGCATAGGAAGCTTGAAAACCCAGAGAAACTAAGAAGGAAGTAAACCGAGCATTCCAAGCTCGGGGAGCTTGTTTTAGGCCATAGAGAGACCGTTGCAGCTTGCACACATATTCAGGATGATCAGAATCAACAAAACCCTGAGGTTGAGACATATACACTTCCTCCTCAAGAAAGCCATGCAAAAACGCATTTTTGACATCAAGCTGCCTCAACTTCCATCCGTTAGTAGCTGCCAAGGATAACATCAATCGGACTGTGGTTGGTTTAACTACCGGATTGAAGGTCTCATAATAGTCAAGGCCTGCTTCTTGAGAAAAACCCTTGGCCACTAACCGGGCTTTATGCCGAGCAATCGAACCATCAGGATGGCGCTTGAGCTTGTAGATCCATTTGCAGCCGACAAGGTTTTTGTTTGGAGGTAGAGGAACAAGGGACCACGTCTTCTGTTGAAGTAGTGCATCCATTTCCTCTTTCATGGCCTGTTTCCACTCACCGGATTTAGAAGCTGCAGTAAATGAGGTTGGTTCTGTGCCAATGGAAGAGTGAACAGTAGCACTAAAACCGTGTTTCCTCTTGCAAATACCAGACTTGGACCTAGTTTGCATAGGATGGCAATTTTGAGGAACAAGGACCATAGGTTGAAGATCGGCAACCTGAGATGTGGTGATGTCAAGATGTAACTCGGATATGGAACCGTCGGAAGTACCATGACATGCTGATGTAGGAGAGGAGACAAGGTCACCATGTGCCAGAGAACTAGACTGAGTAACAGTAGGTGATGTAGTGGGATGGTGAAAAACAGAAGGTAAGGGTATAGGGATAATAGGATACTGAGTGAAGGTATTGGAATGAACAACCTGTGGTGAGAAGGTAGATTGTGGAAAGCAAGAACCTGCCTTATCAAAAGAAGAACCTGCCTTATCAAAAGAGGAAGACAGAGAAGGATATTGTGTTTCATCAAACAACACATGCCTTGAAACAATCAACTTGTAATGGGAAATATCAAAACAAATATAACCTTTGTACTGTGCAGCATAACCCAAGAAAATACACTGTGTAGTCTTAGGATCAAGCTTAGTGGTTCTATACGGTTTCAACGAGGGATAACATGCACAGCCAAAAATTCTTAAGTGATCTAGACGAGGTGGAGAGTTAAACAACATTTCAAATGGTGATTTCATGGCAAGAATAGGCGTTGGCATCCGATTAATAAGATATGTTGCTGTTGCACAAGCATGATACCAAAACAGATTAGACAGGGAAGCTTGCTGAAGAAGAGTAATAGCTGTTTCAACTACATGTCTATTCTTTCGTTCAGCTAAACCGTTTTGTTCAGGTGTGTATGGACATGAAAGCTGGTGAACAATGCCCTTAGACTTTAGAAAAGACTGAAATTGAGAACTAATATACTCTCCACCACCATCACTTTGAAGAACTTTAATAGACTGAGCAAAAGCAGTAGTAATATAGGCGTGAAACTGAACAAATAGTCCAAACACAGCAGCTTTATTGATAACCGGAAAAATCCATGTATACCTAGTACATTCATCAATGAAGGAAACATAGTATTTGTAACCTTCTAGAGACAGTTGAGGAGCAGGGCCCCATACATCAGAATGAATCACTTCAAAAGAAATGGAAGATTTGGAAGCATGTACAGGAAATGGCAATTTTGTGAATTTGCCTTTTAAGCAAGAAAGACAAGACTCAGAATCAATGGTACTAGGGGCTGAGATGAAAGACTTGCTAAGGGCTGTTTGTACAATAGAATTGGTAGGGTGTCCCAATCGACAATGCCACAGTGTAGAATTAATTTTTTTTTCCAAGGAAAGCTGCTGGAGAACCGGTTGAAGTGTTGAGCACGGGAATGGGGTAAACAGCATTGTTACTCAGTCCGTGGAACAACGTTCTCTTGGTGACCTTGTCCTGTACACATACAGAAAATTCATCAACAATGCATCTGCAGTTGTTATCTTTACACAGTTGATGCATAGACAACAAGTGTTGAGACAATTTAGGAACATGCAGAATAGAATTCAATTGAAACATGTGAGATTTGGTGGAAAGTTGAGAACTGCCATAATTTGCAATTTGTAAACCTTCACCATTTGCACCAGTAACACGATCATTAGCAGGATAAGGAGCAGCCATATTGAGATTGGAGAGATCATTGGTCATATGATGAGTCGCCCCAGAATCAAGAAGCCAATACTCCTGTGATGGTGCAGAAGGTGATGGCTGAACCCGAGCATTCATAGCAACATGAGAGTTGTGTTGTGATCCTCCAGAATGTTGAAAAAACTGAGAATTCATTGCAGGAGTTGAGTTATAAGACGCAGGAGGCATTCCAGGATGTAGAGGTTGAGACTGCACGGAAGGTTGGTACTGTGGTGGATACTGTTGTGGATAAGTGGGAAAGGACTGTGAAGAATGGAATGGTTGAATTGCAGCTTGAGTTCGATCAAAGCAAGTAGCTGCAGTGTGCCCAACTCTATGACAAATTTGACACCCATGCTGAAAACAAGTAAGAGCAGAATGTCCTTTTCGATCACATATTTGACAAACTTGTTGAGGATTCTGAGACACCTGAGAACCTTGTGACTGAAATGGAGACTGTGAGTAGGGAGGTGCACCATAAGAAGGTTACTGATGGAATGGTGACTGATTCCCAGAAAAAAATTTCTTGCCCCTGCCTTTGGATTTGAAGGTATTTCCCCTGAAATTATTGTAAGTCCCTGAGCCCTGTTGAGAGACAAAAGCCTGAGATCCAGAAACTGGAATCTGTGCAAACTGAGGCATGAATGGCAGTGGTGCAATGGACTGGGGAAATGAAGCAACAGGAAAGGACAAGTGATTGTGGCCTGAGAAATGACCATTATCAGATCCAGAGGAATAGGACTTTGTCCCCGAAGAGCCACCAACATCAAAAGTAGACCCAGTAGTGTGAGCATGCATGGCTGACATGATAGGAATCTGTCGAGTGGTCTCATCTAGGGTAGATTCTTCAGCCCTGAGTTGTGATCGAAGTTCCTTAAGAGACACCAGATTCTCACGGCCCCGAATCACTGCTTTAATGGTGTTGTACTCAGGAGGTAGACCTCGTAATGCCACAATAACAATATCTTCATCAGATATGAAAACACCTACGGCAGCCAATTGATCCCTAGCATCCTTGATTCGTTGCAAGTAAGCATCAATAGTCTCAGAACCCTTTTTAATATTTTGAAGATCAATCTTCATTTGCACAATGCTAGTCCTAGTCATACTAGCAAACCGTTCATGAAGACAGTTCCACATCTCTCTCGAGCTTTTACAACCAATCACACAAGACAAAGCAGCCGTAGACAATGTAGCAGTTATAAGCGCCATTAAAGCTCTATCATGAATCTTCCAAACTTTATATGCATCAGTCACAACTTGTTCATTTTCCACGGTGTCATCAAAACGAGCAGGACAAGGGATTGATCCATCAAGAAAGCCTCGAATGCCATTACCATCCAACAACAGTTCCAACTGGAAATTCCAAGTGACATAATTGGAATCATCCAGTTTCACCGTAACAGTGTTACTCACACTTGGAATCAATGAAGAAATCGGAGATTGTGAAAGTGCTAACTGCGCAGCCGTAACCATGTTTGTATAGTTGATAAACCGCAAATCTTGATTGGCACGAAACACCACAGAACCAATGAATTTCACCACAGACAGAGAGAACACACAAGAAGCGAAGCAAGATTACAGTACAGAAGATACGAAAAGATGCAAAAACCAACCACAGCAAGAAGCCCCAAAAATTAGGGTTGCAGGAGAAAAATCAGAAATTTCGACAATCGACAATTATCAGCAACACAACCTTTAGGCAGAAGAAATAGCACCTCTGCACGACGACGAACAGCAATAAGCCCAAAAAATTAGGGTTTCGCAGAGCACCGATTGCGAACACCAACGACGGAAGCAATCACCAGAGAGAGCAACAACAATCCACTAAGCATGACAACAAACAGAGGAAGCGGAAGCAAGCAAGATCGGCAACTGGTAGCAGTAACCACACCGGCGAAGATACCATGTCAACATAGCTAGAAATAGCAAAGCTTGGCTATGGAGGTAGACAGAGATAACTATCGAGAGCTTTTAGAGAGAGAGAGAATATTGAAATTGTATTTCTTATTTCTGTTAAGTTAAACAATACAATGCATTTCTACTATTTATACTAACACGCTCTCACAACAACCTTAAGACAAATGATCAACAGCCACTAATATAATGACAGTTGGCACCCTCTACATAACTCAGATTATAATCTACAAATATCCTTATATTATAACAAAGTATGCTGTCATTGTTGTCACTACTGCTCCGCACCTTGCACGCAGGGCCATTTATTTTATTTTTTTAAAACCCAGGCCAAAACGAGTTATTGGCATTACAAAAGAAACACCAACATATTGTGAATGCAACAACATTAGTGGAAGTATCCAAGCAAACATTATAATTCTTAGTAGACGATAACTTTGAGGACTTGTTTTATGATGTACAAAAATTATGTCAAAAAAAAAAAGAAGATATTAATGTTCCTAACATGAAGGATTTGCATTTTGTATCTGGAATATCAAAATGTAAAGCTCAAAGAATCGTAAACTTTCATTATTATCGTGTGGATCTCTATTTTCAAGTCATTGATATGCAAATAAAGAATTGAATGCTCGCTTCAATGAATATTGTGAGAACATCACTGCCAAAATTAGAAATCAATAGTTGAGTGATATCATGATTATTTACGTAGAAAAAAAGAAGTTTACTTTTATTGATAATGCGATATTTTTATGATATAAAACTTCACTGGAAACAAGTATTTAAACTAAAAAACTCCTTTTTATTGGATGATATTATATTGATATCGAAAATATTCATAAAATAAGTTGTCATTTAAAAAGTTAGTTTCTTGGCATCAAACAGAGCCTCTCAGCCCAACATCCGTAACCAGGCTACCGAGCATGGGCGTAACCAAATGATTGGATTACTAGATATATTTGGCCGCGTGCACATTTGAGCCTAAACTCTTAGTAACTGTCTAAATAATCTTCATTTTATTTTGGGTTCTGTCTAAAAAATCTTAAGGATGCAATCTCTCTCAACAACTTAATATATAACCTTGTCCCGACCACACAATTAGATATGGACTGAACTATTATTTCTTTTTCTTTTCTTTTTTAAGAGCCACAAGCATAACAAGAATAAATCATTGAGACCATATATATGGATCTGCTGCTGTCACAAGTCTTGGAAGCATCCAAGAAGATGATTGTTCTGAGTTTCTTGCTCATAATTTTGAGGTGCCGACGACAAACTTGGATGAGAAAAGGATGCCCGATCAGTCAATTGCACTTCGAGTAAGTTGTCCAAATTTCTCCAATCTATGTGTTGATTGCTGCTATTATTGTTGCTCCTTTCCGCCTCATAGTCGTCAGTGCTTATATTATTGCTACGCAATACATTTTCTTTGGTGACAAAGCTTGTTGAAATGGTTGGGCTTTCTAGTTGAGGAAGTTCCATGAGTTGGTTACCCAAGAAAATGTTGTTCGAAACAAAATGATCTTCCTCTGAACCAAAAGATTGATGAAAACCTTGATTGGGGTTGATCACCATAGGAATTTCGCTCGAGAAGTTTGAAGATGAAGGATGATCTCTGACATAGGCATGCTTCCATGCTTCAAAACCTTGCCTGTGACTGGGACTTGGCTTCTTGAATGCCCGGCATACAACCCATCCTTCTTCCTGCATGATCACCCCCAGGCCGAATTAATGGCTTGTTTACAGAATTATCAATTGTATGTGTGCGTAGAAAATATATGTTCACTTAATATTAAAATTCCAACTACGTACAAATGCATTTTATTTACTGGTTTAGGGTTTAATGACGGCATTTCTCTTTAACAATAAAGTTTTCAGAGAATTATTAATGAGTATTAATATTGTCAAATGCTGGGATCAATTGAGGAAAATTAAATAACAAGTTAATGGATAGACGATGTTGAAGAACTTGCCTGAGGGGGTGCATGTTCAGAAGTTTGGAGTCGATATTCATGTATAATCCAGTCGGTTTTGTTGCCGTTAGGTGCCCGTCCCTTGTAGAACACTAGGGTCTTCCTCATTCCTATAATGTTGTCCTTTGAAAGCACTGCCTTGTCTCTTCCTGTTGCCTTCCAGAATCCAGCAGCTGTGGCTCTATTTGTCCGCGTTCCAGTCGGGTACTTCTTGTCTTTGTGACTGAAGAAGTACCACTCGTTCTGTTCACTGTAACATAACCTGCATCTCGCTGTACCACACAATACATATACATAGTTCTCAGAATGCCTGAATATGCTCATAATCTTATGAGATGTCAATAAAAACTCTTTTGTTTAGCCATTGATGAGTGATGACAGAGAGTAGCATTTGTGTTTATGTTGTTTCTATCTGTTTTGTTTTGATTTTGCTACCAACAATCATCCGCGCATTTTTCCAATGTTGTTTTCTTTCTACACGTTGCCATATCCAAAATTTTTAAATATAAATATAGTATGAACACAAAAACGCCCTTAGGACCATATCTATTTATGCCATTTCGAAGTCAAGCTGCAAATGTTAAAATTAAGTTGGTTCTAAGTACCTTGTATGTCCCATGGTTCGATTTTGTATAGGTCAATGTCAACGATGACATCTAGGTCAATATTTAGTGAGTTGATCTTTCTTTTCAGGTAGTAACCCACAAGTTCTTCTTCTGTCGGGTGAAATCTGAAGCCTGGTGGAACACAAGAATCCATCTCCATTACTAATGTTCAGTATGTAGACGCACCTGCATATCAGGCAAGGAAGTATGAGGAAGAGTAATTATTATACTTTTGACCAGCTATATATGTGCATGAGTGTTTATAGAGAGAGTACTACCAATCTTGTTGTAGTAATAACAACGTAATTATGTGTTATTAACTAAAATCTTATCATAATCATATTATACAGTATATATGAGATATTATATTTGAACGTGATTGCATTACACTACTAGCGTTCAAAATGGTACAACCCTCTTCTTATTAAAGGGTACCATAGAATTTTCCTATGTATATTCATCTGAAATAAAAAGAGTCATGTGATCCATTTTTTTCTCACAGACGTATTGCCTATGTAACAGTCATGGTTGTCATTCCTAATCTTCTATATCTAACATTTTGTAGTCCCTTTCTTTATAACTTAGTTTCAATTTCTTAGGACTTATAAATTCCTTACTCAAACATACAGCCGCAAGCTTCTTGTAATTGGCGTAGGTCTAACATCAAAGAGAAGACAACCAAACAATTTACTCTTAATTTGGAGAGATACTGAAGAAGGAATTCTATAAGTTTTATAGAACCTATACTATAGGGGCTAAATTGTTAGCTAGTAATGATGGCGATTTCACTTTGTGGGAGCTGTGAGTGGTCCTGCATGTCTTTTTAGCTAAATGACACTGCGGAAAAAGAAATCATGACAGACTAGTAGTGGATTGGAAACCACCACACACTAACATTAAAACATAGGATTATCTTATAATTAAGCTCAAGTAATTTGTTTTCATTAGTTGCATGGAGTAATTAGGCAAAAGTATATCGAACACAAAAGTTGGCCGAAAAGCTTGACTTTGCTGGCACAAGCATGTTATATTTCTTTGAGTGCAGTGCACTCCCTGCTTCCTACCTCCTGCTCGATCAATCTCTACTGGTAGTAACGGTGGTGCGAATTAAATTCCTTTAAGCATTTCATTTCATACCCAGGACATAGCTACACAATCAAAACTAATCAATTAAGACCAATCTAAGGTTTTCATTAATTACCGTGAGATTGTCAATTTGATCTATATAGTACAAACAAATCATTGATCGATCGATGGATCATCCATAACACAAAATGTTAATTTTTAATTAACCGTAAATGTAGATGGATGACACAAACGCTAGTAAGCTCATCAGTTAAAAGGCACTAAGAAATTATAAAAAAAAAAAATTGCAATATATATGTTGTATAATATATAGTTCTGCATGCTGCATTGTGATTGAGTACATATACATGATCGGAATAGTATATCATGCACACAGGAAAATACTCACAGGAAATCTATAAAATGTGTTGCTCCAGCTGCCTTCTTTGCTCTAGGAAGAGAACTTGTAAGAGATCAGGAAAGGAAATACTCAAGGATGATATATGCAGACGTAAAAAAAAGAAGGAAATATTGAAGATGTATGTATTAGTTGGATCCGGGGAACCCTAGCTTCTGTGTGTGTAAGAGAGAGAGAGAGAGAGCTTCTGCAGTTTCTGTGAAGTGAATATTAATTTGTTGATGAAGAGAAAGAGAGGCTAATAAATGTATTTATATACATGGGCCAGCTGCTCGATGGTGATCATGACGAAGATTTAGATGAAGAAAATAGCTAGTTGTAATTAGTTTAAAAACAAGAGGTATGGTATGGAATTAAGAGAGAGGAGAGGAGAGGGTAGTTAAGAATGGTAATGGTATTGATTGCGCATTGGCATCGCGCGTGGGGTGGCAGCTGAGACAATGAGATGCAAAGCTTGTGTTTGGACGGCGTGAGTGTGACACCATGTTTACACGCCACCCCCGCCCACCGCTATTTTGTGTTCTAAGATTTTCCCACACACACACACACACACACACACACACACACACATATATATATATATATATATATATATATATATCTATGTATGTATGTATGTATGTATGTATATATATATCTATGTATGTATATACATATACTATTCCTTTAACTAAACTATGTTTTAAGCTTTAAGATTTAACAACATTCACTCCCACACTATCCCTTGAATTTATCATCTCATTTTTTGTTGTTTATATAAATAGTTTTTCAAATCCCCCTCGAGAAAAAGAGTTATCAGTTTTCAAAATACATCACTAACATACCAATATATATATATATATATATCACATCATCACATTCTCTCCTTTCACTATCCATCTACACCTCCCTTTTGATTCTGTTTGGTGTGCCGGCCTTTGCCATTTGGTACCATTCATCTGCTGCCACATATACAGCCGTGGCAGACTCCCAACCTGCCCATATCAAATAGCTCATTTTCTAGTGAGTTTTATCGTATTCATTTTTATTTAATTTGTATCTGCCAGATGAGTCTCGCCAAAGTCATCCATCACTCTTCGATCACTAAATTAAGGTTGGGATAATATAATGGGCTAAGCTTTCTTATTTGTTAATTAATACACTTGGGAACAAGAACAACCTTTCTTATTCATTCCATTCAGTCCTTATCAGTGGGTTAAATATATATAGATACAACTAGAAAAAATATTTTTCTCTGATTTAGATAAAACCCTGTCGTCCCCTTTACAGCTATTTTTTATCTTGTTAATGTGTGGTTATAAACTAACATTGTTTTAGTTCTGTTGGAAAAGGTTTCCTTGGATTTCACTACTAAATTTCCCGGATTTATATAAGGGCCAGTAAACCTATATACCTACAACGTGGAAAGGTTGTCAGGCAGTATGTGGGGAGCTACACTTTCTTGTGCTCTTGGTGCAGATCACGATCACATTGCGGAAAGATCATAGTTAAAAATAGGAGAGCTTCAGTTGAGTTAAATGTTTTTCATTCTACACTGTATTGAATATATTTCAATATCTGAACCATATATTTTAGTTCATCTTTAAAAGATTATTACTACAAAAAAAAAAAAAAAAAAAAAAAAAAAAAAAAAAACACCTATATCCATTGTTCTCATTTCAAGCTTTTCTCAAAATATTGTTTATATCGTATTTATTTACTTTTTTTGCTTAAGCTAGATATCTTAGCCATTTCAGATTCATCTATTTTTTTTTATCTATAAATAAAGATTTAAAAACATACAGTTTTTAAAACAAAAACACTCATGTGCTAACATGATCGTTAGTTAATACGGTGTTAACTATTTATTTGAGGCCACTCCACGTATATCTCCCATAATCCGAAATGTTTATTTTGTTAAGTAATCATTCAGAGATCATCATTGCATAAAATTAGCCATTTCAAAAATTGTTTTATACCATTCAATTGTTATCATCAAAATTTTGTTTATTTATATGAAATGTTGTGTTTGTCTCTTTCTTCGATTATAGTTGGGTGACTATGTCGGAGAAATTTTATAATACATGTGGGTTATGAAGGGAAAACTTTGTTCAATTAAGATTATTTGAGAAACACATACAATAAAATTAACATTAAAGGCGGAACTAAGGAAAACATGACCTCAAAAATCAATCTTTAACCCATGAAAAATTCAAAAGCCTAGTGACTCACCACAAATTGGAAAGAGAAAGGATTGAGCTTCATGCCCTTAAAGCACATCCTTGTTTACACAAGGTTATTACCCGAGTGAAAGGCCTTCAATTTCTACCCTTGATCCTATGTTTGCTCCTTGTAGATGTGTTGAATGGAAACTCCGAGTTCCAAAAGGATGGAACCTCTAAGTCTCCACACCAAAGATCTTTGCTCCTTGTAGACAAGAAGTTATCCATGTCCATTATCCAATGTGATTATTATCCATGAGTCCATATGATTCATGTGAATTGATTTGGAACATTCTTCTTAAATCGTATTCACGTGCTTTGCCAAAAGATTCCCGAATCATACCACAAAGTGTTCTCCTTCTAGGACTGAAGGTTAGAGATCCCTTGTTGTACACTCACATGTCTCTATAAATAAATCAATGATCCCAGCAATGCTAGGAACGTACCCAAGTTTGCGCATGGTCTTTGTCGCATTGTTATATGATCAAAGACGTATTCATAAGGCAACCGTGGCGTCTTAGAAAAAGGACTACTTTACATTATTGCCACATGAGGACTCTTTGTCGATCATAGTTCAGTGAACTCCATAATCTTTTGAGCACCTATATGTTTGTCATAGTGTCTTACACTAATGACTTGAGACAAGTCATACTCTTGATTAACATATCACATACTAACCTTTGCAGATTATTAATGCCCAATTGACAATCTTATGGCTACAAATGTTTTAGGAATGAATATAAGAGAAAGGTCTCATTGATTTAACTATCTTAGATCACTTGTCCCTTAGGTTAATTACATTCCTTAGATTCTATTATTGATTATATACATAATATGTAAGAACACTATAACAAACATTGCCCTTCCATTAAACTAAACTAGCATTGCCTACACACTTTATTTGTGTGAATATTTTTTATTTTTGTTTTTAAAATAGGAAGAAGAGAGGGAGAGGGAGAGTGAGAATGTGGGAGTGGGAGTGAGAATAGAGATTTCTGTTTTTTGTGTTTTATTTTTTAATATTATATATATGCTAAAATCATTCCTAAAGCTGTTACATAAATGAGTGGCTTTCAAGGTATACTTCAAACATATTATGGTTATTGTAAGGGATGAAAGACTATTTTAAGGCACGTAGTAACAAAATTATGTGTTTGTCAAAGTTTTGCACACTCCTAATACTCTTAACCCTAATATTCAAAGAATGTTTACAAGGTGACTCAAGATTCCTAGGAGATAACATGCGCACTTTGTTAGATCCTAGAAGCATGTATATGTGTGTTTTCATACATCTTACTCATGTTAAAATCTGCAGAGATTTGCCCCTATATATAAGTAATGTGTCTCTCCAAATAATGTGTAACTCTTCAGTTACACCCATTGAATTAGACACATTGCTTCACCAAAAGTTGCCTATAGGAAGCTATTCTGCGCCTTGCAATGTGACAAAAAGTCACTAATCCCTTGGCTTTACAATTCTGCAGAAATTATTTTTCCGAAGAGGGGGAAAATAAAAAACTACTTCATTTAAAGATTATTCCTGTAAATTTTCACCAATCCAAATCATTTTGCCATTCGATCATTGCTTTGAACATTTCGACGTCTATAGATATAGAGAGTCCAATTCGGTCGTTGAGTAATCCCTTAAATAAGCATCTTTGTAGAGCTCACTCCACATCATATTTCAACATACTAACCCGTCCATCTTTTAGGTTTACCCCTCAAGGATCATCTTTAAAAAAAATCACCCAAATTCAAAACCATTTTACTATTAAATTAAATGGTATCATATTATGTTTCTTTGAAAAACTGTATTTGTATATTTTCTTTACTACAGTTGATTGTCTTAATGGGTTTGAATCTGTATAATTTTTTTTGCAAAGATAATTTATGAATGAATATACTAAAAAGTAAAAAGTTTGGATTGTTGAAGAAAATTATGAAAATGAGCTAGCAACATAGTAAAAAAAAAAGTTCTTTCCTTTTCGTGAATGAATGGAAAATTATAGACAAGTTTAGGCTTGTTTGCTTATAAGTGCTTATGCACGAATTGTTTTGATTATAAACAAGTTATTTTTGAGTGAAATGTACGATATTCATTAAACATAAAATTAAAAAAAAAGAAAAAAAAAAAGGTTGTACAAGAGTATAGGTTACAAATTGTAGAAGTTATTAACTTCTGAAAAATCTTGTCAGGACTTCAACTTGGAATCAAGGAAAAATGAGATAAACATTACATACTTTCTTGAAAAAGTATTTGGAAATTGTTATTCTAATCTATTTGCAAAAGCAGTCAGAAACGGTTTTAGCCCGTCATGCAAGCAATGTCAAACATCCCTAATAACACAGAGGTAAAGGAAAGAAGTACTTTGGTTCTATTGTTGAGTGCAGTCCTATATATATATGACTTTTCCAATTTATTGACTTTATTCAGCTTCCTTCAAGTTGGAAAATATGTAATGATTCGTAACATTATGTTTTCCTTCTGATAAGTCTTAAAAGTTGAAGGATCAAAATTAGTGTTACAGACCCATACCACAAGAGTAAAGATACTTTTAACTCTATCTTGCAAAAACCTTGAACCATCAAAATGTCAGCAAGTAAAGCTTGATAAACTTTTAGCTTCTCAATTGCCCCAACCCAACGCTAATACCCTTTTATTACCTACTAGCTGTCGTTTTCAATCCATATTCTTGAAATTTAATTATCCCACAACCTTGATCCATTCAAGGTTGAATCATCTAGATATATGATATCATCATGAACCTAATCTATTAAAATCATCACATTCTGATGCGATCTACCGACTTTACTTTATTAATCTATATGTGTTTATTTTTGTATTTTACATAACATTACTCAACGACCATGGTATTAGAAATCGCTTTCATCTTGATTAGTACAAGCTAGCAGGATTAATTGCTTAAATTAATACCTTAATCATTTGGTTTAAAGACTAAGACTAATATATGCTACAGTATTAGCTGCAGGTACCCTTTTTTTTAATTAATTACTAAAAGTTAACATATAAATGTTGCTAGGGTTTATGATGGATGGCGTGGAATCAAGAAAAGCTTTGTGCATATGATCTTATGCTAGATTCTGCTGTTTAACTGAATATTTAAAGGTGACCCTTCTAATGACTACTGTATAAAAAGTTGATATGAATCGGGCCAAGATAAACAAAAACGAGATTGTTGGCGCAATGAGCTTATATGGGTGCATGAGTTCTCCATGAACTTAAGGTCAGTTAATTTTCACTAATTAAGCAGGCAACCATGCACTTAGCCTTCTCATTTTTAATTAGGGTATTACATACGTACTTGAACACTAGTTGTTTTCTTCTCTCTTTTGCTATATAATTAAATTCTCCTTGGTAGACATGACCTCAAGCTAATTAGAATATTGTGCTCCATCATCTTCACTAAAACTTGAATTCCTCTCTCGATAGTTTAAATGAATTTAGTGTTAAAACTCTTGCTATTTTTTAGCATTCTGATCAAGTTTTTAAAAAACATGAAAGAAGTTCAAGTTAATTAATTATATATTTTTTTATTTTAAAAAATAGAAGTTTAACTACACAATATTTGTCATAATGTAAGGACTAGGGACTACTATGCAGTACTTCTTTGGTTGTGAATCACTAGTGCCAGCATGCATAAGAGGAAAAAAAAAATAATACACGTAATATTTTTCTTTAAAATATATAATGTCACATATACATTATTATAACATGTGAAATAATAATGTCATCCATTGTTACGGTGCACACAATAATTTTTCGTTTTATGAATGCTACGCATGCATGAAAACTGTAATCAAGAGAGAAGCATGTGGATAGCTCATGTAACCTCCATGACCTCTGTTTTGTGTGAACAAGGGTTGACGGAGGAACCATTCATTATTCCTTAGGATTTCAAAACAAGAATGACAATCATGGTGGCAGATCTCATTTGATGGATTTCAGCACAGAATTGAACTTTTGAATATTATAAGTACCCCTAGTTAGTTTTGTGAATTCTTAAGCCATATACGAGGGCTAAGAGCAAGTTATATATATGTTTTATCTGTGTAGTAAGCCACAAATATTTTTGTGCACACAAATGTGAAAACGTGTTAAAAGTCTACCCAATCGCCTGCATGGTACAACAATCCGTAGTAAAATAAGAGACATAATAGGGATCGGTGAATGCAAGGCTTGTAATTTCATAGATTGAATATACTCTCAATACACTTCCTCACGTGGCTTCTCAAATTTCAATATATAGTCTGATACTTTGGACATGGAAACATATGGCAAACAAGTGGAACTAGCTAGCTAGCTAGCTAGTGGGAGATCATAATTAGCCAACACCTTAATACAACTGCGCGCATTAAGTCGAAAGTTGATCAATTTGCAGAGGTCTGTTTCATGGCCGGTTTCGGACAGGCCTCTAACAGGATAAGTCGGTGCCATTAACCTCACATCTTATAAAATTGACAACTAGCCAGTTCTTTGCTGATTTTATGGTAAAACTATAAAAAATTACAGTTATACACACACACACACACACACACACACACAGCACGCACGCACACTCGCACACTCGCACACATACATATTTATATATGGGAAGAATCAGATTGTAACTTGTCCTTCCGTTGGTCTACATAATTTGATGTCTAATTTTTTTTGGTCACAATCCGATCGGAGACTGGAAAACAAGCTGTAAAACGAACTAATAAAATGGTTCTCGAACTTGCAACATATTGTGGAATTGTTGGAACGATTGATACACAGAAAAAATAGGGTAGCTGATGGATGATGATCATCGTCATGTTTGTAATTTGTAAATGGTTAGACTCAAGAGTGGTTGGTGGGGTTGCTTTCCCAAACAAGAAATAGTGCAAAGGAAGCAATTAAGTTGGATGCTTGGGCGGTTTGTGGGACTGGGTGGCCGCGTCCCACGTACATTAATGTATTTAATTACCATAGACAATAGATTTTAGCCACATTTTCAATCCTCCTCATAATATCCCCTATCTATATATCATACTTGCAAAAAAACATTCTAGAATATATATATATATATATATATTGGGAATTGTTATTAGCACTCCAAAAATTTCATTCTACACTCCTCACAAGTGTAATTTTCTTTCTAATTATAGAAAGTTTGGAGTGCCAAATGAGATTTTTGGAGTGTTAATAACAATTCCCTATATAGATTATATGATAAAATGTTCAACAAGCTTGAAGAAAATGACTTAAACATGTTCCAGGGGAGAGAGAGAGAGAGAGAGAATAACTAAGGGTGATCATGACATGTCTCCTCACACACCCAAGTTGTCCCTTTTATATTTGCCCTAAATGTATCTCAGACGTAGAGGTCTTGATGATTACTTGTGGGGTTTAAACCCTTTGTCTGTTCTTGTTCCTGTACGCGAGATCCCTTTTACACTTACAAGCGACAAGTACAATATATTCATCTTCATGGGTGTGATATAGCAACCAACCATAATATAAATAGAAGTGTGATACTACTTTTTTTGTATATTTGCAAGACAACTCAGTTACACCCCTACTTCGGGTATGACGGTAAAATCTTAAACTACCTTAGGAGTGTGTTTCATGCTGCAGATGATTTCTACGTAGTATTTTTTTTTTTCTTCTTTTCATGCGGGCCGGGTCTCTGTACTTTTTTGGTATTTAGATCGAATAAAGTAAAAGATAATTAATAGATCCGCAACTTCACAACGTTTGTTAGGCTATATTGAGTTTTTATAGTTAATGACTATATCAAAGATATGTGAAAAAGTGAAGTTCGAAAACCTCATTTATTTCAAGGCTTTGTTGTTTTTATTTGACTTTGATTAGACACGTTGGAGCTTCCTCTCCTGAAGTCAGATTCTCTGCCCTCCCATTTTCCGTGCCCTCTTATTTTGTGTGGTTACGGTAAAGCCACGTCAACATTTTATATATATTTTTTTATAGAGATAATAAGACAAAAAGGAATAGTAATATAAAATGTTGACGTGGTTTAACTGTGACCACACAAACAGGAGAGCACGGGAAGTGGGAGGGCAGAGCATCTACCTCCTCCTCTCCTGGTCATGTCCGTGTTGAGTTGCATAAACACTTAGTTTCTCTTGGTAATTTAGCATTCTCCTATATACTTGGGTCAAGAAGTTAATACGGATGTGCTTCCTAAGGGAAACTCAGCTCTTGCAACCTGTGGTGAGATTTTTTAACTCTATATATGGGTTATTTTCTTGATGCTTTCTTCTAGAGGCTAAACCTTCGTACTTTTTTATGTTGAGCTTCATGTAGTCAACAATTACGGAGATGTGAATTCCATCTAAGGCTCCAAGATAATTCTAAAATATAGGTAAATTAGTTAGTTGACAATAACACACCCACCTACAAATATAAACCAGAAAAAAAAAAAAAAAAAAAAAAAGAAGAAGAAGAAGAAGAATTTTGATCTTTAGTACCTCAAATGTCCCCCATCTGTTTAAGTTTGCACCTTGAAGATCACATTTAAAATATCCAAAATATTCTTAATTATAGTGCGCAACAAAGTAAATTTTTTGGTAGAATGATAGTATTAGTGAGTCTGATAATTAGTTGTTAGTAGGTGTGTGACAAAATACTCTTTGCTAATTACGGTGAACGATAGATTATAAAACTGTCTATAGTAGTTTACTTGGAGAGATATTCTTTGAAGTGTGATGACTCTATAATTTAAATTATTCCCAAGAATGTTTTTAAATATTGCGACTGCTTTTTTGACTGATACATGCCTTGCTCTTTGCAACTTACCATTTCTTTCAAGATTGACGAAGTTTTGAAAAACATATATGCTTGTTAACTCGAAGGTATTCAATACACTCAATTTTAGTTTCATTATATAACCAATTATATATTGTGGATGCAAGTTTCATCACATGATAGTTTGATGAAAATCACATATGTAATAGCACCGTTAGCCTAATTGACCAACATCCTTGAAAACTTAAAAAAACAAGAAGGGTGTCCACCTAAGGGCCTTAGATGCCTAAGTCAAAAATAGTTTGAGAGAAACTGAACATAAAGTGAATTCTTAATGGTAAAATTGTGATTGTTGATTTCCCAGTTTGACTTGGTTATGTATAGGGTAGGCTCCTCACATGTAGCCTGGAAGCAAGTTTGCAGGCCATGCTAGGCAGGCAGTTATGTTCTGGTGTAGACCACACTCTGCAAAATATTGGAGAAATCTCTAGTGGTAGGAGTAGTCTTTGGCAGGTTAATCCGCATAAGCAGAGAGTTGACCCTTGCCTCCTTGAGCCGGAGAAGGCTCGATGACTTGAGTGGGGATATCATAGGCGCGAAGGACACCTTGATATGTGTATGACCCAAAACCTCATGACCTATAAGGCATGCACATGCTTAGCCCATTAAGGTCTAGTGTGATATATGCTCAATACATGAAGAATAAATCTGTCATTTTGAGCTAATAGTCCACATATCGTTCTTCTGTTAAATGTACTTAATTTATGTCTTTCCACGTATTGTCATTTATTTTCAGCTAACTCTGTTAATGACTTAGTACTACGAAACCTATAACAAAATCAAGCAACTATTTGGTTACAAGTTACAACCGCAATGATGGTGCCCAAATAATTTTCATCATTTTCTTCATGTTTGTGGAAATCTACATTTAAAAGAATATGTGAAAACTATATACATTTTTCTGTTTAAATTTTATTTTGATATATATTATTATGATAATAAACTTACATAAGTTTAGTTAGATACCTACATGGCTACATTGAAGCTATGAGTTCCACCTCATGATAAATACAAGATGACTCACTAAATAATGTTTTCAATCCCTGCTAAATTTCTTATCAGTATAGATTGTTCACAAATCCTTCCAACATCAGCAAAATCATCCATCTGTACCATAGACTCTCCACCTTCCCTATATCACCACCTCTTTCTCAGAACTTTTACACCTCAAGTTTACTAACCTTGCATTGTCATCACTCGAGTGCGTACGGAACACATATAGTGAAGATAAGAAATAAGAATGAAAAGAAGTTGGCTGAATAAATATGAACACTGGAGATGAACAAGATTCTTAGGTTTAAAAAGCGCCAGACTTCTCATCTATTTGGGTTGGCCAATAAAAGAGGGGCCTAAAAATTTACTGGGCTTTCATTCAAACCTAAAGACAAATTGGCCTCAAACTTTATTGGAGCGATCCAAAACTTTAACAAATGACCCCAATGGTAGTAAATAATAATCCGATATTTAAATAGGGAATTGTTATTAGCATTCCAAAAATTTCATTCTACACTCTTTATAAGTGTATTTTTCAATCTAATTATAAAATGTTTGGAGAGTTAGATAAGATTTTTGGAGTGCTAATAACAATTCCTTTCAAATATACTAAAACTCAAAATGCACTGGAACACTGTTGATCGTATTTTGTATTTGCTACGTTTGTGTTAATACCTCTCTGTCATTTTTGTTCAAAAAAAAAAAAAAAAAAAACCTCCTTGAAAGTGCCCCACACTCATCACTTTCCTCCCACTTCTGGTCGACTTATATTCGGATAATAAACCTTCGACTTCCCCTCACCAAATTTCATCTCTAAATTGTTCCAATTGAATTTCTTTTCCTTCACCTTTGACATGTTGAAGTTCACATCAACATCAACATCAACATCATCTTCCTGTAACCTACGAGCTTAGTTCAGGTTTGAGTTTTTCGATAGAAATCCGATGATTCTGATGACGCCCGTCATCGATCGGTTGGTTTAAATGATTCCTCATCCACTCCTTTTTTTTTTCCCTCCCATCACACACATCTTATCGACCTTGCCCCGACCCTTCACCTCGCTTCCCTTTTCTCTTCCCATAACAGCATATCCAACTTCTATATCTAGTTTGGTCCAGTCAGGGCATGATCCATCCTAATGATTGTGGCCCTAGTTTTGTTGGTCTTGAACTATTTAGTGTGTTAGTCATGTTTCACAATAGCAGTTGTTAGAGTGTCTGCGGCGGTTCAATGTGTAAATCTAAAGCTGTTATGACTCCCTCTCAGATAGCTTGGGCTTTCTTGGCCTTGCCTTGGGAGGCTATGGCTTGGTTCGTTGGTTTTTGGTTTTGTGGTGATGGCGAGTAGTGTTTTAGAAAACGAGCTTTAAGACATGCCTAGGCGGCTTCAAAAGTGGAGCGACCATGAAAACATCTCTGCCAGTGGGAATAGGCTTAAACTCGCCTATACATGGTCAAGAGGCGTTTGAATCGTTCGACTGGGCGTCCTTTGTGTTTAAAAATTGTCGAAATTTGAAAATTTTTAGTTGAATGTGAAAATTTTTTTAGTTACAGAGCCGGTTGCACTTCGAAAAAAAATCACACCTTCTCATATCAGAAGGTCATACCCTCTCATGCTGCCTACCTGAGCACCATTAGCAGTCACTGTGAGCCTCAAAACTTTCAAGAGGCTAATTGTCATGTTGTGTGGAAAGAAGCCATGTGAGAAGAGCTTCAAGCTATAACCAAACACCAAACATAGAGTGTAGTCAAACTTCAAAAGAAAGAAGGCAGCTGGTAGCAAATAGATTTACAAGGTTAAGTTTCACTCTAATGGATCCATTGAGAGGCATAAAACAAGGTTGGTTGCTCGAGGATTCACCCAAACATATGCAGTGGATTACAAAAAAAAATTTTGCACATTGGCAAAGATGAACATTGTTAGGGTGCTATTGTTAGTGGCTATCAATAGTGGTCTATGTATCACTTGGATATGAAAAATGCATTTTTGCATGGTGATCTCCAAGTGAAAGTGTATATGAAGATGCCATCAAGTCATATTGGTTTGTAAGTTACACAAATCAATCTATGCACTAAAGCAATCACCAAGGGCTTGGTATGCTAAGGTAAGTTCTGTCCTTAAAGAGTCTGGATTCAAAAGGAGCAATGTTAATTCATCCATGTTTGTTCGTAGTGGGACAGTTCGCAATATTGTGGTAATTATTTATGTTGATGATCTCATCATCGTAGGTGACAATGCTGATAAGATCTCCACTCTCAAACATTAACTCCAACACAAATTTGCAATTAAGGATCTTGGGGTGTGTTTGTTGTATCGGACTAGACTAGCTTTAGGGATTAAATTGGACTGGTTTATAATAGATTAAGTTGGATTGATTTAGTGAAGTATTTGGTGCAATATCGGATAAGGATTAGAATAAAAAATAATAAAATTTTATTCTCTCCTTTTCTTTTATTTTCGTTTTCGTTTTCTTTTTCTAGAATTCTCTTGTTTGCTTCCCCAAATCTCTCCTCTTACTTTCCCGTCCATCTCTGTCTCATCTCTCTCTATCTATTTTCTCCCTCATCAGCAAATTCCACTGTTTTTACTCATTCCCAGAAAAAGCCTTGGCATTTCACAATCTTCAACATCCATTTTTCCAGAATCTTTCAGATCACTT
The DNA here is from genome assembly GCF_041283825.1 of Pyrus communis. Taxonomy (NCBI): domain Eukaryota; kingdom Viridiplantae; phylum Streptophyta; class Magnoliopsida; order Rosales; family Rosaceae; genus Pyrus; species Pyrus communis. The sequence continues at coordinate 3,991,809 of NC_142574.1, forward strand.
CAAATTATTCAAAATTTTCTTTTGGTTACCGTTTTGTCATCTGGGTTTTCTCAGAGCTTATTGTCATATGGGTTTTGCAATTTGAGCATTTTGGATGCTGAAATTGCAGACCAAAAGCATGTTTGATTCTCCTTCCATTCCTCTCTAATTCTATTATACATCCTTCATCTTCCATTTTTGCTAAATTATTACTCGAAAATCCAAACATATCCATTTCCTACAACCCCATTTCTTATAATCCAAATCGTATTCATTGGTAATTAACATCACCATCAAAAAGTTTGTTTTTTTTGTTTTAGACTTTGTCATTTGGGTTTTGTCATATGGGTTGTCATCTGGGTTCTGGCAGATCCTGTATCAAACAACAAACCACTGTCTCTTCCAAGGCCCCAGATCCGACCGACCAAGACTCTTCTCCGAGTTGGAGCCCAGCGATTTGAGACCTGTTGGAAGAGTTGGCGAGCGAAGCACATGAATGAAAAAGACAAGCAAAGCAAACAAATGAAGTTGGTCTTAGCAGTCCTGTTGTTTTCGGGGGTTCTCGCTAAGACCACCTAAGGAGGTTGCTAGTCGAGGCGAGTCCCTCGTAGTACTGTTAAAAGTAGTCTCAGCTCCAAACAAACACTGGACTACACTAAGTGTTAGTCCAGTCTAGTCCAGTGAGAGTTAGAGAAGCCAAACAAAGGGGTCCTTAGTGTTAAAATATTTTATCAGAATAGAAATGGCAACATCCAACAAAGGGTTATTTTTGAACCAAAGGAATGTCAGGGCTCTTCTCAAGGAATCCAACATGGGTGATGGTAAACCAGTATATACTCCTCTTGATAACAAGCATAAACTTAGCTTGGAAGGCAAGCCTCTGCCAAATATTGGTCACTATTAGTTGGTAAGTTAATCTTACCACCACAAGACCTGATATTACCTTTGCTGTTAGCATAGCTAGTCAATTCATGCACTTCCCTACACTGGAGCACTCCAATATTATCAAAAGAATTTTGCACTACCTCAAGGGGTCAGTTGGCGTAGATTCATCATGTGAAAAATTGCAAACACTCAGGTAATTAGGGTACTATGATGCTAATTTGGCAGGGAATGCAATTAGGTGACTTAGGGTTTCATACAAATCAACGAATGTCCTCATTTATTTATTTATTTTTTGTGTAACAACCAGGCAACAATGCATATTGCATCAAACCCAGTTTTTTACAAAAGAAGAAAACACATCAAAGTGGACTACCATTATGTTCGTGCTCAAGTTTAATCTCAAGTGATTCATATTCACTACACCAGGAGCACTGATCAACTAGCAGACATCCTAACAAAACCCTTAGCCACAAATCAGTTTCAACGACTGCTTTCCAACCTTGGTTCCATCAATCTTCTGGACCCTGAGGGGGAGTATTGGAAGTTCACTGGGTAATTAGGGTTTCTGGGTATTTAGAGTTTGGTCAACTATCGGTTATCCTTCCACTGGATATTGAGTGTGCACCGCTTGGTTTCTAGGTAGCTGCTAATCAGTTGTCAATCCTGCTTGTATTTAGCAATCTCGATTACTTGCCAACCCTCCTTAGCAATCTCTCATGAATGAATATACAAATGTACACTTGAAAATCAACAAGAAGCATCAGCTCTCACAGTGCCAATGGGCAAATTAGAGATCGATCTTGTATTTTCCGTCATAATATCCATTAGGTGCTTGTGCAATATGTAATGACCAGAAAATTAATACAATAACATATATGAATTGATTCATATATGCATCCAATTATCATCATTAGTATATGACATTTTAATTAACGTAATATATAGAGATTGCTTTATTATTGCATTTCATCATAACTATTGAACGATTTAATGTTTTCATTATTTACATTTACTCAACAAAATCGCTCTTGATGCCTCAATAGTCACAGTTGGTGTGAATTGAACTGCAATACAACACAGAGTGTTGTTGCCGACATACGATCTATCAACTTGTACAAACAAACACAGAGATAAATAAATTTATCCACTTCGGACAAATACAGCTAAAGAGGTCTTTTGAAGAACAAGGAATCCAAATGCATGTAATTATTGTAGAAGTATGTCAAACTTTGCTGCGCCTCAATGCAAGGTAAGCCAGTAACCTATATGCAAAAAACATAAACAACATGACACAAATGCTTGTCGCAGGGCTAATCTGCCCTTCGACATCTTGCTCAACAAAATTGCAGCTTGCTTTGTGATCACCAGCATGATCATGATGATGAGATGAGCAGCCCAAGAGGGATGATATTTTACTACCTTCCCCATATTGGACATTAATTAGCAGCCTATAACTATAAAAGGTAGTAGAAATATATTTGATCCAAGCCAAACAAGACGGAACCTTATGCACGTAATATCCTCCGGTCAGCAGAAAAGCTAGCATTGTCACTGTTGCTATCGTGGAGGCCCGTTTGGCATCCATGATTGCCGCGCCTAAAGCAAGGCCAAGCCCTTGAGACACTAGCACGTAGCCAAGTAGTACCAACAATGTTATTAGAAAAGCGCCCAAGTCGGGTTTTAATCCAGCCATCCAGTAAACCATGATGAGAAATATTGTAGGAAGAATAAGCTCCATCGGTAGGTCTCCAACCATTCGAGCCATGAAATATGAAGAGAGAGTGTACATACCCGAGGCCTGCTCCTTAATGAAAATGGCACGTTCTTGGGGAAATGCAAATACCGAGTTGAAAGAAGGTAAGACTCCCCAAAAAATAGAGATGAAGAAGAGAAGGCCCAAATGATCCTGGATATCTAAATAATCTGATTTCCACCACATTAAACCAGCTAACAATGCAGCTGCCACTACCTGGAAAATTCGCAGCGAGTTGAAAGACTCATGCCTTCGTTCCTTAAGGCTTCTTTGCAGCAAAATGCTGAATTGGTTGAACCAAGTGGAAACAACATCACCGATACTTGTTCTCCGCTCTTTCGAACAATGGCTCTGGACGTAAGTCATTTCTTTTGTTGTTGCACTGGTAGTTTCCAAGCATTCAGCTTTGACCTTGGGAGATAACAAGGTATTGTATGAGGAAATAAGGATTTCTTTCATCTTGGGCTTATCCCTTTCGCTTAGATCATTAAGTTGGCACACTCCTGCATATATTCAATGAATGAGTTACTATCTAATTTGGATCAATTCTTTTGGAAGCTATAGTTCTCCCACCAAAGTAAACATATATGGATAAATTTTAGACAGTAAAATTTCAATCTTCCCAAGAATTGAAGACCATGTTTTGCAGCTGAAGAAATTGCACAAATTTATGGCAGAACATCACAAAGCTTAACAAAGTGTGCATAAATTGTATCTAAAGACATTTTTTATTTTTTTATTTTTATGAATCTACGTAGTCATACATTTATTTGTGGTCACTATGATTCATCAACCATTATCTAATTAACTCAAAACATTAGTCTTTTACAATCAATATTGATCTAAACATTCATTATCTAGAAAATTAACCTCATCGAAACCATTAATTAATTGGTCTATCTATCAAAAGATAGATACCCGAATGTAATATTCTCATCGTAATAGTAAAAACAATGAACAATGCTCAAGTCCTAGCTATATAGTCCAATAATATCAATGAAAGGAAGACGATGTTTCGATCTAAAATCATTTGACAATAAAATAAATAGTTCAACACCTTATTAGTCCTTGGAATATTCTAAACTTTCCGATGTGAGATATTTATTCGTGTAAGGATGAGAATTTCCGTACTTGTTAGGTTCCAAGTGTTGTTTACATAATCTAATGAAAGAAGATATAGCTATCTGCATAGATTCAATATTTCGTTTAAAAACATTGAAAAAAATATGCCACTACCGAGTATGATGCGGATGACCACACTGGTCCATTTATTTATTTTATTTTAGGTCATCAGTCATCACATCGGTCCGTTTAGTGGTACTCATATACATAATTAAACAAAGATTTTTTCTTACAAGAAAAGACATGAATAGGAAATGCACAATAACTAAAGAAATATTATTTGATTACTATACTACGTACGTATAATCTAACGGTTGAAAGAATAGTCTATATAATCTAAAGGTTGAAAAACATAGCCTATATGCGTCATCATGTGTAAGCAAAGAATAAATAAATTGCAGACCGAATTTAGCACAAGTGAGAGCATCCACTAATGTTGGTGCTGCCACTAAAGGGGTGGCCACCACTCACTCAAATTGTATTTCGTGGAAAAGTTTATACTAATTTTACGTTTTGAACTTTTTATTTTACGAACAAAAAATGGTAAGACTCGGGACCAATTAACACGTGTTAATTCTCAGTATAATCCTGAGCCGGCCATAATCCTGTGTCCTGAGATTCGAGAAAAAGTTGATGATAAATGAAGGACGAAAAAGGCAGAGACGGTGACCAAGAAGATGAGGATCCCTTTGCGAGGATTTTGAAATCCTTAAATCGTGTTTGTTTATTATATATTGTACGATTAATTTTTATTAAATACTATTTATATTTACTTTTAAATAAAAATATTTAAAAATAATTTTTGACCACACGATATGCAATGAATGGACACAATTTAAGAATTTTTAAGATCCTCACAAAGAGAATATAGAGAAGATATTGATTCGACCAAGAAAACCCACTTAAATTATTCAAAGTGGCCAAACGAAATGAATACTCACGCGAAGCTGAGGTGAAATTGTTGTAATCATGTTATCATGTTACACTATTCGACTATTTACCCTGGTGAGGATTCTCGTCGGATTCAATTTGTGAGGATCTAAAAAATTTTTCAATCACATTCATTCATCATATATCATACGGTCAGTTTTCGTCAAGTACTGTTTATATTTAATTTTAAATAAAAGAATTTATAATAATTTATGACCACATAATGTACGATGAACAGATTTAATTAGAATCTCCGAAATTCTCACTCTTTACCCAGTCCACTATCCAAATTCCAACTCAATAATTTCAAGTTAAAAATATCCTGGTCAAACATACATATACTATATTGACCGACACGGTGATTTACAAAAACAGTAAAACAAACTGTTGTTTAATCAAATGATCAAATAATTTTCAGTTTGTGTGATTTTGCATCATTAAGGACACACTCCAAAATTGTTATAAAACACTGTTTCCAAAAAAAAAAAAAAAAAAGAAAAAAAAAATATCGTTATAAAACACAATTAGCCCTAAAAGTTGCACCTCAAATAAGATTATTTCAGAAATCGTTCCAAAGAAACTCCTTATAAAAAAGTTCAGTTTACATCATATGTATAGGAAAAAACTATTAAATTTTTCACCGGAAGTGGGGCGTAAGTATTATTCCCTATATAAAAAAAATATGATATCCATACATCATTTTTTACTTCTCACACATTTTTTTAATTTTTAACCATCAGATCGGATGAATTGAATAAGATCAAAAGACATAATTAACAAAAGATGTGTGAGAAGTAAAAAAGGGTGTGTGGATAGCACACTCCTAAAAAAAAACATATAGGTATATATATGTCCCAGTCTTATGCTACTAAATACTAATAGCATAGAACGACCTTAAAAGTAATTAAGATGATGGAAACTATAGGATAATCTAACTATTAAGATTAGGAGGCAATCGAGAAAATGTTTTATATAGAAATTTAAAGAGTATAATATATATGAAGGGCTCATCAAAGAGACAATGATGCGATTGGCCAACTTCCGAATGTTTATGCTTCCTTAACTAAATGATGGTTTCTCACGCCACTAATTCCGTCACCAATTTCTCCACCTCAAACATATATATTTCATTATATTGTCTATGAATAGATTAAAGGCAAAGGTTAAATAAGGGACATGAAGCCCTCTAAGTTTGTTTAATGGTCTAATTAACATATTCTGTCTATTCATCTCACATGTAAGTGAGAATTTTTAGATTAAATTCTTGTCAAAGGTAAATTTAAACCATATTATTATAGTTAGCCAGTGTGAGGTTTTAACCCACTTCCCTATCTTTTTAGTGTGGATAATTTCGTTTATTCAAAAAAGAAAAAAAATGATAAAATTCCCTAGCTAGCTGGTCAAAGATCACTTGTTCTACACTTGGTTGTAGTGTATTATTTAATTGTAGCTTTTGTAAAGGTGAGTGACAAACCCCACCCATATTCTCTTCGAGCAATAATAATAGCAACTTCAATAATGAACCGAAGATAATCCTAAAATAAGTGCTAAAGACGTTGAAATTAGAGGTTTCAGATGACAATCATCCAATATCGTAATTGTTACTTTGACATCATATTGACAACTACTGAATTTCAAAAGTTTAAAATGATATGAAGCCAATAAAACTCTTCCCATTTCAATGTTGTCGAGAAGAGAGAAATTTTTTCATGTTCCCGAAAGACCAGCTTAAGAAATAACTGTAAAGTTGGTGCAAGCTAGGGTAGTCTTCCTCACATGTAACGAACTTGCATGTTAAGGAGCAACTTTAACATGCACGATCCACAATCCGTCAATTAAAAAAAATAAAAAAATTCCAACTTGATTGGGAATTCAAGCGATGGCTGGGATTCCGTGGACGGTCCAAATTAAGAGGTATACAATTGCCCATAAAATAGATCATTGAACCCCCTGTTGAAATAACACAATCTCATACCAGATCTCTCTCTTATTAATCTACTTCCTACTAAATTAGGACTACATCCGAACTTGGAAATCAAAATCCACTAATGAAAACCATTTTCGGGTGGTTCTGTGCCGCATAAAGCATTTTCTATCCCCACCTGCCAATCATTTGTGTTTTGCTTCATTTTTTTTTTTTAACGATAGTTAGTAGCAGTAGGAGGAGGACATGAAACAAATTCACAATTATCGTGCCGTTGCTAATAATAACTTTATTTAGAGGAGCCGACTACTTCTTATTATAACCACTAAATCGTAATACTAGTGACACTGATGATTAATAATATTAAAATCATCTAGCTAGCTAGTCTTTATATAATTCCCATAATATTTTTTTTTTTAAAAGGATTCCCACTCCTTGCACGAATTGTCATCACCTAGCTTATAAAGTGGATTATCAATTATTTAGATCACCTAAATACAATTACTTCGCGGTAACATGTTAAATTATCTAACCAAATAACATTTTACTTCCTACAAGGCTACAGACATTTGGCTATTAACTCAACCCAATCTTCTCAAGTTATTATTATATATCAAACTGAAACTGTAGCACAAGTTACAACTAGCTGCTACTGTGCATGTCAGTTATTAAATTCCAATCCGAGCAGTGAGGCCTTGGATAAACAAGGAGTATTTTTCAGGCACTACTCCAAGGTCAAAGCATTAGCAAAACATCAGAGACCCGTCGAGAGCACTAAACCGTTTTAATTTGACCACCATTAATTAATATCTAGGATAATGCTAAAATCTATTTTATGAAAAAAAGTAATGGTAGATCAATTAGTGATATCTATAGGATATATACTGATACCTCTATAATATGTCAATAAATATGATAAATAGGAGCAATAATTTTTGACACTTGATAATCAGGGTTAAGAATAAAAAGTAATGGTAGATAAGTGGTATCTATATAATGTTTTCGACCTAATAATTGTTGTGGACTTGTGGCAGTTATAATGATCAGTGCACCATTACACTCTCAATAAGTAGGACACAACCATGAGAATGGAGTCACCCATCACCCATACCATATAACATATAACCATGATCAAGTCCATCACCATATATGATCAATTTATCGATCCACAGCAGTAATTCACATCCTATATATGGAGAAATAATTGACCCACATACATATGTATGGTCTCCCTCTCTCTACTACCGACTGAGACTGACTTTGGATACACACACACACACACACATACACACACACACATACTTGACTGTATGCTTTGGACCATTACTTGATCGTATGCTTTGGACAATTAAGTCAGGATATGAACCGAAATGTCTCACATGTAAAGTTAATTAAATTTTGCATATGCATGTAAAAAGATTGACTATTTTTCATATAACCAATTGTTTTAATGTTGGAATATCTCGACTTTGTTTATAGTATTAACAACAGGTTGATCTACATGTGAAGTATAATGGCCATATATGCTCTATTTATACTATTTGTTTTGTCGTTATTAACTTTGGCTCATTTATATTTTGGTGTCGGTTTTGTTAGAGGATTTTAAAATCTTATGCACCAACAGTTGGTTGAGTGAAAGAATCAAGAACAAAAGAACTAATTTTGGCAGAACTAAGACCAGCAAGTAGATGTATAAGCTAGTGATATCTGATGAAGCAAAGTAATTAAATTAAAAATAAATCAATAAAGGTAGGAAAAGATGACATACCATTAGCGAGATCAAGGAGGAAGTCGGCAGGGTTCATAGGGAAAGCCGGCGCGAAGCCAATAGATCCAAAGTAGCTGATGGCCTCACACCCCTTCCCAAAATACAAGCACTTTCCGTCGCACAGCACCAACACCGAGTCCAACATCTGATACACTCGGCTTGACGGCTGGTGCATCGAAGTCACGATCGTCTTCCCCTTGTTCGCCAGCGACCCCAGCGTGCTTAGCAGCCGGTGTGCCACCGTCGAGTCTAGACCCGATGTCGGCTCGTCCAGAATCAGTAAGCTTGGATTCATCAACATCTCGTGCGCTATGCTCACCCTCTTCCTCTCCCCTCCCGACACGCCACGTACGAAGGTGTTGCCGATTATGGTGTTCTCGCACTTGTGCAATCCGAGCTCGGAAATGACGGACTCCGCGGCGGAGATTTTATCCTTCTTGGAGAGGGTGCGAGGGAGGCGGAGGAGGGAGCAGAAGACGAGGGTTTCACGGACGGTGAGGTGAGGGTAGAGAACGTCGTCCTGAGGGACGAAGCCGGTCCTACGGAGGACGGCTTTGGTGAAAGCTCGATCGTTGGCGAGGACGGTGCCCTGATGTTTGTGGGTGAGCCTGCCGGCCAGGCCGTTGAGGAGCGTTGATTTGCCGCTTCCTGATGGGCCGAGAATGGCTAGGATTTCTCCGGGGGACACCATTCCTGTGATTCCATGCAGGATTGTCCGTTCTTGTTCTTCTTGTCCGGGTTTGTCCTTGTGACCAAACAAACACCGTCTGTACTTTGATTTGTTGTCTATCTTCACTTTGTAACACACGTCCACGAACTGCATCATCATGAGCAGCGTACATATATATTTGTATGTGAATCAAGAACGTATATATATACATATCAAAGAAACTGATATAATTTGATTTTAACTAGCTAGCTAGATAGGTAGAGTCAAGTAAATTTCAAGTTTTGGTCAACTGAGACATGCAGTTCCGAATACGGTTAATTGTTACCTTGAGAGTGATAGGAAGGCAATTAGTGGATGAGATTAAGGAGGGCAAATGATTCGGTGATTGATCTGAACCGTTGGGAGTTTGATTTCCACCGTTACGATCCATCCCTGCCATTGTATATATAGTTTCTTCTTTTAATAAATATTTATTTAAAGCAATAATATTGGAAAATATAGAACTTAGAACATAGAGAGAGAGAGAGAGAGAAATATACGAGAGAGCGAGAAAGATCGAGTGCAGGGGAGCACAAGAGAGGGTATTTATTTAGTTGGGTAAGGTGGGGAAGGTGAGGTCTGATGGAGGAGGGTTGGGCTGCACTGCCACGTCAAAGTGAAATGCCCACAACATATTGTGCTACGTGGCGGCTCCATGCTACACTGGGCTGCTTTTAGGTATGGATTCATGGAAAAAAGTATAAAATATGATGAATATGATGCCTCCCTTCCCCCCGCTTCAAATCTCTTTTTCTTTGATTCTTTTTCTCTATCTTTTCCTTTTTCTTTTGTTTTCTTTTCAATTGAGTACGTAAGACATAGAGAAATGGATAGCCAGCTATAAAAAAAGGTTTTGGAATGAACACACACAAGAGAGAGAGAGAGAGAGAGAGAGAGAGAGAGAGAGAGAGCAATTGCTGTTACTTTAAGTTGTGAAAGAAAATGTGCATTTGGAAGGAGAAAGTAAGCTTTGGAAATCTGGAATGAATACGAGAGAGAACATGATCAGATAATGATGAGAGAGGAGAGAGGAGAGATATCTAGCTAGCATTCATTTACTATTACTAAGCACAGGAAGAGGAGGAGGACTTCATGTCTGTCTTTCATTAATAACCAGATATATATCAGTCTTCATCATCAGATACAGATGCATGCATGCATGGCAATTGGCAAGTAATTATATATTATATATGTATTAAGTAGTGGATGATGTTGGTCCGAGTCAAAGATATGAAACTTCGTAGATGAAAACATGAAAATGGTAGTGCGTCATATTCAACTCAAGAATATATAGGCAGCGAGAAACACCAAAAGCACAACGAGAACCGGGAGAAATTTCTGGGGTAGAAAGCGGCAAGCACCTTCGTTTTACTAGCCACACTACACGTCATCATCCTATATATATATATATATGTGTGTGTGTATATTTCACTAAAATTTTTCCTGGCTAGGAAGGATTTTTCCGTACCTTTATTCCAGACAACATGAAAAATTTCTATGAAGCTGGGGCAGCAACGAAATTCACCACCGCTAAAAGCAGTGGGGTCGGGTGGGGCGTGGCTGGTACACCGCTGATCCTAGCTTTATGGACGCGTGTCCTGCGAGAGACCCTTGTGTCACCAGACGCCGGCTCGCTACTCGGCCAATTCCAGTTTCATTCCTGCCCTACTATCTTTATTTTCTATCTTCCCTTATGCATCGGTTTTGTACGTACAACTCTCACAAAGCACAGCAAGAGTGCACGTTTCTGTTATATAAGAGCAGTTAAGTTTGGTTAAATCTAATAATTAAACAGCTTTTGTTCTGTTGTGTAATTTGAATGTGCAATTTTTGTGTCCATGGGATAAAACACATGACTTTTACCATTATTCTTACCTGGTATTTGTGTCGTGCTTTTCGTGTTCGTGTCATAATCGATAGCTTAATGGATCGTATCGTGTCGTGTAATACCCGTTAAAGTAAACGGGTAATATGACCCGAACCGAAATCAACCCGTTAATATTATCAGGTAATATGACTCGACCAGTTATCTGTTAAGAAAAATATATTTTAAATCAATAAAAATGAAAATGAAAAACATAGTTTGACCCAAAAAAAATGTAAAACATAATACTAAATTAGTATATACATACTAAATTTCGGAGTTGACCCCATCATGAAATTTGTAAAGCGTTTGATTATGAGTGATTACATTTTTCACACTTCTACAATAATTATTATTAATTTTATTAATTTTGCACTCAAATAAAAAACACTATTCATGACATTTGGAGGGTTTTAAAAATCTAAACGATTATGTAACCATCGTCTAAGCGTTGAGGATGCAATTATGAACGTTTATTATGCTTTCAGATCTTTCAGACTTATACATTAATGATTATGAATTTTGAACTCCTTTAAAAGTACTATTCATGAGAATTTGTATGGTTTTAAAAATTCAAACGATCATATACCCATCCTTAAAGCGTAGAGCATGCGACTACAAGTGTTTGCATATTTTTTTTCATATTTTTCGCACATGTAAATTAATTATTATAATTTTTTTAATGTGTTTGGTATTTTTAAATTACTTGATATTTGTATTTTTAATGTGTTTTATGATTTTTAATCTCAATCTTTGCCTATAATATACTACAAAAAAAATAAATAAAACTTAAAATTTAAAATTTATATAGAATAATAATAGAATAATAATTAATAAACAATATATACATATTCATTATATCTATTGTATTTTATAGTAAGTTTCTTTTTAGTAGTTTAAAAAATTAAAATCATCAAAATAACTTTTTTCTTGTCGTGTCAAAAATAGGTTATCCGCGTCACTCTCGTGTAAGCCTGTTGACCCTAAAAACTACCAAGCTTACGTGATGCGCATGCCGAGTAACTAATGAGCTAACTACGTCCTTTGGTTGATGCGGGGCGTGCCAACTCGTCGGCCGAGGAGTCAAATTTGTTGATGTTGCATTGAACACGCTACTGACTTCTTGATCTTGCAACTGTGGCCGAGGAAGGAACACGTCTCAGCCTTCGGGTTCTAGAGCTTGAAGACTAGGCTGCTAGTTCTATAAAGTTCAAAATCAAATTCGGCTTTTGATGTGCCGAATGTAGTAGCCTGTAACATCTCACTTCGCCGAGCTAGTTAATGAGATGACCTCTGCCAATAAGGATTCGAAAATCCTTCTCGATCGAGACTTGGATAGATAACCAGTCGGCCTCGACACAGTGCTGTTTATCCAAACTGAAGGTGCTCCGGGAACGGCTGATTCTACGGCAATAGTGCTGTTTATCCAAATTGAAGATGTCACTGGTTGCCTTCACAGTGCTATTTATCTAAACTGAAGGTGTGTTGGCGGAAAAAGAAAATAAAAAAAATCTCAACATGTTTGAGAGGTTTGCGCAAGGCAATTTGTGTGTTGAATTGGAGAAGGTCTTGAATGACGCAACCCCCTCCTATTTATAGCAACCAATCTCATCTTGGTCGAATCAAAACTATACTCGGATTAGGATTCTTCATCCTAGTCCAACCAGGGCTCGGCCAATCCTACTCCTACTAGGACTTTGAACCAAACTCTCTATCTGGCTACTTTCACTTCTCAAATCTCAGCGTCCTCACTCCATTGAGACTCCTTATTGTACTAGGACTTCGACCCATCCCCTCTTATCCAAATCACTCATTCTTGCAATAGGACTCGACCGCCCTAACTGAGCGGTTTATGACCACTCGACAGCCCATAGTATGTTAGGAAAAGCTTTGGGCCAAACATAAACATACTCTCGGCCCAATAATATTATTTTGGGCCTAAATATTGCCCCCTCGCTTCTTAGGTCTTTGGCCTAGAACTCCTTAGTCGAATTTTGACCTTGAAGAAGTGAAATCAAACCCTAAAAGGTAACTAAAGGATAATGAAAAGCCTTAAATATTCCATCCATCAAGCGTATTTATGAAGCACGATCGCACGACCTGATTTTGTCAAACATCTTGCCACGTGGCATCTTCCTGGCATGTTCGTCCTTGACACGGGAACATCTTCTCACACCCCATAACCTTACCACACGCTATCATTATAACCTTGAACTGCGAATTTTTTGGTCTGTTTGAGTTGTGAACACAATCAAACGTCTCTTCATCATTGAGTCCGCCGTTGCACGCCATTGTGCAGCCTCGATCTACGAGTTTCTTGGTCTCTTCACATGGATTTCCCGAATCTCCATGATGATTGTGAAACCGTTCGACTAATCTTACCTTTTCTTTACAACATCAAACAATTGGCCTTCTTCCAAAATCCCTATAAATACTCAAAATCCTTCATTTTCCTCTTACGCCCTTAGAACTCTCAGACATTTCACTCTCAGATCACCCTTCAAAGCTCCCTTTCTAGCCAGAAAAACTCTTTTGAATCCAGAAATTCCTTCCAGTACTCCACAATGGCTCTTAACACCTTTATTTCCAAGCTTTGCGACGAATGTGCCAAGTGCCAGGACTTTATTGACTGGAGCGTTATAAAAAACCTGCGATTCGAAGGTGACTTGAGCATTTCCCATCAGATCCTGGGACCACTCTTTAAAGACAACGTCCCGGCGTCCATTACCAACCTCCTCAAAGATCACTGCATGGAACCCCTACTTCATGGTTATGATTGGTTGAAGTGGGAATTGACTAAACCCCAAGGAGCTTGGCCTTCAACTACTGTGGCCTGGGTAGCGTAGGTTGAAAGGATAGAGAAGTTCTTCAATAAAGAGTGGAGGATTCTCGGCATTTATGATCACATCAAGCTCTCAACCATCGAAATCGCCATGGACAAAAAACTTCTCATGGCAGCTCTAGGCTTTTGGTGCTCAGCCACTAATACTATGGTCATTTCGCTCGGCTCTATCGGTCCCACCATTCTCGACATCTCAGCCATTTTCGAGACCTCTCATTCGGGTCTCCCCATTGACATCTCCCTTTCTGGGTACCCATTTAACCTCGACCTTAAGATGCTCTTTGACGAACACGTTGTCAAATTGTTGATGAAGAAAAATCAAGAGCCCCTGAAAGAAGAAGTTTAGAAGTTGCACAAGAACTTCTTCAACTACAACACCCTCATTCAACATTTCGCTGGCCGAGGGGAAGAAAACCTCAGGAAGGGAGAACACGAAGCCTTCCTCTTCTATTGGTACAACAAATTCATTTGTTGTACCAAGTCAAATAAATGTTTGGTCGAGAACATGCCGGTTACTGAAGCATTAGCCAGTGGTCATGTCCTAGCTCTTAGCTCGGATATCCTTGCCCAGCTTACACGGTACCTAGCCGAGACAACGATCAACAAGATTGACCCACACTAGAACTGCCCACTATGGGTTCTTCAACTTTGGCTGCAAGTTTATTTTGCCACCCTCAAGCCAGAAGTCTCCAACTTTATGCCCACTAAAGCTCATCAATTGGGCTCTAGACCCGCTCCTCCTCACTTGGTCGAAAAAGTTTTTAAATTCTTTTTTGGCTTAGCAGACCTTTCTGATGACGAGTTTTTGATCTGTCGTCGTCAAGAATACCCCTCTTCTATCAAGCTCCCATCCTTGGCATGGAATAAAGCCGAAGACACTGATCTCCGAAAGAGCTAAGGGTCGTTCATTTTAACTCGCGATCTTCATTTCGACTATGATGCCAAGTGTGCAAGTTGAGAAATCTACTAACCTCACTTCACTGCGTGGCAACTTGGTTACCTTCAGGGCTGCCCACTGCCTCTACTAACCTCCCGTTCTCTCCTGAGCCGAGGACTCCTTTCTGGTTCTTCGGAAAGAGAATGCAGGGAGGCCGAGCAAGAATATTAAGAAAGGTGCAAGAAATTCTGCCTTCGGCTGAATGTCCTTGAGACTCTCAACACTGCCACTTTTGTTGACTGGTGTGCCGCATATACTCAAGACTTTTTCAACGCACCAGTCGAAAACATTATCAAGAAAATAATCAGCCAATGCCCGAGGAAGACTTCCGCCCCGACACCTAAAGAAACAGCTCAAGGTAATTGTTTGCGTCTATCATTTTACTTTGGCCATTTGTTTGAACTCTCTTCTGATTTGATTTTAGCTTTTCTAGGTAGTCATGCAGACGCAGCAGCCATGGCCGTGGGCAAGAAAAGACTTGCCCCCTTACTAACGAAAACTGCGACCGCTTCGCTAACCTTGCCGAGTAAACGGTCTCACCCAAAAGCCGAAACGGCTGACAATATTCCTCTTCCCAAAAAACGTGTCAAGAAGTTGGCCAAAAAAAGGGAGCGGGAGATCCATGTTATCTCCAGTCAGACCACAGGAGCAACCTCTGAGTCTCTTCGCACCCCTGTTGCTCAGACTTTGACGAACATGAAACCAAATCTTTCCACGAGTCGAGCAGTTGAGGTTCGTCCCACTCGACAAGTTGTGGTCGAACCAACCAATGATATGGTTGTTAAAGCACCTGCAATGCTAGGGCCCGTCGTTGCTCTTGTCTTAGAGGAAATGGCCACCCTGGCCTAGATAAACTTCCCCCCACATCCAAAAACAAGAACAATGGTCGTTTTGGAGGAAGAGGTATGATTATGTTGCTGGTAACTTCTTCGAATAAATTCTGAATACTAATAACTCTTATTTCAGGATGATGACGGCGCGAAGCCCCGCTAACGAGTCACCCTCGACCGACCAAACCCCTTACCACTCATCTTCCTCCTGTGGTTGAGGCGGCTGACCATGTTGATCCTCCTGTAGTAGACCATAGGAAAAAAGGCTTCTTGTCGAGCCTGAAGCAAAGGCGGAGACACCAATCCATCTACAGGATCAAAACCTTGGCGTTCCTCCACAAGAAGTCACTTTGGCTTTTGTAATTCTCGATCCATTTCTCTCGTTAGTTTTACTATAATAAGTCTGAACCAAGAAAAATATTAAATGTCAGGTGCCCGACTATTTATTTCACCGACAATTCTATGCGCCGAAGGGTGTTATCTATATTTTCTGGCCACCTCAGTGGCCGTCAAACGTGGATAACCTCCATCGGCCTCATGAATTAAGAAGCAATCTTAAACATTAGGCTTGGCCATTCAACTCTCTAGGTTCGAGCAAGGAACCAGGGGACATGGCCGAAGTCTCATTTCGGCATGTTTAAAACAAATTCCCTCTGCTATGTTCCTTATAATTTTCCTTCTGCTTAAAATCTTTTACTATGCAACCTTCATGGGAGGTTGAGCTTGACGCTCTACTCTTGAATACTAATGGAGCAGCCAGGTCTTCTGTCGCGTCGACCGAGCCTTCGGAGACAGTGGCTGAATCCACTACAGTTGCCAAGTTGCAAGAAATCCTTTCCCTCTCTTCCTCACAGATCCTTCAATGTAAAGGCCTCGACTCCATAGGAGAGTGCTTGAATGACCTTGCAGCCGACGGCTTACTAAAGACCGAAAATGTGGTCTACTTATTCGATCTCATAGAGCGGATCTGGCAGCATTTTATTACTTTTGAACAAGCCTTTTAGGCCGAGGATGACCTAAAGGCTGCAAAGATTGCTCATGAGGCTAGCCAGTCGGAGGTTGGGGCCATAAAAGCAAAGAAAGCGCAGCTGACCGGCTTTGATCACCAAATTTCCGAGCTTCAATGTCAAATTGCCGAACTTCAACAGCAAAGGTTAGCTGTTACTTTATAACTTGAAAAGAATTTCGAGATGTATAAGGCTCGGCTGATGGATTTTGCGGCTGGCATAAAGCAGATCCAACAACTTCAACTTAACAAAAAGACGAGGCAATCCAAAATCATAATGAGTGAAGTAAGGTGGTTGGAGTTGAAAGCCGCTCTTGAAGCCTTTATTCCTTCGACCCCCTAGGATTTTAGGAATCTTTTGTAATTTCACTTGTACGTCATTTTGCAAAATCAATGAAATGATCTTTTATTCTCGCATCTCCCAAGTGACTGCGTAGTATTTCTTTAAAAATTTCCCGTTGATTGGCAACATGTGAACTAAACCAGTCCGATCCTAATTCGACGACCATTTTTTGAACCTAGGGTCTTTAATTCCCACGGGTAGCACGGTTTGCCAAACCAACTCTCATTTGCCGAATGTTTTTTGTCTGACTCGCTGATTATAAGCTCGCTCATCAATCTTCTTCTGTGCCACTAATATGTTATAAGCGTCAAGCCGAATTTCTTCCAAGTCTTCTCAATCTTGTCTCATGGCTTGACTATATTTGGCACTGAACAAACTACTTTGTTCGATCACTCACAACGAGTTTATACTTAGCTCGACCAGTAACATAACGTCGTGTCCATAGGTTAACGTGGATGGAGTCATTCTGGTGGCTAATCGGAGTGAAGTTCGATAGGCCTATAATGCTTCATTTAGCTTCAAATGCCACATACCAGGTCTTTCTTTTACCATTTTTTCAAGAATACTGATCAAAACCTTATTACTTGCTTCGGCCTGCCCATTCGCCTGTGGGTAATATGGCGTAGACTGCTCGAGTCGAATATTTAGATTTGTCATATACTCTTTAAACCTGTCGGTTGTAAAGATTGTGCCATTATTAGTTTTGATTGTTTCTGGCACGCCGAATCTGGTCACAATATTTTTTTTCACAAAATTGCAAACTTCTTTGGTTATTAATTCAGCGTATGATTTTGGTTCAACCTACTTAGTGAAGTAATCAGTTGCTACTAGTATCCATGCGTGTTCTACTGCTCCAGAAGACGGCGTGATTTTATCGATTACGCCCATTGCCCATCCTCTGAATGGCAATGGTTTAGTAACTGAGTGAAGTAATTTAGTTGGGGCTTTCTGTATAGGTCTATGAATCTGACATTGTATGCATCCTCGTGCGTATTCGATGCAATCTTTCAATATACTCGGCCAGAAATAGCCGTGTCGGTGAAGCAGCCAACGCATTTTACTCCCGAATTAGTGAGCTCCATAAATCCCTTTGTGTACTTCGATAATTGCTTGGGCAGCCTCTTGTGGGCCGAGGCACAATAACAATAAACCATCTTTAGCATTTCAAATAACTCATTCTGGTATGACATGTAGTTTGTGGCATGGACTCTTGTCTTTCGATTTTGTTTATCGCTGTGGTTATCGAGATATCGTATAATCAACCTACTCCAATCGTCTGGCAACATCTCGACAACACATACTTCTCCAAGATCTCCTTGTTCTAACAAAAATGGTATGGACATCACTCATGTACGTATCACGTGATTGCGCTGGAGAACTTACTGATTAACCAAGGTTGGGTAAGATTGTCGTCCTATAGGTATTGCTCGGCCCAGCTCACCCTTCAGGAGTTGCGTTCCGGAGGCTATTTGAGTGAGTTCATCCACATCAGTGTTTCGAACATATGGATTGTGCTCAAATGTAATTCCTTCAAACGACTCGGCCAAATAGGTGGTAGCCATAT
This sequence comes from Pyrus communis, assembly GCF_041283825.1. Taxonomy (NCBI): domain Eukaryota; kingdom Viridiplantae; phylum Streptophyta; class Magnoliopsida; order Rosales; family Rosaceae; genus Pyrus; species Pyrus communis. The sequence goes on from NC_142574.1 coordinate 4,010,265, forward strand.
GATAGGGCGCCAAAGTACAACTCATGCAACGAAAAATGTTGTTTAGTTGGTTAATCACAAGTTCGGAGTCACCAAGGACGAGGACACAGACTGTTCTTAAGTCGTGAAGGACGTGAAGGCCGATGATAAGCGCTTCATACTCAGCCTAATTATTTGTACAAGTGAAGTCTAGCTTGAGAGAGAAATACCAACGGTAGTGGTCAGGAAATTGAATGATGATGCCGACACTAGCTGAGGTCGAGGTGCTAGAACCATTAAAGTGCATCATCCAGTAGTTGCCTCGTGTTTTGACCAGTTCGATATCGACTTCGTTGCCCCCGAAACCATATGGAGAGGGGTGTTGGGCCAAAAGATCGGTTAGAGCTTGTCCATTGACTGTTTTTTAGGGCATGTATTGCAAACTGAACTCTGATAATGCCATTGTCCATTTCTTAATTTGACTTTTTACTGTTGGCCGAGTAAGCATGTAACGAATAACATCTGTCTGGGCGATGATCTGCATAACTGATGGAAGCATGTAATGTCGAAGTTTTGACGCAGCGAAAAACAAAGCCAAGCAAAGTTTCTCAACGGGTGAATAATTGATCTCAAGCGAATTATGATTCCGGCTAAGATAAAAGATAGCTTGTTTATGCCCAACATCGTTGTCTTGTGCGAAGAGGCAATCGATGGACTCGTCGGCCGCTGAAATGTATAGCTTAAGAGGTTTACTGCGTCGAGGCGATATGAGGATCGGTGGCATTGTAAGGGAGACCTTGAGTTGCATGAAAGTCGCCTGATGTTCATCTCGCCACTCAAACCTATATGAGTCATTAAGTTTCAAAAGCATAAAGAACGCTTTCATTTTACCCGCTGAATTAGCTATGAAACGGCAGAGAAAATTTATCTTCTCGAGTAAAGACTGGAGTTACTTTTCAGTCGTCGGAGGTGGAGCGCTAATGATTGCACAAGCTTTATTTTCGTCCACTTTGATGCCACGATGGTGCATAAGAAAACCCAAGAAGTTACTGGCCGATACACCGAATGCGCACTTGGCCGGGTTCATTTTGAGATTATGTTGGTGTATACGAAGGAACACTTGCCGAAGATCATCCAGATGTGTTTGGCGGCTCTTCGATTTCACTACCACATCGTCGATATATACTTATATGATTGTACCGATCAAATCATGGAATATGGTATTCATAGCTCGTTGGTATGTGGCACCAGCGTTATTGAGGCTGAATGGCATGACGACCCATTCATACGTGTCGAGTGCCCCCGGGCAACGAAAATCAATTTTGTGAACATCAGCTTCGGCTATAAAAATCTGGTTGTAGCCAGCATGGTCGTCCTTAAAGGACAACATTTCATGATTGGCTCCAGTATCAATTAACAATTCTGAAATCAACATTAGGTATTCATCTTTGGGAGTTGCCAGATTCAAATTACGAAAATTGATACAAATGCGTATGACGCCATTTTTCTTTAGCACCAGGATGATATTGGCCAGCAATTCAACGTATCAAGCGGTTCGAATAAACCTGACTTTTAAAAGTTGAACTAGTTCGTCTTTTATGCTGAGTTGTACTTCGGTCGAGAATCGACGATGAGGCTGTCGGAAAGGCTTACAGCCAGCTTTGATGCGTAATTCATGTTCAACGAGGGTCCGATCGAGGCCCGGCATCTCATGATAACTTCAAGCAAAGCAATTTTTAAACTTGTTTAGTAATTTACAAAGTTTGATCTTCATAGAGTAGGGGTAACAAAGCACTAATAAATAATGACCGAGGATCATCGGCTGTTCCAACATTTATTTCTTCTAATAGGCCCTTGACTTGGGGCTGATTGTCTTCGAGTTCGGCAGGTGCAACCTGAACTTTATCTAACAATAATACTGGGTCATTATCTCCCTCGGCCAAAAATTCAATGAAGTTTATGCTCGAATGTGGATGCTTGGAAATAGCATACCAATAAGCCAGCAAACGTTCCATGGTGGATGAAACAGCGCCCCGACGCCTTTCTCGTTTAGCGTCAGTCATCAGTGTTGGTAATTAAGTCGGCCAAGCCGAATCTCACCAAATCTTGGTGTACAGTCTCGACGCCTACCTTGATGGCTTTCTGGACTGAGATCCGCATTGGCCGTCCATCCTCATTAAAACTCTACAGGGTAATGTAGCCGGTGTAATCGTCATAATAGCGAGCCTGAATCATATTGGTTTCGAAAGGCTAATTATTGGCTAGGTGGACCACAATCGATTTGCCATCCCAAAAGATGAGAACTTGGTATAATGATGAAGGAATGCAGCTCGTTTGATGGATCCAGTCACGGCCAAGCAATGCATTATATTTGGTCTTTGCATCAATTATAAAAAATGCGGTCATGTGGTTACGACCTGCAATGCTTACCTCTAACGAGAGCACCCCTTTGGTTTGGGACTTGTTGCTGTTGAAGCTACTCATGGTTATTCCTGACGGTATGAGTTCGTCATTGGAGCGGCGTAATGCTTTCATAATGGATATAGGCATGATGTTGACTGTGGCCCCCATAATCGACAAACACCTTAGAAATTGGGTATCCTTCAATATGAGTCGTAACGTACAACGACTTCAGATGTTGGAGATTAACAGAAGATGAGCAGGGGAACAATTCGGCCAGGGTTGTTTTAAGTTTGTCATCTTTACTCGCTTGCCCATCTTCTTTGGTGGCGATGAAATCGACTTGTGTTGCTTCCTTGGCAACTACATCCCTATCCAAGAAATTTTGCTGGTGTGTGGTTGGTCGAAATTTAGTGGGTAAAACATGAACCATGCTGATTTCTATGTTTTTGAGGAATGAAGGTGATGCGAGAATTATACGCACACAAACTAAACCCTATTTGTGACAATTGTAGTAATGATGTAAGTAGGGATCGTTCTAACCGGGGATTAACTAGGGGTGCTAAACACTTGGAAACTGACTCAAAAACGTAAAATAAAGTTTAAAACACTAAACTAAACTCAAAGAATGCAAAACTAAACAAACGTAAAATACTAAAACAAATCAAATGACTAAGACTTAACAAAATATGGGGGGAATTGTGTTTGGACGAGATTAAATTAAATGGACAGATTATAATTAAGGGCAAAACGTAAATATGAATGTGATGAAAATATGGATGATGGAATAGCCAAGGGGTTCTTCTCCACACATGTTATACTTGCATACAAGATTGATTCTCAGTTGGTCTTTCGATAAATTATGAAACTCAACGCCCCGGGTCAATTAGGTCCGCTTAAATTAACCGTCAAGTTTTCCTTAAGTTAATGAATTGGATGGGTTTGCGCAACGCAATTCACAACATTCTCCAAAAATCCTTTACGTGAAAAGCACAATAAAGATACAATCAAAGATCATTATGAAGGAAGATTTGTGAAAAACAAGTTCATTTGAGCAACATCAACAACATGCAATTAACAATTAAAAGGCGGAATCATGTTTATATGCACTCAAAAACAAAACTTAACCCATGAACTTCAAAGCCTAGTAGATAGGTGAACCAAGACTCAACTCAAAACAAAGTGAGTTGAGAAATCAATACCTTTGTAGATTCCTCTTTGCATAAGCAAAGGCTAATCACCCAAAGAGAGGGCCTTCATTCCTTGCATCTTAGATCCATGGATTTGGATGGATGAAATGGTTTCTCCAAGTTCCCAAAATTGAGAACCTCTAAGTCTCCACACCAAGGTAAGATTGGAGAAGAAATGAGTGACCTTGAGGAAGTAAGATTGCTAGATGTTTTCCTCAAGAGTGGCCGGCCATTTTTGAGAGAAAGGAGAGTTTGTTCTCATCTTTACTCCTTAGAAAACCCTAAGGATGAAATGGCTATAAAGATGTCTCTATACCACCTCACAATGGAGTGGCAAACTTGCAATTAAGCCAAGTTCACTACCCTCCTCTAAATGGCCGAATTTAAGGGGATTTATTGGGCTATTTGGGCCTTTGTGAATCATTATTCATTAAGTTGTCATACAACTTAAGTCAATGGACTTGACGTTCGAAGCCCATTGGGCCTTAAGGTCCAAAACTATCCCGTGGTCTTTTAACGAACTTATTCGTTTGATTAATAATCATATTAATTAATCCTTGCCATAAATAATTAAACCATTTAATTATTCTTACTCATCTCCGTTGAATCTTCAATCTCTACCTTACACGGTGTACGATCCATTAGGTTCCTTTTAGCGAGGCAGTGGGCGATTCAAACTCTTTCAAATCGATTGTGAATTGAAACTTACTTTCAATTCTCCCGTTAGTGATAATACACTTTTAGGGCTTCCACAAACCATGGTTGACGCCTAGCAGCATGTTATGGTTACCCAAGCTAATCAGAAGAGGTGGAGAACCTATTCAGTTTTAGGATTACAAATGCAATACGGTTTGTCTCTAATACAATACTCTTGACCACATTGTTTGGTTTGATAGTTTATTCATATCTACTATCCAATGTGAGTCTTGTGCTTATATGATTACCTTGAATGTGATCTGGAACGCATTCCAACATCTCATTCATACTCTGGCCAGAGATTCTAAATCATATCATAGAGTATTCTCCCTCAAACAGTTTGAAGGTTAGAGATCCCTTGTTGCGCATTCACTTGCCTCCATGGCTAAGTGGCTTAACCCCAACGATGCCGTGGACACCCTCCTGATGGAGTGACTTTGACATAATCAAAGATTAAGGACCTAACCACAAGACAACTGTGATGCCTCAGGTCAAAAGACTAATTTGCATTATCCCAACCATGAGTTCTCATGTGACATGAATATGAGAACTCTTCGTTGATCGTGTTCAGTGAACTCATTCTCTATTGAGCACCTACATGCTTGTCTTCGTGTCACTCACACCAATGACTCGAGACTAGTCACTCTCCCTGAGAGAAGACATAGCACGTACTGATCTTAACGGACTGTCAATGCCCAATTGACAATCCTATGATCAGGAACGTTTAGGATGTGTCAACGAAAGAATGGTCTCATGAATCTAACTTCTTTAGATCGCATTCTTCCAATTACATATTCCTTGGACTTATCGTTTAAGCATATAACATTTATATGAGACGGCTCAAACAATAATCTTTACCCTTTACATTAAACTAGATTAGTTTAACATGTGAAATGTCCATAAAGTATCATCATATGATTGGTTTTAGGGCACATTTCCAACAATCTCCCACTTGCACTAGAGCCAATCAGCTTAGTCATCAGTGATGATACCTCTTCTGTAGTCATTTCATAAATGGCTGAGTAGTAGGCCTAGACAATGGATATCTATATGTTATCCATAGAAGCAACCTTGAGAATAACGACGTCACCATTATACATGATTCTCAATCATGTGCTTCAGTTTCTCATTTAAGTTCGGACCTTGATGAGACCTTGATTCCCTGGCTTGAGCTATCGCCCCATTAGTGTCATACACTTTCTGGTTGGAACCGAATGGAGAGTTCATAAATGAACTTTCCCATCCAAACAACAATGTTGTAAGCTTCTATATGGCAATATATTTTGCATACATGATGGAACACATTAAAGTCATTACTTTTAACGTTTCCACCCAAATATCTCTTTTAGTCATAATAAAGAGATATCTCATTATCACTTCATTCATAATGAAGAGATATTCTATGATGGATTAGATTCATAATCTAATACATTTACGCTTCCATTACGTTACTCTAATTCTTCCTCATTCTTGAGGAATCCATCCTTAGTATTTCTTAAATACCTAAGGATTCACTTGACAGTTGCCATGGTTCTGATCCTGGGCTTGCACTGATATCATCTTGTACCTTTCTAGGTACATATTATATCAATGTTTTTCATACAATATGAAATACATAAATCACCTTTCTGCTTATGCATAAAGGATTCTATTTACGCATTATTTCTTTGGGAGTCAAAGGGTACATTCCCTTTGAGAATAACAACTTCCTAGTCTTACTAGAATGACATCAAAGGGTACATTCCCTTTGAGAATAACAACTTCCTAGTCTTACTAGAATTGTCATTCTAATTTAAGTTTATCATCAGATGAGAAACTTCCTAGCATCTCTTGTCTATTTTAGGGATTGATATAATCCAATTATATCTTGAAATATATCATTATAGATTTCCATTCCATTATATAGACTATATCTCCCATATACTTTCTATCATTATAGAATGTTTAAAGTCATAACTTTAACGATGAAGAATTCCTTTCATTTTCAAAATTAATATATATCATGTATATATATTCAAATTTAGGAATACGATTAACTCCCACTAATCTTTTGTAAACCTAGTAAACAAAAGATTCATTTACATCTTTATAAGAAATCAAACAATTGATCTTTTCTCATAAGACGCTTATAGCTCCCACTAGCTTGCTAAGATCCATTTCGTTGAGTATATATCGTATATACACTCAATGTAGTCATAAGGATTTTCATTCTTATTTCTTTCGAATTAAGAGGTGCAACTCTATGACATAGTCATAAAGTTCAAACCATTCAACTGAGACGGTTTATAAATCCTTCTGGACTACCTTGGAGCTTGTGGTATAGGAACTAGGTTGTCTTAGAAGTATATATCATATATATATATGGGTAATTGATAATGTCCAACGAACTAAATCTTATTCATGTTCATTCTTCTCCTAATGGAGAAATTCATTATTTTACGATGCTACTTTCCTTGATATTTTTCAAGGAAATTAATCTAAAGTGTTACTTTTTTCTTGGATCAAATCTAAGGAGGTAAATACTTTAGACGTCTTACTCATCTACTTACATTTCTTGAATTCTTTGAAACCTTTTGCAAAGTATTCGGATTTGTGTTTATTCAAAATAAACTATAGTCCAACCGAGAGTGATCTTCGGTGAATGTCATACAACATGAGTAGTATTATGTTGTGGACAAGTGCCACTAACATCTAAGTGAATTAACCTCAACAACTTTGTGATTCTTTCTTCTTTCCAAAAGAATAAAGATTCGAACATTTCGCCTCTATACAATTTTAACAAGAAGGCATTGGATCCGGATCTAACGATCCAAAGCATCCATCTATTACCAACTCGTAATTTATGTTTTAGAGGTGTCACAACTCAGTGGGATTAGTCACTACCTTGCAACCTTTTGGGTTTTAAGCATCGTTATATTCTTAAACAGTTAACACTACCACATCATCTCTGCTATAGAGACAATTAATTAGATTACCATAATCTAATCATTCATTAATAAAGAACAATGTTTTGTCAAACAAAACATTCATCCATCTCTACAATAGTGACGGAATTAAGTTCCTTAAAATTGGGACGTAAAGACAATCTTTGGTTTTTCCAATTTCTTTGGTAGTTCATATGAGGAAGTAAGTACAATCCGCTTTCGCAGAGATCTATATTTGATTCACGTTTCGAATGTGAAGTACTTTCTCTTCTCTCATTTATCTTCTACTTCTTATTAGCCAAACTTTTACAACGATTGTGAAACATAGTTGCTAATACAGAATCATGTATTCAAGTAGAAGAACCAACTGTTTTGAATTATTTAAGAACATTTTACAACACCTTCGAAAGGTGTGTTCTTGACACTTGCAAGACATTTCTTGCAAATACCCCTTCCAATGTCCATCCTTTCATAAAGAAAGTTTGTTCCCTTGGAGTTATTTTTGCTTTCTTCATTTGACTTCCCTTTTGACTACAATAGTCATGGTCCCTAAACTCCCACTATCTCTCTTGAAACTTATTTCAAATGTGTTATACACATCAAACGATTTGGAGAGCGTGCGGTTATTGTTCACTATATAGTTTACAATAAACTTAGTGAACCATTAGGATAGGGACACAAAGGTGAAGTCCTTGCCTAGTTTCCGTCTCGTTAAGTGTTTTGACACTTCAACATTCAATGATTCAAAATCATCATAAGTCCATGTTGATGGACTATTTTTGTCAACCAACCATTATGTTCTCAACATAATTACAAACTTTCAAGAGTTGTTCAAGGCAACTCTCATTTCTTCATACAACAATTTGTAAGTGAAGAATCATGGCACATAAAGTGTCCATGCCCTTGTGCTTACTTCTCAAGTTCCTTGTTCGTGTAACAAAGAGACAAGCACTAGAGTTTGCATTGTCCTCTTCATGGTAGACTTATCTAACATGTTCTTCCATTGATACATTATCAATAGGAAGATTGTGAGGATGAGACTACTTAGGCACTTTTACAATCCATTCAAGACAATCTATGGGATTGTGGTACCAAGTTCGGAAACTAAAGCGTTCGGTTTTTCTTTGTCAAGTTTTGGATAGCGTTTTGCAAATATATTGGTAAACAAATACATAACGAATATAAATTGATTGATTTTAAGCTATTTGATCCGGGTCTTTAAATCAAAATAGCACCACCCACTATTTTTAGCAAATTCCATATCCCTCATCGGAATTCGAGAGTTTTGTTGAACTCTTAGCGGGGTATGGGAGACTCACCATTACCAAGCCCACCTCACGATGATACGATATCGGTTAGCAAAAATAATGATGAGAGAATAACACTTTACTCATTTACAACTCTTGTAATTACCCATCTAGTTTGGCCTCTAGAGAATGTGGCCTCACGATGATATGATATCGGCACCATTGCACTTAGTTAAGTTATTCCCACCATGCTTAGTTCATGAAGGGGTTCAAGAATAGCCTCACAATGATATGATATCGGCCATCCTCGTTGCCTACACTTACCTCATCATATGTTTATGGACTCCTCCTGAGTGTAAGCATGCACTTTGTACTCCCCCATGATAGGGTGAAGCCGGTGTACAAGTCACAAACGATTGGAGCCCATCACGGTGGAAGGCCACGAAGAGATATTCAAAGCATCTCTCGCTTATCAACTTAATAATGGTTTTGTTAAGGGTTTTAGGTCTCATCACATATATACATACATTTTAATCCAATTAAAACATTTTGGTCCTATTACAACTATTAGTCCATATGATTGATTTAGTAGTATATAATACTCCCACTATGCTTTTAAAACGGTTTTTAAAGCAAGACTATATGGTACTACTAACATAAGATTTGCATTCTTTGATGGACTATATAGTTGCCTTAGGGCCTTAGGATGACTATGAACCTTTGATTCGATTCAACACGAGCCTAGTGTTGAATCTCGGTCTAGGGATGGTGATTGATTTTAGTTACGCGTTTAATCACATTAAGGCGTGTTGTCTTATTGGGCGTTGGACCCAACTACTCCAATTTCATGCATATCGAATAAAACAAGAAAGGAGTACTTCAAAGTAAATAAGAGCTTATGCTCTTTTACAACAATTGATCAAATCAAATTACTTTAAAGTAAAGAAGAGCTTATGCTCTTTTACAACAATTGATCATATCAAACTACAACCAAAATTTAATCTACACATTCCCATGGTTCAAACAAATTTGAAACGGCCTTTCACATAGCTCAATTATCGTAGGCTTAGGTTCATAATCACCCTTTCTTTAATTAATTAACACTTTAACTAATTAAACTTGAATGCAACATTTTCATTTGGTTTTTGTATCCATAGAATTGATTTAAATGGAGCTAAATGAAATGAAAATCCAATTCTCATTTAAAGAGACAAAACAATTTTGTTCTCTACCTAATTTGGGCCAAAATGCTATGACCTCAACTTTTGGGCCATTTTGCAAAACTTAAACTTTTGGGGTCACTTTGTAAAAACACAAAAGTCCACTACTTCATGTAATTACAACTAGAACCCAAAAATTTCCACAAAAGCTAAAACTTCATTAAAGGAGCAAAACAATTTGTCCTTTTAGTGATTTTGGACCTTTACGTAAAAACGTAAACTTTTGGGTCAAACTACAAATACACAAAAGTATCAAAACTTTATGTAATTGCATCAAAGCCCCACAAGGACCCTAATTGAGTAGGGTGGCCGGCCATTGAAGCAAAGTATTAAAAAAAATTTCAAAGTTTTTGTAAGTGGGGTGGGTGAAATGGAATAAATCATTACACACCTACCCACTAAAATTTCTTTAATTTTTCAAAACAAATATCTAAGATATTTAAACATAAGAAATATTTCAAAACAAAAACTTTATGAAATAAATCAAAACTTTGAATCAAAACACCAAACCTTTTGTTCTTGGCAAGAACATATCAAGAACAATGAAGAACATCCATGAAAACCCATAAGAGCTCTATGAACATTCTTCACCCAAAAACATACCAAAATCACTCAAACTTTAGGGAAATAACATACAACCATACTAGGGTACATAGGGGTTCCAAAAGTCACTTTAAAACACTTTTAACAAGTCAAACAAGAACCCAAAAATCCACCCTTTGGATTTGGCCGAATTTCCCCAAAAACATGGCACCAAATTTTAGCTCCAAAATTCATGCTCATATGAACTACATCTACAACATTTGAGATGGCAAATTTTCTAACAAAATTTACATTCAAAGAAGCAAGAATAAAGCTTGTAACAATTACAACATTCAAATCACAAACTATGAACTACAAAACCCAAAAGGATTCACCAACTACTAGACCTAGGCTCTTGATACCACTTGAAGGAAGATTTGTGAAAAACAAGTTCATTTGAGCAACATCAACAACATGCAATTAACAATTAAAAGGCGGAATCATGTTTATATGCACTCAAAAACAAAACTTAACCCATGAACTTCAAAGCCTAGTAGATAGGTGAACCAAGACTCAACTCAAAACAAAGTGAGTTGAGAAATCAATACCTTTGTAGATTCCTCTTTGCATAAGCAAAGGCTAATCACCCAAAGAGAGGGCCTTCATTCCTTGCATCTTAGATCCATGGATTTGGATGGATGAAATGGTTTCTCCAAGTTCCCAAAATTGAGAACCTCTAAGTCTCCACACCAAGGTAAGATTGGAGAAGAAATGAGTGACCTTGAGGAAGTAAGATTGCTAGATGTTTTCCTCAAGAGTGGCCGGCCATTTTTGAGAGAAAGGAGAGTTTGTTCTCATCTTTACTCCTTAGAAAAACCCTAAGGATGAAATGGCTATAAAGATGTCTTTATACCACCTCACAATGGAGTGGCAAACTTGCAATTAAGCCAAGTTCACTACCCTCCTCTAAATGGCCGAATTTAAGGGGATTTATTGGGCTATTTGGGCCTTTGTGAATCATTATTCATTAAGTTGTCATACAACTTAAGTCAATGGACTTGACGTTCGAAGCCCATTGGGCCTTAAGGTCCAAAACTATCCCGTGGTCTTTTAACGAACTTATTCGTTTGATTAATAATCATATTAATTAATCCTTGCCATAAATAATTAAACCATTTAATTATTCTTACTCATCTCCGTTGAATCTTCAATCTCTACCTTACACGGTGTACGATCCATTAGGTTCCTTTTAGCGAGGCATTGGGCGATTCAAACTCTTTCAAATTGATTGTGAATTGAAACTTACTTTCAATTCTCCCGTTAGTGATAATACACTTTTAGGGCTTCCACAAACCATGGTTGACGCCTAGCAGCATGTCATGGTTACCCAAGCTAATCAGAAGAGGTGGAGAACCTATTCAGTTTTAGGATTACAAATGCAATACGGTCTGTCTCTAATACAATACTCTTGACCACATTGTTTGGTTTGATAGTTTATTCATGTCTACTATCCAATGTGAGTCTTGTGCTTATATGATTACCTTGAATGTGATCTGGAACGCATTCCAACATCTCATTCATACTCTGGCCAGAGATTCTAAATCATATCATAGAGTATTCTCCCTCAAACAGTTTGAAGGTTAGAGATCCCTTGTTGCGCATTCACTTGCCTCCATGGCTAAGTGGCTTAACCCCAACGATGTCGTGGACACCCTCCTGATGGAGTGACTTTGACATAATCAAAGATTAAGGACCTAACCACAAGACAACTGTGATGCCTCAGGTCAAAAGACTAATTTGCATTATCCCAACCATGAGTTCTCATGTGACATGAATATGAGAACTCTTCGTTGATCGTGTTCAGTGAACTCATTCTCTATTGAGCACCTACATGCTTGTCTTGGTGTCACTCACACCAATGACTCGAGACTAGTCACTCTCCCTGAGAGAAGACATAGCACACACTGATCTTAACGGACTGTCAATGCCCAATTGACAATCCTATGATCAGGAACATTTAGGATGTGTCAACGAAAGAATGGTCTCATGAATCTAACTTCTTTAGATCGCATTCTTCCAATCACATATTCCTTGGACTTATCGTTTTAAGCATATAACATTTATATGAGACGGCTCAAACAATAATCTTTGCCCTTTACATTAAACTAGATTAGTTTAACATGTGAAATGTCCATAAAGTATCATCATATGATTGGTTTTAGGGCACATTTCCAACACATTAAGCATTATGAAAACTATAAGTGTTGACGAGGCATTCGTTACTGTGATGAGCATGAAACTCGTGCCAAGAATTCATTTAACGCGATTGTTTATAAGCAACCTCCACTACTTGTGAATATAAGTTCATAATGATTAGGTGAAACTCACTTATATTCTAGCGTCATATTCATGCATGAAAATTAAGCGCGCATTCTTAATAAACATACATAAATAAGTTATCAATCAAACGGTTAAACAAATTGAATCCACAACTTATGAAATTCCAACCAAAGGTAATCAATTCATATTGCAAGCATAAACATGTATTTCGAATCACCCCTTAGCTAAAGGGGGTTTAGTTCCTCATACGTACAAAACAAAGAGAATTGAATTTAAACTTTGAAATCAAAGAAACACCTAAACATTCCAACAACTCAAACTTGAATTGTATGAACGTTTAGGCACTCTTCTCTTCCTCTTCGTTGTGGCACAAGGTCCAAGGAGATGTTTAGGGCTTTAGGTATATGGGGAATGGAGTGGGGAATGGTTGGAGTGGCTGCAATGGAGGAGAAGAAATGCAGAAATTGGAAGTGGATGCACGGCAAGGTTGTGTTTGTGTTGTGTGTTATGTTGTGGTGAATGGAATGCAATTGTATGAATGCAATGCATGGTTTTATAGGGAGAGAATGGATGGGAGAACATGTTAATGACAGCTAGGATGAATGATTAAAGGGGTTGCTAGGTTGGAAATGTTTAAAGAGTGAGGGGATGCATGTGAAAAACAGCTACGAAAACTTGGTGGAATGCTGGAATTGCAAGGGTGGCCACGGCATGGGTGTGTTTGTGTGTTGTGGCTGATTTGTTTGTTGGTTAAAGATGCATGTGGATGAATTATAGAATGGGAAAGCATGTTAGTGACAACTAGGGAGAATGGTGGCTGCAATGATGAAGTGTGATGGCTGAAATTGCAAGGGGAGGTGCACGGCAATGATGGTTTGTTGTGTGTTTTGTGGCTGCAAGGTGTAGATGATTATGGGTATGATAAGTGATAAGTGTATGGTTATGATAAGTGATAAGTGTATGTTTTTGATAAGTGTATGATATGTGGTGATGATAAGTGTATGATATGTGGTAAGTGATAAGTGTATGATAGGTATAAGTGATAAGTGTATGATAGGTGGTAAGTGATAAGTGTATAATAGATGGTAAGTGATAAGTGTATGATAGGTGGTAAGTGATAAGTGTATAATAGGTGGTAAGTGATAAGTGTATGATAGGTGGTAAGTGATAAGTGTATAATAGGTGGTAAGTGATAAGTGTATGATAGGTGGTAACTATGGTTTGGTCTTCAATTTCGTCCATCTACTTGGCTTCAAGCATAAGCTATCAATTCCAAGTCCAATTTTGCTCCAAAATGCTCCAAAATGCATCTTTTTGCTTCCTTAGCCATATGAACCTAAAAACACACGAAAGAAGCATAAAGGACTAAAATAACTAAAGAAACATAACGTAAATGTACGAGAACAAGCCATTTAAGTCGCATGAATATGCTCCTATCAGAAGGACCTATCGGGTCTTGGTCATCTTCCTCCAGGTGATCGAGTGTAGTATCATGCTTTTGAGCATTCTCTTCATAGTCCTTCTGCCTCATCGGATGCTTGCTCTTATGGTATGACACCTGGACCCGTTTCTTTCTGGCTGTCGTTTTCAAGCATGCTCGTTGCAGGGGTTTGATTTTGTCCCTGTAGTGTTTTATGGGCTAGTCCTTCATAGGCGATTTGGGCATTCCTTGTGTATAGTTACGCATCTAAATGCGCCACACGATCCTTCTCATTGACCGTAAGGCCAAAGAGAGATATGGCTGAAAAGACTTTGAAATGATATTATAAATGTTGAAGGTCTTCAAGGGAAAAAGGAAGCTCGGTGGTGTCTATGTCTGTGTATGGGTCGACCTCGAAGCCAGGGACCCGAGCCTCAAGTATATGCTGGAACCTAACCTTTATTGCTGGATCAGTGGTTTTTTGGATAATCTGTTTAGCATCAGGGCAAGTTAGTGCCAGGTCGAGGGCTTCTTGACATGCCTTAGGCAAGCTGTACAAGTCATTGGTAGAATGTTTCTTGTGAAATTCTCACATGTACTCCAAGGATTTGCCGAGAAATGGAGAGTGTAGATTCCGCCGGACTTTTATTAATGGCTCTTACGGGGATAATGGGGGAAGCTTGTTGTTGGCTTCTTTTCTGAAATGCTCGAAACAAGTTTTCATCTCCCCAGGCCGAAGAAGAAGTTTGATGCGTTTCTTAGACTCTTCAATGATGGTTTCAAAGTCGTGATTAACTACCTTTTTCTCTTGAAGTAATTTGGCCATGATGGTAGAGGTTTATTGGTCATCATTGCGTCCTGCTGCCTCTTTCGGCTACCACTTGGTAGTCGAAGTAGCCTGCGCCGCCTGTTGTCGAGCAATGAGTTTATCCACTGGCGGTGATGTTTCTGAGATTTGGATAACGCCGTATACATGCCAGTAGGAGAATTGTAACCATACCAACGTTGGTCGCGTTGCTCAAGTGGCTTGAAGGTTTTTTAACTCACCGATGAACTCGAACTGCTGGAGTTACGCGAGTAATAACCCTCATTATAAAACGGCGTGTCACAGTCAAGACGTCGTCTGGCTGAGGTTGAGGATTTAGGGTTGAGATGTTCGTTCGTACCTAAGGACCGAGCTTTTCAAACACCTTTCTGCACTGGCTGGCACTAAGTTCATTTAGAGGTGCTGCTGCGGCCGTGGATGGTTGTCGTGGTGTTGGAGCCTAAGGTGTTTTCTCCTTAGGTTCGGTTAGGATGACGAGGGTTTTACAATGGCCACACAAAACCATTGTTCCATCAGCTTCTTCTGCACTGGAGTCTAACATATATTCGACTATGGGCGGTCCTGAAAACTCCGTAGGTGGTTCATTTGAAAATAAATCAAACTTGAGTCGCGGCTGAGAGTTCTGCTTTAGGACATGTTGTACTAGGATGAACTCGACCTTCCCTTTCCCTTTTCTCTTGGGCAGATGAGCATCCACCATGCCAATTGTCGTCGAGAGAAAGAGATTAACATCGACAGTCATCTGTTTTTCAGGAAACTTTAGCTTGCTTTTATTAATTCAGCTTTGAATGGCATCACGAAACACGACAAAATTGTTGGTTGTATGCTTGTTCGAGTTATGGTACTTGTAATACATTTTTCTTTTCAACTCTTCGGCCTTAGGAATGTTATGTCTTGGCCGAAGTGATCTTTGCCAACAACAAGTGGTCGAAAATTGCATCCGCCTTGGTGATGTCGAAAGTGTAGACTTTCGATGTTTTAATCGTCTCTTTAGAGGCTGAGCGAGTTTTGGCATCCTTGGAATTAATTTGAGCTAATGCTCTGGGCCGCATCCACACTGGCAGATTGGGAATCTTCGCTTTCGGCCGATGCGTAACTAACCATGAGATTCTTGTACATTGTTCCCCAGGATAGGGACTTCGAGATCTTTTCTTCTTGGAGCAAATAATCATACTGTTTGACGTGTTGGGCCAGTTCTTACATATCTCGGAAGTTTGCCCCTAAAAATTTCTTTTTATATTCCACATCTAAGCCGTTTAGAGCGATTCTAACGAATTCAACTTTAGGAAGAGGTACTCGGCACCAATTTTTGGCTAACTTGAACTGTGTTAAATATTCCATTGACGACTCGTCTGATGATTGAGCCATCCTAGCTAGTGATGAAACTGACATTTCCATCCCCGGCTGATAGAATTGTTCATGGAACTTTTCGACCAGTTCCTCCCAACTGTGGATGGAATTAGGCGGGAGTTTGATGTACCAAGCAAATGCTGAACCTGCTAGTGAGAAGTTGAATAGTCGCAGTTTTTGGAAGTCGCTATTAACATCTCCACATTGCGCAGTGAACCAAGCAACATGTTTTAACGAAGACAAAGATGATTCTCCAACAAAAAGGCTGAAATCTGGGATCTTGAAGCCTTTAGGATATTCAAACTTCTCCACATAAGCTGGGTATGGATAGATGAATTTTGGGAACTTCGACCCTTTTTTTAGGGCCGAATCGATCATCTTTTGGACCTCAATCATATTGACGGGTATTGTTTCCATTCCTTGGTCGGATCCTTCTGATTTACTACTTAATCCTCTTTTTTTTTTCCTAGGTCCATCGGTTGGAGCCGAGCGGATCCTATCTCGGCTTGCAGTGGATTACTCTTAAATGGAAATTGTCGAGGCTGATCGGCGTGTCTATCTTCGAAGGCTTTATTGACCAATAGTTCAAGCAATCTAGTGTGTGTATCACCATTACTTTGTATTACCTCGAGCAAACTGTTCATTTTTTGGCCGACCAATTGCTTAACCTACCGAGATTGCTCATCAAGTCGTTTTCGAAGAAACGACTTAGTCGGGGGATCAGAACCATCCCCACCATCTTCGTCGCAGTCTTCCACTGTCCCTTCAATTAAAATGCCTATCATTTTGTTGGGAATTTCTGTGTTGCGAGGCTGGCCGCAAAGACAAACTGCCTTTTCTCGGTGCATCGAATTTGCAGCTTCAGGTGTCACAGTAATAAGGGGATTTTGTGCCTGTGACAAATCTTTTCTAGAGCCTTGAACCGGCAGGTCGGTCTTTGTTTTTTCCATGACTGCTTTCTTTTTTACTGACCGTGTCTTAATGGTCATGAACTCCAAAGTTTTAGCACTGGGTCTCACTAGGCGTGCCAAAATGTTGACCCTAAAAACTACTAAGCCTACGTGGCGCACAGTAACTAATGAGCTAACTACGTCATTCGGTTGATGCGAGGCGTGCTAACTCGTCGGTTGAGGAGTAAAATTTGTGGATGTTACGTTGAACGTACTACTGACTTCTTGATCTTGCAACTGCGGCTGAGGAAGGAACACGTCTCGACCTTCAGGTTCTTGAGCTTGAAAACAAGGCTGCTAGTTCTGCGAAGTTCAATATCAAATTCAGCTTTCGATGAGCCGAACGTAATAACCTGTAACACTTCACTTCGCCGAGATGGCTAATGAGATGACCTTTGCCAATAAGTATTCGAAAATCCTTCTCGACGAAGACTTAGATAGATAACCAGTCAGCCTCGACACAGTGCTATTTATCCAAATTGAAGGTGCTCCGGGAACAGCTGATTCTACGGTAACAATGCTATTTATCCAAACTGAAGATGTCATCGGTTACCTTCACAGTGCTGTTTATCCAAACCGAAGGTGTTTTGGCGGAAAAAGAAAATAAAAAAATCTTAAGATGTTTAAAAGGTTTGCGCAGGGCAATTTATGTGCTGAATTGGAGAGGGTCTTGAATTTGTGTGCTGAATTGGAGAGGGTCTTGAATGTCCGCGATTAGATCTTCTGTCTTGTAGTAGTGTAGCTTGTTTGTGTTCTCTTGCAATGCTTCTTTGGTAAAATGATATCTCCTTTTTATGTGCTTTGTTTTCTGATGAAAAAACTAGGTTTTTAGTCACTGTGATTGCAAAGGTGTTGTCAGAAGCGGTGTGGCATCAACCTGCAATTCTCCAAAGTCCTTGAGTATAAATCTTGGCCACATGGCTTGAGTTGTTGCCTCTAAGCCACTCATATACTCTGCCTCAGCTGTGGACTGTGCTACACTTTGTTGTTTCACTGATGCCCAAGAGAAAACTCCTGAACCAAAAGTGAATGCATACCCTGGTGTGCTTCTGCAATCATTTTCATTGCCACCCTAATCACTGTCACAAAATCCAATTAGGATAGTTGATTTCCCATTTTCATATTTGATCCTATAGTCAGGTGTCCCTTGCACATATCTCAACACTCTCTTAGCAGTCCCCATATGTATCTTAGTCGGATTCTGCATGAACCTTGAAAGTAGACTTGCTGAGAACATTAAGTGAGGCCTTGTTGTAATTAGGTACAATAGACCGCCAACAATGTTTTTGTAGAGACTTGAATCCATAGCTTCACTTCCATTATTTTTCTTAAGCTTCTCATTTACAATTACGGGTGTAGAGACAAGTTTGCAGCCCTTCATACCAAACTTCTCAAGCAATGTTTGAGCATACTTTTGTCTGATGAATGAAGATGTAGTTTGCTTCTTGAATTACCTCAATGCCAAGGAAGTGATGTAAGAGGCCTAGGTCTGTCATCTCATACCTCTTCATCATTTCTTCCTTGAATACTGCAGTCATAGCTTCATCATCTCCAGTGTAGACTACATAAGTGTCTTGTTGTTGTTTTCTGTTTTGGCGTAGAGGGTAGCTTCACTAGGAATTTTTTGAAATCCTTTCTCAATGAAATAAGAGTCAATCTCACTGTACCAAGCTCTTGGAGCTTGCTTTGGGCCATAGAGTGCATTTCTTAGCTTATGCACCTTATATAGGAATTATTCACTTATGAACCCTTGAGATTGTTCCACAAACACTTCCTCTTCTAGCACTCCATTTAGAAATGCAGATTTCACATCCAGTTGATGTAGCTTTTAACCCTTTTTAGTTGCTAGGGCAATCAAAGTTTTTATGGTGTCTAACCTTGCTACTGGAGCAAAGGTTTCATTGAAGTCCACACCTGGTTTCTGTGAGTAGCCTTTAGCTACTAATCTGGCCTTGTTCTTTTGCACAAAACCATCTAGATTTAACTTGGTTTTATACACCTATTTCACTCCAATCACAGGCTTGTCACTTGGTCGATTCCCTAATTCCCAAGTGTCATTCTTTTCTATCATTTGTAGTTTTTCTTTCATTGTTTTCTTCCAAGATTTATCCTTCTCAGCTTTCTGATAACTCTTTGGTTCCACTACACAATAGTTGGAAGTGGCATATATGTTTTCCAGACTCTTCAATCTCACTGGAGTTAAGCTTGGTGTTGTAATCTGGGAATGACTTGATTGTGGACTCATGCTTTCTTGTTGTGGAGTCTTGTGCGTCTCACTATTCTCTGTGATTTCTTCTTGAATTGGGGTCTCAATAGGCTGTCTAGTTTCCCTATTGTTGAGATCAAGTTGTTGAGAGACATCGTCTTTCTCTTTTACACTTGTTTCCCAATTGCATGTGGAGTTTTCATCAAAGATAACATCCCTAGATAGGTTTATCTTCTGAGTTGATAGATTGAAGACCCTGTACCCTTTTTCACTGGCACCATACCCCACAAAACACATTTATTGCTTGATTTCTCCAGTTTCTGCCTTAGTTGTTATGGTATGTAAGCATAACACACTGTACCAAATACCCTCAGGTGCTTCACATATGGTTTTCTTCCATTGAAAACTTCAAATGTTGTCTTCTTGTCTAGTGCTTTGGTAGGGCACCTATTCAACAAATACACTTCAATATTCACTATTTCACCCCAGAAGGAATAGGTGGCGGATATTAAAAAAATCATGTCGGATAAATTATATCTGACACATCATTTAATTAGTGACGGATATTAGAAAAATCATGTCAGTTATATTCGACATAAATTCCTGGTGGATATTTAGTGGCGGATATCAAAAAAATACTATCGGTTATATCCGATAATATTTTTGAATCTTTTTTTATAAATATTTTTGACAGATTCTGGCGGGTTTTAAGTTAATGGTGGCGGTTATAACCAACAAAAATTGACTATTTTATTATTTAACTTTCTGGCGATTATTATTTTAGTATTCTGGCGGTTATAACCGACAGAAATAAAAATTTTATTATTTTAAAATGTCATATTTATTTAAAATAAATAAATAAACACATATTTTAAATATTTTTTTTTTTTCACTCATGACCCTAAAGTCTAATGAACCAAATTCCCACGAGCCATAAATTTTCTAAGAGGATAATAACAACAGACTACAATCTGAAGCTTTATCATTTTTGTAATAAGGATTATGCTCCCTCACAGGCAATCAACAAGATACAAAGAAATTCAAACAATTGTTTTCAATGCGTCACAAAGCACATTGTCTGACACATAAACACACATGAACATCTGGTGTACTCTATCATGTTTGATTTTATTATTTTAAAATGTTATATGGATTATAAATAAATAAATAAACATGTGTTTTAAATTTTTTTTTTTTTTTCACTCATGGCCCTATCGGATATAACCGACACGAACAAAGCAAAATTTTGGACTGCCACCAGAATAATCTCTGGCTTTTTTTTTTTTTTGTGATTTTTTACACATGCTATCTCGGAGTATATACAAACATATTTAACGGTTAGATCGTCGGAACTAGTTTCGTAGAATGCATATCCTATCAAATTGATAGATTTAACAAACACTTAAGCGTTAATATTATACTTCCATTAAGTATAAAATAAGATTTATCTACTAGGGTAAATATTTTAAATTGAAAATCGAATTCATTCATTGCATTCTTATAGAATCGAGGAGTGTAGCTGCAAAAAAACATCAAAATCAGAGCTAAAATAACCGTTAAATTGTGATTTTTCGTTTATAACCATCAAAACTTTTGTTTTGTTACCTAATATCTAAATGGATTTTTTTTTTGTAATTTTTTACGTATGTGATCTTGGAGTGTGTACAAACAAGTTTGACAGTTAGATCATTGAAAAAAGTTTCATAGAATGTGTATCGCGTCAAAATAGCAGATTAAATAAACACTTAAGAGTTAATGTTATACTTCCATTAAGTATAAAATAAGATTTTGTGGTATCCGCTAGTGTAAATATTGTCAATTGAAGATCAAATTTATTCATTGCATTCTTATAGGGTCGAGGAGTGTAGTTGTAAAAAATCATTAAAATCGGAGCTAAAATAACCGTTAAATTGTGATTTTTCGTTTATAACCGTCGAAATTTTTTGTTCTGTTACGTAATCTCTGAATGTTTGTTTTTTACAATTTTTTACGTATGCAATCTTGGATTATGTACAAATAAGTTTAATGGCTGGATTGTTGAAAAAAGTTCCGTAGAATGCATATCGCGTCAAAACGGTAGATTAAACAAACACTTAGAGTTAATATTATACTTCCATTAAGTATAAAATAAGATTTTGTGGTATCCACCAGTGTAAATATTTTAAATTGAAGATCGAATTCATTCATTGCATTCTTATAGGGTCGAGAAGTGTAGTTGTAAAAAAATCATCAAAACCAGAGCAAAGATAACCATTAAATTGTGAATTTTCGTTTATAACCATTGAAAACTTTTGTTCCGTTACCTAATCTTTGAATTTTTTTTTTTTTTTTTTGTGATTTTTTACGTATGCAATCTTGTAGTATCCACAAACAAGTTTGACAGTTAGATCATGGAAACTAGTTTCGTAGAATGCATATCTCCGTTAAATTTGCCTAAATTTTGAAGTAGGAAAAGTAATTTGTGATAAATTTTTATTTATGTTTTTCAAGTATTGATTAGACAATATTTAGTTTGTGTGATGATATTTTTATTGCACAATTATTTTTTTGTTTCTTTGTCGCATATTTTATGTGGGTTATTATCTATTAAACCAAACAAATATTTATTTAATTTTTAAAAATGTATTCTATTTAAATACATGTTATTTATTTATTTATTAAACCAAACAATTATTATTTTAGTTTTTAAAATCGTAACAAAACTTTGGGGGGAATTTAAAATTTTGGGAGGGAATTTTGGAGGATTTTAGCTGCTATTTTTATTTTTATGTTGGTTATAACCGAGTAATAATAATTTTATGTCGGTTTTTATTTTAAAAGATGTTTCTATCAGTTTTATACTTCACTCCGCCAGACTTGCACCCACTCAGACGATCTATCTCCGTCTTTCTCTCTTTCATTTATTCATTATTCTTTATTCATTTCTTCGTTAATCTTCCAGATCTTTCCAATTCTTCCTCTGAAATTCCAAACAACAAGTTTTCGAAAACGAGGAAATGACCGACCAAGAACCCAACACGCAGGCTCCGATGGCGACGGGGATGATTGTCGACGATACGTACGAGTTCTCGGCTCCGCGCTTCTTTGACTTCATAAAGGACGAGGGCGAAGACGACAAGCGCAAGGCCAAGCTCTGGTTCGAGTGCGCTCTCGCTTATGCTTCTTCACGTACGTCTGCTTCCATAATGTTTCTTTCTATCTTACTTCTCTTCTATTCCAGTTGTGCTTTATAGCTTTATACCTGTGTGTTTATTGCGTCTTACCGTGGTGAGGACGAAGAGGAGAGAGAGATGGCCCAACTCGGCGGTGGATCGAATTCGCTGAGCTTGATGGTTTGTGCGGACGAAGTAATAGCAGAGGAGGAAGAAGAAGATAGCAGCGGTTGCGTTTGGGATTTGGGAGGATGGAGTCCTCTAATTGAAAGTGGGTTTTGGGAGTATCGGCAGTTGCTGTGTCGATGCAGATGGAATATTGGGACTCTGGTAAACAATAGAGGCAGTTGTGCGACTACCGCAGTGAGGAGAGCTCCACAGCTTCACCGTTATGACCACTGGAAGGGGTTGAACCCACATCTCTCAACCGTGGAACTCTGCATGTTGTCGTCAAAAACAAAATATGGAACGACGTCGTGCTTCTTTAATCTGTTTGTTCCGTGTCCATCTCCAAACGGTATGCCGTGGAACTCTGTGTGTTTATTGTGTCTTCTTTGTTAGGGTTTCTCTCAGATCTGTTGATTCCGATGTTAGGGCTTTTTGCTTTTCTTCTCTCAATTGTGTAAAATTTCTGTAAAATTATTGGATTTTGAGGGTTTTAATTTTGGTTTCATGGCCAATTTTGTCACAATTCCGAACGTTTCAGATTAGGAAGCGATAGCGCAATCTCGATGCTTGCTCTGTTTTTTGGAGTTTGATTATCAGAAAATTTTGTAGGTTGTGTTTTGCTTGCAGAAGATTAAAGGCTGATATCTTTTTGCTTTTTCTGCTAAGATAGAGAGAGAGAGGATTCTGAGAGAGACCAAGAAAGTTCTCAACTAGGCAACAATCTTTGGCATTTAAGGAAGTTGTTACTTGTTGAAAGGAATTAGATTTAGACTTTCCGGATTGTCGTTCTTTCTTTCCCAAATTTGTTGCAGAATTTGAACTAGGTTTTATGTTATGAACTTGACTGGAATTTTCATTTAGAGCAATGGATATTCAATTTGTGCTTTTTGGATGATTTTTGTCTTTGATCAGTAAGAATAGTGGCAATGTTCAGTTTGTAATGGGGTGTATATATATTTTTAATTAATATATTTTCTGTCGGTTTTAGCCGACAAGAATGCTTTTATTTATTCTTATTGATAAATTTTTTGTCGGTTAAATCCGATAGAAGTCCTATCAGTTGTATATTTTCTGTTGGTTTTAACCGACATAAATTAAATGCTCTTATTTATTTATTATTAATATATTCTCTGTCGGTTATATATTTTCTGATGCAGGCAATTCTTTCGCTTATTATATCAGCCACTGCATCCATTTTCTGCTTAAAATCCGACAGTAATATACGTTTCTTGACGGTTATCATAGTGACACTAATAAATGGTTTCGTAGTAGTGAGTGAGTTGCTTCTCCAATCCTATATATTCACAGAATGCATTGAACTCCAGAGAGGTATACTATCCCCCTGTCACTTCTTAACCTTGTTATCTGGTGTCCACTCTGTTACTCCACCATTGTGTCACTGTTTGATTAGTTTTCTTAGGGATTTAAAATGACAAAATGGAATAAAGAATGTTCTAGGTTTTGACGGCTACAGACTACAAGGCTGTGCAAATGCATTAGCCATATTTTCATTTATATAGAGAATGCCTGTAGGGTTTTGGTACATTGCCAACTCACAAACTTATCTCTAAATTGTGCTAGGGAACAAATATGTATTATGAATTTCACCTACTCTTCTCCAGATTTAATGCTAGCCCTTCATTGGAGTTTTAATTGATCTAATCTAGAGTGTACACTTGTCACTCACATAAACAAAAAGCTTTAAATAAAAACTAGCCCTTAGGTTCTAAAAACCCTTTGTTTTCTTCTTTCTTCTTCAACTCAGCAGCAACTCATCCACTGGACCTTCACTTGCTGCCTTCGATCCTTGGAAGCAGAAGCAATTTAGGTTCCAACAGGCAGCACCACCACTTGAGTATCCTTGATCATTGTCGTCGCTGTCGTCGTCCTTGGAACACTCAACCAATGCCGCAAAGAACGGATCCTTTGGGAGATAATTAGCTGTATGCCCCTTGCCCTTGGAGTTGCTGTGTCTCACCTGAATATCATCCACGATCAACTTTTTTGAGGTGATTTTCTGATTACTGACTCTGGCAGGAGGCTGTGGGAGGCGCTTCAGTGAGGAAAATAATTCCATCTTGTTGTTGCTGCTGCTAGGTTTCTTTGGAATTCCGGGAACAAGTTCCCAAGAGAAAGGGACGCCAGAAAATCGAAGCGAGGTGGCTGGACTAATAGCAGGAGAAGAATCACGATCGAGATTACAAGACGACGATACGAAAGATGAAGACGAGGATGATGAGGAAGAAAATGACGGTGTTCTTTGAGAAGAGTGTTGATACTTCTTCATGGATGGAAATATAGAATTACATTTTTTTGAGACAATTTGGGTACGGCATTGGCCACCACTTGCATGATCAGTAGGTGAGGAGGACTCCATATGATATATGGAGAGTAGCACTACTTGTTTGGTATCTTTGGATTCATCCTTCTCCAACCGTGTCTATAAAAATATATGGTGCTACGTACAGATCCCACTGTCTCTTTAGTTATTAAAAGATAATAATTAATGATGATTATGAATTATTATTTTGATTAACTAGTAAAACGACTCCAGCAGAATTGATCAATATGACAAAGTAAGGAAACAGACAAGGACTGTCGATTATGATTACCATGTACTTATTTTTCTTTTAAATGTGAGTGTAAGGTCTTAGGGCGAAGTTGAAGATTTCATACGCGAGAGGACCAGACATAAACCAAGAAAATGATTCCATACTTGAATTTCTTCTAGGGGTGTGATATTTAAACATTCCTTTTTACTTCTCACACACTTTTTTAATTTTTGACCGACGGATCGGATGAATTAAAGAAGATCAATGAACAAAAATCAACAAGAGATGTGTGAGAAGTAAAAAGGGATGTGTGGAAAACAACCCTTTTCTTCTATTGTGGTTCGTATAGAGGAAAATTACCATGTCAACCATTGATATCTTTTGCAACCTATTATATAAATATTTTTGGCCTTTTTTTACATTTTTCAATATTTTTTTTATTTTTTTTTTGGGGGGTGGGATCCACAAGCTATATGTCAGTAGCAAGTTTTCTTAAACCCGCTAAATCAAAGCCTAGTAAAGAAAATATTGTAACAACGATTTCTCAATTTTAATCTAATTGGAGCGTTGGTTCCTCAACTAAAAATTCGTGATCATTGGTTTTTTAACTCATCAAAATGTGTAGTTATGATCATTTTCATAAACTCATTCAGAACTTCCTTCAAAATGAGTCATCGGGGAATGACCATTTCTACAATTAAATTAAAGTCGTGGGACCATTACTACAAGTTTCTCTTTCTTTCTTTTTTTTCTTTTCTTTTTTTCATATTTGCATTTTGATTTAGCTTCACGTGTGTGGCACATGACTCATTTTAACAGAAGTTTGGACGAAGTTAACAAAAAGTACCGTAGCTACACATTTTGATTAATTAAGGGACCAACTGTCATGAATTTTTAGTTGAGGGACCATTACTCCAATTCAGTTATAGTTGAGAAACTATTGCAACAATTTTTTTCCTAGTATATAGCTTTATACCTGACTTTGCCCAGGAGGGGGGTAGGCCATCTGGGGTCGAAGCATGGCTTTGCCTCTGGTCTTATGTTTCAATATAGTGTATGACGAGTTTTGGTCTATTGTGTGGTTTAATTCATATTCTTCACTCTTAGGCATGTTTATTGAATGGAAATTGAAATGGGCTTATTAAAATATAGGAATGAGAATCAATTCATTTCGAAACTTTCTTATGTGTCAAATACCTAAATATTAGTAATCAGATCAACTAGATAGGGGTAGTTAATCTGATTCTCCTTCTTTATTTTTCTTATTTCTAAGTTCTCTCATTCATTCTTTATTCTGTTTATTAAACGTATTGTTATAAATAAAAAATAAATAAAACTAAAACGCAGAGATAATGACTATAGTTGACTCATTATGTGAAATTTTAAATTTGATTCATGTGAATCGCAATTTGATACCAAATAAAATGGAAAATTGAGTACCAATGTGGTGACGATAAAGCCATGTTTTTTTTCTTTTGCATTCCTAATTGCATTAGGAGTGTAATTATTGAAATCCTATGAGATTATGTATAGGAACCGAAATCTAGAAGATCTTTCCTTTTTAAATTTGTATTACTTGGAGAGCAAATTTTGTTCTTTCCTATTAGTATAAAATAAAATAAAGGCATAAGGTACGAGGAATATTACTTACAAATTCCTCAAACCTTTCCCTAGTTGATCTCCCCCTTTCTTTGCTCACTAATTTCATACTACAACACATTATTAGCACGCTCTCATTGATGCGCTAACAAACTGAAGAATTTTAGAGAAGGGTCTTCTATAACTAACATTCAAATATTTTCATTGTTTCCATCCAATCTATGATCATCCTATTTTAACACTACCTTGCCAACCTCTTCACAAAGTCATTATCAACGTTTTCCTTTCAAAAGTTTGTCTGAGGAATTAATATGCGTAAATTGTCTAATTTGTAGTTCTCATTTGGAAGTTTTGTTAAATTCAGGGTAAGCATTCAAAAGTATACTCACTTGACCTTAATGTATTCTTTATCACTAAGATTTAGAGCTTTTTTTTTCCCACTAGTTTTCGTGACTTGACAAGGTTTTAACGTGGCACCTACCCTAGGATGGTAATACCTTGTGTGCATTCTACTTGTGTTCCGAATGCGTTTAGATTTGACGTAATGCAACTTCTCACATTTCTCTTGATTATGGGTATTATCCTATATACGGTTTTACCATAGCCAAGTTTTGTAAGTTTTACTACTTATTCATTCTTTCTTTTATTTTTTAGAGTCGTATTCGCTCATTGTGCAGACTAAATGAGACCACTTCATCAAATAATTCTACATCATCACATGAAGACCCAATGCACCATTTATTTTAGTATTTAAACACTCAAAGTGGAGTGTTGCCGTCCTTATTTTAGTATTTACACACTTGTATTACTTGAGAAGTAAATTTCTCTCTCTTATTAGTATAAATAAAGGCTTATTATATTAACATCCCACAAATTGTTGAATAAACCCCACATACTTAATACACCCCAAATTTGGTTTTGCAATGAAAAATTATCCTAATACACCCCACATACTTCCCCATAATACCCTCACACCTCACATTCTTAATATAAACCTCACATTTTCAACATGCACCCCATATTTTCTATACATTTATCAAATCTTATAAAGCTTTTAATTTGGACAAAAAATGCCGACTAGAATTTTGACAAAAGATGCTGTCTGGGAAGCATATGTGGGTTGTTTTTAGTTCCACCATTAAAACCCATGTCGTCTGTTTTTAATATTTGGTAGTAATTTAGGTTTTTAATTCTTCATGTAATCTCTGTGATCCCTAAAAGATGAATACGAACATAGTAGCTTGAATAACATAGCAAAAGCAAGATTAAATAATTATCGATGTCGTCAAAATCACTAAAACAATAAAAAATATGAAATCTTACCTCATGTGAAGCTTCCGAAACATCGATTTCGTGTTTCATTCGTCAAAAATAATTTCTCAATCAACATGTTTGTAGTTTCATTGGTTAGGTTTTTGTTCAACAATAGAGGGTCGGATGAAGAAGATAAATAATACGTTAAAAGTGATTTGAGATGTATTTAGATTTTTTTTTTAATTTTTAAAAACCTAATAAAGTCAAAATTACCTCGCATAGTAAGGTAAATTAATCATTTAATATTCAATTTTAATGTAAGGTACATTCAACATTTTGTGGAGTGCTAGTATAAAAAACCTAAATAAAAAGCACAATACATTAAAAAAAAAAAAAAAAAAAAAAAAAAGGGAGTTTTAACGAAAAGCTCGCAGTACTGTTCATTTTAACAAACCTGATAATGTTACCCTTTTTTTTGTCCTTATCAAACTCAAAGTTTTCAAGCCCTTTTCATGAATTTTCCTAAAAAATATATCACTCATAAATTCTTTAAGCCCTTCTCTTTGTCGGTCTCCCTCTTCCTCTACTAAATTCGTACCACGATAATTTTGTAATTGTATTGTGTGGTCCCTGTGGTGGGGTTACAAGGGGTAGTAGGGAGGAATGACATTGGGCATGGATTCAAATCAAATAATTATATTGATTAACAAATCCCTAGATGTCTCTTTAAGATCATTGTGTTCCTTTAAGGGATCCACCTATTCAATGCCATGTTTCTTCTTCTTTTCCTTGTTTTTTGTTTTTTGTATTTTGTTTGGACAAGGATTGTCTGCTCTCCCATGCCCTCCTGTTTTGCATAGTCATGGTTAACCCACGTCAACATTTTATATTGTTTTTTTTATAGAGATAATAAGACAAAAATGAATAGTAATATAAAATGTTGATGTGGGAGGGCACGGGAGGGCACCAGAAGTGGGAAGGCAAACAATCCTTGTCCTTCTTGTTTTTTGTTTTTTTGAACAATGATATTATTTACATTAAGTGGAAATGATTGGATTTAGCATCACAATAGGCCATCAATAATGTGGTTCAAATTCGTCTTTGGCAAGAATCGAACATAAAATCTCACTTGCAAATGAAGAAAAATACCACTAGAACGTAATACTAATCGAACCTAGCTGTTTTATTTTGAGTTTTAAACTTTTTATATTTCAATTGCCATAATTAATGGGAAACAAATTGACACGAGAGAGAGAGAGAGAGAGCGAAAGAGAAAGAGAGAGAGAGAGAGAGAGTTTCTTTGATTCAGAATTAAGTTGTTTTATTTTGAGTTTTAAACTTTTTATATTTCAATTGCCAGAATTAATGGGAAACAGATTGACATGAGAGAGAGAGAGTTTCTTTGATTCAGAATTAAGCTGTTTTATTTTGAGTTTTAAACTTTTTATATTTCAATTGCCAGAATTAATGGGAAACAAATTGACATGAGAGAGAGAGAGAGAGAGAGAGAGTTTCTTTGATTCAGAATTAAGTAGCCTCTAATCAAAGGTAGCTGGTACCTTCACATATTCATCTATATATCTTAATCACTCTTTAAGAACCTTTCCATTTTCCTTAACAAATTAATTAGTGCAGAACTAATTGATTAATGCATGACGTTAATTTGTCATAAGAGGCATTAATTCATTCAATATTGTGGAAGTGACAGTGAATAAACCGTATTAGGGGTGGGCACGGGCCGGGCTGGGCCCAAAATTGAAGGAACTGAACCGAACCTGTTTGTAAATATAACGGGGCGGGGTGGGGCGGATTTTGGATTTTTCAAAATAGGATCCAAACCTAACCTGGACTGTTGAAACGGGCCCGCTCCTACGGCTCCCCATGGGTCCAAATTTTCACTCACGCCTAAAGTCTTGTCTTTGTCATCCTCTTTATTCCCCTCCCTAGCGTCTCTGCCGACATCTTGAGTAAATCCTCCAGACTGTAACAGTTACAGTCTTTGAATCTGAAGAGAAGGTAAATGCAAACATACCGCCTTTGAATCTGAAGCTTCAGCGTAGCATTGTCACCAAGGAATCAATCTGGTGCACCCGAATAAGAAAAAGCCATCACAATAGAAACAACCATCACAACAGAAACAACCTTCATAAGAAAAACATATCAAAACTTGATGCGCAACTCGAACAAAACCATCACAACAGAAAGCTAAAAGATCGAAAATTAATGAGAATCAGAGGTTACCGAAGGAATTGGGGTTGTCGAGAACTGATAGAGGAAGTGGAGGCAGCGCATGGGTCGGTTCTTGAGGGTTGTTGAGCTCCGAAGGTGGTGGTGGAGGTGGAGCCGGTAACTCGAAGTTTGAGTCCGACGACGGTGATGTTGTAAAGCATGAGAGAATGAGAATTGAGAAGATTTTTCATACCTACATGCGGATCGGGAAAATCTGCCAAAACAGTTCGCTACCCATTTGGATTCTCACCCAGCTACTAAATCCCATTGAACTGTTCTGAAAATAACAAGATCACACTCAGGATGGTGGAGGAGATGACTGACGGAGAGTGACGGAGGGGAGGGGATGACGCATGCTGACGGCGAGAGAGAGTTCGAGGTCTAGTCTCCAGTGACACAATCGAGGGCTTGAGACGAGAAAGATAGAGAACCTAGGGTAAAACTAAAACTAACGGTTCGGATTAGAGATGGTAGCTTACTCATCAATCTCGTCCGTCCATTTCAATTACAAACAAGTCGGTCGGGGTATCCGCGATTCATATACTTCAGGAACTAGCCTAAATTGAAAATTTCAAAGGCCTGCCTTGCCCCGCCCCGTTTCTCTTTTCTAAAATTAGGAACCGACCCGTACCCGTCCCGACCCACTGTTCCTATACTCGTTTACCCACCCCTAAATCGTATTCAATATGAAAGTAAGAACATCGATGATTCCACAGTAGCATGAATTACAAATTGACAAGATTCGTTGTTTGTTTATCATTAATTTTCTAGTTTGGTTTGAAAATTATTTAATAAAGAAGACTTCCATCTCCAAATTTAACTCAAACGTAATTCACTTCGTTTTGGTTGTGAAGCAGTGTCAAACCAAAATACCCAACAAACATTAGCTCTCCTTGAAAAGGAGGTGACCCAATCGCGCCTTCCAGTACGACTACCTTCACTCTTTATGTGCTTGATTCAAGTCTTTCTAAAACATTTTATATTCCTTTTGTATTAAAAAAGAAAAAACAAAACACAAAGGAAACATCTTCATCCTCGCACGGAATTTTATCATGTACAACGTTGTATGCTCAGACTCCCAAAAGTTCTTGTATTATTTTCAAGGGCTTCCAAATAAGCAGAGGATTAATGTGTGAGAAGTCTCTCTATGTCCAAAACACACTCATGGTGTTGCGCTGTGGACCAAAAAGCATTGCCAATTGGCATTAGAAGCTTATTTATTCGTTTTTTTTTTTTTTTCAAATTTCCTCAAAGATGTAATTATTACGAGACTGAATCCGTGCGGAAAGAAAGAACATATGATGATGATGAAGAAGTTGGTAAATGTTTCGGAAATGGATGTATATTCCACTTTAGGAATTTCAAAATTCATGCGATTCAAAATTTTCATACTGGGATTAATTTGAAATTTTCAAAATTATAAAGTTGTCTGGGCTCGACTTGCCACGGGAGAAAAACTTGGTATTTTCAAATTTTCAAATTTTCAAATTTGTAAAAGTACTTTGCAAATCGGAATTGAGTCCAGGCAAATTCCATCCCTAGTTTGAGAGGGCAGAGCTGCCTTAATCACGCAAGGCCCACCCAATTTGAGAAGGTGGAGCTGCAAGTCAACTAGTCCTACTGAAGTTTCTCTACACAATGAGTATATGTTGTGTCACTTGTATCGTGTGAAAGTGAAACTAAATAAATGGTCAAGCGCTTTATTTTGCTCAGACGATTAAAATTTTTGCACAAATGAAATGGTTTCAATAAGAAAGTTCTTTGCACCCAAAAGAAACACAATGAGAACAAGTGGTCTACAACATGTTTCATGAGAGTCACCTTGTCAACCCCATTACCCAAAACATAAAAGAGACATTGCACAAAGAAAGAGAAGCTCTTCAACAGAGGATTTGAAGAGAACTGCGTAGATTTCTTCAAAGATCAAAATCCCAGCTTACTGAAACAAAAGAACTACATGAATTATCGCCATAGGTACATTATGAATTTGTGATAGGTTGAAAATCTACATAGGTGAGGGAAAGAGATACGTAAAGGTGTCTCCCAAAACCCTAACATTTTCCCCATTCTCCACCACAACATGTCTTTTTATCGGCGACCACACAAGCCTATGACCACTTTCATGGTTTCCCTAACCACACAATCCTTTTCCAGCAAAAATTTCCACAACCAAATCCCAAGTAGTGCCTTGTTACTTTTAATCACATTCATTAGTCCTAACCCTTTTTCCATCAGGACAAATTATTATACACTGTTGTTCTATCCAATTGAACCCTAGTTTGCTCAATCATATTGCACATATCGAAGCAACTTTGCCTTTGGAACTCGTCCTTGTCAACTAACTCTCAGCACTCAAAATAGTCTACTTAACATAAGTCCCACAAAAACAAACAAAAAGAATGATAAGAAACCCAGTTTCACAAGAACCACTATTCCCCATATAACAATTTGACTATTGTATTTACCACACCCTACATTACATAGAGATATTGACAGACATGAAGACATATAACTTCTTGTTGTCTGTCCAAAATGAAGCTGAAAGCGTACAAAACATCTAGCTTGACCAAGACGGTCAAGCAATCGAGAAGGTTAAGCTTGGGAGTAAGCCAATGGAGATGGCCAGTAAGCACTAAAAAATCTATTAAAAAAACTTCACATATGAACCAATGGTAAACCAGTAAACAGGTCAAAAATGATATAGAGCTAAAATTACTTTGGAGTTATCGGATTAATGCCAAATAATCAATCTGAGTGGACAGATAAACAAACCACTTGTTTATTGATTCCCACAAACCATCAATTAAGAAAGTTATTGGTTCACACATTCAAACCAACACATCAATATCAAATTATAATAGTTGTTAAGTAGAGTTGTGTCTCTTGAGAAGAGCTATGTTTAGGAAAAGTTGTATCTCTTTAGAAGTCTAGGGTTGTGTCTGCAACTCTTGGAACTAATCCAAGAGTTATGTCTGTTATGAAAAGGTCTGAATGTTATTATCAATAACCAATAAGATGGCTGAGTGTTGTAATCAATTTGAAATCAATAAAGTCAGTTATCAATAAAGCTTCAGTTTCCTGTTTTAAACTCTCTT
The DNA here is from genome assembly GCF_041283825.1 of Pyrus communis. Taxonomy (NCBI): domain Eukaryota; kingdom Viridiplantae; phylum Streptophyta; class Magnoliopsida; order Rosales; family Rosaceae; genus Pyrus; species Pyrus communis. Next base: position 4,043,563 of record NC_142574.1, read on the forward strand.
TCGTATTCTCTCATATCCATCTTCCTCCAACAATTACTGGTTTGAAAAGATCCAAAGAGACGAGATGCGGCATCAATGAAAGGAAAAGTGCATGCCAAAAACAAAAACAGATAGAGCATTACTGGATCAGATGACAATACAAATCATAATGTATTACCATGACGAGATGAAATGAGAAAGCAATCGTACGTAAATGATAAGCTGCATAAATTACCAGACTTTAAGTAACTAACATTTCAGTTGATTTTGCAAGTACAAGATCAACAGAAAAACAGTACATCGCTACTTAAAGAAATACACAAGGGCATAGTTCATAAAATTTAATTAACCACAAGAAAACTTGTAATCATAAGTTACCTGGCACTAGGATGAATCAACAAAAACAAATCACAGACTGACAATCATACAACATTAATCTACAACAACTGCTTTCAACAGTTGGATATATACCTATACAACATCCAATGTGCAAAATCAAATCAGCATACAAACCAGCCAACTACTTACTCATTTTGAGACAAAAAACACATCCGGTTTCTTAGCTTTGCTCGGGGTATTTGCATTTGAAGACGAATTAGCAGCCGCAGCAGTCTTGGCTGCCTCACGTGTCCTCTTATCGAGCTGAATGAGACTCTGGGTTAGCCAAAATTGCCTGGGGGACCAAATCATGAGACGCCTGCTCATACAATCGCCTTACTGCAACGGAAGCCGCATCCTTAGCATCCTGAGAATTCAATGGGGCCAACAAACAATGCCTTAAAATTCGCAATGCAGGCTGCAAAAGCTCCCAAGGTAATGGAATTCTGGACCCCTTTGACTCCAAATGTACACCATTACTACCAGGTTTCTCAATTCTCATCGTCAACCGATCCATTTCTTCTGTCACAGCGCCGATCTCGTCGTTGCCCTCCAAGAACAATCCCGGATTCGTATCGGGCTCGTTGGTATCATCACTACTTAATTGTTGAAGACGAGCAATCCTAGCCGGCCCAGGAAGCTAGGAATCGAGAAAAGTCGATCTTGGACCAAGTGGGCATCTGGGAAATGTGCTTGTAATGAATCTATGTATGGGTACAAATATTACGTGTTATGACTATAGTCGTTATTCATGGATTTTTCCAATGCATCGTAAGTAGAAAGTTTTTCATCACTTTTGCACCATTTGTCTCATGATTAAAACTATTTTTCATATGACTATTAAATTCTTCCAAAGTGATGGTGGAACTGAGTATATCAATTCCTCTTTTCAAACATTTTGTCCCACTAATGGCATTGTTCATCATGTCTCGTGTCCCTATACTCCTCAATAAAATGGTTTGGCTAAACACAACCATTGCCAAATCTTCACCATAACCCGTCTCCTCCTTACTACCTACAACGCCCCACTCACCCTCTAGATAGAGGCTGCCTTAACAGCCACCTTTCTTATTTATCTCCTCCCTTCTTCAGTTTTAGGTTGGTCTAGTCCCTATTCTCGCCTAATTGGTCGTCTTCTTGATTTGTCATCCCTACATACCATTGGTTGTGCTGTTGTCCATATTTAGAGGCTTACATTACTAACAAACTGACATCTCGCTTTAAGGAGTATGATTTTGTAGGTTATAGCTTGCAGCATAAAGGATATCCATGCCTCGGGCCCACTCAAAACAAGTTTACATTTCTTGCCATGTTTTTCACGAGCATACGTTCCCTTTTAGTCGTGCTACAGCCACAACTACATCTTCTCCCTGGTTTATTTTCCTTATTGAACGCATTTATAGGTCTTCTTCACAATCTGATGCTCATTTTATTGTTATCCCTGATGCACAACAGTCATCTGCACCACCACTTCCTGTGATTACAACCCCGTTCTCGCATCTCCTATTCCTGTTTCATCTTCATCAGCTAAGGCCCGTCATCCCATGACTACTCGCTCTTGCAAAGGTCAATCTCGGCCCAAACATTTCATAGATCCATTAGCTAAAGCCCATCATCCCATGGCTACTCGCTCTTGCAGAGGTCACTTTTGACCCAAACATTTCACAGATGGCACCATCAGATATCCTTTTCTCGTGGCCCTTGCTGCCATCGTTACGACTGGTTTTGTGGAACCCATTTGCTATTCTCAAGCTTTCATTTCTGAATGGTGTGCTGTGATGCGAGATTTATATGACACACAAATTAAACCCTATTTGTGACAATTGTAGTAATGATGTAAGTAGGGATCGTTCTAACCGGGGATTAACTAGGGGTGCTAATCTACTTTGAATTGACTCAAAAACAAAAAAACTAAATGTAAAGACTCTTAACAAGAATACTATGACTCAGAATAGCTTTGAAACACTCAAACTGCCTAAAACAATCAAATTGACTCAAACAGAAACTAGAACTTGATTTGGACGAATTTGAAAGTGTTTATGACTCCAAATGCTTAAAGACACAAAATAAAACAGAATTGAATGACTATGACTCAACAAAATATGGGGGGAATGTGTTTGGACGAGATTAAATTAAATGGACAGATTATAATTAAAACAGATTGTAAAACAAATTGTGATGAATTAATGGATGATGGAATAGCCAAGGGGTTCTTCTCCACACATGTTACACTTGCATACAAGATGATTTTCAGTTGGTCTTTCGATAAATTATGAAACTCAACACCCTGGGTTAATTAGGTCCGCTTAAATTAACCGTCAAGTTCTCCTTAAGTTAATGAATTGGATGGGTTTGCGCAACGCAATTCACAAATTCTCCAAAAGTCTTTTACGTGAAAAGCACAATAAAGATACAATCAAAGATCATTAAGCATTATGAAAACTATAAGTGTTGACGAGGCATTCGTTACTATGATGAGCATGAAACTAGTGCCAAGAATTCATTTAACGCGATTGTTTATAAGCAACCTCCACTACTTGTGAATATAAGTTCATAACTATTAGGTGAAACTCACTTATATTCTAGCGTCATATTCATGCATGAAAATTAAGCGTGCACTCTCAATAAACATACATAAATAAGTTATCAATCATACGGTTAAACAAATTGAATCCACAACTTATGAAATTCCAACCAAAGGTAATCAATTCATATTGCAAGCATAAACATGGTTTCGAATCACCCCCTAGCTAAATGGGGTTTAGTTCCTCATACGTACAAGACAAAGAGAATTGAAATTAAACATTGAAATCAAAGAAACACCTAAACATTCCAACAACTCAAACTTGAATTGTATGAACGTTTAGGCCCTCTTCTCTTCCTCTTTGTTGTGGCACAAGGTCTAAGGAAATGTTTAGGGCTTTAGGTGTATGGAAGAATGGATGTGTGGTGGTAGGATAGTGTTTTGGAGGGATGGGAAGTGCTGGAAATGGGAAGGATGCACGGCACAAAGGGATGTTGTTGGTGTGTGAATAGGGATTGATTTGTGATGAATGGAATGCATAGTTTTATAGGGAGAGAAAGGGGTGAATGTGCATGTGGCTGCAAGGTGTGAATGATTATGGATGCATGTGGCTAAATTAATTAAAGTGTGAGGGGATGCACGGCACAAAGGGATGTGCTGGAAATGAATGTGAAAAGCTGGAAAAGGAAGGGTAGGCCACGGCAATGGTGAGGGCATGTGCTGATGGTTTATGGGAGAATGATATTGAAATGGGAAAACATGTGGCCAACTAGGATGAATGATTGAAGAGTGCATGTGGGTGAATATGTGGCTGCAATGATGAAGTGGACAACCTGAAAATGGGATGGGAGTGCACGGCATAGTGGTTGAATTATGAAGAGTGAATGCATGTAGGGTTGATATGTGTGTGAAATGGCTGGAATGAAGGGGGAATAATGCACAGCAGAGAAGTGGAATGACAGAATGTGTTGATGTGCAGGGCAATGGTTGGAATGTGGTGCAATGATGAATGATTTAAAGAATGGGAAAGCATGTGGCTGCAAGCTAGGGTGAATGATGATGAATGCATGTGGATTAAAGAGGAATATGGAAGTGAATAAATCAGAATAGGGCTGCAAGGTTAAAGGATAGGGTTTAAGTACATAGAATGGGCCTAAAATAGGGTGGTTTGCATGGCAAGGGAATGGGAGAAGGGATAAGCCACGGCAAGGTTATGTAATTGGGCTAGGGCCATTGTTTTGTGTCCTAAAGTGCCTCAATTTCGTCCAACACCTTGGCTCCAAACATAAGCTATCCATCCTTAGCCCAAAAGTGCTCCAAAAGGCTCCAAAATGCACTTCTTTGCTCCTTAAGCCCTTAGAACCTGAAAACACACAAAAGAAGCCTAAAGGACTAAAATAACTAAAGAAACATAACGTAAATGCACGAGAACAAGCCATTTAAGTCGCATGAATATGCTCCTATCTTATTTATCTCCTCCCTTCTTCGGTTTTAGGTTGGTCTAGTCCCTATTCTCGCCTAATTGGTCGTCTTCTTGATTTGTCATCCCTACATACCATTGGTTGTGCTGTTGTCCATATTTAGAGGCTTACATTACTAACAAACTGACATCTCGCTTTAAGGAGTATGATTTTGTAGGTTATAGCTTGCAGCATAAAGGATATCCATGCCTCGGGCCCACTCAAAACAAGTTTACATTTCTTGCCATGTTTTTCACGAGCATACGTTCCCTTTTAGTCGTGCTACAGCCACAACTACATCTTCTCCCTGGTTTATTTTCCTTATTGAACGCATTTATAGGTCTTCTTCACAATCTGATGCTCATTTTATTGTTATCCCTGATGCACAGCAGTCATCTGCACCACCACTTCCTGTGATTACAACCCTGTTCTCGCATCTCCTATTCCTGTTTCATCTTCATCAGCTAAGGCCCGTCATCCCATGACTACTCGCTCTTGCAAAGGTCAATCTCGGCCCAAACATTTCACAGATCCATTAGCTAAAGCCCATCATCCCATGGCTACTCGCTCTTGCAGAGGTCACTTTTGACCCAAACATTTCACAGATGGCACCATCAGATATCCTTTTCCGGTGGCCCTTGCTGCCATCGTTACGACTGGTTTTGTGGAACCCATTTGCTATTCTCAAGCTTTCATTTCTGAATGGTGTGCTGACATGAGTGAGAAGTTTAATGCTCTTCTGAAAAATGGCATGTGGTCTCTAGTTCGCTCTCATCCGTCCCAAAATATGGTGGGTTACAAGTGGGTCTTCAAAGTTAAACAACGTGCAGATATGTCTATTGAACGTTATAAGGCTCGGTTAGTTGCTAAAGGCTTTCATTAACAACAGGGATTTGATTACGATGAGACGTTTAGTTCTGTGGTCGAGCCTGTTACAATTCAGGTGGTTATTAGCTTAGAAGTTCATCATGGTTGGTCCATTCGTCAACTTGACGCTAAAAATATCTTCCTCCATGGTTACTTGAAGGATGATGTTTATATGTCTCACCAGGGAAGGATTATTTCTACAATTGGATTAAAGTCGCGGGACCATTACTACAAGTTTCTCTTTCTTTTTTTTTTCTTTTCTTTTTTTTCATATTTGCATTTTGATTTAGCTTCACATGTGTGGCACATGACTCATTTTAACAGAAGTTTGGGCGAAGTTAACAAAAAGTACCGTAGCTACACGTTTTGATTAATTAAGGGACCAATTGTCATGGATTTTTAGTTGAGGGACCATTACTCCAATTCAGTTACAGTTAAGAAACTATTGCTACAATTTTTTCCCTAGTATATAGCTTTATGCCTGACTTTGCCCAAGAAGGGGGTAGGCCATCTAGGGTCGAAGCATGGCTCTGCCTCTGGTCTTATGTTCCAATATAGTGTATGACGAGTTTTGGTCTATTGTGTGGTTTAATTCATATTCTTCACTCTTAGGCATGTTTATTGAATGGAAATTGAAATGGGTTTATTAAAATATAGGAATGAGAATCAATTCACTTCGAAACTTTCTTATGTGTCAAGTACCTAAATATTAGTAATCAGATCAACTAGATAGGGGTAGTTAATCTGATTCTCTTTCTTTATTTGTCTTATTTCTAAGTTCTCTCATTCATTCTTTATTCTGTTTATTAAACATATTGTTATAAATAAAAAATAAATAAACAAAACTAAAATGCAAAGATAATGACTATAGTTGACTCATTATGTGAAATTTTAAATTTGATTCATGTGAATTGCAGTTTGATACCAAATAAAATGGTAAAATGGAAAATTGAGTACTAATGTGGTGACGATAAAGCCATGATTTTTTTTTTTTTTTTTTTTTTTTTTTTTTTTTTTTTTTTTGCATTCCTAATTGCATTAGGATTGTAATTATTGAAATCCTATGAGATTATGTATAGGAACCGAAATCTAGAAGATCTTTCCTTTTTAAACTCGTATTACTTGGAGAGCAAATTTTGTTCTCTCCTATTAGTATAAAATAAAGGCATAATGTACGAGGAATATTACTCACAAATTCCTAAAGTCTTTCTCTAGTTGATCTCCCCCTTTCTTTTCTCACTAAATTCATACTACAACACATTATTAGCACGCTCTCATTGATGCGTTAACAAACTGAAGGATTTTAAAGAAGGGTCTTCTATAACTAACATTCAAAGATTTTCATCGTTTCCATCCAATCTATGATCATCCTATTTCAAGACTATCTTGCCAACCTCTTCACAAAGTCATTATCAACGTTTACCTTTCAAAAGTTTGTCTGAGAAATTAATATGCGTAAATTGTCTAATTTGTAATGCTTATAGTTCTCATTTGGAAGTTTTGTTAAATTCAGGGTGAGCATTCAAAAGTATACTCACTTGAGCTTAATGTGCTCTTTATCACTTGGATTTAGAGCTTTTTTTATTCCCACTAGTTTTCGTGACTTGACGAGGTTTTAATGTGGCACCTATCCTAGGATGGTCATACCTTGTGTGCATTCTACTTGTGTTCCGAATGCGTTTAGATTTGACGTAATGCAACTTCTCACATTTCTATTGATTATGGGTTTTATCCTATATAGGGTTTTACCATAGCCAAGTTTTGTAAGTTTTACTACTTATTCATTCTTTCTTTTATTTTCTAGGGTCGCATTCGCTCATTGTGCCGACTAACGAGACTACTTCATCAAATAATTCTACATCTCACATGAAGACCCAATGCACCATTTATTTTAGTATTTACACACTCAAAGTGGAGTGTTGCCATCCTTATTTTAGTATTTACACACTTGTATTACTTGAGAAGTAAATCTCTCTCTCTTATTAGTATAAATAAAGGCTTATTATATTAACACCCCACAAATTGTTGAATAAACCTCACATTCTTAATACACCCCACATTTGCTTTTTCAATGAAAAATTATCTTAATACACCCCACATATTTCCCCATAATACCCTCATGCCTCACATTCTCAATATAAACCTTACATTTTCTACATGCACCCCATATTTTCTATACACCCCACATTTCTCAAATCTTATAAAGCTTTTAATTTGGACAAAAAATGCCGACTAGAATTTGACAAAAGATGTCGTCTGGGATTTAAAGCATATGTGGGTTGTTTTCAGTTCCACCATTAAAACGCATGTCGTCTGTTTTTAATATTTGGTAGTAATTTTAGGTGTTTAATTCCTCATGTAATCTTTGTGATCCCTAAAAGATGAATACGAACATAGTAGCTTGAATAACATAGCAAAAGCAAGATTAAATAACTATCAATGTCGTCAAAATCACTAAAACAATAAAAAAAATATGAAATCTTACCTCATGTGAAGCTTCCGAAACATCGATTTCGTGTTTCATTCGTCAAAAATAATTTCTCAATCAACGTGTTTGTAGTTTCATTAGTTAGGGTTTTGTTCAACAATGAAGGATCGGATGAAGAAGATAAATAATACGTTAAAAGTGATTTGAGATGTATTTAGAATTTTTTTTTTAATTTTTAAAAACCTAATAAAGTCAAAATTACCTCGCATAGTAGGGTAAATTAATCATTTAATATTAAATTTTAATGTAAGGTGCATTCAACATTTTGTGGAGTGCTAATATAAAAAAAACCTAAATAAAAAGCACAATACATAAATAAAAAAAATAAAAAATAAAAAATAAAACAAAGGAGTTTTAACGAAAAACTCGATGTACTGTTCATTTTAATGAAAAATCACATTTTTACACTAAAAAGTCAAACCTGATACTATTCACTTTACCCTTTATTTTGTCCTTATCGTTAAAACTCAAAGTTTTCAAGCCCTTTTCATTCATTTTCCTAAAAAAATATCACTCATAAATTCCTTAAGCCCTTCTCTTCGTCGGTCTCCCTCTTCCTCTACTAAATTCGTACCACAATAATTTTGTAATTGTATTGTGTGGTCCCTGTGGTGGGGTTACAAGGGGTGGTAGGGAGGAATGACATTGGACATGGATTCAAATCAAATAATTATATTCATTAACAAATCCCTAAATGTCTCTTTAAGATCCATGTGTTCCTTTAAGGGATCCACCTATTCAATGCCATGTTTCTTCTTCTTTTCCTTGTTTTTTGTTTCTTGTTTGGACAAGGATTGTCTGCCATCCCGTGCCCTCCTATTTTGCATGGTCACGATTAAGCCACGTCAACATTTTATATTGTTTTTTTTTTTTAGAGATAATAAGACAAAAATGAATAGTAATATAAAATGTTGACGTGGGAGGGCACAGGAGGGCACCGGAAGTGGGAGAGCAGATAAGCCTTGGCCTTCTTGTTTTTTGTTTTTTCGAACAATGATATTATTTACATTAAGTGGAAATGACTGGATTTAGCATCACAATAGGCTATCAATAATGTGGTTCAAATTCGTCTTTGGCAAGAATCGAACATAAAATCTATCACTTACAAGTGAAGAAAAATGTCACTAGACCGTAATACTAATCGAACCTAGCTATTTTATTTTGAGTTTTAAACTTTTTATATTTCAATTGCCAGAATTAATGGGAAACAAATTGACACGAGAGAGAGAGAGAGAGAGAGAGAGAGAGAGTTTCTTTGATTCAGAATTAAATAGCCTCTAATCAAAGGTAGCTGGTACCTTCACATAGTCATCTATATATCTTAATCACTCTCCAAGAACCTTTCTATTTTCCTTAACAAATTAATTAGTGCAGAACTAATTGATTAATGCATGATGTTAATTTGTCATAAGAGGCATTAATTCATTCAATATTGTGGAAGTGACAGTGAATAAACCGTATTAAGGGTGGGTACGGGCCGGGCCCAAAATTGAAGGAACTGAACCGGACCTGTTTGTAAAATAACGGGGTGGAGCGGGGCGAATTTTGGATTTTTCAAAATGGGATCCAAACTTAACCTGGACTGTTGAAACATGCCTGGTCCTACGGGTCCCCATGAGTCCAAATCTTCACTCATGCCTAAAGTCTGGTCTTTATCATCTTCTTTGTTCCCCTCCCTAGTGTCTCTGTCGACATCTTGAGCAAATCCTCCAGACTGTAACAGTTACAGTCTTTGAATCTGAAGAAAAGGTCAATGCAAACATACCGCCTTTAAATCTGAAGCTTCTACGTAGCGTTGTCGCCAAGGAATCAATATGGTGTACCCGAATCAGAAAAAACCATCACAATAGAAACAGCCATCACAATAGAAACAACATTCATAAGCAAAATATATCAAAACTTGATGCGCAACTCGGAAAAAACCATCACAACAAAAAGCTAAAAGATAGAAATTAATGAGAATCGGAAGTTACCGAAGGAATTGGGGTTGTCGAGAAATGATAGAGGAAGTGGAGGCAGCGCATGGGTCGGTTCTTAAGGGTTATTGAGCTCCGAAGATGGTGTTGGAGGTGGAGCCGGCAACCCGGAGTTTGAGTCCGACGACGGTGATATCGTCGAGGATGAGAGAATGAGAATTGAGAAGATCCTTCATACCCACTAGCGGATCAAGAAAATCCAAGAATAAGAATCGAGAAGATCTTTCATACCTACATGCGGATTGGGAAAATCGGTCAAAATAGTTCGCTACCCATTTGGATTCTCACCCAGCTGCCAAATCCCATTGAACTGTTATGAAAATAACAAGATCACACTCGGGATGGTGGAGGAGATAACTGACGGAGAGTGACGGAGGGGAGGGGACGAGGCACACTTGATGGCGAGAGAGAGTACGAGGTCTAGTCTCCAGTGACACAATCGAGGGCTTGAGACGGGAGAGATAGAGAACCTAGGGTAAAACTAAAACTAACGGTTCAGATTAGAGATGGTAGCTTACTCATCAATTTCGTCTGTCCATTTCAATTACAAACGGGTCGGTCCGGGTACCTGCAATTCATATACTTCAGGAACTGGCCTGAACTAAAAATTTCAAAGGCCTACCTCGCCCCGCCCCATTTCTCTTTTCTAAAATTAGGAACCAACCCGTACCCGCCCCCACCCACTGTTCCTATACTCGTTTACCCACCCCTAAATCGTATTCAATATGAAAGTAAGAACATTGATGATTCCACAGTAGTATGAATTACAAATTGACAAGATTCGTTGTTTGTCTATCGCTAATTTTTCTAGTTTGGTTCGAAAATTCTTTAATAAAGAAGACTTCCATCTCCAAATTTAACTCAGATGTAATTCACTTCGTTTTGGTTGTGAAGCAGTGTCAAACCAAAATATCCAAACATTAGCTCTCCTTGAAAAAGAGGTGACCTAACCGCGCCTTTCAGTACAGCTACCTTCACTCTTTATGTGCTTGATTCAAGTCTTTCTAAAACATTTTATATTCCTTTTGTATTAAAAAAGAAAAAACAAAACACAAAGGAAACATCTTCATCCTCGCATGGAATTTTGTCATGTACAACGTTGTATGCTCAGACTCCCAAAAGTTCTTGTGTTATTTTCAAGGGCTTCCAAATAAGCAGAGGATTAATGTGTTAGAAGTCTCTCCATGTCCAAAGAACACTGATGGTGTTGCGTTGTGGACCAAAAAGCATTGCCAATTGGCATCGGAAGCTTATTTATTCGTTTGTTTGTTTTTTTTTTTTTTTTTTTTTTCAAATTTCCTCAAAGATGTAATTATTACGAGACTGAAACCGTGTGGAAAGAAAGAACATATGATGATGATGAAGAAGTTGGTAAATGCTTCGGAAATGGATGTATGTATATTCCACTTTAGGAATTTCAAAATTCATGCGATTCAAAATTTTCATACTCAGATTAATTTCAAATTTTCAAAATTATAAAGTTGTTTGGGCTCGACTTGCCACGGGAGAAAAACTTAGTATTTTTAAATTTTCAAATTTTCAAATTTGTAAGAGTACTTTGCAAATCGGAATTTAGCCCAGGCAAATTCCATCCCTAGTTTGAGAGGGCAGAGCTGCCCTAATCACACAAGGCACACCCAATTTGAGAAGGTGGAGGTGCAAGTCAACTAGTCCTACGGAAGTTTCTCTACACAATGAGTATATGGTGTGTCACTTGTATCGTGTGAAAGTGGAACTCAATAAATGGTCAAGCGTTTTATTTTGCTTGGACGATTACAATTTCTACACAAATGAAAATGATTTGAATAAGAAAGTTCTTTGCACCCAAAAGAAACACAATGAGAACAAGTGGTCTACAACATGTTTCATGAGAGTCACATTGTCAACCCCATTACCCAAAACATAAAAGATACATTGCACAAAGAGAAGCTCTTCAACAGAGGATTTGAAGAGAACTGCGTAGATTTCTTCGAAGATCAAAATCCCAGCTTACTGAAACAAAAGAACTACATGAATTATCGCCATAGGTACATTGTGAATTTGTGATAGGTTGAAAATCTGCATAGGTGAGGGAAAGTGATACGTAAAGGTGTCTCCCAAAACCCTAACCTTTTCCCCATTCTCCACCATAACATGCCTTTTGATCGGCGACCACATAAGCCTATGACCACTTTCATGGTTTCCCTAACCACTCAATCCTTTTCCAGCAAAATTTTCCACAACCAAATCCCAAGTAGTGTCTTGTTACTTTTAATCAAATTCATTAGTCCTAACCCTTTTTCCATCAGGACATTTTATTATACACTGTTGTTCTATCCAATTGAACCCTATTTTGCTCAATCATATTGCACATATCGAAGCAACTTTGCCTTTGGAACTCTTCCTTGTCAACCAACTTCCAGCACTCAAAATAGTCTACTTAACATAAGTCCCACAAAAACAAACAAAAAGAATAATAAGAAACACAGTTTCACAAGAACCACTATTCCCCATATAAAAATTTGACTATTGTATTTACCACACCCTACATTACATAGAGATATTGACAGACATGAAGACATATGACTTTTTTTATCTGTCCAAACTGAAAGCGTACAAAACATCTAGCTTAACCAAGACGGTCAAGCAATCGAGAAGGTTAAGCCTGGGAGTAAGCCAATGGAGATGGCCAATAAGCACTAAAAAATCTATTAAAAAAACTTCACATATGAACCAATGGTAAACCAGTAAACAGGTCTAAAATGATATAGAGCTAAAATTACTTTGGAGTTATCGGATTAATGCCAAACAATCAAACTGAGTGGACAGATAAACAAACCACTTGTTTATTGATTCCCATAAACCATCAATTAAGAAAGTTATTGGTTCACACATTCAAATCAACACATCAATATCAAATTGTAATAGTTGTTAAGTAAAGTTGTGTCTCTTGAGAAGAGCTATGTTTAGGAAGAGTTGTATCTCTTTAGAAGTCTAGGGTTGTGTCTGCAACTCTTGGAACTAATCCAAGAGATATGTCTGTTATGAAAAGGTCTGAATGTTATTATAAATAGCCAATAAGATGGCCTAGTGCTGTAATCAATTTGAAATCAATAAAGCCAGTTGTCAATAAAGCTTCAGTTTCCCGTTTTAAACTCTCTTCCGTATTCTCTCATATTCGTCTTCCTCCAACAATTACTGGTTTGAAAAGATCCAAAGAGACAAGATGCGGCATCAGTGAAGGGAAAAGTGCATGCCAAAAACAAAAACAAATAGAGCATCACTGGATCAGATGACAATACAAATCATAATGTATTACCATGACAAGAGCAATCCTAGCCGGCCCAGGAAGCTAGGAATCGACAAAAGTCGATCTTGGACCAAGTGGGCATGTGGGAAATGTGCTTGTAATGAATCTAATAAATCTATGTATGGGTACAAGTATGACATGTTATGACTATAGTCGTTATTCATGGATTTTTCCAATGCGTGTATGAAGTTTTTCATCACTTTTGCACCATTTGTCTCATGATTAAAACTATTTTTCATATGACTATTAAATTCTTCCAAAGTGATGGTGGAACTGAGTATATCAATTCCTCTTTTCAAACATTTTGTCCCACTAATGGCATTGTTCATCATGTCTCGTGTCCTATACTCCTCAATAAAATGGTTTGGTTGAACACAAGCATCGCCAAATCTCCACCATAACCCGTCTCCTCTTTACTGCCTACAACGCCCTACTTACGCTCTAGATAGAGGCTGCCTTAACAGCCACCTTTCTTATTAATCTCCTCCCTTCTTCGGTTTTAGGTTGGTCTAGTCCCTATTCTCGCCTAATTGGTCATCTTCTTGATTTGTCATCCCTACGTACCATTGGTTGTGCTGTTATCTATATTTAGAGGCTTACATTACTAACAAACTGGCATCTTGCTTTTAAGGAGTATGATTTTGTAGGTTATAGCTTGCAGCATAAAGGATATCCATGCCTCGGGCCCACTCAAACCGAGTTTACATTTCTTGCCATGTTTTTCACGAGCATACATTCCCTTTTAGTCGTGCTGCAACCGCAACTACATCTTTTCCCTGGTTTATTCTCCTTATTGAACCTATTTATAGGTCTTCTTCACAATCTGATGCTCATTCTCTTGTTATCCCTCATGCACAGCAGTCACTTGCACCACCACCTCCTGTGATTGCAACCCCGATCTCGCATCTCATATTCCTGTTTCATCTCCATCAGCTAAGGCCCGTCATCCCATGGCTACTCACTCTTGCAAATGTCAATCTCGGCCCAAACCTTTCACATATCCATTAGCTAAGGCCCGTCATCCCATGCCTACTTGTTCTTGCACAGGTCACTCTCGACCCAAACATTTCACAGATGGCACCATCCAATATCCCCTTCCTGTGGCCCTTGCTGCCACCTTTATGACTAATTTTATGGAACCCATTTGCCATTCTCAAGCTTTCATTTCTGAATGGCGTGCTGCCATGAGTGAGAAGTTTAATGCTCTTTTGAAAAATGGTATGTGGTCTTTAGTTCACTTTCATCGGTCCCAAAATATGGTGGGTTACAAGTATGTGTTCAAAGTTAAACGATATGCATATATGTCTATTGAACATTATAAGGCTCGGTTAGTTGCTAAAGGCTTTCACTAACAACAGGGATTTGATTACGATGAGACGTTTAGTTCTGTGGTCAAGCTTGTTACAATTCAGATGGTTCTTAGCTTGGCAGTTTATCATGGTTGGTCCATTTGTCAACTTGACGCTAAAAATATCTTCCTCCATGGTTACTTGAATGAGGATGCTTCTATGTTGCAATCCCCTGGCTTTGTTGATCCTTAACGTCCTTCATTTGATTGTAAACTTCACAAAACACTCTATAACCTCAAACATGCACCTCGAACTTGGTTTCACCGGCTTAGCTCCTTCATCATATGTCATGGTTTTGTTCAAAGCCAAGATGATCCTTCATTATTCATGTTTCAGCACTCATCTTGCACCTTGTACTTACTCCTCTATGTTGATGATATTGTGTTGACCGGGAGTGATATAGTTATGACTAATAGGTTTATAACTCTTCTTGGACATGAGGGTTGATATTAAGGACCTTGGCCTTTTACATTATTTCTTTGGTCTTGAAGTCACCATCATGGTACATGTTTTTCACCTCTTTGAGATGAAGTATGCCCTTGATCTCTTGAAGCATATTGTCATGATTGATTGTAAACCCTACTTGACTCTCCTTGCTTCCATGTCGTAATTATCTAACCAAGATGGAACGCCTTTTTCTAATATTACTGAATTTCAACACTTACTTGGCTCTAATATCTCACCTTAACACGTGTTGACACAGCATTTGTCATTAATCATATTGCTCAGTTTATGTCAAGGCCTACAAATACACATCTCATTGCAAACAAACGTATTCTACACTACATCAAAAGCTCTCTTGATCCTGTTATTGTGTTTTGACGCTCTACTGGACCTCTCACTCTCCATGGTTATTCTAATGATGACTAGGCTAGTTATCTGGATGTTCGCTGTTCCACTTTCGGCAATCTCATTTTTCATAGACCTAATCTTACATATTGGAGCTCAACTAAGCTGCCAATTGTCTTCCGTTCTAGTGCTGATTAGAGTATCACACTCTCGCTTATGTTTGTGCTGAATCTATTTGACTCTCCTATCTCTTGTGTGAACTTCCCCACCTCACCCCGCACCATCACCTAACTTCCTTTATTATGATAATAAGATCACTAACATGGCCACCAATCCTGTCTTTCATGCTCAGACCAAGCACATTGAATTAAACTACCACTTTGTCAATGAGCATGTCAAATTTGGCAGTCATTAAGTTCTTTTTATTCTTTTTGTTGATCAGCTAGCTGATGGTCATACCAAAAGCAGACCATAGTGTTAGGGTTTTACCCTACATGTGGCAGCATCCTATTGGCCAATGTATATGGAGAAATATTCTCAAGATATTAAATAGGAAATAATATCTTAAGATAATGGAGTAATTATCCTTAATTGATTTAAATTGTGATTACTTACTTGATTGGAGTCAATCTTCAACTGGGAATGTATTAAAGATAGGATTTGGGTAATTAATCCTTATCTTTAATTCTTTCACTTTTCCTTGCCAAGGGCATGTGAGCTGTGGGCAGTCATATTCAGCTGATGAGACCTTCAGGGGGTGTGAGCTGTGCGTAGGAGTATCTAAGGAGTTTGCCCATTTAATGAGGGCAATCTTGTCTTTCATGAGCAGAGGTTTACATGTCACCTTTAGAAATTTTGGGATTATTTTAGGCTCCACAAATGCCCTCACACCTGCTGGGCTGTACGTAGAAAAATGACAGTAGGTGTAGAAATCCCAAGCTACATGGGCTTGTAGAGTTGTTTCCCAATTTGAACTTGATCTTCTTTCTTGATTTGGAGATAGACTTCTTCTAGGAAAAGGAAACCAATTGCCCCTAATATCTATTTAATTCTGCCTTAAGCAGGGGATTAAATAAATTTGGAGGATAATCATCATTCCAACAAGGAAGAGAGAAGCCACAGGAAATTTTTTCCCTTCCCCTAGCTTTCTTCTTCTCTTGCCCTTGCAAAGAGTCTCTCGTTGTAGTTCTTCTTCTCCATGCCGCACCAAGGTAAGAAAATTTTGAATTTTCTTCTTCTTGAATTTTTTGGGAGTCTTGGGACTTGAAAATTTGAGTCCAATAAAGTGAATCTGCAAGATGTGTTATCTGTTAGCAAGAACCTGAGAAAGGAATTGGATAAGTTGCAGGGTGCTCCCACTAGGCTTGTTAAGGAGAATGTGCAGCTGAAGAATGAGAAAGCCAGTCACGAAGTGGCACTTGCTTTTTGTCAGGCCAATTTCTACAAGCTTAGCTATGAAGACCATCTTCATGGCAGGCCGTCAAATTCTAAGTTTTTTTAGAATGACTTAGAAACTTTCTCTATTTCTCTAATTGATCTGCTTAATTTCTCATTTAAGGCTACCTTTGGTGAAGTAGCTGAGGGTCAGGCAGTCCAGGCAAGGGCTGCTGAGGATGAGCTGATGGAAGCTTTGGCTGCTAAGAGCAACGCGGCTACTGAAAGCATGGCAGTCGAGGGACCAGTGGTTGCGCAGGTTGCCGATGAGTAGTCTTTTTCTTCTTTTCCTTTTCATTCTGCTTTATTCAAACTTTGTTGGCATTTGAGTCGGTTTATCAATTTGCTAGAAATTTAATAAACAGTTTTCCTTGCTCTACTTTCATCTTTCTATTTTGCATGTCTTTTGTGAAACTTTACCATAGGACGGGCGACTGGTGAGCTGCTTCAACGAAGTAGTCGATCCCACGTTGTCAGTTAGGCTTTAGTTTTAGCTTTGGGGCTTCGGGAGCCTTGCCTTCTTAAGGCGACTTGCAAAACTTTGTCGTAAGACTGGCAGTTGTGTTGCCTACTTCAATGGAGCAGTTGATCCCACGTCATCACTTTAGGCATTAATCATGGCTTTGGAGCTTCTGAAGCTTTACCTATAAGAGGAAAAATGGGAGATTTATAATTTACAGAGTCAGCAGCCAAACTTGTCGCCTCTGTAAGAAGCAAGCAAGGCCGTCTAGCTACTATAGTTGTGAATCTCGGCTTTGAATGGCTTCTCGAGCTTTGGCCTCCCGGGGCGTGTTGCAAAGTTTTTTACTTATAGAGTCTTCGACCGGACACTTGCTTTTTGTATAAAGCAAAGGAGATCCACGCGTAGCTGTTATAGTCGTACTTTGAATTTAGTGGTTTCTTAAGCTTTGGCCCTCCCAAAGCATGTTGTGAAGTTTTTAACTTATAGAGTTGTCGGCCAGACACTTGCTTCTCTTAGAAAACAGAGAAGATCTATGTAGCTACTATAGCCGTACTTCGACTTTAGTGGCTTCTTGAGCTTTAGCCCTCCCGGGGCGTGTTGCGAAGTTTTTAACTTATAGAGTCGTTAACTAGATATTTGCTTCTCATGAACAGGGTCCAAGGAACGGCTAAAGGTCACATGTAGTACTTTCTCAGGTTATAGGCATTCCATTACTTTTTGATCTCTTGGTCGATTATGGTGGTGAAGGTGTAGCAGCCATTTCCACATACCTCGACTGATTTTGTACGGATCTTCCCAAATGGAAGCCATCTTTTTGGAGCCTTCCCGTTGGGTTGTGATGAAGGCTTTCCTGAGGACTAAGTCTCCTGGATGGAATTGCCAGATCTTCACCCTCTTGTTGTAGCTGGAGATGAGCTCCTGCTGACACGCTGCAATGCGGGTGATAACCTTTTCGCATTCTTCCTCTAGCAAGTCTAAGGATGGTGCGATACGCTCACAGAACACCGGGGAGCTTGTCTAGCTACCTGCCCTTCTTATTTGGGAGGGACTTCTTAAGGCAGTCAAGGATGGTCTTGTTTGACATCTCAGCCTGCCCATTGCCCTGCGAATACCGGGGCGTGGACATGTGCTGCTTGACACCATATTTTTCGAAGATCTTTACCAAATTCTTGCCCACAAACTGCAGACCATTATCGGTGATGATGGAGTATAGGATTCCGAAGTGGCAGATGATGTTCTTCCATATGAAGCGCTCTCTGGCCTTCTGGGTAGGTGTAGTCATGGGTTCAGCTTATACCTATTTTGTGAAGTAATCGATTGCTACGATCATCATGCATCTACCCCTAGTGGCAGGTGACATTGGTCATACCAGGTTAATCGCCCACTGCATGAATAGCCAATGGCTTGTCTGCGGGTAGAGTTCGCTGGTAGGTAGTGTGGGCACAAGCTTGAAGCGTTGGCAGTTATCGCACCTTTGTACATACTCATTAGCGTCTTGATGCATGGTTGGCCAGTAGTAGCCAAAGTAAAGAGCATTTTGTGCCAGGAAGCGGCCTCTAGAGTGGTTTCCACAGACGTCTTCGTGAATTAAGCTAAGAATCTTCAGGTTGTATGGAGGCGATAGGCAACGGAGATATGGTCCTAAGAAGGATTTGCGAAAGAGCATGTCATTCCTCATGTAGTAGAGTGCTACCTTCATCTGGAGCTTCCTAGACTCCAGTCTGTCTACGTGGGCATTTTCTGCTTGTGGAACCTCAGTGAGTGTGTACTCCTTGGATGTTTTGCTATGTACTCCCCTAAGGTTTGGTTGGTGATCAGCTGGGAATTAGAATAGATCACGAGCTTCTTCACTACTAAGTCTTTCACCAATTAAAGACCTGCTAATAAGGCTTCATACTCTACTTCGTTGTTTGACGCCTTGAAGCTTAGAGTGATTGCCTGCTTGAGCATCAAACTGTCTAGGGTAATAAGAACTAAGCCTATTCCCGATCCTTGGTAGTTGGATGATCCATTGACATGCAAATGCTAAGAATCTCCTACAGGTGGGGCTGGTGTGGCTACGGCGTGCTCCCACCTTTAGGGTATTTTCGGGCTGAGTTGCTACGTCCTTTAGGCTTGGGGTGAATTCTGCTACGAAGTTCACCAATGTCTGGGTTTTTATCTGTATGCAAGGTCGATATACTAAACCGTATTGGCCCAAGTTCCAACACCTACTTTATCACTCGTTGAGAAGCGTCTGGACTATGCAAAACTAATTGCAGTGGGTACTGGGTCATGACGATGATCGGATGCCCTTGAAAGTAGGGTCTAAGCTTCCAAGTTGCAACAACTAGCATCAAAATTAGCTTTTCAATCTTTGGGTATCTAGTTTCCACATCGAAGAGAGCTTTGGATGTATAGAATACAGGTAGTTAAGCCTTCAGCTCATCTCGTATCAGGGTAAAGCTCGATGTTACTTCTAATACCACTAGATAGATGTACAAGTTCTTCGCTGCTTTCGGCTTGGATAGTAGTGGAGGTGATGTCAGGTACTGCTTTAGGTCCTAAAATGCTTTCTCGCACTTGTCGTCCTATTTGTCCTTCTACACCCTTTCGATTGCCTTGAAGAAAGGTTTATATCGGTCGGTGGATCCCAAGAGGAAACGATTGAGTGCGGCTGCTTGTCCGGTCAGACTTTGGATCTCCTTCAGAGTTGTGGAAGACTTCATGTCCAGGATTGCTCTAATTTGCCTTGGATGAGCCTTGATTCCTCGCTGAGTTAGAATGTACCCTAAGAATCAACCTAAGGAGACACCAAAAATGCACTTGGTTGGGTTGAGCTTCATTTTGTACTCTCAGATGATGTCAAAAGTCTCTGCCAAGTTGCCGATGTGGTCTGACCGCTGTTTTCTTATCACCATGATGCCGTTGACATAAACTTCCATGGTTACTCTTATCTATTTCTTGAACATCGTGTTTACGAGCCGTTAGTAGGTTGCTCCTACGTTCTTGAGGCCAAATGGCATGACCTTGTAGCAGTATGTGCCTCGCTCGATCACGAATGCGATTTTCTCCTTGTCAAGCTTGTGCATGGCAATCTAATTATAGCCTGAGTATGTGTCTAAGAAGCTGAGTAACTGGTTCCCGGATGTTGAGTCAATGACAAAGTCAACTAGGGGAACCGAGTAGTTGTCATTAAGGCATGCCTTGTTGAGGTCAATGTAATCTACATATACTTTCCATTTTCCCTTGTCTTTTTTCTTCACTAGCACAACGTTGGCTAGCCATGCTGAGTGTGCCACTTCCTCAATAAATCTGGCATTCAGTAATTTGTTGATCTCCACCTCAATAATCGCTACTCACTCGAGTGTGAAATGTCACATTTTCTAGACCACAGGTTTGGCAATGGGATCAAAGTGCAGCTTGTGGCAAGCTATCACTGGATCAATATCGGGTATGCCAGAGGGCGACCATGTGAAAACATTATGGCTTTCCCTAAGGAAAGTTGTAAGTTCCTCATTCTCCGTTTGGCTTAAACGTGAGCCAATCCTAGCCATCTTTTCTGGCTGATAAGGGTCAAGAATAATGTTCTTGACGTCATCTTTAGGTTTCCATCCTGATTTATCTTACAGGGCATTGTCTACCTTGACACCATCTTCTTGATTTGCCTACAATAATTGCTATTTGACGGAGGTAGAATCGTCTTTCTGCACTTCAGCTGCTACTGCTGGGGTGAAAGACTTTTTCTTCGACTCCTTCAGAACTTGTATAGTACATCTTCTGGACATGGCCTGGTCGCCTTTGATTTCTCCGACTGCTCCTCTTGGGATGCGAAATCAGATTTTTTGGTACTCGTCGAGGTCAAAACTCTAATCTTCACTAGCCAGGGTCGATGGGCTAGTTACATCGAGTGTGATGGTGCCGATTGCAGTTCATGTAAGTCCGTTGAATCCGGTCAAGACCTCTGTTTTGCGTTTGATCGTGCTTTCCAGGCCCATCTTCTGGATGACTCACAATTGTAGGATATTGACTAAGCTACCGTTGTCCAGCATAATTCTATAAACGATGGCGTGGGCTAATTAAACAAAAGTCTATTCCTTTAGCGTCCTACTCGGTGAAGTTGATGATTAGTCCAGGTACAGCATCTACAGCTTGAACTTGAAAAACCGATCTCGCCTTCTGGATTTTCCTCTTCTTAGAACTATTGGTGGCCCCGAGATGCTCGGATTTGGCAAAAATTCTGTTGATTCAGATCATCTTGGTTGGGGGTTTGGCATCAGCATCTGCTTCTCACCTTGGCCGAGCAGCTGATTTGTCGATATACTGGTCACACTTGACTTTCTTCATGAGTTGCTCAAGGTACTTCCTCCACATGGTGCAGTCGTTGGTTGTGTGTTCGGGGTCTCTATGGAATGCGCAGTACTTCGTCTATTCCATTTTAGAGGGTTTTCCTCTTATAGGTGGCGGCAGCTTGGACCACGGTTTGTCCTTGAGGTCGCGAGGGATCTGGTTAATCAGGATTAAGAACTTGGTGTACATTTTGGGCGTCGTGCCTCATTTCTTCGAGGATCGATCCCTGCGTCTGCTTCTTAGCTTGTTTTTATCGTTGAGTGGTTTCTCAATCGTCCTCTTCTGAGTCGGCTCTGCTTCTTTGCGCGGCTTCTCAGGCAGCTTTTAGGAACGCTTGGCCTCATCCGAGAAGGAATGCTTTTCTGCTAAAGCATGAAAGTCTGCCAGGGTCAAGTTCTCACCCATGATCAATTCTCCGAAAATTGGTTGATCTGCTAGAAGCCCCTTTCTGAATGCTAAACAAGCAATGATATAATCTCATCCGACCATCTTTGCTTTTTCCACCTTAAACCTCTTGACGTATATGTGTCGTGACTATTCGAGTCCTTCTTCATGTTGAAGAGGTGGTCAGACTTCTTCTTGATTGAGCGGTAGGACGGATATTCCTTAGTGAAAACCAAGGAAAGTTCACTGAAGTTCCGAATTGATTATGGCGGTGGGGTGTGGAACCAGTCTTACGCTTCACCTTGGAGTATCATGGCAAAGATTCTGTACATGAGAGCTTCATTGTTGGCGTTGAGGGTCATGGCGCTTCTATCTCCCTTGAACAATGTGAAATGCGGCGGGCTAAATTTCCACGGTGGCTTCGTCTGCTTGATTTCGTCTATAAATAGTGATCTGCTTAGGCAGGTCACGTCTCTACAAAATGCACCATCGGTAATGTCAATGCGCTAGAATCCGCACAGCTACTCTGCTACGAACTTTTGTACTTCCTCCTGGATTTGCACCTGGTGGGGCAGCGGGACCTCTAACTGCCCCCGGTGTTGACCTGCTGGTCCATGTTGCTATTCGACATGTCCTGCTCGTCTGTGTCGCGATCGTAGAGCACGTGGTTCATTCTATGCTGCTCACCATCATGCTAGACGGGAGCTGCTAGTGGAACTTGAGCTGGACTGCTTTTGTGCTCTTCTCTGTCCGTCATGCAACTGCCTAATCTGGTGCCTCGCAAGAGGATCTCCTTGTGGGCTTAGCCTCGTGTGGACACTTTGTCTGGAATGTCCTGAGTGCTCATCGAAGTGTAGACCCAACCCTCAATGCACACTGACTCGTGTGCCAAGTCAGGAATGAACGTTTCTTTACCTATCTAGGTGGGAGAAAATGTTTCCTCGAGGGCCCTAACGAAAATGCACATTACCCGAACACGCAGCTCGTGACAGACTAAGTGATTTTTTTCCAAGACGTCACTGGAATAAGTTAAGTTTTTCCGCCCTTGACTTGCTTTGGGACAACTCGTCTGGGGTGCACTGCATCTTGATGTGCTCGAGGAGTTGGTTCACCAAGGTGGTCTACTGCGCGAGGGCACTTATCAAATTGGCAACCTGCTAAGATAGGTGGAGCTCATCATTTGGATTGGAGGAGTCTAGATAATGGGCATTTCCATGTGTGGTGGAACTATAGAGGATTGCAGATACAAAACTTGAGCCCAGAACGGGCATTCTTGTAGAAAAGCGGGGTGAAAATAACCTTAAATCAATCGCATGACTGGTAGTCAGAATCTGGATCATCGGAGATAGTCTTGGATCGGATTGGGCTGTGAATCGGGTCGTTAAAGAGGCACGTGCGCAAGGGCGCTAGGGTCACGTGTAAGCTGGCTGACGCTGGGCCGCACCTTAGTCCTCGTAGGCTTGGGCTCAGTTGGCAACCAAGTAGGCTCGAACAGCCTATGCAGTGAGCTAAGCTCGAGCTACCTCTGCAGCGAGCTAGGCCCGAGCTGCTGGCTGGGCCCCGGAAACCACTACTTGGGCTGCAACGATTTGGGCCTCTTGGGCTTGACCTGCTTCTCCATGAACCTGGGCCCCCTGCCCAGGGTTTTGGTGGTCCGTGCACTACAAAGGCAGCAATCAGGGGGCTTGGGTCATGGCTTAGTGGCCTGGTGGCCTTGCCATAGCTACTGGGTCATGATGGTGGTGGTGATGCGGCTCCGTGCTGGTGGGGCTCCTCCTGCCATCGCGTTGAGCCTTAAGGATCTCCGTCGTAAGGCTATGTGGTTTCTGTTCGTCGTGGTTTCTGAATTTCCTACCATTGTATCCTTTCTCCATGGATTGATCAAGAAACTTTTCTAGGAAAAATTAATTGATACGACGTGTGAGAAATTCAACGTAACAGAAAATTCAAGAAACCAAATGCAAGAGGCTTGTTCGAGTATATGAATCAACTCTCAATGAAAGCATCAATTTGTCAATGCAAATTTTCGCCGTCTTCAGTGTTGACGAAAATGCACCTACAAAATAATCAACACCTTTAATCAAAGACCTAAGCCTCACGCACCCATGAGGTGGGGGGGTTAAGCCAATGGATCTCCGATGCCTAAGTCAGTTTCTCTGAGAGAGTAAAGTGTTTAGGGCTTTTTTAGGGTAGTAAAAGCCTTTGAAATTTGGTAAAATATAGGGTATTTATAGGGGATAAGGCTGGCCATAGTGTTAGGGTTTTACCCTACACATGGCGGCATCCTATTGGCCAATGTTTATGGAGAAATATTCTCAAGATATTAAAATGGAAATAATATCTTGAGATAATGGAGTAATTATCTCTAATTGATTTAAATTGGGATTACTTACTTGATTGGAGTCAATCTTTAATTGGGAATGTATTAAAGATAGGATTTGGGTAATTAATCCTTACCCTTAAGAGGTGAGCTATGGGCAGTCGTATTTAGCTGCTGAGACCTTCAGGGGTGTGAGCTGCGTGTAGGAGTATCTGAGGAGTCTGCCCATTTAATGAAGGCAATCTTATCTTTCTTGAGCAAATGTCTATGTGTTGCCACTAGAATTTTTGGAATTATTTTAGTCTCTACAATAGTGGCATGAAAATTTATGTTAAACTATGATCACTTTTGAAAGAGTTTTCTTAGCATTTCTCTTCTAGATATTATGTAACTTGGAATGAAGTATTTAGTGAAATCCAATCATAGCTTTTCTACATCTGGTCCAATAGCCCTGCTGCTCCCACGTGGGATATCACGTAAAATTTACTCGTACAGATGCCACAAACATCACATGAATTCACAGCAAACAGCATGTATTTTTATACCGTATTTGGTAGCAGAATATATATATAAATAATATAGAGAACAAAACAGCAGAAATCATACACTAGTGCTCCTTAGTTGTATATGAACATATTTATCCCAGTTAAATATTTATATACTTTCAGAATTACATTTCGCCCTCACAGCAGCCAATAAAAACCAAAAATAAATTTAGAAAAAGACACAATTAAGATGAGTGATGGATCGAGGACAATAAGGATCGTAAAGTCATCGGGAACGGCGATTAATCAGATGATAAGAAGTTCTACTCGGCCCTTGAACGTTTATGATTGATTCAGAAACTGCACATGTTGTCTTACAAGATAATGTAGAAAGATTGAAGAATCCAAACCTTTCACTCACACTCCTTGAGACCTTGGCACCAGCACTTGAGTATCCTTGATCATCGTCGTTTCCGTCGTCGTCCTTGGAACACTCAACCAATGCAGCAAAGAAAGGATCCTTTGGGAGATAATTAGCTGTATGCCCCTTGCCCTTGGAGTTGCTGTGTCTCACCTGAATATCATCCACGATCAACTTTTTTGAGGTGATTTTCTGATTACTGACTCTGGGAGGAGGTTGTGGGAGGCGCTTCAGTGATGAAAATAATTCCTTCTTGTTGCTGCTGCTGCTGCTAGGTTTCTTTGGAATTCCGGGAACATGTTCCCAAGAGAATGGGACGCCGGAAAATCGAAGTGGGGTGGCCGGACTAATAGGGGGAGAAGAATCACGATCGAGATTACAGGATGACGATACGAAAAATGAAGACGAGGACGATGAGGAAGAAAATGATGGTGTTCTTTGAGAAGAGTGTTGATACTTCTTCATGGCTGGAAATATAGAGTTACATTTTTTTGAGACAATTTGGGTACGGCATTGGCCACCACTTGGATGATCAGTCGGTGAGGAGGACTCCATATAATATATGGAGAGTAGCACTACTTGTTTAGTATCTTTCGATTCATCCTTCTCCAACTGTGTCTATAAAAATATATGGTGCTACGTACAGATCCCACTGTCTCTTTAGATATTAAAAGATAATAATTAATGATGATTATGAATTATTATTTTGATTAACTAGTGAAACGACCCTAGCAGAATTGATCAATATGACAAATTAAGGAAAGAGACAAGGACCGTCACTTATGACTACTGTGTACTTATTTTTTTTTTTTTTGGAAAAATTTGAAATAGGTCCAATTTTATAAATTACCTTTTGAAATAGATTCAATTTTCAGTGACTTTTAATTTTTGAAATAGGTCCAATTTTTAGTTACTTTAGACCCATATCAAAAGACCCCTTTTTCTTTTAAATGTGAGTATGAGCCTGTGAGGTCTTATACAAAGGGAGGAGGATTTTCTACCCTCCTAATCTCTCTACCTTTATATGTTCTCCTATTTGAACGGTCACGGTTAAACTACGTCAACATCTTATATTAATTTTTTTTATAGAGATAATAAAATAAAAAGCAATGTGTGAGAGGAAGGGATGAAAGGAGATGGGAATAGGGGGGTAGAAAATCCTCCTCCTATACAGAGGCGGAGATAAAATATTTCATATGCGGAGGACCAGCACATAAACTAAGAAAACGATTCCATACTTGAATTTCTACCATTGTGGTTCGTATAGAGAAAAATTACCATATCAACTATTGATATCCATTACAACCTATTTTCTATTATTTTTTCACTTTTTTAACTTTTTCAATTTTTTAGTTGGGGGTTGGGGATTTCAGGGTCCACATTAGTGGCAAGTTTTCTTAAACCCACTGCATGAAAGTTCGATATAGAGAAAATTGTAGCAATGATTCTTTAACTTTAAATTGGAGGGTTGGTCTCTCAACTAAAAATTTGTAACCATTGGTCCTTCCATTTATCAAAACGTGCAGTTATGTTCTTTTCTGTCAACTCCTTAAGAACTTCCGTCAAAATGAGCCATTGTTGAACGACCATTACTACAATTGGGTTAATATTGAGGGCCATTACTCCAATTGGGTTAAAGTTAAGGGACCATTGCTACAATTTTTTCAATTTGTTTTTCCATATTTTCCCATTGATTCAATCTCACGTTCGTGGCACTTGACTCATTTTGACGAAAGTTCTGACGGAGTTGATGAAAATGACTATAACTGCATATTTTGATGAGTTAAGGAATCAATGTTCATAGATTTTTAGTTGAGGGACCATTGCTCCAATCCAGTTAAAGTTGATAGACCATTGCTACAATTTTCTCCCCGCTATATAGCTTTTTATATGATCGTGTCGAGGAGGGAAAGGGGTAGGCCATATGGGGTCGAAGCATAGCTCTGCCTCTGGTCTTATGTTTTAATATAATGTATGACGAGTTTTGGTCTATTGTGTGGCTCATTTCATATTCCTCACTCTTAGGCACGTTAATTGAACGGAAATTGAAATGCATTTATTAAAATATAGAAATGAGAATCAGTTTACTTCTAAGCTTTCTTATGTGTCAAATACCTAAATATTAGGAATTATATCAACTAGAAAGGGGCACTTAATCTGATTTCTCTTTCCTTATTTTTCTTATTTCTAAGTTCTCTCATTCATTCTTTATTCCGTTCATGAAACATATTGTTATAATAATAAATAAAGACTAAAAACCGGAGATAATGACTATAGTTGACTCATTATGCGAAATTTTAAATTTGATTCATGTGAATAGCAATTTGATACTAAATTAGTACGCTTAACTATTGACATGGATAGAATGGAAAATTGAGTACCAATGTGGTAACGATAACGCCATGATTTTGTTGCATTCCTAATTTCATTAGAAGTGTGATTGTGTAGATCTGAATCCTATAAAATCTAGAAGGTTTTTCCTTGCACAACTTGTATTACTTGGAAGGCAAGTTTTTTCTCTCCCATTGATATAAATAAGGCACAAAGCACGAGGAATATTACTCACGAATTCCTTAATCCTTTCTCTCTTTTCTGTTCTCTTTAGCCGATCTCCCTCTTTCTTTCCCTCTAAATTCATATTACAACACATTATCAACATGGTCCCATTATTATGGTAACGAACTGAAGAATTTTGGAGAAGATCTTCTATAACTAATATTCAAAGACTTTCACCATTTCCATCCAATCTATGATCATCCATATGCTAGATGCAAATGAGATTCTTAAAGAGGTTTTGGAACCTAAAGTTCCATATCTAAGTTCAACTTTGTGCTTTGTTGTACTTAGCTCTTTGCATTAGACAGAACATCTTCTTCGTTGTTGATCTGTTGATAAAGATGCAGCACTGCACCTACTTGCAACCACTAAACTAGCATAAAGATGTTTTTCTGTTACTACGGATTTTGGCTCATCCCTCCACATCCTAAGCGGATCCAACCCCCTGATCCTCGAAATAATGCTTGCCTTGTTTGTCATACTGACGCATCTTACGTATCAAACCTGCACAAGGCATACTCACAGACAATTATGTATTTACCGTTAGGGATACCGCAATATCTTGGAGGTCAACAAAATATACAATAGTTGTGAAATCTTCGAATCATTCCAAGCTAACTGCATCTCATTATGCCACACGTGAGAGATATGGTTGAGAGCTCTTATAGAACATATTCAAAGTACCGTGGTTTTTAATTCATCATTGAGTCTCAACAGTAATCTATGAAGACAATGTCGCATGTATCAATCAAACCAACACATGATACATCAACCAAGTCACACACCAAGTATTTTGCGCCTCCATCACATCAACAAAGAATCCGAAGATTGAAGCTAAGCAAATCCGATCCCAAGATAACCTTGCTAACCTTCCAAAAGCTTGTTTGAGGAATTGGCATACATAAATTGTCTGATTTGCAATGTTTGTAGTTCTCATTTAGAAGCTTTGTTAAATTGAGGGTGAACATCTAGAAGTATACTTACTTGACCTTAATGTACTTTCTTTCACTTAGATTAAGAGCCTTTCTTTTCCACTGGGTTTTAGCTACTAGACAAGGTTTCAACTAGACACCTATCCTAGGATGGTCATACCTTTGTGTGTGTTCCACTTGCGTCCCGAATGTGTTTAGATTTGATTTGATGCAACTTCTCACCTTTCTCTTTAGACTATCGATTTTATCTTACCTTGGATTTTACCATAGCTAGGTTTTGTGAGTTTTACTACTTATGCATTCTTCCATTTATTTTTTAGAGTTGCATTCGCTCATTGTGCCAACTAGACGATACCACTTTCATCAAATAATTCTACATCATCACATGAAGACCTGTTACACCATTTATTTAAGTATTTAGACCTAAGTGAGAGTATTGCCGTTCTAATTTCACTAGGAGTGTGATTATGTAAATCCTAGTATATTATGTATAGGAATCTTAAGAGATTTAGAAGATCTTTCATTGTATAATTTGCATTACTTAAAAAGCAAGTTTCTCACTCCCTTATTAATATAAATAAAAGCACAAAACATAAAGAATATTACTCATGCATTACTTAAAAAGCAAGTTTCTCACTCCCTTATTAATATAAATAAAAGCACAAAACATAAAGAATATTACTCATGAATTCCTCAAGTCCTCCTCCCTACCCCGTTCCCCTCTTCCTTCCTTACTGTATTCATACTACCATAACTAGCCTTCATGCACACACTCACGCGCATGCAAAAGTCATTTTTTTAATCATGGCAAGCTAAGGGCGACTTACACATTTTAAATGTATTTGTATGCGTAAATTGACAAAAGGAAAGTCAAATATTTGAAGTAAATGAATAATATTAGATCATGCCAAAAAAAACCCCTCGTAAACCAATTAAAGCAGCTGAATTCACATAATAAAATTGGTCTTTATAGAATTTACATTAAGAATAGAGAAAATAATATTTAATAAACAATTGATTAAATCACATTATTGCTAGCCCATTGTGAGGCTAAGCCCACCATCTCCCCCTTAGTGTAGATAATATCATTTGTTAAAAAATAAAAAATAAAAAAAAATAAAATCATTTGACAACTAATTTAATCACATTATTATTTACGTGCGAAAGACTTTTTTTATAACCGGCATTTAATAAACAACTGTTTGAATTACATTATTGCTAGCCCATTGTGAGGCTAAGCTCATCCCCCTCCACTTTAGTGTAGATAATATCGTTTGTTAAAAAAAAAAAAAAACAATCATTTGACAACTAATTTAATCATATTATTATCCGCGTGCGAAAGATCTTTTTTTTATAACCGGCATCACATCCCTCTTAAGATGTTTTGAACATGTTTAAAAATAGAGAAAATAATATTTAATAAACAATTGATTGAATCACATTATTGCTAGCTCATTGTGAGACTAAGCTCACCCATTCCCCCTTAGTGTAGATAATATTGTTTGTTAAAAAAAAAATCATTTGACAACTAATTTAATCACATTATTATTCGTGTGAGAAAGACGTTTTTTTATAACCGGCATTACACTCCTCTTAAGATGTTTTGACGTGGCGCCCATGTGGACAATGACTTGACGTCATGTGTCATTAAGAGATCTACATGGAAATTAAAAATTCAAAAATAAAAATCTGGAAACAAAAAATAAATAAAAATAAAAATAAAAGAATTTGGTCGTCACCTTCCCTTCCTCCCTTATCCCTCTATTCTCTCATCTGCACCAATCCACCAAACCCTCATCTCCTCTGCTCTTCTCTTCGACTCATCATATATCCACCCTTCCCCCTCCATCTTTGACCCCACCCACCCACCCAACCCTCCTCTTTGTGTGAAACGATTTCACTTTCCTCTCCCTCTGTCTCTCTCTCTCTGTCTTTTTGCAATCACAACTGAGCGAGTAATTAAAGGACTTCTGGGTTTTGGGTTTTTCATTCGAAACGTGTAACGATCGAGCAAAGCCATTCGTGAATTTTGGAATCTGATTTCGGTTGATTTTTCTTTCTAGGTTTTGGGTTTTGTGATTTGGGTTTTGGTTTTTCGTTCGAGAGGGTGAACATCGAGCGAAGTCGGATAGGATTATGAGAGCATGAATTTCAAGCGAACCTCTAGAATTTCGAGGAAACAGAGAATTTAAGATTTGAAAATTGAAAATTTGAAAAACCAATTCACATTTGAACTTTCAAAAGAGTTGAATTTCTAAAGCGAATGCCAAGGAAAACGCAAGAAGTTCAATTTTCCGAATTGAAATTGAGTGAAAAGAGGAGAAATTCCTAAAAACTGGAGGGAATTGTGCGTTTTCCCCTCATTTTCCGGGCAACCAAACAGAAAATACCCATTGCCAATAGTTCTGAAATTCGATAGAAAAAATCACAGAGAGAAAGTGGAGAAATGCATATCCAAACCTGTGAGTTTGATTTAGTTTCCAACTCTAATTTCACTCTCCCGCCTAAACAAAACCGGAAGAAGCAGAAGAAGAAAGAAACCCCAAAATTTGCAGAGCCCAAAATCCTTCTCCTACTGCTGCTGGTGCAACTAAAACTACCAAAGCCCTAATTCTTCTCAATGATAAGGAGGAGTGAAAGAGCGAGAAAGGGTGGGGGGGATGGGGAAGGCTAAAAAGGAAGGAGGAAGAGAGTGAAGTTGTCGGCAACATGGTAGGTGACCCCGTGGCACCTTGGAGGAGAGAATGGAGGGATAAGGAAAGGAAGGTGACGACCAAAAACCTTTTTTTTTTTAATTTTTAATTTCCACGTGGACTGCTTAATTTCCACGTGGCGCCCAATCATTGTCCACATGGATGCCACGTCATCCGTTAAAGGCAGACTTAACAGCCAGACTAACAGATGTATCAGACTGTCCAAAAATTAACACTTTATGTATGACTCTAGGACGAAAAAAACTTCATGTGCCAAATGTTGAAAACCACAAAACTTGAGGGTAGTAAATTGAGATTTACCCAAAAAAATGATCATTTGACAACTAATTGAATCACATTATTATGTGCGTGCGAGAGACTTTCTTATAACAGGCACTACACACCTCTTAAGTGTTTAAAAATTGAGAAATAATATTTGATAAACAACTGCGTGCAAAAGGCATTTTTTGAATCACAACGCGCTACGCACGATTTAGACATTTCAAAAGTATTTATATGCGTGAATTGCTTTACTATTTTTTTTATTTCGTTATTCTCTTTTTTTATCACTGGCTCTATGCGCTTTTTAAGATGTTTTGAACACAACATTCATGATTTTTCTTATTTTTTATTATATTTTTCTTCCCCATCATGTGGGCACCGTCAACTTTGTCATTTCTTTATTCTTTTCTCTCTTCTCTTTCATTTTTTTTATTCTTTTCTCTCTCCCCATTTATATTTATATTTTATTTTATTTTATGATGATCAAATTACCAACTTACCCTTACTTGATTGATATATTATTTTGAGCAGGTTTTGCATTTTTTTGGCTGAAGAGCAATTTGGTCTAATTATTTTTGTCGAAGCCGATGACACCAAATTGAGCCTCCTGTTGTAAAATAGACGATGTGTGTACAGTGGAATAAATAAAATAAGACACAAATTTTACGAGGTTCCTCTACAGTCAGTGTGACTGGAGTACGTCCTCGGGCAGTAGTGGTGCTTTCATTATAATTGGATAATAAAAGTACAAAGATAACTCTATTTATTCTCTCCTCTCCTCTTCCTCTCTTTCTCTTCCCTCGTCTCTTTTTCTCTGTGCTATATCTTCAAAGCATACGGAGTGCTCTATTTATAGAGCAACTCCAAGCACACATCTTTGACAATATAATCTCCACATATCAATATTCTGCCAAGGTTTTCAACCCTTTGGCAATGTTTTCAATGTTGTGGCAGGTATTCAATACTGTGGGCATTCATTACCCACTAGTATTTTCAACACTCCCCCTTGAATGCTCACACATCACATCAGTTGCCTCGTTAAAATCTTGATCTATTTTTGGATGCTCCCTCTTGATGAGTATCTCTCCCTGATTTCAAATTTTTTAGGCTGATCATTGATCCTGCTACTTTAGTCTCTTAGCGGTGATAGTTGCCGAATGAGGTGTTTCACTTGTTGTTAACTTTCCACAGACTTGTTCTTGAACTGGGTTGGAGGGCCTTCTGCTAGACTTCCTCCAAATGTCTGAATTTACCTATTTTATCTGGAACTGAATTTGATTCAAGGGTGATGGACACTTAATCTTGAATCGGACTTGTGATTTCTTCAAAGGCTGTCTAGACTTGATCTTGAATGAAATTGGACCATGAGGAGCTTCATGTGACAAGTGATCTT
This sequence comes from Pyrus communis, assembly GCF_041283825.1. Taxonomy (NCBI): domain Eukaryota; kingdom Viridiplantae; phylum Streptophyta; class Magnoliopsida; order Rosales; family Rosaceae; genus Pyrus; species Pyrus communis. The sequence goes on from NC_142574.1 coordinate 4,076,354, forward strand.
AGACGTTGTCGGGGATGAACTGACATGTGTTTGTTGTGGTTGTCTCCACAGGCTTCAATGTATCATTTTCACTTGCCTTACTTGCTCTTTTTGCAGAAGTGGTATTTTCCTTATGCAGGTTTGGCATCTTCTCGTGTAGTATTTGTCCTCTAATACAGGAGTGGGATGCAAACCTTGTATTTGAATGGACCATCACTTCTTGGTGGCAGCGAAAGTTTGAGTGGAGGTTCCGACATATTGCTTTCTTTGTCCTTGTCTTTGCAGGTAAGAACAAGGACAAAGGAAAGGACAGGGAGATTGCATGATATGGGATACTCTTGCTCTCGTCCCTGATGATATGAGATACTCTTACTCTGGTATGACTTGTTTGTAGAGGTATTCTCGGAGAGGAAGAAAACTGAGTATTTCGAGATACTTTGTGAAAGATGCATTTTCGGAGATGAGGAAGAGTTAGATATTTTTCAGTTCTGCCTTGCCATGGAGGACAGGGGTTGACATATATATGGATTTCCCAATAACAGGTAGTAGTGCTGTGCCTTTACTCTTGTCAGCAACTGTGGTGTAATTAGAACAGTAAGATTCACGCGTTTTCAACTTTATCATAGATCTTTGACAAAGTTGTACGTGATATCCAAGAGCTGAGATTGCGTCTGAGAAATGTTGACAGACATCATGCAGGGAAATCCGGCTTTTGAAATTCGAAAATCGGTGTCTCTTCGATTTTTTAATAAGTGGTCATGTTGCCCCTCCTTTTATAGAGATATCAATTTTGTTCAGAAACACTCAGAAAATTGTTGCCTGCAAAAATTCCCCTTTCTTGCACTTCTGAGATTTTATCTGACTTCCTTCATCATTTCTGAAAATGGCTTGCCCATCTAACATTTGCTTAGATTTGAGTCTCAGGATTGATGCAGACGAGCAGCGTCAGGATAACATATGGCGCCCGTCCTTCTCATCTTCTAATGGTCCTCTTACGGTTGGGGACTCTGTGATGAAGGATAACATAACTGCTACAGTGGTAGCCAGGAATCTTCTCACTCCAAAGGACAACAGAATCCTTTCAAACCGGTCTGATGAGGCGGCCGTTCAAGACTCATTGGCTCTCAGTGTTCAATGTGCGGGCTCTGTATCCAATATGGGCCAGCGCTTACTTGCTCGAACTCACCAAGTTGAATCATTAATGGCTGAGGTGGCAAGTCTTAAACAAGAGATTAGAGGGCTCAAGCATGAGAATAAAGTGTTACACATACTTGCAAATAATTACTCTACGAGCATGAAAAGAAAGCTCGACCAGCTACTGGAATCCGAAAGTCGGACTCAAAATGACAATCGGGGGTTCGAGTCTTTATTCCAAAGACATCCATTGTCTTAGCTGTCTGGAGTTCCACCAAGTATTGAGACTCCAAATAATCAACTTCTGGTGTCTTCCCCTTCTGGGGTACTTCCGAGTACTGAGGCTTCACATGAGTAACCTTTGTGAAGGTTCCTTTCTGTTTGTTTTAACTCATGTGTATGTAATTTCTCGGAGATATTAATATATAAACTTTATTTCATTCAGTGTATTGTGTTAAATACAATAAAGCATATATTTCACTAAGATGTGGTACTTCTGGACCAAATATCAATTTATCTTTACCCCTCGCGAAGATAAATGATTATTCTCAGTGTCTAAATCATTTGAGTATTCAACTCATAATCTTCAATCCATATGATTCTTTAATGTCGTAAACATCATGGATAAGATTCGTGTTGGTATATTGTTCGATTCTGCAGTTCGAGACAATATTTCTCTCAACACTTTATAATCTTTCTTGACTCTTCAGGAGTCCCAATTTAATATCATCAACTCTTGCAAGAGATTTTGGTATGTTGCAACAATACCATAATGGAAGTACTTACTAAGGCAATTTATACCATTCATTGGTATTGAGTACATATTTCATGCTTTATCCTTCCGGGGCTTTCTTCAAGCAATTTGAATCCTTCAGGGATTTTCTACATTTCATGACACATTTTCCTTTAAAATTTATACAGAGCAATTTGCTTCCATGTATATTTGAGGGATTTATTTATGGAGATATTATGTGGGCGACTCATAACCCTTCATATATAATTCTCCATTCATATGAACTCCTTTACAACCTTGTGTCATATCATGTGAGTGTATTTCACAGTATTACAAATGCCCACATGTAACCTTTTAGGTTCAACATCTTTTGGCTATTTGTATTGTATCCAAGTATATAGGTCTATTTTTCTACGTTCTTACAAAATTATAATGGAATTTGCCTTTCTCCATTTCTTGGCCCATAATTTTGTTGATGGAATAAGAACGGGACTCAATATCACCACAGCTCATTGATGAATTTAGTAGCTACTTGTAAAAACCAAAATTACCATTGGTTATCATCAATCTGTGATCCCATATTCTCATGTGTATGCGCATGCATAAAAGCTTTTCATTTCTTTTGGATATCCATTGCCTCTTCAAGGGCATTACACTATCTCTTTTAGGATAGTTATAATTTAGAGAATGCGGATCATAATCTCCTTTTGAGCGTTATAGAGCTTGGATTTTAATCTCCACTTCGGGAGTTGAGTCATTGGAACTTATACGTCTATCATGCTTCATGCATGAGACATCAATATTCCCATGTCCGCGGATTGACCTTTTTGGGACAAGTATCCTTGCGGCAACTGTCATGCATCTGGCATGTGACAGTTATGCTTCAAGAATGCAATAGTTCAGTAGTGTCATATCCTTCTTTTTTCTAAGGACTGAACCTTTTGAGTCTTAGGGGCTGCCACACTTCAGGCGTGCAACAGATAAATCATTTGCTGCCATATTATTTTGTCCAACAGGGACATTAATTCTTGTAGGCACATTTGCAGTAAGTATATGTGATTTCATCACTTTCGTTGCATCATTAAATGCATCATTCAATTATTCTCACTTCGTTTGTATATTGATTGCTTCATGAATCAAAATAAGACAAATTCTCTTCGTTCTTCTGGAACGGTTTTTTCTCATCATTCTTCTGGAATGATATTTGTTCATCGTTCTTCTGAAACGAAGTTATTTTCTCCCCCTAACGGCGGGAAAATTGTCTTAGCAAAATGACAGTCCGCAAACCACGCGGTAAATATATCCCCAGTCAAGGGTTTTAAATATTGAATGATAGATGATGTTCAACATCAATGCCTAATTTGCAATGATGCTTCATTTCAGTATGTTGTGGCAGTGCAAGAGGCACATAGATAACACAACCAAAAACTCGTAAATGTATAATGTTTGGCTGGTTTCCAAACACGAGTTGTACTGAGAAGTATTGATAGTTGTCCATAGGTCTCAACCAAATCAATAATGCATCATGTAAAATGACATGTCCTATGTAGAAAATTTGGCAATTTCATTTTCATCAGCAGAACGCGGGTAATCAATTTCATCCGCTTAATAAATGCTTCTGCTAAACCATTTTTTGAGTATGGACATAAGGAACTTCTGATCCTTATTTAATAGTCTGTAGACTAAGATTCTTATGGCTTTTATTGTAATTAAGTTGAGGCACTTTGGCTCTTCAAATTTAAGGAACTTCATGTCATGATCTTTTTGTTTGATGGAACTTCAGGTCCAATCATTTTTATTTGATGAGGATCAAGAAACTACAGGTTCTGATCTGATCAAGGAACTTCGGGTCCAGTATGTACTCATCGTAACAAAAGAAGTACAATAAATAAATTAAAGCAATAGGCGGTAATTCTAGCCATAATGAATAAATTGCATTTAAGTAAATAAAGCTTGTGACAATGGCTTTAATTTAGCACCATTCACATAAATCAAAACTTAAAGCGGTAGGTGGTAAAACCGTCCATGATAAATAAATTGCTTTAAGTAAATAGAACTTGTGAAAGGGTTTTAAACCAACACCAATTCACATAAATAACAAGAAGTATCATACCTCCTTTTATTTATTATTTTTCTTTCTTTTTGTCAGCACTTATTCAAACCTTACTTTTCTTATTTCTGCAGCATGGTGCCATGCACCAACAGAAACCATTTATATCATTTTGACTAAATGGTGTCATGCACCATTATGATCCTTTATATATATATATATATATATATATATATATTCTTATGTTGCAGTCAACATCCCTTTTTTTTCTTCTTCACAAGTGCCTTGCCATTCCATCAATCCCCCTTTTCTATTATTTTTCTTCCTTCTCTGTCTCTGCCAGTCTCGAAACACAAGGCCAGCTGGGTAGTTATGGAGGTTGCCCAAATTCAATTCAAAGGCTACTAGAGACTGGCGTTGTTCTTGCATGACCCAGGGAACATGACATCGTTTAAGCAAGAACTTCCTTACAGAGACATAGATGACATTGGGGTTGATGGAGGCACAAGAGAGGGAGGCCTGTGTGGATTCATTCTTGCCATCACCATCTCAAACAACCAAGTATTCATGGGAGTTCTCGAGATCCGTCGAAAACAACGTGATCTGGGTTTCCAAGTCTGATGAGATTCTTCTGGATCTCTGGAAACCAGTTGTCAAGTACAAGTTTTCTCATCTCGTGACGACTTCAGGTCGTAAATTTCAATTTTCACCGGAATTCGGTGGGGCACTTCTGGCGCAGTGGGAGAGACGAAAAATGGACATACCTTTTATTCTGTGAGATTTTAGATGACTGAGGTGAGAGGTGGATAGTGCTTCACCGGATTTATGGCGTTCTGCTTTCCACTGACATGAGAGCTTTTCATGCTGATAACGTGTTGTAAAATAGACGATGTATGTACAGTGGAATAAATAAAACAAGACACAAATTTTACGAGGTTCCTCTACAGTCAGTGTGACTGGAGTACGTCCTCGGGCAGTAGTGGTGCTTTCATTATAATTGGAATAATAAGAGTACAAAGATAACTCTATTTATTCTCTCCTCTCCTCTTCCTCTCTTTCTCTTCCCTCGTCTCTTTTTCTCTGTGCTATATCTTCAAAGCATACAGAGTGCTCTATTTATAGAGCAACTCCAAGCACACATCTTTGACAATATAATCTCCACATATCAATATTCTGCCAAGGTTTTCAACCCTTTGGCAATGTTTTCAATGTTGTGGCAGGTATTCAATACTGTGGGCATTCATTACCCACTAGTATTTTCAACACCTCCGGCTTTATATATGGAAGACATATTTTGTAATTGTATAGTGTGGTCACTGTGGTGGGGTTACAAGGGGAGGTTGGGAGGAATCACATGTACATGGATTCAAATCAAATAATTATATTGATGAACAAATCCCTACGAGTCTCTTTAAGATCCATGTGTTCCTTGGAGGGTCCACCTATTCAATGCCATGTTTCCTCTTCTTTTCCTAGTTTTATTTTTAGTTTTTAACTTTTAATATTTCTATTGCCAAAATTAATAGGAAACAAATTGACACGACAAACAGAGAGAGAGAGAGAGAGAGAGAGAGAGAGAGATAGAGAGGTCCACCTATTCAATGCCATGTTTCCTCTTCTTTTCCTAGTTTTATTTTTAGTTTTTAACTTTTAATATTTCTATTGCCAAAATTAATGGGAAACAAATTGACACGACATACAGAGAGAGAGAGAGTTTCTTTGATTCAGAATTAAGTAGCCTCCAATCAAAGATAGCTGGTGCCTTCAAGCATTCATTTATATATATATATATATATATATATATATATATATATATATATAATGTTACCGAAACTAAAATTTTAAGCTATGTTTTATGGAAGCAGATTGTCTGCTCTCCTGTTACCGTGTCATTCCCATCTTTTTCTATTTATACGGTCATGGTTAAGTCACGTCAACATTTTATATTCTTATTACTTTTTGTCTTAGTATCTCTATAAAAAAAATCAATATAAAATGTTAACGTGGATTAACCGTGACCGCACAAATAGGAGGGGATGGGAAGGGCACGGTAACAGGAGGGTAGACAATTTGCCTCTATATTTTATAAACTAGATGATGTGATTGTTGATAATTAAATTATTACTTAAATATTGATTAACGTGCTTATTTTTTAATAATAACATACCATTTAATTTCAAATTTTAATCCCCTATCATCACCATATATCTTAATCACTCTTCAAGAACCTTTCTATTTTCCTTAACAAATTTAAATAGTGCAAAACGAATCGATTAATGCATGATGTTAATTGGTGATCAGAGGCATTAATTCATTCAATACTGTGGAAGTGACCGTGAATAAGCCCCATTCAATAGGAAAGTGAGAACCCCGATGACTTTACAGTTGCATGAATTACAATAGTGCTAATTTTTTAGTTTGGTACGAAAATCCTCTAATTTCATATAAGTTGTCATTTTTCTATACTCTTTATCTGCTTGATTTAAGTGCATCTGAAACATTTTATATTTCTTTTGTGATAAAAAAGAAAAAAAAATAACACAAAGGAAACATCTTCACCTTGCGTGGAATTTTATCATGCACAACGTTGTATTCTCTGACTCCCAAAAGTTCTTGTATTATTTTCATAGGCTTCCAAATAAGCACAGGATTAATGTGTTGGAAGTTTCTCTCCATGTCCAAAACACACTCATGGTGTTGCATTGTGGGCCAAAAATCATTGCCAATTGGCATCAGAAGCTTATTTATTCGTGTTTTTTTCTTCCAATTCTCCTCAAAGATGTAATCATTACAACATTGAAAGCGTGCTAAAAGAACATATGATGATGCAGAAGTTCATAAGCATTTAGCTTTTCGGAAAATTTCCAAACAAATAATTTCAACGGAATCATTTCAGATGATTCAGGTAGGAAGGTATATCTTTTCAATTTTAACCTAAAATGTTTCACGTCATTTAGTATTATCGGTCTAATACTATTCATCTTCACTTATAAGTGAGAGGTTTAGGTTCAATTTCCACCAAAGACAAATTTGAACCATATTATTGCTAGCCCATTGTGAGATTTAACTCACTTCCCTACCTCCTTAATGTAGATAATATCGTTTGTTAAAAAAAAAAAAAAAAATTCAGAAATGGATGTATATTCCAATATCATAAATTCATGCAGATTCGGAAATTTAATAATCGGATTAAATTTCAAATTTTCAAAATCATAGAGTTGTATGGCTTAATACAAAGATTAAAAATATGCCATCTCTCTACATAAGATATATTTTTATATTTCTCCTTTTTTTTAATGTACTTTTGGAGTTTTGGTTTCGAATTTACATCAAATGGAATACTTGAAACTTTATGAATTTTGCCATCCAAGTTGCATCCCTAGTAAGAGCCTTGGTAAATTTCCTTACTTAGGGAGGGAGGTAAATAGACTTGGACAATACCCTAGCTAGGCCAAGCACGTAATGAAGAAACAAGCTAAAGCATAGCTAGTTTGTACATTGCTAACTACGTAATGATGACAATAAACTACTTGATGACTCACACGTGAGAAAGTACTTTGCAAATCGGAATTGAGCCCAAGAAAATTCCATAGAATCCCTAGATTGAGAGGGCAGAACTGCCCAAGTCACGCAAGTCCGACCCAATTTGAGAGGCTGGAGGTGCGTTTGTCAACCAATCCTACTGAAGTTTCTTTGTACAATGTGTATATGTTGCATAACCATGATCGTGTGAAAGCGGAACTCAATAAATAGCCAAGCGCTTTATTTGCTAGAACGATTGAAATTACTACGCATATGAGAATTGTTCCCATAAGAAAGTAGTTTGCACCCAAAAGAAAGAACACACAATGAGAACAAGTGGCATACAACATGTTTTTGTGAGTTTCCTTATCAACCCCATTACCCAAAACATGAAATACACATTGAACAAAATGAAACAGAAGCTCTTCAACATAAAATTTGAAGAGAACTGCATAGATTTCCTCAAAGTTCAAAATCCCAGCTTACTGGAATAGAACTACACAAATTCTCGCCATAGTTGAGGGAAAGAGATACGTAAAGGTGTCTCCCAAAACACTAACCTTTTCCCCATTCTTCACCAGAACATGTTTTTCGATCGGCAACCACACAAGCCTATGACCACTTTCATGGTTCCCCAACCACTCAATCCTTTTCCAGCAAAAATTTCCACAACCAAATCCCATGTAGTGCCTTGTTACTTTTAATCACATTCCTAAGTCCTAACCCTTTTTGCATCAGGACATTTTATTATACACTATTGTTCTATCCAATGAACCCTGTTTTGCTCAACCATATTGCATATATCGAAGTAACTTTGCCTTTCGAATTCTTCCTTGTCAACCAACCCTCGGCACTCATAAGAGTCTATTTAACATAAGTCCCAAAAAACACAAACAAAAAGAATGATAAGAAACCCGGTTTCACAAGAACCACCGTTACGCATGTAACAATTTGACTACTGTATTTTCCACACCCTACATTACATCCAGATATTGACAGACAGGAAGACATATAACTTCTTTTTATCAGTCCAAAACGAAGCTGAAAGTGTACAAAGTAGACCCTATCTAGCCTATAACCAAGAAGGTCAAGCAATCGAGAAGGTTAAGCCTGGGAGTAAGCTTAATGGAGATGGCCGTTAAGCACTATTAAAAAAGACTTCACATATGAACCAACGGTTAAGCAGTAAATAGGTCTAAAATGACTTTGCAGTCATCAGATTAATGCCAAACAATCAAACTGAGTGGGCAGATAAACAAACCGCTTGTTTATTGATTCCCACAAACCATCAAGTAAGAAAGCTATTGGTTCACACATTCAAACCAACACATCAATATCAAACACGAACAATAATTCTAAACACACATTATATATTACTGTTAAACGTAATGCACTATCTCCCTGTTAGTTGTAACGGTTGTTAAGTAGAGTTGTGTCTCTTGAGAAGAGCTATGTTTAGGAAGAGTTGTATCTCTTTAGAAGTCTAGGGTTGTGTCTGCAACTCTTGGAACTAATCCAAGAGTTATGTCTGTTATGAAAAGGTCTGAATGTTATTATAAATAACCAATAAGATGGCCTGGTGTTGTAATCAATTTGAAATCAATAAAGTCAGTTATCAATAAAGCTTCGGTTTCCCGTTTTAGACTCTCTTCCGTATTCTCTCATATCCATCTTCCTCCAACAATTACTGGGTTGAAAAGATCCAACGAGACGAGATGCGGCATCAGTGAAGGGAAAAGTGAATGCCAAAAACAAAAACAGATAGAGCATCACTGGATCAGATGACAATACAAATGATAATGTATTACAATGACGAGATGAAATGAGAAAGCAATAATACGTAAATGATAAGCTGCATAAATTACCAGACTTTAAGTAACTAACAGTTCAGTCAATTTTGCAAGTACAAGATCAACAAAAAAACAATACATCGCTACTTAAAGAAATACACAAGGGCATAGTTCATAACATTTAACTAACCACAAGAAAACTTGTAATCAAAAGTTACCTCTCACTAGGATGGATCTACAAACACAAATCACAGACTGACAATCATACAACATTAATCTACAACACCTGCTTTCATCAGTTGGATATATAGCTATACAACATCCAATGTGCAAAATCAAATCAGCATACAAACCAGCCAACTACTTACTCATTTTGAGACCAAAAACACTTCTGGTTTCTTAGCTTTGCTTGGGGTGTTAGCATTTGAAGACGAATTAGCAGCTGCAACAGTCTTGGCAGCCTCACGTGTCCTCTTATCGAGCTGAATGAGACTCTGGGTAGCCAAAATTGCCTGGGGCACCAAATCATGAGACGCCCGCGCATACAATCGCCTTACTGCAACGGAAGCTGCATCCTTAACATCCTGAGAATTCAATGGGGCCAACAAACAATGCCCCAAAATTCGCAATGCAGGCTGCAAAAGCTCCCAAGGTAATGGAATTCTGGACCCCTTTGGCTCCAAATGTACACCATTGCTACCAGGTTTCTCAATTCTCACCGTCAACTGGTCCATTTCTTCGGTCACAACGTCAATCTCATCGCTGCCCTCCAGGAACAATCCCGGATTCATATCGGGCTCGTTGGTATCATCATCACCGAATTGTCGCAGACAAGAGCAATCCTGGCCGGCCCAAGAAGCTAGGAATCGACAAAAATCGATCTTGGACCAAGTGGGCATCTGGGAAATGTGTTTGTAATAGGAATCCAGGGCAACGCCGACGATGCAGGCACGTTTGGTGGACTTCACCGCGACCTGGGGTTCAAGCGGCGGCGACAAAACCCCAATGGATTGGTGGGGGGCGGTGGAGGCAGTGAGGGGGTTGGGTTTCTGGAGGAGAGGGGTGTGGTAGAGAGACGGTTGAGAGAGATCGGGGATCGAAACGACGACAGGCTTGCCGTTTCGAGCCTTGGTCTCGGCGGCGTAGATGGCGAGGAGAACTGCTTCGAAGCCGGCGAGGGAGGGAAGAGAGGGGGAGTCAGAGGAGAGAGAGTGGACTCGGGAGAGGTAGAGGCCGGAGAGGAGGGGGAGGAAGGAGAAAACGACGAGGCGTAGATGGGGGTCGGAGGAGAGGAAGGTGTCGTAAAGCCAGTGACAGAGGGGGTCGGATCCGGAGCCGCAGAGAGGGGAGGAGAGGGCAGAAGAGACGGCGTCGTAGGATTGAAGGGAGGAGAGAAGGGAGAGGGCGGGGCGGTCGGAGTCGGCGAGGGAAGAGAGGGACTGGGAAAGGGAAGGATCGAGGAGTGACGACAAGGAGTGGATGCGGGAGCGGGCTTTGGAGATAGACTCCCACCAGGAGTGCATTGGGTCGTCGGCGGAGACAGAGTTGGAGGTGGAATCAGGGTTAGGGTTGGGGTTGGGTGCGATGGCGGTGGTGGTGGAGGAGGCAGAGGATGTGGGGGAGTTGGTGCTGTGGTTTAGGTGGAACTCCATAATGTTGACTTTGGGTTTGGACTGGGTGCGCAAAAGTAATCTGAGTTGTGGGAGAGAGAGAGAGAGAGAGAGAGAGAGAGAGCTTGGTTTAGGCGGTTTCTCCTCTCTTTGAGTCGAGTGTTTAGTCTTCTTTTCTCCAAGGAGGCGCAGACGCGGACGGCGGCTGAGTTTAAGTGACAGACAGTGGGAGAAGATACCAAGACAAAACAAGACAAAGCGTGAAAAGAAATGGGGTGTTTCCTCCATATGAGCGAGTTTCGGATTTCGGTAACTGCATTTTTCACCACAAGCTCCGGTGTAATTTGTAAAATGAATTACTTTTAGGGGTGTATTTAATTGAGATTTTGAGATATTTTAATTATTTTAATGAATCTAAGGCATTCAATCAGGATTTTAAATGATTTTCTGAAATTCAAGATGTATTCAATTAAAATTTTAAGATAGTTTATTTAAATCCTTAGAAATCTAGGTTATTCAATTAGAAATTGATTTTAAAGAATTTGAGAAAGTTGAGGAATTAAAGGAAATTAGAAAGATTTCGTAGTGTATTTTAAAAATCCACAAATCTCACCTCTTCCCATAAGATTTCGAGAGAGTTGAATCAAAATTTATATAGAATCTTTACAAATCAATTAAACTTCATAAAAATCCATGAATTTATAAATCTATTAAAGTCTCTCAAATTTTCAATTGAATACACCTCTTTAATTTGTTGTGATTTTATAATTGTAACTTTTTTGTAAATTTCGTCCTTTTATTAATATTATTTGGTCTCTAAGCTGAATGATTGCGCTTAGTTCAAGCCGACTATGAACTTTTTTGCAAAAAAAAAATTAAGCTGTTTGCAAGTTTTACAAGCCGAACATACATAGTATTCAAGTTGGATTTGTTTCTTAATCAACTTAAGTTAGGTTTGGTTGGTTCTTTTACGAGTGGAGCTTTGAGGAGCTAAACACGAGCTTAACTCTATGAGAGTTCAAACAGTTTCGACCCCGTTTACAGGCCTAATTATGTCTATTTCAAAAAAAAAATTATTTTCAAGTTAAACTACTAGACGCGTTCTCAAATTATAAAAAATAAAGTAATGTTAGGTAGATTAAATTTGTAAACTAAATTTGCAATCTAAGTTATGCGTCACCATTAAAAAGTAAGCACGTTAATCAATACTTAAATAATAGTTCAATCATCAAATTCTCTATCAATTAGTTTACAAAATCTAATTTACAAATTTTATCTTCCTATCATTACCTATCCAGTAAAGTTGTTTTGTAAAACTAAAACGAAAAATTTTCATAGACTTGATTTTGTAAACTAAGTATGCAAACTAAAATGATATAAAAGTTGATGATTTTATTATTACTTAAATATTAATTACTGTGCTAATTGTTTTATTAATGACACTTAGAGCATCTCCAAAGAAGATGTCAAATTATCCAAATCAGCAATAACTGTAACAAAAGGCAGCATTAATGTTTTCCAACCGAGAAGCCAAATCTGATGTGACATGACATGGATTGACATCTCTACCCTTGCTGCCAAATTTGACAACATCTTCAGATTTTTTTAATTAATTATTAAATGCTTTTTATTAATTATTTTATTGGTTTAAAACATTATCCTTTTGTTTCTTTTCATTCTCAATGCAAAGAAAATACATATGAATTATTATTTTATGTTTAAAATTTGATTTATCGGTTGGAGAGCAAAGATTTAAAAGATGTCAAAATATCATATAAGCCTTCAAATTTAAATTTAAAATTTAAAATTTGACATCTCCTTTAAAAATTATCTTAGTATACAATTTTAATTTACAAATTTAGTTGCATTACTTGACCGAATCCCATGCCTGTACCAGTCACCAAACGAGCTCAAGAAAATAGAAGTCCCAGCGCGCCTTTTCTCCTTGAATTCTGTACACCATTCTAATGGTTGAACCGCCGCCGCTGCCGCTCCCTCAGGAAGCAGAACGACAGCGAGCCACTACTTCCCCCGGCACCAAAATCGTTAAATTACCATTGCCAACCACCTCGGATTAAACTGTATAATATTTACCCATCCCGACCCACCTAGGGCTACCATTCCCTCCACCACATCACTAGGAGCAACCCGCTGCCTGACCTCGGCCACTCCCGGAGGAGCTCCCCAGTCTTAGCCCGTACAAACTACAATACGTATCATGGTGTTTATTTCCAAGGGTGATTACTTTACTTAGGTATTTTGGTTTGAATTTTAAGAATTTAATTAAGAATTGGGTTAAGAATTTTTTCCAAATTTCCCGTCAAATTCATTGTTAGGATCGGTTTCGGTTGACGCCCAAAATGTTAGCTTCTTCAGCTTCAGCTTCTGCTAGAGCCGTTTTTCGCTCTTGCCCAAATGCGATCAAAAGGTACTTTTTTTTCCATTCATTTCACTTCCTCTCCTGTTTTTTGGCATTTTCATTCATATTTCTGCCAAGAATTTTTAGCATTAGGGTTACGAAATTATCAAACTCTGGATTGATTGTGTTGGAATGTGTATGTTTTCTTATACAGGGACCCTTTTCTCTGGTTGTATTGTGTAACCCAAAATGTTTTCGATCACTCGGTGCCATCCACAACATGTTTTACACACTCTCCTTCCGAAGCTTCGTGTACATCCTCCGCATTGGACTGGTTATCCGTGCGGAGGTCAAATGTTTTTACGTCTCATAGCATTCTTCGAAACTGCCTGCCTGCTATTGCTAGATGCATGAGCAGTACATCATTGGAGGTGAAGACAGACAATGATGTTGTCAGGTTTTCAATCGGCAAGCCACTCGATAAGACTGGTCCCTCAAACAATGGGAACAAGAAGATGGCTGTGACCCGACGTGTTAAAATGTCCAAGAAGGCCAAACTGAATGAACTGCGATTTTACCGCCTCAAGGCCAGAAAGAAGATGAACTCTCCAAACCCACAAGTTAGAATTATATACAAACTTGAAAAGGTTGGTTAGATGCCTTGTTCTCTTTGAATGCCTTGCTGCTACTATCTCACTATCTCATCATCTATAGTTTTACACTTAAGTGCCTTGATTTATCTTTACAAATAACTTTTTTCTTTCTAACTATATTCTTTTATTACTTTTATCTCAGTAAATTTCTGTATTCTTTAGGCAAAACAAAAGGAAGCATGGTTGATTGAGAAGTTGAGGAAATTTGAGGTTCCCAAAGCCCCCGCTGAAACACATGATCCTGAAATTTTAACTGAAGAAGAAAAACATTATCTTAAGCGAACCGGTGAGAAAAAGAAGAACTATGTCCCAGTAGGAAGGCGAGGAGTATTCGGAGGGGTGGTTCTAAATATGCATCTGCATTGGAAGAAGCATGAGACTGTTAAGGTCATTTGCAAGCCTTGTAAGCCAGGACAGGTTCATGAATATGCTGAAGAGCTTGCTCGACTGAGTAAAGGCATTGTGATTGACATAAAACCTAATAATAGCATAATTTTCTACCGGGGAAAGAACTATGTGCAGCCGAAAGTAATGTCACCTCCGGATACATTATCCAAAAATAAGGTAATTTTCAGCTACCATTAGATTGTTCAATTTTCTTAATGTGGAAGTTAGCGCCAGAAAGTATAGGAGGTTTAGACTGGGATTTTGTCTTGTCCTGAAAATAAAGTGTTCGTAACATTTTTGCACGTTATAAGTTCTCAATTTGTTTGAGTGAAATAATTTTCTGTTAATGCTGAGTAGATATGATGTGATTATTGAGCTTTTTGCATTACAAGGAGTGTGCAATATACTGGATGTGATACACCATTATTTCTTCGTATTTTGGGATTTATAGTTTGAGTACACAGGTTCCTTTCTCTTTCAGAAATTTCTGTATTTGCCAATCTACCGGATGTAACACTTGTTTATACTTCTCCAGTTGATTGTCTTTTTTTTAATCCTGCTACAGCATTGTGTTTTTACTGTACTCAATTTTGACCAAATATGAATATTTTTGGGAGAATCGCTGCTGTCTTTTGCATTGCTCTGCTTTTTATCTTTTTGTGGATAACAATTGACACGAAAATTTGACACAGAAAATGTGATCTGAAAATGAAACTTTTCTTTAAATGCGTAGTTCTAATCTCTGTTTTATAGGAAACATAAACTACTTTTAACTAAAAGAAGGGTGAGTTACAAGAAATTTAAATTTTGATTCAGGTTAAATTGTCGTTTTTGTTTTAGTACCTTTATGGAGAAGAGATAAAGTATATTGTAGAGTAGGACTGAAATTTCACAAATTGTTAGATTCCAAGTAAGAAATTTTGTTTTCCAGAATGCATAAATAAGAAATAATTCTGGTTGCCCATGAATGATTTTAAGTCGTCTAACTATTTTCCATGGAAGTATTTTCTTTAAAAGCGTGTAGATGCTTGAGACAATAGGACCTCCTGTACCCATTTCGCTACACACTTGTAGTTGATTCACTTCGTGGACTGGTGGAGATGGCTACGATTTTTAACATGATTGGAGATTTTTTATCGCTGGGGAATGAGTTTATCCCATCTGCAATTTTCTGACGACAATTTCGTCAAGATTATTGAGCTGTTTGGGCTAGTATCGGCGCATAGGGTTGATATTTTCAAGAGTGTTTTCTTGACATCAATATAGGGGACAGTAGGTTAGTTTCATCGGAGAGTTGAGTGGCCTCAGTTATTCAGGTCTCATTGGTGGCAATCCAATGTGTCTTAGAATCTGCAATTCAGTGGTAGAGAAAGTTAGGAAGAATTTAGAAGGGTGGAGGAAAGGTTGTTCTTCAAGGGTTACCCTTATTTGATAGAGTCGCATGCAACTTATTGCCCAATTGGTTTTGGGTTGTGTGGTCATATTATTTCAGGTACCTTGTGCAAATAACCAAGGGTGAAACTGTTAGCAATGAGAATTTAGAGGAGAGAAATAGGTCTTTTCTTGGTAAGTGGTTGTGGAGGTTCCTCTTGAGCAAACCTTGCAGGTCTCAATCCTTGGATGGAACCAGGCAGAGTAATAGTAGAGGGTGGACTGTGGGATTCTCAGCTTTGAGAGTGATTCTCTGCGAAGTCTTTTGAAATACAGTTAGCAATGAGAATTTAGTTTTTGTGTCCTGTTTCTTAGGTTGAGGATGGTATCTTTTGTTGGCTGCTAGTCAAATTTGGTTATGGCGTTCGTCTTTGATAACAAAATTATTCTGTTTTCAAAGGTCTTAAATAGAATGAAATTAAATTTACAGTTTTAGCTTATCTTATTTGTACTCCACATTATGATTCTATTATGAAATCATCACCCCAGAAGGTTGAGATATTGGAATTGACTTTTTCATGAAGGCCAATTGATCAATTGGTTTAAAAGCCATTGATTCTCACATGAATGCAAAGGTTAACGTTACAATTGCTTTTGTGTTTAAAACACTGCAGGCACTGGAAAAATATAAATACGAGCAGTCCCTCGAACATACAAGTCAGTTCATTGAAAAGCTTGAGAATGAACTAGAAGAGTATCAAAAGCATGTAGCTCGATTTAAGAAAGCAAATGAGGATGCAACACAAGAATCTTTGGTCAAGACATGAACAGTAAGGTATTTTACATGCCCTCAAACCTTATTTTGACCTCGAGTTCCCGTTTGCTTGAAAGCATTAATATTTCATTAACATGTGAAATGTTTTGACACCTTTGGATTTGGGATAGTCTGGATTGGTCTCAGACCAAGCTCTTAGAGCAATTGGGCCAGTAATTTGATTAGCGTTTTGAGTTTGCAAGATAGATCATTGATTAAAGATCGTGGGTTTGGGTAACTTGGTGTGTTTTTGGAAGATGGGTCTTCCTCAAAAACCATGAAAAACTTGAATGTTGCTTAGTGTGGTAGAATGACTAATTTTGGGGTCTCGCTTTTGCAGCAAACGTTTATGAAGCTGGTGTTGGAGGTGTGTCAGATTCTGCATTTCAATATCTTTGAAAAGTGAACTTGTCTTGGCTAAAAGATGGATGCAGCACCTTTGTGCTATATGCTCTTCGTGGATTCCGAAACTTTGGTGTTTAGTATTTGAAAGTGATCAATCTTTATCTGAGTTAATTTTCCAGTTCTGTTGATTTCTTGGCTTCCATAGCTGACTGGGAGAGGCGGAGAGGGAGAGAGGGAGAGAGGGGAGGGGCTGCCGTGGGGATGGGAGATGGTGTATGTGAAAATCCATTGGAAATTTGACAAACTAAAAAAAAAACAAAAAAACAAAGAAAGGTCACTTAGTACTACGGTATAGTAATATTCCTTTTCGTTTATAAGAGTGATCTTAAGTTCGATTTTCGTTAAAGGGGAATTTGAACTAAATTATTGCTAGTTCATTTCTGAGACTAAGCCTACCTTTTTTCCCTTAGTATAAATAATATTATTTGTTAAAAAAAATATGTATATATATAAAATAGGGTTTTTATCACAAATGGTTCTTGAAATTGACCATGACCATCAAGATGGTCTTTGAAATTGACAATCAATCAATGTAGTCTCTGAAAATAGGTGTTGCAAATCAATATGGTCATTCCGTCACAATTCTGTTAAAAATTTTGTTAAGTGCTGATGTGACATAAATGGCCCCATAAGATTGACAGGTTTTTATCACAAATGGTTCTTGAAATTGACTCACACTATCAAGATGATCCTTGAAATTGACCTACACCATTAAAATGGTCCCAAAAATTGAAAATCGATGAATGTAGTCATTGAAAATAGGTATCGCAAATTAATATAATCATTTCGTTACAATTCTATAAAAAAAAAATAATTGTTATGTGCTGATGTGGATTTAATAATTAATTAAAAAAATTGTCTAAATACATTTTTGCACAATAGAATTTTTTTCTTATAATAGGACCTAGTCCAAAGAGAGATCCCTTCCATAAATTCTCAAAGGCACAAAGCTTAACTAGGCCTAAGAGGGGGTTTGGAATTAGTTTTCAGCCAACAATAGACGCATCTCGGTTATAACCTCATTATCTCAAGGCATACCTCTGATCTTTGAGTCACCAAACCACCAGAGAAGCGTCGAACAAACTCTTCAAAATTAAGGTTCTGAGGATGTTGACCGCTTAAATGTTAGCAGTGATGTCTCAAAAGTCGTTGCCAATCAGTCAAGCCGTCGTCAAAGGTGATCTCGATCTAGGTTAAATTCTAAGAAGGGTGCCGAAGTGTGTAAAGATTGGTGTATTGAGTTTTTTTTAAAGAATAGACAGCGAATGAGGTAGAGGAATGTGGATTAGTATTGGAGCTGATTGCAGGACTGTGTTTTTGGGTTCTCAACTTTTTATTAACTATTAAATTATTACACCTATTTGTAATTTTTTAAAATTTAATTAGATTCGTGTTATCTATTTATATGTCACATCAGCACATAATAGAATTTTTGACAGAATTGTAATGGAATGACTACACTGATTTGTGACACTTACTTGCGGGACTACATTGATCGATTTTCAATTCTATAGACCATTTTGATGTCGCATGTCAATTTCAAGGACCAGTTTGATGTTGCATGTCAATTTCAAGGACTATTTGTGAGGAAAAAGAAAAAAAAAATTATGTGACCTATTTATGTGCCACATTGGCACTTGTTATGTTACATATGGTAAGATGTAAGTCGCAGAGAGTACCAGTATTATTAGTTGTGGGGCACTGGTCCATTTTGGTTCATAGACGAATTTGAATCAAATTATTGCTAGCCTATTTTGAGTCTATGCCCACCTTCTCCCCTTTAGTATAAATAATATCATTGTTTAAAAAAAAAATACAAATATATAATACTATTGTATGCCCACACATGAAATTTTCTATTTTTAAAATTGAAGGTAAGAGGAAGGGAATGAGAGAGAACTTGGGAGTGGAGGTGGGGAGATAGGTTTTTTTTTTTTTTTTTTTAATTTTTTTTTTTTAAATTAAAGATGTTAAAATCATCTATAGAGGCTTAAACACAAACCAAAAAATTTTCGATTTGTGAATTTACGTTACTGTCCTTAACTTTTTTGTTATGATAGAAGGTTAAATAGCTTTTGTCACGCCCCAATCCCGACATACGTCCAGGATCGACATGTGACGTTACTCAAATACTCGTAATCTCACATACCCCGTCTCATAAATATGGCAAATCACAATTCGAGAATCAAATCTCAAGGAAATTTTCGTTTACCTTAAGGCTGCATCTAACCTCCTCGTTAGACTGCCTACGTACCCTCAAATAGGGATCAAGTCATTCGTAGTTCATTAACACAAAATCAGACGTTTATCCCACTAAGTTCATAAAGAAAACAAAGCATTCCTCAAACATTTATTATAACCTAATAACATGTAATTCCTGGACTCAGGCTACATAAGCAACCCCCATGAAAACATGATTTCTCACCCATCCAACATATAAATCATTATGTATCATCATGATATCGCAATTCACAACATACATCATATTTAAGAACCGACGACACACAAAACCATTCTCTAGCCGCACTAATTAATTAATTTGATCAAAGTAATAACAATCATTCCCGTATCTTTTAAATTCATACCTTATGAAATCATAATCGAATCATGAAAACTCCCGAAGGAGTCACCCGGACGTCCAACATATTTTCTAACTCAATTCATAAGACTCGAAACCATTGACACAAATATATATAAAAACTAAGGCTAAAGTGACTTAGTTAGGCCAAGCCTACTTCTCTAAATAATGGGATTTTAGGCCACTCCACGAAAAATAATAACTCGGGTTCCGGACCATCACTCAGCGAAACTAAACCAAATATGATCACCTACAAAATGTACCAAGTACAATCAATCATCATCACCTCTAGAATGTGCATGGTCCCCCATCATGGGTATACCAAGCAGGACCATCCATGTACCACCTCCACGTGGTGCAATGTCATCATAACACATTGAACACAATGTTACGCATACATGCTATCGATTCCACATATCAACCAGCATCTAGTCATATGGCGCACAACACAAGGAATTCCCTCAATTACTATTTCCACTAAAAATCTAATAAAGTACCTAACTCATCTTCTGACTTCCATCCCCATCTCATGCTAGGTAATAGTGCCAAGTTCAAATAGGTATTCAGTTGGCAAGCATATCCAAATAATTATCAAACAATATTTAATTCCCATAATTGCCATAACGTTCATCATAATTATCAATCACATTATTAAAAAGATAATTAAACACATATATCACTGACATCATCAATACCCAAGCCAAATCTTATTTAATAAGCATAGGTTATAAGTATGTAACATTCACATTTCAATAGAAATCACATTATAAAACCAACTCACATTTTCATACTAGTAAACATGCATAATATTTCTCAACTATGCAATCAACATCGTAAGGTTCTATGCCTATGTTTCGTAACCTTCTTTCTTTATCGTTTAATAACCAACCTAAAGTTAATGGTTTTTCAAAACACTACCTCTTCACTTTTGCCACTACCCCTTTTCGACAAGTATAAGCCGCAATTATATACATATACATATATATATATATATATAGACACACATATATACATATATAAGAGAAGTTGGTTCGTTTACCATTGATTTGAATATAAATACTCGTAAACAAACTAAACTCTTAAACCCCAACCAAACACACTGAAATAAGCACAAAATTAACAAGGATGTTATTTCAACTAGAATTCCCTTCTAGGTCTAGATGATCAAATGTTACATATCAGAAAATTCGATTTTTCCCAAAAATTCCCAAATTTCACAAGAATGAAGATCTCAACAAGAAGAGTAAACTTTATACCTGCGGCCAAGGTCAATTTGGTTGGAAAACACCCCAAACTGGCCACGAACCGTCGGAACCCAAAGATGGGTGCTCTTCAATTCGACTTCCTCGGTATCCCAACGCCCCTACAACCTATTGGGTCTTGATCCTGGGTCCAAAGGGAGTTTACTAAGGGTGGTGATGGGTGGTGAAACTCACCGGAACGGCGGAATCGCCGTCGAAACTCCATGGGTCACCCACATGATTTTTACATGGTTTTGGACCCAAAACCTTTCAATCCTAGGCGAGAAAGGTAGAAAGGAGGTAGTGGAAGAGATTGCAGGTAGTTAATGGTGGTGGTTCAACGGAAAAGATGGCGAAAATCGCTGGAATTTGCTTGGGGTGGGGCGCGGGTGTACGGACGGGAAAGGGTGATCTCTTTCTTCCTTTCTTTTCTTTTCCCTCCATTTTCCTCTTAAAATGCCAGTCCCCCCATCCCAAAAAGGGTTTTGCCCACTTATACTCCTAAGTGGAAATTATAATAATTTCCACAATCTCTAGTTTCACAACTTCAAACGTCCGTAACTATACCGTTATAATTCGGACTCGCAAACGGCTTTCGCCTATGCGCTCGTGGCTTCGAGACCTATTTGAAAACGTTACTTGTGACCTCGAAAGGTCAACGAGTAAATAATAATTTTCCAAACTTCACCCTTCATACCTAGTTTAATTGAAATCTAATTTCAAATAAATTAATATAATTTCTCAAAAATAATATAAAATCTCAATAATACAAATACGTAGATTATAACAGTGAAATCCGGGAACGGGATTTCACAGTTTTTGTCCTTTTTAGTTGACAAAGAACATTCTATTAATATGTGGTTTAGATAAATTAATGGTTCTAATCTTAAGGGTACCCAGACCTGAGACCTTGTGTAGAAATCTTCGGTACTTGTTATGTTACATGCGGTAAGATGTAAGTTGAAGAGAGTACTAGTATTACTAGTAGTGGGGCGTTGGCCCATTGCCGTAAAAGTTTAACATGGTATCATAGTAGGTTGATTGCTTGAATAAAAAATATTGTTGGGTTTTTACTTTGCATGTACGAATTAACAAAAGAAAATTAATGATAGATGTTGAATTATCTGCACGTATTGATCAATATTGGGAAGTTAGCTACTATGTAGCAGTCTCACGTAAAATAGAATATAAAATGAACGGTTCTACTTAAGACTAGTTTTATATTGTTGTGCTCTTGAAAAAAAAAAAAAAACTGCATGTGTTGGGCAATGAGAATAAACAGTTTTGAAATAATTAGTAAACTATAGTTGTAAAGTTGTTATGATGTTTGGTAAACTTTTATATAAAATAGCGTTGACTGTGTAAAATGATAAAAAAAGACTTAATACGTATGTGTATTAATTTCATCATTTGGCAAATAAAGGTCAATTAATAAAAATATAAATATCTATACTAAAGGGGAGGGGATAGGTTTAGGGTTGGTTTTGTATTGCTGTACTTTGAAAAAAAAAACTGCTTCTGCTGTGCTGTGAGAATAAGTAGCTGTGAAATAAAGCAGCAGAGTTTTTGGTAAATTTTTTTGTAAAAGTGCTTTTGAAAAAAAAAAGCAGTATTATAGTGTTTGGTAAACTTTTATGTAAAACAGATGTGAAAAACAACCGGTTTTTCAAAGCTAGGTTTCGCAACTTCTTGTTTTTGGCTTTTTTTCACCCAAAACTGTGAAGAAAAGATGAAGCTGAATGTTTACCAAACACAAAAACAGCTCCCAGTTTTTTTTTATACTAACTTTTTTCAGAATCACCTCAATACCAAACCAGGCCTTAGTCTCACAATGGATTAGCAATAATGTAGTTCAAATTGGCTTTTGGAGAGAATCGGACCAAAGACACCTAAGACCGCTCACTTACAAGTGAAGATGAATACCACTAGACCGTAGTACTAAGTGACAATTATTAAAAATATTTATATTTTAGTTTAAACCTCTCACACTCTCATATCCCCAAATTTAAAAACCCAACAAGAAAATCAAACAAAACAAAAAAAAAATGAAATTTGGTTGAAATTTTCAGACAAGAGAAGCTTACCAGATAAAGGACGTGAGCTAGGAGAACGCAACCTAGGAGAGGAGAGAGATCGCTGGGAGGAAGGATGCCCTAAAATTCAGATCTGATTTCTACAACTGGTAGCGTATAATAAACGAAAAAATGAGGGCATGATTGATTTTTGAAAAGTTCATTTAACGATATTGTTTACCCATGCTATAAGACCAAAAAAAAAAAAAAACCAGTTTTTCGAAGCTGACTTTTGCTATTTCAGTTTTTTGGCTAAAAATTGTGAAAAAAAACTGGTTACAAGTGTTTACCTAGAAACACCCAATTTTCATTTTTTTATTTTTATTTTTTTAATTTAAGCGGCACTGCTACTAGTAGGTGGTAAGATAGGGATTTGGATCCTCTCCAGAGCTAATGGAGAGATCCTCCTAACCAATCATCACGAGCTGTTGGATTTTTATCTAAAGGCTACAATCATTATAACTTTAAAGGGACCCCTTGTTTGTAGCCGTTGGATAAAAATCCAACAGCCCACGATGATTGATCATGAGAATGCTCTCCATTAGCTCAGGAGAGGATCCAAATCCGTAAGATAGCAACAAAATTGTAGTTCGGAACAAATAAAGCTTTTTCTCTGCTGTGCAAAGTGACAAACCAATACAAAATTAATTAATAATTTTTTTGAAGAAAACTAATTAATAATTAATTACAGTAAAATATGTCCAAATGCATTATCTACACACATATATATAAACTAACCCAAAATCCTCCATATCAACGTCGACAACAATGTAAAAACAGCCCTGTCCTAGGTTTTTTCAGCAAGAATGTGCACCATGTCCGTCCTTGTTTTTATCCTCCATCGACATAGAAACATTTAAATAGCTAGCTGTACGCAATAGAATTTTATGGGAATATTTGCTATTGCTTAGCTACAAATCGTCGGTCGAGATTTTCGATTACTTATTGTACTTATTGATCTTTATGCCATCAGTTGCTTGTTCATCATCAGAACAAGTATTGAATATTGATGATGGAAAAACATTACCTTATTGCTGTTCTTATTCTTGTTCCGTGTTTGCTGTTACGTGTTAGATGCGCTACAGCCCAGGTTGGGTACAGCGGAAAGGAGAAGGATGCTCTTACTGCCCTCAAGACTAGTTTCAATCATCCCTTCCTGAATGCTAACTGGACGGGTGATCCATGCTTCATGAGTCAGCCTTCCATGTGGTATGGAATTCAATGCACTAATTTCAGTGACATTGGCCGCGTCACTGGAGTTGTGTTACACAGTATGGAACTCAGAAGCAACATCAAGCTCGACGCGTTCATGGACTTCACTGAGTTGGTAACCCTGAGCTTGAAGAACAACTCTCTATGGGGAAACATGATGGACTTTAGTCTCAACCTGAAATTGACGCATATTGATATGTCCGGCAACATATTACATGGGGAAATTTCACACTCGCTTTTGAGTCTTGGGATGTTGGAGTCGTTGCTGCTTCAAGATAATGACTTCGGGGGTCCTGTTCCAGAATTTAACCAATTGACCTTAAAGGCATTCAACGTCTCGAATAACAATCTTAGTGGATTGATCCCAACAACTCATGCTCTCCAAGCATTTGGCTATGATTCTTTTTCTGGTAACGCAGAATTGTGCGGGCTGCCTTCTTCCATTTTATGCAAATCTTCTAGCACCATTCGTGGAATTGACAACCCAGCATCTGGTCAAGTTGGTAAACCTAGTTCTTCCAAGTCCAAGGATAAGTTAAGCATGTACTGGTTCCTTTTGGATGTTGCTGCTCTTGTAGCTGTAATTTTGCTTTTCCTTCTTTACTATAAGAAATCACAGAAGCTAAAAAAGATGATGAAACAATTGGAGAAGACTAAATCGGCATCAACGAATCAGGACGAAAAAGGTGAGCTTGGTGATGATAAAGACAAGAGGATAGAAGAAGGCCGTCAAGATCAGACAATGAAAGCTTGCGAGGTTAAAGGACAGGATCAACACAAGAGAGGGAAGCTGGAATTCATTCAGCCCCACGGAGCAGATGATCATCAAATATTTGAAATGGGAGATCTTCTAAAAGCATCCGCGGAGAGTTTAGGGAATGGCATCTTTGGGAATAGCTATAAGGCGGAGATAGTGACGATGAATAACGTGGCAGGCAATCAAATTAAGCAATCCGTGGTAGTTAAGCGGCTAAGGGATCTGAAGCCACTGGTTAGTGAAGATTTCACAAAGCAGTTGCAGCAGATTGCCAGTCTGAAGCACCCCAATTTGCTGCCTCTTCTTGCTTACTACTTCTCCAAGGATGAGAAGTTGTTGTTGTGCAAATACATTCGCCAAGGGAATTTATTCAACCGATTGTTTGGTACGTACCTATACATTATGAATACGAGTGAGTTAATTCTTCTAATTGATATTTACGAAGATAGTTGTTTATATATATGCAGGAAAAAGAGGTCCAGACCGCATTCCATTTGGATGGAGGTCAAGACTAATAGTTGCTCGAGGTGTAGCCCGAGCAATCGAGTATCTCCACAGGAATGCGACCTCATCAATACAAAGCGGCAGCAGCAGCAGCAGCAGTAGCACTAGCACCGCTCCTCACGGGAACTTAAAGTCGACGAACGTTCTTCTGGATGATAATGATGGGGTTCTTGTTTCTGATTATGGTTTTGCTTCGGTTGTTGCGATTCCAGTTGCAACACAGCGCATGGTCATATACAAATCGCCGGAGTACCAAAAGTCCAAGAAAGTCTCGAAGGCATCTGATGTTTGGAGCTACGGCAGCCTTGTTTTAGAGCTCTTGACGGGAAAGATCTCAGCTTTCACAGCCCAACCGGGCATGAATGGTGTAGACCTCTGCAGTTGGGTTCACCGAGCAGTTAGGGAGGAATGGACGGCTGAGATATTCGATATGGAAATAACTATGCACAGAAGAGCCAGTAGTGATATGGTTAGACTGCTAAAAATTGCAATGCGTTGCTGTGATCCGTCCCCTGAGAAGCGACCAGGGATGGATGAAATTGTGAGAGAGCTGGAGAATATAAGGGTTACTGAATCGGAAATCAATGAAGATGAAAGCTCGTCTTTGGATCAATCCTTAACAGATGAGTCCGTATCAGCCACTGCCCTTCCTGCAAGATATAAGTAGTATTATCATGGCCTTGTTACAGGGATACCACAATATAACACACAATATACTTCCATTCACTTTATGGGACTCCTCCTTGTCAATCTAGTTGTAATTAGCGTATTTTTACTTATAATGTCATCAACAGAATCGTAATTTTACTTATAATGTCATCAAGGCTTGGCTCCTTGTCAATCTAGTTGGCAGTTTAGTAGTTTACTCTTCTGCTTTACATTGAGGCGTTTTAGTAGGGTTTCTATTTGCTTAATTCTGTACTTATTTTGCGCTGTTTTCTATTTGAATGAATGAATTAATTAATAGTTGGAGTCTTACGCCTTCATCACAATTGAATCGATCAAATCGGAAAGTGTTTACTTTGCCTTACATATTGGACGAAACTAACTTTTGGATATGTTATAAAATCGACAATTACGAACAACGATTGTGAAGGTTAATCCGAAGCTTGAATTTAGGTGTTTATAAGGTTTGCACTTACGAGGGAGACATAATTTGATGGTTTGGCTCAAGAAACAAAGAGTAGAGTTTAGAGTTGTTTGGTATCTTAAAGCATCTTCAATAAACTTTGGGAGGAAAATTACTCGTCAAATGTGAGTGTCTCACATCTTTGACATGAGAAATTATGGTCTAATATGATCTCAAAGGCAAAAATAGCCTAGAACATCAGCACTGCTGTTGAGACGTCTCAAATTTCGGAAGCTTTTACACTTACGAATTTTTTAGGTGAATTTTGGAAAGCTAATAAAACTAGATTAAAACCATGGAAAATGAAAAGCTATGAGGATTTTGGCTGGAAACCTCCAGATAATGATTATGTTAAAATTAATTTTTATGGTCGTGTCAAATCTAATGGTGATTTTGCTGCAGGTTTTTGGATCAGAAATTCTTTTGCTAAAACCATGTAACCCCTCCTATGTGCTTGGCTTACTTATCGAATTGCCCATGGCTAAAGATATTTGGAAAAGTGTGACTTAAATGTCACGATGGATGTGATGAATCCCTGATCTATGAGTTACGATGCAAGGCTCCCCAGACCAAACAAGAAGGTCGCCCAATTCAATTGTATTTTGCTGAATTGAACAATATTTGGCAAGAGCTTGACAAACATCAACCTAGCAAGTTGGTACGTGCGGCTGGCTTGAAGAGCCGAAAGAAGGATCTGATCAAAGACTAGATCTATGATTTTCTTGCTGGCCTTGGTGATGTGTTTGACAAAGTTGGAAGTGATATTCTCCCGATGAAACCACTTCCGGGGTTGGCAAAATGTTTCAACTTTGTCGGTCGTGAGGCTCAGCGGCAAGCAACCATGCTTGGCACTAAAAGCCATGTGGATGATTCTCCCATGGCTATGGTTGCAAAAGTCCATATTTTGGAATGTCTCGGTCCGCCCATTCCTCTGAAAATGTTGACAAAGATAGTCTTCATTCTATTTAGAGCCTTTCTCTTATGAGATTGTTCAGCTTTTGTTTTCAAATTCTCTGCGATTGTGGGGTGGTACTGGAAATGGGGCTCTATTTGGGGTTTCAGGTCTCTCTTAGCTAGCTAGCTCTGGGAGATAGTGGACCTTATATTTCAATTTTTATTTCTCTTAATTTACTTCTTTTAACCATCGCCCTGCATCAGAAACCTTATTTCACTATATGACATCCCCTCCTAATGGAAGCGTAGTAACAACAACTAAACATTCTCTTCCTGTGACGAGGACCGGTTCTGTTGCCGCTACACCTACTTTATCTTTACATCGTACCTTGCAAATTCCTGCTCATCTTTTGTATGTTGATCAGGTTACTGAACAACTGGATTGCATTATATTGCTGTTTCCTCTTTTTTGCTTGCTTTAGGATATCCAGATTCGGGCAATAATTGCGCGTGGTACTAAGAGAAGGGGTTGCACTATGTGGATGATGTGACACCAGGTCGAGTGAATCAAGTTCGCCGTGGTGACAGCAAGAAGATTAAAAATATATGGTTGTGGCATCGTCGGTTAAGGCATGCTTTCCTTGGTTATTTGTGGGCATTACTTCCATCTTCATCTAGTGGTGTTTCAAACTCTAATCTAAAATGTATGTTTTCAAATTAGCTAAGGGTCATATTTTTCTTTTATTCTTTGAGTTTTAATAAAAAGACCGAACCCGTTTGATTTAGTTTATTCTGATGTACGGAGAGACCCAATTTCTATATTTCAAAAAGAATAAGAGTGATATTGGATTCATTTTATAAAACTCTTATAAGATGTTTCAGACTCAATTTCCACTCTCTATCAAAAGTTCTCCAGTCTGAAAATAGCGGTGAGTATGTCAATTCATAACTCTAAAAACTTTTCGACGAAAATGGTATCTTCATGAAGCTCCATGCCCACAAACTCCTCTACAGAATGGCATGGCCGAGCAGAAAAATTTACACATATTGGAGATAGCTCGGGCTCTTATAGGTGGTGCATCAACTCCAGTCTTACTGGGCTGACGCAATTACCTATGCTATATGTCTGATGGATTGGATGCCCTCTAGGATTATTGACTTCTGGACTCCTCTTGAGGTTTTGGTAGACCATATATATTTATCCTCTACCCTTAATCTTACGCCATGTATATTTGGGTGTGTGCCGCATGCTCATGTTCAAGAAAATCAACGAAGTAAACTCAACTCATGTGTTGTCCGATGCATTTTTTGGGAGCACTTATGGTTCCGTATATTGCTTACTGATATCGGCTTTTTACCTTGTTTTTTTTTTTTTTTTTTTTGTAACTGGGTTTTCTTGTTTCAAGCAATTTTCTATTTGTTAGGGTTTGGCTTCAAAAGATGTTTTTAGCGGGTATTGACCTAGTTCCCCCGCTTGTTTTACTTTTCCTTTTTTTTCTTCATATTATTAATAAAATCTAGTAGAAAGGGGATGGGCGGGGGTTTTTTGGGTGCAACGGTCTTTTCTCCTTCGGGAAAGGGTTGGTGACTCGCATACGACTGTTGGCGAATAGCTAATCTCGCCTAATCCGTCTCTACAAATTAAAATAAAAGAATTAAAAAAATTAAAAATAAATAAATAAAGATCGGGTTTAAGTCTCCAGGGGCTGTACAGCTTTCTTGTCATAATCAAGCAACTAGGGAAATAGCAAATAATCATGTCCAACATGACCGAACTAAGCATGTGGAGGTAGATCGATACTTTATCAGAGAGAAGCTAGTTGTGAGGTTACTAGATATACCGTTTGTAAGGTCTAAAGAACAGTGGGCAATTGTTCTAACAAATTATATTTGCTAGAGTCTTTCATGTCTCACTTGACAAGTTGAGCTTATGAGACATCTATGTACCAACTTAAGAGTGAGTGTTGTCGTGAGGCAATGATTCTTTGTATTTATTGTATTTATTATAAGATTGTAATTTTCTTATTCTATGAGATTTCTTGTATGCTTGGTCAGCTTGTACATATATTTCACGTCCTGGAGAGAAGAATAGACATTGAATTATAACCCCTAATTTTCTGCTATCAATTTTATCTTTTGGTTTTGTAATATTATAATATTTAATTTTTGTATGAATGAAAAATAAGAGTCATGTGTCATAGTTGAATTCAAATTCAAGAGTTGTATATGTCCGTTGTAACTTTAAACAATAGTCATAATGTTTCAAAAAGGGTGGCTTGAGTTCTATATAAACACAAGCATCCCACCTGTCTAAGAGGATTAAGAGAAGAGTTTTCTCCAATGTCTTAGTAAAAATCCAAGCCGTGTCTTGAAAATACAAAATATATGAAGTTCGCCAGAGTCCGAAGATTGAAGTGCTTTGACTTCGGATTATAGATTGTTGAATCCTGGGAGACGGACGCCTACCGAACTACAAGCACAAGAGTAGGGGCAAAATTCTGTCTTTAGGACATTGCATTTATGCAAACCTCAATCTCCAAGTTTGTCAATTTTCTAACTTTCTCTTTTGTTGTTTATATTAATCTCATACATAATTGATGTTGTGAATTTCTTTATGATTATTATTATTGTAATTTTTACATTATTTTCATATTTTCTAATATTGCTCCAACAGTTTGTAGGCCCATTGTCTTCATCTTCTCATTCTTTTGTGGGCTCTCCCAACGCCCATCTATTAGGTCCAAGGAGCTAATATTGTTTTAATGGCCATGAAAGGATCGTGCGTTAATAATAGTGTCGTTTAGTATATGTTTTCAAAGGAGTTGAATAGTGTCGTTTAGTATATGTTTTTAACAACCATAAACTGCAAGTGACCTCATAGTCTTGGGGCGCTGACGTGGAAAGAAACACTTTTAAATTTGTCCCATGCCTTAATAACAACCATGAACTGCGAGTGACCTCGTAGTATTGCGGTGCTGGCTTAATAGTCCTTTTCAAAAAACGATTGATGGTCAATATTCCTACACAGTATCGGCCTGATAACTTAAATAGGTGGAACATAAATGCTAAAGAGACCCTTTTGGAATAAGATTTTATATGGGTTATCTATTACTTCATATTTTTTTGTACAATATTTTATAATATTGGCACGAGAATTATATCCAAAACATGAAATGGTGGATAGTTCATAAAAGGTCCAATTTTTTAGAGTCTCCTTAGCATTTTGTTTAGAAAATTTTCATTGTAATGGGAACATGAATGATACACCACATGTTTTTATGTAAGTGGTGCGAAATTTTATTTTTTAAGTTATTAATTTTTTAACGCACATATCTTACCATTTTTATAGTGACACATGGTGTATCACCTCATGTGCCTATCACATTGAAAAATCTCTCCATTTTGTCATAAGTGAAACCTTTCTTTATATGAGAAATGTTAAGGAAACTTTCTTAAAAATGAGATTTTATGATACCTCATATTTTTGACATAATATTTTATAAAGTTTACACAAAAAGTATTATTAAATTGTGAAGTGTCAAAAAGCGGACGAAGAGTTTCACATTTTTATGCATTGATTGCCTTGGCTGGTAGCTTATGAGCAACCTTTTTATTTTATTTTTTATTTTGTTCAGTTATCTTAAGAGTCGAAGCCAATCTTGGATTTCTAAATCCTAAAACCTCCTTTAGTATTTTCGAATTATTACCATAAACCATAATTTAATGCAATTTTTCTTTATTTGCAAGTATTAGAATTTTAATTCAAATATCGTGAATAATAAGTTTGATATTTATCCAAAAATAAAAAATAAAACTCGTTTTTAGTATGTTGGAGTGTTTTGAATATGACGATTCTCTAAATTCAGTAATATTGAAGCAATAATTTAATACAATTTTTAAATTTTGTAAAGTTTGAGTGTACAAGATGAATTAACTATGAATGAAACTTGTCCCTCTAATTGTATCAATTTTTACAAATTGGAAAGCGACGCTTTTCCTTCATTACTAATGCATATATCTAACTTGGACAAATTTAAAATTACATCCATTTCTTCATTAAACAGATAATGAATCTAATTAGTTATTTGATACAATTCAAATTCTATCCACCGAACGAGACATAAATTAACACCCACTTTAGTACCTTCTTGTGCTCAATTGATGTTTTGCTCATTCATGCATCCACACAACAAAAGACACAATTAATGTATATCGACAACAACATTTCGCTCATCCATGCATTCACACGCAAGCGGCGTTCGCTCATCCATGCATTCACGCGCAAAATATAATGAAAACGTGATGAGTGAACTCGGTATGATACATGCAGATGGTCAAGAATTTGAATTTTCAAAACATTAAATTCTCAGTAATTTGATGGACCAAGAAACCAAACCCACAATTCTCATTAGTCTAGTCCTTTACGTATCTATCCAATTGTGGTGAAAAAACAAACACAAATAAAATAATTAGGAGCATTGAGTTTTTTTTTTAACAAACCATATTATTTACTCTAAAGGGGTATGAGAGTGAGCAAAACCTCATAATAAGCTAACAATGATATGGTTCAAATTCGTCTTTGTTAATAATCGAATATAAGACATATCATTTACAAGTAAAGAGAAATATCATTAAACCGTAGTACTAAGTGAATTTTAACAAAACGAGTGAACATTTCAGTCTTATGAACCACGGTCCACAGTCTCCAAATTAAATTTAGGGACAAAACAAATGTACGAATTATATAAAAAATAAAAAATAAAATCAATTTTAGTCCCTTGACTCAATGTTCATGTCAGCATACATTAATTACCTCATATACTAATATATTTTGATGTTTAATTTCTCTTTTTCTTCTTAAATTTTTAATATAATATTCTGATACACTTTGTGCTTGGTAGTCTAGTATCCTTATGCATGAAGATAATCAATTTGATAGTTGTGGTCAAACTCTATTATGGATTTTTGGCCACATTCTCCATATGCCCTCTTATCTATTCCTTCTTCGAGCTCGGGTAATACCGGATGCTCTTACTAAAGTACATATACATATGGGTATTAATATATCACACTCTCGGCTCAGTGACAACACGCCGCCAATTCTAATCGAAATCGAAAGGGTTAGAATGAAATCAAAAAAATATGTATCTTTATTTTATATGGTATTTACATGGGATTGTAGTTCAATTGGTTAGAGCACCGTTCTGTCAAGGCTGAAGCTATGGGTTCAGGCCCCGTCAGTGTCGACGAATCTAAATCCAATAAAAAACTATATCAATTCATCTCTCTATTTTTTGTGAAAAGAAGTCCAAATAATAGAATTTCATTCCCAACAGTGATCCCTCTTCTTTTTTTCTTTTTCGTTTCACATTTATCATCAACCAAAAATCTTTTTCCTCCGCTTGCTTCTGCTGGAAAATTTTTTGTAAATTATATCAACAAAACATAAGAAGGTATTTCTATTCTTTTGTTGATCAGGCAACACCCAGATTTGAACCGGGGAAAAAGGATTTGCAGCCCCCCATCTTACCGCTTATTTTATATATTTTGGCATATCAAACTCAATACAGACATATAGGTACATTAATTTAATATAATACATTTTAGTACATCCATTTATTCATTAAACAGATTAATACCCACTTCAGTACCTAGTTATACCATTATAACTAATTGTGCTCAATTAATGTTTTGCTCATTCATGCATCCACACAACAAAACCCACAAGGTATATTGAAAACAACGTTTCGCTCATTCATGCATTCACAAGCAAACACACAAAATATAATGAAAACGTGATCAGTAAACTCTTCGTGTAATACATGCAGATGGTCGAGAATTATAATTTCCAAAACATTAAATTCTCTTTAGTTTGATGGAACAAGAAATCAAACCCACAATTCTCATTAGTCTACTCCTCTACATAACCGTCTCTATCCAATTGTACCAAAAATACAAACACAAATACAAAATAATTCGGAGCACTGACTTATTTTTTTATTTTTATAACAAACGATATTATCTACATTAAATGAGTGAGAGAGTGGGCGAAGCCTCACAATGAGTTAGCAATGATGAGTTCAAATTTAACTTTGACAAGAATTATATCTAAAACTTCTCACTTCTAAATAAAACGAAATACCATTAAATAATAGTAATAAGTAGTAGGAGCTCTGACTTTTAACAAAACGAGTGAACATTTCAGTCTTATGAACTATGGTCCACGGTCCTTAAATTACATCTAGGGACAAAACAAATATATAAATTATGAAAATAAAATTCAATGTTAGTCCCTTAACTCATGTCAGCATACATTAATCACGTCATATACTAATATATTTTGAGTTTAATTTATCTTTTTCTTCTTAAATTTTTAATATAATATTCTGAAACATTTTGTGTTTTTTATTTAAGTACATTAATTAATTTAATATATTTTAGTATATCATATTTAGTACAGACATATATGTACATTAACTTAATATAATACTTTTCAGCACACACATTTAGATCAAAGTCGACGTTGAGGGAGAGCTACCAGTACCGTAGCATAGGGCCCCAAAATTTAAGGGCCTCCAAAATAGTTTTCTCTCTTCTCGAGTATCGTATGAAATAATATTATATTATTTATATAAATAAATATACTAATCAAAACCAAAGAAAAGATATACAAATCCTAGTGGGCCCACAAGCCACAAGCTACATGAATGCCTATATAAGCCACCAAATAGTAAGAAATTTTATAAAAATTATAAAATAATGATCCTCACAATATTTCTCAATTCTCACTCCAAGAGTCATGGTCCACTTTTCTCTCACCCCGACACCCCCTCTCCTGCTTCTCTTGTACAGAAAAGGATCTTCATCAGATTCTTTTTCTGGAGATCCTAAGAATCTTGTGATCACGATGGTTCATTGTATATTGTGTGATTAGTTTTTGTTAGGTACTATTTATATTTAATTTTAAATTTTAAATTTTAAAACGATTTCTAACCGCATGATGTACGATGGACGGTCCTGATTATGGGATCCCTAGGATCCCCCGGAAAAGGATCCAACGAGGATCCTTTTCTCTCCTGTATCTCCCTTCCTCACTACTTTTTTTTTTTTTACACAAATCATTAAACCCTAAATACAGAATTTCATGTCATTGAAGAAAATTTTCCAAATCACGAAGACAATTGAAGTGGTCAGAGTGGTGTAGATTTCGATTAAAGTAATGATATTTTTTTTCCTTTTGTACTTTTTAGGGCAAAACTCATAAAAATTAAGAAAAAGTAAGGAAAATGACTTGAAAACTTTGAGTTTTAACGATAAAGGCAAAATAAAGGGTTAAGTGAATAATACCAAGATTGACTTTTTAGTGTAAAAATATGGTTTTTCGTTAAAGTGAACAGTACCAGGAGCTTTTCGTTAAAATTCCCTAAAAATTAATCAAGTAATCGTCATAGCAAGAGGGGAGCAGTAAACAAAAACCACTAGACGCACATTCATTGCGAACTATCAAGTTTTATTGTTTATACTTAGTATAATTTAATTGTGATATTGTTTGAGATACAAAAGATGACAGCTACTAAAAAAATATTCATGTGGCTACTTGAAACACCAAAGAAAAAAAAGTTGAACAGTTGACTCTCTAAAAAACGAGTTATTGATAGGTTTTTTGTTAAAGAAAAAGAACCACGAAGTTCAAATTTTTTTTTTTAAAAAAAAGTTGTCTTAAGAAGGGTCCATTTTATAAATTCGCACATGACCCCTCAAATCTTAGAGACAGCCCTGATGTCACATCCCGACCTAGGGGGGACCACTTCTCGGGCCCGCTCCACCACCGTAGCATGATATTGTCCGCTTTGAGTCCGGACTAAGCTCTCACGGTTTTGTTTCTTAGAACTCACACGAGCACTCCTAGGATGGTGCGGGCCCGGGAAGTGGTCCCCCCTGCCCCGGGATGTGACACCTAAAATTTTAGGTACATTAATTCATTATAATGTATTTCAGCATATATATTTTAGTATATACATTTGAGCACGTCAATTCATTTTAACATATTTCGGTATGCATTTACATACTTCTCTTATGTGTCACTATTTTTCTAATGTTTTCTCATTTAGGTGCGTTCATAAGAATATAATCGGAGGAAGTTAAACAAATTAATCAATTAAAATGTGTATTACTAAATTCAAATATTTAATGGGGAGACATTAAATAGAACACTTTAAATATTAAAATCATTTGAATTAAAGTACAAAGAACTATAAATCAATATTTAATCTAAGACAAAGTTTTAATTATCTATTTTACCATAATATGTAATTACCGTTAAATTATCTATTTTACCATACAAAGAACTATAAATCAAATTTCTATAATTTTCAAGGATTAAAGTTCAAAACCCTACAAATTATCTATTTTACCATAATCTGTAATTACCGTTAAATACAAAATGTATTTACAATAAAAAGTAAAAACTTCTCAATACACCCTGTTGTCATAAAAAATTGAGAGGACAACTAATTGGGCCAGGTCGTAATCAGCACATAATAAATACGGGATTTTAGAGGTTCACCCTAATCGGGCTACGTTTACCGTGGTTGAATTTGTATTCCACTATGTGTTTGGGGTGTACAATTTATATTAGAAGAGCTATGATATCTAGGGAGGGAGAGGAAGGCTTTGAAGGCATTTACATAGAGAAACGGGAGAAAAGTGTGCCCAGGTTTCCTTCTAGCTGCCTTCCTCCTCTTAAAGGCCCTTGGTGGATAAGAATGTATGATTTAGGGCATGACTTAGAGTATCTCCACCAGTTGGACCGAAGGCAGAACAAGGGCAAGAAACATGTCTGCAATCTCAAAGATCGTCTCCAACGATCCAAGAAGAAGAGGTGGACCATGGGAAACTCACCCAAAAGCTCGAGCAACTTATGCCCGGCCTTGCGCCAGCAAGCGTGACCCGACGTCATGCTAGCGTCAGCGAGTATTCCCGAGTTGACGTGGCGAGTCAAGATGATTGCATGGCCATCCTTCGCTCGTGGAATACTTGGCCATCCTTCACTCGTCGGATAATGGTTCCCTCCATGTCATCCTCAAGGCTCCCAAGTCTTCCTTCGTTAGTGACGTGAATAAGTGTGATAAGTGATCCTCGATTTATGTGCAAAGTATGTAGGATCAACACACCCAATACTGTATATATAAAAGTAATGCTATAGAGATTAAATTTGTAAATTAAATGATATAAAAGTTGATAAATGAATTATTACTTAAACGTCGGTAAACATTCTCATTTCCTGTTAGTGACATATCATTTAATTTATAAATTTAATC
Source organism: Pyrus communis (assembly GCF_041283825.1). NCBI lineage: Eukaryota > Viridiplantae > Streptophyta > Magnoliopsida > Rosales > Rosaceae > Pyrus > Pyrus communis. The sequence continues at coordinate 4,112,868 of NC_142574.1, forward strand.
TCTCTAACATTACTCTACATATAATCCAACTCCGACAGAGTCAATTAAAGTAGTCCCATAAGGCACCCAGCTCACTAGACGGCGACCACTACTCCCTTTCATGCCACCGCCATTGCATGCTAGTATCTCCACCAGGGGGCGATAACTTCACTGGGAGAAGATATTCATTAAATAGTGTGAACCCAAAAATAAAAACTTGGACTTTTATGAATTTTGATTTTGCATCTTCTAGTTTGATTTGCCTCAAAAGATTCTATTAATCTGAATGGAATTTTTCATGTGGTGATTGTTGTCACTTTGTCTGCTCGACTTTTATATGTTTTTATTAACATGACTTTTCTTATGGAGATAATGTGAGCCTTTGGCCGATGCTATGGAGTGGCGTGATGATCACTGTGAAGTAGAATAGGTGGCTGTCTGGTACAAGGAGGGAAGGAAAGAGAGAGAGCAGAGGCTGCAGAACAATCCCAATTTGTTTTAATATTAAATCACATTATTTTTTTGACATTTCTTTAACAAAATGAAGTTTGTAAAAAATGAAATGTCCAAAAGGCCTTTGAATTTAACATTTCTATAATGAAATAAGGTAAAGTGAAATCAAAAGAGTTGAAAATGAAAGTTTTAAGGGGCAAAGTGAGACAAAACCAGATTCAGATGATAAATTAAGACTAGATAAAAGTTTCAGGGGCAATAATAAGCCTTAATTGGTATATATTAGTTCACCCTAGGTAAGGAGAGTTTGACATAAATATTGGGTGTAGAGATAAAAGTTGATTGTAATAAAAAAAAAATATGTATGGTTGTAAAGGGAAAGTTGAGTGTAGAGAGATAAATAATGGGTTCAAATAAAATTTTTCTTACCTCTATAAGTATTACTCCCATAATGGTTAAACATTAGCACGCAAAAGTGGTCATCTTGCCCAAGTAGGCCATCCTTTGGAGATAATTAGATATAGAAATAGAACCAAGTTTCTTGTCAATTATTAGGTTCAATTCTGAAGATTTTGTTTAATAACCAAGTTCTATTGACCTTTGATCCAAACCAACTTTCCTATTGGAAAAAAAATTCCGTGAATTAAATTCATTATTCGTTAGTTAAAATTGATCGGTTGGTAGTTTGGCTGAACCTGTTTGGTAGACGCAAAAGGCTGGCTGCCTGCGTCTGCATTTGCTGGGCTCATGCTGCAACTGGAGGCGCTGTGGCCTGGGCCTGGGCCCCTGCTGCTGGAAGCGCTGTGGTCTGGACCTGTGTTGCCTGGTTCTAAGCTCGCTAGGCTACCTCTGTGTGGGTTGAAGGCTGGCGCAGCTGCCTTCTTGCTTAGTAGATTGGAGACATGGCTATTGCAGTGATAGGGAGTGATGGCAGCCTTCGTCACTTTGTGGTCCGCCACATGGATGAAAAGAAAGCATGTAGAAAGTGTCATTCCTTGTGGTTTCAAAATTTTCTACCATTGTATAATTTCTCCTGAGATTGATTGAAGAACTTTAAAAAATCATATCATTAGTAATCTTGACGTGATGACAAGTTGAGTGTATATCATACACGTGTAAGCTGGATGCTATGTTCGTAGTATGGACAAATTGAATAACATAATCATACAAGTCTAAGTTGGATGTCATGTTTGTAATATGGACAAGTTGAATATATGTCATACACATGTAAGTTGGACGGTCTTGTAGTATTCATTTGTACTTATATGTGAGAGATCTTAAGTTTGGATTTCGTGGGTGACGAGTTCAATACCAATACACACACACACGTGTGTGTGTATGTATATAATTGAGTAATGGTTTCTACTCATGTGCCCCACGTTCGAAACTATTATTCGAACCCTCATCCTCCCACCCCCTATCTGGAGGCTCTTCGAACCAACATGAATCAACATTAGAAAAATAGTTGTTATTAACACCAAATGAAATAAATATTCATATTTTTCATTCCTTCGATTCATGAAATAAGTAAAATAACGTTAAAAGTAGTGGTATTTTAATTTCGATGTGAAGCTCCCACTTATACTACACCTCTCTAGTCATTAAACAAAGTTAGACTAGGGTCAAGCTCAACAAGGTTTTCTTTCCACAATGATTATGCCAAGCTCATTCTCTTGGCTATGATTTCATTGGATAGTAGACAAGGACAATAGAAATCTTGTTAATATTAATCCATTCATGTGTGTCACTTATTAGATGACGAGGCATTTGACTACCTAAAAAGAGTCATAGTTACTCCAGTTGTTTACCCATGCTTAGTTGAATTTCTTCATTTTAACCTCCAAAACACTGACAGAAATCATATTGCACTAGCATTCACAGACTATCGCTATGCTTTACTTTAACCAAACAGTCGAATTCTCCTTATCAAATAAAGAAAAGACATGGAAATTAATTTCCCATAAATTTCGTCGCATACCGAACGGAGCCGAAAAATACCTTTTAACAACCAAAAAAACTAATTGTGGACCAATTGGCTTGGCTAACCTTCCAACAACCCAGAAAGCTAATTGGTTAATTGAGATCACAACTTGAACCACACGACTACACGAGGGCCCCGGTCCCGTCCTCTTATTCCCACAATTATTTCCCAAGAGGGGAAAAAAATTTGTACACGTTACGTACATTTTAAGGTTCTTTAAATACCGGGCATCCTTAACCATTTCCCCAACAAAATCTCTCTCTCTCTCTCTCTCACAGAAAGAGAAATTGCCCATATCCATATGGCTTCTACTTTTAATCTTAATGTCCACCACAATGCTACTGAGCATGAATATGGTTCAGCTGTACTGGAGATTGAAACACAAGTACTGCCAAGGGCTGGCGGAGGAGGAGGAGGTGGCGGCGTCCAAAACAACAACCATGCAAATTTGGAGGAGGGTGTGTTGCTGACATGGGAGGACTTGTGGGTGACAGTAGCTTCCAAGAAGAACAGTATTGGTAGCAGCAGCAGATCAATCCTGCAAGGTCTAACTGGTTATGCCAAGCCTGGGGAGCTCTTGGCTATAATGGGTCCTTCTGGCTGTGGCAAGTCCACTCTCCTTGATGCTTTAGGAGGTAATAATCGATACCCTACTTAATAATTCATTCCAATTTCCATTCTACGAGATATAATTTCAGCACGGTTAACGATTGCATGCAGGTACAGAGATAAGCATCCGGATGCTATTTTTTGGTTGTCTAGTCAAACAATATTTATATGAATTTGTGAAATAATTTTAAAATCTCGCATCAGAAAATTAACATAATAAATACAATATATAATGAACAGTTCCACATTTAAATATCAAGATTTTAGAATTGTGCAAGCAATCCACTACTAAACACATCAATATTGTCCTAATTTAACAACTTGCAAAGTCTAGTAGGTGTTGGGCTTTATTATAACATGCATCGATATTAGTAGGAATGGAACTACGTAATTATAATTAAGATAAGATTTTTTTTTTGCCAAACTACCAGGTCAGCATGGGATTTTCAACATGCTCCTCACGTGAAACCATACTTTTATTGGATTAGGTGAAAATTGAATTCCACACCGAATAAGGAAAAGACAAGCACGTGAATACTACACACTTGGATTAGACCCATTAATTGGGGTCATGTCAAAGTAATTAAAAACCCAGTATTATAGCTCAAATAAAATTCGATCTTATACTATGTCAAAATTTCAAATATTGTCCCAAATTAACCATATACACAACCCGATATGTGTTGTTTTTTATCACAAAAAACCTTAATGTAATTAGGAATGAAACCATGTAATTATCTGTTGAAAATTGTTTTATCAAACTCCGATGTTGGATTTACAACACGAATTGCATTGAGGTCTTTACTACTGATAAAACTGCTCACAGGTCATCCTATGCAAATAGTACATACGATGCAAATTTTTCGTTCATGTTTTTATATAGTTCAATGACTAAACAGTCTCATATTTTAGTGATTGCAAGATGATCTTTACAAAGTGCTTTATAGGATGAACAATTTTTCCATATTATAAACATGAAGTTTTGTAAAGTCGGTCATGTAGTGACTTGGGGAGGAACCCCTCCTTATCTATAGTGGTGGAGCTAGGATTTCATGTGAGGAGGAGCCTTTCACAAATGCAAAGAAATATGATGAATAACAGTTACAAAACTACTAATCAAAACACCATAATAACACGTGCATCTATAATATTTTATATTTTCAATAATCATAATTGTCTCTCAAGAATTTTCATATTTTGAAATTGTTGCATGATAACGTCGTTATCTATACTATTAAATTTAATAAGAAGAATTAATCAAAAGGTCCAAACTCTTAACACTTAAGTAAGATGTTAGATAGACGAGAAACAACAAAAAAAATTATAGAAAGTAAGACAGATTTTACAAATAGTATTGTTTTTGTTGAATTAATTTGAATTTTACATGAAAATAGATATGAAATTTCAAGAAATGAGAAGAATAATAGCTTTTCAGTCTTGGACTCTTGCTCCTGGGTTGACTGTGAAAGAAAGACCAAAGAAGTTTTTTGTTTTAATTAAAAATGGACAGGTTTAATGTTAAGAGATTTTTTTTTTTTAATCAAAATGTTAAAGGTTATTGATTTTATGTCCACTAAATAAATATTAAATTAGTGTTGGGATGGAATCAAATATGGGCGTTGGAATTTTAAATAGGAGATCATTTATAATGTGTTTTGTATTATTGACTAATAGGAGAAGGTTTGTAAAGAAGAATAATGAAAGATGTTTATAGGGGAAGGCTTGTAAAAAAAATGTGAGGATAGGCCTAGCCTAGGCCTATCCTATTCTCTTCTTGCCTCCGCCCCTGCTCATCTATTGAGGGGCCAAGTTAATTCGTAATTAATTTGTTGGACTGCTGAGTTATTAACAAACACCATGTGCATAGGTACTCTAACTTACAACTCATGTTTATACACTGCAGGGAGATTGAGTTCAAACACAAGGCAAACAGGGAAGATCCTAATTAATGGGCATAAACAAGCACTAGCTTATGGAACTTCGGTGGGTGTGGCTTCAATTATACGTATCATTCAATGCTTCGAGTCTTTTAGCCGTTAGATTTGATTTTTCATTATTTTAGATCATTTATTTTCAATCTCAATCATTCATTCTTGTATTATTCAATGTTATGCAGTATTTTGAAGAAATCTCCCTTAATTTTTCACTCTTTTTATCATATTTTTTTAATAAATTACATCTACTTATATACGGATACAGGCATATGTCACACAAGATGACACTTTAATGACGACGTTAACCGTTAAAGAAGCCGTATATTACTCTGCTCAGCTGCAACTGCCAGACTTCATGGCCAAGTCAGAGAAGAAAGAGAGAGCAGAAGTTACAATTAGAGAGATGGGTTTGCAGGACGCCATGAACACAAGGATTGGAGGTTGGGGAGCTAAGGGCCTCAGTGGTGGCCAAAAGAGGAGAGTAAGCATTTGCATTGAGCTTCTCACACGCCCTAAGCTTCTCTTCCTTGACGAACCGACAAGCGGCCTTGACAGTGCAGCTTCTTATTATGTCATGAGCAGAATTGCAAATCTTGATAAAAGTGATGGAACGCCAAGGACTATTGTTACATCCATCCATCAGCCTAGCTCTGAAGTCTTTCAACTTTTTGATAGTCTTTGTCTTCTGTCTTCTGGAAGAACTGTCTATTTTGGTCCTGCTTCTGCAGCAAATCATGTAAGGCTAGCTCCATGCATATGAGATGGCTTTATTTCTAATTAAGTTCAGAAAATCAGAGTTATTTAAATATATTGTTAACTATGCACTGATGTTCTTAATTGGTTGCAGTTTTTCACTTTAACTGGTTTCCCATGCCCAACTCTCCAAAATCCATCGGATCACTTCCTTAAGACCATAAACAAAGATTTTGAGCAGGTAAGAAAATCTCTTAGGAAACAAGAAGTCACATAACATGCTGATAAACCTTTAGAAATCTAATAGAACTTTGTAACACGTCGCAGGACATTGAGCAAGGCGTAACCACACCAACAGAAGTAGCAATTGATACTCTAATAACGTCCTATAAAGAATCTGAAACCTTTCAGCAAGTTCAAAGACAAGTAGCTGAACTGTGTAAACAGGTAAACTAGTAATCAGATTCATAGAAGTAATTATGTATGAACCTTTTTGAATAAATTTCAAATTGAAGTAGTGACCCCAGGATTAGTGGGGGACAACATCGACTAACATTAATTCACATGAAATTTAGGACTCTGGTGAAAAATTGGAGAAGAGAAGCCGTGCTGGCTTTCTTACACAATCTCTCGTACTTACAAGAAGATCCTTCGTGAACATGCATAGAGATCGAGGCTATTACTGGTTGCGCCTGGCTATCTACATCTCCATGACCCTAGGCCTCGGTACTATCTATCATGAGCTTGGACATGGTTATAGATCTATTCAGGTAAGTGAGAGAGAGAGATCTATATATGTACTATGTATACAAGGAAATTGTCCCCTTAGTAGGCAGTTAATTAGTACATAATATTCGTATGTTGCAGGCAAGAGTCTTGCTGCTCACGTACATATCTAGTTTTCTAACTTTCATGGCCATTGGTGGATTCCCTTCCTTTGTGGAAGATATGAAGGTAAATTAATTTAGTTTAGAATACTTCATTAGCGATCAATGTTAAAATTAGTGTTCCTAAACTCTACTTTTTGTTGTAAATGCAGGTATTTGAACGAGAAAGACTGAACGGGCACTATGGTGTCTGTGCATTTGCTTTTGGCAATACATTTTCTTCTGTGCCTTTCTTGATAATGATTTCAGTGATTCCCGGGGCAATAACTTATTACCTTGCTGGACTTCATACCGGATTGGAACACTTTGTCTACTTTTCTTGTGTGTTGCTTGCTTGCATGATGTTGGTTGAGAGTCTTATGATGATAGTTGCTAGTATTGTGCCCAATTACCTCATGGGAATAATAGCTGGTGCTGGAATTCAAGGTCTTTTGATGTTATGTGGTGGATTCTTCCAATTACCAAGTGATCTTCCCACGCCGGTGTGGAAGTATCCAATGTACTACATTGCCTTCCACAAGTATGCATACCAGGGATTGTTCAAAAATGAATTCCAAGGAACAATGTTTCCAGCAAGTGAAGCCGGAGGACCATTCATCAGCGGCGAACAAATTTTGAGAGAGAGATGGCAAGTGGAAATGAGATATTCTAAGTGGGTGAATGTTGCTGTGTTGTTCGGGATGGTAGTTCTATATCGAGTTATGTTCTTGGTTATCATCAAGACTACAGAGAAGGTTAAGACTACTACTACGGCCCTTCTGTCAATGCCTACCAAGCGAAACCTGCAAGTATTGGTTAATCCCTCATCTACGCCCGTGCATGGAGAGAACCACTAGGATAATATCAATATTATGTATTGTTTTTACGACAGACAAATTCCAAGGTATGGCGCAATACAAATAAAGCTGTGCGAGTAGATAGATATATATATATATATATATATATATATATATATATACACACAGACACATACATGTACTTCGAACAATATCATGTGTGTAATAATATTATAATTACCATATTAGGCAGAACTTACCCCAATGCTTCTCCTTATGTAATAGAAAGTATTTTTCAAGTTTTAAGACTGATTTGAAATCATATGGAGAGTTATATTTGTTTGTTTTACCTTTAATTGGATTTAAAAAGAAATTAAGAACCAACTAGCGATTCGTTTAGTGATGTAATTTCAAATCTCCAACTCCTTAAGTAAATATTTCATGAGTTGTATAAAAGAAAAAAATGATCGGACAAATTTATTATAGAAAATTAGGTTATGACTCTTTAGGCTATCTCCAAGCGAAATGACTAAACATATCCTTGTCCAGAATTATAGCCCTGCAAAAAAAATTATCTTAAATGAACTATGTCAGGTCATACTCATATATCATCTACAATCGAAGAGGCTAAACATATCCTATAATAATTTGTTAGTTCTAAGTTTAAATTTATTGGTTAAATTAAACTACCTTTGGATGTTTTCAAATCTAATTGTTAGATTTGAATCAATTATTATAACTGAGGAGCTGGTCTCCAGGAAACAGGCTAAGAGGGGGCTACATTTAGCCAGCCTAATGCCCCTTTGGCCAAATAATATTCTAGTAAGCTCCATAGAATTATACCCTAATCATCAGTTGAAGATGAGTTTTTGGACAAATCAAGCCATTTTTTGACTTTTGGACATTTAGCCTCTCCATTAGATACGACCTTAGCCCTGAGCTATAGTACAAAATTATCTTTGCTATTGTTTTATATAACGATAGATTTACACTAAGGATGAAAAAAATATATTGATATCAAACTTGTCATTTTCGAGATTTAAGCCTAGAAATTCTTTCTTTTAAGGAAAGAAAAATATTATTAGACTATAAGGGGGCGTTTGTTTGCCCTCACTAAACTTTGTTGGATTGGACTGGCTTAACTGGAATTGCTAAGTCGTGTTTGGTGTGAAGGACTAGCATTAATGAGTCTAAGTCGGATTTGCCCCAACTAAGTCCTTCGCTAGGTAGCCTTAGTGAGTCCCCCTGAAATGTATGGGATTGTTAGTCCCGTCTCCAAATCTACTTCCTTTTTACACTGCATCGTTTGTACATTACTTCGTCTCTGTTTACCCACCCCCAAATCAGCTTCTCCCACTGCCAAAATCTCAAAATCGAAACACCAAAATTAAACAAAACAAAAAAAAAATAAAATGAAAAACAATAACAACAATAGGAGAAGCTGATCAGCAAGCATTCTTCACGCATTCTTCATTTTTCCCATAAAATTCTGAGATGGCTATCTTGCTCTGGAATTGCAGACGGAGAAGCCAACGCATGTATCAGAGGGAGCAGAGAGATTCGAAAAATTTTGGGAGAAAAAAGGTGAGGAAGGTGAAGATACCTAACAGTGGGAAGAAGGTGAAAGGGATGAGCTTGTCTTGAAAGATCTACCATGACCTTGTTTTGAAAGATTGTGTTTTGCAAGAAATACAAGGAGAAAATGAGAGAATGGATGGAGTAGGAGAGAATGGATGGGTGAAGGTTCTAGAGAGAGGTAGAGTGGGAAACAAGAAAGAAAATGGTTAAATTAATATTATTAGATAAAATAATAAAATATTATTAGATAAGTGTTAAATAACATAATATTATAGTTTGTTTATATTCAATTTTTTAGTCCGATACTGTACCAAACGCTTCATTAAATTAGTCCAGTTTATTCTAGTCTAAGATAATCTAACTTAATCCTAAAGCTAGTCCAGTCTAAAATAACTGCGTGAAACAAACTCAACTATGTGACCATAACTTATATGTGAACAAAGTACAAAAATAAGGTGGGAAGTTTTAAATAAAATGATGTGGATAACTTGGTAAATTTCTGTGCACATAGAAGCGGGCCAAGCCCAAATGAAAAATAGATAAAGGCCGGTTATTTTGGCAGACAAAAATCCCTAGTGTTGGTTTGACTGAGTTTTCCTTTGGCATTCTGCGACTGTGGCAAAATCTAAGTATCCAGCGACCAATTGATCATTTGATGATGCTGGGGTTACGCGGTTCAATCGCAACCGTTTCTGATGCGAGTCGTCGACTCCTTCAATCTGTATCGGTAAGTTCGAATACCTTAAAAAACTTAATTTTATCAGACTAATCGTTTCTTTTATTGAATTCAAACAAACTGTGTTTAGGGTTTAGGGTTTATGACTGTGGATCATGTTCGTACTAAAGATGGTGCTTTAGAATTTTTCTGGGGTTTCATGAATTGTTGGTTGCCTCGTCTGGTTTTTAATTTTTGGGTCTGAAATTGTCCCTCATTTGGTTGCTGTAAAATTATCTAAGTAAAGAAAAAACAACACATGCCTCGTGGGGTTGGTTTTTTTTACTAAGATTTGTCATGCATTGGAGAATTTTTGTTGATTGAATGGTTTTTTCCAATGCGGGGTGAGATCAGCCGACCAATTGGTCCGTCAATCGGCTACTCACATCTCGCAGCTATCCTGCAAAATTTGTCCCCGAACTGTGATTTTATATTGCGGGCCAGCCTTGGCACAACAGAAAGGTTGCTCCTTTGTGACTGAAAGGTCACAGGTTTGAGTCGTGAAAACAGCCTCTTTGCCTCACCCTAACCCTTGCAAATTGGGGACCCTTGTTAGCCTAGGGTCGCCCCTTTATCTGAGATTTTGTATTGACCAAGGGGTTTTCTCCAATGCGGTAACGGCCACTCAAATCCCACAACTAGCATGCAAGATTTTTCCCATATTGTAAATTTCTGCATCGACTAAAATGATTGACTAATTCACAGTTTTGAATTAGTTGCTTTTTCATTATAAATTGTAACAACACCCTAAGATCCAAAAATCGTGATGAGATATTCTTACCACCCCCAATATGCTAAGCATTTGAAATTTGAAAGGTTACAGATTCATATGTTGGTTTAATGATCATATTTGAGCTTCCTGTGTCACTTGCAGTTTCATGGGGTCCATGTGCAATGCCTGAATATAAAAGCAGGAATGGAGATTCCAGACAATAAGCCCCTTAAGTATGCGCTTCAGTACATACGTGGGATCGGCAGAGCCAGGGCTGGCTTGATCATATCTGAGCTAAACATGACCAACAAACGTGCCAAGGACTTGACCCGAAGAGAAGTTGTTGCCATTGGCGATGAAATCTCCAAGTACTTAGTTGGAAGGGAATTGGTATACATAGCTCTCTCTGTTTCTCGCCCTCCTCTCCCTCTATTTTAGTGCTACTTGCATCACTAACAGGTTTGGGTTTTTCGGGGGTTTTCAGGCGACCGTTGTCGAGAGAGACATCAAGAGAATGAAGGACATTCAGTGCTACAAAGGGATCAGGCACATCGATAAGTTGCCTTGCCGAGGGCAGCGCACCAGCACCAATGCCAGGACTAGGAAAGCTAATCCACGGATTGCGGTTGCATCATCAAACAAGGTGAAGAATAAGTAGTCAGTATAAAAGAAGTCATCAGTTTGGAAACAGAAGACAGCTTCTTTTCACAACTTTTGAGTTTTGAAGCCATGGTTGTTAGATGTCTTACTACTTATCCTCAAAGTTTCACTCACCCATCTCTCTTAACCTTTCCAACTTTTATGTTAAACCAACTCTTGGATATTATAATCTCAAGAATTTTCTGAGAAGTTTCTTTTGGTTTCTATTCGAACAAAAGGTAACCATCAGTTTCCAAGCTTGGCAGTAAATCAAAGTGAACACCAAAGCTTGCGCTTTCAAATATCGAGTGAACTTCTCTTAGATTTAATTGACGAGGGGGTCTGCCACCAAGAAGTGAAATCAAATTCAAGAAGTCTTGTTATTACAAATTTCTCGTGTCGTCCCTACAACTTTGTGATTGAGAAGTTTCCTTTCGGTTTTATGAAAGAATCAGCATTTCATGCCTACTTCTGTAGACAATACTTTTACATTTCCGTACACACAAATGCTGCTAAGCGACTGCTCTGCTGCCTAATCCAGTTTTCGTAGGGAACTAGATTTTCCGAAGGTTCGGTCTTATACCTTTGAATTTCATTCTGGCAGTTCAAGAACTTATAGGGCCACAAACAGCTGCCACAGACAATTTTTTGAGTTTGCTTGGACGAGGGCAGACGCCGAAGTTGGTGTTTGATATGGTCACTGAACATTTCTGCTTACATAGGCACTCCTGTAAAGATAAAACATTTCTGCTTACATAGGCACCCCCACAGAAAGCCACAGAAAGCCAACGCCTTCAGTTCTTTTCATTTTTTGTAAGCGGATAGGTCAAATCCAGGCATGCTTGGTTAACAGAAATGGAAAAAGAAAAGAATTGTAAAACTAAAATAATAAGAGAAGTAACGAAAGAGAACAAGATTAACTAGTTTCTCTTGTCGATCCGATTCTTGAATTTAGATGATGAGTGAAATAATTATCTTACCCATATTTTAGTAAACGCCGAAAACACAAGAATCAAAATGATTTCAATTCTTTTTTATTGTGGGATCAAGAATTTTACTGGCCGAATGATGAACCGAAATACAACTGCTTCATGAGTCCGACATTCACTTAACGGCTCCGAATCAGACTAAGATGCCTAGTACTTTATACAAAGTTGACTGTCGAAGAGGCTTTGGCCGGCACCACACCAGTACCTCATATTAATCACGATTGTTTGCTCCTTGTGTACATGATCGTTCTCGCATACTCTTATTATCCACTTCCAACAGCTTTCAAGGGGAACATTTACTGCCCCAGCCTCAGCCGCACCGAGTATTCAGACGTTTCCACGTGAAACCTTTTTATCTCAACTTAATCAGAACCGTTCATATTTGATCCAACGGTGTCGAAACGTTGCGCATATATTGTGCTGCGCACTTGACATTTGGCCAGAACAGGATAACTCGACCCCATCGTCTTCATCCACACACAAACACAAAGCTCATCACTCCCACAACTCAGACACAGCCATGGCGCAAACACTGGCAATGCCTCTGGCACCCTCCCTCTCTGTAATCTGCAATGGAAGAAACTCTAATCCCCTCTCCAACAGCCTCTCCTTCCCAATCAGACCCCCCAATCAGGTAAATTTCACGTTTTATATTCTGGGTCGACCTCAAAATTTATGGGTCTCGTTGATTTTGCGCAGGTTGGTGGCTTGAGCATCAAATGCGTGCGTGTTGGCGGAGTTGAAATCCCCAACAACAAAAGGGTCGAGTACTCTCTTCAGTACGTTCATGGAATTGGGCGTACTAGGGCACGAACAATCCTAATCGACCTCAACATGGAGAACAAAATCACCAAAGATTTGTCGGAAGAAGAGCTCACCATTATCCGAGATGAAGTCTCCAAGTACATGATTGAAGGAGATTTGGTAAACCCTCAAACTTTAGTTGTTGCAAATACAATAATTTTGCTCATTGGCATAACTTTTATTGTCGTTAGATGAGTTTAAATTTTGACATTTATGTAGCAAATGCATTAGATCACCTTCGTTTAACCGCAATCAATTGCGATGGGTGGAGCAAAATGCACCCTTAATTTGTTAGGGTTTCCTTTTTCATATAATGGGATGTCATTCTGGCGGTATCTCAAGTCAATCATGCACGTCCTGGGTTATAACTTTCGCACATGGGATTGCCTGATTGGCTTGGGATGTGGCCACAGTTTCCATTGGATGAAAGTTCTATTGGGATTTTTTGTATGTTGCAGAGGAGGTTCAATGCCTTGAATATAAGGAGACTCAAGGAGATTCAGTGCTACAGAGGCATACGCCACAGCCAGGGATTGCCTTGCAGAGGACAGCGCACCAAGAACAACACTAGGACCCTGAAGGGTAAGAGGGTCACTGTTGCTGGAAAGAAAAAGGCCCGTTAAGTAATCGAATGGGTTTCGACTCTTTTTATAATTGGTAATGAACTCCTTTGTCTGGTTTTGTGTTTTAGCATTAACTGCAATTGTTCTGATCGCTTTTGCTTCGTTGAGCTGTGCCCTCACCTTTGGAAATGTAGTTGGGATCATCAATGTGTATTGAGCATTTTATCATGACTTGTATATGTTGGTGTTCTTGTTTGATCAGAATTTTATTCATAGGATTGTCAAATGTTGAGAAGGAAATGTTGTCTAATCACTTGGTCACACTGCAGTAGATTCTTGACTACTTGGAATGCTATGAAATTTAATCAGAAGCGATGAACTTGCTGAAATTGTTTACAAAATCTAGATGGCCTAGTTTCTCAAATCATCAAAATCCTTGTCATTCGGTTTGATCATCTTTTTCATCTGTCTTTTCACCAGCATGCTTCACTGTTTCTTCCTGCTTGTGCCGGAATTTGTCCTCCATGCTTTGTCATGTATGATGGGTTTGAAGTGTTCAGCACGTATTTAATCACTCACAGTTCTGCAATTTTGTGAATCACCACTTGCATTTCTATATGCATTCATCAATCACCACTTCCTTACAAACTTGTTCAGAAGATTTCTACTGTTTCACATTTCCTCTGGTAATTAGAATGCTTTTCATACGATATATTACTTGAACGCATGAATTTTAACTGTAGTTGGATAAGTATGGAACTTGAAATGTTTGGTTAATACTTTTGCATCTCTGTCCACCCAAAAAACTCAACCTCTGGTTCCTTTGTTATTCTGTAGCTGTTGCTCTATAATATAAATGTTGAAAAATTGAAATTGGCTAGTTACGTGAGTATTTTCGGGGGAAGAAGTTGCTGAGCTTGGTATGGTTACGTAGTAAACATGGGTACAAATATACTAAAACTTCTCTTATGCATTGAAGAAGTTACTGAGCATGGTACTAGTATTTATGTTCATTGCATTTTGTCTTCCAAGTGTATGATTATTCTATGGTCTTGGGTTGAAAGTAAAGGTGTTTACTTTCAAACGGGCACCATGATATTGTATTACGTTCACGTGATGAAAGTCTTATAGCTAAATCTGTTAATTAATTATGTTACAACGTTGTTGTTATGGACACAAGAATCCACTTGTGATGCTACTTAGGACTGGTTTGGTATTTCTGTATTTTGAAAAAAAACTGCTTCTGCTGTGTTGTGAGAATAAGCTCATTTTTGTTGCTTCACTTTTTCAGCTTATTTTCACCCAAAACTGTGAAAATAAGTTGTTTTTAAGTGTTTACCAAACACCTTTTTGAGCTCAGTTTTTTTTTATACCCATTTTTTATAAAAGCATCTTAGTACCAAACTATTAATTAGTACTACTGTTTAGTGATATTTCTTTTCACTTGTAAGTGAGAGGTTTTAGGTCATCAAATGCGAGTTTGAACAATATTATTGTTAGTTTGTTGTGGCACTAAGTTTACTTGCTTCCCTTAGCTAAATAATTATCGTTTGGAAAAGAAAAATATAAAATAAATAAATAAATCTACTTGTGGATAGTCAAATTGACATAGACTAAAGTGAATACGACAAAAAAACTAACCATAGTAAATGTGGTGCCTTATCACTTAAGCATAAAAACAAAATAACCGTGTGTCGTTGAAAAGTAGTGTTACACGGGATTCTTTTCTTTTTTCTCTCTAAACACGCAAGTCGAAATTAAGTGTGAGAAAATTTTGCCCTCCGTCCGGCTATTAAGAAACCGAATTACGTGAGCGACGTCTCGTACTTATAATATTAAGATTACAAAGATAATATAAAAATATATATTATTGACCATTAAGATAATATAAAAATATATATTATTGACTTGATACGCCATCGTCGACCACCCTGGTTGCTAACCCATCATTTAGCTTTTGTTTATGCGATAAAATACAAACTCTTGCTTGTAAAGCGAAAACGAGCACCATCCTTTCATCTTTTCATCTTTTCATCTTTTAACTTTTAAAGACAACATTTTCTCTCTCTATAATTGCACTATTGACCCATAACCACTTTATTTCCACTTGATTAACACGTCACGCAAGACGACAAACTTGAAGTGTGTACAAAAACCCCCAACCCTATCCACTCCCCGTCCTCATCGGACACCATCCCATCATCACATTATGTAATTATATATATAAAATATTATAATAATATCTACACGATCGCTTGCGGCACAGATGATTGCCACGTCGGTCACACAAGGGGCTTGCATGCAGAGGTCTGCGGGTCCCACATGGCTGGCAGTAGAAACCTCCGCCCGTTCACCCCGACCGCGTTGTAGCTCGCCCCGGTCGCCTTGTCCACCAAGACTTGACCCGGATAACCCGGGTATGCCCCGGTTCCGAAAATGCCCGTGCAGGCGGAGACCGCCTCGAGCGGCGCGCTGGCCGGCCCTTGGAAGTATCCATTGTTGTACGGATTGGTTACGGTTCCCGCCAAGAGAGTGGCGAGGTTTATGATTATGCCGTCAACTCCGACGTCGCCGTTTGGGGCCACTAACGGCGGGGTTTGCGGGCCGTAAATGGGCTGGTGAAAGGGCCAGGCGCATTGGCCGGGGCACTGGACCAACGAGTTCCCAACCCACACGTAAGCCGACTTCTTGTCCTGGGCGGAGCCGTGCGTCCCGCAGCGGCTACAGAATCCATCGACCGCCACGTCACTGGCAGTCAAAACCACGTTGATGGCCTTCAACGCGTTCACTTTTCCGGCGAGGGCTACCAGGTGCCGGTTCCCGAGGGACTTTCCGAGAGAGTAGGCCTCGTGGAGGATTTGCCTGCCGACGACGAGATTGGAGGCGCCGCCCTTGTACTTTTCGGTGGTTTTCCACCAGGAGGAGGCAGAGGGGAGTGGGCCGCGCCGAGGGGCGAGGGAGTGGATGAAGTCGACGATGATGGACCGTTGGATTGGGGTGAAGTGGCCGTACCAGATGAGATTGACGGTGATGTTGCCCTTGAGAAGAGCGCCGTTGTGGTACTTGAGCACCAGGGGCTGCTCCTCCACTAAAGCACCCATACCGGGCTCGGCCAGAAACATGAGCAGCAAGAGAGAAGTGGCAAAGTGGTAAATAGGATACATTGCGAGGGGCAAGAATTTAAGGCTTTTGCTGGGAATTGGGAGTGGGGAGAGTGAATGAATACTACGAATTTGGTTTGGGGTGGTATTTATATTCGGACGATAAGGGAGACAGCTGTAGATAGCAAAGGTTTCTCTGTCTTAGGCGTCCACGTGGGAGTTGGTGATTAGACATTGAGGGCTCTCGAGACCGGAGAATTTGCCAGGCTGTAAGGTTTCTCGGATGCGGGGTAATGAAACTAGAGAGGGTTGTCCCAGGAAATTGATGCCCCGCTTTTAAGCGCTTAGACTCATCACCCCGCATGGCTCTCACCCTCATAATTTTGTGTGATTATTTTATTTGACACGTAAAAATAAAAATAAATTGTGAATAATTAAAATGATTATGTCAAAATTACTCCCATTGTACATGTGATTTTGTTTTTAATGGTTACCAGAATTTGAATCGACCTTCAATAATATTTGCAAATTCTCACTTGTGTTTGTGCTGTTAGGGTTAAGGCCTTGTTTTTTAGTTTTCTTGAGCAAGCCGTATAATCTGTTTTTAGGCCACGTATCGTTTCATTTAATAAAAAATCAAAAAATGAGAATTTTTCTCATAACTTTTGGTATTTCAGGATTTTATCTAAAGATGACTGTTTGTGAACCCCAAACCATAAACTCCGTTGTGTCACATATGACAAAAATGGTTTATTTTCTTGCCTTGACAACGTTTAAGGGACCATTTCTCTCCCCTTCCATCTCTCTCCCCTCCCTTACCCTTCTTTAAATCAGGACCATTCAACCTAGATTCAATGGCTAAGAGTTATGCCACCTCCTAGAATCCCAATTATTTTACCCTTTACCTCTCTCTTCTTGTGTTGTTACCTATATCTGAAAAATTATAGGAAAATCATATTTTTGTACTTGGTGTAACATCTAATATGTCAAATGGTGCGTATAATATTGATTGTATGAATCAACTGCCCTATTATATAGTACACTAATGTGATTGAACTACATAATATCCCTAACATTACTCCCAACATATGATGCACACCAGCAGCTTATCACTAATGGAATGGCTGCAATCAATCCAACTTCATGAATCAGTGTCCAAGTCCTCCATGGCTTCTTGTCCTCTCTCAAGCCCTGATGCCTACCTTCGACGAAGAAATGAGCATCGTCGGAGCTCGCTCTAGCCCCCACATGCAGAAGACCCTCTACTGGTTCGACTTCGTCGTATTGTCGTATTGGGCATCAGCGGCATGGTGGATGATGGTGCCTTTCATCGACTATTTTTTTCCAACGGCTCATTTTTTTTTTTTTTTTCTTACACGGTATAATCTTGTGTTTTAAATTAACTTGTAAATATTATGAACGAGTGAACTATTATCATATCAATTTAGATAAATAATTGAGAAATGTGATGATGTTTCTAAGATTATTCTCAGTTTCAATTTAAAAGTTTAACGATAGATATTAATCATATTATCACATTCTTAAAGTTTTCTTCGAGTGCTCTTTTGCTTCGTTTTTTGTATTAATTTCTACTTGTTGAGGCGTACAAGGATTCGTGACACATTCATCTGCGCCCTCCACTCTAATCTCCATCGGTTCTTTTCTTCCATTTGGTAGCCCCACCTAGTAGGTCTAGCCTGAAATAAGTGAAAAATTCGTGATTTGTCATGGGTTGTCTTTTTTTTTTCAAAAAAAAAAAGGAAAAAAAGTCAAAGGAGGTCCACTATGGAGGAGTTGATAAAGAGTACTGCTACACTTGATATCTAATTGTACTATCTTTCTAATAAAAATAAGGCTGTTCAATAAGTACGAGTCTCATTTCTATTACGAAAATAATACAAATAGATTGTAGAAATAAATAAAAAAATTTGTTGATAAACAATGACATCATCTAGCTACAAGAAGAGTACAAGCTTTGCCTAGGTGCAAACTTCCAGACCCAAATTTATTCACTGCTTTTGGGGGATTATTCCAAAGATATTATGCTCCCGCATGCATGATTGTTGCCGGTTGAATATTATATAATTAAATATGAACCTCAGTCGCTCCTTGGAGAAAATAAAATAATTTACGTGGAACCAGTTCACGACAATTTAATATTCGAAATTATTTTGTGCTGTGAGCTACTGCAGCCAACAGGAATTTTTCCGAATTCTTTTAGTGAAGATTTTGAAGATTCAAGAATCAAGTTCAATTATCGTATATCATACAGTTAGTTTTTTTAAATATTATTTGTATTTAATTTGAAATAAATAAATTTCTAATCGCATAATATATAATAAACAAACAAAATTAACAAATTTCTATAATCTTCACAAGCAGAATTCGACAATCCGGATTCCTATTGCGGTATGCACAAACATTTTGTTGGGCACTCATTCGTTACGTCAGCGTGGTGTTTTTTATTTGGTAGCATAATTGGGAAGTGCGCTAAAGCTGAGCACCTAGTACCAACAACCAAGGTAAGGTAGGATTGGTTTTGGTTTTGGTTTTGGTTCCCTAGGGGTGGTCCACAGTATAGTGGCCTAGTAGTATGGTTTTCCAAAGTTTAAACACTGCTTTTTTTAAGTAATAGAGATCATCTCAAATATTGACACGAGAATTACGTCAAAACATAAGTTAAGGAGAGAATTTATAGAGGGTTATATTTTTTTAGAGAGTATTTAGCTTCTTTTTTTTTCCTTTTGGCTGGGTAAACAAAAGCGGTTAGTGTTTAAAATATTCACAAATTGCCTTCAAACATTCAAAAAGTCAAAGATTGATATGGAAAAGAAGGTAAAGTACAAACTTCACCTATTGGGCAAGATATAAAAAAAAATTAAGAAGTGTTATTAGCATTTCAAAAATCTTATTCTACACTTATCACAAGTATATTTTTCTTTCTAAATATAGAAAATTTGAAGGGTAGAATGTGATTTTTGAAGTGCCAATAACAATTCCTAAAAAATTATTGAATATCAATAATATTTATCGATTAACTATATATTGCTGAACCAACCATAAGTTTCCAATTTTTGAATTCTTTTAGAATTTTTTTTTAATTAATTTTGACTAAATGAGTAGATATACCAACTCTATTGTGAATTTCTATAATCTTTTTTAAAAAAACAATATCGATTTATTGATCTATATTTTTATAAATTTATATGTTGATATTTCTATTTATATCGATGTTTTAATCACTAAATATATCAATCCAAACAATATACTCATTAGTCCAAACTGGAGATGCTGACCATTACGCTGCTTTCAGCACGGGTCCTATCAACCATTTCTGGTCTCCAAAACCAAAAGTAAAAAAGTAACAATAATTTTCACCTAACTCATGGAGAAGTCAGGGTTGGGAAATATCGATTTAATAAATTTTTTATTTTAAAAGTATGCAAGAGATATTTGTTAAGGACATTTTTAAGAGGAACTAGCATCTGTAATCCAATTTGGTTTTAATTTGAATTTACCTAAAATCTCTTGTAGTAAACCAAGACACAAGTACACTTTTAACACATCTAAATCTCGACAACTGCTACATTCATTTGAGTTAATTTGGTTTTTGTAATTTTGGTTTGGTTTTCTTTTAAAAGTTCTGAAAGATCAACAAATTACTGGTATTGATCCAACAAAGTAATTGTGTGATAAAAAGGATGCACTGATACAAATAGAAGCAGAACCAGGATTTCCAAAATAGGGCGCTACGAGGGAAGAAATTGTACAACAAAGCATGAAGTTGTGTCTAGTATATTAGAGCTTTTAAAAAACAGAATGAGCCAAGGCCACTGCAAGCCCCAACTGAAGCTGGCCTCTATTAGAGATGTAGTACCAATGTGTACGTAAAATGTGATACGTAAATATTTTGTATATTTAATATCGATTTTAATTTTCTTTACTGTGTCATTGACACGTGGAATGAAAAAGATTGTTTATTACACTCTTTACCAATTTTATAAAAGGTAATGCTAGGAAAACTAAATTTGCATACTAAATTTACAAATTAAATGATGTGTCACCAATAGGAATGAGTACGTTTATCAACGTTTAAGTCACATTATCAACTTTTATGTCATTTAATTTATAAAATTATGTCTACAAATTTAGTCTAATGACATTATACTTTTGCAAATTCAGCTTAAATCATATATTTACAAGGACCACTAGTTTGTCATGTTAAAAGAAAATTACAATAAGAAATTGAAGGAAAAAAAAAAAAGAAAAAAAAGTTGGTGACTTGTCTTCGTGTCATAACATCGTGTCATAACATAATTTAAAAAGTAAAAATAAAAAGGGTCTTTTGTCACGTGACTGTCAACAAGAGAAGGCCTTTTGTTTCACGTGAGTTGCTATAGTGCGGCAACGTCGGCAAAGACGGCGACCGACAAGCTGTGGTCAAATGGCGGTGTTGGGAGCTCGATGGGGAGGGACCGGGGAGGGTAATTACATTTTTCCCAAGGCATTGAAATATGAGAGGGGTTGGAGCAGATGGACCCTCTTCACTTTGGACAAGGATTGTCTGCACTTTCACTTTTCGTGCTTTCTCGTGTTTTTCTGTTTGTGCGATTATAGTTAAGCTACATTAACATTTTATATTACTATTTATTTTTATCTTATTATATTTATAAAAAAATAATATAAAATGTTGACGTGATTTAACCGTGACCATACAAAACAAGAGGGCACGGGAGGGCACTAGAAATGAATGGGCAAACAATCCTTATCCCTTCACTTTAGCCCTTAGTAACTTTCTACAATTGACAAGTTTTCATCTCCGCATACGTTTCTTACTTCTTTTTCAATAAGTACAATAAGTAAACGGGTTACCCCATTGAGACATTTTGAACGAATTAGAGTACATGTAAAATACACCGGTACTAAAACATAACTCAAGATATCTTTTAATTGTTGAGGTCGTTGTTTCAGATGTTGTTTTCCCGGTGTGAATCCAATTGATTACGTAGTTTTAGAATTATACTGACCTAAGTACTCCATCTCCATAATTGCATATAAGAGTATATAAAGTAAAGGGGAAAAGGCATGACCGAATAATTGTGTGAAATAAGTGAATTTATCCAGTTGAGATATTCTTGATTGTAAGGAAAAAAAAAAAAAAAAAAAGATTCCTTCTAGAAAAAGAAAAAAAGTAGTCCTTACCATCCTGTTTTAATGATTTACAAAAATTTGAGTTTTGTTTAATTCTTCAAATAAAATACTTCATGCCAGGTTTTCTGTGTTAACCTTTATTGCTTTTAATTTAGGACAAATTTATAATGAAACGAGCCTCAAATCTATTTTGGTGATCTTACTTTACATCTTTGACGTATGTAACTTCTACTTTAATGGAAAAAATGTAATTAGAAAATTTTTGATAAAAAAGCAGTGTAGAATATATCTATTTCAAAGCATTTTACATCTTCAAAGAAATGCTCTAATACTACCAAAAAAACTACCATTTTTTTTTTCAAAGGCACGAAAAGGAAAACATTGATTATTGTGATATTTTACATCAATGAAGGCAACTTCACGATTGGACCTGCAAAGTGGCCAAATAGTCTAAGCAGTCATAACTAATTTGAAGGTTTTTTGTTTTGTTTTTTTTTTTTTTTTTTGTAAAGGTGACTAATTTGAAGTTGTTATGTGGACTTAGGGGTCTTACAAAATTGCAGCTTTTTACATAGGGTAGTTCTACATGCACTAAATTTGTGCACCTACGTGCACGTACCAAATGACATGGTACATCCTACACCTTATAAATTTTTATTGGTATCACATTCACAATTATTAACCAAATTCCAACTTAAATTAAAGTACAAATTTGGTATACCTAGTATTATTCTTTTATAATTTAAGGACCGTTTTTCTTTATCAAAATGTTGTTTCACTTTAAAGTTAGGGAATAAAAATTGTTTGGTAAAAATAAAATATCAAGTTTTATTTTAAAAGCATCAAAAGATTAGCTGAGTCAATAATGAATATTTCAATTCCTACTATAACCTCACTGGTTTTCAAAAAATAATAGTGTTGATCCTTCTATACACACATTTTTTTTTCTATTAGAAATGAAATCATCACCATCGCCTACCACTGCAACCACCAACCAAACACTACCACCAACATCGTTGTTGTCGTCGCCACTGCTTGGACAATGCCACCACTGCCACCACTGTTGCCACCACCGCCACAATCCACAAATGCCACCATTGTCACCACAACCACTGATGGGTTGGGAATGCAAACTAAAAGTTGAAAATCAAAGATAAAAAATTAAAAACTAAAAACTGAAGTGTATTTCAAACGGCGCCTAAGGTGGTGTTAAAATTTCAGTAAGTGAAGGATTCCAGCCCTTCAAATATGACAACCTAAACTGTACTTGTAATAATGCTTTTGAGTTACAAAAAATCGTATTTTTCACATCTTATTATTGAATTTATTCCCCTGTAATGTTATGATTTGCCTTTTCAGTACCAATAGTCCGTCAAAACTCTTGTAATTATTCTTTGAATTCAATCAATGTGATCTAAATCAATGTCATCCTTGACGATAACTCCGTCCAATTTTCTCTCATGTATTGTCAAGTCAGTCAAACAAGTCCAATTTAGAAATAAAAAGTAGGTCCATAAAATATAAGAAAAATGCTAAACAAATTAAAAGAAAAATAAGACAGGTGAGATGCACCCATCATATGTATGTGCAATTGTGCATGAATGGATGTTATTAGGTACCAATCATTTGTTGGGTGTCGGGGAGAGGGAGTGATACGGTCTAATCCGCCCCATAAATACCAAGACTTAGACAAGATAGCGACGCAGTTTGCGAATTTAACAAAAAGACAAGAGAACCAAAATAATGCATAGAGAGGATTTGGAATTTGATTGGTTTTTCTGTTCTTCCACTATTATTAATTATTATGCATGCAGCCCATCCCTTTTCAAAGTCTTTGTTTCTTTCATAAATGCAAATTTCATTTGATTCGTGTTTGTTCGTTCAACTTTGGGACCATATAATTAAAGAGAACTGTTATTATCATTTTAAAAATCTCATTTTACATTCTTCACAAATATATATATTTTTTTAATTATAGAAAGTTCGGAGTGCTAAATGAGATTTTTGAAGAGCTAATAACAATTCTCGTAATTGAATTACTGATGGACAACAATTTATATGACATAGATACACCAATACGGTATCATTCTATGTTAATGAATTAAAAATATGTTTATGTCTTTGTTCACATATAATTTTGTACACGAAACTTTACTTAGCCGTATAACCGTACAATGTATGTTGTTATCTTACCCGTACACAACGACGGAACACAAACATAGACACTGTTATTGTTCTTTTTTTATTAATGTCTTTATTTGGGAAGGAATTTCATCCCTTCTCGTCACCTTTTGTACTTCTTTAGTCCTCTTATATTTTGATTTATTCAAATTCAATAACTAAACAAAATAAAGGAATTGTATAAGGTGAAAAGAGTAGTGTATAAATCATTTCGCTTTCATAATAGGTAACTAGTAGAGAGCACACACTTTGTGTGTGTGAACAACCGCTCATCTCCTCCCACGTTCTCCTCAAGCGCAACCACTTTAGTTCATTCAAACTATCCAAAAAACATTATGATTTCACTTATCTGTATGAAAAATGATGGTGGGACAATTTTTCTTAATAAGTGCATATTTTTATCTTATGTAAATATCTTGATATAAAATTACTATTTTCCTTCCTTATGTAAATATATTGTGTATCAAAAGTGAGGGTAAAATAGGAAAAAAGGAAAAAAGTTCAAAAGATACAAAATTACTATTTTGCCCTCCTCGTGTCAACATTGTGTATTCAAAAGTGAGGGCAAAATTAGAAGAAAATGGGGCAAAAAGTTGACAAGCTCTCTTCTCTTAATAGAATAGATAGATAAATATAAAACAATAATTGATCAGTCGTTAATAAGGATATTCACTCACTACACTATCACCTCATTAACAACTGATTAATAGCTGTTAAAAATATCTACCTCTACTTTAAATTTGTATGTACTGTTGAAATCCCTCAGTGTAATTATTAGATAATTAGTTAGTCAGCTATGTCTATATCTAACTTTAACTAGTTATTTATTTAATACAACGTTAATCGCCCTTCTGAGCTGACTCTACTATATTTTATACGATCCGAATTGTTCATTTATAAGGTCTTCACTTATAAATCATCCTCATCAAACTCGAAAGTTGTTGAGTTATTTACTATGACTTGATATATAAACGAACAGTCTCATACCGCCCGTGGGTCTGGCATCTTGAATTCCCAGCCCGTGTCATATTCTCATCTGGTTGAATAATTTGAATAATAATTAAGGTGGTCTGAATATCCACATCCTAACTAGTTGATGACACTTAGAAGTTATCACCAATAAACAGCTTGTATTAGACGATGCAAAGTTGACCTAATTATATACCCAGAAAAAATGCAGATGCAGTCCATCTTTCTTGTACTATTATTTGATTTTCCGCGTGTATCGACAAACATTATTTAATTAAATCGGTAAGTGATTAATCGGGACAGGGCAAGTAGCCTACTCCATACAATACGAGGTCGGTCTGTGAGTTTGACCAACTGTATATTGGGTGTGTGAGTTATTGACCAACTGTATATTCCCACGGGGTCGATTTCATACAGCTGCAGTTTATTTAGGATTTAATTACTTCGTCCTCAGAAAAATGAAAACAATTATGCCAATATTGCAGAGTTTGTTGGAGAATGTAAAGTCCTGTATCAGAGATATGACAAAATAATATGTAATTAATATGTGAAAGATTCACAACTAACGTCTTCAAAGCCTTTTGCGTTGAACCACACATCTAGCAATAAGTTATTAAGTGAGGACAATATCGGTGATGTTGATGGTAGAACATGTTGGGCTGAAAAAATTTATCAGAGTTTTAATTTTTTTTTAAACAGAAATATTCATACTTCATATTCAGGCGATATATGTGGAGTAAAAAATAATCTGAAAAATCCTGGAGTTGATATTTGGGCCTTTATGCACAAGTGATGAGCACACCCTCATTAAATTGCATAGGCCCACATTTGTTCCGAGCACAGTTCAACCTTCAAGAAGCCTGAGCTACTAACTATGAGTTCTCCAAGTTCTGCTTCCCATGCAAGGAGATAAGACTAGGGAATTAAAGATAGAATTAATAATTAATCCCTATCTTTAAGCTTTCATTATTGAGATAAGACTAGGGAATTAAAGATAGAATTAATAATTAATCCATATCTTTAAGCTTTCATTATTGAAGACCAACTCAATCATGCAACAAATCACAATTATATCCAATTAAGGATGCTACGAGATAATTCCAAGACATAATTTAATTAATAATATTTTTGGGATAATTCTCTTCTCATCCAATAGTTGAAATGACTTGACCAACTGGCTAAAGACACATAGCGCGAGATCTCTCTCCCCAGGCCACATCTCCCTATCAATACTCAATTGTATACTAAATTTTGGTAAGCTTTTGCTACGCAATTAAGTCCTAAATTTTCTCTCTTTTCACATAAACTGATTTAGGCATTGGAGATCCATTGACAGTTGACCAACAAATTCGTCAAGACTGAAGAAGGTAGATTAGGCATCGGAGGTCCATTGACAGTTGACCAACAAATTCATCAAAATTGAAGATAGCAGATTTTTGCTAATACAATATACAAGTTTAACTAAGGACTAAGAAACTACTAAAATTTTGATTGTTTGGGAATTTGATAGTAGATCAAAAGCGATAGCTATGTTGCGTTAATCCTCGTAGTTTTTGTTGTTGATTTAAGTCCGTTTTACATTCGTCTGTCTCAGCTTATACTTCCTCTGAACTGATATGGTAAGTCTAACTTACTATTTTTCATACCAAATAGCAAATGGTTTTAGCGGGACATCACTGCAGAAGCAGGCAGATGGATATTGCCTCAATAGTACGCAACAAATTTCGCAAGCGTACCAAACACTGCATTGCTAATGGGAGATACCATACTCCAAGGTCTTGCAAGTGCTAGCACCAAACGGAGCAAAAGGGTTAAGAACCTGTCTCCTATGAAGAAGAAAGTCTCATTTGGAAACCTTAGAATATTTTGGATGTGAATTGCAGCTTCATTTGATGCGATAACGAGCAAATGTGATAACGAGAACAAGATAGACTCATGGTAAAATGGATAGAAGAAGATCTACGAAGACTTGGAAAGAGACTTTAAGAAAAGACATAGAGTACTTGGAGCTAACGGAAGACTTGGCGCAAAACCTAGCCCAATGGTGTTCTAGAATTCACACAGCCAACCCCATGTAGTGGGAAGTGGGATAAGACTTTATTGTTCTATTTTAGATTAATTTGATGTCTTTTGGGATGGATGTTTGATGCATTTTTATGGAGCTACGAAAAGGATTAACTTGCCATATTTTAGTAGTTTTTGTGCATTGTGATAAGAAGAAAGTAAATATGGAGGGATTTAATTTGGATGTATTTGTGATTATATTCCATATTTAGTTTTAACAACTTGGGTATGTATATTATAGATAGGTGGAGTTAAAACTTAAATGTTGTTTATCAGAGTGGAATGTCATTTCTCTTGTTCGCATGGACTCCACTTTTACACTCCAATATGTACCATGAAAGCCAAATAAGATTTTCAGTCTGACCCACAAATTTTATGAGATTTAACTTTTATGATACATTGAAGAAGAGAAATGTTTTCTTTCCAACTTTTTTATTTTTTCGTCAAGGAAGATAATTTATATGAACTTGTTTATAATCTTGTGTCATATCATGTGAGTGTATTTCACGGTATTACAAATATCCATATGTAACCTTCTAGGTTCAACATCTTTTGGCTATTTGTATTGTATTAAAGTATATAGGTCTATTTTTCCACGTTCTTACAAAATTGTAATGGAATTGCCTTTCTCCATTTTGGCCAATAATTTTGTTGATGGAAAAAGAACGGGACTCAATATCAACACAGCTCATTGATGAATTTAATAGCTACTTGTAAAAACCAAAATTACCATTGGTTATCATCAATCTGTGATCCCATATTCTCATGTGCATGCGCATGCATAAAAGCTTTTCATTTCTTTGGATATCCATTGCCTTATCAAGGGCATTACACTATCTCTTCCAGGATAGTCATAGTTTAGAGAATGCGGATCATAACCTCCTCTTGAGCATTATAGAGCTTGGATTTTAATCTCTACTTCAGGAGTTGAGTCATTGGAACCTATACATCTATCATGCTTCATGCATGAGACATCAACATTCCTATGTCTGCGGATTGACCTTTCCGGGACAAGTATCATTGCGGCAACTGTCATACGTCTGGCATGCGACAGTTATGCTTCGGGAATACAATAGTTTTAGTAGTGCGATATTCTTCTTCTTTTGAAGGACTGAACCTTTTGAGTTTGAGGGTCTGCCACGCTTCAGGCGTGCAACAGATAAATCATTTGCTGCCTCACTATATTGTCCAATAGGGACATTAATTCTTGTAGGCACATTTGCAGCAAGTATATGTGATTTCATCACTTTCGTTGCATCATTAAATGCATCTGGCATTTGATTTGCATATCATTGCATCATTCAATTATTCTCACTTCGTTTGTATATTGATTGTTTCATGAATCAAAATAAGACAAATTCTCTTCGTTCTTCTGGAACAGTTTTTTATTTTATTTTATTTTTTTAATCATTCTTCTGGAATAATATTTTCTCATCATTCTTCTGGAACGATTTTATTTTCTCCCCCTAACGGCAGGAAAACTGTCTTATCAAAATCATAGTCTACAAGCCGCGCGGTAAACATATCCCCAGTCAAGGGTTCTAAATATTGAATGATAGATGATGAATCAAATCCAACATAAATTTTCAATTTGTGTTGATGCCTCATTTTAATATATTGTGGCAATGTAATAGGCACATAGATAACATAACCAAAAACTCGTAAATATGTAATGTTTAGTTAGTGCCCAAACACAAGTTGCACTGAGAAGTATTGATGGTTGTCAAAAGGTCTCAACCAAATCAATAATGCATCATGTAAAATGACATGTCCCCATGTAGAAAATTGGCAATTTGATTTTCATCAATAGAGCGCGGGTAATCAATTTCATCCGCTTAATAAATACTTCTACTAAACCATTTTGAGTATGGATATGAGGAACTTCTAGTTCTTATTTAATAGTCTGTAAACTGAGACTTTTATGGCTTTTATTACAATTAAGTTGTGGCACTTTGGCTCTTCAAACTTAAGGTACTCATTAAGGAACTTCATGTCCTGATCTTGAGGATCTAGGGACTTCATGCCCGATCTTTTTGCATGATGGAACTTCAGGTCCAATCATTTTTATATGATGAGAATCAAGAAACTGTAGGTTCTGATCTAATCAAGGAACTTCAGGTCCTGTATATACTCATCGTAACAAAAGATAAGTACAATAAATAAATTAAAGCAATGGGCGGTAATTCCAACCATAATGAATAAATTGCATTTAAGTAAATAAAGTTTGTGACAAGGGCTTTAATTCAGCACCATTCACATAAATCAAAACTTAAAGTAGTAGGCGGTAAAACCGTCCATGATAAACAAATTGCTTTAAAGTAAATATAAATTGTGAAAGGGTTTTAAACCAACACCAATTCACATAAATAACAAGAAGTATCATACCTCCTTTTATTTATTATTTTTCTTTCTTTTGTCAGCACATATTCAAACCTTATTATTGTTACTTTTCTTATTTCTGCAGCATGGTGCCATGCACCAACAGAAACCATTTATATTATTTTGACCAAATGGTGTCATGCACCATTCAAATCCTTTATATATATATATATATATATATATATATATATTTTTTTTTTTTTCTTATGGTGCAGTCAACACCTTTTTTTTTTTTCTTCTTCACATGTGCCTTACCATTCCATCAATCCCCCTTTTCTATTATTTTTCTTCCTTCTCTGTCTCTGCCAGTCTCAAAACGCAAGGCTAGCTGGGTAGTTGTGGAGGTTGCCCAAATTCAATTCAATCCAAAAAGGCTACTAGAGACTGGCGTTGTTCTTGCATGACCCAGGGAACATGGCCTCGTTAAGCAAGAACCTCCCTACAGAGACATAGATGACAATAGGGTTGACAGAGGCACAAGAGAGGGAGGCCAAGAGCCTCACGTGCCCACGATGAATAGGGGGTTTTAGCTGAAGAACCTCCGATGCCAAAGTTAGAATTTTGAGGGAAAAATGTTCGGAGAATTTAGAGAGTTTAGCAAGAGAATTGGAATTGCGTTTTGGAGAGAATGAGAGGCCTTTTATAGGGGTGTGGCCGGCCTCCTTGGGTGAGAAAGGACCGGCCACTTGGCTCTCTTTGTGGGCTAGGTTCTTGATTTGTGTTTAATTGGGTATAATTGAATAATTAACTAATTAATTAGTCAATTAATAGAATAATTGCCTAATTGATTAGCTAATTAATATAATAAAAAGGGAAAGATTTGGGAGTTACCTTGTGGAGAGGATTTGATGAGGATGGATGAAATAAGTTTTGAATTGTTACCTATTTTGGGCACTTTGACTTGGTTGAGGGATGATTGCCCACTGCTCGCGTGTAGGAGTCCTGATATGCCTAAAGGGTATTTTTGTCATTTTTTATCCAAAAATCCATGTGTTGTCTTGTGATTATTTTTTGCTCCACAAATGCCCCCACACTTGTTGGACTGTTTGCAGAAAAGGGTAACGGGTGTAGTGATTTTCTTGCTTTAGGAAACTTTGGACTGCTTCCTATTTTGATGTAGATTCCCTCTTTAATAAGAAATTAGATCATTCTAGGAAAGGAAAATAAATTTCTCTCAAGGCCTATTTAAGTCCACCTTAAGTGTGTTATTAAATCAATTTTGGAGCGCTATTTATTCTACCTTACATGAGAGAGAGCTTAGAGGATATTTGTTCCCCCTCCTCTAGCAATCTTCTACATCTTGCTTGTGCGAAATACCATCTTTCGTTGCTTTCTCCATCTTCTCTGTGCCGCACTGATGTAAGAAAAATTTAATTTTTCTTGTCTTTTTCTTAGATAGTTCTGTCGCAGGGTAGCTATCAGGGTGTTGCGGCACGTCGGCTGGCAGGGGCCAGGAGCCGGCTAGGCATGGACGGAGGATGTGTTGTGGCATGGACCACTGCTTTAGGCTGCTCAGCTTGGCTAGAACCAAGGGTATTTTGTGCGACTGAGGCCATGGATTATGGCGTTAGGGCGCAGTGTTAGGAGAGTCGTATGGCTCATGTTCTTTTGGCTTTTGGACTTGACACGGGCCAGGCCGGTGATTGGGAGAAATGAGGAGGTCGCGGGCCTCATGGGCTGTTAGAATGTTGGGCATGCAGGCCTCCTGCCTGCTACTTTGAGAGAAGAAATGAGAGAAAATACAGTATGGGTTGAGCTCCCTTGCTGAGTACCGTGAATGGCGTTGGTTGCTTGGTCCTCTTCACCGGGAAAAATATGGGCTGCTCTCGAGAGAAGAGATGAATAGGATCAAGGCGGATGCATTGTCTCGTCCAATCGTTGTTATGGATCCTGCTGCAAGTGAAGGTGGGAAAAGAGATCTTCCCTGTCTGCTCAAGAGATGCCGACTGAGAAAAAACTAAAGACTTTTTCTGCTGCTCGCAAGGGTTCGCCGGCTGCCCTAGGCTTGTGATTAACTTGATTTTTTCCAAAGGGACAAAATATATGGTTGCTAGATTTGAGCTAGTGACTTCTTCCATGCCAAAGATGGCTAGTTCGATTGCTGATAAGGTTGTTTAGCGTAGAGGTCATGTCATGCCCCCAATGCCGAAGTATGTACCAAGACGTCCGTTAGGAGCTAAGTTTGGTTCACCTTGGAAAGGCTTGCTATTATGAAGAACGATAATGTGGACTCTATTGCTGAAGTGACGCCAAAGCCCACTCTTCATGCTGCTGAAACTGATTCACCTGTTAGAAATAAGGAGATTACTTGCGTGGGTAGCTGTGAGAAATCCACTAAGCCTACTTCTGGGAAGGTTGTTGAGATTTGTGTGCTTTTGAAACCAGATCTGTTTAAAGACATGGGCACTTGTGCCAAGTGTGTCGATGGCGTTAGAGGGGTTGTTTGCCCAAGTTACTTTGCGAAACATACAACAGAGTATAGGAAGACTGCCCTACTTGCCATGATATAGAAGACGACTATCCTGACAATCGAGTCTATGCTCCTTGACCAAAAGGATACTAAGGCTGCCAAGGAGCTGTCAAAGGATATGGTAGCTGAAACTTATTCTTCAGCTGAGAAGATCAAGAGTTGGAATCTGAGCTCGTCGTTTTAAAGAGGTCTAATATCTTTGCCCCCACTTCTCTGCAGCTTGAGACCGCTCGTTAAGGGATTGTTGACTTGAAGACTATGCTTGATGCGATCCAACTTAAGTATGAAAATGTAGAGAAGGAAATCGGATGTCACATACCTCAAATTCAAGATCTTGAGCGTGCCATTTTTGAGCTTCATTTCATTGCTTATGCAAAGGATAAAGAGTTGATTGCTGCTTATAACCAAGTGATCCACTTCAAGAAGGTTGTTGATAGGTTTGAACCCCAAGTGTTGGAACTCCAATGTGCACTAATGATTAACGAAAGTTTGAAGAAAAAAGTGGATGAGTTGCATTGCGTCTGTGTTGGTCTACTCAAGGAGATCAGGCTGCTGAAAGGTAAAAAGGTTGGGCTCGAGGCTCCGCTTGTTCAGAGTTAGGCAGATTTCTATAAGCTGGGTTATGTAGATAATCTTTTTGGTAGACTGTTTAACTTCAAGTTTGGTGGGAGAGACTTCGAAACCTTCTCTATTTCTCTGGAAGACTTGCTTGCCTTTACTTTTGAAGCCTTCATTGGTGAAATAGTAGGAGATGTTGATGCCCAAGTTGGAGCAGTCGAAGGTGAATTTCCGGATGGTGCCGTTGCTGAGAATGTCGTGGTTGCTGAAGGTGTTGCGACCGAGTAGTCATGGAGTGTCCAAGCTGCTGAAGAGTAGTCTTCTAGGTAGTTTTTAGGATTTCTTTGTTTCCCTCGTTGCTTTTTGCTTTGCTTGGACTCCTTCGGTCTTTGCTAGTTGTTTATCAATTTTGCTAGAAAAATTAAGAAACTTGTTTCCTTCATTTTTCTCCATCTTCGCTTCTTTTGTTCATGCCCTAACCTTTAGACTTTATAGACCAATGACAAGCGTGCTAGTTTTCTATAAGCAGACAGGCCCGTATAGCCGATGCAGCAATAGGTGTTGGTGTAAAACTTTGCAAAGTTGTTAGCTATAGGATCGGCAGCCGGATGCCTTACTTACAGAAGCAGACAAGTCGGAGTGACCACTAGGCTGTTAACCTTGACTTTCTCCAATTACAACACTTTAGGATTTGGTGTAGGTCGTTCCGCGCTTGGGTGAAGCTTATCGATTGCGTAACAAGTCGGTAGTGAATAAAGCTTCGTATATGCACGCTAGCTTGTTTAACCTTTCATAAGAATGTGTGGTTGTATAAGTCTAGCGTGGCTTTACTGCTCGAAAGGCTAGCCGTAGGTAGTCTTCTGGAAATCGTAGGCTACCTTAATGCACTTGGTAGCAGATTTATGGTTCCAGGGTAGCCATCTGTAGGGCGTTCTACGTAATGTGCCCCTTCTATCCCTAGGGCCTGGTTCCCTACGGATTAGGCCAAGAGACCCAAAATCCTTCAGCTAGTTAAGCCTTGAAAAAGGCTATTGTGGCTACTTCTACTAATCCCGGCGCAAGCCATCGTGCACCTAGTTATACCAGGGCAGCCCGGCTCATCCATGTTTGGATATTCAAAGTGTGAGTTTATCCTCCATCCTTGGAAAATAGACCCATGTAGGTGTCGAGGAATTGGTTTACCCTCTCGCACCGGAGAGCAATTAGTTTATCCTTTCGCACTGGAGAGCAGACCCATGTGGGTGTTGGGGAATTGGTTTACCTTTTCGCACTGGAGAGCATGGTTGGTCCTTTGGGGTGCGCAATTCTTGCGATTAGTCCTTAAGAAGGGTGCGGTTTTTTTTTTTTTTTTGGAGTGCAAGAGTGATCAGTTGTTGCAATCATGTAACCGAGCCAAGTTGCAAATTACTTCTGAATTTTTCATTGAAAAACGAGTGAAATGAATGAGAACTTAGTTGTAAGGTAGGAACTGCATAACAACTGGATTGTCCTCGGCTTGTGAGGTGGTGCATGTCGAGCTACTTGAGTCTGCTTTGATGTAGCGGGAGGTTACACATGGTAGTTTCTCAGAGTGTAGGTGTTCCACTGCGTTTCAATCATCTTTTTCGTTCATGGTGGTGAATGTGTAATTTCCTTTGCCACCTATTCTGCTGAACTTGTACGGACCTTCCCAGATGAAATTCATCTTTTTAGAGCCCTCTTTGCTGGTAGTGATTAAGGTTTTCCTTAGGACTAGATTTTCGGGCTAGAACTGCTGGATCTTAGCCATTTTGTTGTAGCTGGAGAGGAGTTGCTGCGATACGAGTGATGGTTTGCTCACATTTCTCCTCTGCCAGATCTAAGCTTGATACTTGGCAGTTGAGTGCGGTGGCTTGTCGTTTGGTGGTGTGATATGCCCTCAGATATCTGAGGAGTTCATCTAGCCATTTTCCCTTCTTGTCGATGAGGAACTTTGCCAAATCTTTGCCTACGAATTGCGGGGTGTTGTTTGTGACGATGGATTAAGGGATACGAAATCTGCAAATGTTGTTTATTCATATGAAGCGCTCTATGTCCGTCTGTGTCATGGTAGTCATTGGCTCTACTTTTACCCATTTGGTGAAGTAATCGGTTGTCACGATTGTCATGCCTTTGTTCTTAGTAGCGGGAGACATTGGCCCTACCAAGTTGATTGCCCACTGCATGAATGGCCAAAGATTCGTTTGCGAGTGTGATTTGATGGTAGGTAATGCTGGTGCTGGCTTGTAACGTTAGCAACGGTCATATTTGTACGAACTCCTTAGCATCTTGGTGCATGGTAGGCCAGTAGTAGCTTGTGTTTAGAACCTTTTTTTGTTAAGGATTGGCCTCCGGAGTGATTTCCACAAACGCCTTCGTGGATTGAGCTTAAGAACCTTTAGGTCATCAAGAGGTGCTAGGCAGCGGAGATGTGGTCCAGTGTAGGATCTTTGGACTAGAATGCTATTCCACATATAGTACTGTGTTGCCTTTATTTGGAGCTTACTAGACTCCAACCTTTCTGTAGGGAATGTGTCATTGACTAAGTAGTCTATAATAAAACTTTGCTAGTTTGGAGTTGTACTAACCTATGACACTTCGACTGCTGGCTTCACCTCTATGCTTGGCTTGTCTAGATACTCCACCGAAATAAAGTGTTTAAGTTGGTGGTTGAGAGTGGAGCTTAGGCCGGCTAGTGAGTCCAGGTGAGCATTGTTTACTCACGAAACTTGAGTGAGGGTGTAAGTCTGAAACCCCTCAAGTAGTCTGGCTAGTGATTATCTGGCAATCAGAATGAATTGCAAGCCTTTTCACTGCCAAGTTTTTTGCCATTCGGAGGCTTGCTAGTAGGGTCTTGTACTCTGCTTCATTGTTGGATACTTTGAAGCCTAGAGTGATCGCCTACTTGGGCATCGAACCATGTGGAGTGAAAAGGACTACACTTGTTCTCGAACCTTTGTAGTTGGATGTCGACATAGAAATGCCAAAAGTCTCCATCGGGTGGAGCAGGTGCGGCTAGGGTGTGTTTGGCTACATCCGAGGCGTTGTTGGGCTGCTTTATTGCGTCGTGAATGTGTGGTAGGGAGCCATGAAGCTGGGGCCATGCTACACGCAGCAAGAGATACTTAACTGCTGGTATTGGGTCACTCTAGAGTTGAATTATGGAGTAAGGGTCAGCTGGGGTCGTGTGACACGTAGCAAGATGTGGTGTTCGACTGCAGGTACATGTTAGTCTTATGTATAATCTTTTGGGGCGACGAGGACAAGACTTGCTTCCGAGTGTGTCCTTCTAGTGTTCGTTTGCCCTTGGCGCGCCTTTGGGCAAAGTTGTTGCGTTTGTCAGAAAATTTTACATCCGTCAATGTTTACGGCTTTATCGTCGTGCATCTGGATTGGGCGGAATAATGCGTCATGAGGATGACTGTGCGCGTTTGAAGGTAAAACTTGAGCTTTCGGGTTACAACAATTATTGCCAAAGTTAGCTTTTGAATTTCTGGTAGCATCGAAGAGAGCTTTTGAACTATGGAATACAGGTAGTCGGGCCCCCAGCTCTTCTCGTATGATGGTAAAGTTTATTGCTACTTTAGATACCGTCAAACATGCGAATAAGTCATTTGTTGCTTTCGGTTTAGATAGTATGAAGGTGATGTCGGGTACTTCTTCAAGTCATTGAATGTGCATCAATAAGCCTCGTCCCAAAGTGCATGTTTCTCTGACATAGCGAAAGAGTCTGCAGAGTTAGATCTTCTTTCATGATCAATTTTTCGAACAACGGGTGATCTACTGGAAGTCATTTTTGGAATGCTGCTCTAGCTATCGAGTCGTTGCATTTGACTATCCTTGATTTCTTTTCTTTGAACCTCTTCACATAGTCGCGAAGCGACTCCTTTGGGTTCTTCTTAACGTTGAACAAGTGGTCGAACTTTTTCTTGATCGAGCGATGCGATGAATATTCTTTGATGAAAACCAAAGAAAGTTCAACGAAACTCTGGATGGATTGTGACGGCAGGGTGTAGAACCAATCTTGCGCCTCGCCTTATAGAGTGGTGGAAAATATCTTGCACATGAGATCGTCGTTGTTTCGATAGAGGATCATTGCGCTTCAGCAGTGCTTTAGATGTCTCTCTCGGTCTTCATCTCCTTTCAAGGAAGTGAAATGTGGCATGCTGAACTTGCGTTGAGGCTTTGCCTGCTCGATCTCCTCCGTGAAGGGTGACCTGCTTATGTGGGTCATGATCCGTTGTAGTGCCTCATCAATGACCTCGTTGCGTTGGAAATCGCACAATCACTTGGTCAGGAGCCTCTTTACAGCTAATTCATCAATCATGTGCATCTTTAGCTCCTTGGGGATGGCTCTCCAAGACTCCCAATCCACAACACATTTGGTACACACCAATGCTCTAATGTTGGACCAAAAATTGGCGAGCTGTTCTGACTTCGCAACCCCTATTACTTCGTTAGTAGTGATTCGAGAACGGCTGCGACCATAAGTGTGTCGGGCCCATACCGCAACAAATTTCTTCTTGTCTACCCACAAAATATATTTTCATAATACTTAAGCTAAATAAAAATTTATAAGAAATGCAAAATTTACAATGCTAACTTTTTCCAAAACCTTCGTCATTTGTTGTCTTTGACGAATGCGCACCACTGTTGACCTTCATACCAACAATCAAAGAACAAACTGATTATAATATGTAGACTTGGTAAGCATTTCCGAAATGAATTATGAAGAATAAGGAGAACAGAAGGGCATATTTATAGGAAGGTTAGGGACTTTGCGCAACGAAGACTTTGTCGGGCAAACATCTACACTAAATACGGTATTGATTTCTTTGATTCAGATGCCCCAAATACGTTGACCTAAAACTGAACGCCATTTGCGCGACGAAGGTTTTGTCGTGCAAGGTTTTGCACAGCGACAACCTTTGTCGCGCAAACGTTTTAGCGACGATCGTGATTGATTGTAATTATGAAGTTTAAGTAAATTATGAAGTTTAAGTAAATATAGATATGTATGTTTACGTAAACGTCATATATCTATGTTTACATAAACTTTATAATTACAAACAAATTTTCAGTTATAATATTTATTCTAAAAATTATTAAAATTTAAGTAAACTGATATTATATTCCATTCAATTATTTAAAAACCAAACAGGAATTAAAGCCTAATTAAGTCCAAATACATAACTTATAAAAAAACCTTAAATTGAAATATTGTCCTCAAAAACATAAATTAAAAACTACTATTTTGATGGTCATCCATTCCGCTTGACGTCATAATGCCATTGATTGTAATATCCCTCCAACACCGCCTCCATCAACTTCATCATATCTTCGTTTGTATCATCATCAAGAGTATACTTACACTGTTACACATATATGCAAGTAATTAATTCCAACATATAATAAAAAATTTCACAAAATTAATTATTGATCCATCAACAGTATACTGACTAATAATTCATCCATCACGCCCTTCTTCACATTCTTGGGCGCATATTTTCAAGAACGCCACTTGGTAGTAGAACAATTATTCCGCATGGCTACACCAATCGCATGCGCGAACTCCACACGTTGCCTCAAATCATTCGAGTTGGCTAGCACGCTCTGATCCTTATTTTTATCCTTCATCCCAGCACGAACAAAATTGTGAAGAATAAGGAGAGCATAGGTGCATATTTACAAGAAGGTTAGGACCTTTGCGTGACGAATGCTTTGTTGTGCAAAGACCCGCACTAAATACAGCGTAGATTCGTCTTGATTCACATGCACTGAATGCTCTGACTCAAAACTGACTGTAACTTGTGTGACAAAGCCTTTGTCGCGCAAGTGTTCCTCTGATTCCTATGCATTGAATGCTTTGCTCCAAAAACTGAACGAGCTTTATGCAACGAAGACTTTGTCGAGCAAAGTTTCCGCTGGAAAATCTTCGTCGCGCATTTATTTTCGGGCCAAAAAAAAATCACCCTCGATTTTCTTACTGGCTTTGCGTGATGAAAAATCTTTTTTTCGTCGTGCAAACATTTTTGTGTGGTGAAGTTCTTCGTTGCGCAAAGTTCACCAACCTTGCACGACAAAGATATGTTCTTCGTTGTGCATGGCGCCCCTTGCGCGACGGATTTTTCTTTGTCGTGCAAGTAGTTTTTCCTACTAGTGTAAGGATCATTTTTCTTTATCAAAATGTTGTTTCACTTTGAGTTAGGCAATAAAAACTGTTTGGTAAAAATAAAATATCAAGTTTTATTTTAAAAGTAATGACGGCTTGCTTTTAAAAGCTGATTGTATTAAAAGATTAGCTGAGTCAATAATGAATATTTCAATTCCTACTATAACCTCACTGGTTTTTTTAAAATAATTGTGTTTATCCTTCTACACACATATTTTTTTCTATTAGAAATGAAATCACAACCATCACCTACCACTACAACCACCAGCCAAACACCACCAACATCGTTGTTGCCATCGCCACTGCCACAACTGCCGCCACTGTTGCCACCATCGCCGTTTGGACAGTGCCACCACTGCCACCACAACTACTGCTGGTTGGGAATGCAAACTGAAAGCTGAAAATCAAACACAAAAAATTAAAAACTAAAAATTGAAATGTATTTCGAACGGCTCCTAAGATTGTGTTAAAATTTGAATAAGTGAAGGATTCCAGCCCTTTGAATATGACCACCTAATTTGTACTTGTAATATTGCTTTTGAGTTACATGAATTGTATTTCCACCTCTTATTATTGAATTTATTCCCCTTTAGTATTATGATTTGCCTTTTCAGTACCAATAGTCTGTCAAAACTCTTGTAATTATTCTTTGAATTCAATCAATGTGATCCAAATCAATGTCATCCTTGACGATAACTCCGTTCAATTTTCTTTCATGTATTGTGAAGTCAATCAAACAAGTCCAATTTAGAAATAAAAAGTAGGTTCATAAAGTATACGAAAAATGTTAAACGAATTAAAAACAAAAATAAGATAGGTGAGATGAACCCATCAGATATTAGCAATTGTGCATGAATGGATGTTTAGGTACCAATCATTTGTTGGGTGTCGGGGAGAGGGAGTGATACGGTCTAATCCGCCCCATAAATACCAAGACTTAGACAAGATAGCGACCCAGTTTGAGAATTTAACAAAAAGATAAGAGAACCAAAATAATGGATTTGGATCCTCTTCTGAGCAAGGGAGACGGATCCTCTTGATCCAAACACACGGGCCATTGAATTTTGATCCAACGGCTACAAACAGGAAGTTCTTTTAAAAGTTATAATAATTATAGCTGTTGGATCAAAATCCAATGACCCGTACATTTGGGTCATGAGGCTCTGTCTCCTTTACTCAGGAGAGGATACAAATGCATAGAAGGGATTTGGAATTTGATTGGTTTTCTTGTTCTTTCACTTTTATTAATTATTATGCATGCAGCCCATCCCTTTTCAAAGTCTTTGTTTCTTTCATAAATGCAAATTTCATTTGATTAGTGTGGTTCGTTCAACTTGGGGACCATGTAATTGCATCTGCGGTTGGACAAGGATTTATATGGGATATGTACACCGTTACAGTATCGTCCTACTCATACGTAACGATGGAACACAAACATAGTTTCTATGATTGCTCTTTTTTTTTTTAATGTCTTTTTTTTTGGTAGGAGTTTCAACACTTCGCTTGTCATCTTTTGTACGTACTTCTCTAGTCCTCTTAATTTCATATTTTGATTTATTTAATTCAATATCTAAATAAAATGAAAGAATTGCAAAAGATAGAAAGAGTAGTACATATATCACTTCGCCTTCGTAATAGGTAATATAAAACAACTATTGATCAGCTGTTAATGAGGATATTCGCTAACTAACTACACTAACACCTCATTAACAATTGATAACTACCTGTAAAGAGTATCTTACCTCTACAATTAAACTTGTATGTACTGTTAACCGCTCTTATAAGCTCTCTCCACAATAGTTCATATGATCCGAATTGTTTATTTGTTAGGTCATCACTCATAGAACATCCTCATCAAGTTCGAAAGTTGTTGAGTTATTTACTGTAACTTGATGTATGAACGAACTATAGCTTTGTAACCACAAATGAAAACAGTCTCATCTCCGGCGGTGGGTCGGGCATCTTGAATTCCCAGCCCGTGTCATATTCGCATCTGGTTGAATAATTTGAACAATAATTAAGGTGGTCTGAATATCCACATCCTAGCTAGTTGATGACACTTGAGCCTTAGAGGTTATCACCAATAAACAAGTTGTATTAGACGATGCCAAGTTGACCATATTATAGACCATAAAAAATGCAGATGCAGTCCATCGATCTTGTACTATTATTTGATTTTCCGCGTGTATCAACAAACACTATTAAATAAAATTGGTAAGGATGATTAATTAGGACGGGGCAAGTAGCCTACTCCAAACAATACGAGGTCGGTCTGTGAGTTATTGACCAACTATATATTCCATAGGGGTCGATTTCATGCAGCTGCAGTTTATTTAGGATTTAATTATTTCCTTCCTCAGAAAAATGAAAACAATTATGCCAATATTACAGAGTTTGTTGGAGAATTTAAAGTCCCGTATCAGAGATATGACAAAATAATATGTAATTAATATGTGGAAGATTCATAACTAACGTCTCTAAGGCATTTTGTGTTGAACCATGCATCTAGCAATAAGTTTTTAACTAATGACAATATCGCCAATGTTATCAGTGTTAAATTTTTTTTTTTTTTTTAAACAGAAATATTCGTACTTCATACTTAGGGCATATATGTGGAGTAAAAAAAAATGCAGTTCAACCTTCAAGAAGCATGAGCTACTAACTATGAGTCCTCCAAGCTTTGCTTCCATGCAAGGAGATAAGACTAGAGAATTAAAGATAGAATTAATAATTAATCCCTATCTTTAAGCTTTCATTATTGAATACCAACTTAATAGTTTTTGTGCATTATGATGAGAAGAAAGTAAATTTGGAGGGATTTAATTTGGATGTATTTGTGATTATATTCCATATTTAGTTTTAACAACTTGGGTATGTATATTATAGATTGGTGGAGTTAAAACTTAAATGTTGTTTATCTGAGTGGAATGTCATTTCGCTTGTTCACTTGGACTCCACTTTTACACTCCAATATATACCATGAAAGCCAAATATGATTTTTAGTCTGACCCATAGATTTTATGAGACTTAACTTTACGATACATTGAAGAGGAGAAATGTTTTCTTTCCAACTTTTATGTACATTATGTACATTAAAAATGCTTTACATTTGCAATTGTTGACAATTTATCTATTTGAGTGAATGCAAATGTTTTGAATTAAATTAAAAAAGGAAGAGACATACGAACATACATGCTTCAAGAAAGAGGTATTACGCTTAACTCTCGTTAATAGCGAATTTGTATTAATTATTATGACTAATATATTGTGTGGCTTAACTCAATCTCTCACCTTTTGGAATAAATAAACGTTATGTTAAAAATAAAAATAAAAAATAGAAAAAACCTGATCTGTGATTTTCTCTTTATAAAATACACTAAACAGAAAATCCTCTACATTATCCTAACCCAACTGATAAAAAAGAAGAGCCTTATAAGCAACTTGGGGAATAATATGCATCCGCGACAAAATTTGTTGCAAGAAAGAAAGTTGTGGTAATACTAGAGAACCTTGAGAATCATAAAAAATTAGTGTGATGAATGTTGGTCAGTTTAAAATTATTGTGAAAACCTAAAAGTTGAAAGTGAAAGAAACATATCTTTGTATCATTTACATGATAATATACCTTTGCCATGCATGTAAATCCTTTCTTTCTAAAAGTTGACGTCCTCCCTTACGTTCTTTGGAAAATAAACAAAATGGTGCATTACTTTTTAACTTGGGTGTAGAAACTAGAAACAACAATCTTGCTACAAACCAGACGAATACTGTCCACGTTCATGCTTTAGCACTCAGCATCAGCAGCCGTCTTAGTTGCTGCCCACTGTAAAATTTTACTAATAAAATATAATCCTTGAATGCATGGATCTCTAGTAAACTTAAGAAAACTAGAAAGCCAATAGAACTTGAATGCATGGATCTCTAGTAAACTTAAGAAAACTAGAAAGCCAATAGAAATATTAGAGCAGTTTCCAGTTAATGAAAGAGCTTTGAGAGAATAGAATGGTTTGGTGTGGAATATTGGGTTTTGAGTACGGAATAGTTCAAGCACCGATCGGACCTGCTATATCAGGACCGGAGCTTGTTGCTGCTGTTTCTAATGCTGGTGGACTCGGTTTCCTCAGTCCCCTAATTGGGTAGGCTTCTTTCCTCATTCCTTTTTTGTTTTTGTTGATGCACAAAATCAGTGAAGATTTTGGAACAATGTAAAGTGTCAAATTTGTGACCTTCGCTCGGTTGCTCCAGTCACCTAGTGATGATGATGTGTAAAGAGATAAAGATAGGAAAGCAAACACAAGATGTACGTGGTTCACCCTAAGTTTGGCTATGTCCATGGAGTAGAGGAGTTCTCATTAATAGTGAAAGGTTTACACAAATATATAGGTTCAAGCATAATCATCATTAGTGAGTTCTAATGACTAGTTGAAGTACAATAATGACATTAGGAATTAAATGTAGGAGAATGGTCTTCTTTTGTAGTTGAGGAGAGTCTCCAGCTTTCATTTGCGGTCGATGTGGGACTCTATGAGCTTTATTCTGACGTTTACATGTGTCGTACTGTGATTGACCTCTTGGTTGGAGGGAAACTCTTGTGCTTCAACAGGGTGCCTTAGCACGAACCCCCCCAGTGGGTTCTTGAGGTATCGTTTGGTATGCAGACGGGACGGGACGGGACAGGACGGAACAAAACGGAGCGGGAGCAAAGATGCCCTTGGATGGAAACAAGGAGCAAGAAGAAGGAGACGGAGAGGTTATAATTTTGTGTTCCACGGATGTGGAACGAGTCGTTCCAAGGGGGGTGAGGTGGAACGAAAATTCACCCAAAACTCGTCCCGTGGAATAGCTCGTTCCACCCGATTTAGGCGCACCAAACATGGGACGGAACGCCTTGTCCCACTCTGTTCCGTCCCGTCCCACGTACCAAACGGTACCTAAAGGAATGACGTTGACCGTGCTTGGTAGTTTCGGGATTGGTCAAGTATGGTACAAACAGCGCTCCCCTAAGTTTCTGAGTGAGGAAAGTTTCTCTATCACATCCTAGCCTTCATTATAGCACATATTTGTTCTTGGGCCTCAGCCCAAAATGCGTCTTGCTAGGAAGAGATGGGCATGTACATATAAGGCCAAGAACCCACCCCAACCCCGCTGATGTGGGATCTCACATTCTTGGTTGGGGACTTCAAAATCCAAGTCACTGAGTAGTCATGAAACTTCCAAGTACCGGAGTGTAGTAGCATATAGTGGGAGTTTCCCAAGTCTCCGGGTGAGGAGAGTTGCCGAAAGAGGTGCCTTGATATTCTTGAATGGTTGAAGCTTTTTCCTTTGGACACATAGCTTGAGTGGTTGAAGTTTTGTAGGTGAAGCTTTTTGGTTGAACCTTGTAGATGAAGCTTTGTAGGTGTGACTTTTTAGTTGAAGTTTTGTAGGTGAAACATTTAGGTTGGAGCTTTGTAGGTGAAGCTTGTAAGTTGAAGCTTTGTAGGTAAAGTTTGTATGTTGAAGCTTTGTAGGTGAAGCTTGTATGTTGAAGCTTTATAGGTGAAGCTTTGTAGGTGAGGCTTTTTGGTAGAAGCTTGTATGTTGATTTTGCAGCCACACTCTTGAGCAAGAGTGTGGAAGGCTTTTTGAATTTTTTGTTGAAGCCTTCGGTTGAAACTTTTTTGTGAAGCACATAAATAGATTTTGCTTCCACACTCTTGAATAAGAGTGTGGAAGGCTTTTTGATTTTTTTTTTGTTGAAGCCTTCGGTTGAAGCTTTTTTGAATCACAAAAATAGATTTTGCTTCCACACTCTTGAAGAAGAATGTGGAAGGCTTTTGAATTTTTTGTTAAAGCTTTTTTGAAGCACATAAATAGATTTTGCTTCCACACTCTTGAAGAAGAGTGTGGAAGGCTTTTTGAATTTTTGTTAAAGCTTTCGGTTGAAGGTTTTTCGAGGCACATAAATAGATTTTGCTTCCACACTCTTGAAGAAGAATGGAAGGCTTTTTGAATTTTTGTTAAAGCTTTTGGTTGAAGCTTTTTTGAAGCACATAAATAGATTTTGTTTCCACACTCTTGAAGAAGAGTGTGGAAGGCTTTTTGAATTTTTTGTTGAAGCTTTTGGTGGAAGCCTTTTTGAAGAGTACATAAATAGATTTTGCTTCCACACTCTTGAAGATGAATGTGGAAGGCTTTTTGAATTTGGGTGTGGGAAGCTCTCTTCCTTAGATGTGGGAAGCTCCTACCCTTGGGTGTGGGAAGCTCTTTTCCTTAGGTATGGGAAGCTCTCTCCCTTCAAGGGTGTGGGATGCTCATAAGGGTGTGGGAAGCTCTCTCCCCTCAAGGGTGTGGGAAGCTCTCTTCCTTAGGTGTGGGAAGTTCATAACCTTGGG
This sequence comes from Pyrus communis, assembly GCF_041283825.1. Taxonomy (NCBI): domain Eukaryota; kingdom Viridiplantae; phylum Streptophyta; class Magnoliopsida; order Rosales; family Rosaceae; genus Pyrus; species Pyrus communis. The sequence goes on from NC_142574.1 coordinate 4,157,596, forward strand.
TGTGTGAAGCTCTCTTCCTTAGGTGTAGGAAGCTCTCTCCCTTCAAGGGTGTGGGAAGCTCATACCCTTGGGTGTAGGAAGCTTTCGTCCCTCAAGGGTGTGGGAAGCTCTCTTCCTTAGGAAGCTTTTGCTTCCACACTCTTGAAGAAGAGTGTGGAAGGCAATCTACATGTTGTAGTTATCTCTTATGTGTTGAAGCTTTGTTGGCCTTCTCCACATGTCATAATTAATAATTAATAATTAATTAAATAATTAATTGTTATCAAAATAATTATTAATTAATTAATTTCGGATATATTTTTTTTGGCAGATTTTATTTTTATTTTTGTGGAACTAGGGACAAGAAAATGTGGGAGAGACAACATATATAGATTTTGCTTCCACACTCTTGAAGAAGAGTGTGCGAGGCAAGCCACACATTGTAGTAGTTGAAGGTTCAAATGAACCATATAAATTGATTTTGCTTTGCACAATCTTGATCAAGAGTATTTGCATTGTGACAGAGGGGAAATGTCTGGGGCAGGTGCAAGAAGGTTGAAGAGCTTGATCTATGTATACCATGCATTGAAGTCTTTGTTGGCTTGCAATAAGACTTTGTTAGTGACTATAACCCTTGTTGGACATAAGTTCTCCCCCAGTTGGGTTGAGTTAAGCTTGCTTATCCCCCTTTTGAGCTGTAAGGCTTGAAGGCTTTTGATTATTTGTGAATGCTAATAATTTACATGTACAATTTGTACCACTCCTCATCTAGTTGGTCGGAAGGATGGCGAGTTGCTGAGGCAAAAATGTTTATTAATAGTACTAGTTGTACTCTTCATCGCCTGGTTGGTCATACGAAAGTTAGTTCTTTCATCACCTAGTTGGTGATCAGAATGGCAAGTTGCCGAATGATATTAAAGTACAGGTTGTATCTTTCATCACCTGGTTAGTGATACGAAGGTGAGTTCCTTCATCATCTGGTTGGTGAAACTAAGGGCAAGATGCCGAATGACACAAAGTATGTTGACCCATTTCGAAGCTTAGTTGGCTTATGTATGAATGTGTTGAAATATATGATGTTTATGTTGATTGACATAAGTGATGCTTATGCATGTTTTGCTATGCATTAAGGAATCTATGCTTTGGATATGTGAACCATGTTGGTTGTAACAGTTAGTTTCACTTACTTTGTGACTTAGTTTCACTTACTTTGTGTCAAAGTATTCATGTTGATGCTCTAAGTTAGAGTATAAAGGTAGGTCAGCGTAGACCAAGTGTTCTAGTGCTAGGAATGTAAAAGACTTAAACAAAGTTGTATGACTTCCTTTTTCTTTAAATATTTGCCGAATGGCTTGTGTTACAAAAGATCTCAAGTGGTTGAGGGTCAAAACATTTGTAATGTGCATGCCTTCTTATAATAGCATTTCCTTCAGCACCTAGTCCTATCATTTTGAAAGAGCGATGCTTGACCCCATAAGCATAATAGTTGAAGGTACGTGCACTCTTGGTTGTCTTAATACAAACCTTTATCCCTCACGTTGTAATGATCTTGCTGAGAGTAAAAATCTTTCCTTTTACCAAGAGATGAATACGTTTGGTGACTTAGCGAGTAGCTAAGTAAGGTAGAAGAGGGTGCAATGGGTATCTGAATGGCCAAAACCTCTTCACTTGGTAGAACTTGACTTCCACTCCCCACTTGTTGATAAGAGTTAACCATAAAAGTGTTCCTTTGGTATGTCAGAGTAAGTCTTCCAAGTGTTAGCATTGATCATGTACTTGAAGAAGCATTCATGCAATGACTCATTTGATTTCTGCCTCAGCGCTGTTTTGTCATCTGCCTCAGTGCAACGAGAGTACTCATAATTGAAGCGACTGACATATTCACGCAATGACTCCTTTGATTTCTGACAAATGTTGTATAATTCATCGGCAGAGTGTAAGCGATTAGCTTAGAAGATATGTTGAGCCACGAAGAGTCTCCTTAGCTTAGCGAAGGAATCCATTATATCAGGTTGAAGATGACAATACCAATTAAGAGCTCCACCAGAAAGAGTGGAGGGAAAAATGAGACATTGTTCTTCATCACTATGTCTTCGGTATGCCATGGTGGATTCAAAGAGGTGGATATGCTCAATTGGTTCTTCCTTCCCAATATAAGTGTATTTTCTCACAAACAGCGCCAAATGTTGATGCACAAAATCAGTGAAGAATTTGGAACAACGCAACGTGTCAAGTTTGTGGCCTTCGCTCGATTGCTCCGGTCACCTAATGATGATGATGTGTAAAAAGATAGAGATAGGGAAGCAAACACAAGATGTACGTGGTTCACCCTAAGTTTGGCTACGTCAATGGAGTAGAAGAGTTCTCATTAATAGTGAAGGGTTTACACAAATACATTGGTTCAAGCATAATAATCATTCGTGAGTTCTAATTACTAGTTTAAGTACAATAATGACATTAGGAATTAACTGTAGAAGAATGGTCTTCTTTTATAATTGAGGAGAGTCTTCAGCTTTCGCCTACAGTCGATGTGGGACTCTATGAGCTTTATTCTGACGTTGACATGTGTTATGCTGTGATTGGCCTCCTGGTTAGAGGGAAATTCTTTTGCTTCAATAGGGGTGCCTCAGTCCCTCAGTGAGTCCTTGAAGGTATGACGTTGACCCTGCTTGGTAGTTTCGAGATTGGTCAAGTATGGTACAAACAGTTTCCATTTTGTTGTTGTTCTTAAATTCCAGTTCGAAATTAAGTTTTCTTGATAGTTTTACTTAATTGGCATATATATGATTGCTATTGAGAGGAATTTGATGGTTTGGAACATATGCTTATGTGTTGTGACTGTTGTCCTGCAAGTAGTATTACTCTAGTAATTGGTAAGCCGATTTCTTTGGATAAATGAACCCTTTGCTTTGTTAAAACTTAAATTCTTTACTTTCACTTCACCTTTCGGAGATTAGTTTGATTTCCCTCCAAGTAGGTCGTTGATAACCTTGTTGATGAGAGATTATTTCTTGGACTAGGTGTGGACGCAAATTTTGCATTCTCCTTCTTGGATGAAAATGCACCTGCAAAACAATTAACACTTAAGATCAAGGCCAAGAGCCTCATATGCCCACGATGAATGGGGGGCTTTGGCCGAAGAATCTCCGATGCCAAAGTTAGAATTTGAGAGAGAAAATGTTTAGAGAATTTTAGAAGAGAATTGGACTTAGGTTTTTGGAGAAATGGGGGGTATATATAGGGGTATGGCAGGCCTATTTGGAGAAATGGGGACCGGCCACTTATGGTGGTTTCCTGGCTCTAATTGCAAGATATTATGTCAAATAATATCTTGCAATCAATTAGGAAATTAATAAATTAATTTTGGTAATTAACCCCAATTTGAAAAGGATAATTGGGATTTGATGAGGAGTGATGAGAAGGTTTGAAAGAATACCATTTTGATCACCTTCGACCTCGATTAAGCCGTTATTGTCCGTTGCATGCGCGTGGGAGTCCTGGTGCTCCTTAAGGGTAATTTTGTCTTTTTAACCCAAAAGTCCATGTGTCACCTTCATGTTTTTCTTGATAATTTTTTGCTCCACACTAGGTCAATGCACCATGCATGCAAATACAAGTGAAACGAGGAGATTTTTCAGTGTCCTTTGACTTATTCATAACACATGACCCACCGACTTATGTTCAAGAGTACAATTAATAAAAAATTCTTCTTGTCGCGCATTTATCTGACAATTGTATTAGCAGCTCTCTATCAAATTAGGTCCTTCTACCTGCACTCCATTAGTTTTCTACACCCTCATATTGTTAGTAAGAGCAATGCTTGTAAGTTCTATAGAGAGCTCAACGCTTGATTAGTCCTAGTTATACACGTAAGGTTATTAGAGATTGATATCATCTATGTTTGTTAGCCGATAAGGAACATGTATAACTTTGGATTTAATCTATAACAGTCACGACAGTATTAGAACACTTGTATTGGATATGAACGGTGGATTGTCACGGTGATAAGGTTAGATTGATAAGGATCATTCAGCGGGAAGTGTCCTTGTTGATCACCATCGTATGTGGTATTTAACACTCTCTCAAATACACGCAAACAAAGAAACTCAAACTCCATTTCATTGAGTCCTAGCTCGATGACTTCCTCAGGTTAGTGATTCATGTGGTATTGTGATCATTCTATTCCGCTGTTAATAAGTTATATATGCTATACTTACATTTGGTATCAGAGCTTTCACGTAGCAATTAATCCTAAGAGGAAAACAATCAAGAACTATTTAAATTGCAAGTTTAAAAGGAACTGATATACATATTATCCAGGGATGGGCATCATGTACACACATGCTAGCTAAAGCTATCTGTGTGGATATAAGTGTGTTCATTTAATTATGTTTCAGTAATGGCACTAGGGCTTGAAACATTGGCACTGGTCATCTAAAGAAGGTCAATTGTTTATGTTTTGGATCCAAGTGGCATAACACTTCGTACTCCAAAGTATTAATCTAACCATCTCTGCAAATCACAGAGGTTTGCACTTACGTTTACATAAATTCATATTTTTGATTATGATGGTGTCATGAATAAGGAAAAACAATCACAAACTAGTCAATCCAAAGTCGTTAGGTCTGTGATATAAAGATGGGGATTAAAGTTTAATACTTTTCATTTTATATGAATACAGCCATGAACCCAATTCCATGAACCTCATCACAGTTGAACCACTCATTAATGTCAACTACAAGAAATCGAAACAGGGTTCGGAGATTGTTTTGGAGTCATGGATATGGACTTGGCATTAAGGATTGAAGAACCACCACTGCCAGTCGATGGAAACACCTCCAGTTAGAGACCAAAGTATGAAAAATGCCAGAAGTCTAAAAGGATTTCACTCATGATCTGTGACTTGATATGTTTCCATCAATCAGCAGTGGTGGTTCTTAAGTGCTTAATGCCAAGTCCATATCCATGACTCGCTATACAATCTCCAAATCCTGCTTCCATTTCTTGTAGTTGACACCAGTGAGTGGTTCACAAAGAAACTCAAACCCCATTTCATTGAGTCCTTGCATACAGTGAGAAGAGCAGCAGAAGAACCCTTAGTCCTAGCGCGATGACTTCCTCAGGTTAGCGATTCATTTGTTGTTGTGATCATTCTATTCCTCTGTTAATAAGCTATTTATGCTATACTTACAATGCTTCAATCATCAGTTCCCCACGCTAGAGATGGGAGTCTCCCACTCACACGCTCGTGGATGTCCCTCGAAAATCCTTAAACGTAATTGTGCGCTCCGCGTCAACAAATTTTATTGATATAGCACGTTTAGCTTGTTCAACCACAAGGGAGGGGGTCTTGTTGATGTTAAGTTGAGAACATAAGTTCTCATGTCTTGCATATGCATATCGATATATGAAATGTCAACCGTTATCTTCAACCTTTATGGAATGGAGTACATATGAGTTTGCTAAATTTTCAATTTAAAGAAGGAATTGTTGATACACTAATTTTAACTGATCAACAGGAGTCACCTGATTACTTGAAAGAGCTGATCAGGAAGACTCGAAGCTTAATTAAAAAATCATTTGGGGTTGGTGTAGTTCTAGCATTTCCTCATGAGAAAAATATACAAGCCGTATTGGATGCAATGGTTGCAGTGCTGCAGGTTTGCTGGGGTGAATGTTCAGATGAGCTTGCATTGAAAGCTCATCTGTCTGGGGTTAAGCTTGTGCCTCAAGTAAGTGTTCTAGGAGCAGTATTGTTCTGATTATATTTGTGAATATTCATATCTCGTTTATATTAGTTATTGTATTTACTTATATCTATCTTCGTGCACACGCTACATGTGTATGATGCAGCATCAGAACAATCATTGGCATGTTTATTGTTAATTTATTTTCTTGGACATGTTTGATGAGTTGTTTCGGTTCAAGGCTGGGAGCTTGGATGAAGCGGAGAAAGAAATATATGCTGGTGCAGACGCAATTACTGTTCAAGGGCGTGAAACAAGAGGGCATGTGATCGGTAAGGTGAACCTGCTTTCTCGGATCTAGGTGAAGCGAGCACCACATCGTGTTCTGTGTATACCTTTCTTCAATGATTGTAATTCTATTCCTGCTGATCAAAATGAAGCGGGTCAGCACTGTCATCGGCGCTCAACAATACATGATAGGGTGAGGACAAGCAACGCTTGCCACTAGAAGCGAGAGTATGCCATTATTCTGATTTCTTCATTTTTCATGCCTTGCTTATAACTAAGCGTAATGTCTTTCTTGACTTGGAGCCCAATGGATAGCAATCTTGAGTTATATCCTCTAGCAGGAAATAGAAATTTGCCGTCTTGGCAGTACTGTTCCAAATGCAACGACAACATGCGACATTGAAAGCATGGTGATGTATGGAGGCCAAAGTGTAGGCCTCTTCAAGGAAAATTTACCTGCAGGGGAGGTTGTAAAGAGGCTAGTTGAAGGGGCTCAGCTTCTGATCAAGAACAAGTTTAGTGATATATTATTGTAATCTACAGAGGTGCCTTAAACTTGGGCTAATATGGTGAACAAAGTTTCAACTTGTAAAACCTCCTCCCTGTCAGTCATGTTTATTGTTCAACCACAGTAAATCCAAATATGTCGAGAAATTGGGTACGCGTTGATTTTCGGAGTTTGGAGAATTTGGAAGATGCGAAATAGTGTTCTCTCTAATGAAGCAGCAAGCAGAGTTCGAGTCTGCGATTGAGCAGCAGCCAACAAATGCGTGCCATTGGCATTGCTGCTGGAGCTTATGCCAAGTTGGAGGAAGATATTGACTGCATTAATATTGTTGTTCATATTTCAAGTTGTTTGCTTTCACCATGTACCACGTGTTAGACAAATAGGACACTAGTTAGACTTGGAATGTGATTATGCTCCTATCTTGTAGGAAGAGTCCCTGCAATACAAGGAAAGTAATTATATATACTTTTCACGTATCAATATGAAATATACATTCAGCCATATAATCTTTTTTTACATGCTATACAGAGCAGGTTGAAAACCCTAGCTCTCTTTTTTTTTCTTTTTTTTTGGGTCACGGATCATATTACTTTGTCCTCTCCGCATTTGGTTATTACTTCTGCTTTGCATTTGCCGCCTATATCATTGCCTAGTGGTGCCACGGCTCCAATTACGTTAACTGGCACTCTTCGTTTAAATTTGCCTCAACCTTTTAAAACGTTTTAAATAATTACCTAATATTGTGGAAATCAGACATATGTTAAGTCATCAACGTTAAGTCTAGATTTTTTTAACATAAAGTGATGACATGACTAGCATTAAATGATGAGGTGATTAAATACTAAAGTTGATTTTCATTAATTGCTGTCTTTGGAGCTCTTGCACCTCAAATTGATCCCTTTTAGCCAAGTTAAATTGCAAAATTTAGCTAATATGCGTCGATTTGGAAATTTAAAGCTCTATAGATGAGTTGAGAATTAAAACACACTTTAATATTTGTTTATGTCATTACTTAGCACTAATGACTTTAAGTAGTTATTTAAATTTCATTCCCAACATCAAAAAAGTAACACACAAATGCAGTACAAAAGAAGGGGAAAAGGAAAAGATGACAAGCATACACTTCTAAAAAAGCCTTTTGGTTTAAAAACCCCCCAATGTGAAGGAAAAATCCACCAAAAGGAAAAAAAAGGAAGTCACTTAGTTGCATCACAAACTATTATTAACTCAGTAATACCAACCCCGCGTTAAAAAAAAAAGAAAGAAAAAGAAAACAGTGTCCGCCGCAGAGTAGTTTCTTCATTCAAGCCATAAATTTATCATAACTCAATGTGAATGACTGATTTGATCAATTTAAAATTAGCTCTTAAAAGGTTAAAGAATTGAGTAGTTATTTATATTTAATTTTTTTTATTGGGATAGTAACATTGAGGGTTAATGCTACTTAATACTACGATCTAATGGAGTAAGATGTCGTAAGTCCGATACTCATAAAAAACGAATTTGAATTACATAATGTCGTCGGTGAGAAGTCTCAGTAAATATAATCTCTCTTGTAAAAAGAGAAAGAAGAAAGAAAAAAAAAAAAAAAAAAGCCAGTCACGAGGGGTTAGTTATAGAGTTCTACCTTTTGCCATGTTAGCAACGAAACCTCTCCACAATCCCAAACCATTTCCTCACTGTCACAGACCACTCCTAACTTCGAAACAGCGCCACCACAAATGGCGGCAATAGCCACTGTCCCGCCGCCACAACCACCACAAGAAGCAAACGTTCCTTTAGACTCCTTAATCCACATAGACATCGGCACACTCTCTCAATCAGAGCTCCAAGTCCTCTCCCTCTTCTCCTCTTCCTCCTCCTCGGCCTTCAACCTCTGCCGCACCCACGACCTCGTCGTCCCCAAAATTGACCGATCTGTCTTCAACGAGAGCGCCGGGTCCCGCCGCCAAACCTACTCTCGTCCCCGCCGTCAACAGTCTGATACCTCCACTGCCGCCGCCGCCACTGGCCACCGTCGGCGCGTTGCCGGCCTGCTCGCTACCCCTCCTAAGCTCACTCTGGTGCCACCGGATGACCCCGAACGCAACGAGAACCATGCGATCATCGCTCACCTCAAGAACTTCATTTCCCAGGACCCCAAATTCGACCAAATCGACTTCGAACCCTACCATACGGCATCATTTTCCAGGGCGCTTATCCCGAATGACGACATGAGGACCGGAATTGTTGGTTTTGAGGGGAGAGGTGAAATGGGGGTGAAGAAAAGGAAGCGAGGGAGGAAGCCCAAAGTGAAAGTCTTGGGTTTGGAGAATGAGGGCTATGCGGGTATGGGGTTGGTGAATACGGAGGGCGCTGCAGTCGACATTTCCGGTTTGGGGAATGCAGAAGAGCCTTTTGGGGAGGAGTTGAGGCGGAGGACGGTGGGTTTGGAAACGGAGGAGGAGTTGTTGGGGTTTATGAGGGAATTGGGTGGGCAGTGGGGGAGTAGGAGGAAGAAGAGGAAGATAGTTGATGCCAGTGAGTTCGGGAATGCCTTGCCGGTCGGTTGGAAGCTCTTGCTGGGGCTTAAGAGGAAGGAAGGACGTGCTTGGATATACTGCCGCCGATACATAAGGTTTTACTTGCTTTGTTTCTTCTTCAGTTCAGTCACTTGTATTAGGCTTGGCAGCATTGAGTTCTAATAAGTTATTGTCTAATAGTTTTATATTCTATTGCTCGACATTGACTTTGCCATGACATTTTGTTCTTGTGCATTGTTCCTGATAAAACTTATTCTTCTTTGTTCATCATGGACTCCCGATTGTTAGAAATTTGTATGCATGTGTCGGTAGGGGTGCCCGCAATTCAAAGCTTATTTATTTTGTTTTCATACCATTGAGAATGCTTCTCTTGTATGGTAACATAGGTTATCTTAGCAGAACATCCTTGAGTAATGATGATCAAATTAGGATTCTGTACCAGTTTTCCCCCCTCATACAAAAGAACTACTGGTTATACAAACACAAGGGTGGTCCCTCATGTTAGCGTCTATTTTTTCGTGATTGGCTGTAGGGTTGGACAATAACATTGAATGATCTACCAAAAAGCATTAATTTTGAATAGTTTGCTAAAGCCTGGAAATTACTTTGTTAATTTGATAGATACTGATAACCTAATAATTCGGTTGAAGTATGTCGCATGACTACCCTGATGCCTGATGTGGCAGTGTTAGAGAAAGCAGAAATGTGTGTTGTATATTTTGAAAACCTGAACAAAATGCATAACTATTTAATTGACCAAAAAAAATTCATAACCTGAACAAAATTCGTAACCAGTTAACTGATGCCTGGTGGTTATTTATGGTTTCATGTCAGTATTCATACTACTTCATATCCTGTATTTTGGAGTCACCTCTCTCTCTTGTGTTTCTCATCATTATGAGTTACTTGTACTTTCCAGCCCTACTGGAGAACAATTTCTGACCTGCAAGGAAGTTTCTTCATTTCTGCTCCCCTTCACCCATCACAATAATGCACAGCACCTAGATGGTGGCCATGCGCGTGAGAATGTTCAGGAAGAGTGCATAGTGGCTACTGAAAATGTAAGTTGTATATTAGTGCAGCTGTGTGGTTTATTGCACCTTGGATGATTTTTCAATTTTTCTTTGGGGTGCAGCAGCATGCTGATAAGCATGGAGACCGTAGGCAAGATGTGAATTCCAGCTCTGCTCTAGTTGTGTCTTCTATGTCTAATGAGCGTGAAAAGGAAGTTACCTTATTGGGAGTAGACAATCTTGCTGAGGTTCAGATACATGACCTTTTTGAATGTCACAAATGCAATTTGACTTTTAATGAGAAGGATTCATATTTGCAGCATCTATTGTCCCTTCACCAAAGGACTACGAGGAAGTATAGACTTGGTTCTACTGTTGGTGATGGTGTGATAATTAAAGATGGGAAATATGAATGCCAGTTTTGCCATAAGGTATTTCTGGAAAGGCGTCGCTACAATGGTCATGTAGGGATTCATGTTCGAAATTATGTCAGGAGGGTGGAAGAATCGCCAGGTCCAACAACTCTTCAAAAGAGAATAGAGTCTCCAAACAGTGAAGGTTTGCCATCAAGGACTTCAAAAATGGATGCTCTGATTGAAATTGCTCAAAACTCTATCATGGAAACCTCAACTGCTGGGCCTAATGATCAATCCAACGGTGATGCTGCACTTGATAAACCATACATGGGATGTAGTTCAGAAATTCATGCTTCCGATTCTCGTCAAGAAATGAACATAGATTCACCTCTTAGTGAACGGGACCTGGACGGTCGCTTGTTTGACAGAATTGATTCAGATCAACACGATAGTGAGCATACAATAACTGATGGAAGTATGGAAGGAGCTGACGATCCTATGGAAGTTGAAGATATTAATGACTCTTGTACGAATACAGACGAGTTATCTGCTACAGAGAAAAAGGGTAAACCATCTGAATGTTCTTTGGAGAAAGATGGCTTGGCATCCACCTCTGATGAGTTAAAGAAGTCTGGCACTAATCAGGATGGAGCTACTTGCTGCAAGATAGATGCTTCTTCGAATGACAAGTTTATTCTTGATGCAGTAGGGAATGAAATTTTGAATGGCACAAGTGCATTAGAGCATCCCAATGTCATTGATCACAGCACTAACAAGAATAGTGAACAAGCAGTTGACTTTGGTAGCAGCATTGAACGGGAACCATCTAAATCTAGTGATACTTTGATAGAATCTGTACTCCAAGATTATGAAGGAAATGAACTGCAAATTGGGATTTCGGATTCCTTAATATCGGTGAATTCAGTGGTCTGCTTTCCGACATCTACTGCAATATCTGACGAGGTACCATCAAGCATTGCTGCCATATTTAGTTCCTTTCTGGTTTCTAGATACACTGATACACCAGAATCATGTTCAAGGTTTTTTCTTTATAGTTAAGACCAAAGTTATTGCTGAAGAACTGACAAAAAAGATATATGATGTTTTCTTTTTCCTCGATTTCAACCTTGAACCCTGCCCCCAAATATAGCAAATAAGAAGTCTGGAATGTTGTAGGTGTTAGGCCAGCATTCTGTTTAGAGGTATTTGTCGAATTCCCCCTTGAACTTGTATCCCGCTGTCAATTTACCTCCTAAACTTTTATTTTAGCCAATTACCCCCTTGAACTTTTATTTTCCATGATAGACCCTAACGAATTAATTACATTATAAGTGGCAATAATTCTTCATTATTACTATAATAAAAATTCTTTGATGTGATTATATTCCTTTGTTCTGTGCAAGATTTTTAGAAATTTAATTTCGTTGTTCGTTCTTCATGTTGAAAGGGAGACCAGCATCTTAGCAGTGTTGCCCATAGACATGATGATACAGGGTTTGAGGAGCTAGGGTTGGACGAAATAGAACCACTGAAATATGGGTTTCCTGGTGGGCAAGAATCTATTACACTGCAGGAGGTACCAATGGATTTGGCAAATAATGCAGAGATGGAAAAGGCATTTGGTTCCTCTGTCCAGTTTGAATCAGAAGAAGTCATGCTAAGCATGGCTGGCAGACGACAGATAACAACTGCGTGTGTATGGTGCGGAGTAGAGTTCAACAATGAGGCTGTTGATTCTGAAATACAACCAGATTCCGTCGGTTTTATGTGTCCAACTTGCAAAACAAAAATCTCTGGGCAACTCAATGTGTTAGATGATGACATGCCTGTGAATGCTAATCCATTCTAAACAACGGTATCCGGTATCCGGTATCCGGTATCCGGTATCCTATCATTTCATGTGATTAGTTTCTAATGTTGTCAGTTGCTTTTATTTTTATTAACCTGACTATTTTAGGATGTTTTCTCCTTCTCCTTTTGAATTTCTAAGTCATAATTGCCAAATTATTAAAATTATTATTATTATTATTATTATTATTATTTTTTTTTTTTTTTTTTTTTTTTTTTTTTTAATTTTAATTTTAGTTTTTTTGGGGGTCAATTTGAACCTCAATTGGCTAGTATTCACCATGGGAAATGAATTCTGCATATTCTTTTTCACCTTCTGCACTTATGGCCCTTGATTCTTCTTAATTTATTTAATCACATGGCTAAAAAAAAGGTGTGCATGAAGTGAAAAATGCGAGCATAAATCATTTCCCTCACCTTATTATGTTTATGCAGTGTGAATTGGCATCTCTCCCTGCCTCTGCGCTTTTCTCCGGTCAGCGGTAAACTGAGAATCTAAGAGACCGAAATTAAAGGGTGCCATTGGCATTGAATAAGGCAAGGGCATCTAGTTCTTGTAAAATGGTGCCGATATTCCCCTCTTTTTCAATTTAACAGTTAAGACAGACCTCAGTTTATTTATATTGATTTTTAATACAAGCGGTATTACCACTAAAATTTACACTGAGGCAACAAAGAGTGATATTCTCGTTAGATGTGGGTCCTTCGTGGTTGAGGAATTATGTTGTCTTTCTAATGAGTATGTAATAGAGGAATTGTGGTGTTTCATTTGGTATGTGGAGCTCTTATTCATGCTCTATAAACTTCCACTAGGTCAAGTTTGATTTGAAACCTACGTTTAGCATGCATGGCTTATGTAATTTCTTGATTGTGTTCGGTAAAATTTCATTCGATCTAAATTAATAAAGTGTGATAACACCATCTTTCAAACGATGAAAAATAAAACCCAACTCCACAAAGCGAACCAGGGGGGAATATGTTGAGTGCTATACAAAGATCGGTTTTTATCGGGGTGTTATTTAGGTTGTGCTATCCACACCCACTTTCTTTCGTTTGATCTTTTTCAGATCATTCGACTCTTCAATCGAAATTTGAGAGACGTGCATGGGAAGTAACACACAACCCTAAATATAAAGTTTAAATTAAAGTAAATCGAATCCCATGATAGTGGCTCTTGTCCATACCATGTTTAAATTAGCCATTCGTAGGGCATCTAGTTCTTCCTTTTTATTACGTGACTCAGAATTAAGCATAAGATGCATGGTCATGCATATGCTGCTAAGTAATTGGACAGATTAATGAATTCACACATTACCTTTAAATTAATATGTATGAATTTTCTAGGTAAATGGTAGATTGCAGCGGTGGTTACGTTTTATCGTTGTTATTGGTTTAACAATTGATTAATGAAAATCCCAGATGGTATAAAAGCTATCCCTTTCCACCTAGCTCGTTGTATTATGCTTCCCTATGTGGCTAAGCTTCTATATATAGATATTGCTTAACTGGCCTTGTAGCCTAGCTTTGAGATATATGTTATATATGAAGCCAAAAAAACAAAAAAAAAGATCTATGTTAGACATGGATGATCATGGCCAAAAAAAAAAAAAAAAAAAAAAAAAAAAAAAAAAAACAATCGCTTGCCCTAACTGCAAAGAACTGACACTGGGTGGCACACAGCGCCAATGCTTTGCCCTAACTGTGCGGAACTGACGCTGGTTGGCACACAGCACCAATGCGTACGCAGTGATGTAATCACTTACAGTGCTGCTCCAGAAACACAAGGAGAAACTAGTAGTCGTGTTCGCGGAGATCACAAAGGTGAGCATCATAGCCTGGAGAGAGGGCTTAGCAGGCGTTACCAAACCAAGGAATCACCATCAAGTAATTCTTCTAGTACTGGTAGTTCAAGTGTTAATAGTTTCAAGCCATCTTACATAAAAAAAGAAAGAAAGGATATTGCCTTAAGTGCAAGCAACAGTTTCAAGTGACGACCCTGTGTGGCACACAGCACCGATGCCTCTGTGGTTATGTAATCCCTTACGGTGCTGCTGCAGAAACACAAGGAGAAACTAGTAATCGTCTTCGTCGAGATCACAAAGATGAGCATCATAGCCTCCAAACCAAGGAATCATCATCAAACAATTCTTCTAGTACTAGTAGTTCAAGTCGTAATAGTTTCAAGCAATCTTATACAGGTACAGGGAGAGGGACGCCGATGTTGTTTGTTGGAAGCTAAACAGCTCCTGGAGTCGATGACTGAATTTAACAGATTTATTGACGGTGTTAAGGAAAATGATCATAGCTGCATATTTTGACAAGTTAAGGGACCAATGGTTATGGAGATAAAGTTGAAAGACCATTGCTATAATTTGATTAAAGTTGAGAGATTATTGTTACAATTTACTCTTTTAGTGTTATATGGAGGGGTAGAGGCAGGTGGTGAGATTGGGTGCCCAGAGATGGGCAATGTCGATCGTCGGTGGATTGGAGAAGAAGAGTGAGGGTGATGGGTTTGTAGGGGTACGTCCCACATCTTTATATAAAAATATTTAAAAGATTTTGTTTTTAATTTTTTTAATCTAGTAGGGCTACAAAATGGATTTCATATGAAGCCAAGTCAGTATTTGACAAAGAAACTGAAAGAAAAATTGAAGGAAGTGACATTGTAACAAATTCATAAAATAAGGTATGATATTGTAATTTTTAAAAGATGAAGTATGAAATTATGGTTCATCCAAAATTGAAGTGGTTTTTTTTATAATTTACTCGTAGTTTTTTTGTTAATAATTAAACAATAAAAGTCCAGAAAAAAAAAATGTAATAGATTTGGGAATGTCGCCCCTGCCCTGCTCCTGCATAACCCATGCCTTTGAGATCATTCTCGAATATATATTTAAAAATTTGGATTGTCATTTGAGCGTTGATAATCTTCCAAAATTAGTATTTATTATGTCTATGGTGATCTAGATAAGGGCTTTAATCATCTATCCGTTGCCCATCCTCCCATCCGAGTAGAAGAAATTGAAAGGGTTCAAATTTCATGTGAAGAAAATCCTCATTGCTTCAATCCTGCTATGAAATTTTGTAACAAATTGAATGATTCTAAGTTTCATAATTATGTTAGATGACGCGTGTTCTTCTACCAAATCCATGTTTGCAATTTGAATGGGTTTACGCCTCCATGGAAATACTAGATTTCATATGGAGAGTTTTAGAAGAGGATACAAAAAAAGATTGAATACAAACTTACACTTAGAGATATGATTAACGCACATTGCAGTACACATAGACTGCCACTGGAGCAGGTGTTATTAATCACTTAATGTGTTACAGTAAATAAGAATGACATTACTGATTTATTTTTATCATTTATAAAGTTCAAGTTACAACACCATGGGTGTTGAATAAATGTCAAATGTTTCAGATGATGTCAACTGGGGCTCCTACAATCAAAAGACCAAACATTGTCAATAAATTCTCAAAGCATACATAGAGAATGTCTAATAAACCAATCCAACTTTAATAGGACATTAATTTACTTCTGTTTTTATCCTATATATACTCTTATCACATGTATAACTCGTTTGTGTATCTTTTATTAGTAAGTAATATAGATAATTTGACTCTGACACAAAATCAACATTTTAATCGATGTGCGTTTTATCATTGTATTGAGAGAGGTATCAATTTTATGTATCTGAATAGCATTAATTATATTTGGGGTATACGTTGCTGCCTAATACTGGCAGTGTTGTTTCGATAAGTGTGTGTTTGTATGGAGTGTTTGAACATGTTTAACCAACTATATGAATCTTGGAAAGATACTTAACCATCTCAACGCCAGTTTTAGCGTCACGAATTTTATGGCGCATAGCATTGAGCAGAGAGCCATATGTCAATCCGCGATTATTATCCGCTGCTTGGATAAAGCTATAAGTCAAGGCACCCGTCGAAGTGCCTCCAGATAAAGCCTGCACAATCCCACGAATTTGTGTCATTTTACTTTGCATTTGTTTCTTTAAAGTTAATTGAGTGTAGTAGAACTATCTCTGCTCTTTGTTATGGCACTAATACAAATTCAAACAGTTTATATATCTTTGTTCACACATTAATCGTATATAGGGTTTAGAGTTAGAGGAGGGAGAGTTAAACTTGCAACCTCTTTCGACATTGTTTATCGATTAAGAGCTAGTTTATTGATTTCTGCATGCATTGAGAATACTCACCGTAGTGTCTGCAGACCTTTGATGATCGTCACAAGCGCTTATGGAGACAGCTAGTCCACCACTTGTGCCTTTATAAGTAGGTGAGAATTGATGATCTTCCCACACATAGTGTCCTCCTCTACATTAAAAAACAACAAATACATACATACATACATACATACATATATATCGTGTTTAATTTCTCAATTAGTAGGGTCTAATTAAGAAAATGTGTTCAGCACATTAATTGATACATGTAGCTGGGTAAGTGCTGCTAACAATTACCTGTTGATCCGGCAAAGAAATCGTAGATCAAGAACAGTTCCACTATGGCAGGCATCAACAATGGCATGAAGTTTGGCACCATGGGGCAGTGGCCTAACAATGGTGGCGTTAATTTCATCATCAATGATCATCCCCTCGGTCTCAAAATCAACAGGGCACAACGTTTCATCATTGCCGTCAATCTCATCCATCGAATAGTCACGCTGGGTTGAGCCATGGCCAGAGAAGTAGAACACCAACGAGTCTCCTGATTGGCAGCCCTGCACCAACCACTGTAACGCCATTCGCATGTTTTGTTTTGTTGGGATCCTAAAAGGGTCCGTCTCATGTTCTACACCACAGCAAGAACAAGTGACCTTACATATTTTTTATGATTATAAATTGGAGAACTATTTTAAGATAATCATTTGATATTCTTGTACCATTTATTCTCAAATGAATGCGACTGGCCTATTAGTTCATACCTCATGAAATGATAGTTGTTAAATCAAAACAAATAGCATTTGAGAAATGTTTTTCGTGATTAATAGTGTGAAATTAATTATGTATAACTAATTAGGTCTACCTGTGAGCATGAGTACGGAATGATTTGGAAAACCCAATCTGTCAACAAGAAAGTATTTCATGTAGTGAACATCGTTCACAGTTCCTTTAAGCTTGTAACTTTTCCCATTGTAACTCACTCCACAGAGCACCGCACGCTTTCTTCCATACGCCGAAGGAGGCATCAAGGGTTTTGGTACAAATGGCTGGGACAGCTGATGCTGGTAGTATTGAAGATTAGCAGGGCGGGCAGTATTCGGGGAGGGCCTGGACATCACTCTAGTCATTCGGCTTTGAACACGGTTGACAGCGTGGTTTATTGTATCTTGGCCTGCTCGGATCAGAGGATTGACGGATGGTCTACTAATGCGGGTGATGCCTTGACACGAATCACAACGAATGATTTGTGCTTCTGATGGCACAAGAAATTGCGGTCCACACCCATTGCACCTCTCATTCCGACATGCCATTTCAAGTTCTAGCTTGGGCAATGAGGGTGCTAGATATGTATTATATATACCAATTGGAAAAGAGTAAACTGTTGATTTACCTCCTGAACTTTCACCTAACTTTCGATTTCCTCCCTGAACTTTTCTATTGGAAAATTAAGGGCTCAAACTAATTTTTTTTAGCTGATTTTCCTCCTACCGTTAGTTTTTCATATATTTCATCCATATTTCTGTTAAGTGAGATCATGTGCACAACATGTGAAGGTAGTTAAATCATTTCACTCTTAAGTTAGGTGCAAGTTCATGAGATAAATCGACAATTTACTAAATCCCAAAAATTGGTAGAGAATATTAGATACGGGACAAAAGTTGGGTACCCTTGGTAGGATTGGTCTGAGATGCTTCTACTCATTTATAGCCAATATTCGATCACTTTTAGGATTGGTGGAGAACCTGGTTCGGTCCGCGCGCCTTTAAATCTCTTTCGTATAAATTGTTTTTATTGTTTATTTTGTTTTTGTGTGCGTGTGATAGATATGCATGATTCGAGTTGATCAAACAACTCGGACCCATGACCAGTGACTAAACATCTAAATCCCAGCAAGGCAGCAACCCATCCCATCGGTTCAAATAGGAAACTATGTTCTGAATATAAAGAAGTCAGCACAAGATGTTAATATAGTTTAATCGTGATCATTTAAATATGAGGGATTACAGGGAAGAAAAATTTGGAAGTGAGAGAATCTTACTCCTGCTCCTCTCTCACTTTCCTCTGTCTTTCTCTCTTTATAAAGAAGTCAACATAAAATGTGACGCAATTTAATCATAATCATGACCGTTCAAATAGAAGAGAACTGTAGAAAAGGAGAATCCTTCTCTTATAGGATCAATTAGAATATTGTCTAATGTTTAATTGACTTGTATTGAAAAGTTTAAAGCCTATCCTGTTAAAATCATGTCAAATGGCTTTATTGAATGGTTGTGATGAGTACATTGTCTTGTTTTTATTGGTTTTTTTTTTTCTTTTAATCAAGCTGGAAATGCATTATCAAGCAAAACCAGGACAAATTCTCACATTTAAATTATGTTTAAGATTCAACATCAACTATGCTCAACCTCGTATCGTCGATGAAGAACATTTAGATCTCTTTCCTTTTTCATTGTTTTTTTTTCAATTCCCTAATATAGTATTGTAATCTTTTTTACTATAGATCATATATACCTTTATTTATACCTTATTTATCTTCCTTATGCACATGAAAGCCCACAACGGGATTAACAGAGGACAAAAATATACATGATTTTACAACCAAAGCATTGTAAGAAGGATACAGAAGGACGAGGCACCTGGTGCTAAGCGTCTCCCCTCTTACACCACTCAAAACTTCTTGAAGGAAGACAAGGCAGACCATCTTTGTTGAGAACATGAACCAACGAAGATGGTGGCTTGTCAACCTAAGATTGAACGCTTATCCCCGGAGATGTGAAAGATGCCAAATGATCAGCCGCTATATTAGCTGTTCTTGGAACCCAAGACCAGTGACAGACTTGAAAAGACTCCCCCAATTAAGCAATTTTCATAGGGTGAGGAAAGCTTCCCAACTGCCATTTTGAATGGATTTCCTCAAGCATAAGATTGTTTCATTTGAGTCCGATTCCATGATCACCTTATTTAAACCCAACTTCTTAGCAAACATACATCCCTCCAACACCGTCAACGCCACTGCCACAATAACCTTAGAAGCCTTGATTAGGGATTTTCTAGCAACAACAAACACATAATTTTGATCTCGAATTACAATTCCAATAGACCCATTTCGAGTACCGGAGTTCCAACTAGCATCCACGTTGATCTTAACACACCCTGAATCAGGAGAAGACTAAACAGTGCGTTGGGAAAAATCACATTTGTAACGCCTGGCCTTAAATATTTATTTTGGAAAATAATTTCGGTGGTAGGCCAAAATTAAACTCTTGTTTAAGTAACTACCAATTGATCACAATTCATTATTTAAATTTCCTAATCACTCACAAAATCTAACCAAAAATTTACTTACTAAAACATAAGATTTAATTTCCAAATAATCATCAAAATTTCTTTTCTTCAATCACATTCCCACAAAAAATAAAAAATAAAAAATTACTCTCAATTATTTAAGGTTGCCTACGTACCCTTGATGCAGGATCAAGCATTTCGTAGTTTATCATTCGTTTTTAATCCATTTCCAAAATCAAATAAGTGACTATCAATCACGAAACTAGGTTCAAACAAACGATTCACACCAATTTCATATCATAAATGCATTCAGAATATCGAAATTAGCTTAAAAAAATACCGTCGGCCCTCTGGCCACGAGCCGCCGCAAGTGGCGGCTTTTGGCGAACTGAAACCCAATTTTTCCAACTAACTCTAAAAATTTCCAAATTTTATGAAAATAAAGATCTCAATGAGTAGAGTAAGTTTTATACCTGTGGCCAAGTCCAATTTGGCCGGGAAAAGCCCCAATTTCCCTCAACCCTAGAAATAGGTGACTTCAATCCATCACCTCTGGTGCTCCGCCGCCCCTATAGTCATTTGGGGGTGTGTTCCTAGGCTCAAGAGGTGTCTAGGGGTGGTGGTGATTGAATGAAATTGTTTCAGAAATGGGAGGATTGACAACACGGATCCATTGCACCCATCGGTGCGGGTTTCGCTAAATCAAAGCCCATCTCCATCAATTTTGGGTTGTAATTGGTAGAGGGTAGGTCATGGAGTGTTTCCCAAGTGTTTATTTGACATGTTTCGTTGGAAAAACCGATGGAAAACCGTCGAAGGGAGAGAAAATAACCGAGTTGGGTTGCTAGAGAAATCTAGTCAGGATGATCCGGCACTCCTCCCTTTTCTCCCTTCCCCTCCTTTCTTTTCTTTCCCATTCGCCCTTTCCTTTTCTCCCCTTCCCTCCTTGGCCCATCCGTTCCCCCCATCTCTCATTTTCTCTCCTCCCTTTTTCCTCACAACCGTCGATCTTTCCTCAACACAACATCCAGCCACACATGTGTCACTTCCTCCCTGCTCCGAAACTGTTGGAGCCTTCTAGAGTAGGTTAAACTTATAAAAATGTCCTCAACTTTAAACGTTAATAACTTCTTCATTATAGCTCTGTTTCACGAACGGTTTGCGCCTACGCATTTGTGAGATTGATCTTTATCCAAATATGCCAAGAAATATGATAAAATATGTCCTCGTAAAATTTACGTTTAGCCGCCTATGAGCACTTTCATCATTTCCACTTATTGATAGATTTTACAATGTAAATTATAAAAATGTCTGGAAACAAAACTTTAAAATTTCCCAATTCTATTTTCATAACCATAAATCAATTTATTTTCGATTTTCACCACATATTCGTAATTATGAATATCTAATTCATGTATTTAAATTTTCAAGGTATTACAATGCTGCCCCGCTGAATTGCTTTCAGGATTTCATTCCATAGCTTGTTCAAAAACAGCCAAAGCATAAGAAATAGCCTAAGTTACCTGTGTAGGAAAGATTGACTTATGGTTGAAGACAACATCACACCTGGCCTTCCATATGTGCCAACAAGTAAAAGCCACTTGAGACATCAGTGTGGATTTCTCCAATTTGGAACCCAGATGAGAACTAATTAATGAATGTAACCAAGAGCCAAAAGTAGTGATTTCATCTTTATTTATTTTGTAATTTAGTTGCCCGCCACTAAATAGGCTCTACCCATGGACACAAGAGTAGAAGATGTTCCACCGATTCTTCATTGTCATTGCAGATTGAGAAGATTAGAGAATGTGACGACCTTCGTTTGAATAGATCCGCCATAGTTGCAAGGGCCCTAGGTAAAGGTTTCCGTAAGAAATTTTCAATTTTTGGAGGCGTCTTCAGATTCCAAATATATTTCCAAACTTGAGGCACACTAGAAGAAGAGAGACGTTGCAATCTGCCAGAAACCTCCCTGTTATGCTGCCAATGGCAGCCCGATCGTACCGTATATAGCTCATTCTTTACTGGTAGCCATATAAGCCTATCTATGCTCCACGGATCACCAATGTGTGTATCATTTCTTACTAAATATTCATGGTCCGTAATAAAAGGTCTTTAAATTCAAGCTTCGATTGTCGAGTATTAAAGATTCAACTTTTTTATTTCGACTGATAGATAAAGAACCTTACGGTGAAGGATGGCCATTGGGGAGTGAAGGGAGCCACCTGTTGAGCCAGATCCTAACATTGGAACCATTTATAATCTGCTAATGGGCACCATTTAGAAGAATCTCCCTCCTGTCTAACAAACTCGACTAAGCCCACGACGCCCCACATCCTCGTATAGCGTCAAGAAACGAGGTGGAAGGGAAGTACCTGGCTTTAAGAACGTTAACCCGGAGAGAATCTGGCTCATTAATAATTCTCCAACATTGTTTAGCAAGTAGGGTAGCGTTGAACTCTTGAAGATTCCTGAAACCCATACCCCATCAGTTTTTGGCAAACCTATGTCTCCTAATTAACCCAATGAATTTTCCGTTCATCATGTTTCTGTCCCCACCAAAATCTAGCAATTAAAGAATCAATTTCCCTACATATGGACACAGGAAACTTTCCGACTTATAATTACTATGTAGTCGGTTAACTCCTGGATTATATTGCATTCAAAACTAGCCTTAACTCAGTGTTGTGGAATTTGTAATTTGGTCTCATTCAGGAATACGATCAATTCACAACCAGAGAATCATTTGCCATACGAGAGTTTGACTAACGAAGCAAGTTTCGTCGAGCACAATGCCAGATGAAAAAAAAAAATTAATCAGGCAAAAGTGGTCAACGTTTCGATTGTTTTAGAGACTTTAGGGGACAAAATGTTTTGACGGACAAAGTAAAAAATGATGTCAGACAAAGCTTTCGCGTCAAGAGAAAAAATTGGCACATATCATGCCATGTTTTGCTTGACGAAAAGAAATTCACCGGGGAAAGGTACGTATATTAGTGTTTAGGGTTACGATTCTTCGGGCAAAGGTGGGGGGCATTTTCGCATATTTCTTCGGGCAAAGGTGAGGGGCATTTTCGCATATTCAAATCCTTTGATGATTTTTGCATTGCGAAATTATTTTAACAATTCAAACGTCGCTATAGTTGGTATATACTCCGAGATGACATGTGCCAAAATTCACCCAATGCAAGTTTTTGAGATTATGCAACAGGACAAAATTCTTCGACGGTTAGAAAAGTATCATCACAGTTAAAGAGTTATTTTAGCTTCGATTTTGATGATTTTTCATAACTACACTCCTCGACCCAAAAAGAATACAATGAACTCACCCCCATCATCAATGTCAAATATTTACACTAGTGGTTGCTACACAATATTACATACTATTTAATAGAAGTATAAATAAACTCCAACTAAGTGTTTGTTAAATCTATTGTTTTGACGGATACACAGTCAATGAAACCAATTTTCACGATCCAACCGTCAAATTTGTTTGAATGTAGGAAGAGATTGCATACGCCAATAACTTTCAAAGATTAGGTAACAAGACTAAAGGTTAGACGGCTTCAAATGTATGATCACAATTTAAGACCTACAGAACCTTTTGACAAGCCCTGATCCTGATATTCCCTGAACACCAGGCTAGGCATATGCTGGCCAACACCTGAGGGTGACAAAAGCCATTTATTGAATACAAATGTTGAGAACAAGGAATAAGTAAGACTTACAAATTTAAATATAATGAATATGCATTTAAGAAACGTGTTCAGAGCACACATCTAATCTAGAACACCAAAAGAATTAATATCAAAACTGAATGAACAAAGGAGTGGGTCCTACACCAAGAGGACTCGAAGAAACCGATGCGGACTTGCCTTGATGCCAGGATGATACGCCTCGATTCTAAGTCCTAAGGGAGCGCAAAACAAATATGAGTGGACCAAGTTGATACACACACACACACACACACACACACACACATATATATATAATAAAATAGTTATCAACATACTAACCCCCAAGTTTTATGAAAACTCATAGCATAATATGTAATAAGTTTTTCCAAAAACCCTAGCATGCCATAAAACCTTTCCAAAACGCATCTTGTATATAGTGTGCTACTAGTGGTATCAATATCAATATCATACGGCTGAAGCCACCAACCTACACCCGGCACGAAGCCAATATAATAGTAACATCGCCCTCAGACACCAACCTACAACCGGCACGAAGCCAATATAATAGTAACCACTAGATACACACAAAAACATTGAATATAGACTTTCCAAACATAAGTGTGTGTGTGTGTATATATATATATATTTCAAAAGCATCTTCATAGTATAAAGTCATCCATCATCTATACTATAAAGAAGTGTGTGAAAGCATGTTCAAAATAGTATATCATCATCCATCAAATACCCTACAAGAACATGGGTTCTATAGAAAATATGGTATTCCAAAATAAGCTCAGTATAGCATGATAATCAATTTCTCATAAAACGTATTAAGTAAATCATGTTTTTCATGTATGCATTTCTACTATTAAAACATGCATTTTAGAAGGGGTCCACTCACAGATACTTCGCCGCCGAAAAGCCATGCAAACTAGCGAAGATGGAATCGCCACAATATATGCACCTAAGCACATAAAGGGTCCAATTAATAAAACTATATTATAACAATTGAATTTGGGAAAACGGATTCAGGACGCCTAATTACCCTAAAAAGGGTCCTAGTTAAATTTTCGAAAAGTCAATAGGGGAATATTCCGTTAGAATATTCTAGGAATATTCCGTCTGATGGGCTGGAGGGTTTGGGCCAAAGGGCCCTAGGGTTTTTTAGCTTAGGTCTAAGCTTTACACGGCCCAAGGGCCTTAGTTCACTTAGGGTTTTGGGTTGGGTTTTAGAATTAGGAAATTGGGTTGGGTTTATGTTTCTAGGTAAAAGGGTTAGGGGTTTCACGGGCCTTAGGCCCTTTTTGCATGGCCCAAAAAGCCTCAGCTCCTTGGGGCTTTAGGCTTGAAAGCCCGGCCCGAGTCCAACACATGGGTCACCGGACCTAAAGGAAGGCAGGAACATGGTCGGGGACTTCCCTAGGTCCGACGGAGCTTGAAACATAACCATTTCAAGTAAACCAAAATACCAAAATGAAGCTCGTGAAGCAAGGAAGAGATCTATACCAATTTTGAGGCGAGTGGTGGCCGGAATCGGCTAGAAAACGCCTACAAAGGCCGGGTTCTTGCAGGAAAATATGGGGGAAACTTCCCGATCTGTTTTCACGTCCAAATCTTCACCATAGTCATTTTTAATCGTCAATAAAGTGATCTAGCCTACGGGGGAGGAAGATAGAAGGAGTTTCGAAGCTCACCTTCGGCGGAGACAGCGATACATCGTTGGAAATGGATGCACAGTAACCGTACCGTGCTATGTGAATGAGAAGAAGAGTTTTCCTTGCTTAGTTTAGGACCTAGAATGTTGGTTGCTTGAGGGTGTGCTCGCCAGAGTGATAAGGTGGTTATGGTGGTGGGTGCGTGGGTGTGGTGCTCAAGCAAAAGGAAAGAGTGTAGAGAGAGAACATGGGTAGAGAGGAGAAAGTTAGGGAAAATAGAGAAAAGAAAAGGATGAAGAGAGAATGGGGCCGGGGGACACAAAAATCAAGGGGGTGGGCCCTTAGGGCTCACCAATTAAGATCCAAAAATAATTTTTTCAATAAAAACCCAAAATTATTTTTAAAATCGGGGGTGGGGTTTTACACCTTTGATTTTCATGATTTTTTTTTTTTTTTTGTTTTTTTTTTTTTGTAAGAACACTGAATTGACTTGATGATCAAATTTGATTATCTTTTAACCATTTGAAAACGAATAAAAAAAAAGGAACAATTGAATTTTTGTTGTTCTCCTAATGTTGGTAAATTTCGTCGAGAAACTTAACTACGCCATCAGGCAACAATATTAAATTCGTCAGGCAAACTTTTAAATTCCCCCCACTTTTTCTCGAAAAATTAGACTTTCTCCCAGATTTAAATGGTTGCCCGATGAAGTATTGCAAATTTGGTCTGGCAAAGGCAATTTCCCACCAGTGTTTTTCTCCAAAAAATAAATTGGATCGACATTTCTATGCAACCTTTGCCCTACGTGTTGGTCATTTTGCTCGATGAAATAACAAGTTCATAATACACGTCATATTTTTTAAATTTGCCCATCGAGTGTCTAAGGTTTGCCCGACGAATGGATTCCTTGGGCAAATGTCATGATTTTTACAGCAGGCCGAGAGCCTTCTTTATCTTCCTCCCCCTCTACTCTCTATCTCTCTCACCCTCTCTCTCTCTCTCCATCTCTACTCTCTCTCTCTTTTGCCCCTTCTCTTATTTCAAGCTCTCACAGATGTATGTTCTCCTTTTTCGAATTCAATTTTTTCAGTATTAGACATTTTATGAATACTTGAATATGTGAATTTGTGAATTGAATATACGGGAAAGGGGTCGGGAAAGGGGATGGGGTGGGGAGCGGGTTGAGCTGCGGGGTAGGCTCCGGGTGCAAGTACATGCCCACGAATTTAATGAAATATAAAGCGTTTATGTACAAGATCCAACCCACATAGATTGCATCAAAATGGTGGAAAACTAATCAAACGACAAGATGTGATAAATTTTCTCAACACATAATGAGGTAGGCACAGGTGAATGGTCTTGAAAAGTAAGCATGGGAAGAACGCTGAGGAAAAACACGAAACTAATTCATCTTATGTAATATTTGTTGTTTTTTAACAAAGTGAAAAAAAACATGAGAGTGGAGGAAAAGCTCATGTATAAAAGTGAACTTAATTAGGACTCAATTTGAGAAGACACCAATCCAGCTGGGGTGAATTATTAGTGGTATAAACTTAATTTCCATGTTACAACACCAATTGTTTTGAATAAATGTCAAATTGTTCAGATGATGACAGCTGAGGCTCCTGAAAATAAAACATAAAAAAAAAAAAAAAAAAAAAAAAAAAGCCTTTTATTAAGTTCTAAAACATAGATGAACTTTGCAGTTTATGGGACATTAAGCTGAATGCAAGTATAACTATATTAATTTATTTATGCTATAATAACGCGTATAACACTTGTTTGTACCATTTTAATACATATTTGTATTTTCAAACAACAATATTAGATCAATCCTATTTGGTTTTGTTGAACAATATCTTTATTTAAGAGCTTGAGTTAGTTGATTGTAGTGTTTTCTAAAAGCTTTTTTTTAATTTTTTTATGTTTCATATAGAAAAATATGTGTATTCTGTTGTCATATTCTTATTCAGAGTATCTTGAATAGGCTTTTTGAATAAGCTCGTAAGATAGTAAACCCACGAAAAGCTTCTAAATCTGAGGAGAGAGATGGTTTACAAGAAAACGAAGGTGAGAAGGCAAATGTCGAATTAGATCTTAGTGAGCTTCATGGACTGGTTTAGGTGGCGAAGTACCAGCTACGTACTTCCATGGCTGGTATGATCAGTGGATACTGCTCAAATTCCGGGTTTAAGCACCACCATCATAGTGACCTAGACACGCTAACCGGTAGAACTGAACAATAAGTGAGTAGGTCTAGATTGTATCAATTTACTTGATAATATTTTGGTTTTATGAACCGAACCAGATCATATATGAATATCTTGTTCGATTCATGGTTTCAGGAGCTTAGGGGACCAAATGGAACCAGATTGCTGTGGATGCAAATTTCCGCCTTCTTGATCTTGGACAAAATTGCACCTACAAAACAATTAACACCTTAGGTCAAGGCCAAGTGCCTCACGCGCTCATGATGAATTTTGTGGAAGAAAGATCTCCTATCCCAGCTGCTATGGTACTAATACAAAATTCAAACACAGTAATGGTAATATAAACCTACACAGTAATGGTAAGATCTCCTCCCCCAACAACCCCACCCATTTGGTGGATTAAACCAGTGCAGTTTTTCCCCTTTTCTTGTTTAAGGCGTGCTCCGCCCTAAGCAAACCAAAAATAAAAAAAAAATAAAAAATAAAATACAATTTCGTATAATATAATGTGGAAGGAGAAGACCAGAAACTTTTATATGATTAACTACCCAGCACCTGCCCTAACCCTTACATACAATTACTGACATCGTTAATTATACATCATGCATGGTGGTGCACCCAAAGTTTTCGAGAAGCGTTACAAAGCGAGCATAGGAGGCATGGAGGTTGGGCCAATCAGAAGACGAGCAATGTGTGAAGTGGTGTTGAGTTTTGGTTTTAAATCTTGTATTATATTTCTCATCATGTGTACAAGAGTGAAAGGCAACTCTTATAGAGAGCCGAAAAGAAGACTACAAAAGGAAGGTTAACAGCCATACCTCACTACCAAATCAGTCCTAACAAGTGGATAAGACAAATATTAATAACAAGTAAAATGATTCCTAGAAACAAGGAAGAAAGATTGACAAAAGACCTAAGTGGTTGAGAAAATCACTTTAACCCATGACTTAGCAAGAGTGATGTTTACAACCATACTTGTGACATTTTCTTTACAACCATACTTGTGACATATACAAGCAACTAGCAACTAGTATTCAGTTTGTTTCAATACTCCCCCTCAAGCTGGATCAAGGGGCTTAACTAATCCAAGCTTGCACAACAAACGCTGGAACTAAGTAGAATCTAGGGCTTTTGTGAACAAATCAGCCAGTTGATCGTGGCTTCATGTGAACACCGTATCGATCACCTTGCATTTAACTTGAGCACGAATGTAATGGTAATCAACTTCAATATGTTTAGTCCTATCATGAAACACTGGATTAGAGGCAATATGCATGGCAGCTTGGTTGTCACAAAACAAAGACATTGGTGTGTTGATTGTGAAACCAAGATCAAAGAGAAGACCTTTTAGCCATATAAGTTCACATGTTGTTGCTGCCATGGCCTTATACTCAACTTCTGCACTGGACCGTGCAATTACGATTTGCTTCTTGCACTTCCAAGTGACAAGATTACCTCTAACAAATGTGCAAAAACATGTGGTAGACTTTCAATCAATGGCATTTCCAGCCCAATCAACATCGGTGTAAGCCATGATGTGATTTGAATCATTGTTCTTCATAAGTATTCCTCTACCTATTGAGCTCTTAAGATAACGAAGTATTCTTTTGACAATTTCCCAGTGAACTAGTGTAAGAGAATGCCTAAACTAATTGGCTAGGCTTATTGAATAAGAAATATCAGGCCTAGTAATGGTGAGATAAATGAGTTTCCCAACCACTCACTGATAAACACTAGGATCCTAAAGAGGTTCACCTTTTTCATGCAACTGAAGTTTGCTAGTTAAGGGTATTTGAGATGGCTTACATTCCATCATGTTACCTTCATCCAGAAGATCTAGAACATACCTTCTTTGATTCAAGAATAACCCCTTTGAAGAGGTGGCCACCTTAATTCCAAGAAAGTATTTCAAGGTCCCCAAGTCTTTAATGGCAAATTTTTGATGAAGTGATTGCTTAAGAGCCATGATTTCACTCATATTATTACCTGTAATAATAAGATCATCAACATATATAAGTACCACTAATTTCCCAGTATTACCATTTCAAACAAACAAGGAAGAGTCAACATGACTCCTTTTGAACCATGCAACTTCAAGAACTAAACTGAGCTTTGAATACCAAGCTCTAGGGGACTGTTTGAGACCTTATATGCCCTAATAAAGTCTGCAGACCTTGTTGGATTCCTTTTCTCTTGGATAACCTGAAGGCAACTTCATGTACACTTCTTCTTCAAGCTCCCCATGAAGAAATGCATTCTTCACATCCATTTGGAATAAGGGCTATGCATTATTGACTGCCACAGATAACAATATCCTAACAATGTTCATTTTGGCAACTGGAGCAAAGGTCTCCTTGTAGTCAATGCCATAGGTTTGTGTAAAACCTTGATCTATTAATTGTGCCTTGTGTCTCTCAATGCTTCCATTGGAGTTGAACTTGGTCTTATATATCCACATACTTCCCACTGCCTTCTTGTCCTTTGGAAGATCCACCACACTACATGTCTAGTTGTCAGTCAGAGCTTAGAGCTCTTGAGTCATAGCATCTTGCCACTTAGGCATGCATGAGGCTTCATGAAAATTCCTTGGTTCAAAAGTGTTGGATAATTTGTTAAGAAAATAAGCATGAGATGGTTAGAATTTGTAATAAGAAATGGCTACAGAGATATAATGCCTTCCAGTGTAAGTAATGTACTCTTGCAACCTCACTGGTGGATGTTTGTCTTGTGCAAGATTTTTTCTTGGTGCACTTATAGCTTGCTAAGTGGTTCAGGTTCTAATGGTCCTGAAGAGCTAGGCATGCCCTCACTTACGCTCTTAGTGGGGTGAGACTTCTCAGTGTTGGTATGAGCAGGAATGACTTCATGAACTTCTGCTAGAGTAGGCAATGGAAATAGGTCCATAAGATCTTCCCTATTGGAATTAGTCTCTAAACCTTTGTGGAAATAAGGTGAATATTCATCAAATCAAACATCTCTAGAAATTGCCAACTTCCCAGTATTAGGATTGTACATTTTGTAACCCTTTTGAGAACTGGAGTATCCCATAAACACACATTTGATAGCCCAAGGATCGAGTTTATCATGATGGGAAGCTTGAATGTGCACATAACAGGTGCAACCAAAGGTCCTGAGTGAGACAAGTCTATAGACCTGCCCTTCATGACTTTGAAGGGAGATTTATTATTCAAAACATGAGTTGGCAGTCCGTTAATGATGTAAGTGGTAGTGAGTAGGGCTTGAGACCAAAATTTCTTGGGAACATTCATTTGGATCATAAGTGATCGAGCACAACTAGTTTGATGCAAAATTCCATAAGTGCTCAAGTAACTACTCATGTTATTGGAAGTGTACTCGGTGCCATTATCTGATCTTAACATATATAACTTAGATGAGAAATGATTTGTGATTTGGTTGTGAAAGTCTTTAAAAGCATCAAACAATTCACTTTTAAACTTTAAAAGATACAACCAGGTCACTCTAGAATAGTCATCAACAAATGTAACATAATATCTATACCCATCACAGGATTCTACACTAGAAAAACCCTAGATAGCTGAATGAACAACCTCAAAAAGTCTACTAGTTCTAGAATTAGAGGAAACAAAAGGAAGCGTAGTGCCTTTTGACATTTGACAAGTTTCACACTCAAGTGTGTTTTCAAAAAAAAGGGAAACAGCTTGGTCATCATAGGTTCTGAAGGATGGGCAAGATGTTGGTGCCAGAGTTGGTGTTACTGAGCTTGACTTAGGTTAACACTGAGTTTTTTGACAAATTTGGACTCCTTTGAGAGGTAGTAGAGTCCATTTAAGAAGAACCCTTCACCAATCTTCTTCTGTGTAACTCGATCCTTAAACACAACATTGTGAGGGAAAATATGACAAGACAATCTAAAGATTTTGTGATTCTTCCTATGGACAAAAGCTAAAAAGGAAAGGAAGACACATATAAGGCAGTGGAATCAGTATGCTCACTCAGCAATCTAACTTTCCTTTTCCCTAGAATAGGTTCCCCTTTCCCTTTTGCAACAGACACATGAATTGGATCACTAGTTTTTTGAAATTCATGTAGACTAGAGGATTTATTAGTTATATGATTAGTGGCACCTGAGTCAATAATCCAAAAATCATGTGTAACATTAGCATTAAGAGCAGTGGAAATGGCACTAATTATACCTGGAATATTGCCTTTCGATGTGTTCTCCGAATCAACCAAGAAACCAGCAAATTTCCCTAGCATTGCAGTAAGGTTTTTAGTCATCATTTCCTCATGCTCAATGCTTTCTTGCTTCTTTTGAACAAAAAATGCAAACTCATTGATCAAGGAAATCGGGTTTGTTGAGAAATTTTCCATCCCATCAACTGAGGAACAAGCTAAGTGAAAGGCTTTTGGAATGACTATCTTCACATCTTTGATCATCCGGCCTTCCCTATCAAACTTAGGTTTTTACTCATGATGTAAGATCCAACATTTTTCTCTCAAATGTCCCTTCATGTTGCAATAAGAACATTTCCAGTCTGCTTTCTTCCCAAGCACTCTATCACCAGTTGTCTTGTGATTGGTTGTGAAAACCCTAGCCTTAGAATGGGATTTGGGCTGAACATTCATCACTCTTCATCGAGTACCCTCTCTCTGTACTGCATGACACACACTAGTAAATAAGGGCAGCTCTGGAGTCATTAACGAATGACTACGTAAATCTTTATACTCATCTCCTAAGCTTGCAAAGAGTTGAAACACCTTGTCTTCATCAGCCTTCTTCAGAAGCACAACGGAATCAGTCGTGTGTGGATAGTACATATCAAGTTCATTCAACATGGATTTCAAGCTTCCAAGATGTTGAACAAAAAAGTGATCACCTTGCTTTAGACTAGCAACATTCTTCTTTAGTTGAAAGATATGAACTGAGTTGTTTAGGCTACCATACATGTCTTTGACAGACTCTTTTAGAAGAAGGGAAGATTCTGAGTAGCTGAAGAGCTTAGACAACTTTGGCTCCATGGAGTTAAGTATCCAGGACATGACCAACTGGTCAGTAGTGTGCCATGCATCATAGGTTGATGAAGTGGATTTTGGAGCCTCCGAGCTTCCATTGATAAACCCTAGTTTCGATCTTCCTCCTAAAGCAAACGACACAGCTCTTGACTAAGGTAGGTAGTTGAACTCGTTCAGTAGCACCGAGCACAGTCGTTGATTTGGGTTGTTCTCACCCCCTTGAGTTAAGTTGGAAGGTGAAGATGAGGAGCAATCAGCACTAGAGACATTTTCTTCTGCCATCTCTTTCAATGATGAGAAAACGAAGAAGAAAAAAGGAGAAAAAAAAATGGACAGAGTCAGGACCCTATGGTTCCTACTCTGATACCATGTTGAGTTTTGGTTTTAAATCTTGTATTGTATTTCTCATCATTTTTACAAAAGTGAAAGGCAACTCTTATAGAGAGTCAAAAAGAAGACTACAAGAGGAAGGTTAATAGCCATACCTCACTACCAAATCAGTCTTAACAAGTGAACAAGACAAATATTAATAACAAGTAAAGTGGTTCCTAGAAACAAGGAAGAAAGATTGACAAAAGACCTAAGTGAGTGACAAGGTATGGAAGACTAGAGTATGGTTGAGAAAATCACTTTAACCCATGACTTAGCTAGAGTAATGTTTACAACCGTACTTGTGACATATACAAGCAACTAGCAACTATTATTCGGTTTGTTTCAATAAGTGGTGAAGCCACAACGATAGCACTTTCTCTTGATCCTTTTCCTCTTCCAGCATCTCTATCGTCGCTTCCAACACTCTCTCCAGCTCAGCCCTTCCACCGATGCTCAAAACCAGGACATCGGTTCCGTTGCTGGCTCGGCATAGCAATGGCAGCCACAACATTAACGTCTGCACCTCTGTTTGCTTGTGTTGCTCTTGCTTGCTTTCGTCGTCAGTTTCATCCATTCCCAAGTGTTTGGCCTGCTTGAACAACAGTGCTGCACGAAAGGGTTTATCAGCTAGGGTTATATTTAGCTAAATGTAAATAAGTCAAGCCTATATTTAGCTCAATAAAAACAAGGGGTGTGCTATCCACACACCCATTTTTACTTCTCGCACACCATTTGTTAATTTCTGTCCGTTGATCTTTTTCATTTCATCCGATCTAACGCCCGAAAATTAAAAGGATGTGTGAGCGCAAAAAACACTAAACAAGCCAAACTCGAGTAAGGTAATACTCGGTTGAGCGCAATAACGATCCCAATTATAAATGTGTATATCGAAGTTATGTCATGTCGTTGTTGAAAGAGGAACGCCTCCCTCCTTACACATAAAGAGCCAAGCACTTTCCAGTATAGAATTCCTGAATGAGGTGATGTCTTGTACGAAATTGATATTCTCTACAGGAAATGTGGACTTGTTTAAATGGACAGCTTATAGGACTCGAGGTACTTTAAAAACAGACGTGTGTTCTTCTAAACATAAAATTTGATTAATGGTGGATCAAACAGGAAGCAGTTTTTCCTTTCTTCTTGTTTAGCACCCCCTTCCCCCACCCCCCAAACAATTAAGCAAACTACAAATAAAAATACAATTCAATTTCGTATGATATAATGTGGAAGGAGAAGACCAGAAGTTTTTATATGATTCACTACCTGGTACCTGCCCTACCCCCTACGTACTATTACTGACATCGTTAACTATACATCATTCATGGTGGTGCAGCAAAAGCTTCCGAGAAGCGTTACACCAGCAAGCATAGGAGGCATGGAGGTTGGGCCAATCAGAGGACGAGCAATGTGTGTATCGAAGTTATGTCATGTTGTTGTTGAAGGAGGAACGCCTCCCTCCTTACACATAAAGAGCCAAGCAGTTTCCAGTATAGAATTCCTGAATGGAGTGATGTCTTGTACGAAATTGATATTCTCTACAGGAAATGTGGACTTGTTTAAATGGACAGCTTATAGGACTCGAGGTACTTTAAAAACAGAAGTGTGTTCTTCTAAACATAAAATTTGATTAAATGGTGGATCAAACAGTAAGCAGTTATTCCTTTTTTCTTGTTTAGGAACCACACCAACAACCACCACCCCCAATCCCCCCCCCCCCCCACAAAAACAAAAACAATTAAGTAAACCAAAAATAAAATTACAATTCAATTTCGTATGATATAATGTGGAAGGAGAAGACCAGAAGCTTTTATATGATTCACTACCTAGTACCTGCCCTACCCCATACGTACTATTCTGACGTCGTTAATTATACATCATTCATGGTGGTGCAGCAAAAGCTTCCGAGAAGCGTTACACCAGCGAGCATAGGAGGCATGGAGGTTGGGCCAATCAGAGGACGAGCAATGTGTGAAGTGGTGAAGCCACATCGACAGCACTTTCTCTTTATCCTCTTCCTCTTCCAGCATCTCTATCGTCTCTTCCAATACTCTCTCCAGCTCAGCCCTTTCTCTGATGCTCAATACTGGGACATCGGTTCCGTTGCTGGCTCTGCATAGCAATGGCAGCCACGACATTAACATCTGCATCTTTGTTTTCTTGTGTTGCTCTTTCTTACTTTCATCGTCAGTTTCATCCATTCCCAAGTGTTTGGCATGCTTGAACAACAATGCTGCACGAAAGGGTTTATTAGGGTTATATTTGGCTCCATAAGAAACAAGTCAAGCCTATATTTGGCTCAATAAAAAACAAGCCAAGGTTGAAAATTGGTATTTAAGACGGAGATTGATACTTTATCACTCCATCTTTCTTTTGTTTTTAAATAAACTACACGCATGAAAAAGAAACGGACGTTTCTGTGACTATGTTAACAAGAGTAGACTAACTTATTGCAGTCATTAACTCGAAACAGTTTGAGCTCAGCTCAGTATTGAGCTCAAAGTTTATAAGCTTGCTCCGCCCATATGAGAAGCAAGCCAAGCTTAGTTTGCGCTCAAAAAACACTAAACAAGCCAAACTCGAGTGAGGTAATATTCGGTTTGATTTGACTAATTTACAGCCTTAAGCACACCTGAGGTCCTTCGAGATGACATCTGATGAGTGCACGGCGTGCGGTGTTTCAAAAGCATGGCTTATTTCAAAAAAATTAATAAAATAGCCATATGGAATACTCGATAATAGACTGTTTTACAGCTTAACGGGAAAATTAAGAATGCACAAGCTTATAGAAGTTTTTCTCATAATTTTGGTTTAACTCCATAATGACTAAATATGGGATTAAAGATGGTTTAAAAATGCAAAAAATTTTGTAGCTCAATTAAGTAAATTGTAATCGAATTAACGAGTCTGATTCCTCACACTCCTTATTGTTTGTGTAAAGAAAAAAATGTTAAGAAGATCAAATTTTTAAATCATCCACATGATGCGACGGTCGATGATTGAACTCATTTTTTTAATAATTTAAAGAATAAATCCAACCATTAATCGTCACATCATGTAGTTTCAAAATATGATTAAAATTTTGATCTCTATAGCATCACTTATAAAAAAAAATAATATATA
Source organism: Pyrus communis (assembly GCF_041283825.1). Taxonomy (NCBI): domain Eukaryota; kingdom Viridiplantae; phylum Streptophyta; class Magnoliopsida; order Rosales; family Rosaceae; genus Pyrus; species Pyrus communis. The sequence goes on from NC_142574.1 coordinate 4,193,307, forward strand.
TATATATATATATATTCCATTAACTGTGAAAGTGCTATAAATTTTGATTTCAGTAGCTTTACCCTAAAATCAAGAATGCTTATTTTCACAAATTGAAAAGTGGGGAGATAGCCGTACGTAATTTATGAAACTTTCCATCTACCACTCCAAATCGTAAATGGCGATCTCAAATTCTTAATCATCAATTCTAACAAATATATAAATATATAACAAAAGAGAAGAGATATTCAAAATTGTAGTGCTCCCACGCCAACAGAAAATCATAATTTTTAACCAAGAATGCAAGTCCACTATCATTCGCTAATGAAAATTCCATGTCACATTCTGGTCCGGGTGGGACTACTTCCCGGACCCGACTCCACCGTAGCACGATATTGTTCGTTTTGAGCCCCGACCACACCCTCACGGTTTTGTTTCTGAGAACTCACACGAGAACTTCCCGATGGATCACCCATCCTGGAATTGCTCTCGCACGCTGCTCGCTTAACTTTGGAGTTCCTATGGAATCCGAAGCCAGTGAGCTTCCAAAAGGCCTCGTGCTAGGTAAAGATGAAAATATACATATAAGGATCACTTCCCTGGGGATGTGGGATGTCACAATCCACCCCCCCCCTTAGGGGCCCGACATCCTCGTCAGCACACACGCGACCAGGATTAGGCTTTGATACCAAATTGTCACATTCCGTCCCGGGCCGGGATGTGACATTCCAGATTTCTTCCTTTAGCTAAATATATTGTATTTAACGTAGATTGATTTGTATATGATTTCCATCCTCGTTAGGAGTTAGGACTTTATGTAATTTCTTCTATATAATGTAATATTCAATAAATCAATGAATAATGTGGAAAATAGATATGCACATGAAATTGAATATGTAATATTTTTTTTTTTCAACAGTAAGTAATACGAATTAATATTAGTAATTTAAGTTTTTCCTTTCAATTTTTTTGTGTTTCTCTTAAATGGAAAAGATTATCTCTATCGCTATTTAAAAAAAAAATTGAAGGAAGAAAAACTTGAAAATTAAAATGATTGTGTAGAAGAACTTACCCGAAACCTTGACCAAGAATGCTTGTAAGTGCGGCTCAACCGAAAGAGAGAGCCAAGCTAAATTAAAGGCCGCAGCCCATCTCCGCACAGCTTCATCAGCCGAATCACAAGCTGCCAGCTTCTCAGCCAACCAAAGCACCTCAGCCGCCAGTTTCTCCGCCGAGCTCCTCGTCCCGCTCGCCCTCGTCCCTCTTATCCACGTCACGTCCCCAATCGATCGAACCGCCCGTAGAACCCGGCTCAACCGGTATTCTGCCGGTCGAGCGGGCCCCAACAAATCAACGCCATCACCTCTCCGCACATCTCCTTGTTCGAGGGCGGCGGCGGCTTCGAGCTGGCTAAGAGTAGTGGAAAAAGCCGCGGAGAGAACAGTACGGTTGACTTGACGTAAAGCCTCAACGCCCTCTTTTTGGTTGTCGTCGATGAGGCTCTCTGCTAAAGATCGAACCACTTGGTACTTGCGGGAGGTTACGGGGATGTCGTTGACGAGGGACAACAGCTGCGAAAGCGCTCGGCCGATAGCAGAGTCACCGCCGCAAGTAATAGTAGCAGCACCACCGCTTGAGGCGGGAGTGTAATCGTAATGATCATGAGTAGTGCTGTGGTTACTAGACTTGTTGAAAGTGGGAGGCTTATAGTGATAGGGTTGGGTATTGTTAGGGTTTAGAGGAGGAAGCAAACGGAGGAGGAAGATGAAGGAAGTGACGAAAACGTAGCGAAGGAGTTGGAGGAGTTTGGATTTCTGAGACAAGTTTAGGAAGGATTTGTCTGCGAAGATAAAGACGGAGGCTACGAGGTTGCGAAGAAGCAAAGGAGATACGGTGGTTGGAGACCAGCCTTCCATCATCACCATCCTCCTAAATTAGGGTTTTTCCGTTCTTTTTTGTTTGTTTGGTCAGAAAGTTGTTGGGGTTCAGATTACTTGCGTGAGTATATACAAGGAAGGTAAGGTGTGTGGTGTAAACTTTAGAGGAAGAAAATGAATGAGGATCGAGTGGAGGGATTAAAAATGGGTGGTGTTCTTTGATCCGGCCAGTTGTTGAACCATGACGACGACAATTATGTTTTCTAGTCAATTCTAGGCCCATTTTGTTTTGTTTTGTTACGTGGTTCTGTTGCTTTCCTGTGTACGCACTCGTCGTAAGGAAAGTCAAATGTTGCAACTACTGCCAATTCTTAGCCAATTCTTAGGATCCGGATCCCTTCCTGACCTTTAAGAATTGAGCCTGCTGAGTAGGCAATTATGGTTGTTAAAATTTAATAAAACAGCTACAAATAGGAGATTTTCTAAAAGTTATAATAATTTTAGCCATTAGATTAAATTTCAACGACCACGATTGTCTGCTCAGCAAGCTCAGTTTTTTAAGGTCAGAAGGGGATCCGGATCCCAATTCTTAATCCCTTTGCATGCCATTCGTCACACTCGCACTAGAGGGCATTAGCATTCGTTGAGAGTGTGATATATAATTGAGCTACTCTGCATATTGTTAATTAGTATTATGGTGGAATCATAACTTTTTTCATGATATCATAGCCTAGTTGTTCTGCATGAAGCCCATCATCCACACTTGCTCTACATTATTCGAGTTGTGTAGTCCGCATAGTAGGTTTGAAAATTCGCCACATATAAAAGAACGTGTAGAAAGTATGAATCTCTCATCGCTTAAAGAAGCATGAGTTGGATGATATTAATTTGACTTCTAATTATGCGTTTCTATGAACATTACTAAACTTTGTGGCTACTAATCACAATGGCCACAATTGTGCCAAAGTTCGCCCATCAGTGGCCTTTAAGCATGATGCTATTGGTGTTAGACCACACCAAGTACCGGTTTGATATTAAGGTGTTTTTATAAAAAGTGAGTATAAAAAAAAAAACTAAGCTAAACAAGATGTTTGGTAAACAGTTAAAAACATATTATTTTCACAGTTTTGGGTGAAAAAAAAAACTGAAAACGTGAAACAGTAAAAATGAGCTTATTCTCACAGCACAGCAGAATCAGTTTTTTTTTTTTTCAAAGCACAGCAATAAAAAATTAGATAAGAAGTTTCCAGTTTGTTTCCGGTGGTTTTTAAGACCAAACTAGCAATAAAATGTTATGAATTTACTTTAATTTATTTAACTTTCTGCATTTTTCTTTCCCGTATTTTTCTTTTTGGGTTATGTCAATTGAAGGAGAAAAATCAAAATATTGGAAGAGGAGAGAAAAGGCTTCAATATTTGAACTTCAGAGTGCTAGGAGGAAGAAGCAGAAGATAAAAAGGGAAAATAAAACAGAAAAAAAGTGAAGTGCGGCGCTGGAAGAGAAGAGGAAGTGAGACAAGGGGCTATGAACCAGGTTGGTGTTATTCAGATACATTTTTATTTTTTATATACCTATCTTAAGTTTTTACTGTAAAATCGAATAAAGAAAAAAATTAATAGAAAAAAATTTACAAGAATACATTAAAGGTAAAAATTGGTGCGTTAATAACACTAGTCTATGAAATAATGGGAAATTATGGTTTATATCAAACTAATATTTTATATCTTTATATTTTGGGAGTTGCTTTCAAAAAGAGTAATTTGGATTAAACTTTCCCGATATATTTTAAGCGGAAGGATTTCGGCTACAGAACAACAACAAAAAGGTTAGGGAAACGGAGACACGTCACCACAAGAAAGTAGAAAAACTCCAAAACTTTGGTCGGCCGAAAGAGGTTGAAGCTATAGGCCCACAAGGTGTTAGTGTATACGTAATTAAACTACTATGTAATCCCAATGGCAACAGTCAATGTGTGGCCTAAATATGAAACAATTGTACTACTTTTGTAAATAATACAAAATAGTAACTTTTGAAATTATTTTGTCAGGTCAAATAACATTTTGTCGGGCTATGTTCGTCATTCAAAATCTTTTCGCCCAAATGTTTGTCCGACGGTCTGACGAAATAATCTCGTTGAGCAAAGTACATTAACGGACTTGGCCAGACGAATGAATATTTTCTTATACCATTATTTCGTCTAGTTTTTAGAAATAAAAATATTTAAAAATATTTTCCCCATGAAATATTCTTTGGGTAATTAATTTAAATAAAAAAATACAATAAATACATGCTCAACAAATATGCGTTGTAAAGTGTGTAATGATTTTCAGAAGTTCTTAATTGAAATAATAGTTATTTTAAATAAATAAATTATATTAATCTAAATGGTTAAAATCAATCACAATATTTTGTTCAAAAAATAAATCACAATATTAAAGAAATTTATTTAATTATATTAAAAAAATAAAGTATTCGTACAATTGTATGTTAAAAATACTAAACTAACTGGGGTGGCTACTGAGGCAGCTGGTGGGATGGCGGTTAAAGGTCGCTTGAGAATCGGGAAGGCGAATGCCAGAGGCTAACATTGCTATGAAGGCCTTCTCTCACTAGCGCACAGCTGTTTTTTGAGCTTATTCTCGCTAGCGTGCAACTTCTTCTCGTTAGCATGCTTTTTCTTCTCACTGGCGCAAGACTGCTAACTCCATCTCCAACTACTGTAGTTTGGAAGACGTCTTGCTTGTAGTGTGACAGCTTGATGAAGAAGATCCCTCAAGATCCTGAACACGACCCGCTCCTAGGTTGCGGAGTTCTTCGCCTTTCCATCGCTCAATCCGATGATGATTTGTTTGATTGGTCAAGAAATTGAAGAAATAATTAGGAAATTTTGGGTTGTCATTGTTTGCCCCTGTTCTAAACTTACATATACATATACATATACATGTATAATATATTTATGTAAATGTAATTAAAGAGGAATGTATACATCAGTGTGCTATGACATGAAATACCATTTAGCTAAATTGTTCCTGGTTCAATCTTTTCCAGTGACTGCCTATCACTTTCTTATTACTAATCTCCTTAGAGATTTGATCAAAATCAATAATTTTTCCAAGATGGCTGAGACAATTATTCGAGGTAGAGTATGAGTAGCCGAAATTGAAGGAAAGATAAGAGAAAATCGGTTACGGTAGTTTGAACATGTGAAACAAGACCTACTATCGCTCCAGTTAAAAGATACGATAACGAAATAGAAGTTCAGGTCCAAAGGAGTCGAGGAAGACCTAAGAAGACTCTGAAAGAGACTCTAAGAAAAGACTTGGAGTACTTGGATCTAACGGAAGACGTGGCACAAAACCAAACGCAATTGCGTTGTAGGATTCATACAACCGACCCCACTTTGTGAGAAAAAGTTGTGTTGTTGTTGATGACATGGCAAGGTAAGCCAAAGCTACGCCACACCATCAATTAATGGAGCACTTGACGGAAAGACTAACAGAAATATATAAAAATTGTAGAAACATCAAACTTTTAAGTATAAAGTGATATGACAAAAACTAATGTATTAATGTCAGAATTTTGAGAAACTTGAGGATAATAAAGTGAAAATTACCTAAAGAAAAATTAAAGTGTACAACATTGACTATTTCTTGGGATTTTTGTTTTTTATGTTTTCCTATAATGATTTTCCTGTGAGATACACGAAGTATGTGCTTTTCATTTCCCAAAAGGAGATGATATATTAAGTATATAGAGGCCTCTCAACATCAGTCCCAAACAGACTAATTACAAAAGATAAATAATATGCACATAAGAGGAACAAAAACTTGTCGCGGCCGCTAAACAAAACATCACCTCTTTCCCTTGGTTTTCTTCCGCACGAGTATTATGAAACATAATTGTTGTTGGCAGGGGCTCAAGTCATCAGTTTCCTTAGTCTTTTTTCAGCAAGATTGGCAACCTTATTTTGAGGTTCAAGAACAAGGGCATGCTTGAAATCTTCAAATGCCAAACAAGAAAATAAGAAACAAGCTAAACCAACCATAATTGCATATTTTTCGATTGAGCTCAAGTAGTTCGTCTTATAATCATACGATTGAGCTCAAGTGATGATACAAGATATGTCATATCAGAGCAGCGTTCATAAATATTGAAGAAGCAGCAGAATGCAACAAAGCATATGAATGGGTTCTGACCTTCAGCAGCTTCCTTATAACAAAGAAGTGATTCTCTAGCTGTTCCACGTCTAAGATATGCCTTCACATTCTGCAAAAATGTCAGAAAAATGAAAAGATAAAAAAGGTCACAAACAATGAAAAGTTTGTACAGTTTCGAAGAGACAATTTACATTCACAACCATACACACAGCGCAAATTCTGTTAGAACTAAGAGTCGACCCTCATGAAGTAGGCATACTCAATAAAGGGTTGCAAGTAATACAAGAGGTAGATAAACACAACTATGACTGAGCTGAACACGTGGATCAACTGTCGGCCTATTACACAAAGAACTGTCTGTAAGTCATTAATAACTACTTTCGCTTCAATCTCTAGTTCACAACGCTTCCCAGCACATGTGGCCAGACTGAGCAGAACAAGTGGAACTATACTGATTGACATGAAACTTGTGTGGTCAAATTGAGCCTGATATGCCATGTAAATGATATGCTCCCTACCATATGAAACTTAGAGCATCTAACTCGACCAATTGGCATTCAGCGGAGAATCCCAGAATTTTATGAATTTGTGATGCAAGGCTTCAAATTCTCTATGTGAGATTTCTATTCTCAACACAAGTGATTTGAGGATTCAATAGAGCCCAAATTTCCACTATGGCCAGGTGTGTACTGGGGAGGTCTATGAATTTCATCGATTAGCTTAAATTGGTAATTTTCTATTCTATTGAAAGGATGCTCCTGGAAACAGTAAGCGTTGAAGAGTAAAGAACCACAATCAAACAAATAAAAGGAATTACCCTAATGATTGTTGGTCATCCAGTTTTGATAGCTTACTCCACTATAGAACACTGTTGAACAAAGGAAATCCCTAAATGACTTTGTGGTAATATAATATTGTTGAACAAAGTAAATCCCTAAAAGACTTAGTGGTAACCATCAGAAGGAGGTAAATTGAACTCCCAACTGCACTAACAGAATTGATGACAATAAGCATAATATGATTTGGTTTGTAGTGCTTTGACCAATAGTTATAGAAACAAAGAATCTACGAACATGCATGCAATAGAATGACTTTATTACCTTTTTGTCAAGTGATATTGCCTTGCTGCAGTCCTCTTCAGCTTGCTGGAAGCTGCACGATTGAAATTGATAAGCGCACAGACACAAATGAAATGCAAGAGAAGGATAAATTGACAGATCAGATGGGCATTTCTTACCACCCCAACTCCAAGTAAGCAGCTGCCCTGTTGGAGTAGTAAGTTGCACTCATCATGTTCAATTTGATAGCTTCAGTATAATAGTTGACAGCCTTATTCCATTGCCTTCCCTTAAATGCAGCATTTCCCTGGAAAAAGTTGAGTAAACATAGAAATTGATATAACAAAATAATACTAACTGATAAAGTGGTTTCAAAATTTTTTTGCTGGTAGAAAATGAAATTAACAGAACCGAGCAAAATATTCGACATAGCAAAAGGGGAAGAACAACACCCCCTGATCTTTGACCCTTGTCTCACTTTTGTCCATATTTTATGCCAATGGAAATTGAGACATTATGCACACTAAAGGGTATCGTTAACAGGAAGGCACAAAGATTCAGACCCAAAATATCATCCTATAAAGGTGGGAAGTACCATTCATGCAGAGAATGTGTAAAGATGACAAAAAATAATAAAATATTGAAGAGGACTTGACAAAATGAAGCATTGAAAACTAAGATGAAGAGATTTTAGCGGTGAACAAACCTTCTCTTTTAAGAGTTCTGAAGCATCCATGTTACCATTGGTATCTGGCAATGGCGATGAATGGGAAGCAATGCTGACTTTCTCCTGAACTGAAGAGTACATGTCCAAGACTATATCAAGGAGAAATTTATCGGCACCATGGAACGCAATGAATGAAACAGAGATGGGGCAGTCATTGTGCTTTCCTACTGGTACTGTAACCTGGCCATGTGCAAATATAATCATGAAAATAAGTTTCAAAGCTACAGATACTCAAAGATAAATTTGAATGTTCAAACTTTAAAGTACTCAGTTACCTGACAGCACCCAGACATGCTGGCAATGCTTGTTAATGCTAATGTTCTATCATTAAACTCAGATGACCGCCCTTTCTTTGTATTAAGCTTTAATGGAGGATCTGCAATTGTGGGAATCACTAATATTCCATCATCCTGGGACACCAAGAGGTTGTAAGAAATATAGATACATAAAATGAGGTATTGTGCATATAAACAATCGATTTGAAAGAAATTGAAGAAGAATAACAATAAAGCATGGCCAACTCAATATTTTCACATAATAATTTTGTTCAAAACAATTTAAAATGTAAACTATGCAGGAGTACTGGAGCTGCAGACAGTTATTCCCCCTTTTCTGGTTTCAGAAGGAAGGAGGGGTGGGAGGAATAACAATATAAGAGAGCTCAGATTGTTGGAGCTCAATACGCCAGTGAAAGTAGACAAGAAAGCTAAAGCTGACCCACCCCTTCAATATTTGTATTTTTCAAATTGTTGGCCATAACAAATCAAAGGAACAAACTTAGCTGACTTCTATTATTATTAGTACAAGGTTGGAAAGATTTGCAGATATGTTAACTAAAGTGACTAAACTGGGAACTAAGTTTTAAATATAGTTCATATATCTAATTGTCCAACCGAAGCAATACAGGAAAGAGAAGAAGAGGGAGAAACCAAGAGCATCAAAGACTATTCAAGTTGACTCCAAATCAACAAAAATCCATTTCAGCTTCTCTTTATTCAATCAGACTTGATATTTCTTATCCTAAAACCTAAACGCATACTTTGGAATCAACTCATCAGAGAAATATTCCAGCTCACTCCATATACTGATATACACACTACATTGAAGTTTTCACAACCAACTCTCCTGCCTCAGATTAAAGACTTGCTAGATTTGGTCTTCTTAGAATACCATAACAAACAACAGTAATAAAAGAATATTTATATTTAGAGAAAGATACTACAACAGAAAAAGAAGTACATTTCATGCAGTATACAATTTAGTGACAATTAAAACATTTCTAACCTTGATAAAATTTCTCTGTGGGAGTCACTTTATTACTACTTAACACCAGTGAAGTATATATTGATTGAAGCCAAATAAATATAACAATCTGTACGGAGTTGGGATACCTTTAAAAGACTTTGAAGGGCAGCTCTCATCTCAGTCCTTACTTTATATAGGGTTTTCATGTTTTCATTTGTAAAGTTAATTGCTGCACAAACACGATCTGATACATCAGGCCCTAGCTTTGGTTTCGCTGACTTAACCCACTCTTCATGATTGGTTTTGAATTCACAACTGAAACAAATTTATAGATGTCAAATTAGTAGAGAGAGAGAAAGAGAGAGACAGAGAGCTTATCAAATTTCCTTTCCCATAAAGGTAACTCAAAGGAATTTGAGAAGATTTAATTGACCTGAATAATCTTAGAATACCTCTGTATCAAAAGCATCACAGAAGAGAGAGTTTTCAAGGTAAATACTCCATTTTGATGTTTTGTGGATTCTTCACGAAATCCTTTTAAACTGGGTACACTTGAAGCAATATACTGACTAAAATTCATATGCTTTGGAGGTTGGTCTGCAGGGGCAGAAAAAGAAGTAACTTCAACATAGTTATAGTTGGTTTACTTGTGTACGAACTCCCAACGCATTATGACAATAGAGGGACTGCATAGCTGACTTTAACATTGATCTATAAAGATTAAAAGAAATGGCAATGACTCTGGAGCTCTATATGTGTGTGTGTACATATTCTCAAGTGAAGTAACTTACACCCGGATAGATGTTCGATTGCTTTGCTGACAACATGTACTGTCTTCTCAGTAGGAACTTTAGAAAGCTGAAAGAGATCATCGGCAAAAATAAGGTGTCTCGCCCTTTTAGGTTCCACAGAATTCAGTTGAAGCAAAACATGTCCAACACGACGTAGAATAGATGGATCGCGGGCAAAGATTCCTAAAAGACCACAACAATGTCAAATAAAAGAAGGTGAAAGAACTATAAAAGAGAAACCATAAACCAGAAGTAGAAGTGCCCAAGCATACCAACAGCGTCTAAACTTTGTGAATTTGGCAAAACTCCAAGCATAGATACAGCCCCATGGGATGGTCGGTACCCAATGACACCACAAAATGATGCTGGAATTCTAACACATCCAGTTGTATCAGTACCTATAAAAGTATAAGAACTTGAAAGGATCAGCTGATACTAAACCACGAGGGTATATTTTTATGTGCATGATTACATAGTTAGCCCGATCTCAGTGCCCGAGCAGGTGATTTGATAGCTACAACCTTTTTTCATTGCGACTTGAGACGAAACATAAGAGTATGAATCTAATTCTAAAATATAGGCAAAATTTTAACCGAACCAAGAGTAAAATGAAGTAGAAATTCTGCAACGACAGTAAAATGAAGTACAAATCCTCGGAGGAGCTTACCAAGAGCAAAGTCAACAAGACCGGCTGCAACAGCCACGGCAGAACCACTGGAAGAACCTCCCGGAATATGGGATTGTAATTGGGGATTCACAGGCGTTCCGTAATGCACATTCTCACCAGTAATCCTACAAACAACAACTAGGTATCAAAAGTTCGTCACTTTTATATATTGTTAGTTGTTTTTGACATTTTAATTTGAAAGGGAATACACAAAGTAACAGAAAAATGATGAGTACCCAAAGCTGAGCTCGTCCATGACGGTGTGGCCATAGCAAGTAGCCCCATTTTTAAGCAGAGTCGTCACCACAAACGCCGTCTTGGTCGCCGCTTCATGCGTTCGCGCCCAATCGGGACTCCCAAACCCCGTCACATTTCCCTTCACATCAAATCTGAAACAAACCCATCCACCCATAAACCAAATCAGAAAGAATCACCACAAAAAAAAAAAAAAAAAAAAAAATTGAAAGTAAAAGCAAAAATAACTGAGATAGAGCGAGAGAGAGACATGTCGGAGATGGCGAAGGAGAGGGTGGCGAGGAGCTGGGTGGCGGCAGGGGGAGGGGGCTGAGGGAAGGGGATGAGCTGGAATCGAGGCTCCATAAATGGTTCGGATAGAAGGATTTGGGTTCCGGCTCGGCGTCGTCTTCGCCTGTGGGTCTCGGCCAGGACCACGATCCCTGCGACGGTGAGACCGATGATGATCCAGGTTTTTGGGTTGGAGGAGACATTGGCCTTGATCGCCTGCAGAGGCTGCGGCTGAAGCTTCCACATGATCAACGATCAACGATCGCGACAAGGACAGCAGTGAGCCCAGCAGCCAGCAGCAACAAGGGGTTTTGGGGGTTTGGGGTTTGGCAGGGTTTTACATGGCAACCTGCGACCGTGGGTTTGACGCGCGAGTCCTTCTCCTTCTTCTTTTTTCCTTTATTTTTTTTTCCTTTTTCTTTTTTTTTACTTTTTCTTTTTTTTTTTCCTTTTTTCTTTTAATAAATAGAAAAATAATTGGCGTAATGATAGGGTCTCCTCTTTCGGTCCGACTTGGTGGCGACTGGGCTCTCCGTCCTCACTTGCAGGTGAGGTCACTGCTTCTCCAGCTTCTCCAGCTTCTCCGTCCTCTTCTTTTTCCTCTAATTTAATTTGTAAGCTTCTCTACAAATGGAATTAGGGTTTTCGAATCCAAGCTCCCACTAGGAAATTAGGATTTGACAGGTTTTAGGGATTTAAAGATTCAATCTTTTAGGGGTTTTATGGATTCAATTTTAGGGTTTTGCAGCTCAAATCTCAGATTTGTGGGCGTTTTACTAAATTTGATATTATTTTTCATATTTCAGCGGCGATTCCCCACCCCATTTTCCATTCCTCGATCCGTCCCTGCGTTAAGCAATGAGCTTGGCGTTCCTCCAGGGCTATTCTTCCCCTGAAGAAGAAGAGCAAGATCACCGCCTCCATTACCATGGCTCAAGCTCCACTGACGATGATGATAACGACGACGGCGATGACCAAGCCCACAAAGCCACATCCGTCTTTGACTTTCCAAAACCCTCCTCCTCCGTTGCTTCTACCCTACCTTCTGCATCCGACGTCTTTTCTGAGGTACCATTTTACCCTAATTCACCCCATTTTTCTTTCAATTCTTTGCAACTAACCATACACTTTGAATTTGAATTTCTCTTTTGCTGATTTTTTTTGGGTTAATTTCTGTCTCTTGGTTTGGATTAATTGAGATTTCCGGACCACCCGAGTTTCTCAACAACTGCGTACAAGAAGACCCTTCCACAAGGGATGCCGGTCCTCAGCGGGGGAGGCATGGTGTCCGCAACGGCAAACTTCAGAAGGAAAAGAAAGATTTACCTTCTGGTTGGTACTATTTCATTTATTTATCAATGTTATACAATTTATCAGTTAGTATTTGGTTCTCTTATTATGCATAAGATTCACCTAAAATTGTATTACTGCAGTCAGAGTTACTCTATTTTAAGTCATAGAAAAATTAGTTTCAAGTTATAGCAGCGGCTAACAACATCGAGATTATCAGTAAATACAATTTTTATGCTAGGCACGGTGGAAAAAAAAAAAAAATTGATGTTAGAATACGAATTTATATTCTGTCTAGGAACAATTGAGGTTAATTATCTACTAGATATGCATCTTATCTCCGTACATCTATGGTTGAGATGCATGTCCTGAACTTAGGTCCTTGTTAGATCCGTACCGGTAGTTCTTATAATGGAAGTGATTGTGGCAGTAGACGTTATACTGTGATGCTTATTAGAGATGTATTTTCTACAAGTTTCAAACTTAAGTTGTAATCGTGTACTTATTGGAGTAGAATGGATGATACTTTCTAAGTTTTCTCCTGAGTTTTCTTGAGCCGTGTTGCTTAGAGATGACTTCTTCAATATGATATGCTTTATTTTGTAATTAGAATTCCTAAGTCAGGAAAAGCATAGCTGTCTATGCAATATCAACATGAAATTTTGTGGTGTCTTGGATTTGTGTTATAAAGCCATGTCTATCCGACTTTAATCTCAATTCTCTTGGAACAAGAATTCCAAAATATATATATATATATATATATATATATAACTGTTAATTGCGCCATTATGTCAAACTGATGGACGTTATCTGTGTTTTGGATGCTCATGTCAGTGTTTTCTTCAGCGGGAACAGAAAGACTTTTTGCAGTCAATAAACTAATTAGAAAGATATGGAAGAGGAATTGGTTAAATGTCGATAAAATTTTACAATTAAGTGGTCATGCGTATAGTACTATGAGTTTGTCTAATAATTATCAGGTTTTTTTACTTTCTGCATAAGTGTACTGTAAAAGAATTCACTCTTGTTAAATTTGTGTACAGGTGCTGTAGTGGAGTCCAAAGCTCATTTAGTTGGAATTCATGAGCGAGTAAGAAGTGATTTTGAGGGTAAGCAACCTCCAACATCCGTGGTTATGAGCACCGCTGAAGGTGCCAAGCGTGTGCCAACTGCAACAAATCCTAGTGCAGAAGATGCTGCAGCGCTTCTTAGGTACGTATCGCTATATCTCCCTCTCCCCGACCCTTTTTTCCTTAGCAAAGAAAACTTTCGTGATTCCTGCTAGTGCTGAGAGACAATGGCTGGTTGAGATATTTTTGTTTAGGAAGTAGGTAATTTGGTTGGAGTTCTTGTAATTGCCTAAATTTAAATATTTCTCTTGATAGGATGTGTTTGCAATGTGGAATACCCAAGACCTACTCCAACGCAAGGGGAATGGTCTGCCCAACATGCGGAGATCGTCCTGTAGATCCAACCAATGATTCCAAGAAGAAGGGATCTACGGTGAAAGATAAGGAGAAGAGTAAGAGGATGAAGGGACAGTCGTCTCATGCTACATGGAAAAGTGAAACTGAAATGCATCTTCGACAGCAGTTTGACTAGCTGAGTAGCGTAACGTCTTTTAGGTTTAATGGATGTATGATGTAGCTTAACCATCAGTTCAGTTAGCGGACCTAAAGCACTGTGGGTGAATGCGAAGTGCTGTGTTTTTTCGGATTCATGACAGATCCAAAGTGTGATTTTTGTTTGCTTTTATCCTTTAATAGAGGTGACAGATCCAGTTCATGGAAAAGAATTTAAATAGTGCTCACAGCAGCTGGTTGAAGACCAAAGTTACCTAAATCTCCATCTTTTCGAAGTCCCAAAATGTGACCTAAGAATTTGTCGCCTTAAAAGAAAATTTTAAGAGAGACGGTTCTCTCATGTTGTAATAACCTGAGATTTGTCAACTGTCGTTAACTCCTAAAGGGCAAGTCATTTGCTAAGAAAAACCCTCAAATTTTCAACCTAACGTATAGGTGACATTTGTACATTTAGGTTTAGCCTAGCTGGTTAGGGTAGTGTGTTTTCATCTCTGTTCTCAAGTTCAAAACTTCGTCTTTTTAACTTAAATGAATTTGATGTAGAATTGTGATTGTATTAAAAGAATTTTAAAAGCCGACTCTAACTTAAATGAATTTGATGTAGAATTGCGATTGTATTAAAAGAATTTTAAAAGCCGACCTGAGTCGACCATTTTTTAGTAGTATTATTATGTTTGTTCCTTTCATTTATTTAAATTCAGTAATATTATTCTTACCATGTTTTTATATCATACTTATATATATGAACAGCTATATGATTTAAATTAATTTAAATTTAATTTAAATAAAAACCATTAATAAACCAATAATTTAAAATTTAAAAAAAAAAGAAAAAAAAAAGCTATAATTAAATGGTGATTCTGACATATGAGGAGTCTTCTCCTTCCTTCCCTATTCAATCTTGCTTCTTCTCCCGTTTCTTCTTCCACGCCAGTTCTTTCATGCCATTTTTTTACCCCAATTTTTTTTCACGTTAGTGTGGTAGTATTCTCAACTAATTCTCATACGGCAAAGATTCATCAACACTCTCCTATTTGGATTATTGGTAAGCATTTACCATTATTTTTTAATGAGTTTATATTTTTTTAGTTTGTTTAATTCTTCTTCTTTCTCTTGATCTCCATTGGACTATTTACATAAATCTTTTTGTTCATAGAAAAATAACACTAGGGGTTGAAGAAGAATCCGAAAATTTGAAGGACACTAACCATGTGATGGTTATTAACAGCCCAATATATGAAAGTAATTATTTTTATTATTTATTGGCATTTAGTTTCTACTACATAATAATTTTAAGCAAGTTACAATGATGAGATGAAGGTTAGTGGTGTCAGGATGAAGGTTAGTATCTATAATTGGCTTAGTTCCTCAATAATGCATTAGAGACCTTATTAATGGCAAACAAATAAAGAGACATTTTTTCACTTTTAGATTAGGCTTTCTAATCACGTTCAAATTAGGTTTTCTGATCACGAGAAACCTAACCATGAAAGAAATAATATTACATATTGTAATATTGTTGTGATCGACATTATACATCACTTCGTGCTAGGGATAAAAGATATTTTGTTGTGGGGTTTGTCTTTTCAGCCATTGTAGTGCATACACTAGAATTAAGAGACTTGCACATATGGCAGGTGTATTTGCATTGATAGTGTGGTGTAATATATAAACTTGTATAATTATGTTTTATGTTTTAGGAACTGTGGTTCTTCAAATGAATTTACTAAAGAAGATGATGTAGTTGAAGTGAGTTCCTGTAATGAAACAGAAAGCAATAGGGTTCATACAATAGAAACTTCTAATGAAAGTATTGAAGAAGATGATGTAATTGAAGCAACTTCTGATGCCACTGAAGCAGAAAGCAATGGGGTTCATGCAATGAAAAATAATGGGACTAACATGGAGAAGACAATGAATGTGGAAGAAAATGCGTAAGAGCCTCGATTGGAATCATCCTTGACAACGCGGATCAAGTGGCTACATATTACAAGAAATATGGGAGAATCAAGATTTCCAGTGACAAAGAGATCATCAGCGAAGGGAGATGATGGAAAATTGAGGTATATTACTATGTGCTGCACTCGATTAGGTACATCAAAAAGTACTTCAAGTAATCATCTTAAGCCATATCCAAGTATAAAGAATGATTGCAAGGCTCAACTAAGGGTAGGTTTGTACTTGGATGAGAAGTGGCGAGTGAATTATGTAAAGTTTGATCATAATCATGGGTTGAGTCCAACAAAAACTCGTTATTGGAAATGTTTTTGGGAAGTTAGTTCTTCTGTAAAAAAGAACCTTGAAGTGAATGATAAAGCCAGAATAAGGGTCAACAAAAGTTATAATTTAGTGGTGGTTGAAGTTGGGGGGCATGACAACATGAAGTGTTTAGAAAAAGATAGTAGAAATTATATTGAAAAAGTAAGGCGCTCACGACTTGGAGAAGGGGATGCCACTACAGTTTAAAACTACTTTGTAAACATGCAAGTTCAGAATGCAAATTTCTTCTATGCAATTGATTCATACAAAAATGGTCGTTTAAGAAATGTATTTGGACAAATGCAAGGAGTAGAGCAGCATATGAAGAATTCGGTGATGCTTGACGAATAAGTATGATATGCCATTTGCTCCATTTGTGGGGGTTAATCATCACGGGCAATCAATTTTATTGGGATGTGGGTTGATTTCAAGAGAAGATACCAACTCCTTTATTTAGTTGTTTAATACCTGGCTTGCTAGTATGGATGATCATGCTCCAAGTCGAATAATTACATATCAAGACAAAGCTATGAAAAAAGCGATTAAAGTTGTTTTTCCTAATACTAGACATCGGTTGTGATTGTGGCATATAATGAAAAAGGTTCCTGATAAGCTCAAAAGTTATAAGGAATATGAGTCCATGAGCTCTTCCTTAGATGGCATTGTTTATGACTCAATGACTTCTGAAGATTTTGAAGAACATTGGGCTGAGATGATTGGAAAATATAAATTTAAAAAGTAAGCACGTAAATGGTTAAGACACCTGTATGCAAAGAGACATCATTAGGTGCATGTGTATGTGAAAAATAAACTTTGGGCTAGAATGTCAACGACACAAAGGAGTGAGAGTATGAATGCATTTTTTTATGGCCACGTGAACTCCAAGACTACTTTAAAACAATTTGTGGAGCAATATGAGAATGCATTAAGGAGTAAGTTGCTAAAAGAGGCATTTGCATATTCTGATTCTTTCTTTTCAAATGTTCGTTGTGCAACTCATTATGACATGGAAAAGCAAGTTCAAGTTGTTTACATGATTTCAAAATTCAAGGAGTTCCAAAAGGAATTGACAAGTATAATGTATTGTGATAGGGTTTCAGTTGAAAATGATAATACAATTTTGGAGTACCAAATAGTTGAGCGTCTTCTGATCAAGGAGAACAAAAAGAAGGCTGTCATTTTCAAGATCCGGTTTAATGAGCGCAACATTGAAGTTAATTGCAATTGTTGCAAGTTTGAGTTTAGAGGCATATTATGTAGACACGTGCTTTATGTTTTAGTTCATCATGACATTGACTTTATTCCAGATAAGTATATTATTCGAAGATGGACGAAGGATGTGAAACAGTGTCTCACAAGGGTTATGATAAGTTACAATAATTGGGTTGCTACACCTGAAGCACAAAAATCCGATATGATGCATAAAACCTTTGATGACATTAAGGAATTTGCCAATGATTATGATGATAAGTGTATGCTTATGGTGAGATGGATGCATAAACTAAAGGAGCAAATATGTAAATGTGACGGAGCAGTTAATAGCACTCAACCAACACCACAGTCACATATTGCTATGAACTCTGATCCTCTCCGTAACCTAAGTCAGCGTATACTTATGCCATTGTCGACTAGAGGTAAAGGTCGTCCACCATCTAAAAGAAAATAATCCAAGACTGAGCAAGTAATCAAAAGAAGACAAAAACGACAGAAAAAGATTACATCTCATAAGGACAATACAAATGAGGAAGGAACACAGGTAACAAACATATTTGTTTTATGTAACTAATAAGTTGATAAATCATAACATGTTTCATTTGCAACTTTTGTAGAAATCCATAGAAAGTGATGCAATATGCCATATTGATGGTCGACCTCCTTGTAGAAGTTATAACATAGTTGCAACACAAGAGAGTAATGTCGTTGTGAAGGTATGCGATAAATATATTGATCTTCTTGTTATCTTTTTTCTTAGTTAATAATCATTGTCATTGTAGTTACAATTAAAATCTTACTCTTTGTAATTGTAATTACTTTTATTCTTTGGGATTTAGCATTCTCATCTTACACAAGGTGTTCAAATTTGCATGCCTGCCAACCAATATCCTATTTTCCCCCATACTAATGTAAGTTGTGCATTTTGTCCTATTGATAGTGATTTTTAATTGCTTTTGTGTTAGCTATTGAACAAATATTACATAATGTAGGAAAACATGACTTTGTTATTGGAACTCAGTCAAGGTGGTCATCCAAGCCTATTGTACAAAGAGTTTGAGATTGGAAATATAACTTATCCTACTATGCATGGAAATAATGTCCAAGTAAATATTGAGAGGTTGCATATAATTCTTTTGTTGTTATTAATTAAATATTTATTTACATCACAGTATAATGCTCTATCTATAGTTCTTATGGGGTTTTTTTTTTTTTCTCTCTCTTTATTTAGGGTCAACAATTTCAATACTGGAATGGAGGTTATAATATATACAATATGCATGACTCTATTTCAAGAGAAAACGATGACCAGGAGCTCAACTAAGCAATAGAAGCAAAAATGAAAGACATTTCTTTTTGTAGTTTGAGTTTTTGTGGATTTGGATCCTATTTCTTCTAAACATAGATTTCAATGCATTTGAAATATTTTGTAACAATAGCCAATATACAAACGTGTCACTCTTTTAATTCTTGTTGTACTGAAACCGGAGTCATTTACATTGTGCTTGCAATTCAAGGACCTTAAACAGTCTCATGTTTCCATTTGCAACAAAATTGATACGAATTGAATTATGAGATTTAAAATGTAGGAAGAGAACATTAATGATAAATGTAAGTCAATGATACATGGTTATATAAACTAGATGCCACTTCTCTTACAACAATTCATAAACAAAAAATGTAAGTCAACGATAAACGGTTGTATGAACTCTTTACTATGTAATCAAGAATCAGCTAATGACTTTCAATTGTCTATTCAATGAAACCCATCGTAATAATTGAAAAAGTATACTTGCATTCTGAAATAACCATTCAAAATTTCCAAAGAAACTAGGTTTAATACTCGAGTCATTAAGGACTCCATCTTGTTCTTACTATATGGACTCCATCACAGGAATATAAATTGGTTTGTACTTGGGACAGTTAGGAAGACACAATGATTGAGCTCGTCATCTCAGGAACATAACCTAGTTCCTACCATATGGACTCGACCATGTTCTTGTTCTTCTTCTTGTTGGTTTTTCATCATCTCTATAATCTCCGAGGGCCACAAGAAAGATTTGTTGTGCTGGCCAAATGCTTCAGTACCTGTTTGCAGAAACATTAATGTTATCAAATGATACAAATAAACAAGACTGGATGAAGAATACCCCCACAATATCAAGAAACGTAGTACATACATATACAGGGTAATATTTCAGATGAAATTATTCTCAGATCCATCTTGGCATTCATAAAAAATAAAAAATAATAATAATAATAATAATAAACAATAATCAAACCACGAAATGTAACCACTAAACGCATGGAACTAGACTTGTAATTTGAATTTCTTACAGTTTCCATTCTTCTTCTTTTTATTTTCAAAGCGACTGGTCTTTCTCTAGCTTGCATGCACTTCATATAATCATATTTCTTACGATTGTGAGCATACAATATAAAGTTCAACAAGAACATATAACCTCTCTAATTTATGAACCTATAATCAAATTAAAGGAATCTCAGGTAAGTGTCGTCAGGAAGCCTCCACCCCTTCATCACGACACCACTAACGTCAACTCTGATCAAGACCCAAAGAAGAATTTATCTTGCTACACAATGGAGATTGGGAGAGAAAAAGAAATAAACAGACTAAAAAAATTAAATTCATTGAAAAATATGATAGATGTGTACCAATAATCCAAATAGGGGAGCGTATGAACCTTGCCGTATGAGATTTAATTTAGATTGTGGTGGATTTGACTGACCTAAAAAAATGGCGTGAAAGAACTGGTGTAGAAGAAGAAACGGGAGAAGAAGCAGGATTGAATGGGGAAGGAAGGAGAAGACTCCTTGGATGTCATTTTTTTTTTTTAATTATTGGTTTATTAAATGATTTTTAATTTAAATTAAATTCTTGTTAATTTAATTGATGTGGTTGTTCATATCAGATACCACATAAAATATAAAAATATGGTATAAAAACATAATAAGTATAACATTACTGATCTAAATTTGGCTACCATATTTACAAGTACGCAGTGCAATCACTTTGACCACGATATATGATCGTTGTATGTCAATCCAGCATATTACCGTTAGATTGCGGGCTATTCACCAGCATAGGAATCTCTTGCTGGTAGTGATGTGGTGTATGGGAGGCCGTTGGATTATTTGGGCGGTGAAGATGCTATCAAATGCATGCAGATCAAATGGCAAATGCACTCACTTAAAATTCATATCGGATTCCATTCAGGATGATTCCTTTGTGCAGTCGATGAACATGGCTGACCCGCACGTGGTCTAGTCCATCTACGTGTCCTAGTTCTCCTTTCTCCACGTGTCAGTTCCCTTGGCTCTGTCATCTTGCCAAGTTTCTCTGCTTCTCCAAACAGAAATCGTTTTCCTAACTAATTAGTTTCCTCTGTGAATAGCAAAAAAGAAGACGACATAGTTTGTTTGTTTTGTTTGAGAGAATTGAGAGGTGGTGGTGGTGGTGGTGGTGATCATGATAAGCAGGAAGGGCATGGTGTTTAATTACAGCGGTGGCGGGGACGGGGGCGGGGGCGGGGGCGGGGGCGGAGGCTCATATGATTGGTGGAATCAGGATCAGAAACAATGGGAGAGTACTGTATCTTGTGTGCTTCTTATGGATTGGTTTCCCTTGTTGCACTGGTACAATTAACAGCATTATTATTCTCGTTTCTATCGTTTTTCATTATTATAAATGGAAAATTTAAATCAATCTCGTTCAAGGTAATCAAGCTGACTATAGCAGTGTGTATAGCAGTGTGCTCAAATCATAATAAAAAAAGTGATTTGCAGGTACAACTTGGGCGTATTCAGTTAAGAGTGCTAGAATATGGGTGGACAATACAAAAGTTTTTCCATTTGATGAACTTTCTAGAGAATGGATGTAAGCTTTTAGTTTATTTTTATTTTTATTTTTTGGTGTTAATTTATTGTATAAGCATTTTTTGTTTTTCTGAAAAGAAAATGCATTTGGGCGGTGAGGGCTCTCCTATTTGGTCTCTACAAGACTGTCTTCCTTATTAAACCTAAGGTATGATACTATGGCATATTTGATTTGCACTCCTCAATTTTTCATTTTTACGCACACGCACACATAAATGTTGTCCTGTTCTAGGATTAATAAATGTGTTTTTGGCGAGTGTACTATGATGTAAGTACAATCGGTATTTTATGCGAATCTCTACACTAAGGGGAGGGGTGACGGTTTGAACCCAGGAGGCAGTGGGCAAGTGTATGATGTTTAACAGTTTAAGTAACAATTGTTCATATTTTAGGATTTTTAATGTTCCATGGTAAATACTCGTGACTCACAAGGATGTGAAAATTGTCCCACCTCAAAGAGTTAAGAAACTTTGTGAGGGCTTATTGGTTAGGGTGAAACCGTCTTCTTTTTATGCTTAGTACGGAAAATATACTTGAAAATGCATAGGGTTCATCAATTAAGTATGTTGGAAAACTATAAACAGGATGTGCAAGGTCCCCTTCTTTCGTGCAACGTAGACTCGTAGCACAGGAATACATTTTCGACTTTCACATGAACCTTCAACCTTGTATAAGTAGATTAATTTATATTAGCATGTATAATACACTCCAAAAAGAGTTGAGCAATAAACGATGTAGCTTCTCGACTCATCAGAATACAAATACTGAAGAGTTGTACAAGCAGTATTAAGATGGTATATAAAACTTGCAAGAAAATCTCATGTATATTGTGATTGCTCTCCCACATTTTCAACTAAGTATGGCGTTGTTTAGTTTTTCTCTCCTGTATGGTGAGTAAATTGACAAAGCATGTATAAGTTTTTGTTTCACCCACACTGTGAAAGTAGGCTTCGGGCTTGACCAGGCTCCTTTGTTGGTGGAGCAGTTCAATTAGAAGTGCATGATAACAAGCCTTCAATAGCCTTGGTTTTGTTCTCCAGTAGCATGCATCATGTATTCTACTCTTCATGAGTCATACGTCTGCATTTCTTAGATTTGAAAGCGGAGTTCGATTTATCATAACTTTTGATCCCTAATATCAATTTGTTCTGATGCTTTGCATTATCTTAATATATAACCTCTTCTGATTACGCTGCCTAAATGTTTCGTAGGCTCTTGAAATGCTGCTTATGGATCTTCCTGGACTTCTATTTTTTTCCATGTATACGTTACTTGTCTTATTTTGGGCTGAGATCTATCACCAGGTACATATACCAACGTTTCTTTGCCTTTGGATCCAATTTGAAATATTCATTGTTCATTGTTAATTACTATCATCTGATTCGTTTTATGATTTTTTCAGGCCAGAAGTCTTCCAACAGATAAACTTAGACCTGCATATTATGTTATAAATGGTTTTGTATACTTCACGCAGGTAACTCAAAACGAGGTTTTTCCTGTTGAAAATGGTTAGATGCTTGCAATGTTGGATTAATTTTAATATGCCACTACACTGCGAGCATCTCTGTTTCCTGGTCATTGTGTTATGATGATAGGTGTGCATTTGGATTTTGTTGAGGTTAAGCAGAAGTCCTGTTGCCGTAGAAGTTGCTAGAATCTTCTTTTCAGGTAAAAGTCGATACTATATATTAGTTTTTTGCCTTTTGTTAATTTATTTCCAATAATTTCAAGTGCTTGTCAAACATTTATGCAGTTTGAATAGTAAGTTCATTGCCTTAGGCAATCATTATCCCTAGTCAGTGCATGAAGTCGATTGGGACTTTATTTGCAAGATAAACGATTATGCAGACAGAATAACTAAAACTCTATGCGTTGATGTTCATTGTGTTTGCAGTTATTTCATTCTGTACTGCTCTGGGATTCTTGATATATGGTGGAAGGCAAGCACTTTTGTCAGCTCAGAGAAAGCACCCGAGTTTTTCGTATTTTTTATTCTTCTTTTTATAAAACAAGTGTTTACTTTGACGTGTTTATGACTTTAGGTTGTTTATCATGCTAAGGCACTTCCCCATTGAGTCAAGAGGACGTCAAAAAAAGCTAGAGGTGGTTTGTGCTTATATTTCGCTCGTTTTCTTTATGGCCTTCAACGAACCGAAGATATGAGATGTCCTTTTACTGGCAGCTTTCAAGCGCAATTCTTGCAATCTGTGTAAGGAGGCACGGTGCCTAACTTATTTACATGGCAGGTTGGATGGGTCACAGGCATTTGCTGCTCATGTTTCTTGATAAGATGCATTGTGGTAAGTCCCCTTCAATTGCGAAGCACATGTAACCAGTAAAGTTATTGAGTTCTGAGGGCTTCTTGCGTGATGGTATTGCAGCTCGCAGGTTCTGCATTTGACAAAGATGCAGATGTCGATGTCATTGGTCATCCCATCCTCAACCTTGTTTATTACATGGCAAGTTTTAAATCCTGAAAACTTTATATGCTAGAATTATCGCCTGTCCGGAAGGACCGAAACCTCAATGGACTACTTGTGTTTTTGACTGCTTGTTATATAAGCGCTTTTGTTTATGATGTAAATTGCTTTCACTTCTTTTGGCAGTCGGCGGAGATTGTTCCATCGGCTTTGGTGCTTTTCATCCTTCGGAAGCTGCCCCCGAGGCATGTTTCTGATCAATACCAACCCATAAGTCGAAAGCTCCATTTGCCTTTTGAGCCAACATTGAAACTGAATTTGTTGGATGATTCTGACCTGCTTCAGTTTAATTATGCTTGTATGTTCTTTACTTATTATCTCTCCTGTATATTCTTCGTTCTAGCAACGGGAACGGTATCTACCAACAACCTCTGGAATAACAACTGGAATGCCGGTACTAGCTCTTAGTTTAGTGATAAAAAGTTACTTTTCTCATTGATCGGGAAAGAATAAACATAATTTAGACGATTATTATCTCTCTCGCGTTCAGTTCAACCTAGAATCTTTGGAGATGCACAATACTAGTAGAATCCGGCTGCACCAACGCATATACATATCTACGACGATTCGGTACTAGATTTCAATGGATGCATGAGTTCATCTACCGAGCTTAGTTACACAAAGATTTTAGGGTCATAAATAAATTAGTGACTACAAAGTCTTTTGCGACATCGAAAATCAATCTAGACATGTATTCCTAAACAAATTGAACCATAATACAAACTACACATTTACCTCCACTACGGTAAAAAAACATACATGAAATTACAACCACATTAAAATTCTATAAGCCGGAGTAAATTTCAGATGTCACCACTACACTCCGGCACGATCCTGCACAAAGCGGGATATCGTATACGATTGCCTAAATTCATCAAACATATGCACAGATGAACCAGGATCTCCAAACCAGGATAAGGATGCCAATCATGTAGAATGTACAGGTCGAGCAACTCAAGTCGGCTCAATCAAACGCTATCGACATGAAAGTGTCATCATCCAACAACTTGTCGATATCAATTAGATCATCGCCACCCTCGGCCTTTTCATCACCACCCTCGGCCTTTTCTTCTGATACCTCGACAGCCATGTCATTTACCTGCCGATAGTCCACAACATGCAAAACGTGTTATCGAAGTGGAGCGAGTTATTGTTATTTAGTATCGCCTAACGGTTCCATCAATCATCTAATAGAAATGACACGGCAACGTCCAATAAGCATCGTGGAGATGATACATGTTTTTCTATAACAGATTCAGACACTGCAAAGTAGAAAAGCAAAATATCTGCAAGAATATAAGAAAACTGAACCAAAAACAAACGTGTTAACCAGCGATACAAACATGTTAATTAGTGGGTACTAATGATCGACAAGAAGTGAAAACGTTAGCAAGAGAATCGTAACATAGTATCATAAACTATATACATCATGGGGGATTAGCAAGTAAACTAACTAAAGCCAAAATGAAGCGCAATCAAATATTCGGTCCTACAGTAATTTACATAATAATATGAAAGCCAAATGCACAAGTTAAGATCCATCAATACCTTTGTTTCACGGAATCCTTCAACAACATTTAGCAGTCTACGGTATTGAGCTCTTCCCTCTGGATATTGAACCATAGACTTTACCCTAGTAAGTGCTTTTTGTAATCTTTCCTCTGTTTGTTTTCTTCCTTTCTTGAGAAAATCATAATCATCCTCACTTGAGGCCACAGGTTGGGGGTCCGGAATCTTGGCAACTGCATCTGGTCGGAATCCTCGTAAACCAGTCCCCTTCCGTCTCCAACGCAAAATAACTTTCTCCAGAATTCCAACTGACCAGGTGATTGCCTTGTATTGTTTCCTTACCTGGTGTCCCCTTACATGGGCCTTCAAAATATGAAAAATGGGAAATTAACATTCACTTCCATGGTCAAATCTTTCAGAGAAGCAAAACCCAGAAAATTAAGAGGGTCTTTTGAAAGTTCATATAAAAAAATTCACATAACTGCTGCAAAAGTTAACAGCATGGGAAATGGAGGAAAATATACAATTAGGATTCCGCTTAAAATCGAATAGTTAATAAAAGTGGAGATTCAGACCGCGATTTAGTCAAACCCTGAACTCTTAAAAGTGGTCCAAAAATTAACAAGTCTACAACCCTTTCCATCATTTGTCTAAGAAAACTAAAAGTAGAATTTTTATATGTGAAACAGATGGTAAATTACTAATATAGAGAGCTCTACATGGATCATTAGTGACCCAAAATTAGAGGCACCAGTAGAGGCTATCATGATAAGATTGTTTTTATTTTATTTTTAATGATGATAGTATATAATGATAAGTTGAAAATGATAATAAATAATAATCAACGTCAAAAAGTTGCAACGGACCTGGATTTTAACAATTCTCTGACGAATTATCAGGAATTCTTTTCTCTTTTTCCAACCACGAAACTTTTTCTGTATCTGAACTGCAGCAGTATGAGCATTTCCGTTGACCGGTCCCTTGTGTGATTTGGAAGTTATGAATGAAATTGCTCGTTCATCCGGCATTCCGAACTCATCACTGTCAAACTCAGTTAACCGTTTCCTCTCAAATGACTGCATCCTGAACATTTGCTGTATCCGATCAGCAGCTTGGGTAGCATTAGTTATAGCAGTAAGTGAGTCCTTCAGTGACAGTGCATCAGGTATATCACCGTAACACACAGGTGTAGCTATCCGTTCTGAAAAAGTTTTGACAACTTTTGTTCCAGATATTTCTGCAGCACCATCTTCCTTCCCATCGTTCATTGTAAGGGATTTAAGGTAAGTGGTCAGGGAAGACTCTGCAAGGAAGCCTGAGATTCCTTTGTGACTGCTAACAGATGCCAGATCTGCTGGTGTTCTACCCAAAGGAACCTCTGGAGACGGATCAGTCAGTGCTCCAGGATCTGCACCAAGAGATAAAAGGACTGCAACTGTATGCTCTCTGAGTTTGGCATAGGTTCAAGAAAGCAAAAACAAAAGAGTAAAATGTGAGTGGTGTTGGAAATTTGCAAGAAATTTATAATGGTGAAAGCTAAATGACATATATAGCTTAGAGCTTAAGATGCGGGTTAAAAGCAATATTAGACGTTTGTTACTGTAAGATCACTAGTTAACTAGTGGCAGAGCACTCCACCTCACATATTTTAGATGAGATCTAGCATTGCAAAAGTTGCGGTAAAACAAACTTGGGATGCTTTAATGGGCTCCGAGGGAAGAGTACAAGCCAAGTCCCATGGTATACAACAAAGGTAGAGCAGATTCAACAGAAGCTAGACTAAAATAAAATGAAAAGGGTTCTGATGTCCTTGCCTGCCATAGAAAGCAGCCCAATGAAGGGCAGTCCAACCATTAACATCACGAAAATTGATGCTAACTCCTGCAGTTACAGTGGGTTTTATGGCCCAATCGTAGCCAAGGGCAGCTGCTAAATGTAGGACACCTTGTCCCTCAGCATCTAATACACTTGGTCCTTTACCATCTTCTATTGCTTTATAAAGGAGCCATGTGTACAACTTCTCTTTCATCAGCTTTATAAGATGTTCCATCCCTTCATTTTGGAGCAAATAATTCACTGCCGCTGGCTCTGCTGCATGTAAATAATCCTCTTCCTCCTGGAGTGATATGATTTTACTAATTAGGCTTCGATTCTCCTTAACACCTCCAAATAGTTGACCTGAAGGGCTTAAAGGTCTCAGAGACAGTAAACTCTCAAGACGTAAGTGAAGATGCATTTCAGGTGCAGCGCCATCACCTATATCTGTAATATCTAAACCTTTTGTGGAGCCCACTTGATACTTGAACTCCCTTACTTCACTACAAGCTAGCCTGTTGGAACAGGTTACATAGAAAGGGACTTGCCCGGCACTGTGAGGTGGAGCAAAACAGAAAAGAACTCCACTGGCTAAAACCTGTGCTGGAACCTCCACCTCCCCGAACATACAAGACCAGCTGTATTTTGTTACCTCCTTTTGACTTACCAAGAATGTTCCGAAAACCAGAACCTGTTTCACGTTAAGAAGAATGAGATGACAACTAATACATCGAGCACATGTTACAAATAAATGACAACCATCTGATCTGCAATAGACATGTCAACATATTCAGTAGCCCTTTACAAATGAATGGAGACTAGCCCTAATTATTGACATTGAGTTGCAAAACAGATACCAAAGAACAAATATAACAGAAAAATTGATTAACCAATCAGTTTAAATGGGGACAGAAGAGAAGCAAAACCAAAATATGTCAGAAATCTCAAGTATAAAAATAATGGAAATTAAATTGTAGGTGTCTTTCTTTTCTTCTCCGTAAGTGGAATATGTTAGCATTGCAAGAAGTTCTAAGCACAACATACAAAAGTCTAGCTAATAGTTACAGACTTGTTCAGAGTAATCATGCTTATGAAACAATTGCATGTTATAAAATACGTTTTCATCAAGGAGAAATTAATTGGCGCAAAAACCATCATTAAGAACAAATTCTAGTGAGCTTCTGACAAGATGTATTTACGTGGCAGAAACTCAATCCAAGATACAAGTTACTATTTTTCTTCCCCATGTTTTAATTTTTCTTCTTTAAGGTGTATGATTATATAGTTCACAATTTTGTACCTCAATTTCAGAGTCTGTATACGCCCACTTTGGTGAAAAATCAACTATGCTGAAAAGCTGGTCCTGGGAGATGGAGGGGCTCAACGAGGAATCATCAACTACATCTCCACATTCAGCCGTGCTCCATGGAATACCAGATGAAGATTGCATCTGCAGATCATCTACCTCTTCGAGTTCCTTGGAAACCCACCTAGAAAAGCTGTCAACTTTCTTCAAACCCTCTTCTCGATCTAATAATTGCTGTCTCAAAGTTAAAGCATAGTTGACATTCCCATCTTTAGAAACATCATGCTCAGAACTTGATATGATTAAACATTCAGATTCTGCATTTGTAAGCTGTGCTTGAAGGTCGTCCTGCACAAGCTGCTCATTTTGCTGATTGAGATGAGCACTAACAAGGTCAGGAGTATTTCTCAGATTCGCTTCAAGAGTTCTTTGCAAATTCATTGACTGGTCCAGGGAACACTCAGGCAACTGCAGTGAATTGTCTCCCAAAGGAAGCTGGATAAAGAATATAAGAATTAGAAAACTAATGTAATTCTTATTTCTTAATTTGAGAAATCTGTTCTGTTTTATAACATACAAAAGGTGACAAATAAATATATGTAGCAAATGAGAGAATCCATGAAATGAAATCACGCAAATCAAAAAATGAAATCCAAACTGTTGGGCAGTCAGTTACCAAGCTGAGATGCTCTTTGTTGATACACCATGTTATTACTGTATACTTATAGTATTGTTCGGACCTTATAAAACTCAATACCTCAGCTGTTTTGGATGTCAATACACAAAACTTAGGTAGTGAAAGTGCTGCAGTTCAACAAAACATTAAAACCCAGGACATACACATGGAAGAAGCATTGCACCTCATTTCAGCAATTATCTGTATCAATAAGCCCAAATGATATACAGCTAAGGAGCATGCCTACCATAGATCAAAAAAACCACAGAAGCTATTAAATACCTGCCAATTTGTTTGAAATGGCATAGAACTCCCAAACTCCTCCTTTAAAAAACTATTCCCTAAAGTTTGTTGTTCAACAGGAACTTCACCAGAACCAATTTGGGTGGTAGACATTGATGCATGAGAAGTTCCGGTGTGGAATCCTGTTGTGCATTGTTCCAAAATTTCTTCCCAGGATCCCGCGCCAAGTGTTTTTTGACAATCAATCACACCAATAGAGTCAGCACTGAAATGATGTTGATCATTCTCAAATTGTGGCCTGTAGACTCCATGAATTGATGACTGGCCATCATAATTGTCTGGTAAGAATGTAAAATCAAATCACCATGTTACACCACATAAGAGGCTATTGGACGAAGCCATTCAAACAAGGAATAATAAACAAGTAAGATCTTTTCCGCCAACCCTGCGGAAAAAAATAATAAGAAAGAAAGAAGATTACTTAAACTTGGATGCAGTGAGGGATCAAGCTCTGCGTTGTCCATCAGAGGACCATTCCCCATTTTTGGTGACTCAAAAACTGAGTGAAATAAGGAACTCACTTGGTGACTATCTCCTGCATCAACTCACATGTTAAATGACAATTCTAGTGCAAATTTAAGAAGTGTGCAAATCAAATTGTCTCAAATGAAGACAAAAAGTTCTCGACCCAGAATAAGAGAAAACCCAACAAGTAAAAGATGACCTCTTTTAACAAAGTCAGAGAAACAGAATACCGGAATCGACATCTTCACATGCTGATGTCAAGGTGCTGCTTGGGCTTGCATAATCTGTATATCCTGAAGGTGTTCTGCCATTACTATTAGAAGGGCTAGAAGTCCAGGGGCTGCCATTTTTCAGATCCGGTGCAACCTCATCATTCTCTACAATGCCTCCTGCATTTGCCCTATTACCCTGATAACAAAATAACCAAAAGGCAAATCACAAACAAATATATTTTATGCATAAAAAATTTCAGAAGAAAGCAGCCACAAAAAAAAAAAAAAAAAAAAGCATCAACAATAAAAAAAGAAGTATGCATAGCGGAGATAATCTGGGTTGAGAAACTTAGACAAACTTGAATCTTGACTCTAACGAAACTTACACCCAATTTCTTACCAACATAAAATCGCAAAGTTGAGAAAGTACACAGCAAAGGTCAAATATCTGAACTGCGCAAGGCATTTTATCATGCAAACCGCAATTGTTAAACTACAGGCCCTCCTCTCATTCCTTGTACCTTTTTCTTTTGTACACTTCCTCTATTTCTATAAACCTATCCTTCAGATCAATATTTCATGCGGTTTCACTCCTATTGTAATTTCTTACTTTCTTGACATTGTGAAGATTACAACAATAGCTGCTATTTGGAATTTTAGATCATGTCACTCAGCCCTAATGCCATTCCAAATCAACCTAAGGAGTCCGTTTGGTTATTTTTTTCTAAGCCACTCTGTACTGTTCCAGATCTTCCAAAATTACTATATCAATTTCATTTTAGTACCTGAGCCTTGGCTTATTAAAAATGGTGAGCAGGGACTAGGGCACGTTCTACGTTAATTCACACCAGTAGGGAGAGAGATTTGAGAAAACTTAAAAAAAATAAAAAATACATACATACATACATATATATATATATATATAGGATTACGTCCAGAATAATGTGGCTCAATCAACATTTTATGCTTTAAGGAGAGGTCAATGAAGGGAAATTGTGGCAAGTTTGGCAACTAGTGATTGGAACTTCGAAATTCGACGAGAAGATTATTTTTACATGAAGTAAAGTTGCAACCCTGCTATTAATTCCTTAGATTAACTGTTAGGAAATAGAAGAACGCAAGAGACTAGCATGAGCAAGTACTTTAACTGGATGAAAGTTGGTCTACATAACAGAAACAATAAAGGACATGAAAAGTAGATAAAGAACAAGGAGGAGAATAGTAATACCTTTACTTGCAAGTAATGAACAAAAACTATGTGCATCAAATCCCTGCAAATTGAACAAGTAAATAAAATTAAAAACAGAAACCGTGAAAAAAAGAAAAGTTTTAAAAGGCAGAAAACTGTACAAAACCTAACTATATTTATGCATTCCGAAAAGAAATATAACCAGATAAATTTGAAACTTTATGGAAAGGCATGAACAGTCAACTGTGAAATACAAAATTTTATACCAAAATGTAGAACACATATAAATAAATAAACATATCTAACTCAGACTTACTGCTCAAGCAGCCAATAGCAGCGCCTTTGAAAATTTTCATCATCTTCTCCATGGGCATAGTAGCAGTGTAGAACATCTACACTGCCAACCTGAAATAAACTGAAGAGTGTTACCTCGCAGACTCCGGTAACTCTTTGTTGAGTTTAATGAAGATGATTTTAACATTTCTCTTCAGAAAACATCCGATAAAGAAAAAAGTTTGAGTCCAATTATACATGAGCATTCTTTCAGTACATACAGAAAAAGTATCGTCTTTAACAGGAAATTTATTACAAACACACAAACTCCAGATACCTTTAGCTTCTCATGGGCCTCCTTCACAGTCTTGCCGTCTCGTTTCTTCCTCCAGTTATGTCCATCCTTTCTAAAGTATCTCAGAACCTTCCTGTCAAAAAGATACAGCGAACCGCCTGGCATGGCAGAAAAAGTTCCACACCAGAATGTTCTCTGTGTGTAAATACTACAACTGACACAACAACCCGTAACCACGTTTTATGTACAGAAAGAGCTAGTGAGTTTGCCTAACATGATCAAAAGGTTCGATAGAAAACATATGAAAACGATATCCCGAGACATCAGGGGGCACTGAATATTCATTCTAATCTAATCTAGCTTAAACTAAACCACGGGAATGGGGATTCGAACTTAGGTGCAGAGTCTGCAGACAGCTGATCTGTTAAAACCCTAACAAATTGGAAATTTTATTTTTTAAAATAAACCAATTAAGAGGAAATAACATGTAACTTTGCAGAAGCAAACATAAGCAAAACATAAAATTGAAAGAAAAAAAAAACACATATATTGTTAATTAATTACAAGGTCAATAAACAAATAACCGTACTAGGTGGTTTGTTCGGAGGCTCTGGTGAAATATGGAACTTGTGAAAATTGCTAAGAATTTCACAGATTTCAGCAGGGCGCAGCCATCGGTGCTGGGCCTCAACCAGTAATTGCTGAAAGTCTGCATACACGAACGAAATCAAACCAATCAGAAACTGATCGAGCAGGAATTTAAGTTCCAGATAATTATGGGTAATCGAAGGTTGGAAATCTGACCTAATCGAGGACCCTGAGCGTCCGATCCGCGTTCTGCCATGGAAGACTAGTTGAAGCTAATCGAGTTGATACAAAGTAGACTTTTACTTTCCTATTAATTTGTGTTTTTTTATTATCTTCAATTCATTTGGATTCGATAACTCCGATGAAAGAAGTCAAAGTCAAACTTGTACAGATGTAAGCAAGAAAATTTTATACAGGACCGTTTTTATCACAAATACTATTTGAAATTGAGTTCTTCGTCAAGATAATTATTGAAATCGAAAATCGATCAACTAGTCTCTGAAAATAAATGTTGCAAATCAATATAATGTTTTCATTATAATTTTACGAAAAATTATATTATGTGCTGATGCGGAACATAGCTGAATCTTACAAATCTAATTAAATATTGACACAAATAAAATATTTAAATAATAAAAATAATAATTTTTATTTTTGTAGAATTAATATTTTTTTAAAAATGATATGTTCATCTTCTTCCCCATTACCACAAAGGGTGAGGTCGGTTTTTGTCAAAACTGAAACGAAACCAAAGTTTCGATTCAGTTTGGTTTGGTTCAATTTTCTTTCGATTTTTTCAGTTTAGTTTTTTTTTTTTTTTGGTTTTATTCGGTTCGATTTTGGTACGGTTTCAATTTTTTTTTATTTTATAAAACTTGATCATTTTTTTAATATAGAATTTAGAAAAGAGGTTTATATTGGTAGACTAATAATATGAAAATGGGGAAAGTGGGAAAGTGGGAAGGTAGTTATACATATACAAGATCATATAAATCAATCATATGCTATCAACAACCTCAATTGCAAAGAAAAATAATCACCATATCCATTCAAAAAATAAACAAATAGAAAAGCTATTACAAGTTCCAAAGCCGTCCAAAACTTTCCTCTATAACCAATGAAATATCCTCCCGAATTGAACGAAGTATGCTTCTTGAAAAAGTCATAGGCTTAATTTCAAACTTGGCAACAAAATTTCACAAAAATGGGCATACATTCATAAAGTGTAAAGGGATTTGATTCAATTCGATTTTTTCTTTTTCGGTTCTTTTTTTTTTTTATTTTCAATTTTTTTGTTTCGGTTCGGTGTTCGATCCTATTTTTTTCGATTTTTGTTTTTTTCTACCCACCCCTAATTACCACATACCAATGTAATTTAATTAAAAGAAAATAAGAGTGAAATTTGAATCCACATTGAACGACATACTCTAGTGCAACATAGCAATGTTCCATTAACCCAACAGCTTTACAATATCATCAAAAGGCTAATTACTCTCCCTTCTTGCCGGCCTTCTCTGGTGCTCAGATTTCAAAAGTATCTTTCAATTGCTGCTCAAATTTCAATATCTTAGTCAATAGAATTTGGTATCTTTTATTCACACGTCTCAGTCAAAATTTTCTATTCTTCTAAATTAATATATAATTTTCAAACTCTTCCTCTTTTCTTAATAATAATAAGTTTTAAAATATATATATAACAGCTTTTTTCTCCAACTATGGTGTCATAAAATTCAGCACATTGTTCCCTATGTTGAAAAGTCTCATGGGCAATGAATGCTCACAGTTTCATTTGTGAAAGTCTTCTGCATAGGCAAAGTTTTCATTGCCCATGCAAAGTGAAAGAGATTGTATAGTCAGACGAAGTTTCATAAATTTCAAGATGCATTAACTGCATCAGTTTGGAGTTGCTCTATAAATAGAGCACTCCGCATGTTTTTAAGTTACAAGGAAAGAAAAAGAAAGAGAAGGAGAGGAGAGGAGAGAATACATAAAGTTATCTTTGTACTCCTATTATTCCAAATTATAATGAAATCATCACTGCTGCCCGAGGACGTACTCCAGTCACACTGACTGTAGAGGAACCTCGTAAATTTTGTGTCTTATTTTATTCCACTGCACACACACCGTCGATTTTACAACACGTTATCAGCACAAAAAGCTCTCATGTCAGTGGAAAGCACAACGCCATAAATCCGATAAAGCACTATCCACCTCTCACCTCCGTCATCTAAAATCTCACAGAATAAAAGGTATGTCCATTTTTCATCTCTCCCACTGCGCCAGAAGCGCCCCACCGAATTCCGGTGAAAATTGAAATTTACGACCTGAAGTCGTCACAAGATGAGAAAACTCGTACTTGACAACTGGTTTCCAGAGATCCAAAAGAATCTCATCAGACTTGGAAACCCAGATCACGTTGTTTACGGATCTTGAGAACTCCCATGAATACTTGGTTGTTTGAGATGGTGATGGCAAGAATGAATCCACACAGGCCTCCCTCTCTTGTGCCTCCGTCAACCCCACTGTCATCTATGTCTCTGTAAGGAGGTTCTTGCTTAACGATGTCATGTTCCTTGGGTCATGCAAGAACAACGCCAGTCTCTGAATTGAATTTGGGCAACCTCCATATCTACCCAGCTGGCCTTGTGTTTCGAGACTGGCAGAGACAGAGAAGGAAGAAAAATAATAGAAAATGGGGATTGATGGAATGGCAAGGCACATGTGAAGAAGAAAAGAAAAAAGAGATGTTGACTGCAACCTAAGAAAAAAAAAAAAAATATATATATATAAAGGATTTGAATGGTGCATGACACCATTTAGTCAAAATAATAAATAGGTTTCTGTTGGTGCATGGCACCATGTTGCAGAAATAAGAAAAGTAACAATAATGAAGTTTGAATAAGTGTTGACAAAAGAAAGAAAAATAATAAATAAAAGGAGGTATGATACTTCTTGTTATTTATGTGAATTTGTGTTGGTTTAAAACCCTTTCACAAGTTTTATTTCCTTTAAAGCAATTTATTTATCATGGACGGTTTTACCGCCAACTGCTTTAAGTTTTGATTTATGTGAATGGTGCTGAATTAAAACCCTTGTCACAAGCTTTATTTACTTAAATGCAATTTATTCATTATGGCTGGAATTACCGCCTATTGCTTTAATTTATTGTATTTCTTTTTTTGTTACGATTAGTACATACTGGACCCAAAGTTCCTTGATCAGATCAGAACTTGCAGTTTCTTAATCCTCATCATATAAAAATAATTGGACCTGAAGTTCCATCAAACAAAAAGATCGGGCATGAAGCCCCTTGATCCTCAAGATCAGGACATGAAGTTTCTTGATGAGTACCTTAAGTTTGAAGTGCCGTAGTGCCTCAACTTAATCGCAATAAAAGCCATAAAAGTCTCAGTCTGCAGACTATTAAATAAGGACCAGAAGTTCCTTATGTCCATACTAAAAAAATGATTTAGCAGAAGCATTTATTAAGCGGATGAAATTGATTACCCGCGTTCTGCTGATGAAAATGAAATTGCCAAATTTTCTACATGGGACATGTCATTTTACATGATGAATTATTGATTTGGTTGAGACCTGTTGACAACCATCAATACTTCTCAGTACAACTCGTGTTTGGGAACCAGCCAAATATTATACATTTATGAGTTTTTAGTTGTGTTATCTATGTGCCTATTGCACTGTCACAACAAACTGAAATGAAGCGTCATTGCGGATTAGGCATTGATGTTGAACATCATCTATCATTCAATATTTAAAACCCTTAACTGGGGATATGTTTACCGCGTGGTTTGCGGACTGTCATTTTGATAAGACAATTTTCCCGCCGTTAGGGGAGAAAATAACTTCGTTCCAGAAGAACGATGAGGAAATATCATTCCAGAAGAATGATGAGAAAAAACCGTTCCAGAAGAACGAAGAAAATTTGTCTTATTTTGATTCATGAAGCAATCAATATACAAATGAAGTGGGAATAATTGAATGATGCAACGAAAATGATGAAATCACATATACTTACTGCAAATGTGCCTACAAGAATTAATGTCCCTGTTGGACAAAATAATATGGCAGCAAATGATTTATCTGTTGCACGCCTGAAGCGTGGCAAACCCTCAAACTCAAAAGGTTTAGTCCTTCAAAAGAAGAAGACTATGGCACTACTAAAACTATTGCATTCCCAAAGCATAAATGTCGCATGCCAGACGCATGACAGTTGCCGCAAGGATACTTGTCCTGAAAAGGTCAATCCGCAGACATGGGAATGTTGATGTCTCATGCATGAAGCATGATAGACATATAGGTTTCAATGACTCAACTCCCGAAGTGGAGATTAAAATCCAAGCTCTATAACGCTCAAAAGGAGGTTATGATCCGCATTCTCTAAATTACGACTATCCTGGAAGAGATAGTGTAATCCCCTTGAAGAGGCAATGGATATCCCAAAAGAAATTAAAAGCTTTTATGCATGCGCATCCACATGAGAATATAGGATCAAAGATTGATGATAACCAATGATAATTTTGGTTTTTACAAGTAGCTAGTAAATTCATCAATGAGCTGTGGTGATATTGAGTCCCATTTTTTTCCATCAACAAAATTATGGGCCAAAATGGAGAAAGGCAATTCCATTACAATTTTGTAAGAACGTGGAAAAATAGACTTATATACTTGGATATCGTACAAATAGCCAAAAGATGTTGAATCTAGAAGGTTACATATGGGCATTTGTAATACCATGAAATACACTCACATGATATGACACAAGATTGTAAAGGAGTTTATATGAATGGAGAATTATATACGAAGGGTTATGAGTCGCCCACATCGTATCTCTATAAGTAAATCCCTCAAATATATATGGAAGCGAATTGCTCTGTATAAATTCTAAAGGAAAATGTGTTATGAAGTGTAGAAAATCCCTGAAGGATTTAAATTGCTTGAAGTAAGCCCCGGAAGGGTAAAGTATAAAATATGTACTCAATACCAATGGATGATATAAATTGCCTTAGTGAATATTTTCATTATGGTATTGTTACAACATACTAAAATCTCTTGCAAGAGTTGATGATATTAAATTGGGATTCCTGAAGAGTCAAGAAAGATTATAAAGTGTTGAGAGAAATATTGTCTCGAACTGCAGAATTGAACAATATGCCAACACGAATCTTATCCATGATGTTTATGATATTAAAAAATCATATGGATTGAAGATTTTGAGTTGAATACTCAAATGATTTATAAACTAAGAATGATCATTTATCTTCGCGAGAGGTAAAGATAAATTGATATTTGGTCTAGAAGTACCACATCTTAGTGAAATATATGCTTTATTGTATTTAACACAATACAATGAATGAAATAAAGCTTATATATTAATATCTTCGAGAAATTACAAACACATGAGTTAAACAAACAAAATGGAACCTTCACAAAGGTTGCTCATGTGAAGCCTCAGTACTCGGAAGCACCCCAGAAGGGGAAGACACCAGAAGTTGATTATTTGGAGTCTCAATACTTGGTGGAACTCCAGACAACTAAGACAATGGATGTCTTTGAAATAAAGACTCGAACCCCCGATTGTCATTTTGAGTCCGACCTTCGGATTCCAGTATCTGGTCGAGCTTTCTTTTCATGCTTGTAGAGTAATTATTTGCAAGCATGTGTAACACTCTATTCTCATGATTGAACCCTCTAATCTCTTGTTTAAGACTTGTCACCTCAGCCATTAATGATTCAACTTAATGAGTTCGAGCAAGTAGGCGCTGACCCATATTGGATACAGAGCCCGCACATTGAATACTGAGAGCCAATGAGTCTTGAACGGCTGCCTCATCAGACCGGTTTGAAAGGATTCTGTTATCCTTTGGAGTGAGAAGATTCCTGGCTACCACTGTAGCGGTTATGTTATTCTTCATCACAGAGTCCCCAACCGTAAGAGGACCATTAGAAGATGAGAAGGACGGGCGCCATATGTTATCTTGACGCTGCTCGTCTGTATCAATCTTGAGACTCAAATCTAAGCAAATGTTAGATGGGCAAACCATTTTCAGAAATGATGAAGGAAGTCAGATAAAATCTCAGAAGTGCAAGAAATGGAATTTTCTGCAGGCAACAATTTTCTGAGTGTTTCTGAACAAAATTGATATCTCTATAAAAGGAGGGGCAACAGGACCACTTATTCAAAAATCGAAGAGACACCGATTTTCGAATTTCAAAAGCCGGATTTCCCTGCATGACGTCTGTCAACATTTCTCAGACGCAATCTCAGCTCTTGGATATCACGTGCAACTTTGTCAAAGATCTCTGATAAAGTTGAAAACGTTTGAATCTTACTGTTCTAATTACACCACAGTTGCTGACAAGAGTAAAGGCACAGCACTACTACCTTCTATTGGGAAATCCATATATATGTCAACCTCTGTCCTCCATGGCAAGGTAGAACTGAAAAATATCTAACTCTTCCTCATCTCCGAGAATGCATCTTTCACAAAGTATCTCGAAATACTCAGTTTTCTTCCTCTCTGAGAATACCTCTACAAACAAGTCACACCAGAGTAAGAGTATCTCATATCATCAGGGATGAGAGCAAGAGTATCTCATATCTTGCAATCTCCATGTCCTTTCCTTTTTCTTTGTTTTTACCTGCCAAGACAAGGACAGAGAAAACAATATGTCAGAACACTCAAACTTTCGCTGCCACCAAGAAGTGATGGTCCATTCAAATACAAGGTTTGCATTCCACTCCTGTATCAGATGACAAATACTATAAGAGAAGATGTCAAACCTGCATAAGGAAAATACCACTTCTGCAAGGGGAACAAGTAAGGCAAGTGAAAATGATACATTGAAGCATGTGGAGACAACCACAACAAATACATGTCAGTTCATCCCCGACAAAGCCTGAGATCACTTGTCACATGAAGCTCCTCATGATCCAATTTCATTCAAGATCAAGTCTAGACGGCCTTTGAAGAAATTACAAGTCCGATTCAAGATCAAGTATCTATCATCCTTGAATCAAATTCAGCTCCAGATAAAATAGGTAAATTCAGACCGTTGGAGGAAGTCTAGCAGAAGGCCCTCTAACCCAGTTCAAGAACAAATATGTGGAAAGTTAACAAGTGAAAGACCTCATTCGGCAACTATCACCCCTAAAAGACTAAAGCAGCAGGATGAATGATCAGCCTAAATAATTTGAAATCAGGAGGAGATACTCATCAAGGGGGAGCATCCAAAAATAGATCAAGATCTTAACGAGGCAACTCAAGTTGATATGCGGGCATCCAAGGGGGAGTGTTGAAAAGTCTCATGGGCAATGAATGCCCACAGTTTCATTTGTGAAAGTCTTTTGCATGGGCAAAGTTTTCAATGCCCATGCAAAGTGAAAGAGATTGTATAGTCAGACGAAATTTCATAAATTTCAAGATGCATTAACTGCATCAGTTTGGAGTTGCTCTATAAATAGAGCACTCCGCATGTTTTTAAGTTACAAGGAAAGAAAAAGAAAGAGAGGAAGAGGAGAGGAGAGAATACATAGAGTTATCTTTATACTCCTATTATTCCAAATTATAATGAAAGCATCACTGCTGCCCGAAGACGTACTCCAGTCACACTGACTGTAGAGGAACCTCGTAAATTTTGTGTCTTATTTTATTCCACTGCACACACACCGTCGATTTTACAACACCCTAGCTATATTAATTGTCAAACAATTGTTCCAACGACAATTTTTTTTCAAGTTAACCATATTTGTTAACTTTTTGTGTATATTTTTATGATTTAGTTTTACAAAAATTTTAACTAAAATGTAGGGGTGGAAAAAAAATACCAAAAATATCAAAGCATACAGAAATCAAACCGAAAAAAAATTGAACCGAAAATCCCAAAAATTTTGGCACTAAAACCGAACCAATCCCAAGTTGTTCAGTATGGGATTCGGTCTCATACACACACACACACATATATATATATGTGTGTGTGTGTGTGTGTGTGTGTGTGTTGGAATATGTGTAATGGGCTATTATATTATTAGAATAATTAAAATGTGGAGATAAGCACGTGATCTATGGTGTCTAAGTTCAATCAAGCATTGGGTACTGCCTAAAGTTTGTGTTGGTTTGTGTGCTAGCTAGAACTCTTTCTTTCTCATTCATGCATCTCGAATTAGCTATGTGTCTGCAACCCAGAAACCACCCAAACCTTCCTTCAACTCTACCCCAATCCAAACCCGAACAAACACATCCTTACTCACTTTCTCTCGTTTCATTTCACCTTTCTCACATCTGGCTTCACTTAGAGTCTCAAACTCTCTCTGTCTCTCCTTCTCGAATTTGAAGCTTACCAACCACCCACCCACCCTCTCACAATCTCACTCCAACGAATTCTATCTACTCTGGCCACCACCACACCTCACGACTTTATCCCTACCTCCGATTCTCTCCAGCAATTCTCTTTGTGTGTGGGGTTTCGAATTAAGATTAAGGTTTCAAATTGGGGTTAGAATTTCGAATTGGGGACTCGGGTCAGGAGGAGCACGTTGGTCTTACTATCTCTTCACCCTATTTCGAGCTCAATCCTTACTGATTCACTGTTACTTCGTCTCTGATTTTCAATTTGGGGTTTTAATGAATGTTCGGATGTTCAATTTCAATCTGGATGATTTGGATTTTGATGCAAGTTCGGTTTCAGGAAATCCAGAAATATTGAAAATATTTCATAATCCCTAAATCAGGAATACCGAAATTTTGGTTCGGGATCAATCGTAGGATTTCCGTCCCGAAAATGATCGGTTTAGGATTCGATATGCTGTTTTCGGTTCGATATCCCATACCAAACATGGGAATGAATTTTTCATAAGCATATAATTACTTTAGTGTTCTCTGCAACAAATAAAAAAAACAAGTAATACAATGATACACCAGTGTGATGTGACCCAAAGGTCGTCTGATGTCTAAGTTAGAATTAATTGTGAAAAAAACAAATCATAAGCTAAGTATCTTGGTTGAGGAACCATTACTTTCCTATGTAGATGTCCATGTCTATATTTAGAGGCATTGATTGAACTTTAAGATGATCCATTAGGGCATGCGTAGCGCTCACTAAGTGGTTGGTTTGAACCACAAGTTATCCCAGTCATTTAGCCAACAATAGTTGACTATATGAAGCTTAATGAGGGGCACCAATTGAAATTTTTGTTTAAGAATGATTCATAATAGCATCGTGGATTGTGGTCTATGTTGAATTTGGTGAATCCTATTCAAGTTTTCGTCAACAAAGAGTTGAAGCTATGCATGCACTTGAAAATCCGAAAGTAATAGTGACACGCCTGACCCTGATATCCATCCTCCAAATACCAAGGTAGGCACATGCTGGGCGACACCCGAAGATGACGAAGCCATATTAGAATACATGAGAACAATAAAGAAATAACTAACATAAATACAACTTATAAATTTAAGTATAATGAATCTATAATTGTGGAACGTGTTCAGAGCATACAACTAATCCAAGACACTAAAAAGGAATAATATAAAATTGAATGAACAAAATGATGGGTCCTACACCGAGAGGACTCGAAGATGTCAATGTGGAAGTACCTTCCTGCCGGGATTGTACGCCTCAATTCGATGTCCTGAGGGAGCGCAAAGCAAAACATGAGTGGACCAAGTTTATATATATAAGTAATACTAAGACAGTTATTCAACAACGTACTATCCCCCAAAGTTTATGAAAACTCAATAGCATAGTATGTAATATATTATATATAATGTGCTAAGTAGTATTATCATAATCGACCGAAGCCACTGCATCACCCGACCGAAGCCAAAAATATATTTCTTCCGACCAAAGCCACTACATCTCCTGACCCAAGCCAAATATAAATATCTTCCGACCGAAGCCATCTACCAACGCCTGGCCGAAGCCATAAATAAATACCTTCCGGCCGAAGCCAATATAAGTATCTTCCGTCCGTAGGCACTACATCTCCCCAC
This sequence comes from Pyrus communis, assembly GCF_041283825.1. Classification (NCBI taxonomy): domain Eukaryota; kingdom Viridiplantae; phylum Streptophyta; class Magnoliopsida; order Rosales; family Rosaceae; genus Pyrus; species Pyrus communis. The sequence goes on from NC_142574.1 coordinate 4,235,693, forward strand.
CATAGCCATGTAAGTATCATTCGCCCGTAGGCAATCTTATTTGAATAACCACTAAGTAAGCATATAAAGACATTAACATAATATTTCTAATATATATATATATATATATATATATATATATATATATATAACTATCTCAATTCGGAGCTCAGTAACTAAAACATCATATCATAAAACCACGTTCATAAGTAAGTATATAGTCATCAATCATATATACCATAAAGAACGTAAAGTCGAATAAGCATGATAATTCATAAAGCGTGAAACCAATTTACTCATAAACGTTTCATAAAACATAGACATAAAATTATGTTTTTCATGTATGCATTTCTAATAGTAAAATCATGCATTTTAGAAGAGGTTCACTCACAGATACTTTGTCGTCGAAGAGTCGTGTAAACAAGAGAGGACGGAAACGCCATACACAATTGCACCAATTTCAAGACGTGTGGTGGCCAGAGTTGGCTGAAAAATGGCCTGAAAGCCACGGGTTCTTGCTGAAAAACTAGGGAAGTCTCCCCGAGATGGTTTCATGGTAGTTTCGACGTCCAAGACACACAAATACAATCAGAAACTAATTATGAGGACCATAGGGAAATGTTTAAAGTGTTTTCGAGGCTCACTTACTTACCATGGCCTCTGCCACGGTCGAGTTCCTAGGTCCTTGTCCAAGGTTCATGGTGACGAGGCCCAAGTTATGGTGAGTGAAGGGCCTCGTCGAGACTAATGGTTTTCAGATAGGGCTTTCCCTTGGCACTACCTCAGTGCTTGCCAAGAGAGAAGGTAAAGAAGTGAGAGTGAGTTTTGGGAAAGAGGTGAGAGAAATGACCTTAACGGGGAGAAAAGAGAGAAGAGAAGAGAGTGGACCGGAGGGGGGACAACACCAAAAGCAAGTGGGCCCCACAGACATACACATTAAGACCCAAAAAGTAACCCATTTCAAAAATATCTGGCCCACAAGGTGAAAATACCAAAATGCCCTTACGTTCTAAAATCTGTAAAATTATTTGGGACAGGTTGTTACAAATAGTTCTTTAAATTAGTTGATAAATTTCATTACGCAACAAGAAGATAGAAGTGGTTTTAACCTCTTCAATCACAACCTTGATTTTCATCAAGGTTGATCACCCTAATAGAGAGTCTTCTTTCCTCTTTTGCAAGCCCTATCTCCATAACTAAAAATAGGAGGATTTAGAGACCTAGAAATTCTCTAAGCACCAAAGATTTAGTGCCTCTAAGACCACACCTTTTGTTTAAGATAAGTGATGGAGGATGAGAAGGGGTGAGTGGCTAGTACACTCTTGCTCTTGAAAGTGGTGGTGGTGGTGGTGGTGATGTATCTTTCTCTTGTTTCTTTCTTTTGTGAAGTTACCCTCACATGCAATTGATTTCTCTTGGAAGTTCGCTCATATGACATAATGAAAGAGTGTGGTGTAATGGGAGCACATGCTTTACATTATGATTCTCAGAATTCTTGGAAGTTTGAGTTCCTAAACTCAGTTCCATGATCAGAACAAATCCTATCAAGATTGTTATATTAATACATTTGTTCATTCATCTACATAGTGCAAATATCTTGAACTACTTAAATGTCTCACTTTCTCTTTGAGAAATGAAGTAAAACTGAAACACAAATCATGTGCAAGGCACATGATTTATTTTAGATAAGAAGTTTAGGGGGATTACTATGAGATAACAAATCAATAATTTTGGAAAATTTAGATGACAATTCACTTGAAATTTTAGTTCATATGACAAATTAAACATGTATATAATATAATATGTCAATCATCTTGCTCGTATGAAAATTTGAAAATTGTTTTTCCTTGGTTAGTTAAGCACCGAAAATTTAAAGGGTTTTTTATTAGCACTCCACACTTTGTTGAATCCACCCCACATGTCACATCCCGCCCCGGGGGGGGACCACTTCCCCAGCCCGCTCCACCACCGTAGCACGATATTGTCTGCTTTGGGCCCCGACCACGCCCTCACAGTTTTGTTTCTGGGAACTCACACGAGAACTTCCCAATGGGTCACCCATCCTGGGAGTGCTCTCGCGCGCTACTCGCTTAACTTCGGAGTTCCCATGGAACCCGAAACCAGTGAGCTCCCAAAAGGCCTCGTGCTAGGTAAGGATGAGAATATACATATAATGATCACTCTCTTGGGCAATGTGGGATGTCACAGTCCACCCCCCTTAGGGGCCCGACGTTCTCGTCGGCACACCACGACCAGGGTTAGGCTCTGATACCAAATTGTCACATCCCGGCCCGGGGGGGGGACCACTTCCCGGGCCCGCTCCAATACCGTAGCACGGTATTGTCCGCCTTGGGCCCTGACCACGCCCTCACGGTTTTGTTTCTGGGAACTCACACGAGAACTTCCCAATGGGTCACTCATCCTAGGAGTGCTCTCGCGCGCTACCCGCTTAACTTCTGAATTCCCATGGAACCCGAAGCCAGTGAGCTCCCAAAAGGCCTCGTGCTAGGTAGGGATGAGAATATACATATAAGTATCACTCCTCTAGACGATGTGGGATGTCACACCACATATTGTTTTGTTATTAAATAATGGTTTTTTAGCCAAAATAGTCCTTGAGATTTGAAATCAATAGAATTGGTTTTTGAATTTGTCCATCATTAATCATTTTGGTCATTATGTGAAAAATCTCTATTAAATAAGAATAAAATGACCAAAATACCCTTATTTTTTGTCAAATCATTTTGGCTCATTGTTTTTTAAATCGAGGTTATATTTGTTATTTTGGCCCTTATTTAACATAATTTTGCATAGAATGACTAAAATGATTTTGTTATTTCAGGAATCACTTTTATTGATTTCAAATTTCAGGGACCAAAGTGATGTGTTATGCAAATCTTAAGGATCATTTTAGTTGACAAGCCTTAAATAATTTATACACTCTAATATAAAATAACTATTTAGGCCCCGTAAATTTTATAATAGAAATTATTTTACGAATACACCCCAAATCATATTCAATTTGTATACTCTAGTCAATGGCATTGTTGATTCCATGAAAAAGGCAATAGCCAAATCTACCTTTTTATTTTTGAACACATTTTTCCAGACAACAACATGTAGGTGACGTTGGCATGGTTGATTCATCAGTGATCAATTCAATCCTAAACCCCTAATTGGAACCCCAAAATTGATGGACCTAAACCCTAAAATTGACAGAAATCAAAACGTGTAGAAAAATCTAAGAATTATTATTTAGGCTAGTCATTTGATATTAAAAAAAAAAAAAAAAAGGGAGGAAATTTTTGTTTCTCTTGCGGTAGGCTATTTCACATGTTTTCGATTTTAATTACACGTTTATGATTATTCTTCCATATTTGTTTGTATTTATTTGATGATTGATCACATAAATCTCTCACATTTGTGAAATATCAAATGAAATACCTCATGTGTCATGTTTTCTGCATTTGATATCCGTGGGAGTAAACAACATTCATGTTAGATGTTTAATATTCACGATAGAAACCAGTTGTCGTCCTTTGCTTCTTCTTCTTTGATGTGGGGGTGTACGTAAAGGGTGCAAGGTATATGTAGAAAGTGTGAGGTACAAGGGCAATATGAGAATGTAAGTAAGTCGGGTGTATTAAGTTCAATTTTAATTGGAAATGTATAAGTGAAGTGTATTCAATATGTGGAATATATTCAACAATATGTGATGTGTGTATAAAGCAACCCAATTTAAAAAGCAATACAACAAATTCCTCCATCTTCATAGAAATTGATAAATTTGTTAAAATGATAGGTTTCCAAATCCTAACTCCCAATCGGTTCTCAGTATGTTGTCAATATTTAATTTTTATGTTGTTAATATAAATTAATCTGTAGTCAACACTTAATTTTGATCAGTTATACAATTATAATTTAATTTCTAATTATTTTAATCAATTTTCGTAAAAAAATAAAATCTATGGAAAACGGTAATTCCTGATTTTGTTGACAAATTCATTGGAGGGTTTTTTGTCACATCCCGGCCCGAGGTCCACCACATCTCAGGCCCGCTCCACCACCGTAGCACGATATTGTCCGCTTTAGGCCCCGACCATACCTTCACGGTTTTGTTTTTGGAAACTCACACGAGAACTTCCCGATGGGTCACTCATCCTGGGAATGCTCTCGCGCGCTACTCGCTTAACTTTGGAGTTCCTACGGAACTCGAAGCCAGTGAACTCCCAAAAGGCCTCGATTGTGCTCATTCACTACTTTCTTTGGCAACATCATCCATAACATAAAATTTCTACATCACAATCAATTAAAACCCTAGCAAATAGACCAAGAATGTTTAATGTGCCCATGATCCGAAAGATTCTGAGCATCTTGCAGCTCAATGTCTCATCTGTCCACATGTAAAACTTCCACTGCTTTCCCGCCTACACTTAAGGAGGGCAGGGTGTGACATTTTAATCCAAAATAGTCTTTAAGATTGACATAACTCTTTATTTTGATCTTTGAAATTTACTATTAGATTGTCCGCCGTGAATTATTTTTAGTCTTTATGTGAGAAATCTTAGTTAAATTAAGATTAAAACTTTTTACAAAAAAAAATTAAAATGATTGATGGTAGATAATATCAAAACTTTCGATATCAAGAACTAAAATAAGAGTTAAGAAATATCAGTACCCCTCGGCTGATGGCCGTCGTTGCTGACTCCACTCCGCATAAACAGATAAACTCATCTTTCACATTTAAAACGCACAACCACCACCACCACATTCGATTCGATTGTCAAATTGTCAATTTGTCACAGTGACAGTATTGTCCTGTCGCTCCACTCTGAATTTGCTGCAGCTGTTATTATTAAGCACGCACGCGCGTCTTCAAATCTTCTGCGATTATCTTCATATGATAAGATAGTAGAGCAGAAACTTGAAGCTTGAGGGGAGAGGCGGCGATTTTCCAATGGAGTCCACATTGTCCGCAGCGACGCCGACAACGGCAGCTCTCCTCGCCGTCTCCAAATCCCTCAACCGCCGACCGGAAAGGTGGACCTTTCTCAGTCAACGCCTCCCGAGTCGTCTTCTTGCTCGCAGGCACCTCACTTCGGTTCACACCAACTACTACGGCTTTCAGGCCCCTAAACATGATCCTTTCTCTTCCTCGTCTCTGAGGAGTCTCTGCGTCGTTGGCCCGCTCTTACGGCGCCGTTTAGAGTGCGTTGGTAGCGGCGCTGCTTCTTTTGCCTCCGGTGGTGGAAATGGTGGCTTTGGTGGAGAGAGTGGCGGCAGCGGCGGTGACGGCGAGGGAGGCTCCGGCGGCGGCGACGCCAAGTCCAAGGTTGCTGCTGCTGGAGGCGATGAGGTTTCGGCGCTCTCCACTGATATCATTGTTCTCGATGTTGGAGTATGAATACACCATTACTAAAACCCCTCTCTCTTACTCCCTCCCTCTCTCCCTCTTTCTCGCTCCTAGTCAATCTGATTGATTGGTGATTTGCTTGGACAGGGAATGACATGTGGAGGATGTGCAGCCAGTGTGAAGCGAATTCTAGAAAATCAAGTAAGTTTAATTTCATTTTCTACCTCAAATTTACATGTATTTCGTTTGCTATCAAAGTTTCAAGTAAGTTTAATACCACCTATATATATGTGTGTATGTATATATGGCAGCCACAGGTATCGTCTGCGACTGTAAATCTCACAACAGAGACGGCAATTGTGTGTCCTGTGTCCGAAGCGAAGGCTACACCAAACTGGCAAAAGCAGTTAGGAGAGACACTTGCTAACCAATTGACCAGTTGCGGTTTCAAGTCTAACCTTCGTGGTAAGAATTTCACAATTGTTTCGAATTCAGCCTGTTACTTTTATTTATCGGTCTTATTAAACTGTGAATTCCATGGTTCTCAGTTAATGGAAAGTTGTATGTTTGGTTAATCCTTGTAATGGCTGGTCTTTTTTACTTTTCAAGGGCATTGCTTGTTCTTTGCTGTTTTTTCGGGATAACATTTGAAACTTGGCAATCAATGTTCATATTGATTTGGGACCTAAAGTTTGTGGATCATTTTCTTCAAGTGTGTTTTCGGTGTTACTTATACACGTATTAGGAAAAGTGTAATAGAACTGTGTTGCTTTAGAGTCCGTTTAGATTAACATTGCAAGAATCGGTGACAACTTAAACTTTTTTAGTTATTGAAAAACACCGAAGTGCTAATTTTCAATGCGAGACGTTCTTGAAATTCTTGATATATCAACATGATGTTGATTAAGATTAACTTATATTGGCAGACATTCAGTGGTGATTGTTCTGATGTTGGCTTTCTGAATTTTTTTTAGCACATTAGTTGATTGCGTTGTGTATGAGGATATAGGCTGACATCATTAGATTGTTGAGTTGCAAAATTAGGCCAGACAGGAAGTGGAAACTGGATTCATCAGGGGTCCTCTTTTAAGAAATTTTAAATTTTCTGTCTATCCTGAGTTCCAGTCTGCTTAAGTGATTTGGAAATCAAATGGTCCTACCAAGGTTCATATTTTGGCTTGGATCATAGTTCATGGAAGGGAAAATACTTGTGCTTTGGTACAAAGAAAATCACCAATTTGCCCATCTCCTCGTTGGTGTATTTTGTGCAATAAGGAGGAAGTATTTGAAAATCATTTGTTTCCACATTGTCCATATGCATTGAGACTGGTGACGGTTAGTTAGGGTGGGGAAGCAAGAGTCCATTGGGTTATTCCTCATTCACCTTCAAATATTTTTTGTGAAAATTCAAAAGAGTATGTTTTGGTGGTGGAAAAAAGGCAAGCATTTTATGGAGTTGCACTGTGTTGGCTGTCTTTTGGGTAATTTGGTTGGCAAGAAATAGAAAAATCTTTGAGAACTATAGTGGGGATGTAAGGTTCTGAGCATCATTTTTGGCTTCTGTTTCTCCAGCTTTTAGTGATCTATCATTTTCTATAGTTTTATTAGATTGGGTAGCTGCTGTAGGGTAGCTTTTCAAGTTGTAATGCAATGTGAGAGGGTACTTTTCTTTTGTTTTGAGGATTGAATCAGTTTGTTGGTGGACCTGTGGTCCACTATGTTCTTTTATTATGCTTTAGTTCTTTAATGAAATCTTGGTTCTCAAAGAGAGAAGGTTGCAAAAAGAAAAAAACAAAGTCAGACATAAGAACATGAGAAGCATCGATCTTGCTTGAAAGGGTTTCTTTTCTATCGCCGTTTGATTTCAAAGCCACAACACTCTCTCTTTTCTTGGTACTCAAGCATGCTCCTTTTACATCTAAAAATTGTGATGCCATGGAATTTACTATATCCTCTTGAGAAGTTGAGGATCAAAGTTCTTCGCAAACTTTGGGTTATTATTATAATTGCTTTTGAAGGTTGAAATCGTTTCAGCTGCCATCCATCCACAAAACAAGTTGGACAAAAACTAAGTGGGGTAGGTTTTGTGATGCTTGAGAAATGATAATAGCACTCAGCAGTTTACTGGTTCAGCTGAATACAACAGACAATTATCTATTTTCTCCTTCGAGCGTTGTTTCTTTACTTCTGGTTGTCCAATTAGAACCCCATAACTTTAAAATAAGAGCATGTATATATATATTCGCCTGCTTGGGGTTTCCAAATGATTTATGTGAAGCTTTCTGGGTTCAGTGGCAGGTCAGGGAGCTACGGAAGGAGATATATCACCATAGAAGTGCGAAAGATTTCTTGTCAGGCTGAACCATAATAGTTTATGGTAACTGTTGGATTTAATTTCAGTGGCGTGTATAAGCGCATAATGTCTTACATCTCTCCGTTTTATCAGATGTAACAAAAGAGGATTGAAAATCATTACTGATTCACAACTACTTGCTCCCTTAGTCTCAACCAGCAGCTCATTGTGGTGGATAAGTTTGCGGAGCATTTCTGTTGTGGAGCACTCATTTGTTTTTGAGATTTTTATATATGCTTTGATGTAAGCATTCTTCCAAACCAAGAAATAAATTACTCCCTATTTGATTTGGCCTTGTATTTCTTATGCCTTGTTTCCGTGTTTTGTTTTACTAGGTCGGAGTGAATTCAGATCTTATTTTCTTATCTATTCTAATTGTCCTACTAAAACTATTAACGGTTATATGACAATTAAATTTCACGGGTAATACCCATAACTATAAACACCCGTTTAAATTTTACGGGCGGTTAAATACCCATAACCGTTTATTTTGTCTAAACGGTTACCTGTATTTTAAATGGACGGATAATTGCGGTTACTCATACCCGGCACACTTTGACATCGTAATTACGGCACACTTTCCAGATGCATAACCGCAAATAAGTAACAAAACTTCGGCCATCTCAAACGAGCGGTGGACCAAAATGGCCAGCAATCGAATTCCAGAAGCTCGTGGCCACGAACTGCAGCAACGAACAAGTCTTCGAACTGCAGCAACGAACAAGTCCTAAGCCGCATGAAGAACCACTCATAACACCAGCTGCCGGTCTCACCTCCAGTGTAAAGGTTAAAATTGGCCTTATTTTGGTAGCAAAATCGGCCTTCATACCATGTATGTCATCCCAACCTGCATTAGATGCGAATGGGGCACACTCAAATTCGCAGTGCCCCTCCTGCAGTTCTTCCTCAAGAAAGCATAAAAATAATTGATGATTAACTTCTTGATAAACCATGAATCTTTCCTGGCCCTAATATCCCCATGACCAAGAAGATAAACAACCCCTGATTCTTTGGCCTTTCGTATAAATGATAGTTCCCTATCCATACTCTGCTCAGAATCAAAAACCGTTGGATCTTCTGGAAGCACTGGCTTCACCTCTGATGTGCTTGCTTCTGATACAGGCTGCCTGCTCGTCTCCTTGTACTCAGCAAGAAAAGGAACACCAAGTGAGTAAACACTTCCATTGGGGGCTATAAGAACCCTCGAGACAGAGCTCTCATCTTCTGAGTCTGTATCACCATCATCCCCATCACTCTCCAGTGACCGCTGCTGAGCTTCCCTACGTATGAATTTCTCAAGGCTCTCAATTAGTAGCTGTTCAAATGTTTGGTGATTTTCTTTACGAACATCCTTATAGCCATACCTGTTGAAGTCATAACGGCAGATACAGAAGGTAACTAGACATGAAGGAATGTAAAAGAAAACAAAGGAAAAAACACATCAACTGCGAACATGAGTGATTTCCGCTTCATTTGTTGTCAGGCCTACGGCAAAATAATACATCTTACTAAGCATAAATATATCCTATGACGGGTTTCACCATTTGGCATCCATGAAATACATTATGGATCTAAACTTTGCACTAGATTATACAAAGAAATCACTCTACTCTACCAAATCAGAAGTGTTAAGCATGTTACCTGGCAATACAACGAAATATGTGGTAGTTTTTTGGACAGACGCGCCGAAAAAGGAACCTTTCACTTTGAGGCACTACAGGAACTGGAACATACTTTATACAAACAAATATGATCATTGAATGGATTGCAGGAAGTGTGGTCAGAAAATGGCCAAAGATTGCTGGTATTCCCTTCACCAGCTCATTGTAAAGCAAGCCAATGCCTGGAGCTCTGATTGTCCCAAGATTGCAACCCAATTCTCGCATCAGATCCATTGAAAGTTTTTGCTTGACTTCGGTTTCATACTTAAGCTTGCTTCCATAGTTCCAGATAAACATTATAAAAAACATAATTATGGCAAAGACCACAATAATCCAACTTCCATCTCCCACACTACACAAAACCGATGAGAAAAAGGTCAACTCCAACCCCAGGAAAATGATTAAGAAACTCAGCACAATGATTATGTTTATCTGCCATATAAGAAGCATAACAATTGTTACTAAAATGGTCGTCATCATCATCACTCCTAGCTCAGCAATGCCTGTAGTAAAAGAGGATAGTTATAAAAAAAAATAAAAAAACCGCATATAAATTGATTTATGTAAAACTAAAGTTCATCCACGGAGATACAAGAAGATGTAACTGATGGTAACTGTTGAAATAATTCATGACAGTGCCTGCATGTTATTTTTCAAGTGGGTAATGCCAGATCAGTGGTTGATTTTGAGTTCGAACCAAAGAGATATTTGGAATGTCCTGTCAGGTAGATCTAACCTAAGAAAAATAAGCATTGTAATGAACTCAAGAACCTATTCACCACATACAAGCATGTTTGAGAATTGCTTTTAAATGACTGTAACCGCTTTTAGAGAATATGTTTTTGGGTTCCAAAGGCACTTGAAGTGCTTCCTGCAAGAAGCACCAGACCAGCTATGTGCTACAAAGAGAAATCATTCAACAACAAAGACTCCAAATATCTATTATGATCCTTAATCTTAGAGAACTTTAACCACAAAATTTTTATTACAATGCCAATTTGTATATCTTTATATTTTTTTATTTGTTATAAATTATAATTTTATTAATAAAAAGTGTGAACTAAGGAACTTGATAGATTTTGGAATACCTGTCTATGTTCTTGAACTTTAAAAATAAAGAAATTGTAACTGGAAAGAGGTTAGCTTTGGTGGCGATGGCTATAACAAAAACACATAGCAGAAAAAATAGGATAACTATCTTATAAAAATACAACAACAAAGTCCTTTCCCACTAAGTGGGGTCGGCTATATGAATCCTAGAACACCATTGCACTCGGTTCCGTGTCACATCTTCTGTTAGATCCAAGTACTCTAGGTCTTTTTTTAGAGTCTCTTCCAAAGTCTTCCTAGATCTTCCTGTACCCCTTCGGCCTTGAACCTTTGTCCCATAATCACATCTTCTAACCGGAGCGTCAGTAGGCCTTCGTTTCACATGTCCAAACCACCGTAATCGATTTTCTCTCATCTTTCCTTCAATTTCGGCTACTCCTACTTTACCTCGAATATCCTCATTCCTAATCTTATCCTTTCTCGTGTGCCCACACATCCAACAAGCATTCTCATCTTCCTTACACCCATTTTATGTATGTCTTGATGCATTCTGTGCCATAAAGCGTTGTCGGCCTTATTGCCAGCCTATAAAATTTTCCCTTGAGCTTCAGCGGTATACAACGGTCACACAACAAACCGGATGCACTCTTCCACTTCATCCATCCAACTTGTATTCTGTGGTTGAGGTCTCCAGCCAACTCTTCGTTCTTTTGCAAAATAGATCCTAGGTAGCGAAAAAGCGGTTGCTGTTTGGTACTTTATGATCTCCAATCCTCACCCCTAACTCATTTGAGTCTCCGTTTGCAATGAACTTGCACTCCATATACTTTGTCTTTGACCGACTTATTCGAAAACCTTTAGATTCCAACACTTCTCTCCAATTGTTAAGTTTCGCATTTACTCACCCTTAACTCATTTGAGTCTTTGTTTGCAATGAACTTGCACTCCATATACTTTGTCTTTGACTGACTTAGGCGAAAACCTTTAAATTCCAACACTTCTCTCCAAAGGTTAAGTTTCGCATTTACTCCTTCCTGAGTTTCATCTATCAACACTATATCATCTGCGAAAAGCATAATATGTCTCGTTACCTCATCCATTACCAATGCAAAAAAGTAAGGACTTAAAGATGAGCCTTGATGTAACCCTACAGTTATGGGGAAGCTTTCGGTTTGTCCTTCATGAGTTCTTACGGCAGTCCTTGCTCCATCATACATATCCTTTATAGCTTGGATATATGCTACTCATACTCCTTTCTTCTCTAAAATCCTCTAAAGAATGTCTCTTGGGACCCTATTATACGCTTTTTCCAACCATGTGCAAATCCTTTTTCAGATCTCTATATCTTTCATAACTATCTTATAAAAATAAAAAAAGATAAAAAAAAAGAGAGAGGAAACTATATAGTGTTGACATAAAATGAATAAAAAGGGAGAAAAATTAAATTCTTTAAAATAACATAATTCCAACAAGGCATTTTGGTGCAACAGATGTTTTACAGAAACCAAAAGACAATTGATTGATGAAGTTGTCTGGTAAACTGAACATTTGGTGAGTACTATTAGGGGAGGGGATCCCAAATTTTTTTACAGAGTTTGGTGAAAAGAAACCTGAACAGTTGTTTTTACGGAAAAGCTTACTCAGTATAGCTACAGGAAACCCAACTATAAAACCTAGAGTTTGTTAACAAACAAATAATAAAAACTGAACAGATAACGAGACCATATACTTTGAAACATGATGAGAATTACCATATGCATTTCCAATCTCATCAATGTTTGAAATAGTGCAGATAGCCACTAGGGAAAACACCAGCAGAAACCAATTTACGACAGGGATATAAATTTGCCCCATGAACTTCCGGGAGGTATGTATGATTTTAAGGCGAGGGAAACAACCAAGTGCCATTGATTGTTTTATGCATGAAAAAGTGGCCGTTGTCATTGCACGACTAGCAATCAATGCAGCAACATTAGCAATGAACAACACAGGCCAGAAAACACCACCTGCAGACAATGAGAGTGATTTCTCCGTAATTAAATTTCCACCTATAACATATGCTTGCAAATTGCAAAGGGACTTAAAACGAATTAACAATATATCATATATCTAAGAATTAGTGAAATAAGTATGACTATTGACACATTCGTAGAAAATCCTAACTGAATAATTTGCTTGAAAATCAATAAATGCACCAGTGAAGCTTACTTGGGATTGAAGAAAAGAAAGCTTGCTCAGCCCCATCTTGGTTCTCCATAAGGTAGGCGGCTTGACCCAAATAACCCAACATAAGGCAGGGCAAAACAAGAAAAACGAATGTAAGCTGAAAAGAACAAATACCCAGTAAATTACAGTTCCAGTAATCAGAAGGTAAACACCACACATTCTGACACTTCGATGTATCATATAAACAAAATGAATATTGTATAAAGACCAATTATTCTTCATTCTTTACCTGGACTGATCGTACAGAAAAATAGCAAAGATCCGCAAACATTGCCTCAGAACCTGATACATACAAGTACATCAGTAAAGAAAAGGAAAATATGTAGGTGATAACCAATAATATAGGTTCCCAGTTCATATAATATCAAACAAAATTGAACCCCATTTACATAAACATTAAACAGTTCTATCAATATTTCACCTCTTGTAAGTGACTGTTAGCATCCCATTTGTAATGGAATAATTCATGATTTAACATTTTCCAATAATACAATACCTAAATTATGCAACCTCAGGTACACTCTAATCATGGTTTTTTTTTTTTTTTTTTTTTTTTTTTTTTTTTTTTTCTGTTTCTTTTTTTTTTTAGAAGAAAACAGAAAATGCAAGCTAGGGATTAGTTAGCAGTTTCTTTCCATTTTAAAATCTTTTGTAAGCACACATTATTTCAATACGAAGGAACAGGACAATACAGAGGACAAGCCTAGCTAGAAGATGCTAGCTAAACAATTGAACAAAGACGGGAAAATACAAATATCCATGGCAGCAGACCAAAAAAAACACTAGTGTCCAGAAGAATTCAAGTCGTACAGTATAGTTCCATAGGAACCATCCCTAGATTCTGAAGATACCTATACCCAAGGATAGCATAACCTCACACAAAAATAGTCTTCTCCACAAGGTCAAAGCAATGGGACAAGGGTGCCCTTATTTCCAAAGTTGGCAGGAACTAAACTGCGGATTTCTTTGACTAAAAATGGCATGTGAAAACCATTGTTTCAGAAGATATACTACCTAATTATCAGCTTTACTAAATAAATCCAAAGACTTTCTAAGTTCTTCAAGCCTAACTCCAATACATGTCTAGCTTCAATTGTGAGGGGAGCAACCTAACCAGCCATATAAACCATGCTGCCACTAATTCCATAAATCCTTTTTTCTATAAACTGAATCCCTTATAGCTGAGCCTTTATACCTAGGCAATAGTTCAACCCCTTGTACATATTTCTGCATAAACTTGTCTTAAAGGACCTTTTTTACCGACTGGATTACATTGCCAGGGAATCAGACATTAAGATATTTTGTATACTTTTTGGAAGAAAAAATTTAATATTATAGAAATTCATTCCAGATGAAATCCAAGCACAAGCTAAAAGATGACAATACAATTCAATAAGAAAATGAAAAGTTAATTACAGAAAAGAGTGGAGCCAATTTAAAAATGGAATCAAGGTTGCAAAAATTTACAAAAAAGTAATGATAGCAACTCCATGCACCCCCAAGGTCTTAAGTTTTTTTCCAGACTGATTACCTGTTGCGCATAAAAGACAACCCCCAAGAGAATACCAAGCCTTAGTTGAGTTTCTCTCGAAGAAATAATAGATGTGAACAGGATTGAATGCCTTTAAGACACTGCTGTCATATTTAACAAGGTTGTAAATCCCAATCCCACCAAGGGAACAAAACCATATGAATAAGGCAGGGCCTACAGCCAGTCCAACTTTACTTGTCCCAAATTTCTGTACACTGAATAAAATAACAAGAAAGGCAACCGAAATCATCACCACTTCATCTGCATACAAATAGAAAAGGGAGGTAAATTAAAGTACGCTTTAATTGAAACAGCATAACCAACTATCTTATTTAGAACAAAGAAATCAAACGCAGATGCAAATGGGTCTTAGTTCACTGTCATGATTTTGGTTAGAGGAGATGGCTTGCAGAGTGTGGTGTTGTAGCATAGAACTTTAAATTTTGCAAATCTTCTAGTTCTTAATAAAATTAAAATTGATGTTAGTAGAATTAACTTTTTAGTATGATGCACTCCAACAGAATCATGACAGCTAAGACCCATTTTTGATATGTGGTCCACAGGATAAACAATACCTTGCTCAATTGCCTCGACTCCAACCTTTAGACCACCAACAGCTGATACTACTGCATTAAGAAAATAAAAAGCAATCACAAAGTAAACAAAACATAAAAAACTTTAGGCACACCCACTCTTCACGATTTAAAACAAGAACACTACATCTAAAACAGCTATGCAGCGTTACCACATTTCATCACATCAATAATGGGTTGATAGTTGCAACTTGCAACAAGATAAAACAGAATAAGAATAGATGATGCAAATACCTGACATTGCTGGTGTAACAACCCCATCAGCTATCACCATAGCAGTACCAGCAAGCACTAACATCAGAAGAAGCTTTTTCAGAGTCAGTGAAGCCTCAAGCCTTTCCTTGATTTTTAAAGATCTTTCAAGTTCAGGAGATGGCACCTTTAGCCTGAAGCTCGACATCCGGGCATCTGACGGAAGCTGATTGGGAAGAAGACTGACCTTAGCATGTCGACAGATCAATGAATACAAAGCAAATGTACCACCTGGAAAAGTTAAATTACCATGAAATAGAAAATATGCATTCAACTAAACATTGATGTTGTACTGCAATAACTGCATACATAATAGCTTTGCTTGTACTGTGTGTGTGTGTGTGTGTGAGAGAGAGAGAGAGAGAGAGAGAGAGAGAGAGAGAGAGAATACGACTTGCTTTACCGAATCCAGCATACCTTCACCATCATCATTAGCCCAAAGAACCACCAGCACATACTTAAGCAACGGGATCAAGATTAACGTGTATAGGACTAGCGACATTGCTCCAATAACATCCTCATTTCCATTAATAGGTGCTTTGCTAAACATGACACTGAACGTATATAATGGACTTGTTCCAACATCACCAAAGACAACCCCAAGGGTCTGAAAAGCAATTATTATTTTCCTTCCAATACTGAAATCCTGCAATAAAATATACATTATTAAGGAAACTTGGTTCAGGTCAATAAATAACTTCATATTTCCCGTAGGTTAATCAAAACAATTTTACTCTTAAATTAAGGTCAATAAAACAATCTTCCTCGCAACCAAGGTCAACACCCGTTCCTCTATATCTCTTTATTGACCTCTCCTTAAAAAACAAAAATATTGATTGGCTCAATCCAAATGTTATAAGTATTTTTTTTTGTCACCTAAAACAAATTACTCCTACATTATTATTAGAAATTCTAATCACAATACGCGTGCACATCAGCATGATTCAACAGTTGAGCAAAAATAAAATTTCTAAATTATAAAAGAAAAAAATAAAGAAACACAGGCAAAGAAGTTTCAAATTTCATTTCGATGAACCGTACCTATGTATAAATTCAAATTAGAAAACCTGGATACTTTCCTTATGAACCATATGGCAGACAATGAACTAAGGCAGACGATATACTTTAAGGAAAACTAATCTATTAATCCATATTAGAGAAAAATGCCACTTTCTCCCGTGGCCAAAGATAAGGCAAGTTAACTACTTTTGTGAAGCAAACTTTGGAGTTACCATGAGTTGCCTAGGTAATAGTTCATTGTGAAAGTTCAACATACTCATTGGGTTATGATTACAACTTAAGTTTCTGAATATTAATACCAAGTTGCTAAAAACCTAAAACTCAATGTTCTTCATATATGCACAAAGTAACAGATGATTTAAAAAGTAAATTAAACATAAGAACATAACTAAGGTTTCTTCTTGAAAATCACAGAGTAAAAATTTCCTCCTGTCTCTAGTTGCTGCTATTGTAGGTCTTTTCCAATTCTAACTACTCTACTCCAAATAAATAATGGTCCAAAGGGATTAGAAACATAAAAAGTGAGAAAGGCAATCTATATTCAGCACTACATAAAAAATCTGCACATTATTTCCCAGAAGAAAAAATGAAGCACACTACCAGCCTTCCAGTATTGAGAATATAAGAAATTGAGACTTTATTAAGTGAAAGCTCAATGAGTTACAGAAAGAATAGCATAAGAAATGCCCAGTGGTGGAAAAGAGGTTCACCACCAAGAAAAACCTATTCCAACAAAAAAAAAAAAAACAAAAAACAAAAAACTTCGAAAACAAATATACAACTCAGCCCCATCTCTGCTTGTGCCACAGTCCAAGAGCTACTGGGCAATAAAGAAATAATATAATCAACATTTTCTAATCCATTGTTGCACATAGAAAACTAATCTGGTCTCTTACACTAGAAATACCAAAATTTAATGACCCCATCCACGTATACATCTGTACTTTCCTAGGTAACTCAGCCATCCAAAGCAATTGAGATGGTTCAATAAAAGGTTCCGTTTTTGGAGAAGAGTGGATTGAGCATGATTATATTGTCATAATTGCTTATCATTTGAAATTTGGAGTTGATGATTTATGACTTGTACTTCCTAATGGTGTATGTGATTCATGAATGAGCGTTCTGTTTTATAAAAAAAAAAAAGTCACCAATCATCACAAATTCCAAACTTAGAAAGGTAAACAAGTATGCAATTTATCACAATGTAACTTATGTTCACTAAAAGCTGCCATTTTACATTAATGAATTTCCATACTCCTCTCTATAGTCTATACCCACCCACAACATCATGTAACTGCTCTGAAGTTCTGCTTAAAGATTCAAAATAATCCAACCTTAATGTTTACCACAATTACAACATCCGCTACTAATTTACCTTTACAAAGCCACTCATACCATGGTCATGAGCTCTTAGATAACATTCAGAATTTTCTTAATGAAACGGAAAGATCACATAATCCTAAAATTTATATGAAGCGGAAAAAAACACATAATCCTAAAATGTATATGGCATAGATGCTTAGGCAGTTTATTTTATTAGCACCATATTCTACCAGAAATCAAGCTAGCCAAAGAGCACAAAGTAAAAATTAAACTCCACGCTCTGAAAAGTGACAATTTCTTAACTTGGGTAGGATGCTAAACATGCCTCCTTAGAGCCTAAGCATCAACATTGCAAGACATTCATTAGAACTAACATAATTATCAAAAACAGGGTTAATAAAAATAGCAAATCCAGCTTCACGTGTACAGTCAATCGCGATTGTAACACGTCTATATACGCACCCGATAATTGTCCAATAAGTGAATCTCCCAAAACGTAAACTAACTACAAAGCTACACAGGATGTATCATGTATGTATAATGAACGTATGCAGCACAACATGATAGGAAAGTAAAGTGGCTACAAGCATTGATCTACATCACACTAAGCAATGCTGAACGAGCGAGGCTACTCGACCGAATCCAGAAATGCAAGTCTTAAGCTCACGACAAAGTAAATAGTAAAAGTGAGAGATTGGGAGTTTGAAGCACCTCATATTCGTTTCTGTGAGCGCCAGGGACCTCGAGCGCTTCGACGTCAAAGGAATCCACGCGAGGGCCAGTGCGAATCAAGCGCTGCTCAACATTATCGTCCTCCTCTTCATCATCCTCCGAATCGAGAACCGTCCGACGCATCGCATCTTCCTCCGTATCCGCATCCTCGTCGTCGTCTTCGGAGTCGTCCTCGTCCTGAAAGACCCACCGCGACTCGATGGAGTCCATGGACGCCAGTCCGCCATTGATCTCGCCCCTGTCGGGACCTTCCTCCTCCTCCATCGATCAATGACAACAACTGTAGAGTGTGCGTAATTGTGAAGAGGGGCTAGGATTGGGGAATGGTGGAGTGGAATTTTGTGGGGGAGGGTGATTGGATGGGAGGAAAGTGATGGAAAATTGTAGGGTTTGGCATATGTGGAAAATTGGGGAAAATTGGAATGAAATTATTTTTTTGGTGAATTTTAAGGAAATTGTTGGGGGAGTTTGGTTCTTTTTGGCTAAATATGGGGTTCAGCTTCAACATCTCAGTTTCTCACGCTACAAGCTTAAACTGGAGAATGTTAAATTGTGTATTAGCTGGCGATAGACCATCTTTCTTTTAACTGCTTGCCAGTTGCTGTATGCATGTCCGGTCCAGATTCCAATGTATCCGGCCGGTTCAAACTGGTTTAGATTTGGGCTGCGTCAGGCCGGTCCAAGGAGCCACGTCCAAACAGGTAACTTTAATCATGAAACTTTTATAAATAACTAATTTCTTTTATAAATGTTCAAATTTTCATATTATTTAGTTCATGTTTCTCGCTTGATAACTAGTGAACTTTTAAAAAACGTAAATTGACTTTTGGCACTTCTTTAAAATCCACCATCATTATAGGCTGGTTTGGTATTATTGTACTTAAAAAAAAAAAAAACTATTTTTGCTGTGCTGTGAAAATAAGCTTATTCTTACTGCTTCACATTTTCAGCTTTTTTTTCATCCAAAATTGTGAAAATAAATTGTTTTTAAGTGTTTACTAAATATCTTTTTAAACTCTAGCGCTTTTTATACTCACTTTTTATAAAAGCACATCAATACCAAACCAGTATTTAATTATTTTATTTTTCCTCCGAGTGATGCAAGTTTGATTCATCGACCGCTCTATAACATTGACTCATCTAAGTGCTCAAAGTGATGTTTTCACCTTCTTGAGTGGATCACATGGCAAGGATGAACAAACTTTGGATGTCTGTATTGAGTATTAGAACAATTAGGAATTAATTGGCTATTTATACATGTTTAGGAGGGTAATTGGCTGAATAACAGTTAAAGGGGTGAAAATTAGCAATGCCCTGTAATGATAAACTTTACAACTTTCGTGAAGAGTTTAACTTTGAAATTCGCTATTATAATCATATAAATCATAGATCAAAATTTAAACGTTGATTGTTGTTTATATTTACGCTTCAATTTTCTCATTAAATTTTGTTTTTTTTTTTTCGGATTTTCTTTTCTGAAAACATGATCTATTAGAGGATGCAGGAAGATGAACGATTTGGATCGTTGATATTATGTTCAGAGTTTTACAGTTAGTGAAAATATTGCTTGATGTTTATAAAGTTTCTACAAACTATATGATATCAACTCATATTTCAGTTAACCGCAAATATCGAAACGTGATATCAAAGATCTAAACTATTCATCTTCTTACATTCGCCAGATGATCATGTTTTCAAAAAATAAAATTTAAAAAATAAAATTCAGTAAGAAGAATAAAGCGTAAATGACAATCGACGGTTAAATATAAATTTAAGGTTTATGGATTAAAGTGTTGGATTTTGAAGCTGACTTCTTCATGAAAGTTGTAAAGTTTGTCACTATGAGTGATTGTATATTCTTTTTTTACATGTTTTACACTTCTACAATAATTATTATTAATTTTGCTCTCAAATAATTATATGAATAAATATATAATATAATATTAATAATATTGGTAGGTACGGTATATCACCGTTACTGGTTTTGGATACCAGTACCATACCGAAACAGTATGGTATGATACAAATACCGTACCATTACCAATTGATACAAATTTTTGGTAATAATTTGATATGGTATGGTTGGTAGGACGGTTGGTATGGTAATTTGGTAAAAATTTCCCCTTCCAGCGGCACCAGTTAGACAGGATTATCACTGTTTCATTTTTAATGGGCCGAGCCATACAGCCCACAGATGTGCTGATCCTAAATCCTCCTAATCTGCTCGTTCTCTCTGTGTCTCTCTGAGTGAGTCGAAATGGTAGCATTAGCAGGTTTCTCAGCCCCTCCGAGGCTGAGCTTTTCATTGGGTTCTTGCCGCCGTAGTAACTCAACATCTCTTCCTTCATTGCCTCTCAGTCTCAGTCTCAGTCTCAGGTACGAACAAATGCAGAGGATTATCTTTCAATTTTTAATTTTTTTTAATTTTTACAGTTTTCATTTTATATGATGATATATTTGTTTGTTGTTTGTTCATGTTTTGTGGTGGTGGTGCAGAAATTCGACGCCAAAGTCCACAGTCTCTGCCTTGCACACTCCGTACGGCGATTCTTTAGCAACTAGTGGTAATTTCTCTTTACTAATTACATTATTTCCATAGAGTAAGAGACCCAATTGTTCAATGTTTGAGCTTAATACGTGATTTCGGTCATTTATTCGATAATTACTTGCATTTGGCTATTTATTTGGAGTTTATATTCAGTTTTGCAGACTAGATTAAATTCTAAACGTATTGCTGTTTCCAGGATTATCAAGTAGAACTTGTGGGTCACCTCTAAAGCTTGACGGCAACGATTTTGGTGATACTAGTACAAGGTCTATAACTCGTGCCCTTTTGCATAATTGATAGAATTTTCTTTTCGATTTTATTTAAAGTGCGTTTTCAGACTATATTTCTATTGATTTTCACATGATATTGTATTCATAACGGGGTAGTTTTATCTTGGGAGATGATTTTTGCCTGCACACACTCTGTGTTTTTGTTCCTTTATGAATCAAAATAGATTGAAATGGCTTTTTGTTTTTACACCCATCAGGTCACAAGTTATGCAAAGTCTCTTGGAAACGAATGCGTATATTTATTCAATGATATTGATAACTGAGGATGAATTGATGAAAATAGGTTACGGCCAAAAATCTTTTTTAACTGGGTCATGATATGTTTTTTAAACTCGTTAGAATTTCAATGGAAAATAATTCTATCAATCTCTGTCCTTCAAGGCTTTTGAATTCTACTCATGCGTGTATGTTGAATGATGTCTTCTATTATCTTTAGATAGGATTAAAAGTTTGTGAATTTTTTTAGTTATGGTGCAATAGAAGCCAAAAAAGGGAATCCACCCATACTCCCAGCTGTGATGACCCCAGGTGGACCATTGGATCTCTCTTCTGTATTATTCAGGAACCGTATAATCTTCATTGGGCAGCCAGTCACTTCAGCGGTGGCTCAACGAGTGATATCCCAGCTTGTGACTTTGGCTACTATTGATGAGAATTCAGATATACTGGTGTGTACTTACACTTTCTCCCCTTCTCCCCTCTGCCCCCCTTTCAATTGATTCAGCATGGCTAAAGTTTTAACATGTCAAAGTCGGTTTCTTTCAGAGATTGTGACTTTATCCTGTATCATTTCAGGTGTATTTGAACTGCCCTGGTGGGAGTACATACTCTGTTTTGGCAATTTATGACTGCATGTCTTGGGTAATGTCATGAAGCTTCGTCATCTTTCTTTTTTTTCCTTCCAAATTTTTATCACATTTCTTTGCACTTTGTTGTGGATAAAGAAAATTGTATTGCAACAGAGACAATAAAACAACATAGAAAAAGGAGTGTTAAAGTACCCCAGTATAAGAAATAAGAGAAATGAAAGAGGGAATCAAACCCCTTCTAAAATGTTTTTGATACAACACTGTGGACTTCCAATGCCAGCTGACAGTAGAGAAAATAAGTCTAAATTAATTAGAAACAGAAGACATGAGAGCGGACCAAAAAAGAACATTTGCTCTCTGCTTTATTGCATTTTCATTCATTCCTATTTGTTACATCATCAATTTGTCATCAAACTCCTATATTGAAATTACGGTTTAGATTGTTGTTGCAGTAGCCCTGAGGAGGTGATTAGGCTCAAGTAGCATTTGAACTAACTTTAACATTCGCCATTCTGATTAAGTTTGCATTGTCTTTAACAAGATAAACCTAACCAAATAATAATCAGGCAAACAAACACACAAAGAAAAACCAAGACAAAATTATAACCAAAGCTCGATTGCACCAAACAAGAAATAGTTTTATTTATCAATTATGTTCTGTTTGCATTAAATGATTTTTTATGTTATCAGATCAAACCTAAGGTAGGAACAGTATGTTTCGGAGTAGCTGCAAGCCAAGGAGCACTTCTTCTTGCTGGGGGAGAAAAAGGAATGCGCTATGCGATGCCAAATGCACGAATCATGATACACCAACCACAGAGTGGTTGTGGGGTATGAATCAACTTTTTTTGGACACCTTGCCTATTTTGTTATTAAGAAGATGCTTATAAGAGGGTAGGAGGATGTGAATTAATGGGCTATATGACAAGAAGTAAAAGTAAATTGTATTTCGATGGTCTATTCTTTTAGGTGTCTTTCCTATCTTGTGCTGTTATCAGTTTTGGGTATGGAGGGAAGACCTAACTTCTTTTTGTACCATGTGTTAATTAATTATGTAGTATCATTTAAAAATCAAAGTTTGGTAATGAATATAATGATATAGAAATCTCAAATCTCATCAAGCAGTTACACGAGAGGGATTTGGAATGCTCATGTGGTATTTTTCTAATCCCTCCTAAACATTTTATGATCCATCCTTACCAGCTTCGTCTCGATCCCTTGGGACTTGGAAATCCCCACCCAAACATAGCCTAAATATTTTTTTCAATCCTTGCATTTGCATCATTCCACTAATATTGCAAGGGCATAGACGCTGGCACTTGGTTATTCTAACCTGGCTAGGCAGGTTGGATTTTAGGATTATAGATTACATGTAAAACATTTTTAACATTTCCACCATTCCATAATGTAGACATTTCATGTAAAACATTTTTCTGTAGGTTGATTCTAGGATTCAAGGATTCTAGGTTACATTTACACTTTTTACATTTTCATGATTCCACAACGCATGCATTTAAGAATAAATTGGAACGGCTATGTTAGGTTGGATCCTAGGATTCTATATTGCATTTCCATCATTCCACTAATTTTTAGCAAGGACATGCCAGAAAATGGAACTTGATTACATTTCTTTTCATTTTATTTGTACTGATCAGGAAAAAGAGTGAATATATATTTGTTTTGACTTTTAAATCGAAGTTCGAGTAAAATGTTTTCATATTGTAAAATCCCTTAGAATTGTATATGCATTGTGGCCTAAGGATTCCATTTTTCTTATTTTCCAATTCTGATTGATATTATTAACCATGAAGCATGTTATTTCTTAGTCCTAGAACTAATACCTTTGAAAATTCTTAAATGTTCTTTTTGATCCTTGCATTTGCTTGAGATGATAGAATATTTGGTGGCTTCAGTAGGCCCTTAGATGATGATGGAAATGCTGAATTTGGTATTCTCTCATTATTGGTTCTACCAAGTGTTTGATTAAGTATGATGGTCTCAATACTAAAGGTGTGTTGTGAGTTTGACCAAAAATTATCGTACTACCTAAACGTCAATGTATTTTTTGGAAGTGTGAAGGTCTACAACAACAACAAAGCCTTTTCCCACTAAGTGGGGTCGGCTATATGAATCCTAGAACGCCATTGCGCTCGGTTCTGTGTCATGTCCACTGTTAGTTTTTGTATTTGATCTTTTTAAATACCTCTGTACTATGTTACATCCTTGAACCGTCGAAGGTCTCAGAGTTGACTTTCTGTTGTAAATGACCTAATAATCTCATAACCGATATGTTACTTAATCTAGTTTTTATAGTCGTTTTTGTTTCTTGCCCTATTTTCTCCTGTGCTCATAACTGCATGAACTTTTATAGTAATGCATTAGTTCATGTCTTTGTGGTCGATTTTTCCATGTATACTGCAACAAATTGATCTTGTCTGAGACATTAACGCTATTAGTTTCAAATTCTCAGATTCTTAGTTAATTATTTTTCGTAAAATTAAAATAATTTCTTATATACGAATTACTATGTGATCCGATTTGTTTTATATCTGTGAATTGATTTGGAATTGTCTTATTGTAGGGCCACGTGGAAGATGTGAGGCGCCAAGTGAACGAAGCAGTTCAAACTCGCCATGTCAGTCTCTTCTCCCTTAGTTGTATTCTTGAAAATCTTTCTGGTGATCATATATTAGTGTTGCAGCCTAATTGATTTAAATCAAACTGAGCAGAATAATCAATTTTGTTATTTAATTTTTCTGATCAAGTCAAAGTTGAAAGCTTATAGACTTTTACAAATTGAAGGCGTGTTGAGACCTGCTGCCGCACAGGGCTACTAGGGAAACTGGAATTAGATTCAACCCTATTTGGGACTGGGTTGTTGTAAATAATTCACTGCATTAGTTGCAACTTCATTTAATGACAGACAAACCTTGGTGTCCAAGGAAGTCTCTTTTTGATGTGGTATTTTGAGTATTACCATTTGAATGCGGGTGTTGAGAGCTGTTGCCTCACAGTACTACCAGGACAACTTAAATTTAGGTTAAGCCCTGTTCGAGGTTGGGTTGTTACATATAAATTCACTGTGCCATTAGTTTAGTCTTCATTTAGTGACAGAGAAACCTTGGTTATCTGGGGCAGTTAGTGGTAGATAATACAGCCGTAACCACCATTTTGAAGTAGCGTGGTTCTATTGTGAGGAGAAGCACATACAATGAAGGAACGTCTCTAACAACAGTTACTGCTCCAAAAACTCAAAAAGCATTCTCTGGACCTTTGAGAAAATACGTACTACTCATACCGTGCATGGGCGGGATCCTCATCCACTGGGCATCTCCTTTTAATGTTTGAAAGACTTTGCATCTGTGATTATTGCTTTTCGAGTTGCAGGAATTCGAGATTTAGGGTTCTGTCAATACTGTGTCTAACATGTACTTAGTTTCCCTTAGAGCTATTTCTTTGTGCTTTATTCATCAAATTTATGAGTGCCATCGGCTCCACATTAAGTCTTTTAATTTGGTCTTGTGTCCTGATGTATTTGATGCAGAAAGTTGACAAAATGTATGTTGCGTTTACTGGGCAATCTCTAGAGAAAGTGCAACAGTACACTGAGAGGGATCGTTTCTTATCTGTTTCCGAGGTAATGTTGTTAATTCTGCGACCCCAGTACAATTACAGAACTACGATAAACTTCTTTTAACCAAATTAATTTTTCAATTTCCAGCAGCTAGTAATACTCCAGCACTACATATCTATCTATCCAGCTAATTAACCTGCCCTTTATTTTATTTTATTTTTTCAAATTGCAGGCTATGGAATTCGGGCTTATTGATGGCGTGCTGGAAACCGAATATTGATTCCAAATTTGTGCCGTTCGTTTTGTCTTAAAATTTCAATATTTTACAAATTATGATCGGTCATCGGTTATCCAGTTTATTTGATTCCAGTGTTGCTGCTTCACTTCACCTTGTGATGAATGCCATATTCGATCATTTTGGCTTTCAAGATTTAACAATGCGCGGTGCAGGTTATGACATTGGAATTTAGATGCCGCGTCATTCTTCAGAGAAGCAGATTGAGCATACACGAGGAGGTTATGGAGGGCAACTCGACTAGACTGGTCGGAGCAGCCCTCGATTTTTTGGTTTTTCCGTTCTATATATTGTTTTCAGGGACGAGAGAATCTGTACAATGGAAGAGGGGTCTAAGCAAGCAGCTGCAGGAGGCATCCATAATGGACTGAATCATCATTTTGTTAGGTGCACATCATGATAGTTATTCTCCCACTATTCTTCTATCTTGATACGTATGAAGCTGAGGTTTTACCATAATATCAATAAACAATATAGATACTACAATGCCTCTTCGCATGTGGCAAATTTTCTACCTTGACACTTGAAAAACAAAAAATTGGGTACTTAGAGCACGTATGACCATTAGGCTTCACAAATAAAATTAATTTGCAATATAAAGAGTATAACAACTCCTTATAAAGCATATATAAAGTCTCTTGGTTTTCATTTTCTAGGCTCAAAGGTTTTAAACTCCCTTTATGTTAACCATATTCATTTAGGCAATCTGATTCCATGATCAAGATTCAGAAGGACCATCTGATGTAACCTGAAGGCTTTTGAACCTAAATAAAAGAGTGGGTATGATAGCGGGATTCATACTCTCTGTTGGACCCAAAAATTGCACGGAAAGGCCCAAACATATTAAACGTCCATTGCCCTTACGGTTTTATTGCCTCATGTGAATCTCGATTGTATCATACAAATTTAGTGGCAAAACTAATAGTTTAGCAAGCATTTAAGTAACTTAAATTCTCATGTCAGGCCGAATAGTAAAATATAAAACACCATGCTGAACACATTCCTTTAAACCCAACACCTATCAAGCTCACATCACCCAAGACATATGGTTTCAAGGGCTTGTTAAAGGGGTTGAGGTGTGGAAGGTTATGGACGTCCATAAGGTCCGTAGAAACTCTTCGATAATGGAGACTTTTGTCTACTTGGGAGCACCAAAGTCCATGACTATTATTTGGAGTGGTCTCACATTGGGAAAGCAAATGAGATAGTTTCCAACACCTTATTTTAGTCAATGCACTATCCATAACAATAACTTAACTCTACAACAACCCATCCACAGAAGACATATATCTTCTCTTTTCCCGGACCAAGACATATGTTTCTCGTGAACCTATTCATGGTGCAACCTATCTCACCCTTCTATCCATATGTTACTAAGAAGGTACCATTCCACCATTTTAGCTGTTGGAAAAAAAGCTACTTTCAGTGCCTCTTGTTATGCATAGGATGCAAGGAGGTTCCAACCCATCCCTTTACCGTATGGAAACAAGTAGTTTCCAGCACATTCTTCTATTCAACAGAAAATAGGGATAACCATCACTCATTGTAAATTGGAAGCCAAGATCAGAGTAAAATGAAGGAGGGGGAAGTGGAAAGCTTACTAGTACCAAACCTTCTCCATCATGCCCTTTCAACCTCATGCTTAAGGAAGAACATCTTCTCCTTGCTGTAGGAAATCTCTCTCCCTGGTGCAGCAAACCCTTCTTGACTGCTACAAGATTTCCAAAAGCTCAACCACTGATCTTCTACCTTAGAAACCTCAACCACCCACCATGACCAAAAGCTCAACCACTATCAATATCTCTTACAAATTCTTCGCCTAAATCTTAACGTAACTGCACCAAAATGAAGCTCATGCACTGTTATTTGCTAAACTTGTGGATCTCTAGCTCCCACACTTCAAGCTCTCATGCCAAACCCTTTTTAATATTAACTCACCACCTCAACAGGCATAGAAAAACTTCGACAACTGCTAGAAGCATTTCAACGTAACACCAAACCAAGCACCCAAGAGCCGCTGGAAGAACAACAAAGCATTTCCCAGGACTTGTTTTTCCTTCAAATGCTTTGGGCCTAATTCTCGCTAACTCAAAAATGGGGGACGTGAAGGTTTTGTTTGCCTCTTTACAACACAAAAAGCCCAACAAAGCCTTCAACACAAAAAATCCCCAAACACTCGCAATCTAACAAATTTTGTATCAAGTAACATGGTTAACTCATAAATGGGGGATGTGAAGATTTTGTTCACTCTTTACAACACAAAAAGCCCAGCAAAGCCTTCGACACAAAAAGCCTCCAAACACTCTCAAATTCAATCTAAAGAAAATTTTTCTTTTTGAACAAACAATATCATCTACCCTAAGACGGTGGGGAAGTAGGATAAGCCTCATAATAAACTAGTAATAATGTGGTTCAAATTTACCCTTGGCGAGAATCAAACTTATGATCTCTCATTTATAAGTGAAAAAAAAAAAATTGAAGTTTATTAGTGTTGTGTAGATTGTTTATGAAATAAAAATTAATTTAAAGATAAGAAGAAAAATAAAACTAAGAGATTGTTTTATACATGTATTTTTTCATAAAAAATAAAGTGACTCCACCGCTTAGCACCACTACCACCAATCGTACGGCTACCACCGTCAAAGTATTATGCAGAAATCATGGATAGGGCATCCTGAGGCTAGTGTTCTGTAGGAGAAAGACAGTTCATCGTAAGAAACAGAGCCACATCCAGGACACATCTACGACTAGGAAAATGTGTGGATAGGGCAGTTCGCAACTTAATTATTTGAATTGAATTAAACAAATATTACAAATGAAAAAGTCATGGCCACCGTGTATAACGTATGTATCCGTATTTCGTGCCGACGAAAAGTCTCTAGACGTGAAAAATATCTGACACAGGATGTACTACCGGGTTGGGGGTACAAGCTTGTCTGACGAAAAGAAAAAGTAGAAGAGAAGGGAGGACACCTGTGAACTCTCTCTGTATGAAGCAAACTTGGCACTCTTTGTAGGCCGCCCTATCTAATCTGATATCCCTAAAAATCCCTAGCTTGCTCTACCGTAGGCCGCCCTTCTCCCTTCTCCCTTCTCCTGGATCAGTAGCAGTCCGTGATGGATGCCACAAACAACTCGAGCAGCCCAAAGAAAACAGCGAGGAAGAAGAAGAAGCGAGGTGGGAGCGGGAGCAAGAAGAAGATGACCGCCGAGCAGACTTTAGCTTTCAAGTCTGTGAGTGAATGGGTTTTCTTGGAACAGCACCAAGCTTCTTCCGCTGCAGCGTCGGATGATTTTGGGGTTTCGTTGGTGCAAAGGAGCATTCCAAACAAGCTACTCTTTGAATTGCATTCCCATTCAAATTGCAGTGATGGGTTTCTTTCGCCTTCCAAGCTGGTCGAGAGGGCTCACGAAAATGGGGTGAGTTAAATTCTGAACGAAAATCTTTCGTTTCGTGGTTGTCGGTTCTTTAACTTGTTATAGTTTGCTTATTTTCTATCATGTAATTTCTTTGTCAATCTTTTTAGATTACATGTTAACTTCTTTAACCGCTTGTGGGTGTCGAATTCAATCTTCTCACACATTCTGGCTTTCTAGTAGTAGGAGTAGGAGACAGACCCTGTATTGGTTAAAATGCAGCATCGTTAACCTGTTTAGGGTCTTTTTTTCTGGCCTGAAATATAAGCAGATTAAGCATACACGCTGTAATGAAGGATGGGACTTGGGTTCAACCTTGTGCGGGCGAAGGATGTTAGTTACAATGAAGACTTAATTGGCTTTCAATAGACTCGGGGACTATGAAGGCATCACAAAAAATTAACCTTCTATTTGCTGTATGCATAGGGTAGGGGAGAACAATTTGTTTTCACCTTAATCGTAGAAAGAAGAGGGTTTATTTGGACTTTAAAAGGCTGCGAACACAGGAAAGGCAATGAGCTCCGCAGTAGTTAATCTAATTGCTTTTGTATCAGTTTGAGTCAGCCATTACTATTTCCCAGTTTGTGGGGGAGTGTTGGCAATATAGCTCTTTACAGCCCGTTCTAGTCTTTGTTATTGTCTTGCTCAATTCTCGTTAAGTTTTTTTCCAAAAGCTGTTGAATTTGTATTGTACTATATTTTCCGAAAGCTGGGGAATGTTGATATCCATGCTCTAGTTTGAGAAGTGTAGTTGATGGAGACGATGAACAGCTTTATGTTTAGGGATGACTGAGCAAATTTAGTGTGCTGGTTTGGGCTAGCTAAAGTAGTGATTCAGTTGAAAGGGTTGAGGTTTATGTATGATTTTTAAGGGTTATTTATACGTATTCCATTCAATTTTATGTATGGAGGTTATTTAAGGCTATGTCATAATCAAATCTGTTGATGCACAAAATCGGGTTGACTTTGAAACAACATAAAGTGTCACAAAGTGACCTTCGAAGATAGTAGATTGAGAGATAAAGGGAAGAGAAATAGACACAAGGTATACGTGGTTCACCCTAAGTTGGGCTACATCCACGAGGGTAGAGGAGTTCTCATTAACAATGTAGTGTTTACATAATACAAGGGATTGCACATAATTGTCGTTAGCAAGATCTAAGTTGGGCTACAGCCTGTTGCTGTCCCCTGTCGATGTGAGACTCTAGATACTTTATACTGGTGTTGACACATGGCGTGTGGTGATTGGTCTCCTAGTTGGAGAGAAACTCATGTGCTTTGGCAAGTGTGCCTCACCATGAACTCTTCAGCAAGTCTCCGAAGGTATATAGTTGCCCGTGCTTGGTAGTTTCGGGCTTGGTGAAATATGGTACAAACAGAATCCATGACTCTTCCAACAATTTCTTGATTTTCTACTCAACATCTTTTCTCATGGGTGTAACTGATGTCGGAAAAGACCCAAAATATCGTATGTACTGACATTAGAAGTTCTTTGGCCAGTTGACTAAGGTTCCTACATTTTAAATACATGAATACATGCTGAGATGTAGTGATCTTTAATTAATATATGTGCTCATAACAGGTGAAAGTTCTTGCTCTGACAGATCATGACACAATGTCTGGCATCCCCGAGGCCCTAGAAGCAGCTCGGAGACATCGCATTAAGATAATTCCAGGTGTTGAAATAAGTACGAAATTCTACTCAAGGTAACTTTGGAAGAAGTATGCCTTCTGGATGCTTTTAAATAAGTACAACATTGGGCTGTTGTAAACTGCATTTATTACATAAGAAACTAGAAAGGATATACTTAAACAAATTTTGAACTTTGCTCCTGCATCATTCACATTTGGTTGCAGAAAACTTGACCTTGAGTTTGTCATGTTGAGGTAGTAAGATCTTAAGCTGGTACCAAGTTCCCATCCTTGCCAAAACCGTAGGATCTTCCACCTTGTAAGAACATAGTGGAGGGACTTACAATCTAATCCAAAATTGACATACGAGAATGGGAAAGACCAAGCCTAGTGAAAAGAAATTTTGGTTTTGGTTATTTGTGTGTTTGGTAAATCTTCTGCATTCGGTCGTGGTCTGCTGAACACATAGACTATTATGGTTTTGTGAAAAAACTAAAAAGTTGGTCGTTACACTTTTTGAGAATTCATAGCATTTTTGGCACTAAAATATGATGAAGTTATTATAAGAAATGATACAAGTTGTATTAAGATTTTTGGTGGGAGGGGATGAGTGATGAATGTTTTGGGTTTATGGGTAGATTGCCATTCAAATTCTTCTTTCCTGATATTTTTCCTTTCTTAAACCAACTATGTTGCTTATTGTCATTTTACTCAAGGGTAATTTGGAAGTTTATTATTCATTAAAAAGGTTATAGTTGAAACTTGAGTTCAAATCGAGGCACCCTTAAACTAAATGAGAAATAAGGTTATTTTAGCAATGGAAAGGAAATATCCCATATCGGTAGTTCTTGAACACCTCTGATGATGTTTCACAATGGTTTCAGAGGAGAGTCTGCACCAGAGGAGCCAGTTCACATCCTTGCATACTACAGCAGCTGTGGACCAACAAGTTTCGAAGATCTGGAAAAGTTCTTGTCAAATATAAGGGATGGTCGTTATCTTCGTGCAAAAAATATGGTCTTGAAATTGAACAAGCTCAAGTTCCCTCTTAAATGGGAGCATGTCGCAAAGATTGCAGGCAAGGGAGTTGCTCCTGGGAGAGTGCATGTGGCCCGTGCGATGGTTGAAGCCGGCTATGTGGAAAATTTGAAACAAGCTTTTGCCCGCTATCTTTACGATGGTGGACCAGCATACTCTACGTAATATTTTGAGCTTACTGTTTTCAGATTACTAATGATGTGTATATATGACTAAGAAACAATTATAAAGAAATATTTTCTTTGTATGAGTTCAGGGGAAGCGAACCTCTGGCAGAAGAAGCAATAAAACTGATATGTGACACGGGAGGTGTAGCTGTGCTAGCTCATCCTTGGTCATTGAAAAATCCAGTTGCCATCGTCAAAAGTTTGAAAGAAGCTGGTCTTCATGGGATCGAAGTTTACAGAAGTGATGGAAAACTAGCTGGTATGCTACACGAGATGCAACTATCTGTTCCTTTCTGTATAATGTGTTTTACACGGTTGATGCAGAAATTTTG
Organism: Pyrus communis; assembly: GCF_041283825.1. Lineage (NCBI taxonomy): Eukaryota > Viridiplantae > Streptophyta > Magnoliopsida > Rosales > Rosaceae > Pyrus > Pyrus communis. Next base: position 4,267,868 of record NC_142574.1, read on the forward strand.
CTTGTACATTGTCATCTTAGAAAGAGAATGGATATCAATGTTTTTTCTTCGAATAGATTTACATGTCATGCGTCTCTTTCTAAGAATATAAAACGACTGAGGGGTTGACTTCAACTTTGGGTAAATTCATGCTAAGTGTTACAGGTCATATTCCTGGTAGAAAAGGAAAGTGTCTTATTAAGATGGTGGGAAAGTTGTATGTTTTACCATAAGGAGGAGCAAGCTGGAATTGCTCCCAACTCACCCATGCTATACGTTGGAGTCATAGGATCTAGGTGTCAGTTTACTGTTTGTCGTCTAACAAGCGTGTAGGTCAAATGCAATTCAGTGACTCTCTACTGCACAATTATTTCAGTAAGACACAATGTTTTTCATCATGATAATGCAATATACTCGGTGAACTTCTGGTTGGAACTGTGTCCAACCGGCATGAATAGAAGTGTAGATCACGTGCCTGTTGGGTAATGCCTTTAAATGTCTTAACTTCTTGTGGCATAAGCGTGGAATCCTGGTTTTCATTTGGTAGATGTTGTCCTTGGAAACAATGGAAGTTTTTTCTTATGTCCTTAGTTCTGTACTCATCTCTGTCCGCTGATGTTGTCGACAGTGTACAGTGATCTTGCTGATACTTATGATCTGCTGAAGCTTGGAGGGTCAGATTACCATGGGAGAGGCGGGCATGGCGAGTCCGAGCTGGGTAGTGTGAATCTTCCAGTATTGGTTTTGCGTGACTTTCTTAAAGTAGCTCGACCAATTTGGTGCTGTTCCATTCGGCGCATTTTAGAAAATTATGCCGAGGAGCCTTCGGATTTGAATCTAGCTAGGGTTACGAGGTTTGAGAAAGGAGGTTCCCGCTTAAGCTGCGGCAAGGACCTGATTGATCGTTGCTTCAATTTGTGGTTGACAAGTGAAGAGAGGCAGAATGCAGTTTTTGAGGCCATTAGATTGAAGCTTTCCCATGTTTCAATTAACAAGGGAGGTATCCAGGTTCTTATAGAGAGTGCATAAAATCCTCATGGATTGATATGTTTTCATGTACCAATGAGGTGATATCTAATTTATTGTTCCAACTCTTTTAGTTTTTGTCTTATTTTTTCGGGAACTTTTGCCTTCACTGTCACATTATCAAGTGAGTGGAAGAGATGAATTTTCTTCAATTTTTCTCAACATGTAAAACAGGAATTTTTTTATTCTTATTTTATAGAAATATCTATTATTCAAGTTTTCGTCAAAAGGGGAAAAATATGATTTTTGGACATCTCTTTTCTTTAAATCCACACTTGTTTATTTTTGGGTAGCGTAATTCACGCACTCACACACCCCTCTCAATTTTCGGCTATCATATCGAATGAATTGAAGAAGATCAATGACAAAACTTAGCAAGGGTGCATAGAGATTAAAAAATGAAAACTAAAGAAAATGGTTTTAAAATTTTGAATTTTAATCAAAAGTTATTCAATAATCTTATTTAATGATAAGGACTAAAGAAAGAAAGAAAAAAACCTAGCCAAAAGCGAGTGTAAGGTGCACACCAACCTGCACTCAGATTTAAAAATAGTACTCGTATTCAATTTCAGAAATAATTAGTTTAAGAAATAGTGTAGTACCAGTGTTCAGTTTCAGAAATATTCAATTTTACAAATAGTGTTCAGTTTTAAAAAATATTGATAGTACTAGTGTTAAGTTTATGAAATAATGATAGTACCCGTGTTCATTTCTCAGAAGTAGTTAGTATTTAGTTTTAAGAAATAGAGTAGTACCCGTGTTCATTTTCAGAAATAGTAGTTTAAGAACTAGTCAGTATTCAATTTAAGAACTAGTCAGTTTTGTATTTTTTTTTTTTTTTTTCAGAGATGAAAAATCATATGAAGCAAGTCATATTGTACAACAAAACTTTTAGGATAAATTACACAAAACTACCTCAATTATGGGTCAAATCACAATCTCATACCTCATGTTTTAAAAACTACAATGTCATATCTCATCTTACGATTTTGTTGCAATGTCAAGTCCTCTGTCAAAATTTCTTTTAATTTTTCTGTTAAATGCTGACGTGGCTTGAAGCTGAGCCCATTCCCTAACCCAACTGGATTGAAAACTAATTAAATATTCAAAAATTAAAAATAAAACTATTTAATTTTTTTATAAAAAAATGTGGGCCCCACCCCTTAAAAACCCATCACACCCATCTTCCCCACCCGTCTCCCCCAATCTTCCATCACCACCCCCCCTCTCTCTCTCTCTCTCTCTCTCTCTCTCTCAAAATGATAGAACAAGAAGCTCCTACGACCATTTCTTCCTCATCCCCTTCTCTTTAAAATCCACCTCTGCAACCTGCAATCTGCCATGTCTTCCCGAAACCCTACTCCTTCATTGACGACAACCACTTTGATCGCCTCCCCGACTCCTTCCTCCTTCATATCTTCAACAAGATTGGCGACATCAAGGCTCTTTCCGTTAAGGTCTCATTCGTAGATGACCCAGATTCCTCTGCCGTCGACAGCAACATCCTCGACCAAACTGGCGTAACCCACCACTCGCCGACCCAAGTCTTGAAGAAGTTCAACGAGATTCGATTCTTCCAGATTGAGCTTCCCAACAGCAAGCTAGGCATCAATGATGAAATTATGCTAAGGTGGAGGGCCGACAGATATGGAGTGTTGTACATGAACAAGGACTAGCTCGGGAAGCTGTGGGTGAAGCCATTGTCGGCCATTTTGGCATTGAATAGGGTGATTGGCGGGTGAGGGCAGCGGTGGGGAAGAGGATGATTGGCGAGTGGGGCGACAGCGGGGAAGTAGGTTCTGGTTTCGGTGGTGAAGGAAGGTTGGGGGAGACGGGTGGGGAAGTAGTATGAGGGTGATGTGTTTGTAGGGGTTGGGCCCCACATTTATTTATAAAAATATTTAAATTTTATTATTTAATTATTTTTTAATCTAGTTGAGCTAGATAGTGGCCCCTTCTCAAGCCACGTCAACATTTAACAAAGAAATTAACAGAAAAAGAATTAACAGAAAAACTGACGGAGGTATGACATTGCAACAAATTCGTAAGATGAGGTATGACATTGTGATTTTCAAAACATGAGGTATGAGATTGTAGTTCGACCCATAGTTGAGGTAGTTTTGTGTAATTTACCCAAACTTTTAACTAAATCAAGATGCCAAAAAAATTGGTAAAGAAGCCTAGGTCCTAATCATCCATCATAGTTTTTGGAGTCGATTACTTAGTCAATGACGAAGCTTGAGGCTTCTGAAACTCGTGAAAACTTCTTGTGTTGTGTGTTGAGGAAAGCCACAAACTTTTATTTTTTATTATATTAAACTTTTGTCAATTTTTTTTTTGCTAGAAAAAGAACTTCATTAAAGAGAAGAACCTCTAGTACAACCTGCTCCAGAAGCATCAAACAATAGAGCATTCAAAAATTTGACCAGAATACAAGCATCCCAAACTTGAAGATTAACAGACTTGATACCAATAGAACTAAAGCATCTGCCACAAATTTGGTTTCCTTAAAGATATTACACCACCTAACTTCTTGAAAAGCGATGGCACACCACTTGACATCCTTAACCACCTAACTTCTTGAAAAGCGATGGCACACCACTTGACATCCTCAAGGATGGATCTCAAGTTCCAAGGCATCTCGCACTTCCCTTGAACAACATCAATGATTAGCATTGAGTCATCCTTAATGACAATATGGGAGAAATTCTTCCTTTTTGCCCATCAGATAGCTTCCCAGAATGCTAAAGCCTCAGCCACATTAATGGTATTATGACCTAAGTTTAAAGCTCCAGCAATCTGAGGGTTCCCTATCATAGTCCTAACCACAAAACCTCCAGCTACAACTGAGTTAATGACCGACCCATCAAAAGTAATTTTAACAAAGAGAGGAGACGGCTTACACCACTTATAATGTCACTTAAACTCGTGTTTCCTACTCGAACATTGCAACTGACATTTTCCTTAAAGAACTCATTCTCAACCGACATTGCCCTAATGTAAGTTCGAGTACAGATAGAATTCTCGCTACTGAAAATTATACCATTTCTGTCATTCCAGATTTGCCAGCAGATCATTACAGCTTTACCAAAAGTACTTAGCTCCCTCCCATCCTTATGAGGGAGGGTATTCAACTAGTCCACCACATTGTTACTAGCTGGAGCATATCTCAGTAAATCTACATTAGCCAAGTTCCATACTTGCCTAGCAAAATTGCCCTGTAGAAAGATATGCTTCTCTGTTATTTTTACAAAACGGAAAAATCGTATCAATCTTACTAATAAACCTACTCAGACGTGCTCTAGTTTGGAGCTTACCTTTAATGAGACACCACCCGAAGATTTTAACTTTAAGGGGAAGAGTTCCCTTCCAAAGAACGTTGATAAGATTCTACACATGAGACAAGGCATGGTTATCCATTTGCAACCAAGTAGCCCTCTTAACTGAAAACTTACCATTAGTAGAGGGGTCCCAAATCAACTTATCTTCAGTCTGTTGTAAAGGAAAAGGGATATGCAAATCTTAGTGAGAATATAGTTATCAACAAGTTACACTAACTTCTCTTTATCCCATCTACAATTATCAATAAATTCTTCCACTTTAAGATCCCATTGGACTTGGTTACGATGATTTTCTGGAATGAGATGGTAGAGAGGGCGAGAAAAAGCCCAATTATGGGTCCAGAACAAGATATTCTAACCATCATCCACATACCATCTCAAACCACTCTTAAGCACATCTCTAGGACCCAGAATGCCTTTCCAAGCCATCAAATGGTTTTGTTTGGGATTGGTGCTCAAGAACTCATCATTTCGTAAATGCTTCATTCTGACAATATTCACCCACCAGTTGTTATCATCGCATCGAACTTTCCACCTCAGCTTCGCAAGACAAGCATTATTAAAGTGATCAAGGCTACAAACACCAAACCCACTTGTACTTTTAGGTTTTCAAATGGCTTTCAGGTTTTCAAATGGCTTTCTAGCTCACAGGGTTGCAATTCATCTGCCTACCCCAAAAGAAATCTATGCATTCCTTATTCAACCTGCTTGTGAGCTTATTAGGACATTTAAAACAAGACATGATATGATTAGGCGTACCTATAAAATTTGAGTTAACAAGGGTGAGCCTTTTAGCCTTCGAAAGCGCACTAGCTTTCCAACCTGTTAATTTCTGCTTGACCTTTTTGAGCAGTTCATTACCATTCATAGGGTTTTTCTAGAAAACTACATTATGGATCCCCAAGTATTTTCCTATAATAGTTTTATGCTGAATTTGAATAATATTAACAATCTCATTTCTAGTCTGACTTGTAGAATTATTAGAGAGATACAGAGATGACTTATGAAAGTTGATCTTTTAACCTGAAGCATTTGCAAAGTTGTTTAGTATTTTAAGAGCATTCCTAGCACCCCTAGGGGTAGCTTTAGCAAAAATAAGACAGTCATCAACAAACACTAAGTTGGAAACTTTATATCCAAGTGGACCAACTTAGACTTAGGTTTACAAGCCAGATCATTAAGGCTTCTAATGAGCGGTTCCATACATAAAATGAAAATATATAGAGAAAGAGGGTCCCTATGTCTAATACCCCTACTTGGGAAGAAATAACTGTGGGAATCACCATTAATGTTGATCGAAAATGACGTGGATGAGATACATTCCATGACCAAGTTTGTAACAACCCATTTTAAAACTTACATTTAAATTTACGAAAATACCCCCAATGACAGAACGGTTGATTTTTTTTGTTAACTTTCATGCATTGGTGTGTAGGACCCACCCCTGTGTTGGGTTTATAACCCGGCCCATAATTTTCTTCCCCCACCTGTGGCATTTCTTTCACTTTAGAACACTCTTTTCCTCTTCTTCCCCTAGCTCGACACCTCTCTCAGCATTCCCTTTCTTCTCTTAAACTGATCTCTGGCAATCGAGCCTCAAAAGGTCAACTTCACCGTAGATCATCACTTCAATTTCATCCTTTTCTTCCTTGTCAACCGTGCATGCACAGTGGAATAACCGTGTTCTTTGGTGACTCAACTTGGAATCCGACGAAATCGAGGTGAGTTCGATGTGTTTAAGTTGTTTGGGTGATTTTTGAGTTGAAAATCGAAGGCTTTAACCTTATCCTTGCATGTTCTTCCTTTCCCCAGTTTTCCAGTGAAAACCTGACGACTTGCAAGCCAAATTTCAGCCAACTCCGACCATGGCTGACTCAGAGAAATGTGTAATTCTAATCTACACTTGTTTATCTTCATTTTGGTATGTAGAACGTGGGAAGGAGTTGAGATTTGACCCCAAATCGGAGCTGGGGAAGTTTCTGGGCCCAAAATACCTAGAGTTTCGATTTTCTCTTTCGTTGGGTCCAGTAACCCGCGAGCCCAATCGGGTCGACCCGACTTGTAACCCAAAACCAAGCCCAAATCCAATCTGATATCCTGCCCAAATCCATGACCCAAAATCCAACCCATTAACCTAAGCCCAATCCATTAACCCTAACCCAAGCCTAACTCTATAACTTGGCCCAACCCAGCAACCCAAGCCCAGATTCGACCGGAGTCTGAAACCCAGTTTCCACGGTTAGCGAGTGGGCGCTGCCATGGCCGACGCGTGGAGTACACAAGCCTCCACTGTCGTCCATGATGACGACCACGGCGGTGCCAACAACTTTTTTTAGCGATCTATCTCGGCGCGTGGCGATGCGTAGGGAAACCTGGGGTCTCTTTCTAAGTTTTTCGACATGCTAAATCCAAATCCGCTATCCGTTTTCCTAAATTGTATCATTTTAGTAGCGTTTTATTAAATGGTCTTTATTTGTGTTTAGGTGCATCAGTTGGAAGTGATCCAGTCCTTCCTAATCCGAGCAACTCCCTAGGAGCGAATATTTATGAGTGGACCCCTTCTCAAATTACATGTTTTATAAATCTTAGGATTGCATGCATATCATATTTCATGAACTGAGCATGTTTATAGTATGTTTTACAGATTTCCATATTTTTGGTTTACCAAGAATTTATGATTTTATCTAAATTGCTTTTACGAAATATTTATGATTTATCGAAATTACATTCTACTAAAGGTTTTGAATTATTGGATTGTTACGTATGAAATTCCGTGGATTTACGAATATGAACTATCATGGTTTATGAATTGATGCTTTGAGCCTTTGAGCTCCGGAGATTTGTTATGAGATTTTGAGATATGTTTTTCTGTGTTTATCTAGTGGGTTATCATGCAACACATACGCACAACACAAGTATGTAGACGTCTATGGCCATAGGACACAGTTGATGATATTTATGACATACTCCTAGCTTCATTGGGAAAACCAGTGTTGGACAGCTTCACTAGCCACGACTAGTGTCGGTGTGTTATGTATATATGTATATATTTCTTCTCTAGCGTAACCCAAAGTCGTACAGCTTCACCTTCAGGTGATGGATAGGTTATGCCTTCGGGCAACTATGATACCCCTGGTTGAGTATACCATTGATTTGAGTTATGAGATTATTTGAGTTTTGCAGTCAAGCGTTTCTAATACCACTTTTAGATACAGTTTTATAACCTATGAATGTTTTCAGGGCATGGTAGAGTTTTAGCAAAACCTATATGTAGTATTATATACGTTTTCAACACAAGGGGTTAGTATGTTCAGAAAGAGAATGGTTTTCTTATTATTTAGTATTAATATAAATTATGGTGCACTCATCTTTTGTTTTTGCATCCGCTTTGGACATAGTGACGAGGAATACAACCCGAGCATTGAGGCAGTTCCCTTCCAATGATTTAGCATTCTTCTACTTGCGTATGGCTTTTCTTTATGATAATTGTAACTTGATGTCCTATCTTTCATTCGTACTTATGTTTAGGTTTATGCTTTGGACATATTTGTGCTTCTTTTATTTTGGATTTGTGACCGTTGGAGGTTCTATTGCACTCAGGTTCAATTCAGAATATTATTATTGTCTCCTAGTGTATGTATACTCCGTATCATCGTTGTTCGTTATATGACTTTTGGATTATAGGTTCTTTTATATTCTTGCTTGTTCATATATTTATGGCTTTCGTCACTCTCGAGTGTCAGCCAGCATATGCCATCCAGGTGTCATTTGGATATCTGGGTTAAGGCGTGTCAAAGTTAATCCACCAAACTCTAAAACCAAAATTTGTTAGAACACACCTTATATTATCCCAATTCAGAAAATCGTAAGCTCTTGGTGTCGCTTTAGCACCATAAATCCCGTTCTTCCTTTTTTCCTGAAAATAATTCATAAGCAATTAAGATATTATCTTGGATTGATCTACACGGCACAAAGGCACCTTGATTAGGCGAAATGCAAGCATTAAGAAGTGGCTTTAGCCTTGTAATAATGATTTTCGTAATAATTTTGTAGCTCACATTGCAAAGACTAATGTGTCTATAGTTACTCACTGTCTAAGGATTATCAACTTTAGGAATTTAGGCAATGTTAGTGTGATTAATGAGTCTGAGGCTAGAATTATTAGCAAAGAAATCCTTCACCATATTACAAATTGATGTCCCCACCATCTCCCAACAATTTTGATAAAAGCTAGCATGAACACCATATGGACCTGGAACTTTCAACGCTCCAATATTATTAACATTTCCCCAAATTTTTGCCTCCGAGGGGATAAAGATCAGACTGTTATTTTGGTCATCAGAAATGCATAGCCCAATCATCTTCAAAACCAAGGCCAACTTCTGGGGAAAGGAGCCTCAGAACAAGTAAAACGGAGCCTGAAGTCATTCACAAAAACTTGTTCAAGGCCATCACCCTGACTCCACCAAAAGCCAGTAGCATCCCTTACCTTGTTAATTTCATTCCGCTTCCTTCTCACCATTGCATTTCCCTATAGTTCCAAACTATGCACTTCATTAATCCAGCTTGTTAAGGTAAGAACTCAGTCTCGCTTTTGCAGCATCCTCTTCACAGACCCATTTCCTTGGACTCAACATCCCTATAACTGGTCTAGCACTCACAAAGGCAACCTCAGCAGCATAACAAGCCGCAACCAGGCTCCCAAACTTATCCTTATTATCACCCTCTTCACTTCTTATACTTGACATCACAACATCCTGATGATGAGTAAATTCATGCATAGCATCAAAGAAGTTAATTTGCAATCTACCTCAGAGATAACACTTATTTCATCACAAATCAAAGTGAAGTAAGCATTATCCGCAAAAATATCATCATACAAAATACCCCTAGCAAATTCAACTGAAATAGTATCCAATAAATTCATGTTTGCATTCAAAAACACATTATTAAGAATAATAGGCAAATTAAATTGTGAAGATCTTACCCCCTGATCGTGATCCCCACATTTCTCTACCCTTCTTCAATCCTGAACCGCATCAACCCTAGCCACCCACTTAGTCTTACGGCTAGAAACCACCTCCCTATAAGACCTTTCATCATTTGAACTCTCACCTACCCTTCTTTTCTCAGCTCTCCTTCTCCATTTTGCAGTAATAGTAGTCTAATCATGGTGAAGACCAAAGGCACTGCCAAAACCTGTATAAATAGCCAAACTTTGGGGGAATCCAACCATCAAAACACACTAGCAGAATAAAAATCATCATTACCAAACTATCCAAACAAGGCAGATAAGAGATAATAATTGTAAAACTCACACAATTAATGGCCCTAGATCTAGCCCCTAAAATAAAAGCTAATAAAAAGCTAGCATGCGTGCACAGAAACCGCCTAGATAAAATGACCAACACTAACTCAACCGTCTTCAAACAGAGTAACAAAAGCAATTACCACACCAGAACTAGATCAGCAACGACGTCATGTAATAATTACAAGGCGCGCCGAAACCCTGAACGTCACAAATTTGAGTCCTAAATCTAGGGTAGCTAAATCATCCCAGCAACAGAGAACTATATAATTAAAAGCAAAATCAATCAAGTCCAAATTCACCCAATCAGCAAACCATAAACAAGCAAGCCACAAACTAGCCAATAAACTTCTTTGAAAACCATGAAACGTGTGAAAAACATGAAACCATCTTACACAACGTAGTGAAGAGGATGCAGAAACTTAAGAACTTTCCTAAGAAGCACTAACCACTTATACGAACTCCAACTACTATTTTTCCCCAAAAGATCTAACCCCTTAATTATCTCAACCTTAGTTAACTAAACCCTAATTATCCTTTCAAGACTCAACATAATCCTCTCAATAAGCAAACAGCAATAACCCTAACCGAATCAACCTAAATCTTCTCACAAACCTTGATTGAATCAGTAAATTTTGATTCTCGCATACGTTAATAGCGCAACGCGTAGAGAAACCTTAGAGCCTTCATTTTCCTCTAGTGTGTTTTTTTACTTTTGTAATTTTCCTTAAAACTTAAGTTCTTTTCGTTAAAATTGAAGTCTTTTCTTGACATGCCCGACCCTGATATCCTCCAAATACTAAGGTAGGCACGTGCTGACCGACACCCAAAGATGACAAAGCCATATTAGAATGCATGAGAACTAGAAAGAAATAACTAACATAAATAAAACTTGTAAATTTAACTATAATGAATATGCAATTTTTGAACGTGTTCAGAGCATACAACTAATCCAAGACACTAAAAAGGAATAATATAAAATTGAATGCACAAAGGGGTGGGTCCTACATCGAGAAGACTTGAAGATGCGGATGCGGAAGCGCCTTGACGCCGGGATTGTACGCCTCTATTCTAAGTCCCAAGGGGGTGCAAAACAAAACATGAGTGGACCAAATTGATATATAGTAATACTAAAGCAGTTAATTTTAACGTACTAACCTCTAGGTTTAGAAAACTCGTATAGCATAATATGTAATAGGTTTTCTAAAAACCTAGCATGCCATAAAACTTCATAAAACATATATCATATATAGTGTGCTTAGTAGTAGTAGCACAAAGGTATATATATAAATCTTCATTCGCCCGAATGCACTACATCTTCAGCTCGTAGGCAATATATAAATATCTTTCGGTTGAAGCCACAAACCTACACCTGGCCGAAGCCATATATAAGTATCTTCCAGCCGAAGCCACTAACCTACACCCGGCCGAAGCCATTATAAATATCTTCTGCCCATAGGCACTACATCTCCCGGCCGAAGCCAATATACAAGTATCATTCGTCCGTAGACAGATCGTATGAATAACTACTAAATAAGCACATAAACATAAACATAATATTTCTAACATGTATATATATATATATATATATATATCTATCTCAATCGGAGCCCAATGGCTAAAACGTCATATCGTAAAACCATGTTCATAAGTATGTATATAATCATAAATATTCCAAAGAACGTAAATCTGATAAAGTACAATAGCTAATTCACCCATAAACGTTTCATAAAACGTAGTCATAAAATCATGCTTTTCATGTATGCATTTCTAATAGTAAAACATGCATTTTGGAAGGGGTCCACTCACAGATATTTTACCATCGAAAGCCGTGTAAACAAGAGAAGACTGAAACGCCACAAACAAATGCACCTAAGCACATAAAGGTACCAATTAATAACACTATACTAAAATGATTGAATTTAGGAAAACAGATATTGGAAACGGATTTAGGACGTTAAAAAACCTAAAGGGGAACATCAGATACCTCCACGCGCCGCCGCATGTGCCCTCATGTGCCGCCATAGGGCGGCGGCGTAGACGACTGTGCTATGCCGCACGCGCCGATTGGGGTCGCCATAAAGTTGGCCGAAAAAGTCACTGGTGCTGCCTTCAGTACCTCCGGTGGAAGCGCGTGTGCTTCACGTGCTTGCCAAGACAGGCACCTACGTGCAGGGCCACGCACTGGCCAAGGTCTAGGATGAGCTGATTACTAGGCCAAAGGGTTTCAAGTTTGGGCTGATGGTTCTCGTTTTTAAGGTTATTAGGTTGGGCTTGCCAAATGGGCCGGGTTCCATGGCCCAACGAGTTGGGCTGGTCTAACGTTTCTAGATCGGGTTTGACCCATTTCTAGGCCAGGTTGGCTGTTTTGAGGAAGTAGAAAGTCGTAGCCTTTACAGCTCCGTTCAACCCTAAAACCTACTTAAAACCTATCATGCAATATACCAAAATGAAGCCAAGGAACAAGGAAGAGATTCGTACTAATGAGAGGTCGAGAGGTGGCCGTAGTTGGCCGGAAAACGGTATGAAACCCATGGGTTCTTGCCGAAATCTGGGAAAAGCTCATCTGAAGTGTTTTCTGTCACAAAAGTCCACAAAACCAACCTATAGTCTTTAAAACCTACCAGGACATTGAAACGGAAGAAGAGTAAATGGTTTTTAAAGCCTTACCTAGTCAAAAAAGGTAAGACTCGCCGGAGTTTGCCATTGCACCCTTTTGGTGCTTTCTGTGGAAGAAAAAAGAGAATAAGAGGTACGGAGTGAGGGAGAGGAGGTTATGGTAGTGCTCGTGGCTAGCCAACGTTGATGGTGGTGGTTGTGCTCGCCACTTCGGCGAAGGTGGTGGTAATGTTTGCTAGCTTTGGCTTCTAGAGAATGAGAGACGAGAACGAGAGTGAGAAGAAGAGAGAGGTGAGAGAAGGAGAAAGAGTGGTTCGTGTAAGATCCTACATTGCCCATGAGAGTGATCCTTATATATATATTCTCATCCCTACCTAGCATGAGGCCTTTTGGGAGCTCACTGGCTTTGGGCTCCATGAGAACTCCGAAGTTAAGCAAGTAGAGCATGAGAGCAACCCCATGATAGGTGACCCACTGGAAGTTCTCGTATGATTTCCCAGAAACAAAACTGTGAGGGTGTGGTTAGGGCCCAAAACAGACAATATCGTGCTACGGTGGAGTCGAGCCAAGGGATGTGGTGGAGGCTCGGGTCGGGATGTGACAATTTGGTATCAGAGCCTAACCCTGGCCGTGGTGTGCCGATGAGGACGTCGGGCCCCTAAGGGGGGTGGATTGTGAGATCCCACATCGCCTAGGGGAGTGATCCTTATATGTATATTCTCATCCCTACCTAGCACGAGGCCTTTTGGGAGCTCACTGGCTTCGGGTTCTATGGGAACTACGAAGTTAAGCGAGTAATGCGCGAGAGCAATCCTATGATGGGTGACCCATTGGGAAGTTCTCGTGTGAGTTCCCAGAAACAAAACTGTAAGGGCGTGGTTGGAGCCCAAAGCGGACAATATTGTGCTACAGTGGAGTCGAGCCCGGGATGTGATGGGGGCTCGGGCCTGGATGTGATAGTTTGAGAGTTGTCACGGAGAGTAGGGAAGCGAAAAGATGAACTGCTTGGGCCGGGGGACAAAAACCAAGGGTGGGCCCCACATGGCTCACCAATTAAGACCAAAAGCAACCTATTCAAAATATCTAGCCCAATCCCAGAACAAAACTGTAAGGGCGTGGTTGGAGCCCAACGCAGACAATATTGTGCTACAGTGGAGTCGAGCCCGGGATGTGATGGGGGCTCGGGCCGGGATGTGATAGTTCGAGAGTTGTCACGGAGAGTAGGGAAGCGAAAGGATGAACTGCTTGGGCCGGGGGACAAAAACCAAGGGTGGGCCCCACATGGCTCACCAATTAAGACCAAAAGCAACCTATTCAAAATATCTAGCCCAATCCCAATGAAATTACTAAAATACCCTTTCGTTCCTAAATCCGTAATATTAATCAGGACGAGTTGTTACGTTTTTTTTATGGATCCAGGGTATCCCCAGCACATAGGCGAGGACTAATCCCTCGAGTTGGGTCGGACCCCATTCAAGGGGCAAGCTCTCCCAATGTTGGCTTCTCAATTCACAAGGCTCGAACTCGACACCTTGCTTAAGGGGAACAAGCTCCTTACCAGTTGAACCACCAAGCATTGGTAGTTAAATAAAGTTATAGGATGGTTTTTGGTTAAAATAAATTTAGCTCAAACCCTTTTCATTAAAGCTACAATTAAAAATGGGTGCAAGTTTAAACCACATTATTGCTAGTCCATTGCGAGGCTAAGCCTATATGAATACAATGAATGAATTCGATCTTCAATTTAAAATATTTACACAAGTGGATACCACAAAATCTTATGTTATAATTAATGAAAGTATAAATAAACTCTAAGTGTTAGTCAATCTATCATTTTGTTGGGATACGAATTCTCCAAAACTAATTTCAACGATCCAAACCGTTAAACTTGTTTGTATATGCTTGGAGATCACATCAACAAAAAATCACAAAAACCAAACATTTAGAGATCAAGTAACGGGACAAAGCTTTTCGACGGTTATAAACGAAAAATCACGATTTAACGGTTATTTTAACTCCGATTTTGATGATTTTTTACAGGTACACTCCTTGACCCTATATGAATACAATGAATGAATTCGATCTTCAATTTAAAATATTTACACAAGTGGATACCACAAAATCTTATGTTATACTTAATGAAAGTACAAATAAACTCTAAGTGTTAGTCAATCTATCGTTTTGTTGGGATACGAATTCTCCAAAACTAATTTCAGCGATCCAAACCGTCAAATATGTTTGTATACGAAAAATCACATCAACAAAAAATCACAAAAAACAAACATTCAGAGATCAAGTAATGGAACAAAGCTTTTCGACGGTTATATACGAAAAATCACGATTTAATGGTTATTTTAATATATTTTTATATGGTATAGCATTATTATTTTATTTCTTTTCATAATTATTTTGGTAAACTTCTCATAATTTGAATGATTTTTAATGTTTGGTTTTTCTATACTTAGTTTATTTGGAAGAGAGTTCTGACGTAGAAAACCTTACTGAAAACATCTTCAACATAATTCTTCAAGGCAATAGATCAAGCCAAAGTTTCAATACAATTTCATGATGATCGATGTAAATTGAAGATTTTGTAGATAAAGGTGTAAACTTTTGAGAAAGACTTACAATCTTGAAAACAAATACTCTTTCATTTTGCATGTCCTTGCACATTTAATATTTGGAATAGATTATAGTGTATGTATTATTTTTTTATTAGGCTCTTATTTTCGAATGTAGATATAGTACTTAAACGACAAATGTTTTAATGTTTTGAAGTAATATTTATGTGGCAATGTGTGGTATGTGCAAATTTAAAAAAAAAAAAAAAAAATTCTTAACGGGTCATAACGGGTTGGGTCACTTTACCCGTTGGGTAAAGTGACCCGACCTGTTAAGGACCCGTTAAGATAACGGGTGTGACACGACACGACCCGTTAAGATAACAGGTGTTATACGAAAACAACACGAACACGACAGACACGACCCGTTTGCCAGGCCTAATTTTAACCAACGATCTCAATGGGACACCATCTGGGTTTTGTAGCCCACATCCCCGTGAGTAAAACCTGACTAGCATCACCATCATTGGATCTTCGACCACGACTCGATAAGCCTCGAAAGTTTTGGGAATCGCTACTTTTTCGAAGGTTTTGACTATTATTCGGCCACTTCTAGCTGTCGCATCAGGTACAAAAATTCTTCCCCTTGGGTTTCCATTCTTAAGACCACGGAGTGTAGCGGCACGTGGATCACTCAGGTGATTTGGTTTTGGACAGCAAGACGTTCTCGATACCTTAAGCTCATATCCAAGGTCCGTTTGTCGATATTTGGTCGTTTGATCATAAAACCAAATTGGAGCGCCACTCGATTTTGTAAATGGCAGATATGCGACATATGGATTGTTTTTATTTTGTTATAGGTTGTAGTTGGAGTATTGTGTGGCTCATAGGTACTTGTGGAACGAAAGTCAAAGATTCAGATCTTTTGTATTGGAGAATCTAGGGTTGTGACCTTAGATGGAGCTGCTTTGACCAAGGGTTGACCATTTTTTACATTGAAGTTCCTAAAATCATTGTAGTGTGTCGCCGTGTGTGACTCAAATTTGATACCCATTGGAAGTGAATCCTATGTTTGACCCTTGCTTGGTCATAGGGTCATTTTGGTCCTTTTGCACAAGTAAATTCTCGAAACTCGTGCAATGATCCTTATTATGACTAGAGTTAGGTATCTACGGATTGATGAAGCTTGATTGACTCATCATAGACATGTGACGTCCCAATGACATGTGCGTCGTTTTATGTGCGCCTTAGTTTGCATGATGCTTCAATTGTGTTGATTGTGGAATGCATAGGATTACTAGCGAGTGACTTTAATATTATGTGATAAACTATTTTTCATATGAAAACTCTCACACGTACTTTGTTTTAATTTCACGGGTCAACCATGAAAACTCTCACACGTACTTTGTGTGTTTTAATTTCACAGGTAAACCATTGTTGCATGTACGAACCATTAGTGCCGGGGTAGGGTGTTTATAGGGGTAGTTTAGTTTTAATCCCACAGGTTGACCATTGTTGTCCGCACTAAGTATTGGTGTTGGGGGTAGGCATTTATGGGCCATTATCAATAGAGGGTAGGGTTTAATTTTAATCTCAAGGGTTAGCCATGGTTGGCTGGACGAAGCATTGTCGTCGGGAGTGGGGCATTTGTAAGCCGTTATCAATCCTGATACACTAAACATTCGAGTGCGCCGGGTGTTGAATGAGTCGAACTCATGGTGTTATTTTACGGCCCATTACTATTCACACATACCTAAACACTAAACCTCATGAGCCTCCACAGCTTCTGCTACGCCTTAGGCCTTTTCGAAAGCATGCGTACGAGCTGGGGCTATCACCTGAGCTCGCTTGGCTTGGGCTCGAGCTGCATCTCCTTACGCCTAAACCATCAATTTAATCAATTTTATTTTTTTTTTGTTAAATTTTTCTTTTTTCCCTTACCATAACATCAAACTATTATCTTCATGTTCTGCAGTTAGCATCATACCGGTCCCCACATTTTCAATTTTTTTTTCTTTTTAGCTTTTTTTGTTAATTTTTCTTTTATTTCTATTACCGTAACAATAAACTATCATATTCATGTTCTTCAAAATATATTTTTCTGCTTATAAATTTTTTTTTCTATGCAAAATCTATTATTATTCATATTTGAACACTTGTAATCAACTATATAAGACCTCAATTTAAAGATATTTGAAGTAAATAATTTGGAATAGGGAAAGATCGGCACCACGCTACCAATACTCCCCTAATCGTACTTAAATCATCGTTTAATCTATTTATTTTCACCTTCGTCTCACCATGAAGTTTTGAAAATTAAGGTAAGACTTTCTGTTGAGATTGTTGAAGGTAGAACTCTATTTGACAATGTTTTATGCCTCACTACACTTTGTTTTTTTTTTTTAAGTATTCTACTAAATATACATTTGTTACTTAATAAATCGTAAATCTGTTTCTAAATGCCTTATAAGGTTTTCCTTAGCTCACAGATAATACTTCGCGAAAACAAAAAAAATTGCATTTTTGACAAAAAAGTGGGTTAACACTCACAGTTTTTAATCGGTTTTACAAATTCGTACATCGTTTGATCTATTTATTTCACCTTCGCCTCACCGTGAAGTTTTGAAAATTAATGTAAGACTTTCCGTTGGTATTCTTGAGAGTGGAACACATTTGCGACAATGTTTTGGCCTCACTACTATATTTTTCACTTACTTTTTTAGTTTTCGACTTAAATATTCTACTAAATACACATTTGTTGCTCAATAAATCATAAAACTGCTTCCAAATGCCTTATAATGTTTTCCTTAATATTCACGGAAAATATTTCGCAAAAACATGGGTTAACTCTGATTGTTTTTAGTCGGTTTTACTTAAACCATCATTCAATCTATTATTTCCACCTTTGCCTCATTGTGAAGTTTTGAAAATTAATGTAAGACTTTCCATTGATATTCTTGAGGGTGGAATCTCATTTTGACTTTGTTTTGGGCCTCACTACTATATTGCTTACTTATTTTTTTAGTTTTTAGCTGAAATATTGTATTAAATATACATTTATTGCTAAATAACCGTAAAATCACTTGCAAATGCCTTATAATGTTTTCCTTATATTTCGAGAAAATAAAAAATTTACATTTTTCACAAAAAATGTGGATTAACATGGATTTATATATATATATATATATATATATATATATATATGTTTACAACCTAGTCGTCGATTTGCTTTTATGAAAAGTTCTATCTATGTATATTTGAAATGTTTGCGAACTAAGGTTATGCGCTATTATATTTGCACCTGTAGCAGTGTGGTGTAACTAGTATGGGTTAGCGCACTCAAGAGGAGATTTTGTTACCCTTTATTGCTAATTTGTATTCCGATGATGCTCTGATGTTTTACGTATGAGTTCCAATAGACTCTGTATTTTGTACCGCTACGTCATTTTGCCACATCAATTCGTGGCGTATCTCGTAATCAAGGCGTGACACAAATTACCCTCACACACCACTCCACATACATTTTCATTTTGTTGAAATATAGTACATTACCCATTAATTAATACTTTGGTGCATTTATCTGTTAGGAAGCCTGAACGAGCTTTGTGGTTACATGCATGAAATCACTTTGCATAACCAGTAAGTTCACTTACAAAAAGAAAAACTGAACCAAATGAATTTAACATTACACATTACTATTTAGTTTCACATATTTGCTAATAATCTGTGATCACTACGACACTCGAGAGAGTAGAGAGTAATTCGATGACCATCTACTTGTAATCGATGTCTCCCAGAAAGCGAGGATATTAGAGCAGCATATACCCAACTGCCGGATTCACCCAAATTTTCCAGCTTCCATCTTCCTAATTGCTCTTTGACCGTAATATATAAACGAATCTACAAGTCCTGCAACGGTAAATATACCTAGAAGAAAGTCGAGGTTTTTATCACTCGTTAGAAGTCTTTAAGTAAAATCATAACCACAAAAAAGATAGAACAGTGTGTTCATTCAGAAATGCTTATATTTGAAGTTTGAATCAAATGGTTATAACACTTGCAGAAAGATTTTGAGGACTTATCATATACTGTGTTAGTTTCTTCGACATACATCAATGCATGTAAGAATGGGCTAGATTACCTCCAACTATGGCACAAATATGGGTCACGAAGTGTAAAAACGGAACATGTTCTTCTTTGAATGTGACCTGCAACGACAATAAAACGTAAAGACGGTTTGCTATACAGGGCAGCTCATACTAGTGTTCATCTCAATAACATGATTATGAGCTACTTTATTAACTGAAGTTATAAACCTGACAATTTTTCACATATTGTTCAGACTTACACTAGAAACAAGAAGGCTTCTTTCCCCCGTATTTGGGGAATAGTTCAAATACACTAGAAATGGAGCATACATAAGGTTCCACATCTCTAAAAATCCTACTGGTTTTTGAGTGTGGCATGACAGTCAGTTTTATATTGCATCACTATTCTGAGTCATGCGATGTGCTCTCATGTCAATTTCCAGTCTGAATCTTATCCTTAACAAGAAAAAGAAAAACCAACAGATCTATTTTCAGTTAAGAAAAAAAATTATAATCAGATAAAGGGAAGAGCATTCTGAGGATAAAAGTATATTTTCTGCTGGGGTTCATCAGTCAGCCCATAGTTTTTTACCCCACATTCGTAGATTCTCCATCTAACACGTTAGTCCCAGGTACGAGCTTCAACTCTTCAATTAAGTCACAACCTCTACTAATATTAATAGATGTTGGGCTAATTGTCCCGATTCTTATTAAACGGTTATTAGGAGTTCCGTAAATAAGACACCCCTCAAACAAACTAGAGAACATACAATTTCCTTCTTGTTCTCGCTCTCCACGTCTCCAATACTATCATCAATATTCGTCTCCTATTTTTGTGTTCTATTCTGTGGGTAATCGATCAAGACTTGGGTTCTCATTTGTCATTGATGTGCACAACGAACCAGAAATTCTGTGAGGCTTTGTATTGCATCTCAAAGTTGTATGCACTGCCATAACTTGCACATAAGGAGGCAAATAAATAATACTCCAATATATTTAACACCTTCACATTTATGAACCCATTCAATATTGCCTCTCCCTAAAACAATGAAATTCATCATTTCTCAATAAAACAAGGTGAAAGGACAAAGTTAACTCGCACGTGAGGTGCATGTGCATCCTTTTGGACGAATAATCGATGAAATTTTAAATTTTGGGCTAAATTTCTAACATGCTTCACCGCAAATGTTTAGTGTCAACTGTTTTACCATGAGCCATCTTGAAATTTGACACCACAAGGAAGGTTTATGAGATTTATAAGGCTCACTTGTCTTACTGAAATAATAGTGGTGCGAAGACAAAGTTAACCTCACACATGAGGCTTGTGTGCATCCTTCAGATGAAGAATCCACAAAAATTTCAATTTTGGGCTAAATTGTTATCAGGCTTCATCACAAGGGTTTGAATGCTTTGAGACTAGTCTCTAATAACAGGGATGATTTATGCAATTTGGCCTTTTTGTTTTCATTAGTTTCCCCAACTTGCTTCCACAAACATAGAATGTTTTCACCGTGGAAAGTCTAAACTTTTATCTTTTTTACGTAATTACCAGAGAAGGAAAGCACAAATAAGCAAATTAAGAAAAATGGGCACACCACCATAATTATCAAAGACACTACATCCGATTTAGAATACCACGTTACATGTGGACCAGGAAACACACCTTAATTGGAGAAAGATCATAATAGAAGAAAACTCCTGGTGGCAATTGAGAGTGTCCCAGCTCTGAACTCTTATAATGCTCTGTCACAGAGTACTACACCATACAAATTTGACTACATATCAAGGCAGATGTGATGGCAAACACAAACCAAACAAATTCAACAAGCTTAAAAGTACCTGATTTGAGTGAATTGTACGGCCTCTAATATTGGTGTATAGCGTAGGGACCACCTGCAAAGTATAAATTAAGTGTCAAAATATCCTCACTGATTAATAACTACTCTTAAAGAAACAGTACAAATGCAAATAAGAACTTGCTCGCAATCCTGTGTGGTCATTATTCCGAGAAAGCAATGAAATTCCAGAAATCATTCAACAGAGTTCCTGGAAAGGATAACCATATAGCAAAACCCAAATTAATTTACTGATAATACCAACCTTGATGAAATACTGGTACATACCACCTGGTCTTTCCTGCATCCATTGTACACTGAAAATGCAGTAAAATAACATAAAAGATTCAAATTGCAACCATATGATATTGTATTTGACAACATATCAACAATATCTATTAAACTACCACCTAAAACATCCATATTTTGAAGTTGATGCCACTAACATTTCTTCAATTTATAAATAGCTAGGGATGGGTAGAAAGAAACAATTACCCATCAAGGGGATTTTGCATGCCAGGAAAGTGGTCACCAAAAGCTAATCTGTTTATCTTGTGACTTATCTGTATCACGAAATATGAAACTGAAATCGTTGGCACATGCTTTTTACTAGAAAACAAAAAAAAGAAAATTACAACCAAAAATGATGGCAAAACTTATATTATACTTCATGATTATATTATTTTCTTTGCTACCAAAGAAAATAAAATGTTCCTTACATTGTAACTATCCGTCTGGAAAGCCAGCAAATCATGGACATGAAAGTTAGACTGGTGAAAACTTTTTCCAGGCATAAAATGAAAATTTCCCGCGACTTTGTTAACTGCAAGGGATCCTTCAATATTACATCCTTCACCATCTTCATCTTTTATCTTTTGAATAAAACCTTCCCGTTCACACTGCAAACAAAAAGCACATTGATGATTAATATCAACATAATGCCACACAAACGTCAAAAACTGTCCAAACTTAGGAGTAAAGGTGTTCAACAGATGGCTGTCAAGACCAGACCTATAGTGCGCCATGTCCCACTCGGGCCAGTCTTTAATAATGCCCCGAATAACTTACACCTAAAACCTACCACACCTGCAGCCCGGTTCACTCCAGGTCATACTGGCCCTTAAACGAGCAGGCCTGTTTACCTGTTTACTTAAAATATTGATTATGAAAAAATATTTATTCTTCTTAATGAGAGATGGTCTCTCTTATTGCTTATTCAAATTAAATTTATTAAGTAATTTTTTGGTGGATGTCACTACAGATATTGAAGTGAATTCAATGAGTAAGTGAAGTGCAGGTCTAATAATCGTTGTAAAATTCGGTAACTGATGTAGTCAAAAGTCAACATGCCACCTCTAGAGAGAAACTAACTTCCAACTTTGTAACCTTTTCTCAAACTTTTGTGCCCTGGATCCAACCCCCCACCCAAAAAAAAAAAATGAAAAAAAAAAAAAAAAAACCAACAAAGGGAGTGGCAACTGTTTAATCACATTCACACCCCAGGAAGTAACCCACCTCTCCACCTTACTCTGATCGACAACGAGCACTCTTTATTCACCTTTAAGCTGGAGTTCCCTCCCGCAAAAGCAGTCTACAACCACAACCGATAAAAGATTCTCCCAGACGATACCCTTGCTGTAGGATTTCAATAGTATAAATATGTACTTTCTAATTGTATTTAGACAGACATAATGATTGTTTAATCATAT
Source organism: Pyrus communis (assembly GCF_041283825.1). Classification (NCBI taxonomy): domain Eukaryota; kingdom Viridiplantae; phylum Streptophyta; class Magnoliopsida; order Rosales; family Rosaceae; genus Pyrus; species Pyrus communis. The sequence continues at coordinate 4,290,334 of NC_142574.1, forward strand.
TTTCTCCATGCGTATCTTCTTTTCTCTGAATCTTTCTTCTATCTCGGTCTTCCTCTATATTTCTGTTCTACTCCTCTGTCTTATCTTGGATTCTACTCGGCCTTTCTACTTCTTTCTATCCTCTAGTTCTAAATTCTAAATTCAAGTTACTTGTTCTACATCAATGGCATTTACATTATGGAACACGATGATAGAGTGAGAGGTCTCAGTGCTTTGTCTGCTCAAGTTCTCTTGGAGTATATGTACTATATTCCGATGGGTACTCGGGTCCATTGGGATGGAAAGAAGCCTTTGAATTGAGCAGCATGAAGGAATTATCCAAATGTTGTTGAACATGTCTCAAGGCTTGTGATGGGTCTTTGTCATCTTTTTGGAACATTATCATCTTTATGTACCTAACTCTTGCCAGGAATTCCGCAGAGATTGTAACGCACAAACTCATTATATAAAAAATATTATGCACACTTTTCTTGTTCATTTAATTTTTAACTCAAAAGCAATGCGAACGTAGGACCTTATGAAAAGGTAAAGTAAAATAATAGGAAAGTGTTTATTTGTGTGTCAATTTGATACTAATGCAAGCATTATCACCAAGCATATGGCTTGCATCTACAGTTGTCCTTGAGGCTATGGCTTAGAACCCAACATCAGCCCCAAATACTTCACAGCCCATCTGCCCACTTCACCACCACCAGACCATAGCTGGCTTCTCCACTTTTCTTTATGGGGTGTCAATACCTGAATCGAAGATTTTCCTCTATTCATCTTCAGTCCCGAAGTAGTACAGAAAACTTCCAGTACAATCAATAATTTTCTCAAATTTTGATCATTCTTGGAAAGTAAAAGAATTGTATCATCCACAAACTGCAAATAAGAAATCTCCACTTCTTTCCTACCACCTATCAAACCCTTTACCAGATCTCCTTGGCTCTTTTCACCAATGTACTCAACCCATCCACCACGACATTAAATAAAAAAGTGGATGGGAGATCTGCTTGCCTTAACCCTCTAGATGCTCCAAACCTACTCCTCAGTCTCCCATTGATTAAAACTGAAAATTAGCTGTAAACAAAAATCCCCTTATCCTCAGTCTCCTTGCCTTAACACTTCTTTTCAATTTTTCGGAGAGATGTCCAAAACTTCTTAGGTATAAAATTTCAGATACAGATCTCGAAGAAAGAAACTGTGCCCCAGCCAATTATTAACTTTCTCAGTCAATTTGGTATGTCATCAGACTCACAAGAAGAAATATTTGTAATATGAAAACTTATTGGTGTAATATGCCCATGTTTATACCAGTCAACCAGATCGCACAAAGAAAAATCCTAAGTTTCTATGACCTAACCTGGTCTATCAAATCTGCATTTGTCAGTGCCCAGCCTTTTTTCCTATATGCCTCTTGAACTTCATCACACGAGTTGCAGCATTCATCATCAGACTGCATAAGAAAGAAAAAGGAAGAGATTAAGGGACAATGGAAGAACATCTCGTTGATGCACGCTTCAAGATTACTAATTCTCTAATCAGTTTAACTAAAACAGAATTGCCAAAATATGAAATAACAAAACAAGAATATTTGATCAAATGTTAATGAATCAAGCATGCAGGACATTTACGAATAAGGCAATTTGCATTCGTGTACATATGTTAAGGAAGCAAGTTGAGCAAAACCAACTTGTTTAAAAGATTTGGTAAGCTGTGCCACCTTCTTAATCTACATCCTCTGCACTAAAAAATAAATTTACGGGTCATGCTAAGGACTCATACACATACGCATTCTTCAAACATGGCGCTATCGAAATGTATTTTTCAGTTTGTGATAGGGAATCCTTATAACTTAGTGGAGATTTTACAGGAATTGAGCTTTTGAACGGTTTCTTAGTAATAACATTTCCCCTTGACAGCTTTTGCAGTATCCCAAGGTTAATGGAATTTTCTGGAAAAAAATGTTTACAAGGAGAGAACAAGGATCACTAGGCGTTCTATGAAACCACTAATCACACACACACACACACACACACACACACACACACAAAAAGCCTGTCAGGCACTCAAAGAGTTCTCTATGGTTTTGTTTTGGGCTTCTTTCTGGGAATCTGTACCTGCGGCTGCGGAGTCTAGAGAGCTCCAAAATTGGAGGCAGATCATCTGGGACCAAACATGGTGTCCCTAGCATTATTGTTCCAAATAAAAAAGAACTATTATTAACACAAGGAATGGAAGAAAATCATTTATACCGTTTCTGCTCCAAAGCACGATCCACAATATTTTTCATTATGCTCAAGCCTTCCACCATGCCTTTGCAAGGGGCTCTCAATCTGCATTAGAGAATTAAAATGAAAGTGAATAAATAAATAAAAGGATCAGGGTACCAATCAAACAAGGAATAAGAAACAAAATATTCTGTTTCGTATTCCTTGTTCGCTTCCCTCCCAAAAAAATGAACAAGGATTGCAACAAAAAAACCTCTGTATTATCTACTTTCATTTCTTCCATTTACGAAGGGGTGATCAGGTTCTTTCCCCTTCTTTCATTTTCACTGATGGGTTCTTGTTTCAATGGGTCTGCTTTTAGATCTTTTTTATTAGGTGTTTTCTTGTGCACTACTCATGCAACAAAGGTGAACAAACTTGCAAAAGCAGTACCTTTTAAATGAAGTTTACCAAAAAATGGTGCATAAGGCACCGCCGCTAGAATATTTTTCTTTAACAACATTTTCCATGTCAGTAAATAAGGCCAAATGCATTACTAATTCAAATCTGTAGTTCATATGCCTTGTCAAACTCTACCCATCATAAAAAAGAACCTAAATATTCAAGCGATGGTGCACTAGCACATGCTATGATGAAGGGATGTATGGAATATTCACAAAGACAGTCAAGCATCTGCTACAAAGCCGTATGAAAGTATCAGAATCACATGATTAATTACAATTATGGCAGATAGTGAATGCTGGTAATTTTAATCTAGCTGCACCCACAAAGAACCATGCAGCCACAGACAGAATAGTCAGATTATGAGGAATAAGGATGAAAATTTTGTTTGATATGCATCTGTGTGCACGTTATGAAGGGTTTTCTGTAATTCTACATGTTTTTTCCAAAAGCACAAAAACTGAACAGAGAGTAAAATACAAGTCATAATATTATGTTTACCAAATAATATAAACAGGTATTCAAACATGTACGATATGTAACCACTGCTTTCTGAAGAAAATGGCACAACATGTGTTCCCACAAACCTTTGGTGCACCAATTCCATCCTTCTTAGCTTCTATTACATTACCATGCGCATCAATTCGTTTCTTGACTATATCGTGTCGCTGAAAGTAGATGTGTCATAAATTGTCAGTTAACAAAATAAGTGAGCATGACATTCAAGCAAGTTGGTCACTAGCGGTATGATTGTGATAAAAGTCAACAATAGGCATGTTCCTAACACAATTGGAAGTATTAAGGAAAATAATTATCAAGAAGCAGCTGCCTGCGGTACATACTATGTCAAAATGCCGCTCTCCACTAATATCCATTGTGTCAAGACTGAGTAATGAGCATCGGATAGCTGGAAAAGTTACATCAAACTGCAGTTTCAAACAAGATACAAAGAATTAATAAATCTACAACCATTAACAATTATGAAGGACAAAAATTTTTACATGCAAAAGAACTACTCCATGTAAAAACCGAGATCAAATCTTCTGCACCCAAAATGGGTGTGGCCTCTTTGTGGCCCCAATCATTGACTGACACATATTTATAAACTGAACTTTTCTTAATTTTGTTTTCATAAACTTAATATGTGTCAAGCAATGATGGAGGCCACAAGAGGCCACAACCATTTTGGGTACAGAAGATTTGATCTTGTAAAAACCTATGACAGAGGTAAACCTATGAACGTAACATGTAAGATGGTGTTCTACAAAACTGATATCTGCAAAAGAAGTTTAATTTAATCCCCGAAGTTATTGGAAATGAAGATTTTGATATTTATCACCCCAGAAGGGAGTGGGGAGGAAGAAGGGGAGGATTACATTGATATGTAGGGTTTCTCCTCTTGAAACATCTACAAGAAGCTTCGACTCTGTAACAGTGTGGAGGTATAGTCCTGCAAGCACAAACAAGTAAAAGAATTTATATAGTTAACAAAGATTGAAGAGAGCAGAAGGCGTGGTCATAATAAGCACTCGAGCATTCTTCTCAACGCATTACACTATAGCAGTAAGAAGGGAAAAAATTTCAGCTTTACAAACAGATTTAAACACGATTACTATTGTGCTGTTTTCTTATACACTTTTGATCCCCTGATGGATCACTGGCATTGGGTAGTGCTTACTATCAAAGAAAAATCACAGGAGGGAGTATGAAAGGTTAATTAAGGCGGGCTTCCAGCAGCTTAACGGTGGCGACATGAAGGAATAATAACATTAGCCTGTAAGTTATCCCCTCTAAAAATCGTAAATATCAAGTCAACAGACTAAATTATATTTCTTCTGCTAACTTAATTGAATTATCCTAAAGAAACCCAAAACAATATCATTCAAGCCAACAGATAAAACCCACAACAATACAGCTCAATTTCTAAACTTGTAAAATACAGGAGGGAAAAAAAGCAAACTTAAGCAAAGGGTTGGAATTGGAATTGGAATTGCATATGATTACACACCGAGCTCGGAGACGAAGAGGAAGAACATGAGGAGGGAAGATGCGAGGGTAATGATGCCACCAGAGAGCGTACGGCTGAAGAAATCGTCATTGATTTTAGGGTAGGCGTCCAAACTCCTCAGCTTCTCAAGGATACCACCGTCCCTGCCCATTCGCCTCTCTCTGTCTGCGTGCCTGCCCTCTCTATCTCACCAGTCCACAACAAGGAAGGAAGGAAGGAAGGAAGGATGCTGCGATTCGGGAATTTCAATTCAGCAGAGACGACCCGACCAGACAGACAGAGACGGAGACGGCCGGTTGACAAATTTTAATTTGAAATGTCACCGGCTATACTTATGTTTGTTGAACAAAAAATTAATTGCAATTGTTTAAGGTTGTACCATTGAGACACCTATTTTTACATTTTACACCCTCTTGATATTTACATCTTACACCTTAGGAGATGTAGTCAAACTTAGATTTGAGATGATTTTAAAAGATTTTAAAATCGTAGTGTAGTCAATTAAAAGATTTTAAACGATTTTAAAATCCATTCAAATCTAGGTGTAGTCAATTAAAGGATTTTAGAATCCTTTAAAATCTAGGTGTAGTTAATTAAAAATTTTTAAAAGATTTTAAAATCCATCCAAATCTAAGCGTATTCAAAAAATTAAGATTTTGGAGGATTTCAATAAGTTGTGAATTTTGTGGAATTTGAGAGCCAAAAGTATATATAACCAATATTAAAAAGAATCCAACCTTACCCTGTAAGATTTCAAATCCTTCCACTACAATCCACCACAATCCATTCAAATTCTTTTAAAATCCATATAAATTTTGTAGGAGTCTTTAATACTCTTAAATCTCATCAAATCTATCACTTTTAAAATCCTTTAAAATCTTAGTTTGACTACACCCCTTAATTTTTTTCTATTATTTTTTTCAGGTTATCAACTGTAAAAATTTGAGAAGATTGTTTAAGAAGTAAAAATAAATATATGAATATTACCACTTTTATTCAAAATCTAAAGTTTTAATTTTATCATGTAAATCGATTTAATAGATAATTAAAAATGGTAAAAGATGTAAATCGATTTAATTTTAAATCTCATGATGTAAAATGCTATTAGCACAAAAAAAAAAAAAAAAAATAAAGATACCATCCTAGTTTTTCTATATAACTGAAACCCTAATCTCAGGGTTTTGCTCAAGGCATTTCCGTCACGTTCTCAGCAGCCAAACAGACCCACTGCAAAGATGGTGAAGAAGACGGAGAGAAAAGTGAACATCTCTGAAAATCCGAAGCACTCTCTGGACGCAAACCGTTCCGATGGCAAGGCCAAGAACAAGGACGCGCGTACCGGCGCCACCGTCCGCCGCCTCAAGATGTACAACACTAGGCCCAAACGTAACCGCAAGGGAACGGTCTTGAGGAACAAGTTCCAGTCCAAGGAGTTGCCTAACACTCGTATCCAGCCCGATCGCGGCCTGTTTGGGGTTACTCGGGCTGCGTCTCAGCAGCAGATCGACATTTTCCGTGAGGAGCACGGTAGGACGGTTTCAAGTAACGACAATATTATTTTGAAGCAGAAGCAATTACCATGGTCCCTCTTGAATGACCAACAGAAGCAAACCAGATTCCATCTTTTAGAGAGAGAGAGACATTTTCTAATGTCTTTGGACCTAAGACAAAGAGGAAACGTCCAAAGCTCCTCGCAGCAGATTATGAATCCTTAGCTAAGAAGGCTGATGTGTTTCAGGAGAACCATGCTGCTGACAATGTTATAGAAGGTAGTGAAGCGGATGGATTTCAGGACCTGGTTCGGCATACAATGTTTGAGAAGGGCCAAAGTAAACGTATTTGGGGTGAGCTCTACAAAGTCGTAGACTCTTCTGATGTGGTTGTCCAGGTTTTGGATGCAAGGGATCCACAAGGTACAAGATGCCACCACTTAGAGAAATATTTGAAAGAGCACTGCATGCATAAACACTTAATTCTTTTGTTGAACAAGTGTGATTTGATTCCTTCATGGGTGCTTAGACGTTGGTTGAACGTACTAAAGGCTGAATTTCCAACTATTGCATTCCATGCTAGCATCAATAAATCGTTTGGCAAGGGAACTCTTCTATCAGTTTTGGGACAATTCACCCGTTTGAAAAGCAACAAGCAAGCAATTTCTGTTGGATTTGTTGGGTATCCTAATGTTGCAAAGTCATCTGTTAACAACACATTGCGAACTAAAAATGTTTGCAAAGTTGCTCCTATCCCGGGGAAGACTAAAGTGTGGCAGTATATAACACTCACAAAGAGGATTGTCTTGATTGATTGCCCTGGAGTTGTCTATCAAAGCGGTGACTCTGAAACAGATATTGTACTGAAGGGCGTGATACGTGTCACAGTATGCTTCAGAACACATAGGAGAAGTTTTGAAACGAGTTCAAAAGATCCACCTGAAAAGAGCATATAAGATAGAGAAGTGGGAAGATGATAATGACTTCCTATGTCAGCTAAACAATTTGTCAGGCAAACTTTTGAAGGGTGGTGAACCCGACTTGATGACTGCAGCTAAGATGGTCCTCCACGACTGGCAGAGGGGTAAGATACCGTTTTTTATGCCGCCACCAAAAAGTGATTCGTCAACCGGGGAGCCTGATATCAATCACAATAAAGATGACACTGTGGAAGATAACAATCAGGAGGCAGCTTATCGAGCCATTGGAGATATTATTTCATTTCAGAAGATCTGCACTATCCCGGTGCAAAGGGATCTTTTCAGTGAAGAAGAGTTAAATGGCGATGAGGGACCTGAACAGCTTCCAGCCACTGAAGTGTCTAAGAAGTCGCCGGAGTCGGATGATGAAATATCTGAGCAGTCACTGGACCTGGAGGATGACACGGCCGAACAGTCTGGAAATCCTAAACACATCTGAGCCTCCACCACATGTTTTTGTCACGGAAGGTGTTTAGTTAGCGTGTGCATTTTCTTTCTAGAGGAACCAGATAAGTTATCTTTATGGACGCAGTTTTTGTTCAAGTGTTTGCCCTATGATAGATAAGGCAACGTTTCTTTTTCTAATCGTTTGAGTTTTTCAATAGTTCTTTATGATTGCTTCTACTATCTATTGGTATTTTAATAAAACACATTTTCACTATACAATGCAACGTTATTTCACTATACAAACGTCATAACAGGTATCATTCATTCTTTTTAGCATTATTCATCTCAAAAGAAAATGTATTGGATATTTAGTCATCCATATGAATGCTTAAAGTTGTCTTGATATTCTGTATAAAAAATTGATTAAAATTTGCACCGAATGATTCTGGATCATATACCGAAACTTGATTTATGTGCAAAAATGTCAATGTAAAGTATGAAAACTTAAAGTAGATTTGATTATCTTTATACATAAATTTGAAGCAAGATACTGACGAAGTTGATTCAAACACGAAGCAGAAGTGTTATTCTACGGTAACTAAGTTACAATCTCAAGTTTAGAACGGTAAGTGAGACAGAGACCTCCATGCACTCTTAGGTGGTTTACATTCATACAAATATTTTGGCGTACTTCTATTAGAGAGATTGAACAAATGATGGTACAACTAGATTGTAAGTGTAGCACTACTCTATTAGCTTAATAATTTGATGTACCTCTATTAGAGAGATGATACAAATGATAGTACAACTAGATTGTAAGTGTAGCACTACTCTATTAGCTTTCCTTTTATGGCTACAATTTAGGCGTGGGTTAAGATGAGTTAGTACTGGTTAAGGCTTTGGGAAAAAAAGCCCAGCAGACTTGAAGTTTTCGTGCTAGGGTTTACACATGAAATATTATGTAATTGCTAGCTTGTTTCCGTGAAAAATTGCAAACACAGATACACAGTATACAGAACATAGAGAATTCATATGCATTATAGAGAAAATACTTTATACGTGTTAAATAGTTTTTGAGTGAATTAATGTGCTTATCATGTTGCTAGAAGATTTGTTTCCTGTTTTAGATCACTTTCTAGGGTTTTATCACAATTTCTTATCTTGAGATTGTACATGGAAGATCATGTGGGAGAAGAGTCGTGAAGCGATATTTTCATCATGGAGGACGACATACCGACAATGTAAGTCTTGGGAGTCTAGGAGGGTGTCTTGTGTGCTAGGCTAAGGTTGTGTTCTGGTGCTTGCATAAGTCCATTGGGTGAGTCTTGTAAAGTTACTTTTCTCACAGTGGATTTTTTTTAAGGAAAATTATTGAAAAGTGTTTGAAAACTTTGAGTTTTAATGATAAGGACAAAATAAAGGGTAAAGGGAATAGTATCAAAATTGACTTTTTAGTGTAAAAATGTGGTTTTTTTATTAAAGTGAACAGTATCGCGGGCTTTTCGATAAAACTCCCTTTTTTTTTTACTGGTTGTGTGGTCGACGATGTTTCTCCATGCATTGGAGTTTTACCTTGCTAACATCCTTGTGTTCTATGATTTAATTTTCTGCACTTTATTACATGCATAACAAGATTGATATCCGTGGTCAATCTTGATGTCTGATTGTTATTCGCATTCGATCATTGTACTTTTTTCTATTTTACTATTACTATGAGGAGTTGGGAGAGTTCAAAACTTTGACAATAATTTAGGGGAGGGGGGTTTCGAACCTGGTGCTTGGGGACTTTCAGTATTTGGGCTCGCCTTGAGACTTGTATAACAATTGTGTTTCAAGACACCTAGTACGCATTAGTAGAAACCCAACACTTATCCACTAGAATATTGGCCATATGCATCATTCAACCGTTGCACTTGTTAATCACAACTTGTTTTCTATTTCTGATGCATACTTGATCCATGTGATTAATAAATAAAGTTTGTGAAAATTGGATTAAGCCTATTCACCTCTCTTGACACGCCCCGATCTCGATGTCCGAAGGACAACTGGATGGCCACGTATTGGCCGACACCCGAGGGGCCACGCAAGTCATTTTTTTCATGCGTATGTCGAGAACATGGCTTGCGTCACCTCGGGTGTCGGCCAGCACGTCTCGTTGTCCTTTGGACACTGGAATCGGGGCGTGTCATCTCTTCTAGGCTTTATGGTACAACCTATTGCGTTTTCACACTCATAGTTGGATTTCCATTGACGATTAATCCAACGAGGAAGCTTGACGCCAAGGGCTCTCTAAGGGTTTTTTAGAATTTGTATTTATGATTTTCATAATTATGATGTTGTGTAATATGATAGCTATGAGTAATTAATTTTTTTGCTAGGGATTTGATGTAGCCTTCATGATAATTCTATGTCTTAGTTAACTTTATTCTTTTATCTATTCAAAGGTTTTCAGTTTTATTCATTGTGCTTAAATTATTCTTTATGTTCATGTTATTGATTTGCTACTTTTAATATGAATTTTTAGATGTATGAAACAACGTTAGTGTAGACGCCATATGCTTAGCCTTTATATACCTCTCTTGACATCAAGCCCCAACCCGTGAATGAAGACTATTCACAAGTTAGGGTATGAGCCATATCTTAGCTATAGAAAATGATGTTTTGGTTTGTTAAATAGGTATGACAAATTTCTAGATTTTGGAATTCTTTATTGTGATAACTAAAAGAAAATGATGATGAATTTGGTGGAATTAGATTTGTTGGGTAAGCTCTCATGCATTTTCTGGGATTTGTCTCTCATTTCTTTTACATGATTCTCAAGGCAGAGTAAAGTGAGATTTTTAATGGTTTGGTGGGAGTGCTTCTCAGGGTAATGATCTCAAAATGTAAATGCATAAACACACGATTTAAGTGGTTCATCAAATCGACTACATCCACTCAATTTTCTTTCATTTTTATTTCATTATATATGAGAGACTTACAAATACAATGAAAGATGACTTAAAGCCTCAACAACATGTAAAAGAAAGAAGGTAATATGAAAGGGAGAATGACTTTCTTGTTGTAATTTTGTTTTGAAGCTTATATACAGATATGTGTGTGTGTGTGTGTGTGTGTGTGTGTGTGTGTGTACATATGATTACTATTTCTATGTTACAAAAATTTTGTAATATTTTTATGAAAATCTATTCTTATGTATTTGTATTTCTCTAATTTGGTTTAAGATCATTTTACATATATACCTAATTACTAATAGACTGGGAGGTGTTGTCAAAGCTTGGAAACATGTCTTTGTGCCTACTAGTATACTTGTAAGTGAACTTTTTTAGTGAATTTTTATGAGAGAAACATGGAGCTTTTACCAACTCCATTTGTATGCCTATTGATTGTAGACTTACTCATGTGTTTGGTTTACGAAGAAAACTTAAGATAAATCTTAACGTGTCCTTTGATGCAAGGAACATCATGCTACCTTGTGAATAGTCGTTATTTGTGGGTCAGGGCGTGACACTCGAATGATGAATTGTTGTTGATGTAGACGCCATGCTAAGGCATTTTTTTTTATTCTTTTTGTTCTTCTTGTACTTGGTGGATTTTTTATTATTGACTTAGACTGGACACTATGGTTAAGTTTGTGGGTAAAATTACTTGGTTACACCCGGACACCTAACTAACAATCATAATAAAGAAAGAATGAACCCTAGAACATGAATTGAATTTTTCTTCACTAAGTTAACTAATGACATAGAATTGGATTTATATGATGAAGTCGGATACCCACTGTTTAGACCACTGTTTTCATAAATCAATTACACAAACTGTCTTTTAGTTTATTGCAGTCTAGTGCTTGATCTCAAATTAGTTTCTCTTTAATTAATTAGTTGGCTTTCGTAGTTTAGTTATTTTTGTTATTTTTATTCTTTGAAGCACTGCATATTTGGATTTAATTAGGTAATTTCATCAATCTATGGGGGGACGACACTCGTACTTGCTTGCTATAGCCTTATCGATCCATGTATTTGTGAGAAACTATTCTATGTGGTCCCTCAGTTAGGCTTTACAATTTATTTTTATGATGAACGGTAAACAAGAAGCTGTAGGAAGATAAGATAATACAATTTTGCCTACTTGGTCTTCTTAGTCCATTGTAGGTATGCTTTCTGGTTCACTAACCAAACAGACAAATGGTTACCGAAAATCGAAACCGAAAAAATCGGAATAAGAAAAAGAAAAAAAAACAATCCTAAACCAAAATTTCAGTTTACCAAAAGTCAATAATCCCGAAATGTTTTTGATTTTTTAGAGTTTGGAAAACCGAAATGCATTGTTTTTATAGGCCCAATTCTAAAATTCATCCCCCAACTTCAAAATCAAAAGCCCTAAATTTTGAAAGAGAGTAAGTTGCAGAGAGAGATATAGAGGAGAAAGACGGACATTGATGATCGAATTGAGAGAATTGATTGGGAATTGACAGCGCTCTACGTTGATGATTGAAACAAAGAGATTTTCATCCAGCTGTGGGTAGATGAGGAGAGAGAGGTGGTCGACGACTACCTAATAAAGGAATGAGTGGTGGTGGGTCAAGAACGAGAGAGATTCTGTGCAAAAAGTCTGGGTTCGAGATCGCGCAGAGGATGGAGAAATGACTAAGTTTTATGTTAACCTTCTATAATTTTCACCGGTTATTGAAATTTTCAGATTTTTTTTTTTTTTTTTTTTGTGCTTCGGTTACTGAACTTTGCAGGATTTTCAGTTTTGAGTTAACAAATTTTGTCAATAAGGCAAATGAGTAGGCAACATGCCACAAAAGCTACCACAGTACAATTTGCCTACTTTATTTGCCAACACCATTAGAGATTTTACGGAATGAGCAATGTGGATGCAAATTTCCACCGTCTTCTCCTTTGATGAAAATGCACCTACAAAATAATAACACCTAAAATTAAGGCCAAAAGCCTCACGTGCCCATGATGAATGTGGGGGGCTTTGGCCGAAGAATCTTCGATGCCAAAGTTAGAATTTTGAAAAGAATGTGTTTAGAAGTTTGTGGGTAGCAAATGGCTTAGTTTTTTAATGGGATAAAAGGGCTATTTATAAGGGAGTGGCTGATCCTATTTGGAGAGTAGTGGCTGGCCATATATGGTGTGATTGGGTGAATAATTGCAGATATTATGTGAACTAATATCTTGTAATTAACATGACAATTAATTCTAAATTAAATAGGAAATTTGGGAGTTACCTTTTGAATAAGGATTTGACAAGGAGTGATGAGAGCGATTTGAATAAATACTATTTTGATCACTTTTGACTCTTCCTTGATTGAACCGTTATTGTCTATTGCATATGTGTGGGAATCCCGGTGTACCTCGAGGGTAATTTTGTCATTTTCATCCAAAAGTCCACGTGTCACCTCTATAATTCTCTTGATTATTTTTTGCTCCATAAGCAATTTCGTCAGATCTACGGAAAAATAGTAATGATAAGTATAGGGATGCTACTACATCTTGGTTGGTGGGTAATGGATACAAATAAACTAGATTTCATAGCCTAGAGATTTTTCAGTGTACTCATAACACAAATCGATACACAATTTGTCATAGTACAAGTGAAGGAGCACTGAAAAATATTCTTTCCTTAATTTTACTATGACATGTGGTATAATGGTTTGTATTCCGTGTACATGAAAGAATCATGTGGTACACCGACTTGTGTTACAGGTACATACAAAAATCTCTCATTGTTGACTAGGGTGTGCTCGATTGCTGTCTGGGTGTTGTTGGGTAGCTCTGTTGCATCGCCTAGGCTAGGCGTGAATTCTGCGGGGTTGGAAAACTAAACCATAATGGCCAAGTTCCAACGCCCATTTCATTACTCGTTGAGAAGCATCTCGACCATGTAGGATTGATTGTAGAGGATATTGAGCCATGACGATGACTGTATGAGATTGAAAATATGGTTTAAGCTTCCGAGCCGTAACAACTAGCACCAAAATCAAATTTTCGATCTTTGGATATCTGGTTTCCACATCGAGAAGAGCTTTAGAAATATAGAACACCCGCAGTTAGGCCCTCAACTTTTCTCGTATGAGGGCAGAGCTCATTGCTATTTTTGAAATTGCCAAGTAGATATATAAGTCCTCCGCTGCTTCCGGCTTGGATAATAAGAGAGGTGATGTGAAATACTTGTTCAGGTCTTGGAAAGCTCTTTAGTACTCATCATTGATTTGTCTCATTATGATATCTTGATTGCTTTGAAAAAAAAGCTTCCATTAATCATCAGTGGACCGCGAGAGGAAATGGTTGAGCGCAGCTGCTCGTCCGGTTAAGCTTTGGATCTCCTTCAAGGTAGTTGGAGACTTTATCTCTAGGATTGCTTGGATCTGCTTGGGATGTGCTTCTATTCCTCGTTGGGTTACTAGGTACCTTAAGAATCTGCCTGAAGATACTCCAAATGTGTATTTGGCGGGATTGAGCTTTATCTTGTACTTTCTCAGGATGTCGAAAATTTCCGCCAAGATGTCGATGTGGTCTGATTGCTGCTTGCCCTTCACCATGATATCATCGACGTAGACCTTCATGGTTACTCCAATTTGCTTCTTGAACATCATGTTTACCAGTCGTTGGTAAGTAGTTTTTGCGTTCTTAAGGCCAAAATGCATGACTTTGTAGCAGTATATGCCTTGCTTGATCACGAACGCGGTTTTCTTCTTGTTGGGCTTGTGCATGGAAATTTGGTTGTAGCCGGAGTATGCGTCCAAGAAACTGAACAGCTGGTTCCTGGAAGCTGAACAGCTAGTAAATTAAATTGATTCAGGCATGATTTGTTGAGGTCGATGTTGTCCACGCAAACCTTCCATTTGCCCTTCTCTTTCTTCATTACTAGCACAATGTTGGTTAACCATGCTAAGTGTGCTACCTCTTCTATGAATCCAACTTCCAGTAGCTTGTTGATTTCCACTTCAATGATCGCCACTCATTCAGGTGCGAAATGTCTTCTCTTTTGGATCAACGGTTTAGCAGCGAGGTCGACGTGCAGTTTGTGGCAAGCTATCTTAGGGTTGATGTCGAATATCTCGAAAGGTGACCATGCGAAGATGTCACGATTTTCCCTAAGGAAAGGCGTGAGTTCTTTATTTTCCTTCGGGCTAAGACGTGAATCGATTTTAGCAATCCTTTCAGGCTGCTGGGGATAAAAAATGATGTGTTTGACGTCCTCTTCAGGTTTCCATCTGTTTCGTCTGCTGGTGTGTTGATTTGGACACGCAAGAAAATCAATATCTAACTAATCTATAACCAAAACATACATCCTCATAGGTACCGACATCAAAACCCATATAGGAATGTTACATAAGCCACCCTTTCAAGTTCAATCGAGATTCGAAACATATGACAGCGTATTGAGATAGTTTGTTTGATTTGAAAAACTAAAAGAGTAGAAAAATCTTCAAATACATGAACAGACAAAACTAAATTTTTTTTCCAAATCCGAATTTAATCATCATACATATACGAACAATAATATCGAATTTAGGTTTTTTTTTTGCTTACCTAATGAGGTTCAAGCATGGAAGTTGCAGACCTGGGGGAGATAAGAGGTTGCAGACCGGGGGATGGAGGTTACAGAGGACCTCCTTTAGGGTTTCTTCCTTTTTATTTTATTTTTAATTTTCTTTCCAAATTTTTTTTTTTTTAAGTTTTATTTTTATCTTTAATATTAGTTAAAATCTACATAAGCATTCATGACATTTAATGAATAAATGAGAACCCTTTGGATGTTATAAAATCTAAGGGCTACAAAAAAGTGTAAAAATGTTTGTAAAAATATTTATGCTTTGATCCTATCCCTATATCCAATAGCGGAGCCAAGGTGGGTGCAATGGGATTCATTGACCCCAATAAGTTTGTTGGGCCACTCTTTTTCTTTTGGTGCAAAGAAGAGAAAAAATGGGAAGAGGCATTGCTTTGGTTTTTTGAAGAATAAAGAAAAAGAAAGGTTGATGACTTTGGTTTTATAATGGGAGAGAAGACAGAGCCTTTTGTTTTGGCAGTATCCAATATATATTAAGGCATTTGTTATGCCTTTTGGTTTTGAGCAGTAGCAGATGAGAGAAGGGATGTCTGTTGACAACTCCAATTTGTGAGCAGAGGAGAGAGATGAGAGCTACACCAGGGAGAGCATTCGGCTCTCCCATTTGAAAAAGAGCGCTGTCGGGTCTACCATTTTGAGAGAGAAGCAGATGCAGAGAGTGAGAAAAACATGGGGCAATATTTAGAGAAGGCAATAGTTGCTACTTTAGTGTTCTCATTGGATTGCTTCATGTTTTGCTCTCATTTGAGTAATCACTCATATTAGTGCTAGAGAAATTTGTTATGTATTTTCCTTTTTTCTACTTGTTCTTTGTTTGAGTGAAAGCTATGGGTGTGTGGGATCTGAGATTTGAGTTTGAAATATACTTTTAAATGAAAGTATGATCGATTTTTGAAAGTTATTTTTTGACCCAATTGTTGTAAATTCCTGGCTCCGTCACTGCCTATATCTATATGTAGGGATATGATCAAGGACAAAGATTTTGACAAATATTTTTACATTCCGCCTTTAGATTACATATATAACATCTAAGGGTCTTTAATGAATCATTCAATGATTTGGATGCTTACGTGGATTATAATTAACATTGAAAATGAATAAAAGCTGATAAAGAATAAAAACTAAAAAAATAATTATTGAAAAGAGGAAGAAAATCTTGCGCACAAAGGCCTCCATTGATTTGTGCAAAATACCTTCAAGTCTTTTGAGTCTTCGTTCTCATTTTTGGGTAAGAACTCCAAAAACCTCTTTGATTCTACTTCAAATCCACACTCAGATTTAATTGTATTTAAAAAAAAAAAATTGAGGGAGGCAGTGAGAGTTGTTGATTTAGGGTTTAGTTTTGTCAAATTATTGAAAGAGCGAGGAACGAATACTTGAAGCAAATTGATACTTGATCTGCTTTTATATCGGAATTTTGTATCGATCAATTCAAGGAATGGTACTAAGTTTGGCAGCGTGAGTGATAGGAATTCGAGGTGTTGGAGTTAGACGAAGCAATTCGGATCGTGCTTCTGCATTTTCATCCAAGACGGCCATTTTCGCTTCTTCCTTGTGTTTGCAGGATTATTCCTTCAGCTTTTATTCTTTTCTTAGTTTTAACTTTTATTAATTTCTTAATTATAAATTTATACCTCATTTAATGTTTTAAATCCTCTGCATAACTCTTAATCAAGACTGTTGAATGTTACAAGATCTAAAGGTTGTACAAGAGTGTAAAAATGTTTGTCAAAATCTTTATCCCTTGATCATATCCCATATATATACCACTTACCTTAAAGTAAGGGTAAAACCTTGTACTTTATCTTGTTTTGGCTGGCATTGTGGGTGCTGCTTCGACCATCATATCAGGTGTTATTTTGTTCCCAAGGCTTTTTAAACTTTGTTAAAATTTTTGGTTGTTACAAAATGTGATCTCACAAATGTGTCGCGAGTTAGACGATATCGAGCATTTTGACCGACGATGATTAAGAACGTTGCAAGCATTTCTTCAACACAAATGAATCTAGTATCTTGCAATTGCGTCTTCACTCTTATAATACTGCATAGCTTTAGAAAAAATGTTTGGATATATTCTATATAACGTTCGAAATTCCTCAGGATCCTTATTTAATACCTTATGTATGTAATTGTATTCGCTTCTATAAATTGGTGGAAATTCCTCAGGATCCTTATGTAGTATCTTATGTATGTAATTGTATCTGCTTCTATTAATTGGTTGTCGAGTTACCGGGCGTTCAACATTTTACCATTTATGAGAACTGATAATGCATTTAGCACTTGAAGTACAGCTTGGAGTGCCATAAACATTAACTTAATGGTCTCGTAGTATTCTTGCACTAATCCTTCACCCTCCATTTCATTTTCTTGTTCATCTTCCTCAATTTCTTTATCCCCTATTTTCTCATCAATGTCTTCCTCCTCCAACATGTCTTCCTAAACTATTTCATTACCCTCATTCATATTTTGAGACACTATATGTAGAGAATCACCTAAGAAAAGTACATGAATAGAATTTGAGTTGGTAACAATTAGCATGTCCTCAAATTAAAGCCATGCATTGATTCAGAATTACAACACTCATAAAATGTTCAAGCCTAACATTCTAAAAAATATTGAACATATTAACAAATAACCCTAAATCATGTTGTATTGTATCCACTCAAAGCACTATTTTGGTGACATTTTTAATAATGAATTTTTTACACCCAACTTACGAATCAAAGGGACTGCTTTGTAAAGAGCATAACTATCCAAGTTTGAAGTCTCCTTGATTGCATCCCACACATTGTTTTTCTTTTCTATCTCCCTCCTTCTTTCTCTTTTCTCCATTAGGCTATGCATTCCTCGAGCTCCATTAGCAATTGCCTCAATTGAGTTCATACCAACATAAAACTTTTTCAAGTAGAGTTGCTGGAGTGATGGTCTCACCTGAGGAACTATTTTCTTCATTATCTATTCTAATTTTCCTTCTTTGAGGGAGTTTTGTTTTAGCATGCTCCAAATTGTGTACAAGAAAAAGAAGTGTAGTCATCTTTCTCAGCTTGACTCTGCACATGTGTCACTATTGCCATCACTAACATAGTCTTCTATTCTGGCACTTGTATTTTCTCCCCCTCGATATGTTCTAGCATCAGTGTCTTCACCCAATTCAACCAAGTTGTTCTCAACAACAATTCCATTGCCAAATACAATTATCAAATCATCGTAGTTTGGAAATGTATCGGTGCGAAGGTACCTCTAGTTTGTGTGGGATTGGGAAAACATATAGTATGTTAGTAGCACAAAAAATAGGAAAATGAAACTTTTCCAATATCCAATACTTCATCACTAGCCGAAAATCTTTTTGAGACAGGATCCCACCCAAATCCAAAACTTTGACGCAAAAATTTAGAAATATGTTGATATCGTTGCTTCATACATCTCAGCCAACTCGTATATTGACTATATTTTTTGTTGCACCCAAGTTTTTCATTAAGAACAGGAAGTATCCTCATTTCTACTAATTGCTTGCTAAACGAACCATTAGCATGGTGCCATCCTTGCTTGGGAACATCAACTACTAGTTCTAAGGAAGTATTGCTTTCTATGGAGGATCATTGGTTATGCTGTTTACCTATTCTTTGAGGTAAATCTCCCCTTTTGAAATTAGAGGAAGCTAGCACCAACTTTAATTTTTTTAGCAAACACATATTATTCCAAAAGGGTTATGAATCGTTTTTAACATATAACAAACCAGATGAAAAATCATGTAAAACCTGTATTCCGAGACATGATTGATAAAATCGATGAGTCCTTGTCTTGCAAACTATAAAATTGCAGAATAAAAAGAAAAATTTTGTAATGAAAATTTTCCTTCATAATGAATCATTGAGAAAAATACATAGCATATTGTGTGTATTACCTGGAGAAAGGTTTTTGAAGAAGCTGTTCGCATTCTGCAATCGGCTTTGAACAAGGAATTGACATATGGAGGAGGGGTGCCTGATTTGTGAAGGCATTTGATATTTATACCTCACACCCTAGAAGACATCAAAATCAATAAACTTATTGAATCTAACTAATTCCCTGACTTTTTTTTTTTTTGAAGAAGAAGGTACGTTATTTATTAAGAAGAATAAAACATACAAGCTGAGGATAGAGTGCGTATATGGGCCTAGATAAAAACCTTGCCGGGGATTTCAACCTGGTCTAAGGGAAAAAGAATGTTCCGCACAAATAACTATCCTCAAGATGTAAGGGAAACTTTACAATTGATGTTCTTCTAATAAAGCATCTAAAATCAAATCAGGAGGGTCTTCTTCCCAAAGAGCTTCGACGGAAACACCTAGTCCCATACAAGCCAATCTATGGGCAACGTTGTTATGCACAAACTGCAGCATAACACCATTTATACCATGTAGAGCTCCTCTGATGTCATTGATTATGGGTCCTAATAGTGAATTATCTTCCTCTTGCTGACTCACAGCTGCAATGGCCACACTCAAGTCCCCTTCCAATACCACATTCGAGGAAAAGTTTTCATGTTCAAGTAAAAAGTCCACAGCTCTTCTAGCCACATTCAACTCAGCATGAAGAGGAGATGATACTTGGCACATATGCCCCGACTTTTTTTAATACACTCAGATTTGGAAAGCCACTTTAAAAATATGGATTGAACACCACCAAACTTTAAATGACTCTTTATCTTATATAGAAAGCCAACGGAGAAAAGAATATAAAAATGAAAAGGAAGAGAGAAAATAATAAACAAATGACAAAATTGATGGGGCCCACGTGATATAAAAAAGGTCTTTCACATGCGGATAATAATGTGATTAAATAAGTTGTCAAATGATTGTTTTTTTTTTTATGTAACAAATGATATTATCTACACTAAGGGGAGGGGGTGGGCTTAGCCTCATAATGGGCTAGCAATAATGTGATTCAATCAGTTGTTTATTAAATATTATTTTTTCTATTTTTAAACATGTTCAAAACATCGTAAGAAGCGTGTAATGCCAGTTATAAAAATGGTCTTTTGCACACGGATAATAATGTAATTAAATTAATTGTCAAATGATTTTTTTTTTTTTGAAACACACGATATTATATACACTAAAGGAGAGAGGGTTAGCTTGGTCTCACAATGGCTAACAATAATGTGATTCAATTAATTGTTTATTAAATATTATTTTCTCTATTCTTAATGTAAATTCTATAGAGATCGATCTTATTATGTGAATTTAGTTGCTTTAATTGGTTTATGAGATATTACTTCTAATATGATCTAAAATTATTTATTTATTTCAACAGCGTTTTAATATTTTACTATTTAATGCACAGTGTTAAACAGTTTTTTAATATTTAACTTTTTCCTGTACAATTTTCCTTTTTTAAATAATTAGTACCTCACAATGGATTAGCAATAATGTGATTCAATTAGTTGTTTATTAAATATTATTTTCTTTATTTTTAAACACGTTCAAAATATCTTAAGAGGCGTGTAGTACCAGTTATAAAAAAAGTCTTTCTCACTCACATAACACATTAATTCTTTTTGTATATTTTTTTAATATAAAAACATTTAAAACATGTAAGTCCATCGTAGTACACTGTGTTTTTTTGTTTTTTTAATAATTAGTACCTCACAATGGGCTAGTAATAATGTGATTTAATCAGTTGTTTATTAAATATTATTTTCTCTATTTTTAAACATGTTAAAAATATCTTAAAAGGCATGTAGTGTCGGTTATAAAAAAAAAAAATCTTTCGCACGTGCATAACGCATGATTAATTCTTTTTGTACAATTTTTTTTAACGTATAAGTTCATCGTAGCACTCCGTGGTTAAAAAAATGTCTTCTACACACGTGTGAGTGTGTGCCTGAAGGCTAGTAACTCTAAATTGAATACAACCTATTTTAGAAACTAAAAGCTATACTTTTCTGTAAAAATAGTCCTCTTCATTGATTAAATAATTATTACGCTAAGTTTGATACATAGAGCAAAAGCTATGTACAAAATAGATCATAACAAACTAGCTAATTACATACTCATTCCACAACATGATTGGCTGACTATATTAGAAGACTAACTAATTGTCATAACTTGGTATCTTCATCTTTACACCCCTCAAGCTGAGCTTGGAAGAACTAAGAGTTCCAAGAGAGAGATTGAATTGCAGAATGGTGTCATGCCCTGGATCCGGGGTCGGTAAAAAAAAATAACCCCGCATCCTAAATGTGAGGTAAAAACTAAATAAATAAAAGAAAACTAAAACAGGATGGAAAATTAAATTCCATTTATAAAAATAAACTCAATAATTCTTAACAAGGTCAAAATAAATAAATAGATATTCTAGCCTCACATCTAATCTGATATCATCCCGTCTACCTTCTTGACAATCTAGTTCGTAAACCTGCATAACAATAGAGGGTGAGCTTCAATAGCTCAGTAGGGACATAACCTTACCATAGTAAATTGATAGTATTAAATTAAGTATCATGACATCGTATAATGAAGTATCAAATCATTACTAATAACAATGTAGAGTGCACTGCTTCTTCACCTATACTCGTTAATCAGTATAACTTATCACCCAGACCTTGTATGTCCCATTCTGTACTTATACCACTTGATCCTGAGTGACTAATTATATGAACTAACCCCCGTAACTCAATCATCCCGAATTACCCTAAAAGAAATTGTGCATTATGGGTTCACCTGAGACTTGATACCTACTAAAAGTTTCGCTCAACTACACAACAGCCCTTTTCCAACTACCCTTGTTTCTAGATTTCCAATCTCAACACTAAAGTTCCAACCACATCTCAGAACATGAGTGATGCACAAATATGTCATTTCATCTTTCACGTATATCACACAGTATATCATCAATGAATAGCATTTCATCAATAATTCCACAACTAATAACAAGTAACCACTCAAAAGAAGCATTTATTCAATTAGCATCACATCACATTAATCAACAAATAGGATGAATAATAATATAGCATTCCACGAAATTTAATATAATCAATCTTCGTAAAAATCTGTCGTATTTCCCCTATTTGAATTCTAATGCAAGCAAGCAATATCCCTTACTAATACCTCAATTAAACACAAGCATCACGGTAATTGGAGTCCTTGATCCAACAATTAAAACATATTACCATATAATCCATATACATAGAGTAACCAATACATAATCCTTTAATTTGGGTTCCCATTTTAGGCTTAATGTCACTTTATCTCGGTTGGACCCTTAAATATTTTTCTTTCTTATTTAGGTCCTCAAACATTTCTCAATTATGCTCCCTTGCTGGAAAAGCAGCAAGTTCTGCCCCAAAACAATTTCTTAAATCACAGTTTTGCCCCCAAACTTTCAGGGGACTGTAAAATGGACCCAAATCTGAAAATTATATTTCAGTTTCGTCCCTGCAGCGTGAACAGTAATATTCATGGCTATTTTCCAGGTTGGTTCCTCCTGTCTTTCAATCCAAAACATGTCCAAATCCATTTATCATGATCTCTAAGTACCAAATCACCATTCAAGCTCACCAAGTTCCCTAAATATCGTAACAGCCACAAAATACCAAGGTTTAATAACCATGAAATAATTTCAGGGTTTGCAGCAGCTAGCCCCATGTAGAAATTAATCTCAATTCGTTCAGTTAAGCTTCCAATAAGCTTAATCCACCAGAAACAACATTTAAATTTGAAGATTAAAGCTTATGTAGGAATAAATTCCAAAGATGACAAATATCAATATCTTCGATAAACCCAGAGAATTATTATAGATACAAATTTCCGTTGTCTGCTCTTTTGATGAAAATGCACTTGCAAAATAATAACACTTAAGATTAAGATCAAAAGCCTCATGCGCCCACGATGATTTTGGAGGGGGGTGCTTTGGCTGAAGAATCTCCGATGCCAAAGTTAGAATTCTGAAAAGAATGTATTTAGGAGTTTGTGGGTAACTAATGACTTAGCTTTTTAGTGGGAGAATAAGACTATTTATAAGAGAGTGGCTGGACCTATTTGCAGAGTAGTGGCCGGCCATATATAGTGAAATTGTGTGAACAATTGCAAGATATTATGTAAAACAATATCTTGCAATTAACATAGTAATTAATTCTAATTTAAATAGGAAAATTGGGAGTTACATTTTGAATAAGGATTTGATAATGAGTGATGAGAGGGATTTGAATAAATACAATTTTGATTACCTTTGACCCTTCCTTGAACGAACCATTTTTGTCTGTTGTATACGTGTGAGAATTCCGGTATGCCTCGAGTGTAATTTCGTCATTTTAACCCAAAAATTCATATGTCACCTTCATAATTTTCTTGATTAATTTTTGCTCTACAATTATTACCTTTGATTGTAGTATTCTTCACCACAAATTCCTAGGCAAAAACAGAATTGAATTCCGAGTTGTCAAGAGAAAGTTTAGAACTTTTCTTTATTTTTCTTTCTCTGCAACTTGAGCTACAGGTCTTACGGGGAAGACAGACAGCCTTTCTTCTGATATAAATAAGTGCAACATGCACCTCTTCCTCTTAGACGGGGTCCAATGGCCACTCGGCAAGTGTCAAGCAAGAGGGAGACTTGATCTTCCTTTCAAATTTTCTTTTCTTTTATACTTGTGTCCAATCCAAAGTTACCATTTAATAACTTGGTGCAATAAGATGAGAAGGAGAACCAGCGTCCCCCCTGCTGAAATACTTGGCTGCTGCCACGTGTCAAGGCCAGCCACTCCTCATCTGTCATGTGGCACTCTCTCATTCATTAATTTCAAAGTTCCACCAAAAGATCGTTGGAGAAGGATTTTCTCTCCTCCTATTATCATTCTCTTCCCTTCCCTCCTCTCACATATTATTTTTTGTCTTATTGTCTTTATAAAAAAAAATTAATATAAGATGTTAACGTGGCTAAACCGTAACCGTTCAAATATGAGGGGAGGGAAGAGGAGAAAAATTAGGGGAAGAGAGAATCCTCCTCCAAGATAGTTAGAGTCTTGAAAATTAATCTGAAAGATGCTACAAACTCGTAATGACGTTCACTACCTTCATATGAAAATCTTTTCAATAAATAAGCAAACATATTTTTCCAAATATTTCTCTTCTTCGATAATAAATTCTTGGGATGTCACACTTGGTATGTATATCAGCAATTTGATTTGCAAACATATTGAGCTTTAACAAGATTAACAAGAACCAACTCTCTTATATAATGGTAGTCAATTCCCACATGTTTTGTCCTAGCACGGAAGACTGGCTACGAAGTAAGAAAGATGGCAGATATGTTGTCACACCAAATAGTGGGTTTAAGAGACAGGAAAACCAAAATCACAAAACACTTTGCAAATCCATGTAACTTCAGTTGCAATAAGAGCCAAAAGCTTGTACTCAACCTCAGTAGAAGAACGAGCTGATGTGGGTTACTTTTTAGCACTCAACTAATTAGATTTGATCCTATAAACATACAGAAGCTGCTAGTAGATCTTTTGTCAAATGTGCAGCCAACTCAATCTGCATCAGAGTATGCAGAGAAATTGAGATGACTCTTTTTGAACCAAATTCCATGAGAAAAGGTACCCTTTAGAAATCTCAGTATTCTCTTTGCAGCTTGCATATGAATTTCTATAGGAGTATGCATGGTTTACTGTAAAAGAAATATCAGGCCTTGTCCATGTGAGATATTGTAAACCAACCATAATTGATCTGTTATGCTTGCCAGAGATGGACCTTTGTGATCTAGTTTGGTTGTACCAAGAGGTGTACAGCAAGGCTTTGCACCCTCCATGTTTGTCTTTTGCAGTAGATCAAGTATTTTCCCTAATGAAGAAAGAGACTATCTTTGGATCTGTGAACTTATAATCCTAAGAAGTAGTGTAATGGATCAAATCTTTGACTAGAAATAAAGTACTTAAACTTTTGGATGAAATGCTTAGAGATAGAAGGATTAGGACCACTAATCAGAATGCCATCCACATATACTAACATAGTGACCAAAACTGGGGCTTTGAGGATAAGGAGGCATCAAAAGATGTTTGTGTGAGTCCAAATCTTCTGAGAGCTTGAAACACTTGTCAAACTAAGCCCGTGGAGCTTGTTTAAGATCATACAAGGATTTGTGAAGCCTGCAAACATGACTTGGAAAGTTAGGATCACAAAAGCTAGGAGGTTGATGCATGAATACTTTTTCTTTTAAGTCAACATGCATATAAGAAGGCATTACTGATATCAAGTTGATTTAAAAACCAATTGAACTACATGTACATCAAAAGCTAGTAGAATTATGCTAGGCTCTTGGCTAAGGGCTTTCATTAGCAAGAAGGCCTTGACTATCAAGAAAAATATAGCCCTATAGCTAAATGACTTGCCATGTTAGGATCACAAAAACCAGAAGGTTATTGCATGAATACTTCTTCCTTTCAGTCACCATGTAAAAGGCATTACTAATATGATCAAGTTGATTTAAAAACTAATTGAACTGTACAACAAAAATTAGCAGAATTCTGATAGTTCCAACTTAGCTACACGGCTAAATGTTTCCTAATAGTCAAGATCTTCTAGCTGATGAAAGTCCTTAGCCACGAGCCTAGCATAATTCTTTTTTCTTTTAAAAAAGGGACCAAAGAGACTGAAAAATTAGGTCCTTAAATTATTTTCACTTCAAACAGATATTCATAATGATATGTCAATGTCGCTATAATGTAGATGGAAAATTTGGATGATCTTTGAACTTACTTTACATTATTTTTGTGCAACGGAGAATTCTGTCATTTTTGTTCAAATGGTATGTGTGCCCTATTCACTTAGACTTGTATATTTGGTGATCTCCAAATACAATTTAGATGATCTTTATATTTTGATACAATTTAAATGAATTTAATATATTTCATACGTTTAACATAATTTTAAAACGGCAGCATCATGTGCAGACTCAGTTACCAGTAAATACTAATAAATAAATAAAGTAATGATTTTACTTGAAGTTCTTTCAACACACACATAGTTGAGTTATCCTACTAGCTAGCTAGGGTTACACGAACCCACTACGTGTCAAGTGATTGGGCATGCACTCAAAACGTGTCAGCAATGCAGCTTCTCTTCAAATGCACACAAAATTAGGATAATCTACATAATGTGTAGAAATAATCTATAAAAGCAATCGATTTTTTAATCTCTCTGTTTGATAGAAAACGCGGATGATTTAAAAGAAATCCATTTTGGGTTTCAAATAGCTAGGTTGAAATCAAATTTACGCACCGTTGTAGGAAGTAGAGATGCACAAATCCAAGTAACCTATAATTGAGCAAACACTGTTGGCCAAGCGAATAAGTATTTGATAATTGAGTTACTAAAGATGAACCCTAGAAGGGTGTATTCATATTAGTCGAAGAGATGACCTTTTAGGATAGTAGAATTATTCTTAAACCAGGAAAATCCCAAAGATAGCTAGGAAGTAATATTGATCCTCTTAGGAGCGTAATTACTTGTGGCGCATGCCAACCCTTAGATTGTAAGGACTCTAAGATTATAGAAAACTTACTGATTCCTTGTTAGATTAGGTTTCTGTATCTTGTGGAAGAAGCATGGTCAATCTCAGCAAAGTCATCGTTCTTCACTCACTGATTCTGGAACATAGTGATAGTGGCATCACTGCTTCATTTATTTAGTTCTGCAGCGGAGCTTGTTGAGCCCATGAATGGACTTCTAATGTATGCGTATTTTGATCGGCCTTACTCTGGCTCCTGAAAATCATAGTCCCACAATCATTCGTAATTATGTATCTTAAAGGACTTGTTCCCTTTGAGGATGGATAGTTATCAAAGACCATGCCTTTCAGAGTAAGTCGGAATACGTATTGTTTTAATTCTTCTAATGCATGGCATCTTGGTTTTGAACATTGTGAACTTTGCAAATGTGGTGGCATACTTCCAGTCGCTCTGTATTCGGGCACATTATCTTATGAATCATGCCATCAATATCGCAATGATGAGGACTGTCTCAGTTGCATATGCACAAAGAACAAGGCTTTGTTCGTTACTTTCTCAGCTAAATTCAATTATTAGATTCGTTAATCCTGATGCGTGGCGATCCGTATTCAACTGTGAGATGATCTCGATCCGTCGGATTCGTTGAAGATAAAATTAAATTTTATTTATTTATTTATAACAAGCAATAATATAGGCTAAGATGAGAGTTTGAACCCGATTAAGAAGAAAAACCATAACTACTAGAGCAGTCTACTACTTGTGAACATAAAATGATCAGTCTGCATGATCATTTCTCTTATGGCAATCTTCATAGGCACCATTCTTGTCATGCTTCCAGCTCAACTTGCATGGCTTCGGTAGGAAATATTTTTCGATAACAGTCACTACACCTATTTCTCACTTGAATATCTTGGAATATGTCGAACCACTCAAATCGACATGGCCACTGAAAACTACAGTAGAATTGTGTTGTGTGAAAGAAATTATCTATTTACTAAAACTCGGTTCCCACGACAATGTATTTCACTTTTGTGAACAGTGTCTGGACGAAAATGCCCTCGATTTTTTCTTGGCTCAAAGCGTTGATTCCTTTTTTGTGCAATGGAAAGTTGCTTTTGCCCATGTTGGGCACACGTCTTTCATCCTTGGTTTGTTCACTTCGAGAGTATGTCAGCTTTGCCTTCTTTTTTTTCGTTGTGGTGGTTTTTCGATCTGGGCATTTCTCTCTTCATATGACCCTTTGTTTTTTCTCAAATCCTCTGATTCTCTCAAATATGTTCACAAACTATTCACCTAAGAGATCCTGATTTTTGTTTTTGGAGGGATTTTCCTTCTGGTCTCTGTTTTGAGGGGCATTGTGCATCTCTATAAACCTAGGGTTGTGAGTGTTTGGGTGGAAACTCATAAAATTGGTTTCTAGGGTTCCTTAATCTGCAATTGGTGGGCTAAGATTTCACAGTATTTGTCTTCTTTTCCATCTGAGATTCCAGAGTTATCGCCTGATTTTTTACGAATTTTTAGCCCACTCTGGGCGCGGCATGTGTTCAGATCTTAGGTATATTTTATGACAACTGAATTAGAGTGTAACAATCAATCACTTATGGATCATGTTGTTCATACAATGGTTCAAAGAATTCCAACAGCCTCATTCGCCCAATTTATACTCTTTGGATTTTATAGTCTTAACAATTTTTTATAAAACATATTTTTTTCATATAGTTTCTAATCCCTCAGCAACGTGCGGAAACTATATCTAGTTAGGTCTAAAACTGATTTCAAACGAGTGGTGAATGTGGAGTACTCGGACGCTAATATCATTCTCTTTACATTTGACGTGAAAGCTAAGGATCAAGTCTTTATCCGAAGACAACTATTTTCCATTGGAACATGTCTTATCTTCCGACGAAAAAGTCCTGCGTCACAAATGGTCATTGTGAAGGATAAAAACAGTATGCCTAGCCATGTATGCTGGTTCCCTTCAAGAAATTGTATCTTGGTAGAAATTATTAGTCAAAATTTAACATTCAATTTCATAAATGTCATTTTTTATAAAAATTTCAAATATAGCAGAAAACTCAAGTGGATAGACCTAAATCCCACAAAATTCAAAACTCATTTGCACAGAAAAGCCAAACACTTGAATTGATCTCCTCGACATCTTTGGATTCTAAATTCTCATTAGCATCTGAATTTCATCTGACTTTATGAAATCAATTGCAATCAAACTGATGTACCAATATCATGAGCAAATTCTTTTGCGTGATTTCAGTTCAAAGAAAGGGCGAAAGCTAAGATCAAATGATTGCTTTCATGCAAAAATTCATGTTTACTAAATAAAAGAGTTGGCAATGCCGAGCCTCAGGGATTTACACAAAATAAACCCAAAATAGTTATATGTGCAAGTATCCATATAAAAACTTGCTTAACAAGTGTCAAAGGTAAAAAAAAAAAAAAAAATCTACTATTTATCTTGGTGTTGTTGGGATGTCCCTACATGTTTGGTGCACAATGTGCGGCTCACATGTTTGGTGCACGTAAGACAACCCACCGCCTGTTCCTTGCAAAATATTCAGTCGAACTGGCCAATTTATTGAGAAGGACCACCTGCTTTCTCATGTAACCAGTAATTCAGACTTGTATTCTCCATATACGAATACACAATGATGTTTGCTTGATTGAACTTGATTTCATTGGTATTGACTGGGAGCACTATGACATCACAAAATGTGGTGGCCTCTCATTTTTCCTAAATTCCAATCTAATAGTGTTTTGTTATTTGTTTTTAATTTTGAGAGTATTTAGGTCTATATAAGTGGTTTTTCTGCTATATTTGAAAGATTTTATAAAAAATGACATTTATGAAATTGTGTGTTAAATTTTGGTTATTATTAATAAATACTCTAAAACTAATGCATTGTATGTATATTTTTTAGGAGAATTGTTATTGACACTTTAAAACTTTAACTGAGCATTCCAAATTTTTATATTTAGAAAAAAAATAAACTTATTGGGAGTACACAATTAATGAAATTTGTGGTAACATATATGGGTTGATTATTGCAATTAATTTTCTCTCTACGTTAACATAGTCGGTAAATCATCTCAAGTATTTATTAACAAATTGATGTTCTCCCGATTTGTTGGTTACTGGTAATTATTTCCTTGATCGTTAAAACTTGCATGGACAATAAGGAACAAACAATGTACAAAACTGAAAAATGAAAGAAAAATAAAACTGGGTACCCATGGACCCAGTGGGAAGGACGTTACTATCAAATAGTTGGGTGTGGCGGGTAGACCTAGTAATCTGGTAGATGGGTTTCGGTCTTTATCTATCCACTTGCTAATGGGCAAAAAAAGAAAAAAAAAATTACATTTTTTTTTTTTTTTTAAACATATTCCGGCGGGAAGAGTATTTTACATTTCGCAATTGGAGTGCTTTCTAGCTCTTAATCTGTGGAGCAAAAAATAATCACAAAAATCTAGAATGCGACATGTGGATTTTTTCTCAAATAAAGACAAGATTGCCTTTATTAAATGAGCAGAGCTCTCAAATAGCATACTCCTACTCGACATGAAAAAGTCAAAGGCATTAAAAGATATAATTAATTACTAAATCTTATCTTTAATACAATCTCAATTAATCCAACCATATCAAGTAAGGAATTCTTAGCACAATCAATTACGGATGACATACTTTGGACAATAGGATGGCGCCTCGTGGGAGAATTCATCATATATGGCCAAGATTTAGTCTCTAATTTCACAAATGTTGGTTTTTTAAAAAAAAAAATAAAAAAAATAAAAAAATAAAAAAAAACCTATCAATTATAGCCAAAAACACATTTTGATAGACTTAAATGCCCTAAAAATTAACTCTGAATTACAATATGCCTGAATTCTTTACATATTAGAGTCCATTTTTTATCTAACTCATCTAATACACATATAGGAGGACTAGCGACTTCTCATCGCAGAAAACTGACTCGGACTATCGAAAGGTGGACTTCACCAGGAAAGTCTCAACACCATGAAAATATTTTATAACACTAAAGAACATCAGTCAGCGTCTAAAATACTTCGTTCATGGAGGATGAAAAAATTAGGTTAGTAATCCCCCAACATGAAACGGGCACGTACTTTGACCAAATTTAGGGTATAAATTCGGTCATAGGAATTGAATGGAGCTCTTTGGCTTACTTTCACTAGTGATTTCTTTTCATGTAGAAATTGTTAATGGATTTTCTTAATTTTCTTTTCCACCCCTGAATCAACTTCATGAAATTTAATTTCTGACAATCATTAGAATTCAGTTGTTCTGTATGTGGTATCGACGAGTTAGATCAAACGGAGCTTTACTTTTTCGCTAAGAGCACATAAAAGATTTTTCTGATTTGAAGTGCCCTTTTATTAATGGCAGAAATAAATTAATAGGTTGATATAGTCGCATACAACAAATGATTTTGGCAGTGAATCTAGAATTATTTATAAGCTTATGAGATTTCCATTCTTTTATTACCTAGTAGGGTTTTTTTTTTTTTTTTTTTAGGGTATTTGAGTCTATTCACTTGTGTTTTCGGCTATGTTCGAATTTGTTTTTATAAACAATGGAATTTATGAAATTGAGTTTAAATTTTGGTCATATATGATAAAAACTTGCCTCGTGGCCAGCCACCTCCTATAAATACCTCCATTACCTTTGGTAAGCTTTTGATACCCATACAAACCCCAAACACATTACTGACTTAGGCATCAGAGATTCATTGGCCAACCCCTCTCCTCATGGGTGTGTGAAGCTTTATCTTTGATCAAATGTGTTGATTGTTTTATAATTACATTTTTGTTAAGACTGAAGATGACAGAAATTTGATACTATACAATCAAATCTATGAAATGTTATCAGGGCCTCCAGCACATTAAGACTCAATCGACAAAACAAGAAGAGAAAAGTATGAATCAAAACAACAATTGAACACTTATTATTATATGATTATTTGTTGAATATAAATAGCGAAACACGTACGTATATGATATGTGTTCAGTTATCCTTATTCCACTCAATGCATTCAGAAAATGACTCCCCGTCCCATGTCGTCCTGCATGCGCCCTCAGGAAGTATACTCCACTGAACCTTACTGTCAAGATTTTTGTCTCTTTTATCTCTATACACGTCGAACCACTTCAATTGACCCCGCCAAGAAAAACTGCAGTAGTATAGTGTCGTACCCCAGATGTTAGGTTTAAAACTGAATTCAAAGGAGCCATGAGGAGCGAGCACTTTCACACCAATATCATGATTTTTGGATTTGCAGTGAACGGTAAGCGACAAATCTCCGTTGGCTTGCAACTCATTTTTAACTCTAATGTATCTTCTTTTCCGTGCATCGCACAGGGTTAGTGTGAACAAAAGGAGCACCGTTAATAGCACTGCCTTTCTGATGAACAAAGCCATGCTATTGCTTTTTTTTGGTTGAAGAAAATTTGTTTCGGTGGAAGTTGAAGCACTAAGAATGCATCATATATATACTCGGCCGGTTCAATATGCTATCACATTTGGTGGGGCCTGATTTGCAGGATTATGGAATTTTCAGGAATATGTGGAAAATTATTTACTTTAAAGATTTTATTAAATTTGTGTAAATTATAGTAGATTGTATTTAGGACTCTTGCATAATCTAGAAGATCATAGGCTTTCATACAACACAAGTATGAATAAAAAATTAATAATTAGATACTGTGTAAACAATAAGTATGTGATATGTGATGAGAAAAACTTCTTTCTAATGACAAGTAATAAAATAAAGCATTTCACTATAATGAATAAATTATACATAACTTAACCGAAATTTTCGTCATGAAAGCAGTACAAGTTTTATTGAAGTAAACTAATACCATAACGAAAGAAATTATGGGGTGAGGTCTAAACTTCACCTTCCCTTTCCATATAGTTCCCTGAATTTTTGGATATTTCCATAGAAATATCGAGTATATTCAAGATACTTCAAACACTGATTAAATTTAGACCACGATAGTGGAAAGTTTTAATTATTCAATACTTACATTTTAATTTCTAAAAATATATAATAACATGTAAAAATAAAATAAAATTTGAAAAATGCTGAGGTGACTATTCATCAAATCCCCTTAATCAAATCTTGACAATGGCACAAATGTTTTATTGTTTTTATTGTTATTATTGCGATTTAAGTTAAATTAATCATTATTGTTTTGTTTATTATTTTATTTATTTGGTGGTTACACACCCAAATTAAAGTTTTTATTTATTATATTATTTATTTGGGGGTTTTACTATGATTTACCTTTTGTTTTAAATATTTGACCGTTCAAAGATGAATGAGGTTAATGATGGTTAAGGTAAGTTATGCCTATATAAAAGAGAGATGAGGCGCACTGAGGTATAAATTGGAAGGGATGGAACTATGGAGGTACATGCATTCTCCAATACATTCACTCTATCAATATCTCTTCACCATTATATTAAGATTGGGAGACAAATTGTTTAACACATTTTGTATGGTATATTTTATGCTATATTTCAATGATCTAACTGTTTATCTTTTAATACTCTGCTAACCCGTCAACCTATATTCAATGTGGTTAAACATCATTGGATTAACAAACCGACATAAATCAGGTTGGCTATACATCACTGGAGTCGTAGAATTAGCTTAGTCTGTGAGTTTCTCCAGTTTGGTTAAACACTTATTTATCTTTTGACTGGTTATCTTTTCCAAGTCTTAGCTAGTCCTTGATTCTTTCGCCGAACGAGGTCACTTCATCAGCTGTCTTAACGAAATGGAGTATTTTATGATTGGTTACTTACAAGTATCATTTAGAGTTCAGCATTTAGATGGTCAAACATCATTCACCATAAAGACGCTCAGTTCCTTTGAGCATCGTTGTCTCTATAGTTGAAGTGGTCAAACCTGGTGCAAAAGATTGAACTTCATAGCATAAAGTATAACCTTGTCTTCAGGTTTTAGAAGCCATGGCCAAGATTGTTCATTTCACGGTCGAAGTCGATTAGTGTAAAAGTCAACAGTGTGTTTCATCATCACACCACCCATCCATCTTATTCGCTCATTGAGCTCGGTAGAGAATTAGCACGCTCGCTTCAGCAATCATCTACAAAAGAACATAGTTAGCTAGTAGATTACTTAGATTATGTTTATATAATTTGTTTAACTAATTTTTAGTTTTCATTAAGGCAAGTCAAATTTAACTTCGAGCTTGGTAAAAAAATGAGCTGTGTCGAACTAACCATAAGCTCCATCCAATTTTCAGTAGGACTACTTTTTTTTTTTTTTTCATTTATTTAAACACCATTCCTTCTATGAAAGGGAATGAAGAACTCAAATTTAAAAGTGTACTGGAGATAGAAATGGCTGAACTCATATAAGAATTATGGTTAAAATTAAAGAGGACTTTTTTTGTATTGTTTGTCATTGGCAGTAATTTAATTGGTAGTTTGAGCCATACATGGCCTAGGGCCTTGGAAATTTTAGTTTCTTTTCTTTCTTTCCTAGTAATTTGAAACTTTTTTTTCTTATGAACAAATGATAGTATCTACATTAAAGGGGTGGAGGAATGAACTAAGTCTCACACTGAGTTAATCATAATAATGTAGTTCAAATTCGCATTTGGCGATAATCGAACCTAAGATCTCTCATTTACAAGTGAAGAAGAATAATACTAAACCATCGTACTACGTGATAATTTGAAACATTTTTTAGACCAAAACAACAAAACACTACAAAAGAAAATGGCATAGAAAAATAACGAAACATGAAATTAACCACTTTACATTCAATTCTTTAAATACAAATATACATATCACTAATCACATTTTGAGATCCACAAATCAAACAATTTAAAGCATATAAATTATTAAGACGTGCAAGGTTATTACTTATTTATAGGTATATCGACTAAATCACCATAATATCTTATATACGTTGAGAACAAATAAGTTATATATTTGACCATGACCAAATTCATGAGGCTTTGGTCAACGTTTTGAACGTCACTGATGAACCCAACAACACCGTGCCCGAATCAACGGTAAATGTGTCGTATCGAAGGAAAAACTCCACCAACATTAACCTAGACATGAGTACCACTAGATCTTTGCCCGCGCATTGCTTGTTCTCAGCCGTTGGATGATCATCCGCCTGACGACCGTTGGACCAGTAAACATACTTCAACAGCTTCTCACCCTCCCCAACAAACCTATTGCCCACAAACTCCTCCGGATTCTCAAAAACCTTTGGATCCTTCCCCACAAAATTCTGATTTCCAAAAATCATCTCTCCTTTCTTGATCTCAAATGTCGCATCATGGCTATGTACCACGATGTCCTCCTTGGCCTTCCCGTACTGGTACGGAACTGGAGGTTCAATCCTCAAGGCCTCAAAAACCACGGATTTGGTCAAAGTCATCTTATCCAACACGGAGAAAGTAATCGTACCTTCACTTTCTTTAACAATGGTCCGGATTTCATTTCGGAGCTTGCGGTGCAAATTCCCTCCTCCTGATGCAACCCACTTGATCAAAGCGGGAAACAAAAGCTTCATGCCACCAAATGCATTGAAGCCAGCCAAAAACAAAAGATTGTGACAAGTTTCTTCTCTTGAAATTCCGAAATTACCCTCGGCCAGGTCCAAAGCCGAACCCGCGGACTCGTAAACCGCATCGTAAAGCTTCTGATAAGCGGGCTTGACGAGAAAGGCAGGGTAGGAAAACGTGTGCAGTAAGAAATCTTCAGCAAACATTAGAAACTTGGGTAACCCAAATGTGATCTGAGGGGCAAGTTGGGGAAAGAGCCAAAGTGTGACCAAGCTAGGCCCCTTGGATCCTAACGTTGTCTTTGACGGGCTTTGACCACATAACAGCTCGAACACGAAATTAAATGACATGTCGTCGCTCAAATTGTTGAAGTCTGCCTTGCCATCTTTGGAGATTTGTTCTTCCAATTTGGGAAAGAGGTCGGAGAGAGAGCTTTGGAAAAGGGGTATGAATTGGTTATGTTTAGAAGCGAGTAGGGATGCGAAGTAGCGCTTGAGAGTGACGTGGTTCGGCTCGGAGGGGTCTAAATAAGCACACATACGGTAGCCACCGGTGTAGGCAGTGGAGGGCATGTAAGTGCCATCCAAAACATCGCGTTTTGCGACTTTGGTGGTGTCAAAGAGAATGGAGAAGCTTTCGGCGTCAAGAAGAGCTATGACTTTAGGGTTTGGGGCAATGAGAGCTCCGGGTGGCATGTTGGTACGAAAGACTGTGGATTGGTATTTTTCCATTCTGATTTTGAAGAAGTTGTCTCGGCCTTGGTTGTAGAAGTAGTCGTAGCGGTCTTTGATGGCTCCGAACAATGGCATGCCATAGTCGCCAGGGATCGGCTTCAATGGAGGGTTGCTTGGTGATGAAGAAGAAGAGGAAGAAGAAGAAGACATGATTGGTGAGATTTTGATTTGGAGTTTGGAATTGGGTTTTAGAGGTAAAGTGGTGGGATAAGTTGTACAAGGTATTAAAACAATGTGCTTGGTTTTGCAACTTAGTTTCAATTATTTGTATGTAGTAGGTTATAATGTTATCTGAGTTAGGATTTATATATGGAGGGGTCACTACTAAAATGAAAATTGAAGAAATGGTCTATAAAAGTTGCAACAGAGACTAGAACGTTTTAGACTCAGAGTTTGGTCCATAATGGCAATGGAAAGTTAAAACTTGAAGGAGATGATGAAAACAAACGTGGATGAATTAATGAAATTGGAAGGAAGGTGATGGTATATAGTATTAGTATTTTTGTGTCTCTGTTTATCTAATGCGTTGGTAATATATATATATATATATATATATATATATATATATATATATATGTGTGTGTGTGTGTGTGTGTGTTGGGGCAAATACGTGGCACCACATCTTTTACATAAATTTTGACACATTTTTTATAAGGTGCCCACTTTGTAATGTATTCTATTAATCCGAATCGTCTATCTTTTTAAACATTATTCACAGCTTATCCTTATAAGAAATTAGACAAATTCAAAACCATTAAGACATTCATTTGTAGGGAAGAAAACAGACGAATACGATCCTTAAACTTTAATCTAACGGTCATATGGTTTCAGATTTAGGTGATTTTTGTTAGACATGATATTTGAGAGAAGACATAAAAGTAGACGGTTTGCATTGTTAAAATATATTACAAAGTGGCACAAAAACGTGTATAAGAAAGTGGTGTCACAGATCCATTGCAATATATATATATGTGTGTGTGTGTGTGTGTGTTTATCCGAGTTGGGATTTACATATGGAGGGGTCACTGCTAAAATGAAAATTGCAGAAATGGTCTATAAAAGTTGCAACGGAGACTAGAACGTTTTAGACTCAGAGTTTGGTCCAAAAAAGCAATTGAAAGTTAAAACTTGAAGGAGATTATGAAAACAAACGTGGATGAATTAATAAAATAGGAAGGAAGGTGATGGTATATAGTATTAGTATTTTTGTGTCTCTGTTTATCTAACGTGTTGGTAACACACACACACACACACACACACACATATATATATATATATATATATATTGGGGCAAATATGTGGCACCATATCTTTTACAAAATTTTTGACACATGTTTTTATAAGGTGCATACTTTGTAATGTATTTTAGTGATCCGAACCGTCTGTCTTTTAAAACATCATTCTTAGCTTATCTTTACAAGAAATTAGATAAATTCAAAATTATTAAAACATTCATTTGTAGGGAATAAAATAGACGAATACGATCCTTAAACCTTAATCCAACGATCATATGGTTTCAGATTTGGATGATTTTTGTTAAACATGATCTTTGAGAGAAAACATAAAGGTAGACGGTTCGGATCGTTAAAATATATTATAGAGTGACACAAAAACGTGTATAAGAAAGTAGTGTCACATATCCGTGGCAATATATATATATATATATATATATATATATATATATATATTTTATATATTTATATATTATACTAGTATTTTGGGATAATGACTCTTTTCAGAATAAAAGTCTCGCATAAGAATTTTGGTAAGGCCAAAACCAAAACAACGCAAAATTGGAATTATGCGATTTTGTCCCAGTTCAAGATTGTGAGGACATAACGCAACAGATGAAACATGTTTGGTTAAATTGATTAAAAGAACCTCGTGAGGCAGCGGACACACGAATGGTCTCAATTCTCACGTAACTTTTCTTGTCCAAACCATAA
Source organism: Pyrus communis (assembly GCF_041283825.1). Classification (NCBI taxonomy): domain Eukaryota; kingdom Viridiplantae; phylum Streptophyta; class Magnoliopsida; order Rosales; family Rosaceae; genus Pyrus; species Pyrus communis. The sequence continues at coordinate 4,328,194 of NC_142574.1, forward strand.
AGAGATTTTTCAGTATGACCGGTACATAGAATGATATATCACGTGTTATTATATAAATGATGAGATATGTGTGTTAAAAAATTAATAACTTAAAAAATAAAATTTCTTACCATTTCTATAAAAACACATTGTGTATCATCCGTGTTCTCATCACAATGAAAATTTTCTCCAAACCATGGCGCTGAAAAGTTTCTTCTATTCCATGCATGATGATTCTGAATATTAACACAATAATTTGGTTACACATTTTCAATTTGAGTTAATTTTTTGTGCATGATTACATTGGAAGCAATAACACAATAATTGGGTTGCTTGAAAGTATTTTATTTTTTCTTCTCAAACAATAGTTAAATTGGATATTAAATTGGGGAGCTAATATGGTTCGAATTCATGCCATAGTACAAAAACAATACTCCTCTCTATACTGTGATAAAAGACCACTTGCGTTGCTTGAATGTATACTAAGGACATGTTATATAACTTATTGTTTTTTGTCATGTAAGCTAAAATTGTGTATATGGTTTGAATATAAATTGTAATTGTAATATGGCACTATGTGCCATTTAGGTTGAAATTAAAAGTTATTGAGGGACCGTTTACAGCTTCTCCTCGTCGTCACTTTCAATCCCCTCATTGGCTAGGTAGCTGCTAGGGCTCATCATTTCATGTCTTAGGTATATAAAACATTTTACTTGTTTCTGCGTTTATGCATGTGTTTAGTACTGCTCTTTGTTACGTAGGGAAAAGAGATCATATCCGGATTTATTTTGTAGAGATTCCCACATGAGGGAAAGGGATCTTCTTTGGATTTATTTTATAGAGATCCTAAAGATTTTTATAATCTAATCGTTTATCGTACATCGTGCGATCAATTTTTGTCAGATATTATTTATGTTTAATTTTAAATAAAAAAATGTCAAATAATTTCTAATTGTACGATACACGATGAATAATTAAAAATCCCCACAAAGTGGATTTGTATGGGATCCAATTCTTTATATAGGGTCAAATACAAAGAGACATATGAAGAAGAGCATTACCGTAGCTAGATGCGTGAACAACTTGATCACATCGACCCTGGTGTCCTTGAAGAAATTTCCTCATCTGGTTAACTTCATTCATATATGTCCTTGCTGTAATAAATATTTCGTTGATTCTACGTAAATTATATATATTATATATAGGTCAAATCAATACAGATTTGAAAAGAGTTGCCAGCGCCATGCGAGAAAATTTCCAGCCTCTGCTCTATGGTCTACCATCATGCTCGGTTGGACTTGGCTATAATTTAACAGATAAACATTGAATGACTTGGATTATTATGTGAAAATTTTTAAACATTAAATGACTTAGATGATTATGTAGATTATAATTAATAAGGAAAATACTAATTTAAATTAAATAGAAATATCTAACACAATCAAAATAAAAGGAAAAAAAATCAAAATTTGAACAGACAGACAAAAAATGTAAAACCCACAGCAGCGAAGAACACCCAATTAAGAAATTCATTTTTTCTGGATATATATATAAAATAGCGGGCGTGCTAATTTGTTGTGAATTGTATAATGTACAATGGAAGTCTTTGATTAATTTACAATGGAAAAGTAGGTTATGTACTCGTTGATTTAACGAGTAGAGCCACGATTATCCACTCCTTCAGCCTCCCTCTAGCCACAAATTTGGCTTCTACACCAAGAGTGGGTTTCGAACTCAAGACCTCCCGTTTTTAGTTTTAAAGAAGTCTTGTAATCTGTCATTTACCACTGAGCCACCAACTCGTGGTTGTTCATTCTTATTAGGATACTATTATTATTTGGCTTAAGGAGAGTCACTCCTTTTAAAAGATATATAAATAATTAGAACCCATACGATTAGAAATTTAGAATTATTAAAATTATTGACAATCCTAACTCGATTTTAAAATCTCCAATGCGTTTTAAAATCTCAAATCGAAACCCTAATTTGATTTCAAAATCCTTAACTTTATCATTCCAAAATAAACATGAAAATATTCAGGGTCAAGAAGAAATTTCTTACCTTTTGGGCTTGTACGACGAGAGAGGGAGTCAGACGCGAGAGAGGAAACCCTTATTTTTTACCCTTTAGGCTTGGAGGTATGCTGTGGTCTAGGGCTGGGTTCGGTTCTAATCGGTTCGGTTTTTTCTCAAAACCGAAACCGAACCGAAATTTCGGTTCGGTTCGGTTCGGTTCAATTTTTTTTCGGTTCGGTTTTTCTCGGTTCGGTTTCGGTTTTTTTTTTTTTTTTTTTTTTTTTCTCCCTCCAAAATTATTAAAAAAAAAAAAGGAAATATGAAAGTTCACATTCAAAGCCACTTCTTCAAAGTCATCCACATGAAAACCTACAAGTATGAAATCAATTTTACACATATTCGGTTCGGTCAGAAACCGAACCGAACTGAACCATATTCGGTTCGGTCCGGTTTTACCCTTTCGGTTCGTTTTTTTTTTCGGTTCGGTTTTTTCGGCCTCGGTTCGGTTTGGTTTTCGGTTTTTTTCGGTTTTCGGTTTTTTGAACCCACCCCTACTGTGGTCTATGGTGCGGTGTCGATGGAGGAGAAACACACAGAGAAAGGGAATCGATGTAGAGAGAGAAATGGAGTCGTGGGAGGATCATGAGTGAGAGTTTTTTTTCCTGAGTATAGAGAGAGTTTTAGTTTGTTCAAACGATTGAGATTTAATTTCAATCAAGGTTCTAAAAAAGGTAGGCGCTAGTCAGTTGGCGATCTTTGTTCTAGCGATTAGGTGGATTTAAGTAAATTTATTTTAGTATCATAAAAATAAGCGTCTATTTACACTTAAAAAATAATTGTACTTGTCGGACAAAAAAAGAAGAAGATGAAATTCATTAAAGCTAATAATCTCAGTAATTAACAAATTTCAAATATAAGAATGGATTTCACAACTAAATTAATTTAGGAAATTCCTTTCAATAGGTTACACACGTTAACCACTTTAACTTAATTAGTTAATTAAAAAAAACTTGAAACCACCTAGTATGCCGCCTAGACCGCTTAGCAACCGCTTAGTCTATCCCCAATTAATTTTAGTTACCTTTTTTCAAAATCTCCACAAACATTGATTTCAATCATATCCAAAGGCTACAAATAATTCAAATATATAAAAATAACTAAATTAAAATATTAAAAAAGGTCGGTTAGTATTACTGAATAAATGTGGAGTGGCAAATCTAACTCGATACCGAATTTTTTGGGACTTTTGGCGATTCGGGGTTCAGGTTCACGTTTCAATATTATCTGATACGAGATTGGGTTTGTTCGGTTCGAGTTCAGGTAACAGGGGAAATTTTCTAGCCCTACGTTGTCACATCTCGGCCCGGGGCGGGACGACTTTCCGGACCCGCTCCACCACCGTAGCACGATATTGTCCGTTTTGGGCTTACCATTCCCTCACGGTTTTGTTTCTGGGAACTCACGAGCAACTTCCCAGTGGGTCACCCATCATGGGAGTGCTCTAGCCCCCTTCTCGCTTAACTTCGGAGTTCCTACGGAACCCGAAGCCAGTGAGCTCCCAAAAGGCCTCGTGCTAGGTAGGGATTGAAATATACATTTAAGGATCAGAGCTTGATTTTAATTTAAATAAGTAAAATTTAAACAAATCTCTTTCATCATCCAAATTTTTTTTTTTAATCAAATCATCCAATATCTTTGACTATATTGATACATTGAGGCAAACGAGCCAATTATTAAGAAATTAAGCCTAATTAAAAAAGGTGGATGTAAATAGTAATTTGACAATCAAGCGATTTCCTAGTGGTTGAGTTGTCAACGATAATTTTAAAAGATTCATGTGATGTGAATCAAGATTAACGAAAACTTGATGGACGTATATAATGGAAATTTGCAAATGGAAATGTGATATAATTATGTATGGTTTCGATAGCTGCACCATAAATCATTCCATTTGACTCGATCTGATTGTGTTTCCAAGATCTAGGGGCGCGCGATTCTATTTGTATTTCCATCCATTAAAGAAAAAAAAAAAAAAAACTTTGAATGCGATCCTATCTATGAATATTCTTTGATCGAAATCTTGTTGGTTTTCAATTTTTGATCGAATTTCTTGAAATTAATGTGATAATTTATTTATACGTATGTTACTATATTTTTTAAATTAAAAATTAAAAATTGAAATTTATGGTTGTTTATATTAATAAGAATTTAAATAAAAAACTGTAATTTGTGGGATTAAAAATATTAAAATATAAATATACTTATTGTGTGTGTGTGTGTGTATAAACATGGGTACATTCATCAAAATTAACCAAAAATTTATTATACGAAAACATGGGTACATTATTCAAAATCATAAAAAAAAAAAAGGTTTAATAACATTATTAAATTTCTTCGATTAAACTTGACATAGATATATTCTCAAATAAAATAAAAAAGAATGTACCCATATAAGTTTAAAAATGGGTTAGAAAAAAATTGAAAAAATTTTATGACACATTCCAACCCGGAATGTCCACTAGGACTCCGAATCAAGCTTTGCTGGCTGACACCTGGAATGTGACGAAACCATAAAGTGTGATAATGTGTAAACTATGAATAAATTTAAACCTAGAAGTGCCTAAATACATGAGTGCGCGGTGAGCGGGTGTAGACCCATACACACGTGATATAGACCATAAGTAGAGTACAGTAAGGTAAGATAACGATTAAACCATCACAAGAAGCCACCTGTATTGGGAAGTGCCATGAATCCTCATCGATACGGAAACTTTACTACTAGAACCTGGAGGGGTGCAAAATAGAAAATGTGAGTGGGCGAAAACAAAGCTTTTCAAAAACCATTCACTTATCAAAAGTAATAACCCCTCGCCATAAACATGTATAATTTCCCAGAAAATATAATACATATCTCGGAATAGTAACATCCATATGTATGCCATGCTCAAAAACTCAACATAATGAAATAAGTGAACCAGGTGAAGTAAATCCACGAAAAATAATATGTCAGCCGGATCCACCTATTGCGGCCAAAAAACAAGGTTTTAATAAAGATCTTCTAAACGTTATAACCTCTCGCTGTAACACCTGTATAATTTCCCAAAACATCATACTATGTATAAGTATGAAATCAATTGTATACTATCAGTAAATCCAAAAGTATACCGTGATACAACATCTCATCAGCAATATAAACTATCAGATACTTAATAATCCATGCTAGCATGTAAGTCAGAGTCATCTATAGTGACCTGTACGACTCACCCATATCTCATCAATCAATGCTAGCACGTAAGTCGGAGTCACCTATAGTGATTTGTACGACTCACCTATATCTCATTAATCAATGCTAACATGTAAGTCGGAGTCACCTATAGTGACCTGTCTCATCAATCAATGCTAGCACGTAAGTCGAAGTCACCTATAGTGACCTACTAGCACGTAAGTCGGAGTCACCTATAGTGACATGTACGACTCACCCATATCTCATTAATCATTGCTAGCACGTAAGTCGGAGTCACCTATAGTGACCTGTATGACTCACAAGCAACCTGTAAGACAATGTCGGAGTTGCCTATCATTGTAACCTGTACGACAGTGTCGGAGTTGCTTAAAACATAAATGTAGTCATGCCATAACTCAATCGTTACAAATAAAATGTAATCATAACCATGCATCTCACATTTCACAACATATGCTCACCTGAACTTACATGTGCGTCCTGCGTTCACCTTCGTACTTCAAAGCACTCACAATAATTATGCGCAGTAATATACCTATGGATATGCCATGATGCGATCAAAACTTAACCATATCGTAGTGCTTTCAAATATATATATATATATATATATGTACATATAATGTGGTGTAAAATGCACAATCTGTAACGCCTTACTCCCGAACTATTTATTTTCGGGAATAATTATCGGTGACAAACCCAACTAAACACTAGCTTAACTAACTATCAATACTTACAATTCCTTACTTCAATTTCTCTAATCCTCACACACTGTTTTATGACTACATTTAACCAACAAATCATAAAGTTAAAACTCACATTTTCACCAATTCCTTCATATTGCTTAATTTCCCAAACAAGGCTTTTGTCTCAAATATTGTATGGTTGCATCTAACATCTCGTTAGACTGCCTACGTACCCTAAACAGGGATCAAGCCATTCGTAGTTCACATATCCAGAATTTAAACCAAATCCGAATATATTCATTTAATCCAACATATACTACAATCGTATTAAAATTCAAACCACAACAATTAGGTCTCAAAAGCATAATTAGAATAACAAGTTCGCAAAAAAACACAATGTCGGCTTCCTAGCCGTGCGCCGCCACACTAGCTGTTGCAGGTGGCGGTTGGGCGCCTTGGCTTGCCGGAAAACTCAACTATTTCTAAAAATTCTCAAAACTTACAGAAATGAAGATCTCAAAGAGTAGAGCAAACCTTATACCTGTGGCTAAATCCAATTTGACCTAGAAGGGCTCCAATTTGCCTTGAATCCACCGGAAACCCTAGAAATAGGTGTTCTTGATTCGTCCTCAATTCAACTCCGACGCTCCAACCAAGGATTGGGCATTGTTCTAGGCCTCAAGGGAAGTCTATTGGTGGTGTTAATTGTATGAAAACCTTTCAGGTTTGGTGGATTGGAGTCACGATGTCGTCGCCCCCTACGATTTGGATTCTACGAAATCAAAGCCAAACATCTTCAATTTTGGGTGTAATAGGTAGAGGGAACAATGGGGAATGTTTTCCCAGTGGTTAGGTGACGTGGTTCACCGGAAGAATGGCAGAAAATGGCCGAAAAATTGGTGGAACAGGCCGGATCCGAAGGTTTGCACGGACCAACCCATGTCTCCCCCCTTCTTCTTCTTCTCTCCTTTCCCCTCCTTTCTTCCATTTCTGATTGGACCATCCTACCCTCTCTCCTCTCCCTATTCATCCAATTCCCTCCTTTTTCTTTTTTCTCCTGTTCCCTCTTCTTCTTCCCCTGTTTTCTTTCTTTTCTGTTTTCCTCCTTTTTCCCAGCCACCCTCACCAATGGCATATAAATCCTTTAGTAATAATAAAAATATAGTGTAAGATAATTAAAATAGTGATTCATTCCAAATACTTTTGGGTTCGTAACTCAATAAAACTTTAACCATAACTCCAGATTCACTTTTACTTGTGCCTACGTGTCTGTAAGATCAAGCTCTATCCGACTATGTCAAGAAACATGACAAAATATACAAGAATCACATACGTCCTCGAAAAATCACGCTTTGCCCATAGGGCAATTCCGTAATTACGTATTAAAATTATAAAAACCATAATTTTTAGGGATGAGTTGTCACATTTTATATATATAAAAAAAAAGGGTACATTTTACATATAACAAATTGGTATATTTAAGAATGAGTACATTTTAAGATTAAAAATTTGAAAAAAAAAATACATGAATGTGTACATATAAGATTAAAAAATTTTAAACATTTTTTCAAAAAAGCTAATGTGTCACATCCCCGCTTGGGTCCCCACCACAACCTCGGCTCGACTCCATCGTAGCACGATATTTGTCCGCTTTGGCCCCCGATCACGCCCTCACGATTTTGTTTCTGGGAACTCATACGAGAACTTCCCAGTAGGTCATCCATCATAGGATTGCTCTCGCGCGCTACTCGCTTAACTTCGGAGTTCCTATGGAACCCGAAGCCAGTGAGCTCCCAAAAAGCTTCGTGCTAGATAGAGATGTGAATATACATATAAGGCTTACAGGATCCACTCCCCTGGGCGATGTGGGACGTTACATAATGGGTACAAACTTATTCAATTTTTTTTTAATTTATTTTGGTAATGTTTTGAATTGAAAATTAGTTAGGAGTTTAATAAAGGTGTGAGTATTAAAATTCTAAATCAATTATTAATTTTTACTTAAAAAAAGTATGTAACTGACATGTAAATTCATTATTACATTAATGTTCGGGACTTGGATCAAAATCTGAAAACTAATAAGGTTTCAGTCAATGAACATTAATAACTAATGACCGGATACTAATTTTTCCAAAAAAAAGGGTAACATATTGTTCGAATCCAACTTTCCATCTAAATTCCCTCCAATCCGAATGTGTACATTGATTCTAATACTTATGTATATTTAATACTGTTGAGTATGATAGTGCTTTTAAACGGATTCTTAAAGAATGCTACTTTCCTTAATTGTAAAATCAGACAAATCACTCTCAAGCTTGTAAATGGATTCTTAATGCTAGACACGTTATTGAAAAAGGTTGTAGGTGGTTAGTGGGAGATGGCAAGAGTATTCTCTTCTGGACTCGTAATTGGGTTTTTCCTTTCCCTCTCATTAATCTTTTACAGGATGACCAAAATTAATAGCTTGGATTTGCGTATGAAAGTTAGTAATTTCATTAATAACAACTGCTGGGATAAAGTAGCTTTCTCTAATTTGCTTGATCATGATACAGCCAATTAAATCTGTAGTATTCCGCTGCCCATTGCTCAACAAGAAGACTCCTTGTTTTGGGTTCTTAATGCCAACGGTAAATTCACTTTTAAATCTGCAACTTGGATTCGAAATAGTAACATTACTCATGGTCTAAACTCTGAGCTGTTGAAAAAAATGTGGAATCTCAACATTCCTAATAAAGTTAAGTTGTTTAGTTGGCTGCTAATTCTTGGGAGAGCACAAACTAGAGACAAACTCAAAGGTATCAATCATTTACGGATAAATTACATTTTACGCCCTCAGGTTTGTGATTAATTTTAATTTCTTACAATATTTTTAAAACATTTCACTTTCACTCCTCACGTATTATTTTATTTCAATATAATACATCTGTTACATTTTCCATCCATTGGTCCGTTAAGAGCTGACGTGGCTGCCACATTTGTATTGATGTGGCTACCACGTGGAAAAAATAATAATTTTTTTATACATTAAAAATATTATAATATTAACCTTATTTAAAATTAAAAAAAAAAAAAAAAAAAAAAAACCAGAAAAACCTAAACCCAGAAATCCTTCCTCGCAACCCTATATCCCACCCCCACCCCCACCTTTACCCCTACCCATCTCTTCCTTCCCGTTTGTCCATCCCCTCTACCCCTCTATCCCCTCCACCTAAGCACCCCTCAGCACATGTCCCACTTCGACCTCTCTCTCTCTACCTCCCTCTTTTTCTCTCCTTTGTAAAATGTGGAATTTGAGATGCGGGTGTGGTTTTTGAGGTCTAGTGTTTGAGATCTTGAAGGGTGGAAAAACGACGCCGAATCATTACGCCATGGACGAAGCAACTCACACGATGTTTTACAAGACACGGCGTCACATTACAAGGCTCTACACTCCCAATTACCCTCCTCAACAAGTTCTTAATCAACCCCATGTTTTGCTTAATCACTCAATTACCCAACTTCAACAAGCCTTTCCTGCCTCGCCTCCCTCAACCTCCTGCCATGTTTCTCGAGTCCGACAACTCCTCGGTGGGCCAACCACCTAACCCCTTCTCCTTGACCCCCAAGCCCACCGTTTCCTTCAGCTCCACTGCCACTACTGCTCACCTCTGGAGCCTCTTCGTCAACTCACTTTTTTGACGGCCTGGGCATGACTCTCTATGGGTTTGGGGGTTAGGTTATTATGGTTTCGGAGTGGGGATTTTGTAAATGGGTTGGTTGGTGGATAGAATTAGGTATGGAAGTGCTTCAATGGGGATGAACCGCAGGCTGAGAGGTGGATTTGGATTTTGTAAATGGGAGTTGTAGAAAGGTGAGGGGGAAGGAATGAACTCTGTGTTTGGGTTTTTCAGGGGTTTTTCAGGGGTTTTTTATTTTTTTTTATTTTGTTCAAATAGGGTTAATATTATAATATTTTAATGTATAAAAATTTTTTTTTTTTGCCACTTGGCAGCCACATCAACACAAATGTGGTAGCCACGTCAGCTCTTAACAGACCAATAGATAGAAAATGTAACAGATGTATTATATTGAAATAAAATAGTACGTGAAATATGAAAGTGAAATGTTTTAAAGATATTGTAAGGAATTGAAATCGACCCGACCCCAAACCTGAGGGGGTAAAATGTAATTTACCCATCATTTAATTCATAAATTGTAATATGGCTAAGCAAGTCTAGTCCATCATTAACTTCTTTAACCCACTAGGAATAACAATAACATCTACTTATTAGATTGGCTGAGCTCCCTTGATGCTGCAAAAGATAATGATAATCTCAGGCTTTAGTCTAGCCCTCCTTATTTGCTGCAAATTTGAAAGGAAAGAAACAACGTTGTTTTTCAAAATGGTACAATCAACCCAAGCAAAATTCTTCTTGCCACCAAGCTTGGTGAAAAGTATTTAAATGCAAATGGACTCCCCCGTCAAGTGGGAACCTTAAAATAAACTTTGATGGTTCTGTGATTAACAATCATATTGTTGCTGGCTTTGTTGTAAGGGATGAAATTGGCAGGCCTATTCTCGCTGGAGCTAGGAGCTTAGGGGAAAACACAATCAATGTTGCTGAATGTGTTGCTTTGAGAGATGCCCTTTGGATGACTAGATCTTAAGGCTTTAGGAAAATCCAGATTGAGGGTGAATCTAAGCTTATGATTGACTCCATTCTTGGGTGATGCTCGATTCCTTAGAGACTTCGTTTCATCATTCAAGATATCAAGATTTTGGCTAACTAGTTCGAGAACATCTCTTGGAGCCACATCTGTAAGGAGGCCAACTTTTTAGCAGATGTGAAAAGGGATGTGGGTTTTAGTTATTGCAACCTTCATGTGTGGGATAAATCTATTCCTAGTGTTGCTCATAGAGCCCTTCTATTAGATTGTATGCAAACCGAATGTACTCGTGGTTATTTTCTTTAATCTTATTGCCTTTTTCACAAAAAAAAAAAAAAAAAAAAAAAAGGTAAAAAAAAAAAAAAACAATCACCTAACAAAAGCATATGTAAGTAAAACATGATCAAACGGACGAATTTTGGAGTGATTCAAATTGGAGGACGGTCGTGCATCTCTTGGTGTATTCGTGTCAAAATTTGGGATTTTTCTACTAAGCGGTTATTTTCTGGAGATGGAATAAAGGAGCAGTGCTGGAAAATGACATTTCTGGGCTTAAATTGCATTTTTAGAGCCCTAAATGACCTCTGATGGGTTCATGGCCTTCTGGAGAAGTGTTCAAAATATTTCAAACCTTAAATCCAGCTAATTGGGCCGGTTTTGGAGCAGTTTAGGGGTCCAAAACGTGGCTGTTCAGATTTTAGGCGAATTTTACCATTTAATTTAGGATTATGTTTCCTATTTTATTTTCCTAGTTCGATTGGAAGACCTTTTATTAGGAGGATTTTATTTCTAGGTTAAATAAGCTTGGCTGCCCTATTCCTAACGTTAACTTCTTCTCCGTGCTTTCTTGAAGAGAGGAAATTGGCCAAGCGTCGAAATTTTCAGACTTTTTCATTCATGGTGTTTTCAATCTTTTATTATTCAATAAAGAACTTTGTGAATCCTATTATGAATATGCATAATTAATTCTCTTTTTGCTAGGGTGAAGCCACGAGTCTTAGTAAGAATATGTAGTTTCTCTTCAATTTGTTTCTGATTATATGCATGCAGATTTTGGAATTATTGATGACTGATTTAAACTATCTAATTGTCTTGATGCTTAATCGCCATTAGGATGTTTAGAAAAGTAATTTGATACAATTTTGGTCGGAGGTCGGTCCCTGAAATCGATGAAGGCTTCTTGTAATTAATATGTGCAAGTTCATTTAGAATGAATATCACGTCTTAAGAGTTACATGGTTTTTCAAAAGGTTTCACAGAACTTAATGAGTCATGCATGTTTAGATTTGATCTGAATAGCACAGATGGATTGCATGTTTGATATACGCTCTATGTTGAGGGTCCAAGTAGGCATATATTAGAAAAACCTAATCTTCAAAATATGCATGTAAATGTCATAAGTAATTGAGACAACTATATAGAATTGTTAAGGTGACGGTGAATCCCTAGTGTTTTTTTAATTTGATTTCTCCAAAACTGTTTCCTTTTTCTTCATCTTTAATATTGCAGATTAATTTACTTTTATTAATCAATTTCGTTTTAATTTAATTAGGTCATACAAATCAATCATCTCAAATTTATATTTTACAATAATTAATTAGAATTTGATTTGTTTCAAATTATTTAATAATTCATGTGGAGAACGACCTTGTGATATCTGTTTATACTATAATAATCTTGTCATTTTTATAAGTATTATAGGAATTTTTAGTCCGTTTGCGTGTATAGTAGAATCTCTATCACCCACTTGCCGACCAATTCCTCTCTTTGGATATATGATATCTACTTCTCTGATTTTCTGGAGGTTTTCTGGTGTCTACAGAAAACGAAAAACAAATAGAACTTGTTTTCTCCTTTTTCTCCTCATCGTATACATATAATAATATAAAAATCTTCATCTCCTCGTTTCCAACGTTCGTGTATGCTTTAATATCATTGAATATATACATTGAGATTACACGGTTAGAATTTCTCAAACTGTCATGCATCACATCAATTTTTTTTCAGTATGAACTTGAAATCTATTATCCTATTAAATCAATTTATACCGCAAGTTATCGATAAAGGACGTGGATAATTCATCAATAAGGACGAATTGTAACAAATTTATCATGAGTAAAAGGTTATCGTTTTACTCTCTCTCCCTTCCGGCGAGAGTCTCTCTCTCTCAGACTGAGAGTGTTTCTCATCCTTGTGTGAGTGACCGGAACTTTCTTCTCCGCTCAGCCGCCGGCTCTAGCAAGGCCTGGGTCGGTGACAGTCCTTCCTTTTTCTTTTTTTTTTTTTCTCTTCTTTTTCTTCCTTTTTCCTTGCTTGCTGATGTTTCCGGCCTTTCCTTCTTCCTTTTCTTGCCTCGGATCTAGCGGAACTTTGGCCTTCGTCGGAAATTCCTTCATCTCGACCATCCTCTTTCTCTTCTCCTGCGGCTATCTAACATCCATGTCACATTTCAACCGTTTCTCTACCTACCCCCAATGGTTTTGGCCCTTCTCAATCCTACTACTTCTCAAATTGCAACCATTTTCTCTAACCGCATTTCGCGGCTATCTTAGAAGGTGTGTAGAGCTCTTACTCGGGTGGTCACACCACCACCTCCCATCTGTGTGCCTTCCTTGGCACGATTACTTGTGGGAGGTTTTTCCTGCAAGTTTCATTCTCTGGATGGTTGCGGATTTGAGTGGTATAGCATGATGGAGGCAGGTGGAACCTTATTGATTTTCGATTTGGAGGCTTCGTTTGGGTGGATTCCAGTGCCTGCAAGAGGCGGTGGTTCATGGTCGATGGTGTTGACGGCGGTTGTGTACTTAGGGTTTCGGCTTTTGTTTTGTTTTGCTCTGGCTCATCCGTTTGGTTGGGCCTGTTGTGGGATTCAAATGCTAGTATTGGGTTTTATTTGTAATTGAATCCCAGTTTGTAAATGTTTTTTGTTGTGGTAATGAAATGTTACCTTTGGACTTAAAAAAAAAAAAAAAATCATGAGTTTGAAGATAATTCTTGCGATTAATTGATGCAATGCTTGACACTTTGAAGATAATTCCATTATATGCCAACCATGTTCGGTTTCAGGAATAGTCAATGCACATAAATTTGTGTTCAATTTCAAAAATAGTATTAAGTTTCAGAAATAATGTAGTACTGTTCAGTTTAAAAAACAGTGTAGTATTGTTCAATTTCAAAAATAGTGTAGTACCATTTAGTTTCAGAGATAGTGTGTGGTGTGATTGACACGCAACGTTGGTTTTTTATTACTTTTTTTTTTCTATTTTATTTTTTATTATATTAAACTTTCGTCATTTTCATTAAAAATTAAGTTATTTTTATTAAAATTTAAGTCTTTTTCTTTAAATAAAGTTATATATTGGTTTTTGGTTAAAATAAACTTAGCTCAAATTATTTTCATTAAAGTTTTTTTGGTTGGGTATAAGCTATTGAGCAAAAATTGTACATAATATGTAAATAAATAATTCACTCGACATAATTTCATCCTTGTTCATTTTTCTGAACAGGGTTTTATTAATTTGAGTTCGACCCACTCTAGGCTATGCGCCTATTAATTACAACCCTTCTCTTAGGAAAGGAATACCCTTTGATTCTAATATGAGTAAATCATAACTTGTGGATTTGAGTGTTTATTTAATTTTGTGACTGCATCTAGGTGGAGCCTCAAGTCACTCGTAGTTCCTTGGTATTTGGTACTTGTTTAGATTTGATGTCTTGTGCAGTTTTAGCTCATGCAAGCAAGAACTTTGAGCCATTGGAGCGTTTAACGTAGCTTCGTGATTTTTGAGACTTGTTGCGGCTTTGTGCCATTTGATATTTGATACGGCTTCATGCCATTTGAGATTTTTCTTCAACTTTGTGCCATTTGAGATTTGATACGACTTCGTGCCCTTTGAAACTTGATGCAGCTTTATGCCATTTAAACTTGATGCAGCTTTGTGCCTTTTGAAACTTACCGCGGCTTCATGCCGTTTGGAATTTTGATGTGGAATAAGTTCACTAGATGATAAACCCATCGAACTTTGTGTTTTGAGATGGTTCGCATCACGGTATTTAAAGTGACGCCTGTCCACTAATTTGATGCCGACACTGTCTTCATAATGTTGACATTGTCTTTATGTTTCTTTTCGTTTTAATACGCACCATCCCCTCGCCGTTCAATACTTGGTCCAAATTCAAATTCATAGGGTCAGTCATTTACAGAGCCCATATAAATTTGGATGGGGAGTTATAGCTTTCTTTAGATTGCCACGTGGGTGACATTCCAGCTGTCGAGGAAAGAAGACCACGTCAACATTTTAAAATTTTACTTTTTGATGTGACAAAAGTTTCTTTTGTATTTTTTTTTTGGCTGGAACTCTTCTTCTCTTCCTTTTGAGTTTTAATCTCTTTTTCTTTTTGTCCTTTGTCTCCAACTTTGAATTTAACTTTGGCCCAACATTTGATAATAGCTTGTTCATCTTTGAGGTGCCACGTGCTAAGCTTTTTGAAAACAAGCACTTTCTTTTGAGGCTACTGCTTCCTGCATGGATTTGTCCTCGCAGGGATAAAACCAGTCTTCGACTAAAGTCACGAAACCTTTTTTGCTTGCTGGAAGAGCCACCGTGGGCGTGTTTGCCTTGTTCAGCAACGAATTCCATTGCCGTGAAAAAGAAGGCAACGGCTGAGCTGAAATTTTCGATTGGTGAGTCAGGCACTGTGAATGTGAAGTTGTTCAAACAAGGATAGTGGGCCTCAATCAAAGGCGCATTCAAAAAACTTGCATCCACTCCGTTGCGTAAGGGATGATTTTCTGACGGACCTGATCGGATTCAGATTTCACCTGAAAACGAGAACCTCCTCAAAATGAATTTTAAATATTTTTAAATATTGCTTGCAACAAAGTCAAATAATTAGAGATCATATATTATACTTTCTTCATAATGAACAATATATAAAAAAGTTACACAATCTTCTTAACAAAAAAAAGTCACATAATTATTGCTTACCTCAATACAATTCACATGTCTCACATAACTATTGTTTACCTCTGTACAATTCACATGTCTCAGTTCTCAGACTCATAATGTTATAGCATACATACTATTCTTCTTCTTCTTCTTCTTCTTCTTCTTCTTTGTCATAAAATACCAAAAGCACTTGCATTTATCAAATCAACACATACATGAACAACAACATGCCAACAAAAATTGACTTGGAAAAACCCCACTGTCATATGTTTTATTTTTTCGTTGATGTGATGTGCTCAAAATAAATGGTTAGATTGGCCCCAGTGTTACGTTTTCATGCATAAATTGATAATGTTCATGACGGTGTCGTCATCTCTTCTTGTATATAAAAGTTAGCAAACAAATCAACAAAAACCCATAAAAGCAACTCACAAATGTAATTATATGAATGCAAGAGGACTCGACATCTTACTTGATAATATCAGACTCGTGTCTATGACCATGATGTACTCTTTAGGACACAAAAAATCACTCTTTTTTCATTATATACAACTCAAGCCAGGAAACACTAAAACACAACCCCCAAATCAAATTGAATCAGATGTAAAACAAATTTGAATGACAATAATTTTCTAAATTCAAATTATAAAGAATCTATTTGTTAAATTGGATTAGACAAAATCAAGAATTTTTTTCTAAAGCCCATTTATATTAAATCACAAATTTAAAACAGATTTTGAGATGTAATAGGTCAATAAGGTAGGAATCGTTTCAGACTAACCTTGATGGTAGGCGTTGGAGGAATCGTCCAATTACCGTTGGAAATCAAAACCAAGCTCCTAGGTTAGGCTGGTTATAGGAAGATGTTGCTGATGTGAAATTCTTAGACAAACAAGAAGAAGAATAGTATGTATGCTATAATATTATGAGACTGAGAACTGAGACATGTGAAATGTATGCCAACCCAATTTTTCAAACTCTTTTCTTCTGATTTGCGTTTATTTTATTTTCTTCCTTATGTTCTTTTTTTAAAAGATTTAAAAAAATTCAGAAAATTGAAAAACAAAAAAACAGAATTTGTTTTTAGTTAATAAGTATTTTATTTGGAATTTATTCTAGTACAATTTTAATTTTGTTATTTTATGCAGGTTGAATTTGAATCAAATACGGGAATCGGCTGAATCATGCATTCAGCAGCATTCATCCACTCACCTCAGAACGCATTCAACTATCCATTCATCATAGCTTTTGCATTCAAGTTGAACATTAAAGTGCAGAAATTAAAAAGGAATGTGAACTGGAGTCTGAATTCTGACCTTTATACCGCTGGACCCTCTTTCTCTCATTCTCTCTCACAATTTAATAAAATAATTGTTTTACATACAAGTTTGGGGGCTGTCGGCTATTTACCTTCCTTTTGGATCTGAAAATCGTGGAGATCAGAACCACAAATCGATGCTTCAGTTCTCTGTCACTCGAGTTTTCCTGTGCATAGATGAGTTATTTTTTTGTTTTGTTTAGCGCCTTTTCCCAGCTCCAGGTCTTGTCTTCCACCCCAATGTGTCCATTCCCTTTATTTTTTATTTAGTTTTTGTTTTGTTTCTTATTTTGTATTATGTTCCCACCTTGAGGACAATGTGTGATTTAAGTTTGGGGGTGGAAAATAAGAATTTTTAGGTTTTTAATTTTTGAGTCAATTAAAAAAAAAAATTTCACTCTTTATAAGTTAATATCCATAGTTTATTTTAAACGTTGGAGCAAATTGATGACATAGTGAAGGTTAATCCCATAGTAAAGTCTTTTCTATTTATCGTTGCTTAGACACTAATTCATGAGTTACACTTTGAAAATTTGCACATTCACACCAACATGGTTTGTGGGGAGTGAGATTGGAGAACTTATTTTTCGTCTAAGTAATTTAAAAAAAAATTTGTTCTAAGTAAAGTAAAGTTAATTGTTGTTATCAATAAAGGAATAATTATTCCACCTGAGACTTTGTTTAGTAACCAGGCTAGTCCTGCATAATCAATAGTCATTCTCGCATCAAACGGTAGAGTCTTGGCATGAGGTTGGGTGGTCAGTTGGATCGAAAGCTTAAGTACATTGCACGACCATCGCTCTTCCTAAAGAAAATATGAAAAAAAAAGAAAAAAAAGAGAAAAAAAAGAAGAAGAAGAAAATATATATTAAGTTAGTCGAGTCTCTTTAACTATGTTGCACCAAAGGAAGTTCCTGAATTGTTTTCTAATTGATTTTGAATGACTTAGACTCTATAGTGGGATTAGTTGGAACTTTTGAAAAGATGTTCTGATTTTTAATGTTTTCTATGGCTAGCAACTTAAAGGTGAAAATTTTGTCTTAGTTAATTTTTGCTTTGTCGTCCTTTTGGAACTTGGTAGCCTCTACGGGGGTAAAAGTCTCATTTTTTACTCCTCCAGTACTTGCACAGTGCATCGTCGAGATGCGGCTTGGTCAAAATTAATTTCTTTGACTTTTCCTTTCGGGATGCGGAATCCAATTTTTTGATACTTGACGGAGGTTATGACATCCAGCTTTATCAGCCAAGGTCGCTCTAGAATCCCATTGTAGGAAGACGGGTCACTTACTATCGTAAACATCTGTTTTGAGACAATTAGCAGTGTTCTCATGTCAAGTGTAATGTTGTCGATGGTAGTCGAGGTGTGTCCATTGAATCCGGTGAGTATCTTTGCTCAGCGTATGATTGTGATTTTAAGGCCCATCTTCTGAATTACTGAGAGCTGAAGTAGGTTTACCGCACTTCCATTGTTAACCATCATTCTGTTGACTATAGCGTGGGCTAGTTGGACAGATACCACTGGTGCGTCGTCGTGCGAGAAGTCAACACCTTCGGCATCTTCCTTGGTGAAGCCAACGATAGGTCCAAGTTGGGTGTTGACTGCCTGGACCTGAGGATTAATAGAGCCTGTTGGATCTTCCTCTTCTTGCCATTGATCTAGATTATCTTGGTCAACCATTTTTCGTCGATGTTTGTGTTTCTTTTAGGATGCACAGCTGGCTTGTCTAGGTACCTATCGACCTTGCCTTCTTTCACCAGCTTTTCTAGGTAGTTCCTCTAAGTGTAGCAGTCGTCAGTTATGTGACCGGGACCTCGATGAAATGCACAATACTTGGTGTGGTCCAACTTAGAGGTATCTCATTTTGATTGCTTCAGCAGCTTGAACCATGGTTCGTTCTTGATGTTGCGGAGGATTTGGTGGATCGGGATCAAGAACTTAGCGTAGTTCTTGGGTGTCATAACTCTTTTAGCTGGGGATTGGTCCTTGCGCTTGGCCTCCTGCCTGCTTTTGTTGTTGTACTACTTCTTGTCCTCATTCTTTTGAATTACCGCCGATTCTTTGCGAGGCTGCTCGTCGAGCCTCGTCCCAAAGTGCATGCTTCTTTGCCATAACGAATGAGTATGCCAGACTTAGGTATTCTTTCATGATCAATTCTCTAAATAGCGGATGGTCTACTGGAAGTCTTTTTTAGAAGGTTGCACTAGCGATTGAGTTGTTGCATCATATTATCTTTGCCGTCTCTACTTTGAACCTCTTCATATAGTCGTGAAACAATTTCTTTGGGTTCTTCTTGACGTTGAACAAGTGGTCAGACTTTTTCTTGATCGAGTGATATGATGAATATTCTTTGGTGAAAACCAAAGAAAGTTTATTGAAACTCCTGATGGATTGTGGCAGCAAGGTGTGGAACCAATCTTGCATTTCACCTTGTAGAGTGATGGTGAATATCTTGCATATAAGAGCGTTGTTGTTTCGATAGAGGATCATTGCGCTTCGGTAATGCTTTAGGTGTTTCTCCGGGTCTCCATCTCTTTTGAAGGATATGAAATGTGGTATGTTGAACTTGTGTGGAGGTTCTACCTGCTCGATCTCATCCGTGAAAGGTGACATAATTATGTTGGTCATGCCCCATCATAGTGCCTCGTTAGTGACCTCGTTGTATTGGAAATCACGCAATCGCTTGATCAAGAGCCTCTTTACTTCTTCCTGAATTTGCCTTGTTTGGGGTAGCGGAGCTTTCGGTTGCCCCCAATCGTGACCTGCTGATCTAGGCTGCTCGTCCATGTGTTAAGCTTATCTATGCTGTGGTTGCGGTGCATGTGGTATGTTCTTAGCAGACGAGCGAGTTTCTCACAAGCTGTTGGTTGAACTTGAGTCGGATTGAGTGACTATTTCTCTTCGTTCGTCGTGCTACCTACTTTGATGTGAGGTGGAAAATGCTTCTTGCATGCCTAGCAGCGAATGAACACTTTGCCTAGAAGGTTGCTTATGTTGATTATCGGAGTGTGGCCCTAATCGTGAGTGTATGCTCGTTCAGGAGCCTAACCGAGAATGTACGCTCATCCGCACATTAAAACGAAAGTATGCGCTATCTCCGGGGCTTAATCAGAAGTGTACACTGCCTAAACCCCTGTTCGTAGCTAGTCGATGGGCTGCTTTCTGAGACACTGCTGTCGTCTGCCCTTATCCTACTTTGAGACACCTCGTCTGGGGCACGCTGCATATCAGTACGCTGCAAGAGCTGATTCACCAAGGTCGTCTACTGTGCAAGGGCACTTGTCAACTCTATGACTTGTTGAGACAAGTGTTGTTCGCCATTTAGGTTGAGAGAGCTTAGACGATATGCGTCTTCTTGAGTAGGGTAAGTGTAATGGACTCGGGGGGCGAGAGTTGAGTTGGGATATGTCAAATCTGTGAAGAAATGAGGTGAAAATACCCTCGATTCAATCGACAGTCCAGAAATATGAAATCAAGACAGTTGAACCTATCTTGGATTGGTATGGGCTGCTAGGAAGGCCATGGAAGTAGGTTGGACCTCAAGTTAGACCGAGGGAGCGAGTCGGGTTGTCGACATGGGTCGGACCGTGGGCTCAGGCTAGGCTGCTGGAGCACGTTGGTGCTGGGTTCCCATTTGTGCGACTTGGGCCGCTACCTTGGCAGCTGCAGCTGTAGCTTGGGCCTGCTTGAGCTGGGCTTTGATAGGCTCCCTTGTGGAGTGAGCCTAGGCTTACTACTGTAAGGTGGCATGGGCTTGGGCTTGCGATTGCAAGGTGATGCCTTCACCGTGGGCTTGGGTCTCACCATGAGTTGCCATGGTAGCTGTTGTCGTGGTGGTTGCCGTTGGCATAGCCATAGTGGTGCCCCATGGGGGTGGTGCTGCTTCATTCGTCGTCGCATTGAGCCTTGTGGATCGTCGTGGTGAGGTTATGCCTTGATCTCCATCACTTGGTCCAAATCCTCAAACGTAGGAAGTTCTATTCGTTGTGGTTTCCTAATTTCTAGTCATTGTACTTTTCTTTTACGTTTATTCAAATAACTTTATAAAAAAAATTCTTGGAATAAGAATGTACGAAAAATCTACGAATGAACGAAAAATGAGAAACTTTGAATACAAGAGTCTTCTTTGAGCGTGTGAATCAAGGCTCTCAATGAAAGCACCAATTTGTGGATGCAAATTTTTGTCGTCTTCTCATTTGACGAAAATGCGCCTACAAAATAATAGCACCTAAGATTAAGACCAAGAGCCTCACGCATACATGATGAATTTTTTTTTGGGGGGGGGGGGGGTGCGTTTTGGCCAAAGAATCTTCAATACCAAAGTTAGAATTCTAAAAATAATGTGTTTAGAAGTTTGTGGGTAGCAAATGGCTTAGCTTTCTAGTGGGATAACATGGCTATTTAAAGGGAAGTGATGATAGAGATTTGAATAAATACCATTTTGATCACCTTGACTCTTCATTGATTGAGCCGTTATTGTTTGTTGCATACGTGTGGGAATCTCGGTGTGTCTCGCGGGTAATTTTGTCATTTTCACCCAAAAGTCCACGTGTCACCTCCATAAGTTTCTTGATTATTTTTGGGTCCACAAGCAATTTCGTCAGATCTACAGAAAAATAGTAACGATAAGTATAGGGATGCTACTACATCTTGGTTGGTGGGTAATGGGTACAAATAAACTAGATTTCATAGCCTTCTTGAATAGAGATTTTTCAGTGTACCCATAACACAAGTTGGTACACAGTTTGTCATAGTACAAGTAAATGAGCATTGAAAAATATTCTCTCCTCAATTTTACTATGATGTGTGGTATAACGGTTTGTATTCCGTGTACATGAAACAATCATGTGGTATATGGAAAAATCTCTCACTATTGACTAGGGATTTACATGCAAGTGTTTCATTGAAGTTGATACATGAATTGGAAAATATTGAAAAGTTTAGGACCAACTTGACAATTGCTTAAAACTTAAGGGATTTGAAAGTAGTAGTCAAAAAGAGAAAGTAGACGTGGCAAAGGGACAAACAGAATCAGACTAACGTTATCTTATCTCATGCATGCTAGATTTTGTTGGGGAGTCTAAAACCTCAGGACTCTGAACTCACTCTCCTTGACCAGAAAAGGACTCGATCAATTCAGATGATATATGAAGTTGCTGAAGCCTTAACTCCCACCGCAACCGCAACCGGAACCGGAACCGGCAGATTAGAGAGGTCGGTCTCTCGTTTTTTGGTTTTTCTTCTGACTTTCGGAGATTCTTCTGCTATATTTGTTGTAAACTATTTGCTTAGAAAATATTTGACTGCATTTTTTCGTTGTAAATGGGTGAATGATCTTCCACTTCAGCTGTACTGCTACGCGCACACAAGTGAAAAAGCTTCAATCATTCAATGGGCTTTCTGTGATGAGTGTCTTTGTATGATCAGGTTGGTTGGTTCTTGGATGTGTATTTGTAGATTAATACTAATTTGATGACTAAATTAGTTTGTTCACTGCTGTTGGCTTACCCCTAATCCCTAAGCATCTCCCTTGGACAGGGTCATGGCAACAACATTCTGTAATCTTCCCACGGGTTCTGGTCTCACAAAACTGAAAGACTACCGTGTCTCCAAAAGGCGAGTTCCCGGCCTTATTTTCCATTGCTAAGTTGTGACTGAATTATTTTCCTCTTTGTTTTAGATTAGATCTAATATCGCTAGAATAAAATCAAATCATCGTAAATAGATGAAACTTCCCGAGAATCTCTGTATAATTGTACTGACATTTCTCATATCTCAGACCTTATCGAGGCTTTGCAACATTGTCTTGTTTCTCCTGTAATGCTCAAAAAGTTTTCCTTAGAAGAGAGGTAGAGGCCAGGCGGCAGTGGCAACATTGTGGACAGGCTTTTGTCAACAATAAGTCAGACTATTATTCTAACACCACCATCCACCAAGAAGAGGATAAGGAAGAAGCGGATATTTCTAAAGCAACCTTGACATGGAGGGCGATCAAGTTACCAATATACTCCGTTGCTTTGATTCCTCTCACGGTGAGTTTTTCAGGCGATGCATACATCTCTCCGTTTCTCCTAACATCATATTAAGGTTTCAATTTTCTATGTATTTGTACATATATGGTTGTCAAGTCCGCAACTGTTGGAAATCCAGCTTCCGTTCTGTGTGTGCAGTATAATGGATTTGGACTATACACACAGCGGAAGAAACATAAACATGTTGAATGTATGAGTAGCGGTGTTTTGGGGGAAGCGTTGCATTTATAAAACATAAGAGTACATAACTAAAATAACTTTGGATATGTGAATTCCGAAAACTCCACAGAGCTCCTACATTGTACTTGAGAACTCGTGTTTATGTAACTACTATTTTTATATGACACAGACATTCAGTGAGGGCACGCACATGAGATTCTGTAGAATTTTGTTCAGGTTACAATTTTGACAGGTTTAAATTGTATATGTTCCAGTTGTCTTCTCTGTAATTTATATCCTCCTTTGGATTTTGAAGTAGTACACTACGCAGAGTGCTTCTAGCATATCTCTTCCTCTCTTAAATTAGTTACCGACATACTCTCTGCTTTTAATACAATGCAGTCATTTCTATTACACCATTGTCTCTCATCACTATGCTTGAAATGATATACACTTCCCCGCCTCTAACTAGCTCGCTTCACCATGTCTTGCTTTCTTAAGCAGGTAGGTAGCGCAGCTGCTTATTTGCAGACAGGCATGTTCTCAGCTCAGCGTTATTCTATTCTTTTGATTTCCTCGGTTCTTATCATCACATGGCTCAACTTAAGGTATACATCATAATAATTTCCGGAATGCATGCGTTTGGCTTTTAGATATGTTTTAACTCCTTTCTTCACTTCTGCACCGTTAAAATTCATATTCGTTCATCAATTTGCAGCAACGATGTATACGATTTCGATACAGGAGCAGACATAAATAAGAAAGAATCAGTTGTAAATCTGGTGGGCAGGTAAAGTTTATTCTTCTTCTTTGTTGTATGTTAATGAATTTAGTGTGTCTGCGCTTTCCTGCAATCTTGTGTCGTTGTTATGTCCAATATTAATTTCCGATTTTGTTTTGTAATGTGCTTGGCAAGCCGTACAGGCACTCTTGTTTCTGCATACTTGCTACTTGCTCTTGGCTTCTGGGGGCTTGCTTGGGTATCTGTTAAGGCAGGAAGTATGCGTGCAATATTATTACTCGGTTGTGCAGTCATTTGTGGTTATATATATCAGGTAAGTAGAATGCTGCATATGAGACCAAGTAAATTAATCTGAACAACAAATCTGTATCCTTGATGATCTTCTTTAGCAAATGAAAATTCGAGTCACATCTTTTGAAATTAACAATTTTATAAATGGGGGTAAGAATGAGCTGAATTTTCGAAGCATGTTTCTGATGTGAATTTTCTAAGCATGTTTGATGTCTGTGCATGGGAAGCAACATGTTTTTATATCTGCTCTACTGCTGGGTTGCAGTGTCCACCATTTCGGTTAAGTTACAAGGGATTGGGAGAGCCGTTGTGTTTTGCAGCATTTGGTCCATTCGCTACCACCGGGTTTTATTTATTGCAGGGCAGCACAAGGTTAACTAACTTCGATATGTCCTGGATGTTGATTTAATTTTTTGTAGTCTTTGATACCCTAGTTAATATTGCTTGTCTTGACAGGGAAGTGATCCATCTTCCTTTCACCGGTTCAATTCTCTCCGCTTCACTCCTTGTTGGCATTACAACGGCCTTGATCCTCTTCTGTAGTCACTTTCATCAGGTAGTTATTGTTTTTTATATTGAGAAATTTTGAGCTCTCCAGTTGGTTTATAGCATGACAGTGTTAAAACTCACACGAATGTCATGCAACTCAGATCGAAGGAGACTGGGCTGTAGGAAAAATATCCCCTCTGGTATATACACTTAAACTGAGCTCTTATATGTTTAAACTTGAAACCTTAACGAGAACCACTTGCCGTTGATCTTTTTATTTGTATGTCTATCGGTATATAGGTTAGGCTTGGCACCGAAAGAGGATCAGGGGTAGTGAAATGGGCAGTAACAGGACTATATGTTCTTACTTTCACTTTCGGTTTGAGCAGCGCTCTTCCTTTTACTTGTCTCGTAAGTTATATCTAATTGGTGAAGTATACATGTGCCTAGTAGCAAGGGTCTATCCCACATTTATCAGTCTGAGTTTGATCGAGGCTTCTTTCAGTTTCTCTGTTGCTTGACCTTACCAATTGC
This sequence comes from Pyrus communis, assembly GCF_041283825.1. Lineage (NCBI taxonomy): Eukaryota > Viridiplantae > Streptophyta > Magnoliopsida > Rosales > Rosaceae > Pyrus > Pyrus communis. Next base: position 4,353,271 of record NC_142574.1, read on the forward strand.
AAGACTGGTGGTTAGCTATGTTGAAGAAAACCACAGTGTGAGTACGCACGCAGCTTGCGTGGAACGCAGGATGCCTCGATTTCAGAATTCTCTTGGTTCTGTTGTAACTGTTATGTGTGATTCTACTGAAATTCGGTGCAGTGTCATTCCTGTCGCTTCACCCATACATTGGTGTAGTGACAGGAACGACAGTATCTGCTCATTTTATTCCGAGTGTTGCGGATTTTGCTTATAAGAAATTTCTTTTTCTTACAGGACAAGCAGAAGATATTCATGGCGAAGTACTACTGTGTGAGATTGCATTCTTTGTTTGGAACTGCATTGGCTGCTGGACTCGTTATGTCGAGAATGTTCCCTAAACTTAGCCTTTCCTCAGCGTTTGGATTGTCATGAAGTTTTGCAATCGCAGAGTCTGTTGTGTACGTACGAATATGCTTAGTTTGTTGAGTGGCAGATCTAGAATAACATGGTCTTTGGGAAAACAAGCATGTTTTTCCTCACGACAGATAATTACACTAAATTTATCTAAATTACGAGGGGAGAATCATTTTTTAATCTTACTATGAGTTGGTTGTTAGGAAGAGATTATTAATTCAATCAGAATAGTGGCCGAATAGTGGAACGAAAGCATTACGAGAAAGATATACCATTTTCAAATCGCCCTGCAAAGATGGACATTATCAATCGTTTTAGTGGGGAGGGAAAAGGATGCTTTGGCCAACGTGACTATGTGGGGGAATAAATCACACATTGACAAGAGAGTGGACCTTTGGATGAGTTTATAAGTAGTTGGGATACTCCATATTACCAATTGGTTTTGAGGTAGAATCTCAATTTTATTCATAGTATTAAAGCAATTTGTCACATCTATGAAGCTTAACGGCCACACATGCTCCACACTACCTTATTTGATTGTTCACATGTTTGGCTTAAAAATTCGCCACATGAGTTGGCGTGGTAATAATGAACCCCACATTGATGGGAAACCATATTGCCAATTGTTTTATGGTAGAACTCAACTTTCTTCACCCCTTGTTTTTTTACACCATGATATATTTACACCAAAGGGTGGGTGAATAAATTAGTACCGAACTCACTATTTACAAGATTTAAGCAAAAAACCTCTCCCTTACAAGTGAACAAAAACACCACTATATCGTAAAGCTCAAAAGCTTGCATAAAAGCTCAAAATCTTACATAAACTTATATCACCACATGGCGTCCGGAAAACTTACCAAGTGAGAACTTTCATACTTAAGAATCGATAAAAAAAAAAAAAAATCAATTGAATATCTTTCAATTAGTTGGACCGTAGGTGCGATGATTTACTTCACAAGCAAGGTCTTGGGTACCAAGATGGCCCAACACAGATTCGGTTGCGCCACACATACAAAAAAGTATAAAATAATGATGTATTTGGGTCTACCAAATACGGTGCTGCAAAAACTCTAACCACTTAGACAAGGCTCATTTCCACAGCAGATTTCTTAAATTCAAAATAAACGTCAACGTTTAACTCGACTCAAGTTCAAATTGCAGCTAGGATTATAAAACTACGTTACTCAGGAAAATAAATAGTCCATCAACCGCATGTCAACACCAAAATCAGCATGAAGTTGTGATTCTTGTGAGCCCTAAGCATCCAGAAATGATGACACAAAGTGGGGAGGGCACTAGAACTATTACAAAATGCTATTCTAAAATCTCCCTCTGCCCCTGAAGCCACCACGGTTACCACCCCTCGGAGGACCCCTTCCCCTCGTAAAACCCCCTCCCCTTGGAAAACCCCTTCCCCTCGGAGCACCCCTTCCACGGCCTCCACCTCGAGAAAACGCTGGCTTCTGTCCCCTGCAGGAAAACCATCCATACATGTGTCACTCGCAAGAATTGACAACGAGAATAATATGACAATTACTTCGGATGAACAATCGAAGACCTTTCTAACACTACTAAAAACAGATTACCACACAAAACCATGCTCACTGGCAGACCCAAAAAAAAAAAAAAAAAAAGCTATACATATACAACTCAAAATAACAATGAAGCAAAGGAATTGTCACTCAACACAGTACAAGAAAGGAACGAATGAATATGACTAACAGTTACCAAAAAATTATCAGAGCCAAGGATCAGCCATAAAATTAGCTCATGTGTTAACTGAATGACATAGTTAAGCCCATTGACGAGACCATTTCCAAGAGAACTTTCCGACATTGCTTTTTGTCAAATAAAAATAACAGAGTTCAAAATAAGCCTTGTGAACGATCATACAATGATCTTGAAAGTTCAAGTGTTCGAATAAAAAAGTTCCATCAGCCAACTCCTGTTCTTATCAAACATAACAGTTGAAGATAAGCCAAAGAATAAAGAGCGATCGAGAGGCTCCCCGAGAAACCAATGGGATATCTATTATCTATAATAAGTAGAATTTGGTTTGGCAACGTGACCAAAATTAAGCTAGACTGATCAGATTTTCGCTTGTCCTAGCTTGGAAACAAAGCTTGACATCAAGTTTACAGTATAGAAGACTGAGCTTGTCATCCTAGTAACACTTAAGAGTTTATGCTGCCACACTAAAAAATAACTTGGGACACTGACGTCTTTACAATAACCCCCTTCCAAGAAAAAAGAGGTCATGAAGTAACACGGAATGATATAGACTCTTTGCAGTTGTTCATTGGAAAGCATGTGTTGTTTAATTAAAGTACGGAATGTGGAATGAACCTTATCATTATTTCAACTCAAACATGAAATGCAACCTAAATAATGCAAAAGTACGAAAATCATACTTTGGCTGCGGAAGAAATCTTTCAAGAGGAAGAAGCTTCATTGGGTCAATATAAAACTTATCACCCTGTGAATACGAAGTGGCCACAATTCCTTCCATAACTTTGACCGAAAAGTACTGCAATTGCATCACAAGAAACCAAATTAAACATCCAAAACTAAAAAGCAAGCTACAAAGAGTTGGCATCATAAACAGTGCACAGGAGGACTCACGGATTCGTTGATTGGACCAAATATTTCATCAACTTTCCCAATCTGAGTCTTGTTCTGCAGATAGATTGCGGCATTAAAATGGGGTATCTTCGGATTTGTGAGCTTTGTCACTGCCTCACCCTCACATGCATGAACAAATGTCGAAACCTCTGAAAAACAACAAAAAAAATCAATAAACCATCCAACGAGAAAAAGTAACAGAATTCAAAATCTACAAAACCGAGTGCAGCAACGTTCTAAGATTTTTACAGCCGACCCCACTTAGTGGGATAAGGCTTGGTTGTTGTTGTCGTCGCCTTTTGCAGAAACTGAGACATATTTCACCACCCCAGATTTCTAATTAACTTCTTAATTCCACAGCTGCTGAACACATTGTTTCATGACATTTACAAGACAAAAAACTAAAAGAATAGGGTTTCGAAAACTCCACGGAAAAACCAAAGTCCCCATTAAATAGAAGAACTACCAAAATGATTAACAAAAATGAGTTCGGAAAGAAAAATGAACAGACCTACGACTTCGGAAGGAGGGCCCTCATCGCGAAAGAAACCGCGACCACCACTATTAAAGCCGCGACCACCACCCCTATTAAAGCCGCGGCCACCACCACCACCACCACCACTGCGACCGCGGGAGCCTCTGAAACTTCCGCCGCCTCTGGGAGGTCGCATGATGTTTGGGTGCTTAAGGAACGAGGAAGAGGAGCTCTGAGAGTGTTGGTTTCGGCCTCCAATACAATGAATGAGTGAAATGCCTTTAGGGTTTAAGCATGTCGGTCTAGGGCTTTTCATGCTCCGTCTTCAAATGACTAAAATACCCCTGCTTCAAGATGCGTCCGCGGGGTTGGGCCATATCACTCTGGACCGGCCCAAATTATTTATTTCAAATAAAAAGATTATTCGAACGTTTTCTTTTAAGTTAATTATCAAATACTTTTATCCAATTAATGATAATAATAATTATTTTAATACGAGAGGTATCCAAACATAGATTAGTGATTGACTAACCATACTCTCCATGCAGCCTCAGCACCACATGAGGTGACAACGTGCTTTTAGCATCATAGCTAAGCGATATATCAAAACAAAGTCAGTATCTTAAATAATGTATTCATGAGAATTCAAACTCAGGTTGAGGATTCCAGAATCTTTATTTCTTTTTATAGTTTTACTAGACTAGCCCCTTGGGGTTGTTAATGACACTACCTGAGAGGAAATGGGAGGGTCTGAACCCAAGAGCTGTAGGTTGAAAACAAATTTCCTAACCCGCACGACAATTCAATTTCGAAATTTTTTTCGTTGGCTAGATAGAGGTTTTACAACATACGTATTATTATAAAAATATTTTGCCGCAATAGTAATTTGCTAATGAATTCAACTTTTGTTAATTTGTATTAGTCCTAGGATAGCAAATTTAGTAATTTCTAAATCCCAACAATTTAAATCTTATCACCTACCGCAGTGGAAAGGTATTAAGCCCTTGCATGATGGCATAGGTTCAAATCCGTCAGTGACTAATCTAACATGTAATTTAACAAATTCCTTCACCCTCTGGGCCTCTAGTCTCATCATCAGCAAATTCCTTGCTGATGATGGGTATGTTTCAATGAGATACTTTCAAATTACAAGGGACTCCCCCATCATCATCATCTTAAGGAGTAATTTTGTAAATGACTACTTTTCAAGTAGTCATTTACAAATCCCTCCCTTATGTTTCCAAAATGCTCATTCGCAATATGCCAATATCGTCCTTCGCTTCGTTCAAGTCGCTCCTTGCATTGAATTCGGGTCATGCGCAGGAGAGAAACACTCATGATTCTGAATCTTTAGTAAGGCATGAAAATAATTTTGTAGCGATGCTAGCCCCTTTCTAAGTCCGGGAACGATGCCCGGAATCTCATTAACCGCCGCAAATATTTCACCGGAATTTGTTTACAGAGAGTGAGAAACTCGAATAACAACATCCATGAACGAGTACGCTAAGCTAATAACAACATCAAGATGAGAAAGGGTAACCTATGATCTGGAAAAAAGCATGAACCATGAATGAAAAGTCAGGTCATAAAACAGCAACATGCATGAACGAGTCCTCTAATTTGAAATTCTACCCCGAGAGTAGCAGGATATGATTCTCAAACGAAAAAAAGTTTCTTTTCCGACATGGTTAAATCCGAAACAAGACTAAAGTATAACACACGTGTAGTGAGGCGTGCTTGGGGTGGACAAATAAGAGTGATTCAAAAGAGAGAATACTTGCTTCATGTTAAAGAACAGAAGAGAGGTCCTACGGCTACGGAATTACCTGAACTGTGGCTAAGTAAACCTATGGTTTTGCAATTTATTATCGGCTTCGGCCAAAACGATAGTTCCATTCTGCCCAGAAAATAATAATACAACAGGGAAGACCAAATAATCTACTTACAGGAAACCGATGAACATCAGTAGAGGCCCAAAAATTTCCACCAGAAGGATCCTACTATTGCCCAGATGACAGCATTAACAAGAGCCATTACAAAGCCAACTTTGAATACATCAGGAAGATCAATGTAACCAGCTGTTGGAAACAACAAACATCTTATCAGTCACCACACAAAACAGATACTGATAAAGACAATCCACTTTCTTTCATGTTCTTGACTGCTGAGCGCTTCAGTGAAAAAAATAAAGAAGGTAGCTGGGTAGAGAGAGAGAGGGAGAGAGAGAGAGGTAAATAAAAATATTTGAGGCTATCAAATTGTAAGAGAAAAATTTCAATGTCACCAACTTACACAGCACACCAAATTCATTTTGAAACATCATGCTAACACCTTCAAACTTTCCGTCCAGAAAAAGAAACCCAGTCTTTACACCAATGAAAAATCCTAAAAACTTGCCTCAAAAAGTAAAAAATGTCCACTGAAAGTGGGTCAGAGTGACGCACATGCCATGTTTTGAATGGAGAACTTGACAGAGTGAGGTTGTCATGGGTTTTGAAAAATTTACGTGACATATTTCTTAAATTTCTTTTTCTGAGGTGACAATGAAATTTGTACAAACTTCAAGTGACATCTCGAAAATTTTCCCTAATTTTAAAGACCATAAAATAATAAAATGAAGCAACTGTTATTGAAAAGGAAATGAACACTACAGAAATGTAACTGTTTAAGGGGAAAAAAAAAAAAATTCCAAACTTATGAAAGGGGTATTGGAACGGAGCATACCTCCATAGTATACAGCAGCCTGACCACTGCTATAATGCGTTAAAGCCCCAAACAGACTTGTATTGTAAGCTAAAGCCAACGCTGCTAACACACCAGGTACCCCAGCTGCCAAGTTCATGGCAAGAAATGCAGAGTATAAAGCACCCACATGACCGGTTTGACTTGCAAAGAGGTAATGGATGAAGAAGTAAGCTGCCTGAAGAACACCAAATGCAACTGGCCAGCTCAAAGAGTAAGACTGAAGCGTAGTGGCTACACAACCAGACATCCAATTTACAATACCAAGATTTGTCAACTGGCCAGCCATACCAACAAGAACAGAGAACCAAGCCAATGTATCCCATGCTGATTTTTCACTTAAACAGTCATCCCAATCAAGGACTCCTAACAAAAGGAGTATAGATAAGCCAATCATTGCAGTTACAACACTTGCTATACCAAAAGCGTCTCTGCAAGCAAACAAAGAACGAATTGGTGAATCAGAAGATTTAGAACCCTAGTAGAACAAAATGCATTCTCAGGGAAATCATGAACTGAACTTATACACACACACATGACGGGTTTGCTACTGTCAACCATCACTATAAGAATATATTGTAAAACTGTAGTCGATGGAAACATCCCATTATCCCAAGCAAAGTCTTATTCTTGGTGAAAAATATATCTGATTACCAAAAAGAAGGATATGCAATTATGATCTACTGGACACGTAAAATTAATAGTAAATAGTCCAAAGCAAGATAAACTACTTACCCAAAGACCCACAAAGAGACAGCAAGAAGCATTGTACCAACCATAATGAATTCATTCTTTGTGACGGGACCCATATTCTCCAATTTCTTTGTAGCCATGGCAGGGGCATCAGGTGTGTCTTTGGTTTCTGGAGGAAATAGCTTGTATAAGACTAGCGGAGTAGCTAGAAGGCAGACAAATGCTGGTAAACTAGCAGCCATGAACCAAGAAACCCAAGGGCTTGGAATAATCACCCCAATTTCCTCAGCCAATTTGAGGCACAGCAAATTTTGAGCTGCAGCCGTTAAGAAAAGAGCACTAGAGTTACCAGATGACTGTCACCCATCACACAACACAGATGCATAAGTCACAAGATGACACAAATAACATATGCTACTAGAGTCAGCAAGGAAAGAATATATAACACAGTAATAGTTAATGCTGGATTAATTCACTAGGAAAAAAATTAAAAAGTGTAGTTTACGTACACTAGATCTCTTAATTAACACATGAGAGTTCCAACACTTTCTTTCAACAAACAATTGTACGGATAATAAGTTTGATTAATTCAAGGATATCTACTTAAAATTTAATAGAATCCACTGATGTGGGACACAAGAGAACTACAAAGAGTTTTATGCTCTTCTTTGTACTTTGACTGACTACCGGAGAACATAAGCTTTTTGTCTTCAAACAAACACACAGGATAAGGCAAAAAAAAATTAAAATTATAAAGCACAGTACATCAACGAAGAGGGGAAAAAAAAATCCTCTTGTGTATGATTCAGCAACAACTAGAGTAAAAGAGGCGCTGGTTGTTGAGGCGAAAGGCAGAACAACGAAAGAAAGTTCTCCTCTTGGTTAATTCAACAACATAGAGTGAAGGGCAGTTGTTTGTTTGTACGAAAAAGAAAAGGTTCTCTTCCTATCTAATTCAGCAGAAACTGAAGGCAAAGTGCAAAGAAGAGTTGACACAATAACCCGCCACCCCCTCCTCCCACTTGTAGAGCTCTAGTTTTCTTCTTCTTGAATGGTCAAGAGCATTTTGATTTCCGCATTTTCAGTACAGTTTTTGGTTTAAATTAATATAACAACTGAATTAAGGATATTCAATGAGCATATTAAGTAAAAGTGCAAAAGAAAACTCCTCCAAACTGAGTTTATCAAAGTCATATCATTCACAATATTACAGGTATCTAAAGAGGCAATCAACGAAAGATGTTATCGAGTCCGTACCCTAAATATGAAATACTGAAGAAAATCCACTAGCTAAGAATATAGAATTCATATATCTTCAAATACAAGGGAGGGACTGAAAGAGCAACAACCTGAAACTGAGACATAACCAGATAAGAACCGAGCTTTCGTTTGGAGGGGTCACCGGGTTTACTCCCGCCGGAGAGGGACAATGACTGGATAATTGGCAAGAAAACACCGCCAGCCCTGGCCGTGGTACTCGGCATTGCTGGAGCAATTAGTGCCTCGCTTATTGTCAAGCCATAGGACAAACCCAGTGTGCTCTTCCCCAACCACTTGACAAAGTAGGTGGCAATCCGATCCCCCAAGCCCGTCTTCACGAACCCGCGAGCGAAAAAGAAGGAAATGACAATCAACCAGATCACCTCATTCGTAAAAGCACCGAAGGCCGTCGGGAAAGACAGAGTTCCGGTCACAATGGAGGCGGTGAGGCCTAGAAAGGCCCAAGCACCAACGGGTAACGGGTTCAGAATCAGGCCGGCAATGGTGGATAGGAAAATGGCGAGCAACTGCCAGGCTTGTGGGGTGACTTCGACTGGTTTGGGGACGAAAAAGCGGACCACGATGCCCACGGCGATGGAGATGATGAAGGGGATGGGTTTGGCACCTTGAAGCGGCGGCGGTGGTGTGAGAGTGGTTCCGGGTTCTTCGTATTTAGAGGCTTGGATTGGGAAGTGGGTTTTTCCGGGTTTTGAGGAATGAGACGAGGAAATGAAGGGTTTTGAGGCCAAGAGGGATGGTGATCGGAGGGTGGGGAGTGAGGGAGATGGTTTAAGGTTGTGGTGGATGGACGGTGGGGATTTGATGACGGGTTTTGAGCGGCGAAATAAGGAAGCGCGGGAAGAGAGAGAGAAGGAGGAGGTGGAGAGAGAGTGGAGGGCGAAGCTCTCCATTGTTGCTAACTTGTTAGAGAGAGAATTGGAATTTGAGAGAGAGAGAAAGAGAGAGAGAGAGAGAGAGGAGAGGTTTTGGTCTTTTATGGGAGAAGGGCGGAGCTCCCGGACGGGAGAGAAAGAGGCGCAGACAGAGAGAAAGGTGACGGTGACGGTGACGGTGACGGTGATGTGTGAGGAGGGCATTCAATAGAATTATGTTTTTTTTTTCTTTCTATTTTTTATTACATGCCTTTTTCTTATATATAAATTTAAAATGAAAAAAAAAAAGTCTGAATCCAAATAGGATGGGCATCAAACAAACTCGTTATTGATGTGGAAGTAAAACTTGTGATAAAAGGGATGTTGAAAAGTTTTTGTGCTCTCAAAAAGAATGAATAATGGTAATTTGCCATCAATTATTCCTATTTAAAAAAAAAAAAAAAAATGAATGGGCATCAAACAAACCGATCCAACCTATTTTGATTGGTTTGGTATGAGTTTGAGCATGAAAAAGTGTAGGACAGATGTCAACCAATTAGACACTGGTAACAGGGTTGGAGCAGATAATTGTCCACAGCAGATTTCAAAGTCCTCTGCCTCTCCGGGTTTGCGCAGTGGAGTTGAAACGAAAAGCTAAGAAATTAACCCACCCGCCTCCTGACCCTTTAAATTAGCTCCAAAGTCCTTCAAAGCATGAGACTAGCTTTCAAAACCGCTTCACTAAGCTGCTGCAACCCTCTCTTTCTTCCCACGCTCCGTCGGACGTTCCAGACCCGCAATCTTCCCACCAAAACCCTAGGGCTAGGGCTAGGGCTAGGGTTCTACCCTTGCAAAGCAATCATGGCGGTGCCGTCTCCCCCGCCCGTACAAGTCAGGGACAACATCCAACTCAATGAAACCGAGAAGAAAATCTTTGACCGGCTGCTCGGGACGCTTCGCCATTTCGGCCTACAGAATCAGCTTCGCGTTGCTGGCGGATGGGTCCGCGATAAGGTGCGTGCGTGCGTGCCTATTCATGGAATCCCGGCAAATATATAATATATACACGTATGTATTCATAGAATTTAGGTTTGAAAATCATGTTTGGAATGGGGGTTTTGCAGCTTCTGGGAAAGGAATGCTATGACATTGATATTGCCTTGGACAACATGTTAGGCAGCGAATTTGTAGACAAGGTTCAAGACTACTTACTGCACGTTGGGGAAGAGGCTCAGGGAATTGCTGTAATTCCATGGTATGCGGCTCTGGCTCTGCAATTTCTTATCTAAGTAGACTCCATTTTAGAGTGTGTGTGTGTGTTTTGCGTGTGTGTTTTAATGCTTAATTTTTTTATATAGCAATCCTGATCAATCAAAACATTTGGAAACCGCGAGGATGCGCATATGTGATACATGGATTGATTTTGTCAACTTAAGATGTGAAGAGTATTGTGAGAATAGCCGCATTCCTACCGTGGTAAATACTGTTGCTCGATAAGCGTTTGCTAGTCTCTTCATACCCTTTCGTTTTAGGACATTATGATTGATGTTTAATTCAGCTCCAAATGTTCTTAGTGCGAGAGTGATTCTTTTAGACAAAAATGTTAGACATCTACCGTCAAGAATAACTTTATTGTCTTTTTAGTTTTCAATTTACGCTAAGTTTGAGGCAGTTTTTCCCTTATTAGTTGAAGAAACAGTTAGTGAATCATGTTGAATCAAATTTGAAGTCTGTTCTTATTAAATTTGTAATTTAAAGTTTACTTTTGTTTTTACAGCAAAAATATGGCACACCCGAAGAGGATGCGTATAGGAGGGATTTAACTATTAACAGGTGAATTTCTTCCCTAAGAATCTTCTAGAACTGAAATAATGTCATGGTCGGTAAATGAGAACTATATTGCTTTGTTAGAACTTGTGTTCTTAATGGGATTTATTTTCGTTGGACAGCTTGTTCTACAATATAAATACCAGCTCAATTGAAGATTATACCAAAAGAGGTCTGTTTTCTGCATTTGGCGTGTTCTCTACCAATTTGTCCTATTTACCACTATCGAAGTTATTACTTTTTGTTTTGATGTTTCATTTGTCTTTCATTTGTATTTTGCAGGAATTGAAGATCTGAAATCTGGTATAATAGTGACTCCCTTACCACCAAAGGCCACATTTATGGATGATCCACTACGAGTTCTTCGAGCTATCCGTTTTGGTACTTATTTCTTTATCTTTTCTAAATTTTATGCACACTCAGCTCTCCATGGCTGATTATTCTAATTTTTCATAGCTCATTGGTCTTTTGCACTAACCTTGTCTAGTCTTTGGTACTTGGTCACTCACGGTTCACTAGTCATAACAGAGCCATATATGCTTCGTGCCCAATTGGTTTGACTTTCTCTTCTTGATTTTTCTGTTTCAATTTTTTTCTCTAGTTATCTATCTCATTATTGGCCTGTAATTGAGTGTTCAACATCCTATGGTCAACAATTTGAAGTATGTCAGGGTTCAACCACCTATATAAACAGTATGGTATAAAAACCGAACTCAAAAAGCTCCCCTACATTCATAGGGTGTTGTTATTGCATTTTGTCTACTCTATTTGTAACATTAGAATGTTTTAGTGAAAATATTATTTCTTATTTTTCTTAAAAAGTATTTGTTTCTTACTGGGAAGAAAAACATCTTAAATTTTACTAGTCTCTCATCCAAGGTTTCTGTTAACTGCTGAATGCTAGTATTCGTAAGTATGTATTTGCTCTATTCTGCCTTCTTGAAGTTCATGTTGGCGTGGTTTCTTAAATGACATTGTTTGCTAGCATCAACGTTCTGCATGAACTTTTCGGAGTAAACCAAGGGTCCTTTCACAGAACTGATCAGTTGGAAACATCTCCAAAATTGAAATATCTGGTCATGTGCTCAGGTGCAAGGTTTGGATTCATATTAGATGAAGAACTAAAGGAAGCAGCTGCCTGCGATGAAGTGAAAGCTGCTCTTTCGGCTAAAATTAGCAGAGAGCGTATTGGCACTGAAGTAAATTCCTGTTTTACATACCTCAAGTGGTGATTGTCTGATTATTATTTGATTTATGATGACTGTTCTAGCTTGTTTAATGGGAAAACATATCCTGGGTCCCCGGGTACAGTGGAATTATCTCTTTATTTTTTCCTTGTTTCTCCTTGGTTCAGATTGACCTTATGATCTCTGGAAATCAACCTGTCCAAGCTGTGGCCTACATTAGTGATTTGAAGTTATTTTGGGTCGTCTTCAGTCTTCATACAAAGCATGAGCCTGCAGTATCAGAAGGATGTGACAGGTATGGGGTTGCTTAAGGAAAAAAGGAGTTTCGAAGCATGTCCATCTCTATAACATCATGCATGGGCGGGTAGGTCGAATGACACATAAATATTTCAATGGTAATTCATTATTTTTCTCACCGAATGCAGGCTTTGTGTTTCTTACTTGGAGGCTACATGGAACCTTATTCAATTAATTGGCCCGTCTACCTTTACTGTGAGTATAAGGACCTGAAATACGTAATCTTCTTGCTTTCTCCTGTATACCTTCATTTTTTTATGCACTGATCATTGTTTTATTTCAAATTCTGCTTGTGTGTATTATATTTCCATGTGTATTGTTTTGAATAGCGTTTCCTCTAACATGTGAATTTAGGATGAACAAAGAAGGCGCTCTCTGTATGCTGCTATGTTCCTCCCACTTAGGAAAACCATATATAAAGATAACAAAGGAAAAAAGGTATGGTTCCCTTGTTTTGCTGTCATGTGTTTGCTGTTTCCTAATGTAATATTCCTTGTTTTGTGTATGAGGCTGTAAGCATACTGGCATTGAGCCTTTTGCATTGGATTTGCACAACCTTGTGCAAGACAGCATGCTAGTTTGTAGCAAAATGTGCAAACCAGGAATGTTATTGGAGATATTTCCATAGAAGCAACTAGGGCTGATAATTTTAGACCGAAAAACTTATCAAACCGGACGGTCATTTGGTGTGATTTTTTATTTTTGAATTTTGGTGAAAAAACTGACCGAACTGTTGAACATACTTGGTTCCCGTTAAATTTGACTTCTCCATTCGCTACATTTCTGTTGACTTGTATATATAAGCTCTCTCTCTCTCTCTCTCTCTCTCTCTCTCTCTCTCTCTCCACCAAATTCTGGCAGAGCTCATTTTGTCGCACTACTCGGATTTTGCTGGATCTCATGGATTTTGCTGTTTCGGTTCCTTGGTGAACTAACCACAGTTGGTGGAAGGTTAGGACGGTTAAACCTCAGTCCTTACTGACAGTTGTGGTTTGGTGGGTGGTTCCGGTCACTCAATCTGGTTAATTGACCCCTACCCACACCTAGAGACAACAACAGTATTACTAGATAATAACGTGATTATTTGATTAGATGTTTGTCACAAAAAAATAGAGTTGATTATAATTGGTGTTTGCAATAGAAAAAAAAAAAAATTGGAATCAATCGTCTCAATATAAATTTGTACGAAAGTGTAACATTACTGGTTTGTTTAGTTAATTAGGACTGGAAGATGCTTGGAGTTGATTATTTCATAACCTATTCTTGAAACATGTAGATAGTTTTTATAATGCAGCAGTTCAACATCACATGATTTTCAAACTGGAATCAGTTCTAAATCTTTGTTTTTGAATTTCAGATTCCTGTGGTGAACTACATTTTCCGAGACTCCCTTAAGCGAAAAGCCAGTGATGCAGAAACAGTACTTTTTACACATTACGTGGAAACACTAAGCTGGTAGTTATATCAAGACTTCCTGAATCTGCATTTTTATATAAATTGTTTGCCAATTTTAATTGTTACAGGTTATAAATGTACACCATGCGTTGGAGAAGTTTTTGTCTTTGATTCCTTATTTTGCATCAAATGAGGACGTACTCATTTCTGAAGTTAATTGGGCAAGAGAATCTGTTGATGTACCTCTTACTTCAAAGCCCCGGGTATTGACAGGTATGAGGTTTGTGTCCTTGCTGTCTTTCTTAGAAATGCTGGTGTATGTTTCCTTTGTGCTTTTTGATAAAAAAAAAACTCTCTGAAAAGTTGGTGTGTGCTTAATACTAATAGAGGGATCACATATGTGGCTGACACTGCAATTTCCATAGTTTGATTAATTCTTTGGGAAATTATACGGGAGATAAACTTATGTGTCTCAGACCTTATGAATATAAATGTCAATTTGAAGCTTTTTAATCATATTAAATTATTAATCCATGCTTGACCACATATGTATTTCGTTTATGTGGTACTTCTTGCTTTGATTATGGTCTAACATCCATCTTTCTATCCTCCTAAATCCTAAGAATGTAATCTGCTTGATACGTTTGTCCTTAATGTTCTTATTTCATTTTGAATTGTCAACCATCCAGGATTTCTTCTACAAGAAATTAAAGATTTTTGGAGAGTTGCCTTGCTGATGGCTACATTGTTATATCCCCCCAACAATGATTGTACCGAAGATCTTCTAAGTAAGAACTTTGAACTGGAAAGACGAAGAGCCTTATTTATAGCAGCTGAAGATGCCATACTTAAACTAGGTATCATCTCTTTTAGACAAACATCTAGTTTTGATATGAATATGTTTATTAGTTTTGATAGTAATTTGGAAACTCCCAACTTTCCAATCTTTTGTAGTTTTGATATGTTTCTTAGTTTTGATGTCAACCATTGGTAAGGGTGAAAACAATGCTTTGTGACTAGAAATCTATCGGTGTCATTAACTGTTGAATATTATCTGTATGTTTTCCATGTCAGCATGTGCTGTCATTGTGAGAGTAAATTCAACATGATGAACTTTTATCGTCTCTATTCTTTTCTTACATAGGATATATCTCACTGTAAAAATAAGTCTCCAAGCATTGGAGAAACTTAAATGGCATCTAAGGTGGCCTCAAACATGGTATATGTATGTGCTTGAGTATGCGTGTGTGTGTGTGTATGATATTTTGTAGGATATCTAGTTTAGATCTTGTCCTGGAGTTCGATGCCCAACCTGTTTTTTTAGTCCGTGGCAGATTGCCCTTAAGATTTTCTCAGGCTTTGGGAGACAGCTTGGATGTCATTTCTGATATTTGTTCCGGTGCATTAGGTCTTGATAAAGTTTGGGATGCAAAACCACTACTGAACGGGAAGGAGATCATGAATGTTTTGCAGCTTAAATCTGGAGGACCACTTGTGCGAGAATGGGTAAGCTATAAGTTCTGATTCCAGCACCGAAAAGAGCTATTATTGAACTCCAAATGCTAATGTATCCTTTACTTGGCAGCAACAAAAAATATTTGCATGGCAGTTTGCTCACCCTTCAGGAACTGCAGAAGAATGCCTTGAGTGGATGAAGGAAACACATTCGAAACGTTTAAAGATGGAATGATACTCAAAGCAGTTGCCTTGGGAAGTGCGGTTTTTCTAGCTCTGCTGGTGTTACGGATGGATTGATTGCTGAGAACAATATCTGTAAATTCGGATCCTTGCAGCGAGCGACATCCGGTTCCAGTTCACCGTTTACAGAAGCGACCATGCTCAAGAGTTTGCAAAAGCACTATGACATTTGCCAATAGTCATCGTAATGCTACCCTGTTATATTTTTTCTCTCCGGTACGATATATGTAATACAGATGCCAGGAACTTAGGAACATAGAGCAACTCTAACCCCGACCGTTCATGTTTACATCAAATATGTCATTTGCTAACATTGGTGATAATTTGAAGAAATTTTATTAGTGAATTTTGCACCTTCGAACCATGCATCAAATTTTATTATCCACTGTTGAATTTTTTCTTTACCAAGTGGAATTGCAGAGCTTGAAGGTATGTTAACATCTACAAGACATGGTATTCGCCATTCCTGATGCACGGATTGGCCTAAAACACCTCCTAGTTCTTTAAGAAAATTAAGGTGGTGTAGCTAGTCGCGCAGTCAGAATGGCTGATTATTTTAGACAAGTTGAATGATCCAGTAGATGAAGAGGAACGCAGAAAAGGATGGTGTATAACTCAACGTGCTTTTTATACCATATATTCGATTGCAAAAATTTAATATAAATTCATACGACTTCTGGAAAATATTTTGTAAAGTACTCGAACTTGTAATTACTTGAGTATTCATCACATATCATCAAATTTACTAAAATACTAAAGCATAAATTCTGAATTTTTTTTCTTTGTTATATGTTAAATAATGAAGAAGATGCCAAATGAGTAGCAAAAAATACTTTGGCGCCTATCTACAAGAACAAGGGAGACATACAAAATTGCGGGAACTATAGGGGTACTAAGTTAATTACAATGAAGCTCTGGGAAAAAGTAATCGAGTTCATGCCAAGGCGCTCAACCATGGATGCAATTTGTCTCTTACGAAGAACGATGGATTTGCACATGATCTTTATAGATTTAGAATAAGCTTATGATAGGGTCTCAATAGATATTCTTTCGAGGATTTTAGAGAAGAAAGAAGTATGAGTATCATGTATCTAAGCTATAAAGGATATGTATGATGGAGTAAGGACTGCCGTAAGAACTCATGAAGGGCAAACCGAAATTTTTCCCATAACTGTGTGGTTACATCAAGGCTCATTTTTAAGTCCTTACCTTTTTGCATTGCTAATGGATGAGTTGACGAGATATATCCAAGATGATATTCCTTGGTGTATACTTTTTGCAGACGATATAGTGTTGATAGATGAAACTCAGGAGGGAGTAAATGTGAAGCTTAACCTATGGTGGAAGTGCTGGAATCTAAAGGTCTTTGCCTAAGTAGGTCAAAGACAGAGTATATAGAGTGCAAGTTCAATGAGAACGGAGGTTCAAATGAGTTAGGGGTGAGTATTGGAGATCAAAAAGTACCAAAGAGCGAACGTTTCGCTATCTTGGATCTATCTTGCAAAAGAACAAAGAATTGGACGGAGACCTCAATCATTGAATACAAGCTAGATGGATGAAGGGGAAGAGTGCATTAGATGTATTGTGTGATTGTCGTATACCAGTAAAGCTCACTGGAAAATTTTATAGGACGGAAATAAGCCATCAATGCTTTATGGCATGAAATGTTGGGTGGTGAAGCATCAACATGTATACAAAATGAGTGTTGCAGAGATGAGAATGCTTCGTTGGATGTGTGGGCATATTCGTCGTTCGATGTGTAGGCATATGAGAAAGAACAAGATTAGGAATTAGGATATCCGAGGTAAATTAAGAGTAGCAGAAATTGAAGATAAGATAAGAGAAAATTGGCTAAAGGTGGTTTGAACATGTCAAACGAAGACCTACAAACGCTCCGATTAGAAGATGTGATTACGAGACAAAGGCTCAGGGCCAAAGGGATAGAGGAAGACCTAGGAAGACTTGAAAATAGACTTTAGGAAAAGACTTGAACTACTTGGATTTAACGGAAGACATGACACAAAAACAAGCGCATTGGTGTTCTAGGATTGATATAGCCGACCCCACTTAGTGGGATAAGGCGTTTTTGTTGTTGTTATTGTATATGTTAAATAATAAATTCACTTAAAATAATGTATAAATCCAACTTCTCAATACAAGTATTGTTGTTTTAAATATAAGTAAGTACTTATTTATATGTGATAATATATCTACTTAATCCACCTAGGCCCCGTCTAGGCGCATAGCCGCTATGCCCTAGGTCCCAGCTTGCTACTCAACTATGTTAGAATTCTTGATACACCATTGTTTGTATAACTACGGAACCGGAAAAAAAAAAAAAAGAAAAAAAAAAAGAATGGGAAGCAAAGAAGCATAAAATGGCCAAAATATTCTTAAAAGTGAGAAGGTTGACTTTTGTTGATTATTGTGTCGTGGCACTTATGGCCCGTTCTTTAGCATATTTGTGTAGCACTTGTCGTTACAAATGTGTAAGCGTAACCTGAACAGAATTCGAAACTACAACGAAGAGTTTATGAGACGCAAAAAGTCAAGAACAATTTGATAATTATACGCTTGGTGGACATATTTATTTTGTTTTACTTTGCCTTGTTGCATGTGCCACTTCAGACGCACATCCCTCTTTTATCTCCTGATTTCACTCTCATTTCTGTCTCACTTTAGTCGCCCCCTCTCTATTGTCAATTTTTTTTTGTCTTCCACTTTTAGGGATGGGCATAAAAACTGTGGAACCACGACAAAATAAACCGTAAAAACCCGTGTTGACAAAAAAAAAGTTAACGTAGGTTCAAGAACCAAACCAAGCCGTTCATACCAATTCCGGTTTTCATGTTGGTAGAATTGCTTAGAACCGAACCAGATCGTGAATACAAATAATTAATTAATTTAATAGTTGTATACGGGTGTTACTAAATGAGTGGTGAAAGCCAAACTGGTTTTACCTAATAGGACTGCATGAGATCATTTCTCAATTAGGTCTTCCACTTACACGGTTCACCTATTGAGATAATGCACATATTTTAAAAAAAGATGTCAATTTCCTACCTAGATGACATTCAGGTTTCGATTTCATTATTTATTTATTTATTTAATTTTTTGATAGAGTGATCTTAAGGTGTTCAGTTACATCCCATTTTTTTCTTTCCCTTTTCCTAGGACTTTTTTTAATCTCTTGATAAGTCCCTCTTGGGCTTAAATATTGTATTCATGCTAACATTTTTACTGCATAGTGGATGTACATTTGTATTATGAATGTTATATGACATTTCAATTGTGGCTTTTTTTTTTTTTTTTTTTTTTTTTTTTTTTTTTTTTTTTTGCTTAGTGTCAGCAATATTTGCATTTTGATTTTGTATGTGAAATGATATGTTTTGTTTGTAACTTTGTTTAACCATTTTAGAAGTGGTATTTGAATGCAAGCATGCAAAAAACAAGAGAATAAAAAAAGTAGACTTTGATTACCATTTTGATTTGGTAATCAAATGACTTAGTATTCGGCACAGTAAACCAGCATGGACCAAACCGAAATTGGTGTGGATCAAACCATATGATTTTAGTAATAAATTTAAGTAGAACTGCACTAAATCAAATTGTTGATATTTCCTGGTTCCAGTTCCGTTTTGAGGGCAAAACCGCACTGAACCGTGCCCGGGTCTACCCACTTTCTCTCATTCTCTGTCATCGAGTCTCTCTTCTTTTTCACAGATGTAATGTTAGGGAGATCAAATTTTTTAAATCAAATGATGTGGTTGTAGATGATTGGATTATTAATTAAGTGTCGAATGACGTGCTTGTTTCTTATTAATGACACATCATTTAGTTTACAAATTTGATTTAAAAATTTGATATCTCTAACATTATCATTCTCTAAGCCTCTCTCAACTAGTCCGGTGATTGTTGAAAAGGTCCCACTGTTTTTCACATTAATATTACTGTGATGATATGAGAAGGTCCCACTAATTTACACAAGACAAAGACCCGTTGTTTAGGCCCAAAATATTATTGCTGGGCCGAGCAGCAGGATGTGCTCGGCCCAAGGTGATGATAGATACTATGGGCCGAATAATAAATCCCGGATCAGCTGGCAGGGTCGGCCAAATCCTATCCTAAGAGGTCCGGATGAATAGGAGAGGTCGAGGAAGTCCTAGTGCGACCAGGAGTCTCGACCGGCAAGGAATGGAGTCTCGAAAAGAAGGAAAATTCAGAATCCCAGTAGGAATAGGTTTGTTCGAGTTAGAGGCGAAATGGGGCAAGGACTCCCAATCCAAATCAGAATTGGTTTTCAAGGAATGGGGGACTATAAATACAAGAAATCATGCAACAGAAAAGGACCTTCAGATCAACATACAATTGCCCTGCGCAAAACCTCTCAACACCTTGAGATTTTTTCCTTTTCTTTTCCTGCCGACACACCTTCAGTTTGGATAAACAGCACTGTGGAAGCGCCCGGCGAGCACCTTCAGTTTGGATAAACAGCACTGCTGCCGCAGAATCAGCCGACCGAGAAGCATCTTCAGTTTGGATAAACAGCACTGCGTCGAGGTCGACCGATTATCTATCCAAGTCTCGGTCGAGAAAGGTTTTCGAACCTTTGTTGGCAGAGGTCACCTTGCTAGCCTTCTCGGCATAGTTAGGTGTTACGAATTACATTGCTCGGCGTACTGGTCGCCGAGTGGTTTTATGATTGGATACCCACAAGTGAGTTTCAGGGTTCGGCATTCCGACGGCCGAACTACGTTTACCATCAAGACATACATCACGTTCGAGTACCTGTGCCCATACAGTTTGGTCTCGATTCGACGTGCTTATACTCTCACGAATATAATCACAGTGACCGAATCGGGCTCGGACGATTTGTGAACTCCGCAGAATTAGCAGCCTTGTCTTCAGGCTGTAGAACCCAGAGACCGAGAGTGTTCCTTCCTCGGTCGCAATCGCAAGATAAAGAAGTCAGCGACGCGCTCAAAGCTACATCAACAAATTTTACTCCTCGGCCAGGCTCGGCCGACGAGTTGGCACGCCCCGCATTCGACCGAAGGACGTAGTTAGCTTATTAGTTACTCGGCCTGCGCGCCACGTAGGTTTTGTAATTTTTAGGGTCAACATTTTGGCACGCCCAGTGGGACCATTTGTGCTAAACCTTCGGAGTTCATGACCATTGAGACACGGTCTACGAAGTAGAAAACAACCATGGGAAAGTCAACGACTGACTTGCCAGTGCAAGGCCTTGGGCAGGATTTGCACTCTACAAAAAATCCGATCATAATTGCGCCGCCCGAGGCCATAAGTGTAACACGCCGAGAGAATGAAGTCTGTCTCGGCGGGCAACCTTACAACCCCGCAGTCCCGAATCAAACAGCTGGAATGTTCATGGAAGGGATTGTGGAAGATTGTGATGACGATGGTGGGGAAGGTTCCGATCCGCCAACAAGGACATTCCTTCGGAGACGACTGGATGAACAATATCGTCAGGTCGAGCAGTCGATTGGTCAGAAGATGAATGATTTGCTAGACGCAATACGTAGTAACAGCGATACACAGACCAGAATGCTTGAACTACTGGTTAGTAAAGCCTTCGAAGATGGCCAGGTCGGCTAACCTCGGCAGCTCCCGACGAATGTGCCTATACCAGCCGAGAGAGGGTCCGCTCGGCCGCAACCAGTCCCCTTAGAAATAAGAGGACCAGGAAATAGAGCCGAGGGACCAAGCCAGGGAGAAGAAATCGCTTCCATAAACGTGACCGAAGTCCAGAGAATGATTGATTCGGCCCTAAAAAAAGGGCCGAAGTTTCCAAAATTCATTCACCCATACCCGGCTTATGTGGAAAGGATTGAATACCCACGAGGATTTAAGATCCCCGATTTCAGCCTCTTCGCCGGGGAATCATCTTTATCCTCACTAGAACATGTGGCTCGGTTCACAACGCAGTGTGGGGACGTCAATAGCGATTTCTACAAACTACGGCTGTTTAACTTTTCACTGACAGGCTCAGCTTTCGCCTGGTACATTAATCTTCCACCCAACTCCGTGCAGAGTTGGGAAGAGTTGGTCGAAAAGTTCCATGAACAATTCTATCGGCCAGGGATGGAGATGTCCATATCATCGTTGGCCAGGATGGCTTAAGCATCTGACGAATCTCCAATGGAATACCTAACAAGGTTTAAATCGGTCAGGAATTGGTGCCGAGTGCCACTCCCCAAAGTGGAATTCGTTAAGATCGCCCTCAACGGATTAGACATGGAGTACAAAAAGAAGTTCCTGGGGGCAAATATTCGAGATATGTACGAACTTGCTCAACACGTCGAACAATATGATTATCTGCTCCGAGAAGAAAAGATATCAAAATCACCATCCCGAGGGACGTTGTATAAGAACCCCACGGTTAGCTATGCATCGGCCGAAAGTGAAGAACCTCAGTATGCTAGTGTGGATGCGGCCGAGATAGTAATAGACAAACCCTATGTTTGCAAGGCTTTGGCGCAAGTAAATACCAAAGACGCCAAAACCCGTTTGGCCGCCGAGGAAACGAGTAAGTCATCAAAAGTATACACTTTTGATATCACTAAAGCTGATGCAATTTTCGATCAATTATTGGCAGCAAAAATCATCAAGCTTCGGTCGGGACATACTATCCCTAAGGCCGATGAATTAAAAGGAAAGATATACTGCAAGTATCATAATTCTAATAAGCATGCAACCAATAATTGTGTTGTGTTCCGGGACACAATTCAAAGTTGGATCGAAAAAGGAAAGTTGAAATTTCCGGAAAAGATGGCGGTCGATGTTAATCCTTTCCCTTCAACAACGATTGGTATGGTGGATGCTCACCTTCCCAGAAACAAAGGGAAGGCCGAATATGTCCCGGTGCAGCATATCCGTCAACGGAATGGTCGAACAAGACTAAAGCTTGATATATTTTCAAATGCACCACCAACGGAACAATCGGTGCGACCCGCCGATGAGCTGATGACGAGGTCAAATTCCGACGAAATTTGTGGATCGAAGGTTTTATGTGACCATTGTAAAACATCAGTTGAACCTGGGAAGAAATCTTCAACACCACCAACGGCCCCTACGGCGTCATCAAAGGGATTAGGTCCACTACGTCAAGTGTTCGATCGACTCGGCCCACAAGTAAAGCCGAAAGAACAGACCTCGGTCAGGCGGCGTCTTGACTTCGACGCACCATTCTATAATGAGGATTATTATTCGCGCAATACCAACAGTTCGGGCTCACCAGCTGATCGCAAAACTTTCAAGCCACCCAGGACATCGGATCAACGCTGGTACAGTTACAACTCTCCAACTGGTTTATATACAGCGCTATCTAAATCTCAAAAAC
Source organism: Pyrus communis (assembly GCF_041283825.1). Classification (NCBI taxonomy): domain Eukaryota; kingdom Viridiplantae; phylum Streptophyta; class Magnoliopsida; order Rosales; family Rosaceae; genus Pyrus; species Pyrus communis. The sequence goes on from NC_142574.1 coordinate 4,376,077, forward strand.
GTCGCCGCCAACAGATAGATTGCATGGCTCGGCGACGAGAAGCGCAGGCTAGCCCGGCCAACCAATGGCAACCAAAAAAGGCCGTGGAAGATATTAGCGAACGGCCAACCCCGACTATCATAACCGAGTTAGCCGAAGGGAAGAAAGTAGCGGATGCTGATTTCGAAACCACCATTGAGGAGGCTGAGAAACGTGTTAAGATCATTCTCCGGCCTGGGGAAATGAGAGCTCGTCTAGAGTACTTTACACAAGAGGCCGAAAGGAAACTTTCTCCGTTACCACCGCGCGAGCCGTTTATCAAAATACGGCGCAACTTACACCCTTCATTCCTCGGTGCATCCATGGAATACATGCGAGAATTTCATAAGAAATACTCCGCAAATGACTTGTACGGACTCCCCAAGGCATGTCAGGAAGCCCTCGACTTAGCGCTAACTTGTCCTGATGCCGAGCAAATTATCCAGAAAACTTCTGATCCAGCCATTAAAGCTAGGTTTCAACATATACGGGAGGCTCGGGTCCTTGGTTTTGAGGTCGATCCTTATACAGATATCGACACCGCCGAATTACCCTTTTCGCTCGAAGACCTTCAGCATTTACGCTATCATTTCGAAGTCTTCTCGGCTGTATCGCTCTTTGGCCTCACAGCCGACGAGGAAAAACGGATAGCACGATTGGATACCTATCTAGAGACGAGGAACGCCCGTATTGCATATGAAGAACGAGCCCGTGTAACAAAGGACCAACGTAAATCTTTGGCAGTCCACATCGTCGAAGGAAATGGCTCACCCGCACTCGATTTGGTTCCCACGTCTCGGATACCGGCTCTTACCGAGGAACTCAAAAGTTTGATCGAGGATTTTCTGACGACTGCTACAGAGGATAGTTCTCCGGAAGACAGCGACCATGACCCAATGGGCCCCTCGGTCCTCGAACATATGGAGATTAGTATGGTACACGTTCTACCAGCTGAATTCCAACCGAGTACCCACTAGTCAAGTTTCTTGGACGGGGACGTAGTTGCCGAGGAAGCCACACAAGTAGACTTCGTCGCAAACGACGACGACCGAGAAAACCAAAGCGGAGATAACCTCAAGGCAGCTTTGGCCGAGTTATTTCCCCGCTCCTCCTCGGTTAATCTCCAACACCTGAAGCCGTTGTACGTCACGGCTCACATCGAAGGATTTCCCATTTCTAAAGTATTTGTCGACTGTGGAGCCACAGTCAACATTATGCCAATATCCGTCATGAAAGCTTTACGCCGTTCTGATAATGAACTCATTCCGTCAGGGATCACTATGAGCAGCTTTGTTGGTGACAAATCTCAGACCAAAGGGGTGCTCCCGTTGGAAGTTAGCATTGTCGGTCGTCAAGACATGACGACATTCTTTGTCATTGATTCCAAGACGGATTATAACGCATTACTTGGCTGCGACTGGATCCACCAAACCAGTTGCATTCCTTCATCATTATACCAAGTCCTCATCTTTTGGGATGGCAAATCGGTCGTAGTTCACCCAACCGATAACCAACCATTTGAAACCAACATGATTCAGGCTCGCTATTATGATGATCACGTGGGCTACATCACCCTCCAAGGCCTTAACGAGGATGGACGGCCGACGAGAATTTCAGTACAAAAAGTGATTGAGGTCGGCGCCGAGACTGTCCAACAGGATTCGGCGAGACTTGGCTTGGCGAACTTGGTCATCAATGCCGATGATTGAGCACACCACGCAAGAACGGCGTCAGGCCGCGGTTTCATCTACAATGGAACGTCTGCTGGCCCATTGGTACGCCATTACCAAGCAACCACATTCTGGCGTCAATTTAATCGAATTTCTGGTCGAAGCAGATAACGGCCCCGTTCTATCTTTCGATAAAGTTCAGGCTGCGCCGGCCGAACTCGAAAACCATCGACCTCAAGTCAAGGACCCGTTAGAGGAAGTTAACGTAGGCACGGCCGAGGATCCTCACACATTGTTTATTAGTGCGTTACTCCCACCATCCATGAAGGTCGAACTCCGTAAGCTACTCTACGAATTTAAAGATTGCTTTGCGTGGAGTTATCATGAAATGCCAGGCCTTGACCGAAACCTTGTAGAGCATAAACTACGCATCAAGGAGGGGTGTCGGCCTTTTCGACAGCCTCCTCGCCGATTTTCGAACGAAGTACAACTTGGCATTAAGGAAGAATTAGTTCGGCTTCTAAAAGCCGGATTTATTAGGACCGCACGGTATGTCGAATGGTTGGCCAATATCGTCCCCGTGTTAAAGAAAAACGGTGCACTTCGCATTTGCATCGATTTCCGTAATCTAAATCTGGCTACTCCCAAGGACGAATATACGATGCCGATCTCAGATTTATTAATTGATGCCGCAGCTAATCATGAACTGCTATCTTTTATGGACGGTCATGCGGGTTACAACCAGATTTTCATCGCCGAAGCTGACGTCCACAAGACGGCTTTCCGTTGCCCGGGGGCACTTGGTACTTACGAATGGGTAGTCATGCCTTTCGGCCTCAAGAATGTCGGCGCCATATACCAACGAGCCATGAATATGATCTTCCACGACTTAATCGGTACAATCGTCGAAGTTTATATCGATGATGTGGTCGTAAAATCCAAACGTCGTCAAACACATCTGGACGACCTGAGGCAAGCGGTCATTCGCATGCGCAAGAACAACCTCAAGATGAACCCGGCCAAATGTGCTTTCGATGTTTCGGCCGGTAATTTCCTAGGATTTTTGGTGCACCATCGCGGCATCGAGGTCGATGAAAATAAAGCCCGCGCCATCATTAGCGCCCCACCTCCGACGACAAAGAAACAGCTCCAGTTGTTACTCGGGCAGATAAATTTCCTCCATCGTTTCATCGCCAATTCGGCCGGTAAGATGAAAGCATTCTCTACACTCCTTAAACTGAAGGAGACCGACCGATTTGAATGGCGCGAAGAGCATCAAGCTGCATTTACGCAAATCAAGGTGGCCCTTTCCACCCCACCGGTGCTCGTTCCACCTTGTCGCAACAAACCCCTTAAATTGTACATTTCGGCAGCTGCTGAATCCATTGGATGCCTTCTTGCACAAGATAATAACGTCGGACGCGAACAAGCTATCTTTTACCTTAGCCGAAACCTGAATTCACCAGAGCTTAACTATTCCCCTGTCGAAAAACTTTGCTTAGCGTTGTTTTTTGCTGCATCCAAGCTTCGGCATTACATGCTCCTCACAATTACGCAGGTCATCGCCCAAACCGACGTAATTCATTACATGCTGACTCGGCCTATTGTCAAAGGCCGAATCGGGAAATGGACACTCGCCTTATCCGAGTTCAGCCTTCAGTATGTACCCCAAAAGGCCGTCAAGGGGCAAGCCCTCGCCGACTTCCTGGCACAACACCCATCCCCTTATGGTTTTGAGGGAGGCGACGTCGACATCGGTTTCGTCACCACACGCGATAACCATTGGACTATGCATTTTGATGGTTCCACTACTTCGACCTCGGCAGGTGTCGGTATCGCAATTCAGTCGCCTGACCACTGCCGATGGTATTTTTCTCTCAAGTTAGATTTCAGCTGCACCAATAATCAGGCCGAGTATGAAGCCCTCATTATCGGCCTCCATGTTTTACACGATCTGCGGGCCCCCCGCGTTCTCGTCCTTGGTGATTCCGAACTTGTGATTAACCAACTGAACGGCGTGTTTCGTTGCATGAGTTGTACTTTAGCTCCCTATCACATGGTCGCCACTTACCTGGCCGAGTCGTTCGACCAAATCACATTTGAACACATTTCACGTATCCACAATACTGATGCCGACGAACTCGCCCAGATCGTCTCCGGAGCATAACTCATGGGGGGCAAACTAAGTTGAATTGTGGGAATTGCGAACACGGGTCAACGCTCGTACCCCGTTTTGATTAATCAGCAAACTCTCCAACGCGCGCACGTAATACGTACAAGGGTGATGTCGCTCCCATCCCTATTAGAACGAGGAGATCCCATAGAAGTATGTGCCGTCGAAGTAGAACCGGATGATTGGAGAAAGACGATGTTACGGTACCTCAATAACCCCAATTGGAAACACGACCGAAGAACGAAGGTGCTCGCGACGAATTACGTGTCGTATCAAAATGAATTATATCGCAAGGGCGAAGATGGTTTACTACTATTGTGCCTCGGCCTACACGAGGCTGCCCAAGTAATGGCCGAGGTACATGAAGGAATTTGCGGAGCACACCAATCTGGACGAAAGATGCGCTGGTTGCTCCGACGACACGGTTATTTTTGGCCCAATATATTAAAGGATTGCATCGAATATACGCGGAGATGCGTATCATGCCAGATTCATGGACCCGTGTAGAGAGCCCCGGCCGAATTGCTACACTCGGTTACTAAACCGTGGCCGTTCAGGGGTTGGGCAATGGATGTAATTGGCAAAATCACGCCATCATCGGGGGCAGCGAAACACGCATGGATAATTGTAGCAACTGACTATTTCACTAAGTGGGTCGAGGCAAGGTCATACGCCGAATTAACGGCTAAAGAGGTATGCAACTTCGTAGAGGAGAATATTGTGACCAGATTCGGCGTGCCAGAAACGATCATAACTGATAATGGCACTATATTTACGGCCGATAGGTTTAGGGAATACGCGGCAAGTTTGAATATCCGACTCGAGCAATCTACGCCGTACTACCCACAGGCAAACGGACAGGCCGAGGCAAGCAACAAAGTGTTGATCGGCATCCTTGAAAAAATGGTAAAAGAGAAACCTGGTTTGTGGCATTTGAAGTTAAGTGAAGCATTATGGGCATACCGAACTTCACCTCGGTCGGCCACTGGAACCACTCCTTACGCGTTAACTTATGGACACGACGCCATGTTACCGGTCGAATTGAGTATAAGTTCGTTGCGAGTAATCGAGCAGAGTGATTTGTACAGTATTGAATATAGTTAAGCGATGCGACAAGAGTTAGAAGACTTAGAAGAAAGTCGAATCGATGCAGTTAACTTGTTAGTAGCACAAAAGAAAATTGCCAAGCGAGCGTATAATCAGCGTGGAAGACAAAAAACGTTCGGCGAAGGAGATTTGGTTTGGCAAACTGTGTTGCCCGTTGGGATTAAAGACCCCAGATTTGGTAAGTGGTCGCCAAATTGGGAAGGGCCATTCATCGTTCACAAAGTCCTCGGCAAGGGGGCATATCATCTAAGAGATCGGACGGGTTCAGTTCACAAATTGCCGATTAATGGAAAGTTTTTAAAGAAGTACTATCCAATCACATGGGAAATGCAAGAGTAAGACCATTGTATTGATAGCAAGATGACTATGGTATTAATAGCAAAACGACCATTGTATTAATGACAAAATCATTACAAGAACAAATACAAATACAATGATTGAATTCCTAAGGGGTCGAGGGGAGGAAAGTCTCAAGAGCAGCTTTTAGCTCCAGCCACTTCGCTTCGCTCAAAATTATCTCAGCCTGCCGTGTCTTCTTGTTGCACTGCAGTTGCTGGATACGCCGTGCGCCGGCAGCAAAGGCCATCAGCCGAGCCTTGTTGGCCTCAAAGTCTTTCTCCAGCTCGGAAGCAGCAGCCGACCTTTGCCGTTGAAGGTCAGAAATTTGACGTTGGAGGTTAGAGATCTGATGATCAAACTCGGTTAGCTTTTCTTTCTTCGCCTTGATTGCCTCCATCTCTACTCGGCCAGCCTCATGCGCGACCTTGGCCACCTTCAAATCGTCCTCGGCTTGTAAGGCTCGCTCGAAGATGAGAAAGTGTTGCCGAGTCCGCTCCAGGAGATCGGTGAGGAACGAGATACCCTCCGGGCTCAGGTAACCACCGCTAGCGAGGTCATTGAGACACTCTCCAACAGAGTCAAGGCCCTTGCATCGGAGAGCTTGGGAGGCAATCAGAGACAAGACTTCGTGCAGCTTCATGAAGACTTCGGCGGGCGTGGCTCCTGCCGATTCGGCCGGAGCAACAGAAGAGCCGGCCTCACCGGTCGTGCTCTGAAGAAGAGCATCGAGCTCCACTTCCCACGACGGCTGCACATAAAAAGAGAACTTTGTGAAGAAAAGTAAGACGTCGTGATATAGCGCATAAAGAAAAAGGGGATTGTTTTAAACCTGCCGAGAGGAGACTTCGGCCATGCCCTCTGGGTCATTGCTCGAACCCAGGGAACTCAATGGACGAGCCCAGTGCCTTAGACCGCTACGCAATTCACGCGGCCGATGGAAGTCATCTACATTTGATGGCCACGACGGCGGCTAGGAAATATAGACAACTCCCCTCGGTGCATAAAATTGCCGGTGAAATGAATGTTCGGGCACCTGACATTTAATAGTCTTTTAAAAAACATGTGCCGCACAAAAAATCAACACAACAAAAAGCGAGACTTACAAAGGCCGAAGAGACTTCCTGTGGAGGAATGGGAGGGTCTTCGTCCTGCGGGTGGATCGGCGACTCGGCCGTGGCCTCAGGATCGACCATGGGTCTCTTGCCACGATCCGCCGCAGTAGGACGTGGTCGAACGGTCGCCTCGACGACCGGAGGAGGATGGACGGGAGGAGAGTTGACTGGTCGACGACGGCGTTGCAGCGGGACTTCGTTACTCTCGCTCTCGACATCCTGAACAAAAAGAGAACATTTAGCATTACAACCAGAAACCTAAAGAAACAAGTGGAAGCAGAATTATACCTCCAAAACGACTGTTGGAGACGAGGGTGCTTCGGCAGGCGCAGCCGACTTCCCCACTTCAGGTACCACGACCGGCTCCGAAGCTGGAGCGGGTGCGACGATTGGATCGGCCGGGGAGACGGCTGGAGGATTCGAGGTTGGGGATGCCGCGGCAGCCGGCACAGATAGAGAGCCGGCAGGTGCAGGCGTCCCAGTAGTGTCACTTGGGACGACATGAATTTCCCGGTCGCCCTTCTTCGCCAATTTCTTGACGCGTTTAGAAGGGCGAGGGGCCTCCTCCGCCGGCTCGGCCTCTCAGCGGGGGCGCTTGGAAGGGACCGTCCGCTCGGTGACAAGGGTCCTCTTCTTGGGCACCAGCTTCTTCGTCCTTGCCACCGCGGCGACCACTTCGACCGTCCTCGACCCACGACCCCCTGAAGAGCAAAGTAATTAATAACAGAAATAATAAATAAAACAAAAAAGAGGAAAGAAACGGAAAGACTACCTTGGGCCGACTCCTTGGGTTGAGTCGAGGATGTTGACCGGGGACGGTCGCCGAAGATCTTCCTCACCAGATCTTCGGCCGGGGCGCCAAAGAAGTCGTCGGTATACTCCTCCCACCAGTCCCCGAAGGTATCGGTTCCCAGAGATTCAGGAATCGTCGGCCGAAGCCGAAATTTCCTGCACTTCTCCTGGAACTCCTGGTCCGACGTCTTACATTCCCTTTCGGAGGAACCGGTAAGACGCCCCCGACTCAGGAGAGACCGACAGGCGAGCAGGGGAACATGGCAGCCTTGAAGATAGCCGAGCTGCCGGGCGACGAAATGAGGATGGTAGACCTCCTAGCTAGCTCGGCGGGCATCGCAACCAAGAGGAAGGTCGCGAGCCAGGACAAACGACCCCCAGCAATGACGGATGCCCGCATCCTCGGACTCGGCCCATGCTGCCGAAGGGAGCCTGAGCGAGGATGGGTACTCCTGGCGCCGGCATACCAGGAACTCGTCGTCCGAGAGGACGTCGAGGCCGAGAAAGTGTTTGAAAACCTCGTCGGCTCGGTGAGGTGGCGCCGGTCGAGAAGCCAGTGGAAGGCCGAGGGCGGCCGTTCGCTGGAAGGCAGGAACCTCCGGTCGAAGAGTAGAGAAGTAAACCTGCAACCAGAGTTGAAACACCCAGAGGGGTCCGTTCTGGTGCGGGTCGATCTTGCCAATGGTCGCCTCGGCCAGGCAACGGTAGAGGTTGGCGAGTATGGCTGGACTGAGCGCCAGCGAGCGACCATTAGCCAGTGCCTGAGCCACCGACATGTTCTCCACCAGGCATTTGTTCGACCTGGTACAACAAATGAATTTGTTGTACCAGTAGAAGAGGAAGGCCTCGTGCTCTCCCTTCCTAAGGCCTTCCTCGCCTCGGCCGGCGAAATGAAGGATGAGAGTGTTGTAATTGAAGAAGTTCTTGTGGAGCTTCTGAACTTCTTCCCTTGAGGGCTCCTGATCGCCCCGGCTTAGCGTTTCGACGGCCCTTTCGTCGAATAGTGCCTTCAAGTCGAGAGCAGAAGGGTATCCGGAAAGGGCAGCGTCAATAGGAATGCCAGTCGGAGAAGTCCCAAGGATGGCCGAGACGTCGAGGATGGTGGGGCCGAGAGGGCCGAAGGGCAGGACCATGGTGTTGGTGGCCGAACACCATAAGCTCAGGGCCGCCATAAGCAGCTCCTTATCCATGGCAATCTCCATGGTTGACAGAATAATGGCATCGTAGATGCCGAGATTCTTCCACTCCTTGGAGAAGAATGTGCTCATTCGGTCGACCCAAGCAGCCCAAGCCGTGGTGGTCGAGGGCTAGGCTCCCTGAGGCCGCGCCAGGGTCCACTTCGACCAGTCGAACCCCTGCAGCAGGGGTGTTAAACACTGCTCCTTGAGCAGGTCAGTGACAGACGACGGCACTGCGTCTCTGAAAAGGGGACCCAGACTCTGGTGGGTGGTGGCCATATCATTTTCGAATCGCAGCGTCTTAACGGCACTCCGATCGATGAAATCTTTACATTTATTGATCTTGTCAGAAAGCTTCGAGATAAAGGAGGCCATTTGGAAAGATGGTAGGAGATAGTTTGAAAAATAAGAGATTGCAGAGGAAAACTGGAGAGGAAATCGCAGAAGGAAGAACTGAAAGGATTTTTGATTGAGCGAACAGGGATGATAAATTTGGGATTTTGGAATTTATGAAAGCGTAAGATGTGAATGGCAGAAATGTGGGTATTTATAGGCCTTTCAGGATGAATATCAAACGTATGGGATTCGAAAAGTACTGGTTCAAATTGGGGGGAAATTTAACCGGGAAAGGCTCAATCATTTCGGATATTTTGGGAACCTGCGAAGAGGGGATCGAGGAGTCGAAAATCCAGGATGCACGATTGCGTGCGACGCCAGTTTTAAGGCATTAATGAAGATAAGACGTTCCAGTTAGTGCACGGTTTCGAGGCCCACAATTGAAAGTTTTAAGAGCGGCGGAGAATCGACACGTGGCCACGCGTTGGGGGCAACGAGGAAAGTGCAATCATGCCTCATAAATGCACAAGAATAACGGTCATTAAGGAAGTAAAGTCCAAAAAAGCAATAAACGTTTTCGCTTCTTCAAGGTCGAGGCCCGACCAAGAGTTAACGGTCGGCGACCTCAGAAGCGAGGGGGCAATGTTTAGGCCCAAAATATTATTGCTGGGCCGAGCAGCAGGATGTGCTCGGCCCAAGGTGATGATAGATACTATGGGCCGAATAATAAATCCCGGATCAGCTGGCAGGGTCGGCCAAATCTTATCCTAAGAGGTCCGGATGAATAGGAGAGGTCGAGGAAGTCCTAGTGCGACCAGGAGTCTCGACCGACAAGGAATGGAGTCTCGAAAAGAAGGAAAATTCAGAATCCCAGTAGGAATAGGTTTGTTCGAGTTAGAGGCGAAATGGGGCAAGGACTCCCAATCCAAATCAGAATTGGTTTTCAAGGAATGGGGGACTATAAATACAAGAAATCATGCAACAGAAAAGGACCTTCAGATCAGCATACAATTGCCCTGCGCAAAACCTCTCAACACCTTGAGATTTTTTCCTTTTCTTTTCCTGCCGACACACCTTCAGTTTGGATAAACAGCACTGTGGAAGCGCCCGGCGAGCACCTTCAGTTTGGATAAACAGCACTGCTGCCGCAGAATCAGCCGACCGAGAAGCATCTTCAGTTTGGATAAACAGCACTGCGTCGAGGTCGACCGATTATCTATCCAAGTCTCGGTCGAGAAAGGTTTTCGAACCTTTGTTGGCAGAGGTCACCTTGCTAGCCTTCTCGGCATAGTTAGGTGTTACGAATTACATTGCTTGGCGTACTGGTCGCCGAGTGGTTTTATGATTGGATACTCACAAGTGAGTTTCAGGGTTCGGCATTCCGACGGCCGAACTACGTTTACCATCAAGACATACATCACGTTCGAGTACCTGTGCCCATACAGTTTGGTCTCGATTCGACGTGCTTATACTCTCACGAATATAATCACAGTGACCGAATCGGGCTCGGACGATTTGTGAACTCCGCAGAATTAGCAGCCTTGTCTTCAGGCTGTAGAACCCAGAGACCGAGAGTGTTCCTTCCTCGATCGCAATCGCAAGATAAAGAAGTCAGCGACGCGCTCAAAGCTACATCAACAAATTTTACTCCTCGGCCAGGCTCGGCCGACGAGTTGGCACGCCCCGCATTCGACCGAAGGACGTAGTTAGCTTATTAGTTACTCGGCCTGCGCGCCACGTAGGTTTTATAATTTTTAGGGTCAACACCCGTACAGCAAGAAACATTGGACAACAACTCTGCAAGCTACTCTGATAGAGAATCAAAGCTCTTACAAGAGCATATATTATTCTACACAAAGAAAACAGAGAAACGCCGGCAAGTGGCCGCCATGCATGTATTTTCTTCAATTGTCCTTGACCCGCAGGTGATCCAAGCAAGGCATCATGTAGGCAGCGGGGCTTGCCTGAAGTTCCATGAATTTCTCATACGTCATTCCAATGTACTTCGCTTTTTCGCCTTCCTTTTCTAGCAACTCGGGATCGGTACAGCGGACGTGTCGAGTGCCGGTCCATGTGGTACGGCAATCGATATCCTAGTAGCTGTGTTGTTCACAGTTGCTCGATGCCATATGCTCTTGTACTTGTCGTTTGTTAGAATTTGCATTTGATCACCAACGTTAACAATAAAGGCGCCCGGAGCGGCATTCACCAAGACCCACTGATCATTGTGCTTGACTTCAAGTCCACACATATCATTCTGAATCAGGAGCGTCACTAGTCCATGATCTGTATGTGGAGGAATACCGATTGCCAGGTCGGGCTGTGGACAAGCCGGGTAGTAGTTCGCTGCAAGAATTTGGCAGCCCCGATCCCAGTTCATGACCTTGGTAATGTAATCGGCCTCCAGTCCCAAACTCTCCGATATCCCATTCAATATTTCGGTTGCCACTGCACGGGTTCTTTTGCTGAACTCCAATGAAACTTCACTGTACCCAGCAGGTTTGTAGAGTGAGTTGAATTTGGGGTGTGCGATGACCTTGAGATAATCCCTCCAGAGACGAACTTTGTCAATTGCGACGTTGAAGCTGGTGCCGCACTTGATTGGGTCCAACAGGTTCTTTGTATGGAACTCCTTCTTCTCCTCTTCCGGCAGCTCAAAAAATCTTCGGCACGCGTCGATCATTTCTTTCATCAGGCTCTCTGGTACACCGTGGTTGATGACCTAAAAGGCATCAAGCACATGAAAATATTAATTCATGTTTCATTTTTTAAGTTAAAATTTGAACACTTATAACTATTTCGGTTTTCAATTTATATTATTTTTTAAAAATAAAATTTTGAAACGAGATGGTTATCAAACTAATAAAATATTAGTTAATTTTATACATATTCAAGCATACATAATTAATAACAATTGTGAATATACCTGAAAGAAGCCCCATTCTTGGCAAGCTTTTCCTAGCTTCTGGATCATTTGTGCCCGTTCATCTGGGGAGGCAGAGGTGAGAAAAGCAAAATCAATGATGGGGATTGAGTGCTCAGGGTCATTTGCATCTCCCTTATCGTTGGGATCCATGATGTAGGCGTACTCGGAAGGTACAGAAGTGAGAGCATCTGAGTCGGCTAAGGTTTTGATGCTTGCTACCTTGGGTTCAGATGCATCCACTGAAGTCACGGTAGGTGCCATTGGTGGAGGGAGAGAGAAAGAAGCTGAGAATTCTGGTCTTTGATTTGTATATCCTGGAGGAAGGACGTGAGGGAGAGGAAAGTTAATTGTTTGAGGGTTGTGGAGAAATATGAAAAAAGGAGTTGATATTTTATAGAGCATGATAGCTTATGACTTTACCCCCACAAGCTGGTGGTTTTTGAATAAGTTTGGCCAACGCTGACCTAGGTGTCAAATCTGTTATCCTGCAACAATAAAATATATATTAATTAGTTGTTAACCTACATGTATATGCAACAGATTAATTTTTGGAAGACCATATTATGTAAATCATATTTAAATTATTGCTCTAATAGAGATGAGATACACTTGTATTGAAGACCCTATATCTATTCGATAGATGGTATATTATCGTCTACAAAGGAAAATGTCAGAGGAACATTTAAATCATGTGATATGTTACTAATAGAAATAAGTTCATTAATCAAGCACTTAGTAACAAAATAATCATTGACAACCACATCATGTTTATATATATGGTCTCGTTAGCATTACTCGATCTACAAAATGTGGTCTTTTTAGCATTACCCTTTCTCTAAAATATTAGTGTAAGCATAAAAATTTCTGCCACAAATGAGATACTTACATGTCTGCAATTAGCTCCCCAACATTTTTCTATGCAATAATCATACTACTACTAGATATAGGAAAACCAAAATTTGAGGGGACTGCCTATGGATATGTTATATAATACATTCATTATCTAATAGTACGATATGCAACTGCTACTTAGTACTACGGTCTAGTGGTATTCATCTTCACTTATAAGTGAGAGGTGTTAGTTTCGATTCTCGCTAAATACGAATTTGAACCACATTATTGTTAGTCCATTATGAAGCTAAGTACATTCCAAAAACATGGTGTCATTTTTAACCGATAAATGGTGAAAATACTGAATAAAATATACAGTGATAGTGAAAAAATTCTTTATTTTGTTTTATATTTCCAAGTGGAGGAGAGATGGGAAGAGTATATGCATGGATGAATAATTGATGAGAAAATTAGAAAAAAAATGTAGGAATGCATTTGGCCTGGGGTTTAAAGAAATCCAAAATCGCGTCCAGTTTGAGACTTTGACTCGGCAGACAAAGCCACTGAAGGCAGCACAACAAGCCTCCCACCACAGCCAAGTAAAAGAATATGACACGAAATATGGCCCAAAAAATCAAGCACAATCATGCATCGGCATCTGTGCGCGTCTATAATTCCAAATCTAAATTACCCCTTGGCCTTGGGAGTTTCTGCCGTCTGGATGCCCACCAGTAGGTAAAAGATTCTTCATGTCCCAAGCTTAATATTTCAAACATTGAACTTGAACGAGAATGATGCAATCCATATTTCTATGAAACCTCTCTTTTGTTTGGTGAACCACATATATGGCTAAAACCTTTTGAATGTGAATATGCTTGAAATTTCATTTCTCGGAATAAAACAAAACCTTAAAATAATATTCTGGAGAGTAGGCTTTCATAGTTTGAAGAACACTTGCGAAAATACTTCAAATTAGTTCAAAATGCACGCAATACACTTTTGCATAAATTAAATGTAAACCTAAGTTTATATTTCGTTCAAGGGACCTATCCCTTCCAGAATGTAACCCCACACAAGTCAAAGTGACATCATTTGCACCCATTTCTCTATGTAGGGACGTCATCTTCCCTTTAAACTATAACTCCAGCTTTAAGTCTCTCTATGTGAATTTACTCGAGAAGGTTCTCTGGCGAAATAGATAAAATGACCGTGTTAGAACCTACCATAGAAAAGCAGAGTAAAATTTTCTCTTCTTCTGTTCTCTTTCCTTTTCCTTGCTTCCTCTCATACTTTCATTTTTGTCTTTATCCCTCTATTAAAAAAAATTTAAGCTGATGACCGTTGGATTTCTAATGGCAACGTGCAATCCACTGAGGCAAAACCCTTGAATTCAGCCGTTAGATTTCTAATGGTCTTCTCATCTAGACCATTGGATTTTCAACAATAAAAAACTTGAAAATTACAGTTTATGCCACGTCGCACAATCTGGTGCATCTAATTTAAATTTTTTTGAAAATCAACGACCAAGATTAATCCAAAGGTAAAAATTCCACAAAGTGTCAAAAACAAAAAAAAAAAATACAAAATTTTGTTTAGTAACACATTAACACTCAAACAAACTGACAAAGTTCAACCTTATTCTTTATTCATTTTTTACCTTTAATTAATTATGCTTGTTTGTAATACAATGTTTTGCTTGGTTTTTGAGACGCTAAATTCCAACTATACTATGATTTTCCAATTTGTTTTCAGTTTGAGTAATGCTAAGGAGACTATACTTTTATATTACATTTATTGTATCATCACATGTAACAAGTGATGCATACAATCAACACTTAATTTAACAAAAATAATGCAGTCCTTATCTCTATAAAACCTCTCTTTTGTTTGGTGAACCATATATGTGGAAAAGGATCCTCACTGGATCCTTGCCAGATCATTTTCCTAGAGATCTAGAAGATACTGTGATCGTGACTGTTTATCGTACGTAGTGCGGTAAAAAAATCATTTAAAATTTAAAATTTAAAATAAAATATAAATAGTACTTAACAAAATAATTTGAATCCCTTAAAAAAGAATCCAGCGATAAATCATTTTCCCATATATGTACCTAAAGCCTTTTGAATGGGAATGCGTACGAACTAATTGGATTCTTGAAATTTCATTTCCCGCAATAAACAAATGTAATCCCACTGACATCGTTTGCACCCATTTCTCTATGTTGGAACGTCATCCTAACTTTTAACTTTAACTCCTATTAGTCTGTGTGACAATGTGAGTTGACTAGGAAAAGCTCCTCAGGAGAATAAGCCAAAACGATCGTATCAAAATCGGCTATAGAATCAACAGCCACTGAACTTCTTGGGAAAACACATCCCCTACATGTTCACATAGCATTCAGCCTCATGCACCAGCCGCCAAGGAGGCGAATGTGAGGCCACTGGATTTTCCACGTTAAAAAAAAAAAAAAATGAAAAATTATAAGTTGTGCTACGTTGCATAATGAGGTGTATTTGATTTAGAAATTTTTTAAAAACTAACGGCCATAATTAATTCAAGGCAAAAAATTTAAAAAAAATGCAAAAAATTCCTAAAAGATACAATTTTTTTTTCTAGAACACACTTAAAATTAAACATACTAAAACAAACTGATAAAGTTTAGCCATCTTCTTCATTCACATTTGATCTTTAATTTATGCTCACCCGTTTTTCTATAAATGTGTTTTCAGGCGGTTTAGGGTTGACTAGCTGAATTTCGAGTTGCAGCTCTAGTCTGGACTAGTAGAAGGGAGTCCAGATGTATATCTTTTGGGTGAGCTGCCAAAGTATTTGTATAGTTAGTCTTAGTCTGTAAATGATCTTTTTGTTGCATTGTAGACTAAGAAGGCGTAGGCCACAATGGGTTAGTGTCTCTACCTACTTGGGCAATGAAAACCATGTATATATAATTACTTGTCTTTTGGCTTGTATAATTTATGCTCATGTACATTTTCATCAAATGACCTGAATATGTTTTTCTTGTAAGAAGCCTTCAAGGTCTTTTATGAACTCATTATAATCTGAAAGGCTTAATGAATTGCCTTTGGAGAACCACTATGAACTTGGTTATGTTTAAAATTGTGGGTGTTTATCTACTACCTAGGTTGCATTTTGAAAATTTCAGATTTTTACCCTTTGGAACATAATCAGCTTTATTTTCAAAGTGACTTGGTGCTGCTAAAATTGTTTTTTTTTATTTTTTTATTTTTTTTATTTTTTTTTATTTTTTTATTTTTTTTATTTTTTTTATTTTTTTAAGAAAAAACAACAGCATGCCTGTTTTAGATTTCCATTTTCCTATACTTCTCGAACTCGAAAATCCTTGAAATTTTAACATAACTTTGTTTTAGGTGTCTACTTTAAATCTAGAAAATTTCATACTTTTTAGTTAGATGACTTATTTTTGGTGAATTTTACGGAGCGGGGGTGGGGAACCGAGAGAAGGGGTTTAGTAAAAAGAGAGCACGCATCGCACAAAATCTTTTAGACAAAAATAGCATGCAAATTACCATTTCATCAACTCTTAGAAGACTTGAAGTCATTTGCAGAGGCATATTGCACACCTGTTAAGGCCTCAATTGCATGGGTAACTACATGTTCCAAAACTGCTCCCATACAAATGCTTAATTAAGGAACACACTTATCTTGAACACACTAACAAATTGATTGATATCATTGCATCTCGTTAATATGTTTTTTCAAGAATGAGATGCTTTGTTCATTCTTTGAGATTACCATTTCATTTACTTTGCATTTTTGGATAGTCTTTTACTTCATTCTTATTTTCATCCCACAATTGTAATCACAACCAACAAACAAGTCAGAGGCAAACAATATTAGGACTAGACTGTAAACGAAAACTTTCGACCAACTATAATTATAAAGAAGTATAAAATACTAATAATAGGAGTTGAAAGGTGCGGCAAGTAGCATAATTGCTGTGCGCAAAACATCCTCTGTGATATGCCCAAATTTAAGCATGCCTTGCAACCCAGTAGTCCAAGCTCCTCTCTAAGGCATTTTATGAAGCAGTTGGAGGACATATATGAAGGCAACTCCAACCTTCAAAAGGGCAGCACCTAAGTCATCCATGGAGATTCAACGAAGTTTGGAAGATCAGCTGACCTCCTTTGCCCTTAAGTAGGTTCGCCTCTGATCTCCACCGTTTCAAAGTCATTGAGACAATTAAAGTAAGGGCAACATCCCAGTTTGTTCAAGCTTGACCTTGTGCGTACGGACAATTGGAGCAAGGGCAGTAGCCCATTAGGCTACCTTCCTGTTCAAGCATGACATGCCCCGAACCCTGGTCGGTAATAGAAACTCAAACCTGAATTCGAAACGTGAGTTAAAAGCTAAATAAATAAGAGGAAAATTGACACGGGTTGGAAAATGAACTCCTCTTATTAAAAATAACTCCAAAATGCTTACAAGGTGTACAAAAGTAATAAATTAAAATCCTTAAATTTCTCCTCAATCACAACCTCAGCTCTTCTAACACCTGTCTTGCCAAATAACTCATCTGTAAAATAATAGGTGAGGGGTGAGCAATAACCACCGTCGCTTAGTGAGTAGAATATATAATATGCCAGTCAAGCTTGCCATTTTAATCACACTATAAAATAGGATAATAATATCAAATCATTATATACATAAAGTCATATCACATCATCCCTTCACGTGTTCATTATATCCTTCATAAATTGTAACCCACCACGTGATCCCTAATGGACATCTGCCCTAATGTCCCCGTGTGTAGTTCACATTTACCCCTCAGATTAATACAACACCAAAGTTCTCATGCTCCATTAACATCTCAAACAGTTCACTGATTAGATATATACAATAACTCTGAAAGTACTTCACAAAATCCAACATGCTTGACTTGAAATAGAGAGATATTTAAAAATAGCTCAAAACCCATGATATCTCATGGTTTTCATTTATCAGAAAATAAGAATATTTTAAACACATTACATAAAACACTCACCTCAATAAATCTGAGCTTTGGCAAGACAACCCAACTAACCTCTCCACAAACCTCAAACCCTAGCTCGCTATCTCTCTCTATACATATATAATATATATACCCACACACGTACATACATATATATACATAGATATATGCTATATACATCATATCTACGTAATGCATGCATTGCATGCTTCTGTGGTTTCAAAAGAATGGAGCCTTTGCTCCTATTTATAGGGAAATAGAACGGCTCCAAGACTTGAGGTCCAAGGAAAATATACAATGAAATATATGAAGTCCTATCCATAAACTCCTACGTATGTATGAAGGTGATACTTTCTTTGCGACACCTAATCTAGCATCAAGATCTTAGTCACTAGTTATGCAAGGTGTCAATTGTATGTGTGTAAAGGATGACACGTCCAAGTAAATAGCCTTACAAAATCAGCACACTAGAGTGCTTACTAATCACCCATTTCTCTCTCCAAGATAATTAAGACTAGTACTGATAGGAGCTAGGCACGTGGTATATAATAATAATAACAAATATTTATTTTTAAAATATGGGGTCTTACAAAGCATAAACTTTTGCCTGTAGGAAATTGAAGCTGATGTCAGCATGGATCCACCACGCGTAATCCAATGAGGCAAAAGCCTCGCCTTTAGCCATTAGATTTCCAACAATCTTATTTCCAACATTAAAAAAATTGAAAATTATAGGTTGTGCCACATCTTGGAAATCAACAACCATGATTAATCTAAAGGTAAAACAATCCAACGAATTATGAAAAATTGCAAAATAAAAACACAAAATTTTGTTTAACAACACATTTAAGCAAACTCCCAAAGTTCAACCATCTTTTTCCTTCACTTTTTATGCCTAATTATTATGCTTGTTTGTAATGCTATGTTTTGCTTTGTATTTAAAATTAAATTATCAGAGTTAAACATGGAGTTTTATTTTCAAAAAACAAACTTGCTAAGTGCACACTTACAAGGCATACAAAATGAAAATATATTTGTGAATAGTAATCACCCTTACCCTTCCTCTTTTCAAATGAGTGTACTTGCACAAATGTAATTATTGTTTAGAGAGAACAGTAAGGGTAATTTCACTGCGCTTGCCCTTGACCTCCTAAAATAGATGGACATGTTCTAACATCACTCGACCTACTTATATCGGTGTGTGTCTTTTATTAGAAGGTGGGCACGTATGTAGTCTATCAAATGTAATCTCTTTGCATCATTCTTTGTTAGAATATGTAGTAAAATCTCTCTATACTGAGACACTAGATAAGAATAACAATGATTTATGTAGTGATGTTTTAGAAGATATTATGTTAGCTAGTTTAGAGCTTCTTCTACCTGGGAGTTTTGACTGTTCTGTCTGCTAAGGCATGATCATTTAGATTTCTAATCAATTGTTTTGCTGATAAAAAGATGATCTTTATTGACAACATATTTGCACTACTAGAATTATGCTCATTACACACCATTTTTTGCCCATCCCTTGCAATTGGTGGCCATAGATATAAAGTTGCTACTCTTAATATTTTTTGGTGGCTTTGCAGTGGGATGCCACTGATATCAATGGTCTTAAAAAATCAGCCACCAATATTGGTGTCTGTTACCTAACTTTATTTCTTAAAATTACTTTTCTTCTACTTTTTTATTTCATTATTTATTTTGTTGGCGCCTGAGTGGTGCTGGTTAATATTTTTGTTTTCAAAGCTGGGATATATATTGCTTCTCAGGACCTACAGATGCAAGTCAAATACAAAAGGGAGACAGAGAGGCCAAAACCCATAGAAGGATAGAGCCCTGGACCCTAATCGCATATCTCAGCCATTATTGCATCGGTGATGAAGTCGGGCGGTTCCGCGAACTAGTCGCGTTCGCAGGATGTGGACAAGGCGTAGCGGTTAAGACTATAAGCGGCCTCGTTTAGTTGGCGACGGGCGTGGGCAGCGGAAGCTCCACTCCCACGATGTTGGTTATCTGCTTCAAATTCTCATCATATTAAGCTCTTCGGTTCATTATTTATTTTTAGTTGGGTTTCGTACAATCAACTTGGGGCTGCAACACATTGAATTGCTTTTAGGGAGTAAAAACAGGTAATTTTGTGTTTCTTATATTTAATATTCAGCATTTTTAAGATCAAACTTTTCAATTTGTTTATTAAGTCTTCAAATCTTTGGAGTTTTTAGAAGTTGGATCAAACTGGAAACCATACAAGGTTTAAGCTTATTATTGTTCTTGCAGATATAAGCTAGGTGTTCATTTCTTGTTATATAAATATATGAATTCGTTTACTGTTTCAACAAAAGCACGAGTTAGGCAAATCGCAACTACGTTTTTTTTTTTACAAACTACTATCCTTATAGCTTGTAGAAACTGAAAGAAAAGGGATATAAGTAGAAATATCTATGTAAAGCTCCATTATTGGTTAAGCTTATGCTATAAGGATATCGCATTTTGTGTGTATGTTCTGTAAACACCATAAACACAAAAAAGGACTTTGGTAGAGAAAGTCTGGCTTATTGAAACATGGCTATGAATGAACTTGCATATGATATTTTGTTTGTTTTTAAGTTTTGGTATGCTTTTTAGTTGATATGCATGAGAACTAATAGTTAAGCTAGATTTCATGCTTCGTTATGTGGTCTACACCTTCAAAACAATGTTATTATTAGTGGACGAGGAAGCGACATTACCTTTGTTGGACAACTCCCTGCTGTTTACCTACGTGCATTCATTTTGTCTTGTCAATAGATATAACTATGCGATTTTCCCTCATTAGAGCTTTTCCACCGCTTTCCAAGAGTGATGGATTAACATTCCATAATCCCATGGGGTGCTCGACACGTCTTTGCTAAAGAGCTCTGTTTTTCTTTAGTCACATAGTTATGCATTATGAGTGAATGACAGTTGATATACATTAATTAGATATGTATTATTTATATGAGATATAAACATAATATCACATGGCGGTCCGACAATCATATTGAAAAATTTTAGAAGCACATGCTAAAAACAACACACTCTAATTTTGGATAGATTTTTTTCAGTGTGTTCGTGTTCCATGAAAAGGTATTACTACCATCTTATATGTGAAGAACCAGCTTAAGGTTGAAGTAAGCATATTTAATGGTTCTGTTTGACAGTCTGAGTCTTCATATTCCAGGTTTGCCTACTAACTGCTTGTAGGCATTGACTTATTTGTCTAGCAGATGCAGACATCCTTCGCTTGAGCTTGCATTGTTTTTTTTTACCAGTTGCGCCGGGGGGGGGGGGGTGCAAACCGATATGGTATATTCCTCCATAGATGACATAGATGATCTAATAACATCTAGAAGGAATAATCAAAGAGTGGTAGAGTAGTACTTCATTTCTCTCTCTAACTTCAAGGAGGCTTTTATTGGCACAAACACATTCTCTTTATCAATGAATGTTGGGGTCTCCCTTTTGCTACTCTCACCTGCGACAGTAGTCTAAGCACTACAATTTTTTGTCGTACATCGGAACCCAATTTTTATCATGAAGTATTTACTTCTATTTATTGCTTGGTTTTCTTCTCATTGCCACTTTTCAGTCCATTCTTAGGTACATTATTTGATGTTCTGATAGGGGCATCATTTGAAAAGGTATGACATGATTTGATTTCAGTTCGATGCTTCGTTCATTGTTCGGGGTTGTTATTGTCAATATAGAAGTTTTGTTCTCTATTTGAGGTTCTAAATTATTTTGATAGAAAGTTTCGAGTCTTATGACTTACGATGAAAGAATAATTTTTAACTATTTTCATATGATGTAATTTCTGCTCTTGCAGTTTGTTAGGAGCAAGGTCGGTTGTCAAACCACCATTTGTGAAAGTTTGTGCATCACCAAACATGAAACAAAGAAAGTCTTCACACCAAATGGATGGGAATCAGTAAATCATTCAGAACCTAAAACTTATTTCCTTGGTAATCTCCATTACTGTTTGAATTAGTATTGTTATTATTATTATAATTTTGGCCCACAAAGAGAGCTTCATACTAAGAAAATGAGAAGCTTATGAAACCACAATAAGGTATAAAAGTGATAATGGTGGTTGGGGTGTTAAAAATTGCATATTCCTTTCTGTTTTCATTAAAATGGTTCTTCAACCATTTCAATAAAATGTGCTATGCATGCATAGATACTCATTTCTCTACACTTTTCGAAGATCTTATAAATCTTTTCCAATATTTATGCTTATCTCTAATATGAATATAGGTTACAATTCCTTATCTCATTGTTGGATTTGCCATTCAATTCCTTTTCTGACTATTGCATTTTCCATAGGGTTTAGGTGCGCAATTATAAGGGGGGAGAGAGAGATGGTGGGTTCATTCATTTTTAGGCACCTTATTGTTCCAATTCTGGAAACTATTGCTTATATTCAGTCATGGTGGACAAAAGTTGGGCCACTTTGAATCCGTTTACAGAGGATTACAGAACAAGGCTAGCAAAATTTATCTCAAACTCATTGCAAGTTTCTTCTCATGATGGCAACATCAAATGTCCATGTGCTAAATGCTTGAATAGGTTCTGGTTGAGTAACAATGAAGTCAAAGCGCATCTAATTGTTAAAGGTATGAACCGTTCATACTTGGAAGGCTCATGGGTATGGCATGGAGAGACATTTGGTGACCCTCTTCCAAGTAGCCAAGCTGCACAACCAAGTGATGCTGTTAATAATTCTCATTGTGAACTAGGCCCTTTGCTTGAAGATATTTTCTTTGGTCCCAATGTAATGGGTGGCATGCCTATTAATAATCACAGTAGGCAGGAAGCTTCAATACCTGCATATGCACGTAAGTTTGAAGCCATGGTGTAAGACGCCAACACGGAATTATATCCGAGTTGTGGTATGAAGAAAATGGACTTCCTAATACGAGTATTTCAAAACAAGTGCTTATATGAGTGTAGCGAAAGTGCAGTGCAAGCTAATCTTCAGGTTTTGAAACATATACTCCCAAATGGTCATTCTTTACCAAAGAACGTGATGAGTACAAAAGGATTGCTGAAAAATTTCATGTTGCCTCACCAAAAGATCCATGCATATGAAAATGATTTTATGTTGTATTGGAAACATAACAGCGGTTTAGATGTTTTCCATACATGTGGTGTGTCCAAATATACAACCGAGGTTGATGAGACAGTGCCAAGTAGTAAAAAGATAATACCTCGGAAGGTGCTAACATATTTTCCTATTACACCTCGCTTACAAAGGCTTTAAATGTCTCGGCACACCAGTGAAGATATGTGTTGGCATGGGCTTTTTCGCCCTAAGGATGGCTTCTTAAGACATCCAACTGATTCCTTTGCATGGAAGCAATTAGATTTGAAATTTCCAACACTTGGTGGGGAAATGCGCAATGTACATCTTGGGTTGGCAAGTGACGGATTCAACCCCTTCGGAAAATGTAGCACCAACTATAGCACCTGGCCACTATTGTTGGTTGTATACAATTTACCACCTTAGTTGTGTACGAAAGCACCGTTCATATTGATGGCTTTTTTAATACTGGGAAAAGAATCTCCGGGAAATGATATTGACGTATAGCTTGAACCATTAATAGACGAGCTAAAGGTATTGTGGACCTCAGGGGTTCCCACTTATGATACGTTTAGGCAAGAGACCTTCACCTTACGAGCATCTATTTTGTGGACTATTAGCGACTTCCCCGCCTATAGGAACTTCTCTGGTTGGAGCACACATGGGAAATTAGCATGTCCTCATTGCAACTACAAGACTAAGTCGACATATCTAAAAAAGGGTAGGAAATATTGTTATATGGGTCACCGTTGTTTCTTGCCCATGTCACATGTTTTTCGTCGATAGAGGAAAACCTTTAATCTTTCTGATGAAAGAGAGCAAGCACCTTCCCCCTTGACCGGATGTGAATGTCGTCGGAGGTTGTCCATTTTACGGTTCAAAAATGGTAAGACCCCACGGAAAGAGGTTGGAGAAAAAAGACCACCACTTAGACCAACAGTTGGGCATGGAAGAAACATAGTATTTTCTTCAAGTTGCCGTATTGGGAACATCTTGTCCTTCGACACTGCCTTGATGTCATGCACATTGAAAAAAATCTCACTGAAAGTTTGGTTGCAACTCTGTTGGGTATTGTTGGGAAAAACAAGGATAACTTGAATGCAAGGTTGGACCTAGAATTGATGGGCATGAAACCAGAGTTGCACAGAAAATTTGTCAATGGAAAGCCAAAGATGCCTCCCGGTGCATATGCTATGAAACCATTAGAGAAGGAATTGTTTTACAAGGGTTTGTAGTTTTGTGAATTTTGACTTCACAGTGAGTGCTTGAGCGATGGGGTTTTGTGGTTTTGCTGCTGAAATGGAGAGGTTTGAAGAATCTTCGAATAGATTGAACATCTAATGTGGGGTTTTAGGACCTCTTTTCCTAGGACATTAGAGATAGAAAATATCATATGAGGGGAATGGGAAAATGACTGGTGAGGACGACAACACCCACCGCAGCAACCCTTTCCCCTTCTGGCCTCTGCTTATCCTTCTCTTTCATATTGTTTTGAAATGTTCAATTAAAAAAATTAAAATAATAATTAATTTTTGTTCTTATACTTTCGGTATGCCTTGAAAACCTTGCAAATCGAAAGAAAATATATCGGCAAAGTTGGAGGGTCTGGCTAATTGGGAGCAACAACAGCAATTTGGCATCCGTTCACCGACCATCAGGAGCTCTACCTTTTGTCAAAAGCCTATCACAATTGCATGTAAACAGACAAATTTCAATTTTTATTGCAAAACCAAAAAAAAAAAAAAAAAAAAAAAAAAAAAAAAAAAAAAAAAAAAAAAAAAAAAAAAAACTTGCTAAGTGCACGCCTACGGATTAGAATCCTCTCCAGAGCTAATGGAAAGGATCCTCCTGACCCATCATCGTGAGCCGTTGGATTTTTATCCAACGGCAACAAACAGGGGGGTTCCTTTAAAGTTATAATAATTGTAGCCGTTAAATAAAAATTCAACGGTTCATGATGATGGGTCAAAAGGATCCTCTCCATTAGCCCAGGAAAGGATACAAATCCCACGCTTACAAGGCATACAAAATAAAATAATACAAAACTTCATTTTAATACTTTGAAAAGATGACTTTTAGACTATAACCTTGTGTAAGATTAAAATCTAATTTCTTCCCTTGATACATGTAATCACCTCATTTATTAATTATATTTTGGTGTTTTTTTTTTTTCTTTCTAATTTTAATGTATTACTTATATATAATCTTTATTTCATTTGCTTCGTCATAATATATTTTGTTGTAGAAATTTAGGTACATTAGTTTATTTAGTATATTTTAGTATATCAAACAATACAGATATATATATATATATATATATATATAGACAAACACACACACACACACACACACACACACACACATATATATATACACGTACATTAATTCTTTATTACACATTTCGATACATATATTTTGGTACATACATTACGGTATTGACATTTATGTACATTAATTCAATATAACACATTTTGATACAAATGTTTAGGTTCATGATAATATATCAGTACAAACATTTAGGCATAGACATTTCGGTACAAAGAAGTCAATTTAATATATATCGGTATAGTCATTTCTTTACACTTATGTATTTACATATTTATGTGTCACTAATTTATTTTAGTGTTTCCTCATTTAAGTTTATTTATAATTGGAAGAACTTAAATGTGCACATTAATAAAATCAAATTTTAATGTGGAGATATTAAATAAAAATGCACATTAAATAACAAAAATAGAATATAAATTTTAGTAAGAGTCAATTTCAAATGATTAACATGAAAGTATAATCTAACACATGTTGTAGGCCTAATTTACTGAACAATTATAAAGGACAGAGAATGAGGGGCCGATGGCACAGAGAGAGAAAAGAGAGCTGTGTAATTGTGAGGTGTATGGTATTCCACCCTCATTGTGCCTCTATTTATAGTAGTATAGAAGGTAAATTCCTTACCTCAATAGGATTACAACTCTAATAGGATAATATCTAGTTTAAGAGATATGCTAGAATCTACTAAGGATATCCAAGATATGATAAGATTTACATAATCACATTTCTATAATAAATAGGACTGCAACACTCCTCCTTGAGTATATAAATACTCAAACAAAACATCGCATCAGGTCTTCAATGGATGAAGTAGATCAGTTGATGAAGTTGTCGGCTTAACTGGAGAATGTGAGTCTCAAATTAAACAAAGTATGCATTGGCAGTAAAACCACAAAACCTCGCTATAGTAAAACCTGAAGTAGGTACAAAACCCATAGACTAAGGAGAAAAGTGAGAAGTATGTATAATATCAAAAACAAATATCATACAGGATGAAAGTAGAAAACCTCAAATGGTTATAATCATCCCAGGATGGGTGCCTTATCAAAATCTTGTTAGGTAGCAAAACCCCAATGGAAAAAATGCTCCTAATCGTAGGGAAAAAGAGTGCATTAAGATCAAGTGAGTATGTTTTTGGATACTCCCCTTGAGTTTGACATAACTTCCAAACAAGAGAACTACAAGCTATTCAACTCAGAAAGTTTACACATACCGATTCCTTGGACGAGTTTCTGAAAAGCAAACTTGGGCAAAGATATCGACCAGGTTATCCTGTGAACAGATTTGCTTGACTTCAATGTTATGATGCTATTGTTGCTAGTGAGAATAAAAGAACTTCGATGCAATGTGCTTGGTGTTAACTCCCTTGATGTATCTCTTCTTCAGTTGATCGATACATATGCGGCATTTTCCTCAAAGATTTTCATAGGAATGTCAACGACGGTAGAAAGACCTTTAGTGCTTCGAATATGTTCCATGACTGCTTTTAACCAAAAGCATTCACGCGAGTCTTCATGCAAAGCGAGAATCTCAGCATGGTTCAAAGAAGTCACAACTAATGATTGCTTGGTAGACTTCCAAGAAATTGCAGTGTCTCCAACAGTAAAGATATAACCCTTTTGAGAACATGCCTTACATGAGTCAAGCAGATAACATGCATCAGAATAACCAAGGCGAGAATCAACCTGATGACCAAAGGGGGCTCCAACTTCCTTCGAGGATTCATGGATGTAGAACAAGCCCAAATCCGTCGTACCCTTGAGGTAGCAGAAAATATCTTTTAACACCATTCCAGTGTTTGCATGTAGGCACATTGCTGTATCTTGCCAAAAGATTCACAGCGAAGCAGATGTCGAGTCTAGTGTATTGAGCCAAGTACAATAAAGCAACAATTGCACTTAGGTATAGAACTTTAAGATCCATAATCTCTTCCTTATTATCTTTAGAATGAAAAGATCTTGTTTAGCATTTAGAGTCCAAACAACCATAGGAGTACTAAAAGGGTTCACTTTATCCTCATTAAAACGTCGCAATACCTTCTACGTGTAGTTTGATTGATGTACTAGGATTCCATCTGAACAATACTCGATCTCCGGGCCAAGGCAGTATCAAGTTTTCCTAAGATCTTTCATCTCAAATTCCAATTTCAAGTGAGCAACAGTTTCTTCAAGCTCTTCGAGAATTCCGATGAGATTCATGTCATTGACATAAATTGCAAAGATTGCAAATCCAAAATTTGATTTCTTAATAAACACGCATCGGCATAGTTCATTGTTCACATAACCCTGACTTGTCAAATATTCACTCAGACGGTTATACCATATCCATCCAGAATGTTTCAATCTGTAGAGTGATCTCTTCAATGGAATCGAGATGGGGTTCCGTGGTTTAGAACTATTTGATCCAGAATGTAAATCCTTCAGGAACTTTTATGTATATTTCCATATCAAGATCCCCAGAGAGATAAACGATTACCACGTCCATAAGTTGTGTATTCAATTTTTCGAAAACTACCCAACTGATAAGTTAATTCTATTTCTCACATTTATCAACGCAATGTGGTTCAATGTCATCGCTAAGCATGACGTTATTAGCTACTGTGTATGCAAAGGCATCATCAACTATCATCTCATTTCGATTCCAAACCTCATCAAAAATTGCATAATGGACCAAAAGCTCACGATTCTTAAAAGACCGATTCATCTCTTTTAAGACGTCACCGTAATCTAGAGTAACCTCATGCATTGGAAAATATGAGTAAGTGATGCTTGGATTCATACTAGGATTACAATTTGTGCGGTTTTCCTCTTATTGGTTTGTGATTCCTTTGAACCAAGAAGTTTTGCATGCTTTAGGATATGAGCAGATGATTGGCAACCACCAGTGTATCAGGATGTGTGAAAGGTGTGGAAGACCCTCATTTGAGGACGACTCGTTGTTCTAGGTCAATATTACGGCGTACTTTAGGTACATTAGTCCTTGCAGGTGCGTTTGCAGTTGGTATATGTGATATCGTCACCTTAGCTAGATCAGTGAAAGCATATGGCATACTTTGAGCAACACACTGAAGATCTAAAATACGATGCATTCTAGTTTCAGACTGAGTAGTGTAGGGATTTAAATGAGACATAGTGGAAGCAAACCATGACAATTCGCGACATTCTACAGGAACATTAGTGTTCTTATCTCCTCCTAACGACGGGAAGACTATCTCATCGAAGTGACAATCCGCAAAGTGTGCGGTAAAGAGATCTCTTGTCAAGGGCTATAAGTAGTGAATAATGGATGAGATTCATAACCGACATAAGTTCTCATTCTTCTCTACTGACCCATTTTGGTACGCAATGGCAGTATTATTGGCACAAAAATTATGCACCCAAACATAGGTAAATGGGAAACATCAGGCTCGTATCCAGTAGCCAACTGTAACAGTGAATGAGATTGGGTAATGATGGGCCCCAGGTGGACCAACATGGCTACATGCAATATTGCATAGCCCTAAGCAGATACTTGCAATTTGGTACACATGACCAAAATCCGAGCTATCGATTGAAGATGCTTTATGAAAGCTTCTGTTAAGCCGTTTTGGGCATGAACATGGGGTACATAATGTTCAACTTCAATCTCAACTGACATGTAATAATCGTCAAAAAACTGTGACGTAAACTCTCCAGCATTATCCAATTAAATTGACTTAATTGGATAATCAGGGTGGTGAGCCCTAAGCTTAATGATTTAAGCTAGGAGTTTCTTAAAGCCAACATTCCATGTGGACAATAAGCAGACATGTGAACAACGTGTCGATGCATCAACCAACACCACGAAGTATCTAAATAGTCCGTATGTTGGTTGGATAGGTCCACAAATATCCCCTTGAATCCTTTAAAGAAACTTGGAAGAGTTCTGATTAAGCTTTGTAAATGAGGGTTGAGTGTTCAACTTCCCCAAATGGGATGCTTTGCAAGTCAGGAGTTACGAGGTTATATGATGCTCGTGTGAAGATTTGAGGATACGGTGTATCGTATCTCATCCAGGATGTCCCATACGGTCATGCCAAAACAACAAAATGTTTTAGAACCCAAGCCCAAGATAGGATACATGGTGGGTTTCTATGGCTCAAATGGTTATGACGTACAACCCACTCGAAACGGTCCAGCTTCTCACAAATATGCTTCTGGCCATATTCGTAAGAAGTGATACTAAGAAATTCATAACCATTCTTTTTAGTGGTTTCAATTAAGGGTGGTTCGGTATAGGATCCCGAATCCCAAATTGCACACACACACACACACAATCTGCACACACTCACACAATCTGCACATAAACACAAATTGCACATACACAGTGGATCAATGAAGAG
Organism: Pyrus communis; assembly: GCF_041283825.1. Lineage (NCBI taxonomy): Eukaryota > Viridiplantae > Streptophyta > Magnoliopsida > Rosales > Rosaceae > Pyrus > Pyrus communis. The sequence continues at coordinate 4,405,338 of NC_142574.1, forward strand.
TGAGTGAAGGTCGAAAAAGAAACAGAGTGAAGGTCGACACTCGACTAGGTTGGCAGAGAGTTTCAAGCTCAAAGAAGAGTTAAGAAAGAGATATGTGGCTTAGTGGCTACTTCAAGAGTTAAATGAGAAGAAAAGAGAGTGTGAGATATGGGTTGAAATCCAATATATTTCTTTGGTTCGGTTTGGGATTACCAAACAAGTTAAATGGTGAGACCGATTCCTATACTGAATGGTTCGAGTTGTGTATTTAATTTTTTGAGATTTTCGGTTTGGAATTTTTTTTGGTTTGGTTTTGGGAAACGGTTTGAGATTTTCGGGAATTTTTTCCAGCCCTAGTTTCCACATGATATTTATTATCTTGAATATCTATAAATGGTTAATTCAGTACCATTGGACAACATATTATGGGCCTTTCAGTATCCTTCAATCAGGTTAGATGAGCTTCAAAGGGTTGTCAAAGGTGCATTTTTTTGTACAAACACTACAACAATATAGCTATTTGGTAAGTACTTTTGTCCTCGTTGAAAGTTATTGTTTTGTCACTGAAGGTTTTCAGCGAGGAAAAAAAATTCCTCACTCGTTCCTCATAGTAAGCCCGTTGGGAAATGTGTAGAGTGATGAATTGTTTCCTCACATAAATGATACAGCGAGAGTGGAACTTTTTCTCGTAGTTGAGTTGGAGCGGTGATAAATTCCTCGCTAAAATGATTGGAATGTGGTTGCCAAAACCTTTTGACAACCTAAATATTGACATTCCATAACTTGTGCGAGGATAAAATTCCTAACAAAAATAATCAAATTCCTCACTATAAATATCTTTTGGTGAGGAATTTGTAGGTGAGTTTTCAGCGATGAACATATTATTTCTCACTGCAAATCATATGTTGCGAGAATGAATTTCCTCGTTGATAACTATCTAAGAGACACTTGTTTCCTCGCTATAACAAGTCTATAGCGAGAACTATAACAAAGGTAAAATTGCACGCTGTAAGTTGAAGATAATTATTCTCATAAGTAACCTACTACGAGAAGTTGGTTTCTCCTTGTAACTGGAATTTAGTGCCAAGACTTAATAATCAAAGGAACTGAAAGTTAATTGATATTAGTCCAAAACCAAAATAGCTTACAATGATAATTCATAGTCTACAAATTCAATTAAGCTTAATGTTAAAAACTATGAAAGTTCACATTGTTTTCACAAAAAGTTCACATATTCCAGCAAAGCAAAAGGACTACTTATGGAGGTGGTTGCTACCCTTCCATTATTTTGTGTAGGAGTTCCTCAAATTTCTTTTGGTTCTCTTTCAACTCTTGGATCTCTTATTTTGCTTCACCAAGCCCTTGTTTTGTTTCAACAAACTCTTGTTTTGTTGTCACAAGCTCTTGTTGTGTCTCAAGTTTTTCTTCTAAATGTTTGTCCAACATAGTGTCTTCAAGAGTGACAGACTTTGAAGGACCTTTGAAGTACCCAGACTTGTGACCAAGAACCCCTAGAACAATTTCATCATCTGTCAACGTCACAATACCATCTGGAAGAGTTGTTTCATTTTTTATACATAGCATCTCTTCCTACAAATGAAAAATAAACTATCATGCTTAGCTCCTTCATGTACACAAACATAACATCTATCACATTTGGTTCCTTTATATATATATATATATATATATATATATATATATATATATATCATAAACAGAAAAGCTTCACAGAAAATATACATAACCAGCATGTACATAACTAACTTACCCACTTCAGTTTAGCTCCTTCAATCATTTTCTTGCTATAAAACAGAACACCTTTTGAGGTTTATATCAAACACTTGCTCTAACTTTTGAGTCATTAATGAAAAGTTCAAATAGTTAATAAAACATGCCACAACTCTTACACAGATTATATTCAAATACACTTAGAGAAGAAAATCACTTCAATTAAGCAACCTAATATAGATAACATTAAAATAAAAAGGCATACCATTAGCACTTCCTTGGGTAGTAATTGATGATATAATAGCAGCAATCGTATTGCTTGAAGGTATCACAGCAGCATCTCTAATTTGTGGATTATCAATTGATGCCTCACTTGAAGAGTCACGAGGGATTCGCTTCCTTTTTCTGGCCATAATGATATTCTTTGAGAGGAAAAAAAATTAACAAAGTTAAAATATGCAAGTTATTTGAGAAAGCTTAACAACACGACAAATTAGTTATATGAATAATTACAATTGATCAAGGGAAATTATTCCACTCATCTGAATCAATTAGATGCCTAAGAACTCCCTCTTCATTAACCCTTCTCTCTTTGTGCAAATTCATGTCTTTTGCAGTATGCCTAGGCATATACAACCTCTAAAATCTCGGCTTAATGGGCAGATAACGTAATACTTTTTGTGGAATCTTATTGTGCTTTCCAAAACTAGGCTTGTGCCTCGGCTCACCACACTCGGGACATTTATCAAGTTTCTCATTAGTCTTCCAGAATAATGCGCAGTCATTCTTGCAAGCATGAATTGATTCGTACCTCAACCCCAACTCTCGTGGCATCTTTTTTGCATCATTATTTGTTGATGGAATAGATGCTTCTTTTGGATGAGATATTTTTAACAAATTAAGTAGCATGTCAAAATGCTTGTTACTTATAAGAGAGAAACTCTTAATATGCATCAACTCTACAATAAAGCTTAAAACAGAAAAGTTCTCACAACCAGGACAAAGCTCCCTTTGAGCCTTGCCAAACAAATACTCATATTTACTAGCATGAGATTTGTCATTGCCACTTATGGCATCAACATTAGTTCCCATATCTGTTGGGCCTTGAAAATCATGTAACATCTCAAACATCTCATTATCATCATTATCCTCACTGTCACTATCGTTTTGACTATCATCCTCTATTTGGGCACTTGACCCACTTTCTTGAAATTCCCCATGTAAAGTCCAAACTTTATAGTGCGGTGCGAACCTGCTATTATATAAATGGGAACGGATAACATGCAAAGAATGAAGATTCCCATTTAGGCAGTCTCTACATGGACAATGTGTCTTGTATTCCTCATTCAAATGTTTCTTTGCAGCCAATATGAACAAGTTTACACAAGCAATGAATGCATCACAAAACCTATGTTTAAGGAACATCCAACTTCGATCCATTGCTAAGAACTGTTAATAATCAAAACATCATTATTTTTTGCCCCCGACCTCATGACCGTCCAATACTAATAAAACAAAAAAGTATGACCTATCGTCTTAAATACCTATCAAATAGGTCCTATATCATGTTTATGATTCTAATTACCAATGATCCACATATATTTTACAACTTAAACAACATGAGAGGTTAAAACAATAAAATTAGAAGCCAAGCAACTTACCTAAGAGGAGATAAAGCAGATGGTATACAGTTTCTCAATGCTTTCCAATTAGAAATTATAGTTCTCTCTACTGCCAACTGAAAAAATATAAGTTAATAACACAATTAGAATTGAAACTTAAAAGAGTTCATGGTTAAAATAGTTGGGAGATAGAGAGAAAGATACAACAATTCGTGATGTTGGTGGAATGGAAAGATACATCAATTCATGACTTTAGACAAATGGGTAATTTTTGTGTAGGTTAAGTGGTTTAAGCACAAACTTAATATAGATAAGTAAATTAGAAATAAAATTGTGAGAAGAATGAATATTGCAAAAGCAGCAACCTCATCCCCACCAAAGCCGCAGAAAAATAGTTTTAGCCAACCAAGATTAAGCCCAATTTTAAACACCCATAACTATACCAAATGATGCAAACAAACATGAGATTCAAAGCTATTTTGAGTACATTAAAAGCATCTACGATTTGTAAGAAATGAGGTTCTAAGTTGAAAGTTATGCAAGATACAAAATAGAGCCCCGAAATTGGAAACCCATTATTTGCTGCTGTCTGGCAGCTTCATGACTTAAGTTTCTACATGGTTTTGACATATCAAAACTCAACGGAATTATGTGAAATCAGATGGGCTTTGATCATGGACATGTCTAGTTTCAAACCACATGATAATGGATCAAAAGGAATCCATAAGGACATAGAAATCAAGAGCCAAAGTAGGCTACTTGAAACATAGTTTTTCTTCACATAAAACATAAGTTCCCTGCAACTTAGAACCCAAACTCTTCTAATTATAACTTCAGAATACTTCCATACAATCCCAAAAATTATGTCTATAACTTTGATTTCAGCACACCCAATGTATAAAATTAAAAGTAATAAGAAAGATTGACACAAAGAAGCTGTGGAAATAACAAAGAAAGCTGGGAATTTTTACCCTTGTTGCAGGTCGACGAAAGGAACCATCCTTTTGTTATGATTCTCTTTGCTTCTTCAAACGTAGTCTTCTATACTTCCTTCTTCTACCTTTTTTTTCTTTCTTTTCCCTTATTCTCTCCTCCCCTCCTTATTCAGGCCTCCTCCTTTTTCCACCCGCCCTCCCCTGTAGAAGATTCCCCCCCCTACCCTTTTTTTCTTTTATTATTATTATTATTATTCCATAAACGACACAGTATTGCCCTTATAAATACTTAGAAAAATATTGAGTTTTACAAACTTGGATGGTCTGCGAACAATATTTTTTTCGCTGGACACTTATGCAACCCAAATACAAAATTTCTCATTGTAGGTGTGAATAAAATGCGCCCTATTTGAAACTTTTGGAAAGCTATAGCAGGAATGCTACAGCAAGAACCTATCTTTCTCGCTAAAAATTTTGTTCAGAGAGAAAAACAATAATTTCCTTGTGAATATTTTGGTGGCAAGGCAATATAATTCCTGTTAAACCTAGTGCGAGAAGAACATTTTTTCCTCGCTAGCATTATGTACAGCAACAAAACAATTTTCTTGCCGAAATTATTTTTTCCTTGTTGTTTCTTAGAGATGTAAGAAGACCAAATGAGCTCACTTCTTGCGAGAACTCAAAATTTTCCTCGTCGAAAGAAACTCTACAGCGTGAAAGATAATGTTCTCATTGAAATGTTTCTCGCTAAAGGGCCAATTTGTTGTAGTGAAAGTGAGTAAAATAGTGTTGCTCACGCAAGATGGTGTGCGTGGTAGCACTATCAGTCACACAACTAACTCCCCACTAGTCATACCTAGAAATAAATTATGGGGTGTGCTATCCACACACCCCATTTTACTTCTCACACACCCCTTGATAATTTATGTCCGTTGATCTTCTTCAATTCATCCGATCCGATGGCCGAAAATTAAAAAGGTGTGTGAGAAGTAAAATGGGGTGTGTGGATATCACACCCCCAAATTAATTGAATTGCTCACATGTATAAATAAAATTCCATTCATTCAATTAATCAATCAAGAAATAAAATCAATAAATATTTATTCATAATTCAAAACAAACCAAACCAAAGAAATTATTCCAAAAACTTTGACAAATTGTCTGAAAAATTAAACCATAAGCCTAAAAAATTAGAGGGTTCGGCCACTAGGGGTAAAAACCACCCAAATATGTCTCAGAAAAGTAAACTTTAATCTTCCATAAAAGGGATACCTCCTGAAAATCAGAAACCTCATAGTTGTGGTAGTATCTTCGGAATGTTCCACATGTGCAAATTTAGACTCAGGATGAGAATGATACTTGGCTAGAGCCTCAGAAGTAGCTCGACATATGTTAAATAATAAACTTAATTAAAATAATGTATATATAAATCCAAATTCTCAATACAAAGTATTGTTGTTTTAAATGTAAGTAAGTACTTATTTATATGTGATAATAAATCTACTTAATCCACCTAGGCCTCGTCTAGGCGCATAGCCGATGTGCCCTAGGTCCCAGCTCGCTGCTCAACTAGCGCCTATCATACATTGATTATGACCTCCCGATATTATAATTCTAGATATGCCATTGTCTGTATAACTGCGGGAAAAAAAAAGTGAGATGGTTGATTTTTATTTATTATTGTGTCATGGCACTTATGACCCATTCTTCAGCATATATTTGTGTAGTACTTGTCATTACAAACGTATAAGTGTAACCTGAACAGAATTTGAAACTACAACAAGGATTTTATGAGATGCAGAATGTCAAGAAAAATTTGATAATTATACACTTGGTGGACATATTTGTTTTGTTTTATTTTGCCTTGTTGCATGTGACGCACGTCTCTCTTTTGTCTCCTAATTTCCCTTTCATTTCTGTCTCACTTCAATCGCCCCCATCTCTATTGTCAATTTTCTTTTTGTCTTCCACTTTTAGGAATGGACATAAAAACCATGGAACCGCGACAAAATAAACCGTAAAAAATCGTTTTGACCAAAAAAAATTCAACGTAGGTTCAAGAACCGAACCATGAATATAAATAATTAATTAAATTTAGTAGTTGTATATGGGTGTCACTAAATGAATGGTGAAAACCAAATTGGTTTTACCTAATAGGACTGCATGGGATCATTTCTCAATTAGGTCTTTCACTTGCACAGTTTGCCTACTGAGATAATGCACATATTTGAATAAAGGAGGTCGTTTTCTCTCCTAGATCTCCAAATCTAACATTCAGGTTTCGATTTCATTTTTTTTGTTTTTTTTTTAATTTGATAGAGTGATCTTAAGGTGTTCAATTATATCCTTTTTTTTTTCTTTCCCTTTTCCTAGGACTTTTTTTAATCCCTTGATAAGTCCCTCTTGGGCTTAAATATTGTATTCATACTAACATTTTTACTGCATAGTGGATGATTTGTATGTGTGGATGTACATTTGTATTATCAACGTTATAAGACATTTGAATTGTGTTTCTTTTTTTGTTTGCTTAGTGTCAGCAATATTTGCATTTTGATTTTGTATTTGAAAATGATATGTTTTGTTTGTAACTTTATTTAACCATTTCAGAAGTGGTATTTGAATGCAAGCATGCAAAAAACAAAAGAATAAAAAAAAAAAAAAAGTAAACTTTGAATACCATTTTGATTTGGTATTCAAGTGACTTAGTATTCAGCACCGTAAACAGGCATGGACCAAACCGAAATTAGTGTGCATCAAACCATATGATTTTAATAATAAATTTAAGTGGAACGGCACTGAATCAAATCATTGATATTTCCCGGTTCCGGTTCCGTTTTGAGGACGGAACCACACCGAACCACATCGTGCCCACCCCTACCCACTTTCCCTCATTCTCTATCATCGAGTCTCTCTTCTTTTTTTTTTCCCTCAGATGTGATGTTAGGGAGACCAAATGTTTTGAATCAAATTTGTAAACCAAATGATGTGGTTGTAGATAATTGAATTATTGATTAAGTGTCGAGTGACGTGCTTATTTCTTATTAGTGACACATCATTTAGTTTGTAAATTTAATTTAAAATTTTGATCTCTCTAACATTATCATTCTCTAAACCTCTCTCAACGAGTCCGATGAGTGATGAGAAGGTCCACTAATTTACACAAGACAAAGGCCCGTACAGCAAGAAACATTGGACAACAACTCTGCAAGCTGCTCTGATAGAGAATCAAAGCTCTTACAGGAGCATATATTATTCTACACAAAGAAAACAGAGAAACGCCGGCAAGTGGCCTCCATGCAAGTATTTTCTTCAATTGTCCTTGACCCGCAGGTGATCCAAGCAAGGCATCATGTAGGCAGCGGGGCTTGCCTGAAGTTCCATGAATTTCTCATACGTCATTCCAATGTACTTCGCTTTTTCACCTTCCTTTTCTAGCAACTCCGGGATCGGTACAGCGGGCGTGTCGAGTGCCGGTCCATGTGGTACGGCGATCGATATTCTAGTAGCTGTGTTGTTCACAGTTGCTCGATGCCATATGCTCTTATACTTGCCGTTTGTTAGAATTTGCATTTGATCACCAACGTTAACAATAAAAGCGCCCGGAGCGGCATTCACCAAGACCCACTGATCATTGTGCTTGACTTCAAGGCCACACATATCATTCTGAATCAGGAGCGTCACCAGTCCATGATCTGTATGAGGAGGAATACCGATCGCCAGGTCGGGCTGTGGGCAAGCTGGGTAGTAGTTCGCTGCCAGAATTTGGCAGCCCCGATCCCAGTTCATGGCCTTGGTAATGTAATCGGCCTCCAGTCCCAAACTCTCCGATATTCCATTCAATATTTCGGTTGCCACTGCACGGGTTCTTTTGCTGAACTCCAATGAAACTTCACTGTACCCAGCAGGTTTGTAGAGTGAGTTGAATTTGGGGTGTGCGATGACCTTGAGATAATCCCTCCAGAGACGAACTTTGTCAATTGCGACGTTGAAGCTGGTGCCGCACTTGATTGGGTCCAACAGGTTCTTTGTATGGAACTCCTTCTTCTCCTCTTCCGGCAGCTCAAAAAATCTTCGGCACGCATCGATCATTTCTTTCATTAGGCTCTCTGGTACACCATGGTTGATCACCTAAAAAGCATCGAGCACATGAAAATGTTAATTCATGTTTCATTTTTTAAGTTAAAATTGGAAAACTTATAACTATTTCAATTTTCAATTTATATATTTTTTTAAATAAAATTTTGAAACGAAATAGTTATCAAACTAATAAAATATTAGTTAATTTTATACATGTTCAAGCATACATAATTAGTAACAAGTGTGAATATACCTGAAAGAAGCCCCATTCTTGGCAAGCTTTTCCTAGCTTCTGGATCATTTGTGCCCGTTCATCTGGGGAGACAGAGGTGAGAAGAGCAAAATCAATGATGGGGATTGAGTGTTCAGGGTCGTTTGCATCGCCCTTATCGTTGGGATCCATGATGTAGGCGTACTCGGAAGGTACAGAAGTGAGAGCATCTGAGTCGGCTAAGGTTTTGATGCTTGCTACCTTGGGTTCAGATGCATCCACTGAAGTCACGGTAGGTGCCATTGGTGGAGGGAGAGAGAAAGAAGCTGAGAATTCTGGTCTTTGATTTGTATATCCTGAAGGAAGGACGTGAGGGAGAGGAAAGTTGATTGTTTGAGTGTTGTGGAGAAATATGAAAAAAGGAGTTGCTATTTTATAGAGCAAGATAACTTATGACTTTACCCCCACAAGCTGGTGGTTTTTGAATAAGTTCGGCCAACGCTGACCTAGGTTTCAAATTTGTTGTCCTGCAACAATAAAATATATATTAATTAGTTGTTAACCTACATGTATATGCAATAGATTAATTCTTCGAAGACGTAAATCAGATTTAAATTATTTTTCTAATAGAGATGGGACGTACTTGTATTATTCGATAGATGGTTTATTATCGTCTATAAAGGAAAATGTCAAAGGAACATTTAAATCATGTGATATGTTATTAATAGAAATAGGTTCGTTAATCAAGCACATAAGTAACAAAATAATCATTTACAACCACGTCATGTTTATATATATGGTTTCGCTAACATTACTCGATCTACAAAATATGATCTTTTTAGGATTACCCTTTCTCTAAAAGTAGAGTCCACCATATATGTAGGTCACACTATTTCAAAGAATTCGATGTGGTCTCCAAAATATTAGTGTAAGCACAAAAATTCCTGCCACAAATGAGATATTTACATGTCTACAATTAGCTCCCCAACATTTTTCTATGCAATAATCATACTACTAATAGATATAGGAAAACCAAAATTTGAGGGGACTGCCTATGGATATGTTATATAATACATTCATTATCTAATAGTACGATATGCAACTAAAAAGACATGGTATCATATTTAACTGGTAAATGGTGAAAATACTAAATAAATATACATGCTGTAAGACCAACTCCAATGGTGGGCTAAAAGCTAAATTACTCCCCAAAATTTCCCTCCAAACCCACTCCAACCCAGGGGAAATTTTGGGCTAAATGCTAAATGCTAAACCAATGCCAAATTCCCCTCAAAATTTAGCCCAAAAATCGGGATAGACTCCACCTAATATTTATCGGAATTTAAATTTTTTTAGATTAAAACGTTCATAAAATTAATTTACGATAGTATACATATTTATTTAAAAAAAATTAATTAATTTAACAAAAAAATAGCTTAAGTTCATTCTTTAATAATCCCGGGCTAAAATTTTAGGCTAGAATGGTTGGAGCATAAAAGCTGTTTTTGGGCTAAAAGTTAAATTTTCCGGGCTAAAAATTTAGCTTTTAGCCCAACCATTGGAGATGGTCTAAGTAAACTAATGAAATACTGAAAAAAAAAAAGCTTTATTTTGTTTTATATTCCCAAGCGGAGGAGAGATGGAAAGAGTATATGCATGAATGAATAGTTGATGAGAAAATTAGAAAAATGTAGGAATGCATTTGGCATGGGGTTTAAAGAAATCCAAAGTCGCTTCCAGTTTGAGACTTTGACTACGGCAGACAAAGCCACCGAAGGCAGCACAATAAGCCGCCCACCACAGCCAAGTAAAAGAATATGACACGAAATATCGCACAAAAAATCAAATACAATCATGCATCGGCATCTGTACGCGTCTACAATTCCAAATCTAAATTACCCCTTGACCTTGGAGAAATTTTTAGTTGTTGTGACGGAAATACGGATGATACATTACATGTTTTTATGTAAGTGATGAAAAATTTTATTTTTTAAGTTATTAATCTTTTAACATAGATATCCCACCATTTATATAGGAACACGTGGTGTACCACCTCGTGTGACGGTCACACTAAAAAATCTCTCTTAGCCTTGGGAGTTTCTGCCGTTTGGATGCCCACCAGTAGGTAACAGATTCTTCATGTCCCAAGCCTAATATTGTTATCCCATTTTATGAAACCTCGTTAATTGGGTGCAATTATTGATACTTCAAAAATTTTATTGTGTTCTTTTTGTAAGTGTTTGGTTTACAAATAATATTTTATAGTATCCATATTAAAAGAAAAAGTTTGAACCTTGAACGAAATTAGTTGAGGGGGAAGACCTAACTATTAAGACAATTCACTATTTGCAAGTATTTTCTTTTTCTAAATAAGGCAATAATTTTTTTTGAGATGCCAATAACAACACCCAATCAACTTCGATGATTCAATTAGTCAACCATTAATTCATGTTAGTTGGCTTGGTTTTCAAGAAGGTGACGTATATCCAAATTCCAACTACACTATGATTCTCCATTTTGTTTTTATTTTGAGTAATGTTAAAGAGGCTACATGTTTATATGATATTTAGTATATCATCTCATATGGCAAGTGATGCATACATCACTTGTCATGGCATGAGAGATTTTACATATTTTACTTTCTCGAACATTAAACTTAGAACGAGAATGATGCAATCCATATTTCTATGAAACCTCTCTTTTGTTTGGTGAACCACATATACGGCTAAAACCTATTGAATGTGAATATGCTTGAAATTTCATTTCTCATAATAAAACAATACCTTAAAATAATTCTGGAGAGTAGGCTTTCACAGTTTGAAAAACACATGCGAAAATACTACAAATTAGTACACTTTTGTATAAATTAAATGTAAACCTAAGTTTATATTTCGTTCAAAGGACCTATCCCTTCTAGGATGTTACCGCACACAAGTCAAAGTGACATCATTTGCACCCATTTCTCTATGTCAGAACATCATCTTACCTTTAAACTATAACTCCTGCTTTAAGTCTCTATGTGAATTGACTGGAGAAGGTTCTCTGGCGAGGACATTAATCCTCTCCGGATCCAATTATCCTAATTTTAGGAATTTATCAATCCGTTGAAATTTGATCCAACAGTTACAAACAGAAGCACATTTTAAAAGTTATAATAACTTTAATCGTTGAATTAAATTTCAACGATCCGAATTGATAGATCCCTAGGATTAGAACAATTGGATCCGAAGAGGATCCATGTCCCTCTGGCAAAATAGACCAAATGACCGTGTCAAAATCTACGGTAGAAAAGCAGAGTAGAATTTTCTCTACTTCTATTCTCGTCCATTTCCCTTACCTCCTATCATACTTTTATTTTTGTCATTATCCCTCTATAAAATTAATTCTAAGCTGCTGACTTGACTGAATCTCAACCTTTCAAATAGGAAAGTAGAGAAGGGCAGCAGCCCCGCCTGTTCAAGCCTGAGCTTGCGCCTGCAAGCAATTAGAGCGAGGGCAGCAGCCCGTTTTGTCCCACCTGTTCAAGCATGGGCTTGCGCCTGCAGGCAACTGAAGCTGAAGTCTGCGCGAGTCCACCATGTGCAATCCACTGAGGCAAAAACATCGCCTTCAGCCGTTAGATTTCAAATGGTCTTCTCATCTAGAACATTGGATTTTTAACAATAAAAAACTTGAAAATTATAGTTTATACCACGTCGCACAATCTGGTGCATCTAATTTAAATTTTTTTGGAAATCAACGACCAAAATTAATCCAAGGGTAAAAATTCCACAAAACGTCAAAAATTTAAAAAAATAAAATACAAAATTTTGTTTAGTAACACATTAACACTTAAACAAACTCACAAAGTTCAACCATCTTCTTTATTCACCTTTTACCTTTATTAATTATGCTTGTTTGTAATACAATGTTTTGCTTGGTTTTCGAGATGCCAAATTCCAACTATACTATGATTTTCCAATTTGTTTTCATTTTGAGTAATGTTAAGGAGACTACACTTTTATATTACATTTATTGTATCATCTCATGTGACAAGTGATGCATACAATCAACACTTAATTTAACAAAAATAATGCAGTCCATATCTATATAAAACTTCTCTTTTGTTTGGTGAACCATATATGTGGAAAATGATCCTCGCCGGATCCTTTTTCTAGGGATCCAAAGGATCCCATGATCGTGACCGTTCATCATACATCGTGCGGTCAGAAATTATTTAAAATTTAAAAATGAAAATTAAATATAAATAGTACCTAACGAAAACTTACTATACATTATACAATAAACGATCACGATCACGAAACCCTCCAAATCTCTAGAAAAAGAATCTAGCAAGGATACTTTTCCCATATATGTACCTCAAAACCTTTTGAACAGGAATGCGTACGTACTAATTGGATTCTTGAAATTTCATTTGCCGCAATAAACAAATGTAATCCTACTGACATCATTTGCACCCATTTCTCTATGTTGGAACGTCATCCTACCGTTTAACCTTAACTCTTGTTAGTCTGTGTGAGTTGACTAGGAAAAGGTCCTCAGGAGAATAAGACAAAATGATCGTATCAAAATCGGCTATAGAATCTACAGGCACTGAACTTCTTGGGAAAACACATACGCTACATGTTCACACAGCATTCAGCCTCACGCACCAGCTGCCGAGGACGCGAATGTGAGGCCGTTGGATTTTCCACGTCAAAAAAAATGAAAATTTATAAGTTGTGCTACGTTGCATAATGTGGTGTATTTGATTTTGAAAAATTTTAAAAATTAACGGTCATAATTAATTCATGGAAAAAAATTTAAAAGAAAATGCAAAAAATTCCTAAAAGATACAAAATTTTGTTCCATAACACACTTAAAATTAAACACACTAAAACAAACTAATAAAGTTCAACCATCTTCATTCACATTTGATTTTTAATTAATGGGTAAATTAGACTTTATTACCTCTGATTTAAGGTCTACTGCAACATCCTACAACATCTTAAAAAAATTTCACTTTCATATCTCATGTATTATTTTATTTCAATATAATACCTCCATTACATTTTTCATTTATTGGTCCGTTAAAGAACTAATGTGGCTACCACATTTGTGCCATGTGGCTAAACAATTAATTAAAAAAAAATTAAAATTTAAAAACTTAATTTAAAAAAAAAAAAAAAAAACATAGACCCCCCTTCGTCTTCCTTGAGCACCCCCTTCTCCCATCCCCCGTTACCAACCCCGTCCCCCAATTTTTTTTCCCCTAAACAAAGCCCATCACCTTCTCATTTGCTCCCGCTGCAACATTTCCTCTGTTGGCACGAGGAGGTATCTCATCACTAAATCCGAATCGCTCAAGACCAACCTCGACCTCTTCTTGTCCTTCAGTTCAAAAACCTTCCGAGCACTCGAAGAACCAACAACACCACTCAACCCTTTAGGTTTCTTCCTCACAATTAAGCAACCTAAAGAATTTTTCTTCACCAAAACCCTAGAAGGGCCAATAGATCTCACACCTTTGTCTATATACATCAACTACTCGAAACCAAAAAACCCTAATTTTTCAAAACCTCGGCCCTAATTTTTTAAAACCCCACCGTCAAATTGAAAGGGCAAAGGAAGATTTCACAAAAATCTTACCTTGTCGGAGAGTCTGGAACTCCGCCTATTGAAGACGTCCAATCGCCGTCACATTTCTCCGAATCAGGGAGAGAGGGGAAGGTTCAGATGGAGAGAGAGAGGGAAAGACATAGAGAGAAGGGCTGGGTTTGGATTGTAAATATATGCAATTGCAGGGTGGATCGGAGAGAGAGGAGTGGATCGGAGAAGGGGTGGCTCGGGTGGGCAAAGGGTGGGTGATGGGGGATGGGAGAAGAGGGTGCTCGGGGAAGACGAAGGAGGGTTTCTGTTTTGTTTTTTGTTATGTTTTATTTTTTTTACTTTTCTTTAATTAATTATTTTAATATTTTAAAATATTTTATTAATTGTTTAGCCACGTGGCGCAAATGTGGCAGCCACGTCAGCTCTTAACGGACTAATGGATGGAAAATGTAATGGATGTATTATATTGAAATAAAATAGTACATGAAGTATGAAAGTGAAATTTTTTGAAGATGTTGTATGAGGTTGCAATAGACCTCAAACCTGAGGTGGTAAAGTGTAATTTACCCTTAATTAATTATGTTTGTGTTGTAATGTTATGATTTACTTTGTATTTAAAATTAAATTATTTGAGTCAAATGGGGAATTTTATTTTTAAAGAACAAACTTGTTCAGTACATACTCACAAGAGATACAAAATAAAAATATATATTTGTGATTAGTAATATAGATAGGATCCACATGCATTGGCGAACCCTACATCTGTCAAAGAAATGTAGGTCCTGGCAAATGGATCGTGTTTACCGTGTTCTAGGCGTTTTCGTGTAACACCTGTTATCTTAACGGGTCGAGTTGTGTTGTGTCACATCCATTATCTTAATAGGTTCTTAACAAGTCGGGTCATTTTACCTAGCAAGTAAAATGACCCAACCCATTATGACCCGTTAAGATTTTTTTTTCTTCTAAATTTGACATACCACATTTCCACATAAAATATTACTTCGAAAACTAATTCGAAACGAAAGACCCTAATTTTCACAAACCCTAGAAATGAAAAACCCCAAATTGAATAAACGAAACCAATCTAATTCGAAAACTAATTCGCAACAAAACTATCATGCCCCGACTCGCAAATAAAGACTATTCACGAGCTAGGGTGTGAGTCATATCTTAGCTATAGAAATAAAATCTACAACCAAGATATGGTGGAAAAATTAAAATAAAATTATTTGGAGCTGATTACACAATACATCCTATAACACTAGTTAACAACTTTTGCATACTAAACACTTGAGTTTACTACATAAAATTTATTGAATACGCAAAGGAATAACCATAGTGCACCAATTAATTCACAACAAAAAGCACCAACAAAATAATAATTAAATTGTAACAATTCTTTCAAATGCATAAAATATATGCAGGCGAGATGCATGAATGTACTCACTCCCTTCTAATCCCGTCAACACATACCTAAGGCATCTAAGCCTACATGTCCCATACCATGCTTATATCACTTGGCTCCGAATACCTTAGAATATGAGTTAACTCCCATTCATCCCTTAAACCCAATTTTTGTAATTAAATTCTCAGTTTCCACTTTATTAAACACGTACTTCCCCTGACACCTAATTGTATATTACCCTTCCCTCGACACTTGACATATTCAAGATTTCATTATTTTATAATCAACCAATTTGTATACTCAAGCCCTGCACCCTACACCTGACATATACAAGGTTCATTATTTTATATTCAAGGCAAACTTCAGCCCTTGAATATCCTCGCAACTCTAACATTTTACACAAGTGAGCACTTAACACAACACAACTCTTTTTCTTGTTTTGCAATGCATATGTATATGTCATGTGCACATAGATATCAATACTCACATTTTATCTAACAAGCCTGCAAGCTTCAACATAAATTTAAATTGCTTAGTAACAAGAGTAGTATAATCATAATATTAATAACAAAATAATAATCTTTAATATAAATGATAAGCAACATGTTACCATTTCCTCATTTTGTCGATCCTCCTTTTCCATTATGTTTCTATTTAATAACTCAGTGTTTAAATGGTTTGCTCAACTCCAATTTATTGCAATTAGACAAAGGAACACGGAGATTTAAGTGGTTCACCAATTTGGCTATGTCCACTAGGGTTGCATATGCATTTGTGTTTTCACTATGTAAGAAAGATTTACAAATTACAATGAAAATGGCCTAGAGCCTTTACATAAGGTAAAAGAAAAGGATGATGGGAAGAGTGTTCTATGAAGAAGAGGAGGTGTTGTTTCTTTTTCCCCGTGTGTTGTTGATGATGGCGTGTGTTGTTCTCCCCCCATTACTCTCCTCCCTCTGCTTTTATGGATGAAGAAATGGAATCCTCCATTAAGCCTTAAGGACACGTTTCACTTTGTTTTGCAACACTTGGACATCTTGTAATTAGAAGCAATCATTCCCATGCATGTGGACAAATACTCAAAAGCCACATTCAACGTCTAAGGATTATGATTCCCACCTCTCCAATTTTGGAGGGGATGAATCATCACCAAACATTTAACTCTTAGATTCCTAATGATTACAAACTTGCCAACTCCCTCTTATTTGGTAAAAATATCAAGCCAAACTCATCATAATTTCCTTCTCCAAATCAAACTACAAATATCTCTAATTACATATGAACATGAAATAATACTAGCTAGTTTTTTAAATAATTTGTAGTAAAACGGATTTTACACTGAAACTATTTTACATATCGAAAGTAGGTTCTTACATAAAATAAATCTAATAAAATCATACATAAAAAAACTACCCACATACACACATATATATAACCATTTTTTTTTAAATACGGGGTATTACAAAAACCCTATCTTTTGAAAGTAATTCGAAATAATCAACAATTACTTTGATTAGGGCTCGAGATTCGCTCGATCCAGAGAGAGATCAGAGACAAAAGCAGGAGATCGACTGGTGGTGTGTTACTAGGTTGTATGTGGTGAGGGTGGTGTAGAGAAGGGAGACTAGAGAGGATGGTCGTGGACTCGTAGCTGGGTGGAGTTAAGGTTCGAGACTGAGATTCAAGAGTTTAGTTCAAAAAAGAGAAAGCCGCTGCTTCGATTTGAGCATTCGAGAATAAGAGATGAGTCTAATTTAGGGCTGAGAAAAACATTGGACGGCTGAGATTAAATCTCAGCTGATCCAAGGGTCATCAATTTTCTGAATTTAATTTAATTTTTTAATTTAAAAAAAAAATATATATATATATAGGAAAACTAATGAAAATAACTTGAAAACTTTGAATTTTAATCAAAAGAACAAAAAGGTGTTGTAAGTGAGTAGTACCACGAGTGACTTTTTAGAATAAAATTGTCATTTTTGGTTAAAGTGAACAATACCGGAAGTGTTTTGTTAAAACTCCCTATATATATATTAACTTTCAATTCAGTTTAGGATTAAACCTCTTGTTGTTAATCATAATATTTCTTCCTAGTGGTATAAAATTTTTAAATTAATATTTTTCCTATTATGTAACGGGTTACACACATGTGTACCGACCTGTTATTTCAATAAATGCTTATCGGGTTACTTAATAACGACTCAATTCGTTATCGTATCAACCTGAAAACCTATTGATTTTGTATTGTGTCAAAAATTGTTAGGTATATATGAATGTTATAAATAGATGCGAAGTACATCATTACTTTTGTTTTGTTTTATTTTGTCTTGTTGCGTGTTACACTTGGGACCCGCGTCCCACTTTGATATCCCATTCCCCTCTCCTTTCTGTCTCACTTCAGTCATCCCCCTCTCTAGTTTTGACTTTTCTTTTTGTCGTCCACTTTCTCTCATTTTTTGTCATCATGTTTCCCTCCTTAGACCTGATTTGGTATTGAGGTAATTCTGAAAAAAACTGCTATAAAAAAAAGCTGAGAACTATTTTTGTGTTTGGTAAACATTCAGCTTTAGCTTTTTTTCACAGTTTTGGATGAAAAAAAGCCAAAAACAAGAAGCTGCAAAACCTAGCTTTGAAAAATCGGTTTTTTTTCACATCTGTTTTACATAAAAGTTTACCAAACACTCTAATACTGCTTTTTTTTTTCCTTTCAAAAGAACTTTTACAAAAAAGTTTACCAAATACTCTGCTGCTTTATTTCACAGCTCTTATTCTCACAGCACAGCAAAATTAATTTTTTTTCAAAGCACAGCAATATCAAACCAGCCCTTAGTGTCATTGTCTCCAACGAGTTCGATGTGTTTTGAGAAGGTCCCACTGTTTTACACATTAATATTACTGTGATGATATGTGTGCAAGAAACGTTGGACAACAACTCCACAAGCTGCTTTGATAGATAATGCTCTTACATGAGCATATATTATTTTATGAGGTAATTAGATTCACATAATTCTTTAATTAAAATCTTATTCATTTTGAATTTTTGATCAAGGTATTTGAGTATTAATAACATCATTAATTATTTGAATAAGAAAATATTTTTATTTTTAAATATATTCCTTTAGTGTTAAAATGTTACAATTAGTATATTTATATTTATGGCTAAATTTTTCATTATACATTTTTATTTTTAGTTTGTACCTATTTTTAATTTGCAAATATTTTTTAATTTGTACGAATTTTCTTTTCATTTTTAATTTGTACCCATATATTAGTTTCTTTTTGTGCCCATATTTTTTAAAGTTTTATTTGTGTTTGTACCCATGTGTATACCATCACGTGACTTTGTATATTTAATCAATGATAGAAAAATTACGTATGGTATATTTATATTTTATGCCTAAACTTTGTATCATATATTTATATTTTTAGTTTGTACACACTTTTAATTTGCAACATTTTTTTTAATTTGTAGTATTTTCTTTTTAGTTTTATTTTGTACCCATGTATTAATTTCTTTTAGCGCCTATATTTTTAAAAATTCATTTGTACTCATAATTTTTAATCTTTTATTTGTACCCTAATTTATTTATAATGTACCCATTCTTCTTTATTAATGTACCACTTTGTTGTATGTGAAATGTACCAATTTTTTTAACACTATGGATACATTCTTTTGCCATTTATTATTTCGTATTTTTACATAGTTTTTATCCATTTATTCAATCAAAATGTTTGAATTTTTTTATTGTAGCCATTTCTAACAGTATTATAATGAGGGATTTTAAATTTATAAGATTATAAATCTCATAAAATATCAAACAATTAATGTCAAAACTATAAAAATATAAATATTAATAGTAATATAATGAGGTGTATAAAGTCAAGGGATCTTGATCAAACTTTAAATACTATTAAGATTTTAATAAAAGAATGTTAAAAATTAAGGATCGCATCCAAAGTATCCCTTATTTTATTCTACAGAAGGAAAACAGATTAACGCTGGTAAGCCGACCGCCATGCACGTATTTTCTTCAATTGTCCTTGACCCGCAGGTGATCCAAGCAAGGCATCATGTAGGCAGCGGGGCTTGCTTGAAGTTCCATGAATTTCTCATACGTCATTCCAATGTACTTCGCTTTTTCACCTTCCTTTTCTAGCAACTCCGGGATCGGTACAGCGGGCGTGTCGAGTGCCGGTCCATGTGGTACGGCGATCGATATCCTAGTAGATGTGTTGTTTACAGTTGCTCGATGCCATATGCTCTTGTACTTGTCGTTTGTCAGAATCTGCATTTGATCACCTACGTTAACAATAAAAGAGCCCGGTGCGGCATTCACCAAGACCCACTGATCATTGTGCTTGACTTCAAGGCCACACATATCATTCTGAATCAGGAGCGTCACCAGTCCATGATCTGTATGAGGAGGAATACCGATCGCCAGGTCGGGCTGTGGGCAAGCTGGGTAGTAGTTCGCTGCAAGAATTTGGCAGCCGCGATCCCAGTTCATGGCCTTGGTAATGTAATCGGCCTCCAGTCCCAAACTCTCCGATATTCCATTCAATATTTCTGTTGCCACCGCACGGGTTCTTTTGCTGAACTCCAATGAAACTTCACTGTACCCAACAGGTTTGTAGAGTGAGTTGAATTTGGGGTGTGCGATGACCTTGAGATAATCCCTCCAGAGACGAACTTTGTCAATTGCGACGTTGAAGCTGGTGCCGCACTTGATTGGGTCCAACAGGTTCTTTGTATGGAACTCCTTCTTCTCCTCCTCCGGTAGCTCAAAAAATCTTTGGCACGCGTCGATCATTTTTTTCATCAGGCTCTCTGGTACACCATGGTTGATCACCTAAAAGATATCAAGCACATGAAAATATTAATTCATGTTTCATTATTATTAGCAATAACCATTTCGTTTGTTTGCTTTTCAATTTTCAATTTTTAAGTTAAAATCTGAAAACTTGTAACTATTTCAATTTCCAATTTATATATATTTTTTAAATAAAAACTTGAAACGAATAGTTGCGAAACTACTATTTTATTAGTTAATTTTACACGTGTTCAAGCATACATATTAATAGTAAGTATGAATATACCTGAAAGAAGCCCCATTCTTGGCAAGCTTTTCCTAGCTTCTGGATCATTTGTGCTCGTTCATCTGGGGAGGCAGAGGTGAGAAGAGCAAAGTCAATGATGGGGATTGAGTGTTCTGGGTCGTTTGCATCTCCCTTATCGTTGGGATCCATGATGTAGGCGTACTCGGAAGGTACAGAAGTGAGAGCATCTGAGCCGGCTAAGGTTTTGATGCTTGCTACCTTGGGTTCAGATGCATTCACTGAAGTCACTGTAGGTGCCATTGGTGGAGGGAGACTGAAAGAAGCTGAGAATTCTAGTCTTTAATTTGTATGTCCAGAAGGAAAGTTAGTTGTTTGAGTGGTTTGGAGAAATATGGAAAAGGGAGTTGGTATTTATAGAGCAGGATGGCAGGATAATATATGACCGACTCTACTCGTGAGAAGTATTTACAACGCAAGCACTCTTACGGTCTTACCCCCATAAGGTGGAGGTTTTTGAATAAGTTGGCCAACGATGACCTAAGTTTCAAATTTGTTGTCCTGCAACAATAAAATATATATATTAGTTTGTTGTTAACCTCCATGTATATGCAAAATATTAATTCTTTAAAGACCATGTAACTACATTTTAAATTATTTCTGTAATAGACATGAGACACACTTGTATTAAAGACCCTATATCTATTCAAGAGATGGTTGTGGTCTACAAAGAAAAATGTCATAGGGATATTTAGACCATATTTGTAAATGATATGATATTTCAACAATAAAAATAAGTTTGTTAATCAAACACTTAAGTAATAGAATAATCATTGACATTGACAACCACATCATATTTATATATATGGTCTCTTTAGCATTACTCAATCTACAAACTGTGATCTTCTTAGCATCACCCTCTTTGTAATAGAAGTAGAGTCCACCATATGTAGTAGGTTGCACTTCTATTATAAAGATGAGATAAATGTGGTCTCCAAAATATTAGCTCCCCAGTATATTTCTATGCAATAATCATAGTCCCACTAGAACATAGGAAAACCAAAATTTGACAATAGGGAACTGCCTATGGATATGTTATATAATAATACTACTACAAAATTTGAACGTTAAATGGTGAACATACTAAGTAAATTTACATGCTGTAAGTAGTTAAACTAATAAAATAGTGAAAAAAATGCTTTATTTTGTTTTATGTTGCTAAAGATGGAGGAGAGATGGGAAGAGTGGATGCATGAATGTATAGTTGATGAGAAAATTAGAAAAATGTAGGAAAGCATTTGGCATGGGGTTTAAGGAAATCCAGTGTCGCGTCCAGTTTGAGACTTTGGCTACGGCAGATAAGCCACTGAAGGTAGCACTACATCTTCATGTGGCCCCACCCATTAACCAACCAATGTGTTCCCTCGGCGAGGTGAATAATTCGTCTCACAACAAGCCGGTCACCACAGCCAAGTAAAAGAATATGAAACGAAATATGGCACAAACTAACAAACACAATCGCGCATCGTCATCTGGGCGTATCTACAATTCCAAATCTAAATTACCCACCAGTAGGTAACAAATTCTTTATGTGCCAAGCCTAATGTTGGAATCCCGTTTTATAAAACCTCGTTAATTGGGTGCAATTATTAACACTTTAAAAATTGTTGTGTACTTTTTATAAGGTTTTTTTTACAAATAACATTTTACTGTATTCATATTAAAGGGAAAAGTTTAAACTTTGGACGAAATTGGTTGAGGAGGAAGACCTAACTATTAAGAGCATCTCTAACGAAGGCTTTATCCTTCTTTTTTTTTAGGGCTGATATAAATGTAGCACTAGTGAGAAATTTCATCCCGATGAACAGGAAAACGGGTCTACATCTACCACATGGGCTAGTATCTTCCATGAATAGCAAAAAATTAGACTACATCTAATTTCAAAAAGCAGGGAGACCCACATCAAATTGAGGGCCAAGTCTTGGTTTGTTTATTTTATTTTATTATTATTTTTAGTTTAGAAATCGGTAGGCTCCATTTTTTATTCCAAAACACCATTTTAAAGGTTTATTTTGCAACCCTTTAGACCACCTCCAATAGTGACCTAAAACGTAAATTCCCCCCACCCCCCCAAAAAAAAATCCACTCCAACCCAAAACGTAAACTAAACCTAAAACCCAAAACCCAAAACCCAAAACCCAAAAGGAAGGCAAATACCGGCCATAATTTAGCCCACAAATTGAAGTGGGACCCACGAATGAGAGTGAAAAGTGGGCTGTGAAGCCTACACCCCAAAACCCAGTCTCCCAACGTGTTGCACGCACCAGAGACTTTTCTAGCCGAGGCCCACCCACGTGGGGCTGTCCCCTTTGCATGTCAGCGTCACTGTAGCCCAACGGCTACTTTTCTTCATCCAACGCCCAATTTAATTGGACCGTTGGTTAATCCAACGGTCCACGTTCAAATTTTTTTTATTTTTTATGTTTATATATTTATTGAATCCAACGGCTTAGATCGAATACAATCAAATCTAACGGTAAAAAAAAAAGATCTAATGGTCCAAATTTAAATCCAACTTCTAAAATAATTAAAAAAAATTATTTAACTTAAAATTTAACCAAAAACTCTATAAATACCTATGTATTTGTTCAAACATCCACACAAAACTCACTTTTCTCCTACAATTCTTCCAATTTTTCTTTCTACCATTTCTTCTCATTTCCAAAATTTTCAAGATGGCAAAAGAGCATGTTAGAGGTCGTAATTGGACCTTTGACGAAGATATTGCTTTATCTTTGGCATGGATTTCTAGTAGTGAAGATGGTGCCGTCAGCATGAATCAAAATAGAAAGGTTTTGTGGGGTAAAATCATTGATAAGTTCCATGAGAACTCCAATGCCGGTCAAAGGGAAGTTGGTGGTGTTTATGATCGGTGGAAGATTATCAACAAAGCGTGCACTTTGTGGAAGGGAAGCTTGGAGAGAGCCATGGTTGACATGCCTAGTGGAAGGGGCACTTTAGAATTTGTGAGTTTCTTTATTGATATTTTATTTGTCATGTACATAATAGTATTTTGCAACTAATTGTTTTTATGTATTTGTTGCATAGGGTGACAAAGTAATGTCAATTTACAAGACAAGAACTACACCAAAAAATCAAGCTTTTAAGTTGCATCATGCTTGGAACATCCTCAAGGATTGACCGAGGTGGGGAACTGATGCGGACCAACAATGGGGAAGATTATTTCATAGTGAAGCCCCACCCCCAAATGATGTCAATGAAGGTGTCGAACAAATGACCCCAACTTCTTTTGCAAGGCCCCCAGGTAGAGATAAGCAAAAGGAAGCAAAGAGAAAAGGGAAGTCCCAAGATCCAATACGTGCACAATTTGCTAGCGAAATGGTAAGAATGAATGAAAACCATATCTCTCGGCAAGAAGAATCGGCCAAAATGCGTTTGGCCATGAAGGAACAAGGGGATAGGGAGCAAGAAAGGTTCGAAATTAATTTGATGATGGAGGACCTTGACAAATACACTTAGAGAGGAAGAAATACTTACGTGGTAAGCAAAATGACATTTTACGAAGGGATGCCACAAGGAGTATATTTCAAGATGACGATTCATCTCAAGGCTATCACCCAAGTCCATCACCAAGTCAAGATGGTGGAATCATTATTAAGTTTATGAGTTTTCGATTGTATTAAGTTTATGTGGTTTATTAATTGTCTTTTTTTTTTTTTTTTTTTTTTTTTTTTTTTTTTTTTTAAGTTTATGCGGTTTATTAATTGTCATTTGTATTAAGTTTATGTGGTTTATTAAATGTCGTTTGTATTAAGTTTATGTGGTTTATCATGATTTTTATGTATTGATTTAATGATTTTTCAAAATTTATCGGAATTTAAATATTTTTAGGTTAAAATGTTCATATAATTAATTTAGGATAGTCTACATAATTTTTTTTTTTTAAAAGTTAATTTAAAAAAAATTAGCCTTAATTCATTCTTTGATAATTTCAGGCTAAAATTGTGACATTCCACATTACTCAGGGGAGTGATCCTTATATGTATATTCCCATATCTACCTAGCGCAAGGCTTTTTGGGAGCTCACTGGCTTCGGGTTCCTTAGGAACTCTGAAGTTAAGCGAGAAGGGGGCTAGAGCAATCCCATGATGGGTGACCCACTGGGAAGTTGCTCGTGAGTTCCCAAAAACAAAACCGTGAGGGAATGGTAAGCCCAAAGCTGACAATATCGTGCTACGGTGGTGGAGCGGGCCCGGGAAGTGATCCACCCCGGGCCAGGATGTGACAATTTGGTATCAAAGCCTAACCCTGGTCGTGGTGTGCCGACGAGGACGTTGGGCCCCTAAGGGGGGTGGATTGTGACATCCCACATTACCCAAGGGAGTGATCCTTATATGTATATTCCCATATCTACCTAGCGCGAGGTCTTTTGGGAGCTCACTGGCTTCGGGTTCCTTAGGAACTCCGAAGTTAAGCGATAAGGGACTTAGAGCAATCCCATGATGGGTGACCCACTGGGAAGTTGCTCGTGAGTTCCCAAAAACAAAACCGTGAGGGAATGGTAAGCCCAAAGCGGACAATATCGTGCTACGGTGGTGGAGCGGGCCTGGGAAGTGATCCACCCCGAGCCAGGATGTGACAAAAATTGTAGGCCAGAAGGATTGGAGCAGAAAAACTGTTTCTGAGCTAAAACCTAAATTTTCTGGGCTAAATATTTTTAGGTTTTAGGTCACCATTGGAGATGGTCTTATAAGTAAGGGTATATTCTTCAACTATTTTTTTTATTGAAAAACATAAACAAACAATGGCTAATTTTTTATGTGTTATTGATTAAAAAAATGTTGTTCTTTGTGATGAATCCGGATCCTCTTTGTGATGATTATGAGAATCCGTGAATCGTGTTCATTCATCATGCAGTTTGAAATCATTTTAATTTTTTTTTATTTAAAATTGAACACAAACAGTACCTGACCAAAATTGACCACACGATGTACGATGAATGAAACGATTCACAGATCCCCAAGATCCTCACAAAAAGGATCTGGAGAGGATCCTGTCAGCTTTGTGATAAGATAATCCAATCAATGGTTCATAAAAAATAAAAATAAAAATAAAAAGTGGTGAAATTTAACATTGGTAGTTTAGAGACCTAAACCGAAAACATAAACGAATAACATAACTAAATTGTGATAAGATAATCCAACCAATGGTTGTTATGAAATGAAATCTTGTCTTGTTTCATTTCGAAGAATGTTCCGATAAGAGAAATAAACTAAAATATGAGATTGAGATAAGAGAACCTACAATTGTGCTTAAGTGATGAAATCTAACTTTATCAGAATTTGAATTTTTTTTTAGGTTGAAAAGTTCATAAATAAAAATTTAAGACAACACTCCAAAAATCAACTTAAGAAAAGTTAAGAGAAAAATAAATTTATTGATTGATACCATTGGATCTCGTTAATAACTAAGGAACACACTTATCTTGAACACACTAACAAATTGATTGATATCATTGGATCTCGTTAATATGTTTGTTCAAGAATGAGATGCTTTCATTCTTTGAGATTACCATTTCATTTACTTTGGATTTTTGGATAGTCTTTTACTTCATTCTTATTTTCATCCCACAATTGTAATCACAACCTACAAATAAGTCCGAGGTAAACAATATTAGCACTAGACTGTAAACCAAAACTTTCGACCAACTATAATTATAAAGAAGTATAAAATACTAATAATAGGATTTGAAAGGTGCGGCAAGCAACACAATTGCTACGCGCAAAACATCCCCTATGCTACGCCCAAAACTCAGCATGCCCTATAGCCCAGCAGTCCAAGCACCTCTCAAAGGTATTTTATCAAGCAGTTAGAGGACATATATGAAGGGCAACTCCAACCTTCAAAGGGGTAGCACCCAAGTCATCCATGGAAATTCAACGAAGTTCGGAGGATCAGCTGACCCCCTTGCCCCTAAGTTGGTTCGCCCCTGATCTCAACCGGTTCAAAATCATTGAAACAATTAAAGTAAGGGCAGCAGCCCAACTTGTTCAACCTTGACCTTTTGCATACAGACAATTGGAGCAAGGCTCATTGGGCTGCCCTGCCTGTTCAAGCATAAACTTGTGCCTGTAGGCAATTGAAGTTGATGTGAGCATGGATCCACCACGTGCAACCCACTGAGGCAAAAGCCTCACCTTTAGCCATTAGATTTCCAACAGTCTTCTTGTTTGGACTATTGGATTTCCAACATTAAAAAAATTGAAAATTATATGTTGTGCCATGTCCTGGAAATCAACAGCCATGATTAATCTAAAGGTAAAACAATCCAACAAATTCTGAAAATTTCCAAAATAAAAACAAAAAAATTTGTTTAAGAACACCTTTAAACAAACTCACAAAGTTCAACCATCTTTTTCCTGCACTTTTTATCTCTAATTATTATGCTTGTTTGTAATGTTATTATTTGCTTTGTATTTAAAATTAAATTATCAGAGTTAAATATGGAGTTCTATTTTCAAAAAACAAACTTGCTAAGAACACACTTACAAGGCATAAAAAATGAAAATATATTTGTGAATAGTAATCACTCTTGCCCTTCCTCTTCTCAAACGAGTGTACTTGCACAAATGTAATTATTGTTTAGAGAGAACAGTAAGGGTAATTTCACTGCGCTTGTCCTTGACCTCCTAAAATAGACGGACATGTTGTAACATCACTCAACCTACTTATATTGGTGTGTGTTCCTTTTATTAGAGAGGTGGCACAAATGTAATCTATCAAATGTATTTTCTCTTTCATCATTCTTTGTTAGAATATGTAGTAAAATCTCTCTATAGCGTGACACTCTAGATAAGAATAACAGTGATTTATGTCGTAATGTTTTAGAAGATATTATGTTAGCTAGTTTAGAGCTTCTTCTATCCGGGTGTTTTGACTGTTCTCTCTGCTGGGGCATGATCCTTTAGATTTCTAATAAATTATAAAAAGATGATCTTTATTGACAGCAGATTCATAAAAATATTTTCATGGATCTGGACATTCATGCTTTGCAATTTAGGCAATCCAAGTTATAATATATTGGTTTAGGTTACGTTTTGATTTGGGAGTTTTAGTCTTGAGGCAATCCAATTTTTTTTTTTTTTTATAAATTAAATTTCTTCGTGAAATTCTAATATACTCCAATGTTTAGATGAAAAGATCCTCCAAGACTTCTATTCACAATTTTTACAATTAACTTTGAATTTGAAAATTGGAATGTGGTCAGCAAATTGGACTGGGGCTTCAATAGTTTGATTTCGATTATTTAAGAAATAGTTTATTTTTTTAGTTTCACTGTTCAAATTTTTCCTTTTTAGATTTTATTTATTTTTGTTTTTGGTTTTACTTATAAAGCTTTAAATATATAAAAAAAAAAAAATTATATTTAAAGCTAACACATGACAAGCTATGATATGTCTAGCACTGCCAATCAACATAGTCTAGAGGCAAGTTAAGCTCGACACAAATTTTTCTTCTTCCCCTTGCCTTAATAATAATAATTAAAAAAAAAAAAAAGGAAAAGAAAAACTAAAACCTAATATGCTCCACTATTGATGTAATATTTTTTATCCATAGATTTACCATTAAAAGTGACTAAATCAAAAAATAATTTTTGTAATTACATCTCTGTTAAGTATAACTTCTTTATAATAATAAAAATAATTTGATCCTGCAAGTGGTCTTTTACCATAGTAGTAGAAAAGAGTTGAGTCATTGCATGACGGTGTGGATTTGAATTTCATCGGTGACTAATCTAACATATAACCTAACAAAATTTATTGCTTGACAAAAAAAAAAAAAGAAAAAAAAAGAAAAAAAAAAGAAATAAGGTATTAAGATCAATAAGATATCTCACTGTCTTTCTTCAAGAGTAAAACTGTCATACTATTGGAATTTTGATATACTATATTAATGAGGCCTCCCATCTAACAATGTCATGTGGTGAAGAAATGGTACTTTAACCATATATTTGCACCATAATTTGTATATCTTTTTAATAAAGATGTGACTCATATATATCAACAAATCCTAATTTTATCAATGAAATAGTGCATATGATGGTGCTAATATTTAATAACGGTAGAATTACTTATGTTGGCAACAGGTTTCTAGTTCTAGAAATTTTTTAATATTAGTATCCCAGTGTAATAATGACACAGGTAAGTAAAGAGGAAGAAGTTGAAACGGTATAACATGCAACTATGAACAAGTCAGCAATATACAGCTTCTCAATCATGTTGGGTCAAATTTCTGCCACTCTCCACATGTAACAAATGCTTGAGTATAGTAGTATAAAAAGAAGAAGTAAAAAATAAAAATAAAAAAACGAATGTTACCCGAACTCCATGCATTGAAACTGTCATTGGAATTAGAAGTTTTTGTTAGCCAGCGTAGCGCAACCGCACCGTATCATTGACTGCTGAAAAGGCCACCATATATTGCTTAAAAAATATAGAAATTTGCTAATTTGGTCCATGAATTCTTACACGTGAAAATTCAGTTTTTAAATTCATTAAAAATGTCACAT
Organism: Pyrus communis; assembly: GCF_041283825.1. Taxonomy (NCBI): domain Eukaryota; kingdom Viridiplantae; phylum Streptophyta; class Magnoliopsida; order Rosales; family Rosaceae; genus Pyrus; species Pyrus communis. The sequence continues at coordinate 4,434,529 of NC_142574.1, forward strand.
TGATCTTTATTATTGATTCAAATTATTTTATTCAATTTTTCATTAATTTAAGTCATGTGACTTGTATTTGTTACATTTTAAAAGGTAGATTAACATTTTTAATGAGTTTAAGAACTTTTCTTTTTTCTACTCCATCTCAATGTATATTCTTCATTTTTTGGCTCCAATTAACAACTAAATTCTCTTCCTTAACCACAACAATAGGCTATGCTATGTAACGAACAAGAAATAGTATCTAATTATATGACATTAGGAAATATGACAAATGACCTATACAACCAGAAAAATACTAGAGAGCACATATTTATCAATATTTTAAGAGACACTAGATGCTAGTTAGAGACGGATTAAGACCCAGCGCCTAGGCAGTTAGGCAGGGGCTTAGGCAGACTAGGAGGATTAAGTAAATTTATTATAACTCGTATAAATAAGTGTTTGTTTATAATTAAAAAAATACATAATTGTATTGTGATACATAAATTACAAAATAAAATGACATAAATTAGAAAGTATTAGAACATATTGAAAACATGGGGAACAAGCAGATGGTGAATGTTTATCCAAGTATTCAATAAGTCCCTTACAATTTATTGAAAAATAAAAATAAAATACAAATTGATAGTTATCTATATTTTGTCTAGGTGAGAGTCATAATCTAACCGGGTGTCTAGGCGGACTTAGGTGGGCGCCTAAGCAGATCTATGCATCATTTCTTAATATTCAATGCCTAGAGATTACTCGAGCAATGGTCAGCCACTTAATGCTTAGGCGGAGCCTAGTCAGAGATTTTTAGAATAATATATCATTTGATATGATAAATAAAATAAATATATATCTAAATAAACAGAAGATCGGAAAGCCAGCCTGTCTGACCGATGAATGTGTCAAACTTCCATCACTAGGTCATTTGCCCGGAATGGCCTTGACCATGTGGCTAATTGCTTAAAAACTAGTTAATATTTAAACAATTATTAAACATTTATCTCCAAACTTAATTAGTCTTCTAATCTGCTTTACCACCCACACATTTTGTTTTTCCCTTCTTTTTAGGGTAATAAGGGCGCTGGGGGAAGACATGAGGTGACTGCTCTAGTATATAACACCATAACTAAGAGCAATTCCACCCATAAAAAAATGCGCCATCACCTAGTCAGTGAACAGTAATAAACCTTAATGAATAGTAATAGGCCAAATGCATCTCTATCCCCAAAACTAAGTAGCTTAATCAATTTTATTAAATATTATTAATTTTTATTATAAAATAATAATTTGATTTATTAAAATATTATCAATTTTTTTAAACCCCATTTAATCCACCACTCCCACTCCCCCTCAAAACCTCACCATGTTGTGCTGCTCCCTAAGTACCAACCAATACTCAATCTTCGACCAAGACCTCGACACCTGGGGCTTCAAACTCCACCGCATGATTGCGGAGCTCAACTTGGACCACCTCAACAAGGTGTTCATGGGCGTCGGGTTTCCGAAGTAGGACTCGGACAAGATTCGGACGGCGCTGGAGCACATGGACTTGCTGCTATGGATGGAGTACAGGAAGACGAAGTGGCTGGTGGTGTTCGCGAGGTCGACAGGAGATGGCCTCCAGTTCAAAAAAAATTTGAACTTTCCTCTGACGCCACGCTGGCGTTAACATGGCGTCATACAAGCCGGTCCATGCCTCTGTCGATTTTGGGCTGGCCTGGAGACCAGCTTGGGCTGGGTACCAGCCTATTTGATGGGCTGCAGTGGAAAGCCTGGGTGCTAGGCCATTATTTTGGCTGGGTGCCGCCTATTAGTTCCCCGGTGGAACTGCTCTAAAGGACATCCCAATATAGATCCAAAAGCAAAGGACAGACTGATTAGGGTACCATATATTTTAGTGGTTTTATTTTAATTTAGGTAAAATATCTAATGGTGGTGTTGCTTCATTTTTGGGTAAATACCCAACGGATATCTATCCCCCAACTAACAAATTTTGAAATTTCCTTTTTAACGCTTGCATGAATATTTAGAAATAATTAAGTATTTTCATTAACATTTGTTATTTGAAACTTTTTTTATTAATTTTTTTAATATATAATTGGACTTTATTAATAATAAGGACAAAAAAAAAAAAAAAAAAAAAACGATGGCAGTATCGTAACTCAGTTGAAGCTTGGTGGCACTAGACAAGGATCCTCTTCGGATCCTCTTTGTGGGGATCTGGGGATTAATCAATCGTGTCCGTTCATCATACATCATGTTTCTAGTTTTCGTTATGTACTATTTATATTAAAGTTTAAATTAAAAGTTTAAAATGATTTCTAACCGTATGATATACGATGAACGAACACAATTGATTGATTCTCTAGATCCCCACAAAGAGGATCCAGAGAGGATCCTATTCCGGTGGCATTGACAATTGTTTCCTTATAAATTTTCGCATATGAAGAAATAGTTGTCGGTGCCACCAATATTCAACTTAATTACAATACTACTACCGCACGCAAAAGTTAACATAATCACGATATTGCCTTGTAATTAAAAAAAGTTCGTTAGGTGTTTTCTTTTCTATCTTCATAAAACAAGGTGTAGAAATATGATATGCTAAATATGGTCTACCAATTATTTTATTTTTCCTAGTAAATGCGGATGGGATAAGACTTGCGTTCCCCATGGGGAATACACATATCCTACTTCTTTCAAATAATGTATATTCGACATATAAATTTCATAATTTGAACCATTCACCTTTTTAATCTTTATTTGAAGATCATTTTTATAAATAATCATCTGAATCAGAGATCGTTTAGTCATCTAAATCTATGAAACAAATTGACAATGTGAGTACCAAATAATATAAGGAAAATTAAAGAAAAAGCTTCAAAACTTTGAATCTTAACTAAAAGCCACCTAATAACTTCATTTAATGATTATTAAAAAAATATAACTTTATTTAATGATAAGAAAAAAAATAAAAAAAAAAGGAAAAAAAAAAAAAACCAACTGAAAGCGCGTGCAAGATAAATAAATAAAAAAAAATAAAAAAAAATAAAAAAAAATAAAAAAACCGAAACTGGAGAGTCTGCAATACAGAAACTCCAAACACAAATTAAATTCTGCAAGAATATTTTGCAGCGCAGTGTTTGTACAGATAGGTCAAAGGAGGTAAGGAAGATAATTGCCGCGTCTAAGCAGTGTTGATATACATATTTGTTATCATTTCCTAAATTTTCTGATGAACTAATGGATGTTGGTTTTAGTTATTTGATTGGCAGTGGTGGTTGTGAAGTGCTATCATATTCTTGTGTTCAGAAAAATCTAGAGATCCGTCATCGAAACTGTCCTGCATGTGGAACTGCGTTTGGTGTAGAAGGCTAAAAATTAAAGAGATTCAGAGAAAATTTGATGAGAATTGAAGAAAATTAGAAGAAGAAAAGATGTTAGGAAGGTGAGAAAGTGCCGATAAAATTCAAGAAGAGTACATAGAAGAATGTTCGTTAAACTTCCTGAAGAGATATCATATTCAGTTTAAGAAATAGTCAGTGCACGCCAACCTATGTTCAGTTTCAAAAATAGTATCCGTGTTCAGTTTCAGAAATAGTGTAGTACTTATGCTCAACTTCAAAAATAATGTAATACTTGTGTTTAGTTTTAGAGATAATTAGTGTTTAGTTTATGAAATGGTCCTTTTTTTATTTTACTTTTTTTATTTTGGAAGAAAGGTAATTCCATTACCAACACCACATAATTACAAGAAGAGAGGTCCAACTACAATATACACACATTCATAATATGGACCAGCAAAGAAACAAGAGAGAAGCCCAAAAAAGACTTTTGAGCCTAAACAAAACATCGAAACACCCAACAGCTTCCAACCAACACCGCCATCGGCATGCCGCTTTCCACCCAATAGAAACCAACATCCCCTGCAAACCTCTGAACAACAGCCATACACAGCCCCAAGCATGAATGAAAAAAAGACTCCAAAATCCATCAGAGAGCACAACATCGTTGGCCACCACGCAACGAAAGAAACCAGTAGGAAGAAACCCACTAGCATCGATGCCATCAAAGACACCCTAAAGGAAAGAGGTGGTGTAAACACTCGGGCCGAAGCTCTACACACCTTCCGAGAGATCCGCGAGAAATCGCGTTGAAATTGCAAGAAATCGCAATGAGAAAAAGCTGGTGACAAACCGAATTTTTGGATCAATGAAGAATGGAGTCAATTGGAAATGATATGGAGTGGATTAGTGGAAATCAGGTAGGTGGAAGGAAGGGGGGAATGAAAAAAGGGACTGGGCACAATGAAATCATATGCAGAAGGGGTTGGGGGAAAAGAACGATCGAACCAAAAGGCACGGGAAAATAAAAGCTGTGGGAGAAGCAAAGAAAACCAAAAAAGAAAAATGAGGACAAGAGGACTGCCACCAACCATAGCCATAGCTAGGGCTGGTGACTAGAAGGAGGATGAGGTGAAGGAGGTCACTCACACAGAGGTGAGAAAAACATTCACAAAGAGGGAAGCTGTATCACAAGACGGAGAGAAATCTTTTTATTTTATTTTATTTTTTATTATATTAAATTTTTCTCATTTTCATTAAAGTTTAAATCGTTTTAATTAAAGTAGTATTTATTAAATATTAGTTTAGGACGATTTTTGGTTAAAATAAAGTTAGCTCAAGTATTTTTTATTAAAGCTCTCAATAACATATGTATAATGAAAGTGTATTTATTTGATACATTTGAATGATTTAACGATATCCAATTCAAATAATTTTTTCCCTATGAATGACCTTTAACTGAAAGTTAACAAACTTGTTCTGATTATAAAGTTTATGCGATAAATATACATTATTTTTCAAACTATGCAAGCATACTCTCCAAATATATTGTAGGAAATGAAATTCTTTCACGAATCTAATTAATATACGTACACACTCCCATCCAAAAGGTTTTAGGCATATATATGGTTCACCAAAGAAAAGCATTATGGGAAATTTTATTTAAACTTATTTAACCTCTTTCTACACCCAACTTAAATTTTAAATGTTAATTGTCTATTTTACCCTATTGCATAATTACTATTAAATACAAAATGAAATTAATAATAAAACTCATATTTATCAATAAACCCAAACATTTATTGTGTAGATGGCATATTAACAAAAAAATGTAGATGGCAGCACTTTCTCTTAAGAAAAACAACAAATAATTTACAAGATTGGGGAAATATCAATAAACATGATTAATGTTTCTTCGATTACATGCAACCAACTGATCACAGATGCGTATATATATCTATATATATATATGTGTGTGTGTGTGTGTGTGTGTGTGTGTGTGTGATCTGGATTATGCTTTGGAGTTTGGAGGGGTACAGTTGAACAGACAAGAAATGTAATTGTTTCTAGTGAGGGAAGTTGCGGCCAGAAACAAGATGGAAAACAAACACGAAACGTTAAAAAGGGGTTGGAACTTTCAGTTCAAATCTAACTTCTTGTCCCACAATCCCTTTTTCTAGTTCCCTTTTTCAGACTTTTGGTGAGGATTACACACTCAGATTTCTATGTTAAAATCCTCCCACAAGTTACAACATTTTAATTTCATCTCGGAGCCAAAGTTGCTGAGGGTTTATGGAATTGGGTGTAAAGAAAAATTTACATATGGAATTGGGTTTATGGGGGTATAATAGGTAATAAATTTGGGTTTAAAGAGATATTAATAGTCTAGTTAAAAATCAAATGGGTGCAAAATATAAGTTGGGTGTAGAAATAGGTTACATGGGTTTAAATAAAATTCCCAAGCATTATTCTCTTCATTGTTTAATGTTCGAGAAAGTAAAATATGTAAAAGCTGCCTTGCCATGCCTTGCGCATTAATTAAGTTTTTATTTTTATTTTTTATTATTATTTTTTTATGAGAACTTTAACGAAAATCTTCCGGTACTGTTCATTTTAACAAAAAATCATATTTTTATTATAAAAAACCAACCTGGTACTATTCACTTTACTCTTTAGTTTGTTCTTATTATTAAAACTCAAAGTTTTCAAGCCCTTTTAATTAGTTATCATTTTCTTTATTCAATACTAGCAGAGAGCACACACTTTGTGTATGTGAACAATTTTTCTTAATAAGTGCATATTAATATTACATAATTATTGTTTTGTCCTCCTTATGTAAATATTGTGTATCAAAAGTGACAGTAAAATTGAAAAAATAAGTATAAAAAAGAGGGTAAAATAGGAAAAATAGGGATATGATTGTTATTTTGTCAAAATGTACAAAATTACTATTTTGCCCTCCTTTTGTCAATAGTATGTATCAAAATTGAGGGCAAAATAGGGAAAAAAGGAGGAAAAAAGTTGATCAGGAGGGTTTTCTTAATAATAGTATAGATTTTAGAGATTTTTTTTTTTTTTTTTTTTTGATAAGAATGTTATGAAATTGGTATAGCAGTTATGCTACGAACATTACATTTTTATGCCATATTACTTTCTAAACTATTAAACCCTAGTCTCCAAAATATTATTTTATTGTTTATTGTGGGAAATAAAATCCTTCCAAGAATCCAATTAATATATGTACACATCCTCATTCAAAAGGTTTTAGGCATATATGGTTCACCCAACAAAATCATAGTGATATGGTTTGCTTCATTCTCTTCAATGTTTAAGGTTCGAGAAATTATATAAAGTTTGTAAAAGCTCTCTTGCATGCCTCCTGTGCGCTAGTTAAGTTCTTTTTTTTTTCTTTTTTTTTTTTCAATATTTTAGAGATTTTCTTTTATTTGATAAGATTGTTATGAAACTTTATCCAGCAATAATACTATGAAGATCAAATTTTTGTATTATATTGGTGTATCACATCATATGACAAATAACTAACATAACGAAATAAATTTTTTAATTAACATGACTTGTACACATCGCTGCCTTTGGTTTACCAATATGATACAAAAATGTGGTATCCCATGCATTTTTCAATAAATAGTAAAAGAAATAAAAATAAAAGGAAAATGATAAGAGACTATTTTTATAACACATTAGGATATCATCTCATGTGGCAAGTAATGTGCATGCTTTATGTCAATATATGATTATCTCATTGGATGTTTGTTGTATACATCATTTACCATATGAGATGAAACCCTAAATATAGTGTAAAAGTGTAGTCCCTTTAGCGTTATTCAAAATAAATAGCATAGTTGAAATTTGGAGATACGTCACTGTAACATCCCACATCGCTCAGGGGAGTGATCCTTAAATGTATATTTTCATCCCTACCTAGCACAAGGCCTTTTGGGAGCTCACTGGCTTCGGGTTCCATAGGAACTCCGAAGTTAAGCGAGAAGGAGGTTAGAGCAATCCCATGATGGGTGACCCACTGGGAAGTTGCTCGTGAGTTCCCAAAAATAAAACCGTGAGGGAATGGTAAGCCCAAAACGGATAATATCGTGCTACGGTGGTGGAGCGGGCCCGGGAAGTGATCTGGGCCAGGATGTGACAATTTGGTATCAAAGCCTAACCCTGGCCGTGTGTGTGCCGACGAGGACATCGGGCCCCTAAGGGGGGTGGATTGTAACATCCCACATCGCCTAGGGGAGTGATCCTTAAATGTATATTCTTATCCCTACCTAGCACGAGGTCTTTTGGGAGCTCACTGGCTTCGGGTTCCGTAAGAACTTCAAAGTTAAGCGAGAAGGCGGCTAGAGCAATCCTATGATGGGTGACCCATTGGGAAGTTGCTCGTGAGTTCCCAAAAACAAAACCTTGAGGGAATGGTAAGCCCAAAGCGGATAATATCGTGCTAAGGTGGTGGAGCGGGCCCAAGAAATGATCCGGGCCAGGATGTGACAGTCCCCATCTTGAAAACCAAGCCAACTAATACGTGTTAATGGTTGGCTAATTGGATCATCAAAATTGATTGGGTGTTGTCTTGGCATCTTGAAAAATTTATGATCCACTCCAAACTTTGATTTTATTTAGGGAAAAAAAAAAAAATACACTTGCAAGTGGTGCATTGCTTTAATGGTTAGGTCTTCATCTTCAACCAATTTCATCCCAAGTTCAAACTTTTTCCTTTAATATGAATTACTGTAAAACATTACTGGTAAAAAAAAAAAAAAAAAAAAAAAAAAAAAACACTTATAAAAAATGCACAATAAAATTTTTATGGTGTCAATAATTACACCCAATATAGATGTTTCATAGAACGGGAATTTAATATTAGGCTTGGCACATAAAGAATCATTTTCCTACTGGTGGGCATCCAAATGGCACAAACTCCCAAGGCCAAGGAGTAATTAATTTAGAGAGAAATGCTAAGCGGACATTTTCAAAGTGAGACTTTTTATATACTTTTTGTCACTTCATAGTTTACGTCAATTATCGTGTCTATATTAACAATCATTGTGCAAACAAACATGAGATAATAGAAAATCTATGAAAAATCTCACTTTTAAAAAGTTCCTTTTAATAATTTTCTCAATTTAGATTTGGAAATGTATATACGTACAGCGGATGATGCGCGATCCTTTTTTTGTGGAAATGTATATACGTACAGATGATAATGCGTGATTCTGTTTGATTTTTTGTGCCATATTATTTTGCGTGATTCTGTTTGATTTTTTGTGCCATATTATTTTGATTTGGATTTGTAGATATGTACAGATGATGATGATGCGTGATTGTATCTTATTCTTTACTTGGCTGTGGTGGTGGGCTTGTTTTGATGAATTATTCACCTCCTTAAGGAACACATTAGTTGGCTAATGGGTGGGGCACATGAAATGATGTGCCACCTTCAATGACTTGCGTCGTGTGCCCTTTGTCGTATGCTGCCATAAACTAAGGGCTCGTTTACTAATTCGGATTTAGAAGGAATTGAAATGAGGTGGAATCAGAATCAGATTCTTGTTGAAGTAGTTTACTAAAACTGTCTGGAATCGAAGTAGGAATGATGTTGAATCCATATAAGTTATTTACTAATTCACTGAATTAAACTTTCACTGAATTAAACTAATGATGTTGAATCCATATAAGTTGTTTACTAATTCACTGAATTAAACTAGGTTGATTACTAAATTGCCCTTACATAAATAAATTGTTTTCATACTAATTAATTAAATTAAATTTCTTAATAAAATTCATCAATATAAAAATATATAAATAGGTCCAGCTGCACATCCCCCACATCTCTATCATTCCCACGCCTTCATCCTGAACATCTAGCTGCACTACCCTCCACCCACCACCACTGCAGCTTCAATTACAGGTGTTAGTCATTCAATTGGCAGATGCGGCACTGAACAAGTTTCAAATTTGTTCTTCGCCAACGACAACCCATTCCACCAACTCAGTCTTCGAAGCCCATCCTGGCACAAAATCATCCACAACTGTGATTGCGCTGGTGAACGTGCAAGGGAGTCGGCAGACTGGGCAAAGAGAGTCACAGATACGAATTTGGGGGGGGGGGGGTAGAAGATACGGGGGTAGTTTGGGTACAAAAGTTGGATTCCTGGAAGAGCCTTTTCGTGGGAATCCAAATACCACCTCCATCTACGGGATCCGATTCCAAGAGATTTAGGGATCCAATTCCTGATTTTAAGTGGACCCCATCTTGTTTTTTATTCCGGAAATGCTAGTAAACAGCTTGAAGTTTTGGTTTCGTAAACACGCCATAAGTCTCAAATTGGTCTGGATTCCGGATTTCCTTAGAGCATTTTCATTGAAAATATATTATAAGATAAATGTCAAATGTTAATTTGACAGCTGATATGGTAAGTGTCATATTTTCTCTTTATCCAGTCGATATGTTTGTTTTTTAACAAATGATATTTGTACAATCCATTTTAAAAAGAAATCAATTAAAATAATTTTTTCAAGATTTATAATTGGTGCATCACCCATACAATAAAATAATTAAAAATTAAATGATAACACAATTTTCATATGTCAGACTTAACAACAAAATACTCATATGTAATTCACTTAGGATTGACATATTGGTTGAAGTTTATTTCTACCTTCAAATTTGATTACATGACATTTTATTTAGAATTTGACATATCCTTTAGAGATTGTCTTATCCCATGCCCAATGCATTCCTACATTTCTCTAATTTTATCGTCAACTATACATACATGCAAAAACTCTTCCCATCTCTCCTCTATCTTAGGAAAATAAAACAAATATTTCATTAGTTTAGCTACAGTATGTATATTTACTTAGTATATCAACCATCTAACAGTCATATATGATACTATATATTCACTTAATATATTCAACATCTAACGGTTAAATAAATACTGTGGAGCAAAAAAAAATCAAGAAAATTATGGAGGTGACACGTGGACTTTTGGGTGAAAAGGACAAAATTACCCTTGAGGCACACCGGGATTCCCATGTGCATGCAACAGACAATAACGGCTCAATCAAGAAAGAGTTAAAGATGATATTTATTCAAATCCCTCTCATCATTCCTCATCAAATCCTCACTCAAAAGGTAACTCGCAATTTTCCTATTCAATTTATGATTAATTACCAAATTAATTGCAAGCTATTACTTCACATAATATCTTGCAATTATATTCAAAATACCACCATAAGTGGCCGGTCCTAATTCTCCAAATAAGGCCGGCCATACCCCTATATATAGTCCCATTTCTCCCCCAAAAAGCAAAGTTCAATCTCTCCCAAAAATCCCTTAAACACTTTCTTTCTAAAATTCTAACTTTGGCATCAGAGATTCTTCAGCCAAAGGCCCCCCCATTCATCGTGGGTGCATGAGGCTCTTGGCTATTTTAGGTGTTATTATTTTCCAGGTGCATTTTCGTCAAATGAGAAAAAGGCGAAAATTTGTTCCCACAAATTCACACACTCGAAGAAGACTCTCGCATTCAAAGTTTCTCATTTCTTGTTAATTTGTAGATTTTTCGTACGTTCTTGTTTGGACCACGACGATCCACGAGTCTTTACACAACGCTGAGTGGAGCGGCACCACCCTCACGGGGCACCATCGTGGCAGCCACTGTAGTAACAACCACGGCAGCAACCTTCAACGAACTTATTGCCCACGGTGAGCAAGCCATTTCGCAACAGTAGGCCCAAGCCCATGCCACAAGGCAGCCAGCCCAGATTCAACGGGCCCAAGTAGCTACGACAATTGGAGCAGCCCAGACCTCGCTAGCCCAAGACCAGCGCGAGCCCAGTACGTTCCAAGGCTGAGCCCAAGCCGCGTCACTCCAACCCACACGGGCCCAAGCCCAAGGCGAGCCAGCCCGAGCCATGACCCGATGTGACCCCAGCACTCTCCCGAGCTGAGCCTATGCCTAGTACCCACGTGCACCTCATGCAGAGCAGTCCAATCCCATGGCCCTCCTAGTAGCCCAAACCGATTTAAGACCACTTCAATTATCCTGGTTTCAAACTTTTGGATCGACGATTGACCCGAGGATATTTTCACCCCATTTCTCCGCAAATTTGACATTTCCCAACTTAAATCTCGTGCCTGGAGTCCATTACACTTCCACTACTTAAGGAGACGCATATCATCCAAGCTCTTCTGACCCAAATGGCAAACCACACTTGTCTCAACAAGTCATAAAGTTGACAAGCACCCTCGCATGGCAAATGACCTTGGTGAATCATCTCTTGCAGCGTATCGAGATGCAACGTGCCCTAGATGAGGTGTCCTGAAGTTGAACAAGGGTAAACAACGAACCTTTCCTGCAGTGTCCCGGCAAGCAGCCACTCGACAATCACGAACTGAGTATTCTTCGTACATTCCCGACTGGGCTTCTGAGATAAGCCCGAGGAGTAGCATGCACTCTCGGCTAGGCCCACGGATGAGCATACACTTACGGTAGGGGCCACATTCCGATAATCAACATGAGCAACCTTCTAGGCAAAGTGTTCATTTGCGGCTAGGCCCACAAGAAGCATCTTCCACCTTACATCGGAGTAGACAGCACGACAGATAGAGAGAAGCAGTCACTTAATCCAGCTTAAGTTTAACCAAAAGCCTACGAAGAATTTGCTTGCCTGCTAGGAACGCACCACATGCACCGCAACCACGACATAGATGAGCCAAACACATAGAAGAACAGTTTAGACCAGCAAGTTAAGACCAGGGGCAGCCGAGAGCTTCGCTACCCCAACAAAGGCAAATTCAAGAAGAAGTAGAGAGGCTCTTGATCGAGCAATTGTGTGATTTCCAAAGCAACGAGGTCACCGATGATGCGTTATGACGAGACATGACCAGCATGAGCAAGTAATCCTTCACAGATAAGATTGAGCAGACAAAGCCTTGATGTAAGTTAGCATGCCATATTTCACATTTTTCAAATGAGATAGAGACCCAGAGAGACACTTGAAGCACTACCGAAGCATAATGGTTCTTTATCGGAACAATGATGCTCTTATGTGCAAGATATTCGCCACCACTTTACAAGACGAGGAGCAAGATTTGTTCCACACCCTACCGCCATAATCTATTTGGAGTTTTGATGAGCTTTCTTTGGTTTTCACCAAAGAGTATTTATCTTACCTCTCAATCAAGAAGAAGTCCGACTATTTGTTTAATGAGAAGAAGAACCCAAAGGAGTCACTTTGCGATTATGTGAAGAGGTTTAAAGCAGAAAAGGCAAAGATAGTCAGATGCGATGACTCGATAGCTAGTTCAACCTTCCAAAAATGACTTATAGCAAACCACCCACTGTTTGGAGAATTAATCATGAAAGAAGATCTGACTCTGGTAGACTCTTTCGCTCTGGTAGAGAAACATGCACACTAGGATGAAGCTTGGCGAGCAGCTAAGGCTCGGCGAGCAGACAAGGCACTTGAGAAGCCTCGAGAAGATTCTGTAGTAGCTCAAAAGAAGAAGGACGAAAAGTAGTACAATAACAAAAGCAGGCAGGAGGCCAAACGTAAGGCCCGATCCACGACTAAAGGTGGCATAACGCCTAAGAACTAATATAAGTTCTTGATTCCGATCCACCAAATCCTCCGCGACATCAAGAATAAACCATGGTTCAAGCTGCTGAAATAATCAAATGGAGATACTTCCAAGTTAGACCACACCAAGTACTGAGCATTCCATCGAGGTCTCGGTTACATAATTGATGACAGCTACACTTGGAAGAACTACCTAGAGAAGCTTGTGAAAGAAGGCAAGGTCAACATATACTTGAACAAGCCAGTTGTGCAGCCTAGAAGGAACACAGAGGCCGAAGAAGAACCACCAACTAAGACGATTCAAATTAATGTCATCTTTGCTAAATTCGAGCATTTGTGGGCCACCAACAATTCGAAGAAGAGGAAGATCCAACAAGCTCTATTAGTCTCACAGGTCCAGGCAGTCAACACCTAACTCGGACCCATCGTTGGCTTCACCGAGCAGGATGCAGAAGGCATTGACTTCCCACATGACGACGCACTAGTAGTATTTGTCCAATTAGCCTACGCTATAATCGATAGAATAATGGTTGATAACGGAAGTGCAGTCAACCTACTTCAGCTTTTAGTATTTCAAAAGATGGGCATGGAAAACACAATTATACGCTGAGCGGAGGTACTCATCGGATTCAAGCTGCAGAGAAGTGGGGGCAGAGATATTCAACCCTTCAAAGCGACGAGCTCAGATTCCAACCTCTTGATCTTCTCGATAAAGGAGTAAGTTTCAGCTGCCATAGTCTTTGCCACTGCCTTGGCAGCATTGGTATCTTCTTGGTCAAGGAGTATAGACTCGGTTGCTAGAAGCTCCATTTTCTGCATCATAGCAAGCAGAGTAGTCTTCCTATATTCGGTTGCATGCTTCACAAAGGAACTTGGGAAAACAAGCCCTTTAACGCCATTAACAAGCTTGGCACACGCGTCCATGTTTTCCAGCACATCTGGTTTCAAGAGCACACAAATCTCAGCAGCCTCCCTAGAAACAGGCTTCGTAGATTTCTCACAACTGCTCATGCAAGCAATCTCTTCTTTCTTAGCAGGCGAATCAATCTCAGCAGAGAGGGGAGTAGGCTTTGGCCCTACTTTAGTAGCAGAGTCCACCTTATCGCTCTTCATAGTGGCAAGCCTCTCTGAAGGTGAACCAGACTTAGCTCCTGACAAACATCTTGGCATAAATTTCAAGACTGGGGGCACGACGGAACCTCTACACTGAGCAATCCTATTAACAATTGTACTAGCCATTTTTTGGCACAGTAGGCATCACTTGCTCAGATCTAGCAACCTCATCTTTCTTCCTTTTGGAAGTAGTCAAATCAATCACAAGTCTATCGGTAGCAAACGGACCTTCTCAAGCAGCAGAGGCTTTTTCTCAGCTGGCATCTCTTGAGTAAATGGGGAAGATTTCTTCTTTCCACCTTCAATCATAACAGGCTCCATGATATTACAATAAATACAATAGTTGACTCACGCTAACATAATTGGTTTCTCATGCCTAAAGAAATTGGATTTGGGTTTGTAGTTTTGTGAATTTTGACTTCACAGTGAGTGCTTGAGCGATGGGGTTTTTTGGTTTTGCTGCTGAAATGGAGAGGTTTGAAGAATATTCGAATATATTGAACATCTAATATGGGGTTTCAGGACCTCTTTTCCTTAGACATTAGAGATAGAAAAGATCATATGAGGGGAACGGGAAAATCACTAGTGAGGACGACAACACTTTGTTTCGGCAAGGGGATCGAGGGGGCCTAGTTCTTGCTAATGTCTATCAGTTCATGAGTTCCCACATTGACGATTCAATTAGTCAACCATTAACACATGTTAGTTGGCTTGGTTTTCGAGATGGCGGCAGGGTATTTCTCATATATAACCAATATTTACTCTCTAATTTCATAAATGTCAGTTTTAATAAAAACTACCAATTATAGCAAAAAAAACATGTTTAAATAGACCAAATTGTCCTAAAAATTAAAATCAAATTACACTACACCTAAAATCATTGGAGTTCCCTTTCATTCAAACTCACAACAAGAATGCGTACTTTTCACCGGACCACCCACTGCTGTAACCCTCTCATTTTATACCTTCTGCTTATCTTTCTCCTTCATATGATTTTAAGCCACTGAAATTGCGAAGGGGACCACCATGAGGGGGACACTAGAGATCAAACTTACAAGAAGGCAGCACAACTGCTTGATTACAGAGCCACTCAAGGACAATCGAGCAAGCAACGCTGCTGAGACCAAGCTCAATGTTTGAGGCAAAAAGAGTAGCCTTTGCAAATGGACAACCATTGAAGATGTTTAGCGCCGACTCCAGAGAGGAACTACAGAAAAGGCAAATGTTATCCACAGCAACACCTTTCCTTAGTAAGTTAGCTCAAGTAGGAAGTATATCAGCGCACAATTTGACCCTGTTCGGAACATTTGATTTCCAAATCATGTTCCAAGAAGAGGAATTTGAAGAGTTTGGGCCTGAGGATGAGGGATGATCACACATTGGGAAAGAAGGAAAAAAAAATATTCTCATCATTCTAATCTGATGAACTTCAAATTCATATTTTGTTGTAAAATAAAAAATCATATTAAGGTACTAAATTTGGAAGATTTTAGACCTCAGTTTGTATTGGGACACCACTGTAGATTATATATTAAGAAAATTAGGTTTAGTTGTCAAAGGAGGTTAAATGACTAGTATAACCTTTAAATGCCATATAATTTTTGAACTTCACTAGAGTACATGCATTTACTTAATACATTCATTACCTAATGGTAATTAAATGTTATTTTATAAACACTTCTACTTTTATTCATTATTATCCACTAAAAAGAGTTCCTACTAATCACATAGCATGTATGGAAATTGCTAGTATTTTATAAACTACATATTAATATTAATCTAAACTACATATTAATAGAACTCTCTTTGTCAACTAAAAGAAGGTGAAAACATAATTTAGTCTTCTATCACATCAAAAAAAGTTAAGGGCAGTAACGTAATGTAATTTTGCAAAACAAAATTTTGCTATTTTTTGCTTACGCTTCACCTACAGATGATTTTAATATATCTAATTTAAAAAAATATTAAAAATAAAACATGTCACCTTCTCATTAACTTCCAAGTTCACTTTCACTCTCTTCCTCTCTCCTTTAATTTTAAAAACAAAAATAAAAAATTTCACACACACTTTGTGTTTTATCACAAATGGTCCCTAAAATTGACCCTCATCATCAAGATGGTTCATGAAATTAAAAATCAATCAATGTAGTCTATGAAAATAGGTGTTGCAAATCAATGTGGTCCTTCTGTCATAATTCTGTTAAAAACTCTGTTAAATGCTAATGTGGCACATAAATGGGTCCAACAAGATTTATGGGTTTTTATCACAAATGGTCCTTGAAATTGACCCACACCACCAAGATGGTCATTGAAATTGACTCACACCATCAATACGGTCCTTGAAATTGAAAATCAATCAATGTAGTCCTTGAAAATAGGTGTCGCAAATCAATATGATCATTCTGTCACAATTCTGTAAAAAAAATTGTTATGTGCTGATGTGGGTTTAATAATTAATTAAAAAAGTTGTCTAAATACGTTTTTGCACACTAGAATATTTTTTTCTTATAGTGGGGCTTACTTTGAAGAGAGATTCCTTCCATAAATTCTCAAAGGCACAAGGATTAACCAAGGCCTAAGAGGGGGAGTGGAAATAGTTTTCAACCAACAATAGATGCACCTAGGTTATAACCTCATTATCTCAAGGCATACATCGCCGTTCTTTGCACCACTAGACCACCAGGGAAATGTCGAACAAGCTTTCCAAGATTAAGGTTGTGAGGATGTTGATCACCTAAATGTTAACGGTGATATCTTAGAAGTCATTGCCAATGGGCCACATTGTGACCAAAGGTGATCTTGATCCAGGTTCAATTCGGTGAAGGATGTCAAAGTGTGTAAAGATGAGTGCATTGAGATTTTTTTTTTTTTTTTTTTTTTTTTTTTTTTTTTTTTTTTTTTTTTTTCAGAGAATAGAGAGTGAAGGAGGTAGAGAAATGTGGATTGGGATTGAAGGTGATTGCAGGACTGGGTTTTTGGGTTGACAATTTTTTTTATTAGCTATTAAATTATTCAGCCTATTTTAATTTTTTTAATTTAATTAGATTTGTATGACTTATTTATGTGTTACATCAGCACCTAACAGAATTTTTGACAGAATTGTGACGGAATGACTACATTGATTTGAGACACTTACTTGCGGGACTACATTGATCAATTTTCAATTTCAGGGACCGTTTTGATGTCGCGGGTCAATTTGAGGGACCATTTTGATGTCGCGGATCAATTTCAGAGACCATTTTAATGTCGTGAGTCAATTTCAATGACCATTTGTGAGAAAAAATGAATTATGGGGCCCATTTTTGTGCCACACTAGCACTTAACAGAATTTTTAACAGAATTGTGACGAAAGGACCACATTGATTTACGACACCTATTTTCAGGGACTACATTGATTGATTTTCAATTTCAAAGACCATCTTGATGGTGAGGATCAATTTCAATGACCATTTGTGATAAAAACCCTACTAGTAATAATAATAATAATAATAAGGAATGTACAACTCTTATTTGTAAATGGAGGAGCCGTTTGATAATCTGAACATCAAAATTAAGCCGCACTAACTTTGAGGTATGCTTACCATACACCTTATTAGGTGTCATGTGTCCATCCGTCTAACCTTAGTTACTTGCTAATTAAATATATCATTTTCAATTTTTAAAACTAATTTTAAACATTAAAATTAAAAATTAAAAATTAAAACTCAAACCCTTCAAGTTCCCCACCCAGCCAAGCCCCAAAAACAACTGCTACCCACGCCACCCCTTCAATTGATTCTTCAAAGTCTACCCCCACCCAGCCAATCTTATTCGTGCCATGGTGAATCACATTGTCTGCAAAGGTGTAGCCGTCGTGGTGGTCTCCGACTGTTGTTACAACGAAATAAAAAGGAGGAAGGACGAAGGATGAAGTCATGGCAGATTCGCCATGCACCCGAAGAAGAAGATTGGCTGGGTGGGTGGGTGGAAAATCAATTGAATGGTTGGCGTGGGTGGGGAACGAAACACTGCTGGGCAAGGTTTGAGTTATTTATTTATTTTTAAGTTTAATGTTTAAAATTAGTTTTAAAAATTGAAAATCATATATTTAATTAACAAGTAACTAGGGTTAGAAGAAGGGACACATGACAACTAATAAGCTGTATGGTGAGCATACATCAAAATTAATGTGGGTGAGCAAAATGGCACCCAAATTTAAATACTTACAAAAGTAATTTTAAGTTTTTTGTTTCAGTTTTTATTTTTCCTAAAAAAAACTAAAAAATAATTCACATACAAGTATTGGTTTTGAGAAAAAAAAAAAAAACTGAAAAAATGGAAATAAAATTGATATCAAACGACTTAGACCATAACCTGATCACCAAGTCAAATTTGCATACTTGGCACACTTTGGTTATAGTTGTGACTACTGAAAAGACTAGCACTTCTCATATATTTGCTTAAAAAATATAGAAATTTGCCAATTTGGTCCAAGAATTCTTACACGTGTGAACATTATGTCCTTTAAACTCATTATAAATTATCAAATTCATCCTTACTATTGGTCCAAAGCTACTCTACTTAATTTTTCATCAATCCATGTGATTTTCATTTGATACACTTTAGGGGCTAGATTGACAATTTAATAAGTTTAAAAACTTTTCTTTTTCTAAACAATACAGTACGGAGTTAACTTTGAAAAGTATTGATCGTTAGGCTCGCAACCTAAATACAACATTAAGCGCTTATGGGTGAGCAAATGATAGTATTACTCCTTAACTTGTCTCACGTGCAAGTCACTTGATTAAATTGACAGTAACATGAGTATCTTTGAATCTTATAGTAGAGATCAAATTGGCAGCTTTTTATAAGCTTATGGACTTAATATTTTTCTAACTAGTGTAATAATTCAGCAATCAAAATGGCAAACTACTAATAAAAATAATAAAATAACTACTTACAACCTTTGTGTGACACACCCCAACCTGGAATGTCCATCTGGACTCCGAATTGAGCTGTGTTGGTCGACACCAAGAAGGTGACTAAGCCAAAAGTTTAGTGAGGTGGAAATGTGAGTAAATTAAACATAAAAGTGACTAAATATAAGAGTACGCATATGAGCGGGCTTGAACCCAATTCACACGTGATGCAAAGCATAAGTAAAGCACAGCAGAGGTAGGATGAGAATTATACCATTGAAGGTAATCTCCAATATCAAGATTTGCCAAGAATCCTTGTCGATATGAAAGCTCAGCTACTAAAACCTGGAGGGACAAAAAACAAAGGTGAGTTGGCCTAAAAATAAAGCTTTGTAAAAAGCTTTTCGAAAACATAATAACCCCTTGCCGTAAAACAAGTATAGTTTTCAAAATATACATACTACGTATAATATGAAAATACGTATCGTAGCCTGCAATATCTCCAGAATTCAATACGTCACAATAGTTCGTGAATAATCATCTAACGTCTGGTAATCACATAATGTTGCATAACAAACATATCATATCGAGTGCTCATCGACATTTGCTGACACACGAGTTCATGCAGAGATACTCTGACATGAACATGACTGAGTGTAATAATAATTTACACTCTAGTACTACAATCACGTGAAGACTGGCGCTATGCGCATCACATATGAATCCTAATTGCGTATAGCAATCTAGGACATGACTGGCACCTACAATGGATCCAAACTGAGTGTATGGTGCAATGTGAACATTCACATGAAAGACTGGCCCTGGCCCGGGCGAGTACTAACACCAGTGTATCAACGATGAACAAATAATGTAAATATGATCATGCCACTGTAAATTGATAATTCGATAATTCTAATCAATGCAATGCTATTCATGATTGTAAATCCAATTAAGGCATCAATAATAATACGCATACCTGTGCATCCCGTAAGACGTAGCATAATTTCATAAATTCCGTTATACGCTAATTCTTATAAACATTAATCTAATCTAAGCGTAACGTGGAAAGTTCTTTATCAAATATATAAATGGAAACTAAACAAATATATTTATACTATATAAAAGAAAAGACCCACTCACAGATACTTGCGAGGTCGCAGTCGTTCGAACTAGGAAAGCTGGAGTCTCCAGTAGTTATCGAACCTAAGCATAATATTGAGACCCGTTAGTAAAACTCAACTAAAATGATTAAATTTAGAGAAATAGACGATGGATTCGGAATTAGCGCGTCGAAATACATTAAGAATGGTCTCGGGCAAATTTTGTAAAAAGTCAACCGAGCCACTGAGGTAGTCAACTACGTTAAAAAATTGGAATTTCACTAAATGGATGCCAAAAATGGACTCGGAGCATTGAAATTAGTCTAGGAGGGTTTCCGAGAAAATTTCAAAAAAGTCAACTATCAGTCAACAATTAACTTTAACAAAATATTCTGTTAAAGTTAACAGAATATTCCAGGAAATTAATGGAATATTCTAGGGGAATATTCCCTCTAAAATCTGAAATGAACCCGAGTCAGATCCGTTAACTTCCCTCTAAATTCTAAAATGAATTCGATCGCCAGACTCTAGGCAGCGATTTCAGAGCTCCAAACGAGCTTCAAAATCAACCATTGTTCACACTTTTCTTACCAAAATGAACCTTAAAAGGAGAGGAAGGGAAATATACTAGCACGACGTCTTGCTGTGGCCAGCAAATGGCTCGAAAACCTAATGGTTTTCGCAGAAAAATTGGGGAGAGTTTCTCCCGAACTAATCTTAGTCGGAATTGTCGAGAGTTCACCGGTGTTTCGTCAGAGGACTAATGTAAAGTAGCCTATGTCACTGTCGGGGTTCTAAGGTTTTGTTTGGGTTCGAGACAAGGAAGAAGGCGACGATGGTGGTGCTGGTTCACAGGGAAGAAGGAACTCGACGCCGGAGTTGGCGAGGCAAGGTGGTGCCTTGGTGGTTGCAGATAAGAGAAAGGGAGAGAGGGAGAGGGTTAGAGTGAGAGAGAGCTAGGAAAGTTAGAGAGAAAGAGAGGGTTCAGGATGAGTGACACGTGGCACAAAATGAGGGGAGAGTTTGAGTGTGGTGTAGGCCCCACGAGCCTAAAATATTATTAAAATAATTAAAATATCAATTTAGAAAATATTAAAATAATATAATAATACTATAATAATTATGAAAAATATTTAAAATATAAAATAGTAATTTTTACAAAAGTATTTTTGGATTCGTAGTCCCGTAAAATTTTCGTCGTAACTCCGAATTGACGGTCAACAAAAGTTAACAATCTCGCCTCAAGGGGCATTTTCGTCAATTAACTCCTTTAAAATTAATAAAATCATAAAATTAGGGACGAGTTGTTACATTGTGTGTATAAATATCAAACATGAGGCAGATGACTAAACTTAACCACCTATTACTAAATAATTAATTAATTAATACACGGAAAATAGGATCCAAAGAAATTAAACAATAGGTGTTTAGAGAAAAATGAATTTATAAAAAACAAAAGAAGGGTATTCTTAGAAGTTCAGTAAGTTACTTTGGGTGTCAAAAAAATATGTGAGTAAAGTGGGTGTCTAGAAAAATAAGGGTGATCACAAACAAAACATTAAGTGTAAATAGAACCAGTAATATTAATAATTTCTTCTTCTTTTTATTTTATTTTATGAAATATTTAAAAATAATTTCTTTCGCAACTCGTTTTCAACTCCATCTCAATGTATATTCTTCTTTTCTTGGTTCCATTTAACAACTAAATTCTCTTCCTTAACCATAACAATATGCTATGATTTGTCACGAACAAGGAATACTACATATTTGTCATATTTTATATGACAAATGACATATACAACTACAAAAATACGAGAATGAGCACATATTCAAACCTTATTAATCTAATGGTCATGTGACAAGCTACATAAAAGAAAAATATAAATAAAGAAAAGAATATATCTAAATAAATAAAAGACCGGAAACCAAGGCTGACTGATGGATGGTCAAATTTGCATCGCTCGGCAATGCTTCTAGATAATTGCTTAAAAAAATTAGTTAATTATATATCTGCAAATTTAATTAGTCTTCTAATTTGCTTTACCACCCACAAATTTTGGTTTATACCTTTTTAAATTTTCTAGGAAAAAAGACGCAGTAGGAACACTCGAGGTGACTGCTCTGGCTCTGGCTCTGGCTCTGGCTCTAGCATGGAACACCATAACTAAGGGACATCCCAATATAGATCCAAAAGAAGGAACAGACTAATTAGGGTACCATATAATTTAGTGGTTTTATATATATATATATATATATATATATATATATTTTTTTTTTTTTGTTAAAAAATAGACTTTATTTATAATCTTATCGAAATGTTTACATCCATAACAAGAATATTAAATAAAACCAAAAACTCAGGACCTATCTTGTCCCAAACAAATGGACCACCATATTTGACAATAAACGAGGCAATCGTGTGAGCAGCCAGGTTGCTACTTCGCGACACAAACCCAATTTTGACAAATATCTAATGGTGGTGTTGCTTCGTTTTTTGGAAGATATCAAACAAATATCTATTCCCACCAAACAAATTTTGAAATTTCCTAACTACAAAAATCATAATTAAGTTGAAGTTTAGTGCCACTAACATTGATTTCTTCATAAATTTTTTATTAGGATTAAATGTCAAAATGGTCACTGTGTTTTATTCTATCAGCCAATTTAGTCTCTGTGTTTTCAATTTGGTCAAATTGGTCCCTGTGTTTATATCTGTTAGCCAATTCAAGACATTTTGTTAAAGGACCAGTAAAATTGACATGTGTCAAGCAGGTGCGAGAACAAAAACGTAATTTTATGTACACCCACTAAACAGATACGATACCTATCATTAAAAATTGATGTTTTGTTCGATTCACTTGAGTATTATGTGATGTCAATTTTAACTGTCTTTTAATAGATTGTCTTGAATTGGCTAACAGATGTAAACACAAAGACCAAATTGGCCAAATTAAAGACACAACGACTACATTGATCGATAGGGTAAAACACAGAGACCATTTTGATATTTAAACCTTTTTATTATAAATAAATAGTTATCGATGCCACCAAAATTTAAATTTAACTTTATTACGGTACTACTATCATGCACAAGCTTTAAATTAATCATGATACTTCCTTATAATTAGAGAAGGTTCATCAGGTGTTTGCGTACCACTAATCTAATAAAGTAGGACCCATCAATACAAATATATCATGTCTTTATAAAAAGGTGGTGCAAATGTGATCTACTAAATTGTCTCTCAAATTTTTTTCTTTTCCTAGTTAATGTAGTTGGGATAATACATGCATGTGAGAATGCACATGTCCAACTGCTTTTAAATAACGTATATTTATCATAGGAATTTTATTATTTGAACTATTTAATTTTTTAATCTTTGTTTGAAGATCACTTTTACAAAAAATCATTCAAATCGAAGATTGTTTAATCATCTAAATATATGAAAAAAATCGACAGTGTGAATACTAAATAACATATTCATGATGAACCATCAATTTATTCATAGAATATAATAACTAAACGATCTCCAATTCTAATAATTTTTTCGTAGATATGGTATTCGAATGAAGATTAAAAAACTGAACGGATCTGATTATAAAATTTATATTATTTGCCAAATGTAGAATATGTGCATATTCTAAACGCAAATAGTGTTCACGCGGTAGTGCGATTGACTTGCATATTCATGTTCCCGTCAACCACACAGATACCAACAGGAGTTAAAGTTAAAGGGTAGGATCACATTCCTACATAAGGAAATGGGTGCAAATGATATCATTTTATTTTAACTAGGGTAGGATTACATTCGGGAAGGGAAAGTCAGAGTTACATTTAAATTTATATAAAAGTGTGGTCCGTGAATGTTGAACTAATTTATAGGATTTTCACAAGTGTTTTTCAAACTATGAAACCCTAGTCTCCAAAATATTATTTTAAGGTATTATTTATTGTTGGAAATGAAATTTTAAGAATCCAATTATGATACGTTCACATTCCCATTCAAAAGGTTTTAATTAACTTGAATTTAATGGTCAGCAAAGGAGATTGATAGGCTAATTTACTTGATCAGACAATAGACTCCCTAACTGAAATTGGCCAATTTTACTTGGTCAGTCATCCAATCTATTTGGTTCAAATTAAGTATGACTAAATCGGCCTAATTAAGTATGACTAAATCGGATACTACCAAGGAGATCATAAAAAGACCTAGAATTATGAGGCTACAAAACAAAGAAGGAACTTTCAAACATATTACAAACTAAGAAGACTCAGAAAGCTCTCTACATTTTTCGTCACTCTTGTGAAGAACCACCAAACACCAGCCGTTTCCTCCATCACCCCACAAGACAATACTCTACATGTCACAAGCCAAACTCGTAACCCCAAATATTTATTAATACAAATTTATTTTGTACGCATGTTCTTCTGTTATTCGTTGTAGAAATTTCATGTTTATAGGGATCTCCTAGAATTAATTTACTGCATATACTTGTAAGTTTAACTACAAATATATATTTTATTGTTGCTGGACAACAAATTTGAAACTTAGGTCAGCGCTGGCCAACTTATTCAAAAACCTCCACCTCGTGCTTGAGTGTAAATATTTCCAGTTAGTCATATATTATCCTGCCATCCTGCTCTATAAATACCAACTCCCTTTTCCATATTTCTCCACAACACTCAAACAATTAACTTTCCTTCTGGATATACAAATCAAAGACCAGAATTCTCAGCTTCTTTCTCTCTCCCTCAACCAATGGCACCTGCCGTGACTTCAGTGGATGCATCTGAACCCAGGGTAGCAAGCATCAAAACCTTAGCTGACTCAGATGCTCTCACTTCTGTACCTTCCGAGTACGCTTACATCATGGATCCCAACGATAAGGGAGATGCAAATGATCCAGAACACTCAATCCCCATCATTGATTTTGCTCTTCTCACCTCTGCCTCCCCAGACGAACGGGCACAAATGATCCAGAAGCTAGGAAAAGCTTGCAAAGAATGGGGCTTTTTTCAGGTATATTCACACGTGTAATTAATTAATTATGTATGCTGAACATGTGTAAAATTAATTAATAAAATAGTAGCTTAATAACAATTACGATGTAGTTTTTATTGTTATAGAAACTAAAATAGTTAATACAAGTTATCAGATTTCAATTTATAAAAAATGAAATTTGAAAAACAAAATGGTTATTGCTAATAATAGTGAAACATGAATTAATATTTTCATGCGCTTGATGTCCTTTAGGTAATCAACCATGGTGTACCAGAGAGCCTGATGAAAGAAATGATCGACGCGTGCCAAAGATTTTTTGAGCTGCCGGAGGAGGAGAAGAAGGAGTTCCATACAAAGAACCTGTTGGACCCAATCAAGTGCGGCACCAGCTTCAACGTTGCAATTGACAAAGTTCGTCTCTGGAGGGATTATCTCAAGGTCATCGCACACCCCAAATTCAACTCACTCTACAAACCTGCTGGGTACAGTGAAGTTTCATTAGAGTTCAGCAAAAGAACCCGTGCAGTAGCAACCGAAATATTGAATGGAATATCAGAGAGTTTGGGATTGGAGCCCGATTACATTGCAAAGGCCATGAACTGGGATCGGGGCTGCCAAATTCTGGCAGCGAACTACTACCCGGCTTGCCCACAGCCTGACCTGGCAATCGGTATTCCTCCTCATACAGATCATGGACTGGTGACGCTCCTGATTCAAAATGATATGTGTGGCCTTGAAGTCAAGCACAATGATCAGTGGGTCTTGGTGAATGCCGCACCGGGCGCTTTTATTGTTAACGTTGGTGATCAAATGCAGATTCTGACAAACGACAAGTACAAGAGCATATGGCATCGGGCAACTGTGAACAACATGGCTACTAGGATATCGATCGCCGTACCACATGGACCGGCACTCGACACTCCTGCTCTCCCAATCCCGGTGTTGCTAGAAAAGGAAGGCGAAAAGGCAAAGTACATTGGAATGACTTATGAGAAGTTCATGGAACTTCAGGCAAGCCCCGCCGCCTACATGATGCCTTGCTTGGATCACCTGCGGGTCAAGGACAATTGAAGAAAGTACATGCATGGCGGCCGGCTTGCCGGCGTTTCTCTGTTTTCGTTTTGTAGAATAGAATAATATACGCTCTTGTAAGAGCTTTGATTCTCTATCAGGGTAGCTTGCAGAGTTGTTGTCCAACGTTTCTTGCTACGCAGGTCTTTGTCTTGTTTCGGTTACAAATTCATCTTATGAATTGATTTCTGATAGCCTAAAGATAGAACTCGCATTCGTGTCGTGTTTTCCATGTTCGTGTCGTTTTTGTATTATACTCGGTATCTTAATGGATCATGTCGTGTAACATCCATTAAAATAAACGGGTAAAATGACCCGACCGGATAATATTAACAGGTAATATGAGCCGAACCGTTACCTGTTAAAGAAAATATATTTTAAACCAATACATAATCAAATAAAAAACATAATACTAAATAAGTAGGGAATTGATATTAACACTCCAAAAATCTTATTTGGCACTCCAAACTTTTTATAATTAGAAAGAAAAATACACTTATGTGGAGTGTAGAATGAGATTTTTGGAGTGCTAATAATAGTTCCCAATAAGTATATACATACCATATTGTCACATCCAAAACATAAAAACACATTTTTCTTTTAAGTATATTTTCGCTTACCTAAATTGATTGCTCTAGCCCTTTTCTTTGCAAGACTCGTACTTGTATTGTATATACTTTCGTTTCCAAGATCTCGTTATGCTCTCATTATAATCTCCACGGACTCCTCATCACTAAGGTTTACTGAATATGAATCTCTAGCATCCATTACTTCTGAAACAAAATGGGTATAGATTAATTAATAGCTTTTTAAACAGGTAGGCACCCGAACTCAATCCAATTTATAGAAGCATGAAAAAACAGTAACACACACCAATAATAGATATTACTAAGCAACGAAGTGACTAATTAAACATGCCTCGTATAGACATTAATTTAGTACAACTTATAATTCAAATAACAACGCTGATATAAGACAATGGTAATTTAAAAGAAATTTGCTGAAGAGTTGAGTAAGGTAGATCCACCCATAACCCAACCTCCAAGAAAAGTTAAGTGTTCAATTTCATGACGCATAGATCCACCCATCACTCTCTAGTATATATAAACTAATAATTGTATCAAAGAATCATCACCAACGATGTAAATCAGATAGTTTACTTTGTAGAAATTTTGGAAATGAAACATTAAAAGCAACACCATTGTTACCAGAATCTACCTTCAGATATAAATTTGGTAGGACAAATGTAAGCAACTCCTGTTCACAAGTGTAAGCAATTACTAAAAAGCATGACATGAACTTTAATCCTCGACAACATACTTAAGCTTGCTAATTCCACACTACTAATTCAAATGTCATTTTGGTTTAAAATAGAAATGACGTACTCAAAACACTTAATAGTTATATAAAAGCTTTGTCATTACTATACATATATGCAATTTGAGTAATTAGTACTAAGTACTCTAACATATGCTTCGTTCCACACACACACACACACACACACATAGAGATATATATGTATGTATATCATGTCAGTGGAGAGTATAAGCATACTAAAAGTATAAACACTGATTACCAACATGCTTCTTTAACAATACACATATATCCATACATATACATGCAGCAGAAAAGGTACTTAATAAGCATATCAGTCTTTTGCATTCGACCAACAACTTCTACATATAATAGAACAAAGCAAGTATCTGCATAAAACTGGCCCTGACTCATATATATAATGGGCAAATCGACTCCACTTGATTAATCTATAACATACAAAACGTTTGTTTCATCTTTTATACCAAACTAGGGTTTAGGTATCTGCATGTAAAACTAGTTATTGAATCAAATAAGTATTTGCATAGAAAAGCTTGCACAAACATCTGCATATAAAACTAGGTTTCCCTAACAGCATTCATAGAAATAACCATGAAAGGAAACAAGTTTGGGAATAATTACTAGAGCCTTACAAGCTGCAGGTCAACAAGATTTGGAATCATAAACCCACATGTTCTTAGCTAACCCTGATCTCCATTTTCATATCCTCTCTGATCGAACTCTCTCTAACCTTCTTTCTTTCTTTCCAATTCGACAGGATATATAAATATGCATCCCCATCCTAGGCTTCCCAAAATCCATATCCTCATCGTTGCTCTAAATTCCTTCCCCACAATGAATCGAAATCAACATCATCAGGCAATTCAAAGTACTGTAAAACTTTGTTTTTGAGGAGATCGATTAAAGGACTAACAAAACTTAAAATGAAAAAGCAATAATTGAACTTATTCAGGAAATAGCCAAAGTCTTACATATTTTTCATCCAAGTAAATAGCCAAATTAAGAGGCAAAATCGAACGTAGAGTGGAATCTGGAGAATAGAGATGCAGAAATGCAGAGATGTAGAGACGACTAGAGATGACATGGATGATTCTGTCCACTGCACGAGGAAGGAGAAAAGAGAGACTGAGAGAGGCTACCGGAAGAACTAAACATACGGTGGGAGAGAAGGGCTAGGAAAAATAGATGGCGGGATCGGGAGAGAGGGTTACGGGAGTAGGGAAAGAGACAGAGATTAGGGCTTTTGTTTGATCAAATGGTAAAATTGGAAAATATTGGAATAGAGAAGGGGTTTTTTCGTCCAAAAAAGTTCTAATAATATAAGTGAAATAGAATCCAACGGTACAGATTTACTCTCATTTATCTTACGGCTATTATTTAAGTAAAGTCTTTAATAGTTTTTTAATTAATGTAGAAGTGTAAAAAATATAGGAAAAAAAATATATAAACGCTCATACTGACAAACTTTACAACTTTCATGAAGAGCTTAACTTCGAAATTCGCCACTATAATCATATAAATCATAGATCAAAATTTAATAGTTGATTGTTGTTTACATTTACGCTTCATTGTTCTCATAAAATTTTTTTTTTTTCAGATTTTCTTTTTTGAAAACATGATCTATTAGATGATGCAGGAAGATGAATGGTTTGAATCATTGATATTATATTTAGAGTTTTACGGTTAGTGAAAATATTGCTTGATGTTTATAAAGTTTCTACAAACTATATGACATCGACTCATATTTCAGTTAACTGTAAATATCGAAACGTGATATCAAAGCTCTGAATCATTCATCTTCTTACATCCGTCAGATGATCATGTTTTCAAAAAAGAAAATTTAAAAAATGAAATTAGTAAGAAGAATAAAGCATAAATGACAATCGACGGTTAAATATAAATTTAAGGTTTATGGATTATAATGTTGGATTTCGAAGTTAAACCCTTCATGAAAGTTGTAACGCTTGTCATTATGAGTGATTGTGTGTGTGTGTATTTACATTTTTTACACTTCTAAAATAATTATTATTAATTTTATTAATTTTGCCCTCAAATTAAAAGCATATTCATGAGGGTTTGGAGGATTTTAAAAATGTAAACGACAATGTAAGTGTAACCATTACCTACTCGTGGAGGAATAATGATGAATCATGAGTGTTTATATATTCTTTCACGTTTTTCATACTTGTGTGTATGTCTTCTTGATTCTTACCTATACAAATACTATACTAATTTATTTTAATTTTGGACAACAACATGTTAAGTAAAAATTATCCTAGTAATGATAATAAGGAACTCTCATAATAAAAATAAATAATGACTAAAACTTTTTTTTTATTTTTTAACTTATATAGAATAATAATATAAAACTATATATTTAATATAGAATATATTGTATATATTAATATGGCTATTATATTTTATAATAAATCCTTTAGTAATTAAACTTTAAAATTACCAAAATAATTTTTTTTCTTAATAGGTCGAAACGGGTTACCCACATGTTATTTGCATGTATACCCGTTAAGAACCCGTTAACCCGTTATTAACGGATTTTTAACGGGTCATTCGATAATGATCCGATTAGTTATCGTGTTGACCCGAAACCCATTATTTTTGTGTCGTGTCAGAAACTGCCTAGTCTACGTACCCCCAACATTCCGAGCTAGGTAATGTGTAAATCAGCGGGACCTTCTTATAACATATCGAACTCGTTTATGCACCCCCAACGATATACCAGAGTTTAATAAGATTTTATATATGTTTATAGCTTAGAAGTTCCACCTGTTTGCCCTTAATTTGTCCTTAGCATCCACTTTGAATAATACTTGTCTTTTTTTTTTTTTTTTTTTTTTTTTTTTTTTCAAACAATAGTATCTACACTAAGGGATGTTGAAGTGGAACTAAGTCTTATAATGGGCTTGCCATTCATAATAAATAGTGCTATAAAGACTAGGGGTCGGTTCCGTTTTTTGCCAAATCAGTTGTTTTTAATTAAATATTTATTTATTTATTTATTTTTTAATATGGAATTTAGAAAGTGGCTTGCATTGTTAGATTCATAATAAGAAAAGGGGAAAGTGGTAAGATAGTTGTACATATACAAGATAATATAAACCAATCCTATTCTATTAACAACCTCAATTGCAAAGAAAAATGATCACCGTATCCATTCAAAAAGCAAACAAATAGATAAACTCTTCCAAGTTCCAAAGCCTTCCAAAACTTTCCTCTATAACCAATGGAATATCCTCCCTAATTGAACCAAGTATGCTTTTTAAAAAATCCCTAGGCTTAGTTTCTGTTTGGGCCCAAAATAACATTCTGGGCTAAGCCTAGAGTTATTCTCGGTCTAGAAAGGGATACTGGGAATATTCTGTCATGGGCTGAGTCCAGTGGAGTTTGGTCAAATCCTATCAGGAGATGGTTTGGCCTGGATAAGGGTGAACTGGATGAACCCTAGTGTAATGAGGATTCTTCAGAAGCTAAGGATGTTTTGAATCAGAAAAGATGCTGAGAATTGAGGGATGAATCTTAGTGATAAAAGAGCTTGGTTCAGAGTCCTATAGAGGTTAGCATTGGTCAAGACCTAATCAGATTGGGTTAAGGAATTCTAGTCCGAGTGAAATTCTACCTATGCCATAGAGGAAATCACTACTATAAATAGAGAAGGGGATGCATCATTCAAAGCCTCTAATTCAACACATAACTATCCTGCGCAAACCTTTCAAACACCTTGAGATTTTTATTTTCTTTTTTCCTGCCAACTCATCTTTAGTTTGGATAAACAACACTGTGAAGGCAACCGACAACATCTTCTGTTTGGATATACACCATTGGAGCCGTAGAGTCTGACAAGCCTTGATCCCAATGTCTGAAGGACATCGGGATGGTCACGTGCTGGCCGACATCCGAAGGTGACGCAAGACATTTAATGAATGCATATGCCGAGAACATGTGAAACATGCATATAAATTTCGTGCATAACTACGCAAAGTAATATTCAAATATAAGTCTTACAAAATACAATAATAATATTCAACTGCCAACAATGAATATAATGATAATGCATGACATGTTAAGAGCATACGACTAATCCAGAGTACAAGTGGAAGATAAAATAGAGATGTGCTATTACAATAGATGTCAAAGCAGAGAGTATGATATGATATCACTGGTAGGGGAATGCCTCGTAACTCGGATTGTATGCCTCGTTCCTATGTCCTGAGGGGGCGCAAAACAAACATGAGTGGACTAAGTTGATATATATATATATATATAATACTGGAACAGTTATCAACATATAACCCCCAAAGTTTTATGAAAACTCAATAGCATAATATGTAATAAGTTTTCCGAAAACCCTAGCATGCCATTAAACCTTCATAAAACATATATCATATATAGTGTGCTAAGTAATGGTATCCTAGTCACCCGTAGTACTAATATCTCCCGGCCCGAAGCTAATAACTATATCTCCTGGCCCAAAGCCAATATACAAGTATCTTCGCTCGTAGGCAGAACAGTGACCACTAGATAAGCACAAAGACATTGAATTAATCTTTCCAACATAAGTACATATATCTCAAAATATCTTCATAGTATATAGTCATCCATCATATATACTACAAAGAGTGTAAAAACATGTTCATAAATAGTATATAGTCATCCATCATATATTCTACAAAGAACATAAATTCAAAAAAATATGGTATTCCAAAATATTCTCAGTAAAGCATAATAATCGTAAAGTATAAATCTAATTTACTCATAAAACGTAACCATTAAATCATGCTTTTCATGTATGCATTTCTACTATTAAAACATGCATTTTAGAAGGGGTCCACTCACATATACTCCATCATCGAAAAGCCGTGTGAAATAGGAAGGACGTAATCGTCGCTAATAATCGCACCTAAGCACATAAATGGTCCAATTAATAAAAATCTACTCAAACGATTGAATTTCGAAAAACAAACATAAAAAATGGATCCCAGATGTCGAAATTAGCCTAGGAGGGGTCCCGACCAAAATCCAAAAAAGTCAACAAAAAGTCAACGATGACTGCTCAAAGTACGGTCAGCGTTGACCGAAAGTCAATGGTCAACGGGTCTGGGTCACGAGCCGAGTCAATTAAGTCAACCGGGTCGGGTTAACTGGGAAAGGATGAGGGCTAGTGGGCTGGTTCCATGGCCAAAAGGCCTGGGGTCACTTGGGTTTTTGGGCTTGGGTTTATCGGGCTTAGGCCTAAAAGCTCGACCCAAATGATTTGATTGGGTTGGCTCTGCGGGCTGAAACCCTTAGTTCTAAACGGCCCTAAGTCCCAGGTCTAAAGGTTTAAAAGGTTTACTAAATGGGTTTAGGCTTTAGGGGTAATTGGGTTGGGTTTAGGGCTTCGCGGGCCAAAAGCCCGAGCTAGTACGGCTCAAAGGGCCTGGGTTTGAAGGGTTAAGGGTTTTAGGTTTCCAGGTGTGGGTCAACTGACCAATTTCCATTAAGAACGAAGGTCGGAGCCTCCCAACCTTTGGTCGATGTCGATTGGCCACATTAACCTACGATCTAGCATATAAAATAAAGATAGAGATGAAAGGGAGTGTTTGGTACCTTTGATTCACCATGAAATGGCCGGAAGTGATCAGACTTGGGCTCGTACACCACAGCTCGCCGGGAGGGGGATCTCTGTGCTCTCGGTGCTTCACAAAGACGATAGAGAGAGAGAGAGTCCTTGCGATAGTGATGGTGATGGTGAGGTCACTAGGGTGTCACAATTTGGGCCGTTGGGTGCTTTGGGTGTCACTTGGAAAATGAGAGCGGAAGAGTGAGTGAGATCCAAGAGGAAAAGATAGATAGTGAGTGAGATCCGAGAGGAAAAGATAGATAGTGCGTGAGCTGAGAGAGAGTTCGGGGAGAAGAGAGAGAATAAGGAGGTGGGTTAAAGTGGTGCCACGTGGCAAGCAGAAAAATGAGGTGAATCTAAAGAGAAGATCCGGATTGGGTAAGGATAGGGGACAAGAGCGTCATTTCATAAATTGTTAAAATAAAATGTAAAATTCCAATTTATTTGTGGGTGGGGTTTCACAATCTACCCCCTTAAAAGAATTTCGTCCCCGAATTTACAACCTTACATAAATAAATACGAATACTGGCTCATCATTAGTTCCCTTGTTTCCCATGTCGCTTCCTTGACTGCATGGTTTCTCCACAACACCTTCACTGACGGAATGACTTTATTCCTTAGAGTTTTCTCCTGTCGGTTGATGATCGCCACTGGTTCCTTAACATAACTCACATCTTGATTCACCTCTAACGGTTCTGGTTGTATAATATGAGAAGGATCCGGTACATACTTCCAGAGCTTGGAAACATGGAATACGTTGTGAATCTGCGACAACTCTAGTGGCAGGGACCAACATATCGAGGGATCAACTTCCCTCGCTTACCAAACCAAGTTACACCCTTCCAAGGCAACAACTTTAGGAACAAAAAGTCCCCAATCTCATACTCCTGATCTCTAGAATGTCGATCCGCTATGCTCTTTTGCCGATCTTGTGTCACCTTCAGATTCCTCTTAATCAACTAGATGTTAGTACTAGTGGTGTAGAAAATTTCTGGTCCCACTAAGACTAGTTCACCGACCTTCGTTCAACATAACGATGTTCAGCACAGCTTCCCATACAGTGCCTCAAATGGTGCCATGTCGATATTGGAGTGATAGTTGTTGTTGTAAGCAAACTCGATCAAAGGCAAATAACTATCCCAACTACTTTTCCACTGGAGAACAGACATTCTCAACATGTCCTCCAAGGTTTGAATCGTCCCCTCAGATTGACCATTGGTCTGTGGATGACAGGTAGTGCTATACAATAGCTGAGTATCCATGGCTTCATTTAATGCTCTCCAAAAGCTGGAGGTAAATCTTGGATCTTTGTCTGAAATAATAGTGACGGGCACACCATGAAGTTTAACTATATTGTTAATGAACAATCATGCTAACCTCTTAGTGTGTAAGTCTATCAAACAAGTAAGAAGTGAACAGTCTTGGTGAATCGGTCTACAATCACCCATATGCCATCAAACCTCGACCGCATGCTCGGCAAACCATACATGAAATCCATGGTGATGTTTTCCTATTTCCATGCTAGTATAAGGAAATTCTACATCAGCCCTTCAGATCTCTATTTGTCTGCCTTTACATGCTAGCAAATAATGCATCTTGTCACATACTTTGCCATATCTTGTTTCATCCTATACTAGTAGTAAAGCAGACGGATGGTGTGATATAGCTTGGTGCTCCCCAATGCATGGCATACACCTAAATATGGGCTTTATCTTGAATTTTCTTTTTCACCGCCTCATTATCCTTAGAGCACTTCCAACGTGTGCTCTCCCCCGAGGGACAGGCCCACGAACAGTGGCAGAGAGCCCGAGCAACTAAGCCCAACGTGTGCTGGCAATGGAGCCCGAGCGGGCCCAAGGGAGAGGCTCGGCACAAGTTGCCAACTCGAGAGCCCAAATGCAACGTGACGTGGGCTGACATCAGGATGATGTCAGACATAATATAAAATTAATAAAAATATAAAATATTAATAAAAAAAAGGAAAATTAAAATAATTGTAAAACCCAGGCTTTGAACTCAACGGCTCTCGCCGGAGTTCGTCGTCGAGGTTGATGAACATCCACAGACAAATGGCAAAGATCCAGTCTCTCCTTCGCCACAGCTGCTGCCGCACCCCACACCGCCTTCGCCCGTTCGCAATCCTTCTTCTTCCACTGGCGTGCCCAGATCGCACGATTTAGGATTTGTTTTTGGGGGAAAGAGGTGAGAGAGAGTTTGGTTAAGAAGCGGGGAAGATCAAGACCGTTGATGGAGGCTGAGGTGAGTGGGATGGTGAAGATGGAGGAAGAAATGCGGCGGTAGGGGGGTGAAGATGGAGGAAGAAAGGAGAAGGGTTTGGGTGCGTTGGGGGGGGGTGGGGGGGACACGGGTTGAAAAGAAGAGGTTTGGGCTTTTGGAATGGTGCGTTGGCACCATGTGAAAGAGGAGAAGAAAAAAATAATAAAAAAAAACGGTTTTGGATTGGGATTTGCTGAACATGTGAAAAGAAAAAAAATTAAAAAAATTAAAAAA
The DNA here is from genome assembly GCF_041283825.1 of Pyrus communis. Lineage (NCBI taxonomy): Eukaryota > Viridiplantae > Streptophyta > Magnoliopsida > Rosales > Rosaceae > Pyrus > Pyrus communis. Next base: position 4,470,112 of record NC_142574.1, read on the forward strand.
AAAATTAATGGAAAATGGTACAATGAGACCAATTAAAAATCTTATCCGAAATTACAAATAAAATTATTTTGTATTATTTAAAAAAAAAAAAGTAATATTTTATTGCCTATTGCCAGGGCTATTCAAGTGCAACAGTGGAGATGCAAAAGGTAGTTATTATTGATTAAAGGCAGTTACTATTCACTAGGTGGATTAAATAGTGAATAGCATGGGGGAGGGTTTCCCACAGTGGAAGTGCTCTTAGGCACAAACAGCCTATTTCTCATCACCAAGGCTTTATCTCTTCGGATTTTCAAATCTCGCCTCGACCCATTCAATACCTGCTCTTTTAGATTTGTACATTATTGATCAAGTTCCTGAGCTTCTCGAACCATATCCACCAAAATAGGTCTAATTAGAAGTGTACTAACAAGGCTCCCTGTGGATCTGGCGTCACGGTAATGTTGGTTTCTCAAAAAGAAAACAATAGCAGAACATGGATAGCTCTAAAGGAGGCAAGTTGTCCATAAGACTTCCAGCTAAGTGCATCTGTTATGACATTGGCATGCCCAGGATAATACTCGATAGTGCAGTCATAATCACTAATGAGTTCCATCCACCTTCTCTGCCTCAAATTTAGCTCATTCTGAGTGAAGACATGTTTCAGGCTCTTGTGATCAGTGAAGATATGACACTTCTCATTGTACAAATAATGTCGCCAAATTTTTAGAGCAAAAACCACTACTCCGAGCTCCAGATCATGAGTGGGGTAGTTTTTTTCGTGAGTCTTGAGCTGCCTAGAAGCATAGGCGATGACTTTCCCATGCTGAATCAGAAGACAACCTAATCCCGACAGAGATGCATCATTGTAGACCTCAAATTCACCATCCCCGTCCATAAGAGCAAGGACGGAGGTGTGAGTAAAACACTGTTTCAGCTCCTAGAAACTCCGTTCACAATGCTTATCCCACTCGAATTTGACCCCCTTCTGTTCACAATGTTTCTTATGCTCAACATTACTCTGGGAGTAAATCAGGATGTTATTAATGAACACAATCACAAATCGATCTAGATACGATATGAAGACTTTGTTCATCAAATCCATGAAAGTTGTGAGTGCATTGGTCAGTCCAAAAGGCATGACACGAAACTCATAGTGTCCATACCTAGTGCGAAAAGTAGTTTTTGGTACATCTTCATTCCGGATCAGTAGCTCGTGGAAGCTCGAATAAAGATCGATCTTAGAAACAACTGAGCACCCCTCAGCTGGTCAAACAAATCATCAATCCGAGGTAGAGGATAATGGTTCTTCACCGTCACCTAATTTAATTGTCGGTAGTCGATGCAAAGTATCACCGACCCATCCTTCTTTCTGACAAACAATACAGAAGCACCCCAATGAGACATGCTGGGTGGATGTAACCTTTATCCATGAGCTCCTGAAGTTGAATCTTCAATTCTCTCAACTCCACTGGTGTCATTCGGTATGGTGCAAAGGAAATAGAGTTAGTACCTGGAAGCAAATCAATGGTGAATTTGATTTCCCTCCAAAGTGGTAACCTTGGCAAATCATCAGAAAATACATTGGTGAATTCATTCACCACTAGCACATCTCTAGCATACAAAGAAGGTTCACCACGAGTGACTACGTGAGCTAAGAATCCCACACAACCTTTCTGTAATAGATTAGTTGTCTTAATGGCAAAAATAATACTATTTGGAAGGATTCATCGTTCACCCTGAAACGTGATTGACAGTTGTCCAAGCCGATTGAATGTCATAAATTTCTCCCTACATCCGACATAAGGATGGTGTCTAGATAGCCAATCCATTCCCAAGATGACATCGAACTCCATAAGTTGGAAGGGAATTAAATGAGCCTCCAAAATTTCCCTTTCAACAATAATCGAACAGTCCTTAAACTCCCACTGTGCACAGAAAAGATCTCCAGGTGGCATTTGTACGAACATATCAAAACCAAGTGATGTAGGTTGCGGGTTTACAACCTGTGCAAATGGTGGAGATACTAATGAATAAACGGCACCCGAATCAATCAGAACTCTAACCTAATTATTACAAACAAGTAACGTACTAATAATGACTTTGGGATCCTGCTCTGCCTCCTGTTGAGTCATGACGTTGATAAGCCTATGGACCTAATGTCCCGATCTACTATTACTGCCTTCACGAGTCCAAAGACCCTGGTTGTACGGCCTACTCTGTTCCCCTGAGTACGACTACTCGAAGCTGCACCTGAATACTATGGCTATCGCTAAGTAGAAAACTGGGTACTTTAATTACTACTGCCGTCATAAGTCTGAGTTCTGCCATAACTCTGGTTACTCGGATTATTGCTCCCCCTGTGACTCGGAACCAGAATCAAGGGAGTCATGGTTTTCGATCTTGGAGTATGAGGGAGCCTTCTACTTCTTCTCATTCATTTGGCCCTAGACATTTTCAGTCCATCAAGCGACAGGGTCAGCGTTCGGGATCGTCCAGTGAGGGCTTAGGCAGTGAGTTGGTGAGGCCATCTTTCAGCCACTTTAGTCCAGCAGTCGCTGCTTGTACGCATTGTGGTTTGCACCATTAGGGAAATTGCACGGTGAATTCTGCCATGTGTCAAAGGTGTGGTGGCACGGGGCACTATGTCTGTGATTGCCCTTCGACACCCCCACTAGAGAGAAGCTCCAGCAGATGCCGATTGGCCACATTAACCTACGATCGAGCATCTAAAATCAAGATAGAGACGAGAGAGAGCGACCACCATGACTCGTCTGGGATGGGGGTTTCTCTGTGCTCCTGGTGCTTCACAAAGACGATGGAGAAAGAGTCCTCGCGAGGGTGGTGGTAGTGGTGAGGTCACTGGGGTGTCACAATTTGGGGCGTTGGGTGCCTTGGGTGTTGCTAGGAAAAAGAAAGGAGGAAAGTAAGTGAGATCCGTTAAGAAAATAGAGGGTGTATGTGAGCTGAGAGAGTTCAGGAATAAGAGAGAGAAAGAGGGAATGGGTTAGGGTGGTGCCACATGGCATGCTGAGAGAAGAGGAGAATCTAAAGAGAGGATCCGAATTGGGTAAGGATAGAGGACAAGATCGTCATTTCATAAATTGTTTAAATAAAATGTAAAATTACAATTTATTTAGGGGTGGGGTTTCACAGAATTAGCCGATAAAAGGGCACATTTAATTTGGATAAACAATACTGCTTCGAGATCGACTGGTTATTTATCTAAGTGTCGGTCAACAAGGATTTCCGAGTCCTTGTTGGTAGAGGTCATCTTATCAGTCTTCCCAGAGAAGTGAGGTGTTAATAGGTTACTGATAGGAGCATATTTAGGCGACTTACTTAGCTTGTTTTTGTGCATTTATATTGTTAATTCATAGTTGTTTTAGTCGTTTAAGCCATTTTCGTGTGTTTTTAGGTTCATATGGCTAAGGAAGCAAAAAGATGCATTTTGGAGCATTTTGGAGCAAAATTGGACTTGGAATGGATAGCTTATGTTTGGAGCAAAAGGAATGGACGAAATTGAAGACCTAAAGATCTTATGTTTGAGCAACATTGCAGCCACATGCACTCCCATCCTTTAATCCATTGCAGCCACATGCACTCCCATCCTTTAATCTATTGCAGCCATATGCACTCCCATCCTTTAATCATTCACCCTAGTTGTCACTCCCATGCTCTCCCATTAATTAATTCAAGTCCATATCTGATTACCCTAGGGTTTTAAGTGCCTATATATACTCATATTAACCCCTAGATCAGATTACCACTTCTCATACACATTCATTCATTCCAGAAATTCGTCCAAACCTCTCCACGCCCTTGCCACAGCCACCAAACACCTTTCTCCTTAGTTTTAAGCTTTGCCGCACCATCCCCTTCCCCTAAACACTACTACATCCCTCCATAACCATGCATCCATACACCTAAGGCCCTAAACCTGTCCTTAGGCCTTGTGCTGCAACAAAGAGGAGGAGAAGAGGGCCTAAACTTTCATACAATTCAAGTTTGAGTTGTTGGAATTTTTAGGTGTTTCCTTTTCCTTGATTTCAATGGTTAAATTTACTTATCTTTGTCTTGTACGTATGAGGAACTAAACCCCCCCTTGGCTAGGGGGGGATTCGAAATACATGTTTATGCTTGCGATATGATTTGATTACTTCTAATTGCGTTTCATAAGTTGTGAATTCAATTTACTTATCTATGTGAATTACATTGATTTGTGTGTGTTGGTTGAGAGTGCACGCTTAATTATCATGCATAAATTGGATGCTAGGATATAAGGAAATTTCACCTAATCGTTATGGAATTATATTCACAAGTAGTAAAAGTTGATGATCTCAATTGCGTTAAGTAAATTCTTGGCATAAGTTTCATGCAATTCATAGTAACGAGTGCTTCGTCAATGCTTATGGTTTTCAAAGAACTTAATGATTCTTGCTTGTATATCTATTATGCAATTCATATAGGGAACTTGTGGGGAATGTTTTGGGTTGTCGTATGCAATTATCCAATTCAATAACGTTAGGAAAATCTGAGGGTTAATTAGTGCAATTCACGGTTAATCTGGGGCGTTGAGAATTCATGGTTTATTGAAAAGCAATTGGAAATCGTTTTATATGCAAGTATAACATGTGTGGAGATGAACCCCTTAGCTAGCTTCCCATCCATTCCATTCCATCAAATTCGTTTTTACAATCTGTTCTAATTTTACAAAGTTTGAAGTTTTGTTTTCAAATTCGTCAAAACCTCAATCCCCCTTTACTTTAGTGTCCAATTTAGTTAGAAAGTGTCTTAGTTTGTGTTTCTAAGTGTTTTGAATCAATTTATTACCCAATTTCGTCCAAAGTAGTCAAAGTGCTCAAAACTGCCCAGATTGTGTTCTTAAGGCAGTTTTGAGTGTTTTGGTGCTGTTTTGAGTCTTTTGGTTTGTTTTAGTGTTTTAAGTGTTTAGTTTTACATTCTTTGAGTCTAGTTTAGTGTTTTATATTGTGTTTTTACGTTTTTGAGTCAAATCCAAGCGATTAACAATCCCTCCTAATCCCCGGTCCAGAACGATCCCTACTTACATACTTACTACAATTGATAAAAAAAGGGTTTAATTTGTGTGCGTATAATTCTCGCATCAAATTTTGGCGCTGTTGCCGGGGATTAGCAAACTTGCTAATCCCTTGTGTTTGTGTCGGGTCAAAGTGTGTCTTAAGGTCAAGAGTCGAGTGTGTGTATTTGTTCTTTCTTTTTATATATTTTTTTTGTGTTTGCCGTACATAATCTGTTTGCTTTTGTTTGTGTGCCGTGACATATTCCTTGTTTTGGGTGTGTTTGCCGTGCTTCTAAGAGAGTTGCTAAATTCTTTTGCTTCATTGTTCTAGGTACAAGTGTATGACTCGTAGTTCTCATCCCGTTCGTGAGAATATCTTGGAGTTTGACGACGATTTTGAATGAACTTTGAGAAGAAAGAGGAAGCAACCAGAACCTAATCTACCTAGTTCTAGTTCTGAGGCCGAATCTGAAGAAGAAGAAGTGGAGGAAGAAGAACAGGTCATGGCGATAGAGAATCGAACAATCAAGAAGCTTTCTGCCTCGAGATTAGATAATGCCATGCCATTATGCATTCAATATCCTAGGGCGGCCCAAGGCAAGACCGATGAGTTCGAATTGAAGTCAAGCTTGCTGCATCATATTCCCAAGTACCATGGGCTGTCCATGGAAGATCCAAACAAGCATTTGAAGGAGTTTGAAGTTGTATGCTCAAGCATGACACCCATTAACGTTGATGGGAATATTTTGAAGATGAAAGCTTTTCCATTCTCTCTTGTGGAAAAGGCTAAGGATTGGCTTTATGAATTGGCACCCGGGACCGTTACTTCTTGGGAGAGCATGAAGAGAGCTTTCTTGGAGAAGTTCTTCCCTACTTCAAGAGTCATTCTCTTGAGGAAGAAAATTAGCGGAATCCAACAAAGTCAAGGAGAATCTTTTCCGGCATACTACGAGCGTTTTAAAGCCCTTGTTGCATCATGTCCTCAACATCAAATGAAGGAGGAGCTTCTCCTTCAATACTTCTATGAGGGCCTTCTTCCCATTGAAAGGCAAATGCTCGATGCTTCGGCGGGAGGTGCATTGGTGGACAAAACTCCTATGGCAGCCAAGACCCTAATTGCAAACCGTGCTCTAAATGCACAACAATATGAAAGTCTTGGGCAAAGGGACCCCCCACGGCAACACTTGAATGAGGTAAGTTCTCAATCCGATATTCAATCTCAGTTAGCTAATCTTACTTCTATTGTGTCTCAGATGGCCGAAGGAATGAAGATACAAGGACCGATTGTATGTGGTGTATGTTCTATCCAAGGACACCCTTCGGAAAGGTGCCCTCAATTGATTGAGAATGGGGGATGGGAGAGTGCAAATGCCATTGGATTTCCAAGCCACAATCAACCAAGGAATGATCCATATTCCAACACATACAATTCGGGTTGGAGAGACCATCCAAACTTCAAATGGAGAGATCCTCAACAACCTCAACAACAAGGAGGCTTTAGACAACAACCCCCGGGGTTCTACACCAAGCCATTCGGCCCCAATCCAAACCAAGCACAACCTGCCCAAAACAATCAAGGTACGTCGTTGGACAATGAAACACTTCTTAAGTTACTTACCAATTTGTCTCAAGGGCAAGAGAATCAAACCAAAGCCATGCAAAACCAAGACAAAAGGGTGGATCACTTAGAGAAACAAATTGGGCAGATTGCGGAGTTTGTAGGACAATTCCGAGACCAAGGCAAGCTCCCTAGCTCAACCATTGTCAATCCAAAGGGAGGATTCGAATCTGCCAAGGCAATCATGTTGAGAAGTGGTAAGGAGGTCGGAACCACCCCAAGCCCGTCCAAAACAAGTCAAGAAGATGACGTGTTGCTGCAAGAAGAGGAGGAATAAGCAAAGAAGACCACGGCAAGGGTGAAAGAAACTTTGCCGCAACCCCCTATTGTGCCAAAACCGTCCAACACACCTAAGGTAAGTCCAAATTTGACTTTGTCAAGTTCTATTCGCTAAACGTGCCCTTTCCTAGCAGGTTTAGGCAATCAAAGAAGGAGGAGAGTGAAAAGGACATTCTGGAAACCTTTAGGAAAGTTCAAGTCAACATTCCGCTCCTTGATGCAATCAAGCAAGTCCCTAAGTATGCCAAGTTCTTAAAAGAGCTTTGCACAACGAGGAAGAGGATTTCAAACAAGGAGGTGGTCCAGGTAAGTGAGAACGTGTCTGCAGTGCTACAAAGGAAACTACCACCTAAATGCAAAGATCCGGGTAGTTTTACAATTCCTTGTGTTATTGGAAATACTAAGTTTGAACATGCTATGTTAGACTTAGGAGCGTCAATTAATGTCATGCCTTATTCAATTTATGCATCTATGAACTTAGGAGAGCTTAAAAATGATGGTGTGATTATTCAATTAGCCGATCGTTCTAATGCATATCCAAAAGGAGTTTTGGAAGATGTTTTGGTGCAGGTTAACAATTTAATTTTCCCAGCGGACTTCTATGTGCTTGACATGGAAGATTCGGCCCATTCTACCCCATTGCTGATCCTCCTTGGGAGACTTTTCATGAAAACGGCCCGCACCAAGATAGACGTGTTCAAGGGGACATTATCAATGGAATTTGATGGGGAAGTTATTGATTTCAATCTTTCTGAAACTATAAAATACCCTAAAGATGATCATTCTTATTTTTCTATTGATATATTTGATTCATTGGCGCAGGATTATCTTGACTCCTTGGAGAGGGATCCCCTTGAAACGACCATTACCAAAGGAATGAGACTTAAAACCGAAGGGGTAGGAGAGGATAAAACCCACGGCATGCATGTGGAATTCCATGCCGTGCCTACATGTGAAGATGAGGCCGAGATGGTTGCTGCCCTTGAGTCGTTGCCACACCACTTTGGTAAGCCTCCAAACCCAATTCCAATTCCTGTTTCTACTAACAAGTTGTTACCTTTAGTGATTCAGGCACCCATTCTTGAGCTTAAACCATTGCCGGATCAGTTGAAGTATGTCTATTTGGGAGAGAATGAGACGTTGCCCGTCATAGTTTCCTTATCCCTCACGTCAATGGAGGAGGAGAAATTGATTCGGGTGTTGAAAGAGCACAAAACGGCCATAGGATGGACCTTGGCCGACATCAAGGGTATTAGTCCTACAACTTGCATGCATCACATACTTCTAGATGAGGGGGCTAAACCAACTAGAGAGGCTCAACGCCGACTCAACCCTCCAATGATGGAAGTTGTGAAAAAGGAGATTATCAAGCTTCTAGATTGTGGGGTGATCTATCCTATCTCGGATAGCCGTTGGGTTTCATCGGTTCAAGTTGTGCCCAAGAAATCCGGAGTGACTGTGGTGAAGAATGCCGAGAATGAGCTTGTGCCAACTCGTATCCAAACAGGTTGGAGAGTGTGCATTGACTATAGGAAGCTTAACGCCACCACAAGGAAAGATCACTTCCCTTTGCCATTCATTGATCAAATGCTTGAAAGGTTAGCCGGTCATTCTTTTTATTGTTTTCTTGATGGTTATTCGGGATATAATCAAATTGTTATAGCTCCAGATGATCAAGAAAAGACTACTTTTACTTGTCCATTTGGTACTTTGCTTATCGTCGAATGCTATTTGGTTTATGTAATGCACCAGCCACCTTCCAAAGATAAGTATCTTTTCAGATTTTGTAGAAAAGATTATTGAAATTTTCATGGATGATTTTAGCGTGTTTGGTGATTCGTTTGATGATTGTTTAGATAATCTCACATTAATCTTAAAACGATGCATTGAAACTAACCTTGTTTTAAATTGGGAAAAATGTCATTTTATGGTAAAACAAGGAATAGTTCTAGGACATATTATTTCGGCCAAGGGTATTGAAGTGGATAAATCCAAAATAGATCTTGTACGCTACTTACCCTCTCCTACTTCGGTTAGAGAGGTTCGTTCTTTTCTTGGACATGCAGGATTTTATAGGCGATTCATCAAAGACTTTTCTAAGATTTCCCAACCCCTATGCCGACTTCTCCAAAAAGAGGTGCCATTCAAGTTCGACGAGGAATGTGAGAAGACCTTCAAACACCTAAAGGAGATGCTTACTTCGGCCCCTATCATAGTTCCACCAGATTGGAGCCTTCCTTTTGAGCTTATGTGTGATGCCTCAGATTATGCATTAGGAGCTGTTTTAGGCCAACGGAAGAACAAGCAGCCGCATGTCATATACTATGCATCTCGGACCCTAAATGATGCTCAATTGAACTACTCCACAACGGAAAAAGAACTTCTTGCTGTTGTTTTTGCTTTAGATAAGTTTCGTTCTTATTTACATGGTACTAAAGTGATAATCTATTCTGATCATGCAGCATTGAAGTACTTACTTACGAAGAAGGAGGCCAAACCAAGACTTATTCGTTGGATGCTCCTACTTCAAGAGTTCGACATCGAAATCCGGGACAAGAAAGGAAGTGAAAACGTGGTGGCTGACCACTTAAGCCGTTTGGTGCATGAGGAGGATGCCGTGCCTATCCCAGAGACATTCCCAGATGAGCAGTTGTTGTCCATCGAGGTAAGTGCACCATGGTATGCCGATTTAGTGAACTATTTAGTGTCTAAACAAGTTCCAAGCACCCTAAACAAGCAACAAAGTGATAAACTTAAAAAGGATGCACGTTTTTATGTGTGGGATGACCCATATTTGTGGAAATATTGCCCTGATCAGATTTTACGTAGGTGTGTTCATGAAACGGAGTTTAATTCAATTTTAACTTTCTGTCACACTTATGCATGTGGGGGGTCATTTCGGCACTCAAAGAACAGCACATAAAGTTTTAGAATGTGGATTTTATTGGCCTACTATATTTAAGGATGCTAGAACTTTTTGTGTGACTTGTGATCGTTGTCAAAGGACGGGCAATATAGGTGCCAAAGACCAAATGCCGCAACATCCCATCTTTTCTGTCGAAATCTTTGATGTTTGGGGCATTGATTTTATGGGTCCTTTTCCTTCATCTTATGGTTGTGTTTATATTTTACTTGCGGTTGATTATGTTTCGAAATGGGTGGAAGCTAAAGCCACTCGTACTAATGATTCCAAAGTGGTTGCAGAATTTGTGAAAACTAACATATTTGCAAGATTTGGAATGCCAAGGGTTCTTATAAGTGATGGAGGCTCTCACTTTTGTAATCGGACCATAGAGGCGTTGCTCAAGAAGTACAATGTCACACATAAGGTGGCAACACCTTATCATCCTCAAACAAGTGGGCAAGCCGAGGTTTCTAATCGAGAAATCAAGCAGATTTTAGAAAAGACTGTTGGGCCAACTCGGAAGGATTGGAGCTTGCGTTTGAATGACGCGTTGTGGGCATATCGTACCGCCTACAAAACACCAATTGGAATGTCTCCATTTCGGCTCATTTATGGGAAACCATGCCATCTTCCCGTTGAATTGGAGCATAAAGCACATTGGGCCGTAAAGACATTCAATATGGACATTGATGTTGCTGGAGTTCATAGGAAGCTTCAATTGAATGAGCTGGAGGAGATAAGGAATGAGGCTTATGAGAACGCGCGCATTTACAAAGAGAAAACAAAGGCTTACCATGACAGGATGATTCGGAGCAAGACATTCTCAATAGGGCAGAAAATGTTACTTTTCAATTCTTGCCTTCGCTTGTTCCCAGGTAAGTTACGTTCTAAATGGATAGGTCCTTTTGTTATTACTAATGTCTTTCCTCATGGTGCAGTCCAAATTCAAAGCTTGAAGACGGGACATGAATTTAAAGTGAATGGACACTGTTTAAAGCCTTACTACGACAACTTCGAGGAGCATGTGGTGGATGATGTACCCCTCCATGCCGTGGGTACTACTAGTGAAGCCTAGCATGGCGTATTCGTCCGGCTGTACGACGTTAAAGCAAGCGCTACTTGGGAGGCAACCCATGCATTCAACAAAGGAAGACCGAGAAAGCACTCCAATTCCAGATTTGCGTTCCTAAACTCTTCTCTTTGTTGTTGATTTTGTTTCTGCCATGTTAGGTTGTTAGATGTTGTTTTGTTTGTTTGTTTGTTATTTGTGTGAGTCTATGCTTGAAACATTGAGGACAATGTTTGATTTAAGTGTGGGGGGGTAAACAAGTGTTTTTGTATGATTTTACATGATTTTCGTGGGATTTTATCACCTATCACTTATAATGTTGTTTCTCACTGTTTTTAAGTGTTTTTAGTGTGTTTTGAAGTGTTTTTATGTGTTTGGATCAGAAAATCCGAAAATTTACAAAAAAAAAAAATTACAAAAAAGTTTTGAAAAACCCCAAAAAGAGTTGTTTTAAAGTTGTTTTTGTGTGTTTGTTTGGGTCTTAGGTCACCTTCCAACACAATGATGAGGATTTAGTTTTAAATTACATGACTATTAAAGAATGTTGTAAACATGGCTGGAAGTTGATTTATGCTTTGGTTTATGCTTGGTTATGGTTATAGCTTATGAATTCACATGTAATTACAAAGAGAAAATCTGTTTTTGTAACATGCTTGAACGAAGGAACTTAAACTAAAGCTACATCCTTGTGAGACTTGAGCCTATAACGTTCTTTGGAAAGTATAAATCTGTGCATGTATTGTAGGATTACCCCTTTTAAGCCTTTTCAAGCTTATTTTCTTTGTTAACCACATTATCCTCACCTAGCCTGGATTAGGACTTTCCATACCCTTGTTCTTAAAGGATAGTGAAGCATGACTTAGAATGAACTCATTTTGATCAATATATTGCAGAAAATAAGTGTGGGGGAAGATTCATTACTTCGCTTCCTATTACTTTAAGAACCTTTGTTTTACTTTACCTTTCTTTGTTAAACCATTACCCTTAGCCCCGTTACAACCCTCAACTTCTATCTTGATGTTATGTGTTCAATTTGTGGAGTTTGAATTTGGTATGAGCATATGGAATCACTGGTTCTCATTCTAAGTAGTAGCATTCCATTCATGAGATCATATTCATGTCATTGTCGTAAATCCAGAAAATGCTTTCTTTGATATAACATATGTGAGTGTTAGAATTCATATTTACATCAATCTCCTCACATATACCTAGTGTAGGGTGTGGAGTTAGAAAATCTGTGTGAAAATTGAGTGCATTCTAGTAAGGAATTGAGGGAATTCTCTAAGGCATGTTACTACATTCAAAATGTTGTTTTAATTGATTAAATGTGAAATAATAAGTGGTAACTATGATTAAGTGTTTGTTGAAGTGTAAAGTAAGCTAAATTTCGTGGGAATGATGTTCTATATTGTGTCATGTTCGTTTGAAATCCCTGAGATACATGTTGGAAGGTTTAGAATGTGTTTTGGTTTGTTTTTATTTTCTTTCGTTTTGTTTTGCTCGAGGACTAGCAAAAGCTAAGTGTGGGGGAATTTGATAGGAGCATATTTAGGAGACTTACTTAGCTTGTTTTCGTGCATTTATATTGTTAATTCATAGTTGTTTTAGTCGTTTAAGCCATTTTCGTGTGTTTTTAGGTTCATATGGCTAAGGAAGCAAAAAGATGCATTTTGGAGCAAAATTGGACTTGGAATGGATAGCTTATGTTTGGAGCAAAAGGAATGGACGAAATTGAAGACCTAAAGATCTTATGTTTGAGCAACATTGCAGCCACATGCACTCCCATCCTTTAATCCATTGCAGCCACATGCACTCCCATTCTTTAATCCATTGCAGCCACATGCACTCCCATCCTTTAATCATTCACCCTAGCTGTCACTCCCATGCTCTCCCATTAATTAATTCAAGTCCATATATGATTACCCTAGGGTTTTAAGTGCCTATATATACTCATATTAACCCCTAGATCAGATTACCACCTCTCATACACATTCATTCATTCCAGAAATTCGTCCAAACCTCTCCACACCCTTGCCACAGCCACCAAACACCTTTATCCTTAGTTTTAAGCTTTGCCGCACCATCCCCTTCCCCTAAACACTACTACATCCCTCCATAACCATGCATCCATACACCTAAGGCCCTAAACCTGTCCTTAGGCCTTGTGCTGCAACAAAGAGGAGGAGAAGAGGGCCTAAACGTTCATACAATTCAAGTTTGAGTTGTTGGAATTTTTAGGTGTTTCCTTTTCCTTGATTTCAATGGTTAAATTTACTTATCTTTGTCTTGTACGTATGAGGAACTAAACCCCCCCCTTGGCTAGGGGGGGATTCGAAATACATGTTTATGCTTGCGATATGATTTGATTACTTCTAATTGCGTTTCATAAGTTGTGAATTCAATTTACTTATCTATGTGAATTACATTGATTTGTGTGTGTTGGTTGAGAGTGCACGCTTAATTATCATGCATAAATTGGATGCTAGGATATAAGGAAATTTCACCTAATCGTTATGGAATTATATTCACAAGTAGTAAAAGTTGATGATCTCAATTGCGTTAAGTAAATTCTTGGCATAAGTTTCATGCAATTCATAGTAACGAGTGCTTCGTCAATGCTTATGGTTTTCAAAGAACTTAATGATTCTTGCTTGTATCTCTATTATGCAATTCATATAGGGAACTTGTGGGGAATGTTTTGGGTTGTCGTATGCAATTATCCAATTCAATAACGTTAGGAAAATCTGAGGATTAATTAGTGCAATTCACGGTTAATCTGGGGCGTTGAGAATTCATGGTTTATTGAAAAGCAATTGGAAATCGTTTTATATGCAAGTATAACATGTGTGGAGATGAACCCCTTAGCTAGCTTCCCATCCATTCCATTCCATCAAATTCGTTTTTACAATCTGTTCTAATTTTACAAAGTTTAAGTTTTGTTTTCAAATTCGTCAAAACCTCAATCCCCATTTACTTTAGTGTCCAATTTAGTTAGAAAGTGTCTTAGTTTGTGTTTCTAAGTGTTTTGAATCAATTTATTACTCAATTTCATCCAAAGTAGTCAAAGTGCTCAAAACTGCCCAGATTGTGTTTTTAAGGCAGTTTTGAGTGTTTTGGTGCTGTTTTGAGTCTTTTGGTTTGTTTTAGTGTTTTAAGTGTTTAGTTTTACATTCTTTGAGTCTAGTTTAGTGTTTTATATTGTGTTTTTACGTTTTTGAGTCAAATCCAAGCGATTAACAATCCCTCCTAATCCCCGGTCCAGAACGATCCCTACTTACATACTTACTACAATTGATAAAAAAAGGGTTTAATTTGTGTGCGTATAATTCTCGCATCAGTTACTACATTTGGTACACTGAAAGCTAAATTTGATATTGAACTTCGCAGAACTAGCAACCTTGTCTCAAGGCTGTAAAACCTAAAGGTCGAGATGTGTTCCTTCCTCGGCCGCAATTACAAGATCAAGAAGTCATCAGCGCGCCCAACACCACATCAACATATTTTACTCCTCAACCAAACTCGACTGATAAGTTGGCACGCCCCGCATTTGACCGAAGGATGTAGTTAGCTTTAATTACTCGGCATATGTGCCACATAGGCTAGGTGGTTTTTAAGGTTAACATTTTGGCACGCCCAGTGGAATCCAGTGCTAAAGCTACAAAGTTCATGACAATTAAAACACGATCAATAAAAAAGAAAACAACTATGGGCAAGTTAACTACTAGTTTAGAACTTATAGTTTAAAGTCCAGTACAAAGTAACGCGTCGTAGGTGCAGGATCCTCCTATTGCCATGACACCTGAAGCTGTAGGTACAGCGTACTGAGAAAAGGAAATTAATCTCGGCGGTCAAATTCATGATGCCGTAGTCTTCACCCAGACTACCAAGATGGCAAAATATGGTTTTATTGAAGGTTTGGTGAAGGATTGCAATGACGACAAAGAGATCTCTGGTCCACCATCTAAATCCTTCATTCGGGGACAATTGGAAGAGCAATCTTTGCAGTTTGAGCAATTGTTTCGCCGAGAGATAAAAAGCGTACTTGAAAAAGTACATGATAATAGTACTTCAAATAATAAGTTGCTCAAAATTCTAGTTAACAAAGCTCATAAGAATGAGCCAGTCAATCAACCCAAGCAGCGCTTTATCAAGAATGTTCATTTGGGAAAAGAAAGGCTGCTGCAGATACTGGTTAAGATAGAACTTACTTGGGCTTGGATAATCGACCTTGAGAAAACATACGGTGAACTAAGCACCAGTTCAGCCGAATTCGGCCAAAGAACAGAAGCAACACTAGTGGATATGGTTGAAGTCCAGAAGATGATCGATTCAGCCTTGAAAAATGGGTCGAAATTCCCAAAATTTATTCATCCATATTCAGCCTTTGTAGAAATGTTTGAACATCCTTAAGGATTCAAGATCCTAGATTTCAGTCTCTTCGCTGAAGAATCGTCGTTGTCCTCATTTGAATCTGTGGCCAGATTCACTGCCCAGTGTGGAGATGTGAATAGTGATTTTATAAACTACGACTGTTTAATTTCTCATTCACAGGCGCATTGTTTGCATGGTACATTAACCTTCCACCAAACTCTATATAAAATTAGGGGGAGCTAGTTGAAAAATTCCGCGAACAATTTTATCGGCCAAAGATGGAAGTGTTAATCTCCCGAGGTGGAATTTGTTAGGCTTGCCTAAAATGGCTTAGATGTAGAGTACAAGAAGAAATTCTTAGGCGCAAACCTTCGAGATATGTATGAGTTGGCTTAACATGTCAAGCAATATGATTATCTGTTCAAAGAAGAAAAGATCTCGAAAACTTCGACCCGTGGGACAATTTATAAGAACCTAACGATAAGATTTACATCAGTTAGGGGTGACGAGTCCCAATATGTGAGCATAGACATGAGATAGTGATTGACAAACCTTATGTATGCAAGGCACTGGCTCATGCTAGTTTCAATGATGTCAAAACACATTCAGCCTCTATTGAAGTAGTCGTCAAAACATCAAAGGTATATACCTTTGACATCACCAAGGCTGATGCTATCTTTGACTAACTACTACTTGCAAAAGTCATCAAGCTTCGACTAGGGCATGCCATTCCTAAGGCCGAAGATTTAAAAAGGAAAACATATTGCAAGTATCACAACTCAAATAAGCACATGACGAACAACTGCATCGTGTTCCGTGATGCTATTCAAAGTTGGATCGATAATAACAAACTGAAGTTCCTAGAAAAGACACAGATGTTGGTCGATGCTGATCATTTTCCTTTAGCAACAATATGCATGGTGGACGCCCATTTACCGAAGGATAAGAAAGGAAAGGCTGAATACGTGGTTCCAAAATAGAATCCTTCGCCCCGCCTAAAAATCGATTTTTCAACCGAGAACAACCCCCTTAGTTTCTTCTAGAATCTAGTATATGCCGAGCCAATATCTGACTCCATTTCTAATGAGTCTGAGAGCCTAATAGTCTTGTGCAATAGGTGCCAGTTAGAAGTCATCATAGTCGAGTCAAAACCACAGAAACCTTCAGCCGAAGCCGCATCTAAGATTTTGGCGAAATCTCAACCAGTGCTCGGCTCGAGACAGCACCAGCAAAGGGTTTTTGATAGACTCGACATTCAATAGCAGAGTTACCAACAACATTCAAATAGATGGTGTTTTGATTTCGATCAGCCATTTTTTTTATAAGGATTACTATGTACATAACTTTGGGAATTCAAGTTCATCCACGACTTAGTGAACTTTCAAACCACCTGAGCCACGTGATCATCGATGGTATTGTTACAATCTTCCTGCCAGCGCATATATTATTCTGTCTAAATCCCAGAAACGTCATCGACAAATGATAGATTGCATGACCCATAGGTGAGTGGCTCAGGAAGTTTCAGCCACGAAATGGCAGCCTAAAGAAATGGCAAAAAAGAAGGATAATCGATAACCTCCGACAATTATGATTGAGTTGCTTCAAGGGAAGAAGGTCATTGATCGTGATTTGGAAACCAAGATACAAGAATCTTATAAACGCATCAAGCTTCTTCTTTGGCCTGGGGAAATGAAAGCTCCCATCGAGAATTTTAAGAAGGAGGCCGAGAGCAAACTCTTTCCACTACCACCACATGAACCATTGATTAAAGTCAGACGAAATTGCCATCCGTCGTTTTTAGGCGAGGCTTTAGAATGCATGCGGGAATTTCATAAGAAGAATTAGACAAACGACATGTATGGCCTCCTAAAGGCATGTCAGGAGTCTCTTGACCTAGCTTTGACTGGCCCCAATGCTGAACTAATTATCCAAAAATGGTCAGATTTAGGAATGAAGGTCAGATTCCAACACATTCAAGAAACCAATGTTCTCGGCTTTAACGTTGACCTATACGTTGATCTAGATCCTTCAGACCTCCCATTCTTTTTAGATGATCTATAATATTTGCAGTATCATTTTGAGGTTTTTTCAGCTGTGTCCTTGTTCAGCCTCACGGCCGACTAGATAGAGCGAGTTAAATGGTTGAATGCTTACTTAGATACATGAGATGCTTACTTGGATACATGAGATGCTTACATCACATATCAGGAGTGGGTCACAAGGCTTTGCAAACACAGGATCAAGTCCAGTGACAATGAAACCAGTTGCCAATGCCGAAGATGAAACGACTACATTAGGTACCCCAGGTGCACACCTTTTGCCTTTGGTAGAAGACAACGTAGTTAGGGTAACCACTTATCAAGATGTTTTACCAGAAGATGCAGAAGACGGGGATCGCGACCCAATGAGACCCTCAGTCCTCGACAACATAGAAATTAGCATGGTTCATGCCTTATTTGTGGAATTCTAGCCAACCACATCCCAACCAAGTTTTTTGGATGGTGATGTGGTTATCGAAGAAACAACGCCAATCGAGTTCATGACTACTGAAAAGGCCGAACCGATTGGCAAAGAAGACAAGCTAAGAGTAGCTTTAGTTGAGCTCTTTCCCCGTTCCTCGGCCGTCAACCTCCACCATCTGAAGCATTGTATATGATGGCCCATATCAAGGGATATTCGATATCCAAAGTTTTCGTTGATTGTGGAACAACGATTAATATTATGCCCATTTCCATTATGAAAGCTTTGCACCGTTCCAAAGATGAGCTTATTCCATTTGGCGTAACTATTAGTTTTGTCGGCAATAAATCCCAGACTAAAGGAGTACTCCCTTTGGAAGTCAATATCGCAGGTTGAAACCACTTAACCATGTTTTTTTATAGTTGACTAAGGCCCAGTACAATGCATTGCTCAGTCGTGACTAAATCCACCAAACCGGCTGTATCCCTTCTTCACTATACCAAGTCTTTATTTTTGGGACGGTAAATCGACTATAGTCTATCCGACTGATAATCAGCCGTTCAAGGCTAACATGATTCATGCCCAATAATATGATGACTAGGTCAGCTACATCACTTTACAAGGTTTTAACGAAGAAGTCAGACCGACCAGAATCTCTGTCTAGAAAGTAATCAAGGTTGGCATCGAGACCATCCAGCAGGATTCGGCGAGACTCGGATTGGCTAACTTAGCCGATTGTCCTGATGACTGACGCAACACAACGGGACGAACGAAGGTCTGATTCATCTATAATGAAACGACTGCTAGCCCACTGGTATACTATTTCCAAGAAGTCGAATTCTAGTGTGAACTTAATGGAGTTCCTTGCTAAAAGGGATAACAACCCCGAGCTGTCATTCGAGAAAATTAAGGCTGCATCGACCGAGCTTGACGATAATCGGCCTGAAGTTAAAGATTTTTTAGAAGAAATAAATGTTGGGACAGCTGACGAACCTCAGCCTTTATTCATTAATGATTTGTTGCCTCAGCCTATGAAAGGCAAACTTTGTAAATTACTTGAGGAATTTAAAGATTGTTTTGCTTAGAGCTACCATGAGATGCCTGGCTTTGATTGAACATTAGTTGAACATGAGCTACGCATCAAACCTGATTATAAACTTTTCGCCAACCCCTACACTGATTCTCGATCGAAGTTCAACTCGGAATAAAAGATGAACTTGTTCAACTTTTGAAAACCAACTTTATTCGAACAACTCGATACATTGAATGGTTGGTGAATACTATCCCAGTTTTAAAAAATAGTGGTGCCTTGCACATCTGCATCGATTTTCGTAATCTGAATATGATAGCCCTTAAGGGTGAGTACCTAATGCAGATTTTAAATTTATTAATTGACGCGCTGTGGCAAACCATGAAATCTTATCTTTTATGGACGACCATGCTTGCTACAATCAAATTTTTATCGCCAAGGCTGACATCTATAAAACTGCATTTCGATGCCCTAGGGCACTAGGGACTTACGAATGGGTCGTCATGCCTTTCGTATGTAAGAACGCTAGTGCCACATACCAACATGCGATGAATACCATTTTTCACGACCTGATTAGCAAAATTGTTGAAGTATACATTGACGATGTCGTAGTCAAGTCCAAACGCTGCCGAACATATTTTGAGGATCTCCAACAGACTTTTCTTCGTATGCGCCAGCATAAACTCAAAATGAACCTTTGGAGTATTTGCAAGAAACTTCTTAGGTTTCTCTATGCATCATCAAAGCATCAAGATAGATAAAACCAAGGCTCATGAGATCATCAATGTTCCACCCCTAACAACCAAAAAGCAGTTACAATCCTTGCTCGACAAGATCAACTTCATTCGCTGATTTATTTCCAACTCGGCGGGAAAAATGAAGGCTTTTTCCACATTCCTCAAACTCAAGGATTCTGACCGATTCGAATGGCAAAAAGAACATCAAGACGCCTTTACATAAATCAAGCTCTCCCTCACTAGCCCTTATGTTCTTACGCCACCTTAGCATGGCAGAGCACTCAAGTTATATATCTCGGCTGCCGAAGAATCCATTGGTTGTCTTCTTGCACAAGATAATGACACCGGTAGGAAACATGCCATTTTTTACCCCAGCCGAAATCTTAACTCGGTTGAGATAAATTATTCAGCCGTCAAGAAGCTTTGCTTGACTTTATTCTTTGCCACATCCAAACTCAGGCATTACATGCTCCATTTCGTTACTCAAGTCATTTCCCAAACGTATGTTATTCGATATATGCTCACTTGCCCGATCGTCAAAGGTTGAATTAGGAAATGGACAATGGCGCTATCTAAATTTAGTTTGCAATACGTACCTAAAAAAGCCGTTAAAGGTGAATCTCTAGCTGATTTTTTAGCACAATATCCTTCTCCATACAGTTTTAGGGGCAATGGCATCAAGATTGGCATGGTATTGACGCGTGATAATTTTTGGACGATGTATTTCAACGGCTCTAGTACTGTGACCTCGGCCGGTGTCGGCATTCTCATCCAATCACCTAACCACTACATATGGTATTTTTCTCTCAGGTTAGATTTTGATTTTACTAATAATCAGGCTGAATACGAAGTCATTGTCATGGGCCTTAACATTCTTCATGACTTGAAGACAGCCCGCGCACTTGTCTTCGGCAATTCAGAACTTGTGATTAACCAGCTCAATGAGATTTTTTGTTAATGAGTTGTACTTTGGCGTTGTATCATCTAGTCTCTAGCTATTTGGACAAATCATTTGTAGGCATCATGTTCAAATATATCTCTCGAATTCAGAATACTGATGCAGATGAGTTGGCTCAAATAGCTTCCAGAGAACAACTCATGGGGGTGAGGTAGGACGAGTTATACCAATTGATCAGGGCCTATACCCAGCCTTGGTTAATCAACAACCTTTCATATTGGACGGCGTAATCAGAAGACGGGTTATGTCTTTGCCTTCATTACTCGAACATGAGGCTTCTGTAGACATCTGTGTGGTCGAAACATTATCAAAGGATTGAAGAAAATCGATTACACGATACCTTGATGACCCCAATGGTAAGCACGAACGCAAGACAAAAGTACATGCTACAAATTATATGATGTATCAAAATTATTGTGTCTCGGCCCAAAAGAGGCCGCTCAGGCCATTATGAAGGTGCATGAAGGAATATGCGATGCTGATCAATCTGGTCGCAAAATGCATTGGTTGCTCTGCCAACACGGATATTTCTGGCCTAGTATTTTAAAAGATTGCATAAAGTATGGATGAAGTTGCTCAAGTCCCAACCGAATTGCTTCACTCGATCACCAAACCATGGCCTTTCAAAGTGTGGGCCATGGATGTAATTGGCAAAATCACGTCATCGTCTCGATTAGTGAAACATACGTGGATATTAGTAGCAACTGATTACTTCACCAAGTGGGTTGAAGCGAAATCATATGTCAAATTAACACCAAATAAGTTTGCAATTTCGTAGAAGAACACATTGTAACAGGATTCGATGTCCCAAAAACGATCATCATAGACAACAAGACAATTTTCACAGTCGATAGGTTTAAAGATTATACTGCGGGTTTGAGAATTCGGCTTAAATAGTCCATGTCATATTATCCATAGGCGAATGGGCAAGCTAAAGTAAGTAACAAAGTTTTAATCGGTATTATCGAAAAAATGGTGAAGGAAAGACTGGGTATGTGGCATTTAAGGTTAAATGAGGCATTATGGGCATATCAAACTTCACTTAGATTAGCAATAGGGACGACTCTATATGCCTTAATTTATGGGCACGATGCGATGTTGCCGATCGAGTTAAGTATAAACTCATTGCAAATAATCGAACAAATTAGTATGTTCAACGCTGAGTATAGTCAAGCAATGAGGCAAGATTTAGAAGATTTAGAAGAGGCTCGACTAAATGCTTATAACCTGCTTATAGCACAAAAAAAGATTGTCGAACGAGCTTACAATCAATGAGTTAAGCAATTAAAAGATGTTCGATGAAGGTGATCTAGTCTGGCAAACGGTGTTGCCAGTAGAGATCAAGGATCCTAGATTCAAAAAATGGTCGTCAAATTGGAAATGACCATTTATCATTCACAAAGTTCTCGGCAAAGAGGCATACCATCTCAAGGATCAAACGGGTTTAATACATAAGTTGCCAATCAATGGGAAGTTCT
Source organism: Pyrus communis (assembly GCF_041283825.1). Classification (NCBI taxonomy): domain Eukaryota; kingdom Viridiplantae; phylum Streptophyta; class Magnoliopsida; order Rosales; family Rosaceae; genus Pyrus; species Pyrus communis. The sequence goes on from NC_142574.1 coordinate 4,492,037, forward strand.
TAAAAAAGTATTATCTAGTTACTTAGGAGATGCAAGATTAAGAAATATTTCATTAAGTAAAAAAAAAAAATATGTATACATAAGTCAACCGACCCACAAGTCGGCATTGGGAATATAATCTATGGGGTCGAGGAAAGATTCAAGTGTGGCTTTTAGCTCTAGCCATTTTACTTCGCCCACAGTGATATCGGCTTGCTGAGTCCTTTTGTTAGCCTTCAGCGTTTGTATCCGTTTTACACCAGCCACATACTCTTTCAGTCGAGGTTTGTTTACCTCAAAGTCCTTCTCGAGGTCAGAGGCAATGGCATACCTTTAGGATTAAAGTTCAACAATCTGACGATCAAGGTCAGCCATTTTCTCTTTCTTTGCCTTCATTGCCTCGAGCTCTGGTAAGATGGCTTCTTGAGTGACTGTTGCAACCCTTAGGTCCTCGTCGGCTTGCAGAACTTTCTCAAAAATATCAAAGTATAGCTGATTTCTCAAGAATGTTCAAACACTCTCCCATAGAGTTGAGGCCCTTTGTTGTGAAGAGCTTGCAAGGCTGAAAGGGATAGAGTCTTTTGAAGCTTGGTCAGAGCATTGGACTCAGCCAAGGCTACAGAAATACCAGTTATCTTGGATGTGCAGGCAAAATAGGCGTCGAGCTCGACCTCCTATGAAGGCTGCACAAAAAGAAGGGTCAAATAAGCAGAATCTAAAGGAAAATATGACAAGAGAAGTTGTTTTAGACCTGTCGATAAGTGTCTTCAGACATATCTTCTGGGCTGTTGGTCAAGGCCAGAGAAATTAATGGCCGAGCCCATTGTTTAAAACAACTCTTCAATTTATATGACCATATGCTTGATGGCCACCTAGGTGGCCATGAAATATAGACAACACCTTTCGGGGCATAAATTTTTTGATGGAATGATCAACTGGGCACTTGGCAGTTAACGGTTGTATTTTGGTTTAGCATTTTAGCACCAAATTCAGAATCAAAGTAAAGAACTTACAAAGACAGAGGTGACATCTTGTGCGAGGATGCCGAGATCTTGGTCTTGAGAATCAACCAGTGTCTCTGCAGTTGCTTCTTCCCCTTCAAAAGTCGCTGGTTCAACGGCTGGCCTCTTAACAGCTGCCTCAGGTTAACATGATTAAGGGCCTCGACCAGTAGTTGGATTTCACCCTGGTCAAGATTAGGTGTGGAGGATATAACATCGTTGCCTTTGTCCATAGGCAAGGGAGCTTCATTTGTTTGCTCAGCCGGTCGAGGATGCCTCACCAGAGGGATCATCCCGCTATCGTTTTCCTGATAACATAAGAAGATTAGATACTAACCAAAGATATTTTAGTTTTAAGGAAAGATGATGCATTGGAAACTTTGTACCCTTTCTAGAACATTCAACGCTGGAATAATTTTTGGATTAGATGAGGGAGTCACTTCGGCCAAGATTGTGGTCGCTTCTTCCAGAATAATAGGTTTTGGGTCGGCATCCATAATGTTGAAATAATGAATGGTTAAAGTTTGAGCCACAAACGTCTCAATAAATGGAGAGACGACTGGTTTAGCCACAGTAGTAGCCTGCACCATGAGTTGAATTGATGTCGTCTGATCGACATTTGGGGCCGATGACTTTTGCAGTGCCCCTGTTAGGACCTCGATGGTAGGGATGGGACGAGGAGCAGTGAGAGTTGAAGTTCACGTTTCTTGGCTAAAAATGACAAGAATCTCACATTCTCTCTTCTTGGCTTTCTTTTTTATGCACTTCATGGGCCGAACGACATCATCAGTTGCCTCGATTGAAGGAGAAGGCCATTTGCCCACCATTATTGACACCACAACAGTATCTGCTATAGTGAAGGTAGTCGAAGTTATCTTTGGAAAAGGGTCCGTAACAGCAACAGCCTTAATCAAATGAGGATCGAGCTTTTTTCTAGCTGTAACCATCGTGACTACCTCAGCTTGTTTTATCGAGCAACCACCTGGAAAAACTAATTCGGGGTCAGGATAACGATATTTAGTTAAAAAGTATATATATTTGTAAAACACAAAATAAGAGTACCTTAAGCCACGTCTTTGATTTTTGGGGCAAGAGTTTTCTTTGGTCGACCGCCGAAGATTTTCTTTTTAATTTCCTTGACTGATGTGCTGAAGAAATCTTTTGTGTAGATATCCCACCAGTTGGCAAAGGTACTGGTGCCGTGGGTTTCAGGGGCATTCGGCAGAAGACTGAATTTGGCGCACCATTCTTGAAAATCTTGCTCCACTTCTTCACATTCCCTTTTCGAGGATCCATAAAGTCGTTCTCGACTCAGAAGTAAGCGAGAGGTGAGTAAAGGCACAAGACAACCTGGAGATAACCTAGTTGTCGAGCTACAAAATGGGGATGGTAGACTTCCCAACTAGCTTGCCGAGCATCACAACTAAAAGGAAAGTCATGAGCCACCATGAATGATCCCCAGGTCTGCCGAAGATCGTTGTCTTATGTTCCTTCCTGTGCAGATATGGGAAGTTTGATAGAGAATGGATAGTCTCTTCGACGACAGCTTAGGAATTCGTTATTGGTAAGTTCGTCTAGGCATATTTAAAAATCTCTTCGGCCGAGTGACTCGGGTTTGGGTAAGAAGCCAATTGAAAACCCATCACTTCAAACGAATCAAAGTTGAAGTTCTCTGGCTTTAGGATAGCAAAATAAACCTGTAACATAGATCTTACTATGTATTCCCACTGCCCTGACAATTGAAACACCCAAAGTGAGCTGTTTTGGTGCGGGTCTATCTTCCCAATAGTTGCTTCGGCCAAGCATCATGTGAGGTTGGCAAGGATGGCGGGACTAAGAGCTAGAGTGTGACCGCTAGCTAGTGTAAACTTGAAAATGCACAAGAATGTCGGAATATAATGGCTTACAAGTCTAAGTGTCGTTCCCATGAAGATTCTTATTCAATCTATATTTGATAACCTAAAGAAAATCTAATTAAACAAACACCAATTAGACTTAATCTAAACTAAAGATTTCAATCAAATTGTAAAGAATTGTTTTAAATATTTAATTTTAAGCAAACGAAAACAATATTAAAAAGAAAAATAAACAGAAAGTACTATGAGATGATAACGTTGAAAGTTGAGATTTGACAAACAATGGTGAAAGTCTAGGGATTTAGAATCAACCACAAAGAATCTAGTTTAGGTTTCAATGCATTCAACGGATCTTTCGATTCTTTAGATGATAATTCCCATATCTAAGTCCTTGTTAGGAACATTAGATCATAGTTTTCCTTAAGTGAATGATTCTCTCCTAGTTCAGGCAGAGGCCGTATATCCTAATATGCAGTCTATCCTGGTTAAGGCATAAATTTAACAAGTAAGACTCTTTACGCTCTAGAAAACAAGAGAACTTATTCTTTGTCAAGCAATAATGTAATTTACCACACTTAACCACAAGAAGCTAATTGACTTATATTGCTAGTTCAGTCTCAAATTTATCTTCCAATCTTACTAGATGCAAAGTCCTAAGGTGATCAATCAGAGAACTCAAACAAAAAGTAACAATTCAAATAGTGATTAAGCATTCACATGAAAGAAACTAGAAATCCAATGCATAACATTAAAAACCATAAGCATCCATGCTAAGGCATCATCCTAACCCTAGAAAAAGAGTTTAGTTACTTATAGAATACGAAAACATAATTAAAAATCTTAAAAACATGAAAAACTTCCGAATGATGAAAATGGATAAGAAAGATGGTTGGCGGCTGCGACCTCTCCTTTTTTCCTTAGACTCCAAAATCACATTTCCCCCAAACCTGATCTCCAAAAGTCCCTCTTTTTGTCTTCCTTCTTTTTCTCTTGAATAAATGCTAAAATCCTTACTTGAACAGGACTCTTTAATTCCCTTCTTACTTGGATTGGTATAATGATGATGTGGCACACCAAACTAGTGAATATATTAACTATGAACCTTTTAGGATAGTCTTGAACTCTTCTAATAGCTCTCCTTTTGCTCTGCACGTTTCCTTTTATTAAATTTTGTAAATCCAAAATCTCTTTGCAAATCCCGCGTAAGCATTGCTAGCAGACATCTGGCACAAGAATCATTATAATGTCTTCTAGGAAACTCGGAATCACGAACCGTAAATTCTTCTGGAAGGTAACTTCCATATCTTTCCAATGATACAAGGCTCAGCTGCTCGTTCATTCTGAGGAAGTACATTTTAATCCGTAAAGTTGGTTGATCTGCACAAACGGCTTCTGCTTCCAGCATGCTAAACTCATTTCTATCGCAAAAGTGCTCCTTTTTCCTTCTTTCTTCATCTTCACTCTTTAAATCTAAAAAAAAACATAAAACTAAGTGAAACAAATTAAATCCACTCAAAAACATAACAAGAATCTAAACTAAAGGGCTTGAAAATGTATGCAATTATGGTTATATCAAATACCCCAAAACTTAGACTTTGCTTGTCGTCAAGCAAACACAATACAGACTCCAATTAATTAATTTATTTATTTAAAAAAAAACGCAAACTAGTTAGGCTTTCCAAATATATTCCTCAAAGATTACATGGAAAGTATAGCTAAAAAAAATAAATAAATAAAGAAACATTGTAAGGATTCTAAACATGATTCAAAAGTTAACAACACCTTACACAACCATTCTTCTGGTACGTATATGACTAGCCAATCATTAGCACAACGCTTGCAACTTGGATAGGTATATGCAAACAAGTGTGATGAGTGATCTTTGGATAATGAATGTATCAAACCCCATAGGCTTGCTCTTCATATCATCTCTCCGCTAATGTAAATCAATGCAACACCAATGATCAAATGGACTTTACAAAGGTTGTAACGTTAGGCTAGGTTATTGGCTATGAAAGAAAGAATAAGGAAAAACTAGAACCTGAGATATGCCAAGGCTTCTTCATATGTAATTTCGTCTAGCCTCTTTTGAAATATGATTCTTGGCGTCCAAGACTCATGTTGTAGGAATTGCACAATTTCAAACTTTTCATATTTTTTTTTTTCATTTTTCATTTTTTTTCTCTTTTTTTGTTTTTTTGTTTTAATTGCAAATCTGAGTAGTAATATGACACATGGTACCTCAGTACACGCCACTTCTTGGATGTAGAACTCAGGCTTGATCTCTTTCATCATCGTGGTATTCATCTCAAGCTATAGGGTATGACTAATACAGGTTAAATGGGTAGGAATTAATGTGGTGATGAAAGAAAAAGCTATGTGTTTGGCTTCAAAAGGCTAACTAGCGATAACACAAAAGGTTGGGTATAGAAAGGCTCAAACAGTCCAAAGATGGCCAAAATCGTCTCCCTAATATTGCATGACTCATGATTTCACCTTGAGAGATATTGAAGCAACTTCTAGTGTTCGTTGAGATCTTTATGATTACTTAATCCGCATATAATTCTCTAAGTAAGCAACAATTGCATTAACATTGGCTATGTGCATGAAAAAGGTGTAAAGAATGATCATATAAAGCATAGCTAACCCAAGAATTAGACAAAGAACACAAACAATGCTGATCGATTTCTTAGAACCAATTTAAGTATTAACCAAGTTATTATCATTGGATTTGGAAAGAACCAACCAACATGATTGAGAGAAGAGCAAAAATATTTTTTTTATTTTTTAGATTTTTTAGACATTAATGACACAGCATAACAACTAACAAAAACTAAAAGTTAAGACTTGAAAACGAAGACTTCATGTTAGCAATAACCAATTTTTGACATCTGTACATTTTTTTTTTACATATATCTTGCAAACTAGTTGGCAGAATTTAATGTTCTTTATATGGTTAGATTCAGAATGAAAAATCAAAGAACGTAACGTGGACCAAAAAAATAAATAAATAAATAAACAACAACAACAACAAATTTTTCCAGAAATTAGAAAAACAGTAAGCCTACGTTTTCTAACATCACAAAATTAACTAAAAATATCCCTCCCCCAAACTTAATTAAAGATTGTCCTCAATGTGGAATAAGGGATAATATGCAATGGAAAGAATTGAAAGTCCAGAACTAAAAAAAATAATAATAATAATAAGAATCAAGTGAATGTAGATCTTCCCTGGTCAAGTAGGCGCTAAAGCGAGACTTGCCGCACACACCAGCTCCATCTTCATGCATTGAGTGCTTAGGTTGCCTCCCAAGAAGCGCTAAATTTAAAGTCTTTAGTTGGACTCAGCGACCTTGAAATGAATGGAGGATCATTGAGGTATGCCACCTCAATAAGTTTGGTCTGTGATGGCAAAGTTTATAGATTCTCTAAATACGGTTTTAGACAATGCCCATTCACCTTGAATATGGAACCAGTTTTCATGTCTTGAATCTCTACTGCTCCGCGTGGAAATACCTGAACAACCAGAAAAAGGGCCAGACCATCTAGAACACAGCTTCCCGGGAAACAATTGAAGCCTTGAGTTGAACAATAACACCTTTTGATGTGGCTCAAAATGCTTGGGAATTAAAGCCTCATCATGAATAATCTCCGTCTTTTCTTTATAAATCCTAGCATTCTCATAAGCTTCATTCCTCATTAATCCAATTCATTAATTGAAACTTTTGCAAAGTCCCTGCTTGGTTGATGTCGAAATTCAACTTCTTTAATGCCCAAAATGCTCGAGGTTCCAGTTCCACCGGAAGATGACATGCTTTCCCAGAGACAAGTCGAAAATGGAACATGCCAATGGGAGTCTTGAAAGCTGTCCTATATGCCCAACAACATCACTCGCTTTCAAAGCCCAATCTTCTCGATTTTGACTCACTGTTTTCTCTAGAATGTGTTTGATCTCCCTATTAGAAACTTCAACTTGTCCACTAGTCTGCGGGTGGTAGGGAGTAGCAACCTTGTGAGTGATGTTATACTTCTTCATAAGAGCTTCGAATGACTTATTGATAAAGTGAGATCCACCATCACTAATGATAGCACATGGTGTACCAAACCGAGTGAAAATGTGTCCTTTAAGAAACTCAATACGACTTTATGATCATTGGTCTTTGTTGGTATCACCTCCACCCATTTAGAAACATATTCCACAGCCACAATGATGTAAAGATACCCATGAGATGTAGGAAATGGACCCGTGAAATCGATACCCTAAACATTGAACAATTCAACCTCTGGGATATTTTGCAAAGGCATCTGTGATCAAGATGATAAATTCTCGGTTCGTTGACATCTGTTACAGGTCATCACAAAGTGATGTGCATCCTTAAATAAAGTAGGCCAATAAAAACCACCTTGCAAGACCTTCAAAGCTGTTTTCTTTGCACCGAAGTGGCCTTCACAAACATACGAATGACAAAATTTCAAAATACTTTGGATTTCACTTTGATGAACACAAAGTCGAATAATCTAATCAGGATAGTGCTTGAAAAGATATGGGTCATCCCAATAAAAGTGTTATACCTTAGAAAAGAAACGCTTCCTCTGTTGCTTGTCCCAATCTGCTGGAATGAACTTTCTTGCCAAATAATTCACTTTGTCGCTTCTTTTATCTCTAATATCAAGATCGAGCTCTTGCATAAGTAGAATCCATCTTAGAAGTCTGGGCTTTGCATCCTTCTTGGTTAATAAATATCGGAGGGCTACATGATCAGAAAATATAATCACTTTTGAACCGACCTAATAACTCATAAACTTCTCCAACGCAAACACCACAGCAAGCAATTCTTTCTCCATCGTCGTGTAATTCAATTGAGCATCAGTGAGAGTTCTTCTAGCATAATATACAACATGAAGGACTTTGTTAACTTGCTGCCCTAACACAACACCTATTGCATAATCAGAAGCGTCAACATGATTTCAAAAGAAAAAGCCCAATCTGGAGCTTTTATGAACGGGGCCTGTGTTAATTCTTTCTTGAGGGTCTCAAAAGCTTGTAAGCACTCACCATTTAAGTTAAACATAGAATCTTTAGCAAGCAGATCACAAAGTGGCTTGGTGATTTTCGAGAAATCTTTAATGAATCATCGATAAAAATCTACATGCCTGAGAAAGGATCGAACTTCTTTTACAGAAATAGGAGGAGGAAGCTTCGAAATCAGCTCCACCTTAGCTCTATCAACTTCAATTCCTTCAGCTGAAATTATATGACCAAGAACAATACCACCTTTCACCATAAACCAACATTTTTCCCAATTTAAAACCAAGTTAGTTTCTTGACACCGTTGGAGCACCAATGAAAGATGATGAAGGCATTGATCAAACGATGACCCAAACATGGGAAAATCATCCATAAAAACTTCGATACACCTTTCCACCATATCTGAGAAAATGCTCATCATGCATCTTTGGAATGTTGCTGGAGCATTACATAACCCAAAGGGCATTCTTCGATACGCAAAAGTTCCCAACAGACATGTGGAAGTAGTCTTTTCTTGATCTTCTGAAGCTATAGGAATTTGATTATATCCGAAATAGCCATCAAGAAGGCAATAGTAACTATGGCCTGCAAGTCTCTCAAGCATTAGATCAATGAAAGGGAACGGAAAATGATCTTTTTGAGTTAAACTATTGATCTTTCTGTAATCCGTACACATTCTCCAACCTGTGACTATCCTCTGGGGTATAAGCTCATTATTTTCATTCTTGACAACTGTAATACTAGATCTCTTTGGTACAACTTGCAGTGAACTCACCCATTTGCTGTCAGATATAGGATAAATAATGCCGACATTCAGTAATTTAAGAACTTCTGCACGAACCACTTCTTTCATTTGTGGATTGAGACGTTTCTGAGCCTCTCTAGAAGGCTTTGACTCGTCCTCAAGATATATCTGATGCATGCAAATTAAAGGACTAATTCCTTTGATGTCTGCCATACTTCATCCCAACGCTGTTTTATGCTCCCTCAATACTTACATCAACTTTTCTTCTTCTATTTGGTTAAGGCAGCAGCTATAATCACAGGAAGAGTCTCTGAATCACCCAAATATGCATACTTTAAAGTCTCTAGAAGAGGCTTCAATTCAAGCTTAGGAGGTTGTATAATGGATGGTACAATTTTGGCTTGTGAAAGTGGCAAAGCTTCAAATTTTGGTTGGCCTTTAGGAGGGTAGGACACTATGGCATTGAGATCTCGTTCTGCTTCAATAACAGTAGCCTTTTCAAAACTCATTTCATGCTAAGAGATACAAACTTCCAGAGGATTTGTGATGCTTGATTCAATGAATGTTTTTTTTTTTTTTTTTTTATAATTTGATCCACAACCTCAACATGAAAGCAATAATAGAGATCCATGGGCTTCTTTAATGCTTCGAAGACCTGATTTAACATCAATCTCCGTACCTACAATATCCATGAAAGGTCTGCCAAGGATGAGAGGTAAGTCACGAGTAGGAATTTCGGCTTCTTCCATGTCCAAAATGATGAAGTCAGCAAGAAGAATAAATTGATCAACACACACGAATACATCTTCAACAATCCCTCTTGGATATTTCACAGAACGATCAACAAACTGTAGAGAAATGAATATATGATTTAATTCACCTAATATGAGGTTTTCATAAATAGAATAGGGCATCAAATTCACACTTGCTCCCAAGTCAAGCAGAGCTTTTTCGATTTTCTTTCTCCAATAACACATGGGACTGTTAAGCTACCAGGATTTTGGTGGCAATTTTCTTTGAAGAATCGCACTAACTGTGTCTGATAACTTCACCTCCTCATGATCTTCATACCTTCTCCAGTTAAAGAAAAATGAGTCGAACGATCGGATTTTTTAGCTTTGTAAAGGGTTGTGTCATTGCTTTTAGACATTATAGAACTCCAAGAATTCTTGTCAAGCTGCTGCCCCTATATGTGCGCTGACCTCTTCATCTTCTTCCTTATTAATTTTTGGACTTCCCACATTATTATCATTCGTCTTTCCACTCCTCAAAGTGGTAACAGCTTGAATATGCTTTTGATTCCCAGGATTGGTTTCAGTTTGGCTTGGAAATTGCCCTTGTGCTCGCTCCAACTTGTTCAAAGTAGTAGCTATTTGTCCCAACTGAATCTTAAAATTAGATTGAGCCTTTTCCAACACCGTATGACTTTGTCTAAGTAATACAACTTCTTGTTCATACCAATCAATTTTATTTAAGAATTGAGATAGCATGTCCTTGGTAAAAGGGTCTTATTGTTGAATTGGAGGAGCTTGATAAGGTTGCTGATATTGCTTTGTTGAATTGGATGGTCCCATGGTATTTTGCGAATCTCTGCAAGATAAATTTGGATGTTCTCTCCATCCCGGGTTATAATTATTGGAGTACGGATCATTTCGAGGCCTCCCACTAAATGCCTTGACCTCTTGCATGCCTTCTAGATTAGGATTTGCTGGACAATTTTCCATGTCATGGGTGATGCTTGCACATAAGGTACATGGCTGCGTGGCTATCTTGCTTAGTAGTGGTGTGAGAAGCTTTGTAAGGGCTGCCACTTGTGCCTCTAAACCCGTCCTTGCATCAACTTCATAAAGGCCTTATCTTTTTGTTGATGATGCAGTTGGAACTCTCGAATCTTTTGTAAGAAAATCCCAATGCTCAGAATTTTCACATATAGCTTCAAAGGCATGTATGGAGTCATTTGGAGTTTTGTCCATTAAGGTTCCGCCAACTGTTGAATCAACCATGCTCCTACATTGAGATTTCAAACCTTTGTAAAAATAATGAACCTTTTGCCGAGTGTTGAAACCATGATGAGGACATTGAAGAAACAAGTCCTTATATCGCTTCCAACTTTCATGAAACTGTTCACCTTCTTGTTGCCGAAAGCTCATAATTTCATTGATCAGAGCATTGGTTCTTCAAGCAGGGAAGAATTTGGACAAGAACTTCTTGGATAATTTTGTCCATGTGTCGATAGAGGCTTCGGGAAGAGAATCTAACCAACTACTTGCTTTATCCCTCAAAGAGAAGGGGAATAAACGAAGTCAAATTTGTTCTTCAGTAACATTGGTGAAGGTGAATGTGGAACATAGCTTGAAGAACGCCTTGATATGATGGTATGGATTTTCTTCCTCTTTCCCAAGAAATATAAGTAGCAACCGAAAGATTTGTGGATGAATCTCAAATCGCTGCGCAATTAGAGCCAAAATAATGCATGACAATGCGTTATACTCTGTTGGTTTTGTATAATCACACACAAGCCTTGGTTGTGGTGGTAGCAATGGTGGAGGATTATCTCCAACCATTATTGACTACTTCACCCATGGCTGGTTCTTGAAACACTCGTTGTCTCCGCTGTTGTCTTAAAGTACGCTCAAGTTCTTGGTTAACAAGAATAAGCTCAAGCTTGAGTGAATGTCTTCCGTGCATGCAACCTAATTTGAATTGGAAAGAAAATAAATCAAAGCCTTAGGTGCAAAGGAAAACTATTCCAAGTTGAAAAAGAAAATTTCCTTGTCTGCACACTGATCAGTATTTTGACGATAATTCCCAGCTCAAAAATCAAATTGTTGATCCGCTTTATGGGTTGAAAACTAGACATCCGTAGCTTTCCAGTGGTATATAATAAGCCTATTGAAATATAGGAAAGTTAGTCCAAAATAGTCGAGCAAAAGAGCGAACAGAACTAATATAAAACTGGAATGTGATTTCCTGTTTTTCGTTGCCTAATATTATGACTCTAAAACTAAAGCAAGCTGAAAAACAACTAGAAAACAACTTAATTAGATGTAAATTAGGATTCCAAATTTTAAATTAAATTAAGAATCCCCGGCAGAGGGGTCATAAAATTGGTGTAAACTTGCAAGTGCACAAGAATGTCAGAATATAATGGCTTACAAGTCCAAGTGTCATTCCCACCAAGATTCTTAATCTGTATTTGATAACCTAAAGAAAATCTAATTAAACAAACACCAATTAGACTCAATTTAAACAAACGATTTCAATGAAATTGTAAAGAATTGTTTTGAATATTTGATTTTAAGCAAACGAAAACAATATTAAAAAGAAAAGTAAACAGAAAATACTATAGATGACAACATTGAAAGTTGAGATTTGACAAACAATGGTGAAAGTCTAGGGATTCAAAATCAACCACAAGCAATATAGTTTAGGTTTCAATGCATTCAACGAATCTTTCGATTCTTCAGATGATAATTCCCGCATCTAAGTCCTTGTCAGGCACATTAGACCATAGTTTTTCTTAAGTGAATGATTCTCTCCTAGTTCAGGCAAATGTCATATATCCTAACATGCAATTTATCCTGGTTAAGGCATAAAGTTAACCAGTAGGACTCTTTATGCTCTAGAAGACAAGGGAACCAAGCAAACCATTATTCTTTGTCAAGCAATAATGTAATTTACCACACTTAACCACAAGAAGCTAATTGACTTATATTGCTAGTTCAGCCTCAAATTCATCTTCCAATCTTATTAGATGCAAAGTCCTAAGGTGATCAATCAGAGAACTCAAACAAAAAGTAACAATTCAAACAGTGATTAAGCATTCATCTGAAAGAAACTAGAAATCCAATGAATAACATTAAAAACCATAAACATCCATGCTAGGGTATCATCCTAACCCTAGAAAAAGAGTTTAGTTATTCATAGAATACGAAAACATAATTTAAAATCTTGAAAACATGAAAAACTTCCGAACGATTAAAATGGATAAGAAAGATGGTTGGCGGCTGCGACCTCTCCTTTTCTCCTTGGACTCAAAAATCACGTTCCCCTCAAACCTGATCTCCAAAAGTCCCTCTTTTTGTCTTCCTTCCCTTTCTCTTGCATAAATGCTGAAATCCTTACTTGAATAGGACTCTTTAATTATCTTCTTACTTGGATTGGTATATTGATAACGTGGCACACCAAACTAGCAAATATATTAACTAGAACCTTTTAGGATAGTCTTGAACTCTTCTAATAGCTCTCATTTTGCTTTGCACATTTCCTTTTATTAAAATTTATAAATCTGAAATCTCTTTGCAAATCCCGCGTAAGCATTGCTGGCAGATGTCCGGTACAAGAATCACTATAACATCTTCTAGGAAAATCGAAATCATGAACCGTTAAATTCCTCTGAACGCTAACTTCCATGTCTTTCCAATGGTACAAGGCTCAACAACTGGTTCATTATGATGAAGTACAGTTTAATCTGTAAAGTTGGCTGATCTGCATAAATAGCTTCTGTGTCCAGCATGCTAAACTCATTTCTATCGCAAAACTGCTCATTTTTCCTTCTTTCTTCATCTTCGCTCTTTAAATCTAAGAAAAACATAAAACTAAGTGAAACAAATTAAATTCACTCAAAAACATAACAAGAATGTAAACATAAAACTATGTAATTATGGTTATATCACTGGCCAGGGCTTCGACCACTGGCATATTCTCGGCAAGGCATTTGTTTGACTTGGTATAAAAGATGAATTTGTTGTACAAGTAAAACAAGAACGCCTCGTGCTCTCCCTTCCTGAGTTTTTCTTTTTCTTAGCCAACGAAGTGGTTGATGAGAGTGCTGTAATTGAAGAAGTTCTTGTGCAGCTTGTTCACTTCATCTTTTGATGCTTCCTCTCGGTTATCCTTTTTCAGGACTTCGAGAGCGCGCTCATCGTAGACTATTTTGAAATCCAAGTTGAACTAATACCGAGAAAGAGTGGTATCAACTGGAAGACCAAATGGTGAGGTGCAGGGGATATCCGTTGTGTCTAGAACGGTTGGACCAATGGGGCCGAGGGGAAGCACCATGGTGTTGGTGGCCAAGCACCAGAAACTCAAGGCAGCCATCAGAAGTTCTTGGTTCATGTTAACCTCGATGGTCGAGATTTTAATGGTGTAAAAAAATGCCAAATGACTTCCAATCGCTGCTGAAGTGGGGTTCCATTCGGCTAACCCAAGCAGCCCAGGCTGCAAGGGTCAAAGGTCAGGCTCTCTGAGGTTTAGTCGATTCTTATTTCAACTAATCATATAATTGGAATAAAGGACTCAGGTAATGCTTCTTTAGCATTTCAGTGATGACCTCTCGAACGTCCTCTTTAAACAAAGGACCTAGGATTTGGTGAGAGGCGACTGAATCTTCTTCAAATCAGAGGGTTTTGGTGGCATTCTGAGATGAAATCGTGACATTTGTCACATTCTTCGACAAGCTTGGTGATGAAGGTATTGGTAGCCATTGAAGCAAGGGTTTGGAGGTTTTTGTCTGGTTTTCAAAGGTTGGTCTTTTCTGGGTTTCAAAAGCTCAAAGCAACATGGCAAGAGTTTTGAGAATTTTGGAAGCGTAAAGTTGTAATGAGGCCAAAAGTGATATTTATAGGTAACTAAAGAAGAAGATCGACAGTTTCAAATTCGAAAATTAAGGGGTAAATCCAGCCCAAATATTTTGCAATCATTACAAAAATTTAAAAATCCTGGCAAAGAGGCCGAAAAACACGCGAATCAGGGTTGCACGATTGCGTGTGGCGGCGAACTTTAGGGCATAATTGTTAGGAAGAGACATTTCGACGTCTATGTGCCTCGGGCGTGAGGCGTGTGTGTTGCCGAATCTAGACAGTTGCGACAAGAAGGCGCCGTGTGTTAAACCTTTGCGATTATCAAGGACTGACATATAGTGGGAGATTGTGCGTGATAAGTATATATTGAGTGGATAGGAATATTTGTTTTTGCAAGGATCTTTTGATCGACCACAAAGTGTAGGTCGAGGGTTTATTTCTCAGTTAATAATAGATCGCTTCTTCAAGGGCAAAGTTCGGCCAAACACTGTAGGCCGAAGACCTCAGAAACAAAAGGGCAATGTTTGGGCCAAAAATAACGCTTTGAGCCAAGCCTTGATTTATTCTCGGTCCAGAAGGGGATACTAGGAATTTTCTGTCATGGGCCGAGTCCAATGGAGTTCGGCCAAATCCTATCAGGAGATGGTTTGGCCTGGATAAGGGTGAAGTGGTCGAATCCTAGTGCAATGAGGATTCTTTAGAAGCTAAAGATGCTTTGAATCAGAAAAGATGCTGAGAATTGAGGGATGAATCTGAGTGATAAAAGAGCTTGGTTCAAAGTCCTATAGGGGTTAGGATTGGTCAAGACTTAATCAAATTGGGTTAAGGAATTCTAGTCCGAGTGAAATTCTACCTCGACCATAGAGGAAATCACTACTATAAATAAAGAAAAGGGTGCATCATTCAAAGCCTCCAATTCAACACGCAATTGCCATGCGCAAACCTCTTAAACACCTTGAGATTTTTATTTTCTTTTTTCCCGCCAACACGTTTTTAGTTTGGATAAACAACACCAGCATTCTCAACAAAGTGAGGTGTTACTAGATTACTACATTCAACACACTGAAAGCCGAATTTGATATTGAACTTCGTAGAACTAGCAGCCTGTGTCTTCAAGCTCTAGAACCCAAAGGCTGAGACGCGTTCCTTCCTCGGACGTAGTCGCGAGATTAAGAAACCATTGGTGCACCCTGTAGACATCGAAATTTCAGTAAAACAAATGTTCACCAACGCATTAAAGTTTTGACGTGTCAAGGCATACATGGCATACGCCACGTGTTGTACAAATTGTACACATGGCGTGTGACTCAACAAAATAGGAAGAAATACCCTTGAAGGATTAAACAAGTTTTTTCTTCTCATTTTGGGCAATGACAAGGCAAGCACATTTCAATCCATTGAGGATCAAAACAAGTTTTTCTTCTCATGTTGGGCAATGACAAGGCAAGCACACTTCAATCCATTACGGATCAAAGCAAGTTCTTCTCATTTTGGGCAATGACAAAGCATACACATTTCAAGTTTAAAATGGTGTTAAGTGGGAAATTAGGCCATAAGTTAGACCACTTCAAGTTTAAAATGGTATTAAGTGGGAAATTAGGCCATAAGTTACACCACTTCAATTTCAATATTGCATTAAGTGGGAAAATTAGGCAATGGTGCTTGGAAAGGAAAAAAATATTTTGTGGTGGTGATTCATTCTCAAAGCCTATAAATAGGCTTCTCCATCAAGGTATCAAGCATCAAGGAATTCACAAATACATTTCTCTACTCCCAAATTGGAAGAGAATTCCCCAAATCCTTGAAGCTTTGAAACTCCAAAGCTCTCAAGCATCCAAATTCCCAAGAATTCCGAAGGATCAAGAAAGCACTCTTCGTTCTTCGTCAAATCCTCTTTCAAGATCAAGCCCCGACGGCCCTTGAAGAAAGTGTTCATCGTTCATCCTAAGATCAAGCCCCAACGGCCCCTTGGATCAACAACACAAACAAATCCATACATCCAATCGTTCTTCAAGATTAAGCCCAAAAGCCCTTGAAGATTCGCTCATCCATCAACCTTCAAGATCAAGCCCAAAAGCCCTTGAAGAAATCCACACAACCATTATTCAAGATCAAGCCCCGACGGCCCTTGAAGAAAGTGTTCATCGTTCATCCTAAGATCAAGCCCCAACGGCCCCTTGGATCAACAGCACAAACAAATCCACACAACCAACCGTTCTTCAAGATCAAGCCCAAAAGCCCTTGAAGATCCGCTCATCCATCAACATTCAAGATCAAGCCCCGAAGGCCCTTGAAGAAACTTACAACTGTTCATCCAAGATCAAGCCTCGACGGCCCTTGGATCAACAAATCTAGATCTTACGGAGATAGAATCAGAGGACCAAATTTAAGAGAGATCGTAACCCCAAAAATCATAAACACAAAAATATTATTTTGTACACGTTATTCTGGTTTCTTGTTTCAAGGAATCTTCCGTGTTCACAAATTTGGCACGCTCGGTGGGACAATCTCTACCTCTCATCTCTGTCTTCGTTCAAGATATTCAAGCACAGTCCATGGCTGCAAACAAAGAACAAGTCATGACTATCGGCACTACCTCCATTGAAAAACAGCTGGTTCAGATGAAGGAAATAGTTGCAAGGCTGATAAAGACTGTAGAGGAGAAAAACTTGCAAACCGCCGGACTCATCAACCGTCTGGAGGCACAGCATGGCGTCAAAGTGAAACCAAGCTCTCTTTCAACTAAGAAGACCGAAGAAGGCTTTGACCCAAATGCCTACGAACTCATGTCAAAGGCTAGGCATGACTTTGCTTCCTCTTCAAATCTTGGAAAGAAGGTTTCAAACACCGTCAACGACAAAGATCGTGACCTCACCGAGACTCAAAAGAAGTTGAAGGAGCATGATTACGGAGTTGACAACAACAAAGCTGGACTTGGCTTCACACCAAATGCACTCGTGAAGATTTCAAGCAAAGCGAAAAACGCTAGCGCTCAACACATCAGCGTGAGCATTGAACAAAATCAAGAGGAGCCTAAACCTCATATTCGAGTGTCAGTCTTCGATAGGCTGAATCATTCAAAACCCAGAATTTCGACACTTGATCGTATTGGTGGGCAAGACCGAACTTCCGTCTTCAAGAGGCTTAACGCGCCAACATCCCAAAGCTCTGTTTTTGAAAGGTTGTTAAAGCCTAAGAAACAAAGCAACACAGCTATCTTTCCTCTGCGACGATCAGCTTCGGAAAGATTTGAAGATAATGAGAAGCCTTTTGGAAAGAGGAAGACAACACCAAAGGAAGAAAAGCTCGATGGGTTAGCAGAAAAAGGCGACGTTCGAAGCTTGATTCCTTCAAGGATGAAGCGCCAAGCAATCCTAGAGGTCTACACAAAAGGACCACTGAAGGTAAAGAGGCGCATCATCGTCCACACTGACAAATCTTCATGCCAACAAACCCAAGAGAACGGCACTGAAGATGAAATCCCTAAGAAAGATGTCACTTCTGGCTCTTTCGACTCAAAGTCTTCACCTCGACTGTTGGGGGCATGCTCCAAGTCAAGTGAAATTGAAGGATGGACTCATGTCACTCCGAAGAAACTGCACGAGAAACATATGTCTTCTCCACAAGTGCACCAATCGGAAAGGGAGCAAAGCAGCTACTGTCAACCTTCAAAGCTACATGAAAATGTTGAGGATGATGAAATTACAACACAAAGATCGTTCATGCGGGATCTTTTCTTCCTCGAAGACTTCTTCAATCACTCAGTCAAGACTCCTTGCTATGAAGATTGCAAGGAATGCCTCTCTAAGATCGTTTGACAAATTCAAAGACGCTCCTCGTTCGCACGAGCCTAAAAGGCGACAACCGACGCTCCTCGTTCGCACGAGCCTAAAAGGCGACAACAGACGCTCCTCGTTCGCACGAGCCTAAAAGGCGACAACCAAAGCTCCTCGTCCGCACGAGCCTAAAAGGCGACAACCAAAGCTCCTTGTCCGCACGAGCATAAAAGGCGACAACAAATGCTCCTTACCTACATGAGCTGAAACTGCAAACGGCACCAAAAGCTCCTTGTCTGCACGAGTTGAAACTGCAAACAACAACCAAAGCTCCTCGTTCGCACGAGCCTAAAAGGTGACAACAAACGCTCCTGGCCCACAAGAGCATAAACTGTGTACGGCAAAATCATCAAAAAAAAAAAAAAAAACCATCACTCATTTGAACTACGTCATGACTTGATCCCTCCTCAACCAAGGGTACGTAGGCAACTTGAAACTTCAAAACTTCAAGTACAGTCACATCATCAAAAAAAAAAAAAAAAAAAAAAAAAAAAAAAAAAAAGGAAATAACACATCTTGGTGATGTATATGTTTTATCTGTATTTAGCACAATACACTAAATAAGTAAAGCATGTTCATTAATCTCCGAGAAATTACAAGTGCGTACAAAAAAAAAAAAAAAAAAAAAAAAAAGAGATGGAGCTTTCATAAAGGTTGTTCACGTGAAGCCCCACTACTTGGGAAAACTACAGAAGCGGGAGGCATCAAAGAAGAGGCCTCAATACTTGGTGGAACGCTAGATGAGCCAGGAAAAAGGTGCCTCTGGAAAAAAGCAGCAAGCCTTTGACGGTCACTTTGACGGTCACTTTGAATTCGACCACTGGATTCTTGCAGCTCATCAAGCTTCCTCTTCATGCCCGTCGAATAGTTATTTGCAAGCACATGCAAACTTCTATTCTCGTGCTTAAGCTGTTTGATCTCTTGCTTAAGAGTTTCCACCTCCGCCATCAATGATTCCACTTGGCGGGATCGAGCAAGTAGGCGTTGGCCCATGTTGGATACAGAGCCTGCGCACTGAACACTGAGAGTTAGGGACTCTTGAACGGCCAACTCATCGGACCGTTCTGAAAGCAGCCTATTATCTTTTGGAGTGAGGAAGTTCCTAGCTACTATCGTAGCTGTTGTTGCGTCCTTCATCACAGAATCTTCACCTGTCAAAGGGCCATTAGAAGATAAGAAAGAAGGGCACCATACATTTACCTGACGCGGCGCACTCGGATCACTGCTGAGACTCAAATCTAAGCAAATGTTAGACGGGTTAGCCATTGTCAAAAGGTTAAAAGAGAAAGGTGGATGGAGTAAAATCAGAAAGGGCCGAAGACGATTTTCACAAACGGGCGATCTTCAAAGTGTGCATGTTGGAGGTAATCGATACCTCTATAAAAAGCCAAGGCGACACGACCACCGATTCAAAAAATCGGATTTTCCTGCGTGAAGTTCGGCGACGCTTTCGCGGCTTTTCAGATAACGCGTTCAACTTTGTCAAAAGATCTCTGACAAAGTTGAAAACACGTGAAGTTTATCATCCCAACTACGCGCCTTTGCCAACAAGCGTGGTGACAGAGCCGCACCCGTGACTATTTTTTCGAAGAGGCGCTCGCTCAGAAATCGAAGAGACGCTTGTTAAAAAATCGAAGAGACGTTTGTCGACAAGGGTAAAAGAACATAACCACCACTTGCTATTGGGAAATCCCTATATATGTCGACCTTCATCTTTTATGGCAAGGCATACCTGAAAAAAAAAAATGCCCAACTCTTCCTCACCTCTGAGGGCGCACTCCCAGCAAAGCCTTTCGAAATACTCAATTTTTTCTTCTTCCCCAAAGAAGATACCAGATGCCTGGAGTACAGATGACCCAGGAGGAAACGGTAGATTGAAGTATGTGGAGACAAGCACAACAAATACATGTGCTGATCCATTCGCCGCTTCTTCAAAAGCAAAGGTATCTCATATCATCAAGGTCGAAAGCAAAGGTATCTCATATCATGCTTTTTCCTTGTCTTTTCCTTTGTCCTTGTTCTTACTTGCATGGCAAAGTGAAAGAAGCAATCAGCCGGCACTTGGAGTCAGTCTTCCGATCTGGAACCGACTGCTTGGAATCTATTCCCTGGTTGCTTACCTAGCGTTGCTCTCGAGTAGTCATCTTCAACGGTTGATACACTTCCAGAGAAGGGACCACTTCTGCAAAGGGGAGCAAGTAAGGCAAGTGAAAATGATACATTAAAGCATGTGGAGACAAGCAACAACTGCATATGCTGAGCTATCCTCTAACCCTCTTCAATACGAATTGGAGAGATTGAACAAAGAAACAGAAAAAAAAGGAGTAAAGCTCAGACCTTCGGGGGAGACCAAAAATATCCTGCTGCCCAGTTCAAGAGTAGCACAAAGGAAAATCAACGATTGGAGGAAACCAGAAAATCTTCCAGTCGAACTCAAGATCAAGCCTCGATGGCCCTTGAAGAAATTTCCTGCTGCCCAGTTCAAGAGTAGCACAAAGGAAAATCAACGATTGGAGGAAACCAGAAAATCTTCCAGTCGAACTCAAGATCAAGCCTCAATGGCCCTTGAAGAAATTTCCAGCCCAGTTCAAGACTAAGCCTGTGGAAAATCAACGATTGGAGGAAACCAAAAAATCTTCCAGTCAAACTCAAGATCAAGCCTCAATGGCCCTTGAAGAAATTTCCAGCCCAATTCAAGATCAAGCCTCGACGGCCCTTGGGTTGACATCTACATTAAGGGACTTCAAAACGCATCTTCTACACGTGACAAGCACATGTCTACGACGCGCCTTGAAGTGGGGGCATTTGTAGACATCGAAATTTCAGTAAAACAAATGTTCACCAACGCATTAAAGTTTTGACGTGTCAAGGCATACATGGCATACGCCACGTGTTGTACAAATTGTACACATGGCGTGTGACTCAACAAAATAGGAAGAAATACCCTTGAAGGATTAAACAAGTTTTTTCTTCTCATTTTGGGCAATGACAAGGCAAGCACATTTCAATCCATTGAGGATCAAAACAAGTTTTTCTTCTCATGTTGGGCAATGACAAGGCAAGCACACTTCAATCCATTACGGATCAAAGCAAGTTCTTCTCATTTTGGGCAATGACAAAGCATACACATTTCAAGTTTAAAATGGTGTTAAGTGGGAAATTAGGCCATAAGTTAGACCACTTCAAGTTTAAAATGGTATTAAGTGGGAAATTAGGCCATAAGTTACACCACTTCAATTTCAATATTGCATTAAGTGGGAAAATTAGGCAATGGTGCTTGGAAAGGAAAAAAATATTTTGTGGTGGTGATTCATTCTCAAAGCCTATAAATAGGCTTCTCCATCAAGGTATCAAGCATCAAGGAATTCACAAATACATTTCTCTACTCCCAAATTGGAAGAGAATTCCCCAAATCCTTGAAGCTTTGAAACTCCAAAGCTCTCAAGCATCCAAATTCCCAAGAATTCCGAAGGATCAAGAAAGCACTCTTCGTTCTTCGTCAAATCCTCTTTCAAGATCAAGCCCCGACGGCCCTTGAAGAAAGTGTTCATCGTTCATCCTAAGATCAAGCCCCAACGGCCCCTTGGATCAACAACACAAACAAATCCATACATCCAATCGTTCTTCAAGATTAAGCCCAAAAGCCCTTGAAGATTCGCTCATCCATCAACCTTCAAGATCAAGCCCAAAAGCCCTTGAAGAAATCCACACAACCATTATTCAAGATCAAGCCCCGACGGCCCTTGAAGAAAGTGTTCATCGTTCATCCTAAGATCAAGCCCCAACGGCCCCTTGGATCAACAGCACAAACAAATCCACACAACCAACCGTTCTTCAAGATCAAGCCCAAAAGCCCTTGAAGATCCGCTCATCCATCAACATTCAAGATCAAGCCCCGAAGGCCCTTGAAGAAACTTACAACTGTTCATCCAAGATCAAGCCTCGACGGCCCTTGGATCAACAAATCTAGATCTTACGGAGATAGAATCAGAGGACCAAATTTAAGAGAGATCGTAACCCCAAAAATCATAAACACAAAAATATTATTTTGTACACGTTATTCTGGTTTCTTGTTTCAAGGAATCTTCCGTGTTCACACACCCAACACCACATCAACATATTTTACTCCCCAGCCGAACTCAGGCAACGTGTTGGCACACCCCGTATTCGACCGAATGATGTAGTTAGCTTTAATTACTCAGCATGTGCATCACGTAGGCTAGGTTGTTTTTAGGATCAATAGTTTCAAACTCGACAACAAAGTTTCACAAAAGAAACATTATGGGCATACATCCATGAAGTGTAAAGGGATTCGGTTTGGTTCGGTTTGGTTCGGTTTCTGAACCTAAAAAACCGAAACCAAACCAATGATGTTCGATTCGGTTTGGTTTGATTTTTCAGTTTCAGTTCAGTGCTTAGTCCGATTTTTTTCGATTTTCGATTTTTTGAACCCATCCCCTAATAATGACTACTCTTGTTACAGTAATTCACTCAAAACATAAGTACAGGTGTTGCCAATTTATAGTGAGGCCCACCCCCGGAAGGCCCAAAATCTTCGGCCGAAAAGCGAAAGTGGTGTCAATCAGTTGTGTTGTGCGTGTGTGCCGAAGTAGAGAGCTTGCCGAGCAGAAACTAGGAAGTGTAGGCTCAATGGCGTCTCTGTCACTCTTGCGCACTCTCAGACGGAGCAGCGGCATCAGCAGTGTTAGTCTTAGTGTTGGTAGATTGTTGTCGTCAGGAGGAGCAGGTGCTGTGAATGATGAGTTTGTCCAAGATTCTGAGGAAAGTGACAACCTGAAGAGCAGAGTCTTCAGTCTCAGGCAGCCCAAGCGAAGCGCCACCAACGTTCTTCAGAGATGGGTCTCTGAAGGCAACCCAATTTCCATTTCGGACCTCCGCCAAATCTCGAAGGACCTCAGCAAGTGTCACCGTTACAAGCACGCCCTCGAGGTTGGATTCTCTTTTTATATTTGGGAAATTTGCCAAAATGTTCATTTTTCAAATCGCAATTGGTGAAATGATGGGGTTTTCAGTATTATGTGATTACTTTGTGGCCGATATTTGATCGATATTTTGTCAATATTTGATTTAGTTCAGCAATTGGGGTTTGATTTCTGATTATTGGAGCTAATTGCCCCCTTTCCTTTTTTTCACTGTTTGATATTTTGTGTTTGGTTAGCTAGAAAACGAGGGAAAGTTGAAAGCTTGGAATAGAATAGGAGATTGTACAATTTTCAATCGCTTAAATGATCAAAATCAAACAATGACCACATACCAATAAAATATTAACAACATATTGAAAAAATCCAGAAAACTGTTCATTTTAGCAATTAGGATTTGTATTTTCATCGTTTCAGTAAATTCCCGATAAATATATTACCCTTGCAATATGAAGGGTAGGCTTTTGGCAAAAGGTTTAAATGATGTCATGTAAATTGCCTAATCCAAGTATTGTGCATGAGCATTTAAAAACGGATAGCAACCCCAGCCCGTTTAAATTCCTATAAGTTTTTATAATGTTAAAATGAAATGTATGCGCAGTGTGCACTAACTTTTCCTTGTTTCTAGTTGAGCTTGTCGGCACTAGACTTGTGCTTACTAAGGTTTTAACTTTATTTCACTTGCAATAGGTGTCCTTCTATAGCTTCTAAGTGTACCCAGCAGGCTCGTTTTGTATGTAGGATTGGATTGGAATGGATAAGTCCTTACATTTAAGGCATATTGATGGTACAAGTGAATGATTTTTCATTAGGAGGGGATTAGAAGAGGAGTAGACATGAAGAAAACTCATCCCTTCTAATCCTACAATTTTGGAGAGATTTGAAATGGATAAGTTTGCTTCATGAGTAATCCATCTTCTACCCTCTAGTTGGTCATAGTTTTTTCATTTCTCACCTTAATATACCTTGAAATTATGGAGTTATCCATTCCAATCCAATCCTACATACGAAACAAGCCAGCATGTTTTCACTTTTTTTTTTTTGTTTTTTTTGTTTTCTCGTTTAAAAATGTCTAAACATAAACATATTTCTTGTTTCCAAAACAAGAATGAAATTGGGAACACAACAAAATGTAATCTTCGTGTGCCTCTTTTAGTTCTCTGTTTCAGTGGATTCTGTTTTGTACAAGCTTGCAGATATCCGAGTGGATGGTCAGCCATAATGATTTTGAGCTATCAGATTCTGACTATGCAGTCCGCATTGTCTTGATGACAAAAGTTTTTGGCATCGATGCTGCGGAACGATACTTTGAAGGTCTACCTCTTACTGCAAAAACAAGTGAAACGTATACTGCTCTTCTCCACTCTTATGCTGGGGCAAAATTGACTGAAAAGGCTGAGAACCTCTATGAGAGGATAAAGGAATCTAACCTGTCCCTTAGTGCCCTTACATACAATGAGATGATGACTATGTACATGTCAGTTGGGCAAGTAGAGAAGGTCTCTTTAGTCGTGGAAGATCTGAAATGCCACAAGGTTGCACCGGATATCTTCACTTACAATCTTTGGATTAGTTCATGTGCTGCAAATCTAAAGATTGATCAACTTCAACAGATTTTAGATGAAATGAGACATGATCCTGGTTTTGGTGAAGGATGGGAGAGATACATTAACCTGGCAAATATATATGTTAGCATTGGGCATCTTGTGAATGCAGAGTGCAGCACTCTAGTAGTTGAAGCTGAGAAAGTAATCACACAAAGAGAATGGATCACGTACGACTTCCTTATTATTCTGCATGCTGGTTTAGGAAATAAGGAAAGGATTGATCAGATATGGAAATCCTTGATAATGACTGGGCAAAAGATGACAAGTAGAAACTATATTTGCATTCTTTCTTCATACCTAATGCTTGGCCAGTTAAAAGAAGTAGGAGAAGTTATTGATCGGTGGAGGCAATCAACTACTACTGATTTTTCTGTTACTGCCTGCAGTAGGGTTTTCAAAGCTTTTACAGACATTGGGTTGACTGAAAAGTCCCACAACTTCAAGATGCTTCTGATTCAGAAGAACTGTGATCCTACAAATTCGTTAGAGTAGAAGTAAAAAAATGATTTTTGGTGGAGATAGTGGAACGTATATGCAACAATTTATGATGTCTGGATCATTTTATCAAATGACTGAATAATATACCAGTATTCAGCTGGGTTGATAGTTCCGCTGTTTTGTTTCTATGTTTAGTCTCAAGTATATTGTTTTATGGAAAATTGAAGTTTGTGTTTATCCTTCCCATCGTTTGTTCATTGCAAGTGCAGCACACACCAAGTTCTTTGTACATCATTGCAAGTCAGGTAAGATCAATATGTTAAATATTATCTATATTATGCTTTTAATGCTCATATATTCCCTAGAGATGTAAGCATTGTGTTAATTATACCCGATGTTTATAGAACATAAGCAATAAGAGCCGTAGAAAATTGGAAAAGTTATCCTACAAAAGTGAGTTTGTAGCACTTGAAACCATTCTAGAGTACCAGTTTGTAGAGAGTTAATTAACAAAGCATTCATAAGTAACCTCATGTTTCAGCTAGTGTTTTTCTTTCTATCTTCTTGTTATGTGGTTGCATCCTTGTGCTCCTTGATCAAGAAACAATTTGTGTAGATTGTTGGAGAATGGAATCTCATATCAGGTATATGATAATAAAATATACAATTAATGTATGAGAAATTCGATCCTTAATATCATTGAGCCCTTTTATGATAAAACTCCACGCCTAGTAATAAGTAATTAAGTAAAGATAATATCGGTGATGTTGGTAGTGGCTATACTGAAGTATGGCTACTTGAATTAATACTTACTTTTGGGTATATGATAATTAGTTTTTACAAGGAATTAGGTACTTTTTATCATTTCCCATATGATATTATTGCTGCTATCTTGTGGGAAAGGCAGCTTAAGTTTAAATCAAATAACACATGCCCTATATTTTGGTTATGATCATGTTAACAGTTAGTCTAACTCAAGTTTGAGGCTATGCATTTCAGAATTCAAGCACACATACTTTGCCAATTGCTGTGTTACTTATTCATTTTTGTGTGTGAAAATTTTGTGTCTCCAGATCCTGGCTATATATATATATATATATATATATATGGTTGGGGGACGCATACATTTTGACACACTTTGTAGAACTCACTTCGTAATGTATTTCAATGATCGTAATTGTATATATTTAAGTACGTCATTCATAGATCATCCTTCCAAAAAATAAGACAATACAATATCATTAAGACATTTAACTATAGTGAAAAACATAGAGAAATACGGTTCTGCAAAGAAACACTAAATTTAATCCTACAGTCATGATTTCAGATTTGAATAATTTTTTTATAGACATGAACTTCGATGTACGACAAAAGATAAACAGTTGGATCATTGAAATACATTACGAAGTGAGACGTACAAATGTACGTCAACAACTTATGTCCCAGATCCTAATCCATATATATATATATATGTATGTATGTATGTATGTATGTATGTATGGATATCATTCTTGTGGTCGGTATATATAAAAAATGTATTTATCTAGGGAAGTGTTATTGGCACTCGAAAAATCTCATTCTACACTCCTTACAAGTGTATTTTTCTTTCCTAGAAAGTTTGGAGTGTAGAATGAAATTTTTGAAGTGCCAATAACAATGCCCTTTTAACTATTGCTAGCGAAGATTTAGCTGCCCTTGCCCTCGGGACTGAAGCGATAGTAGCATCCTTTTTGTAGTTCTGAGCTTCAAGCTATCTTTTCGCAACAAAATGGGAAAGGTTTTAGGAGTTCAACTTGTACGAAATGGATTCATTTTGAGGACCTGTGATGTACTTACTAGATCAAAACTTTAAGATGGTGGTGAGTCCATTTCAAAGAAGGTTTTTCAGGTTGTAGACGAACCACTTCAATAGTATGAATATTTTGTTGTGCGGCACACACAATAAAGCTGCTCTCCAAAAGTCCTCATTTTGAGAACTTGTGATGTCTTTTTTTTTTATAAGAGTTTCAGATTAACCTTACGATAAATTAAGCCATCAATTTAAATAATTTATGTTACACGGAAACAAAATACTAACTAATAAAATAAAACAAAAAACTAGTCTCTTCATCAATATCTAAATCCAGCAAATTCAATTGCATAAAACCCTAATAACTTTGGATATCTAATTTCATCCAATCTTTTATCAATAATATTAAAATCCAGTTAGTTACAAAGAACCAAAAAAATTGAGAATCTATGGTTTCAAATATTGGGATCACATTTCTTCTTAAACGCTTGAACTCTTTCGTATGAAATTTTTTTACGACGGTGAAAATTTTGAAACAGATCCCTCTTCTTTTTTTCTTACAAGAAAAGGAAAAAAAAAAAAAAAAAAAAAAAAAAAAAAAAAAAAAAAAAAACCTCAGGAGGAGAGCAGGGGTAGTGAACAATCGAGAGAGATGGAGAGAGAGAGAGAGAAAAGGGATATGGAGGAGAGAGACGGTAAGGGAGAATTTAATCACTTTGTAGAATTATTGTGTTTCAATATAACATAAAGTATTTAAATTGATAACTTAATTTACCCTAAAATTAATTTGATGACTCATATAAAAAAGAGCCTTACACGTCCTTAAAATGAGAACCTTATACAGCAGTTGTAATATATACAAATGAGATTTTTTAACTCTTTTCCAATGTATGCATGATGATTGACCCAACTTCAATTAATTAATTCTCGTCGAATTGCCAGCTTACATAAGATACTGTACATGTATTCTGTAAAATGATATATTTACGATGGAAAGAATAAATTAGTTACAAAACTTGTCTAAATGAATAAAAATGCATTGAACGATGAAAATGTAAGGCCACAAAGAAAAAAATGAACCACTTTTCAAGTGACTTCCTAATCAAAAAGCAGAGTTACCATGCACACATAGCAAATCATTGACAACATTCCGATGAGCGCAGTACCAGCAAATTACTATTAAGAAAAAGAACTTTCATTAAAAAATAATATGACGCGATACATAGAAACAACTTGTTTGAGGACTAAGACACCGATAATCCTCGTGCTGAGGACTATAACCTAAAAATATACGGTTTAGATCGATCATCTAATCAGTTTGCCGGTGACATATGGTTCAAGGTGGGGAAAGTAGAGCCAACCATAGTCATGAAGATGAGAGTTGGTAGGTGGGTGACGGAATAAAGAGATTTCCAACTAAGAACCGAGGTAGGATGATTTTTTTATTTTTTTTTATTTTTATTTTTTTATTTTTGCCGTTAAAACCACAAAGTCAATCTTACTTTAGTATTGCTATCATGGGAAGTAACAATAAGATATCATTATAAAAATAAAAAATAAAAAAAAAAAAAGGAAGAAAAATTACAAACTGTCAAAGAGGACATAAAGCTTAACTTTGACAATAACAACATCCATAACAAACAAAACCTCAAGCACCCAACACAAAATATAACAAGACCAACAAAAGATCATCTATCTAAAGCTGTAGTGTGGAAGTCCTACATAATCACGCTGATAATACGGCAAAATAAAATCAGGAGGAGAATCCCACTGAACAAGACCAGTAGAAGAGGAACCATGATTCGCAAGTAACTTGATTACCTTCCCTATAAATGTAAGAGCAATCTCGACCCACAAAATGTGTGGCAGACCAGCCATATGTAATAAAGACCTAGATTAGTGTTGAAATGTGACGATGTTTACGTTCAATAAGCCCATTTTGTTGAGGAGTATGAAGGCAAGAGTAATGTCCAATGCTCAATACATAACAGAAATTAGAAAAAGATTGATTAACATACTCTGTACCATTGTCACTTTGATAAACCATAATCTTACAGCAAAAAAATGTTACAAACCATGGCAACATAACTCTTAAAATGATCGAACACTTGAGATTTTCATTTCATAGGATATATCCAAAACCCACTAACAGAAGTAACATGAGATATCCGCACATTATAATGAACAATATAGAACAAGGACGAAGAACGAGTATTATTAGAGTAAAACGGAAGTTGAGTAGACTTCTTAAGGGCACAGCCCTTACAAAAGGATTTTTATCAACTTTAACATCAACCTAGACTAGAACATAGACTAGACATGACAGGAGACGAAGGGTGATTGAGCTGTTGATGCTAGTTGGAAGGACAGATAGTAGCGAACGCTTGGGAATAGAGGAGGTGGTAGAAGTTAGGGTCAACGGATAAAATCCATCCACACGGCCTTGAAAAATAAGAAATCAGTGCGTAAGTCATAAATTTGGTAGAAACTAGAAGGAAAAAAAGAGGGAAAAAACTAGATTTTTTGAGGTGAAAGCCAACAGAAAGAAGATTTTTGCGAAGTTCAGAATGAGAATGAGGAAAACATTACGGAGATGGAATTTAGTATGATCAAGAGTCAGAGGAATTGTACCAACGGGGGTAATATTCATCAAATCACCATTACACAAATAATCATTACTCAAACTGAGATAAGTGTTGTGAAAATTAGATAACCAAAATTAAACTCACTAAGCCTCGAATTTTAGTGCTCGCAAGTATACAAATCAAGTGACAGTATAGCATATAAGCACGGATATCGTCCCACAGAGATCGAATTGATTCTAAAATCTTACTAACTAAATTGAAACAACTCATAGTGGAGAAGCTTTAATGGAAAAGATATGAAAATTGGAAATTAAACTAAAATAAAATAAAGTTTGAAAATAAAATGCATGTAAATTACAAATTGAAAACATATATAAGAAAAGAAGACCTAGGGCATCTGAATTCACCATAACCAATTCTACTCAATTCTCTTAATATGTTATGCTCAAGTAGTTCCCCAATATTGATGATCCATTTTTCCTAAATTATTCGACGGCCATGGCATCTAGTTACATCAAAAGTATCTTTACATGTTAACCCTCTATGGCATCTAGATGAATTTAAACAAGTAAGAACCATTAAGCTCTATGGAAATCGTTGGAAAATCACACAAACCGTAGTTGTATGGCATCTACAAATAGGTATTTATGGTGTCAATTGCAAGAAGCTAAACCCAAGTTAAGTATGGCATCTACTCTAACTTACATCAAATCTACATAATTTAAACTTAGATGGTGATCAAGCATCTAAATAAAAATAAGCACATTACGAATAGCAAAAGATACTCAATAAAGATGAAAAACTTGATAATAACAATGCCATAAACAATTAAGTATTCATGATTAGGCTACATCGTAACCCTAGAAAAGAAAAGAAACTAGAAAAGCTCTTCCTTCTTCCCTTCATTGCCGCAGCCCCTTCGTAGAATTGTGATTTTCCATTTTTTTTTTTTTTTTTTTTCTCTAGTTGTTGGCTGACTCTCCACAAGGAGAATGGATCTCCTTAATATAAAACTCATGGCAAGGGCATTAAAGGCTAATTCGAAATTCAATTAAAACCCCACTAAACTCCTAAGCATAATGGACTTTAAAACCTTATTTAAGAAAATGAAAAATAAATGGAAATAATAAAAATTAGAAATTAAGTTCTCTCATAAAGTCCATTGAATAGCATTCCCATGTCTGTTTGATTCCAAAACCACTCGGTTTCATCTTCTTGTCGTAATGCACATGTCTTCGCGCAACCAGTTAGCCTCATGCTCCATTGGAATTACTCTACACGCCCAAAAACCTCATTTTTCACTTCATTTCTGCATAACTTCAGTATTGAATGCCTATAAATTAAAACAATATAAATTAGTGCATTTAACCCATTCATATATACAAAATCCAAAGGAAGTATATGATAAAAATATATGAAAATATGCACACATCAAATACCCCCAAACTTAGACTTTGCTTGTCCTCGAGCAAAACTAAAGAAAACACAAAGACTCAAAAAAAAAAAAAAATATTAATAAACCAACTTGGAGTATAGTATGTGTAATAGTCATGCCGATGCAATTCTAAACTTCTTAAAATCATCATATGCAAACAAGTGAGCTTCTCACAAGGCATACACACTCATCACTCATATTTGTGAGTTAACATGTTTCACTCAAATGATCTCACTAAACATGCCACCATATGCTTGCTTATCCACCTAACTCGCTATCAATATCAAGTAACTTCTTGGATCAAAAGAACTTTATTACGATTATAATGGGATTAAGGATGATAGGCTAATGAAAGAAAGGTTATGGAAAAACATAAAGTGCAAATAGCTTGTTGAGCTTTAGAATTGAATTTGAGAGATTAATGCTTAAACTCATGATGCTCATCAAAACGGCACAAAACTTGAATTATTTTTTATTGGGTAAATTACACTTTCATACCTTAAGTACTGTTTTATTTCAAAATAATACCTCTATTCCATTTTCCATTCATTAATCTGTGCTGCCAAATGTATTACACTTGGCAAAAAAAATATTTTTTTTTAAAAAAAACCTTAATCTTCAAAAAAAATAAAAAATAAAAAATAAAAAACTGCAACACATCCCTGCAACCCACCCCCGCCCATTATTCCTTCCCCCCAAAACCAAAACCCATTAATCCCCCCCCCCCGGGGCGCCGCCGAAACCCCATCCCTTTCATCATCATCCCCATTCGTTGTCCCTCCCTACAACCCAAATCCAAAACCACTCCCACCCATCCTCCACATCCTCCTCCGTACCCATCCTCCGCGCACCCATCTTCCCATCCCCCCCCAACCCGCAACCCAGAAGAAGAAGAAAAGAAAAAACCACCCCTTTCTTCTCCCTCCCGTCTTCCCCAAACCCACTGTGCACCCATCCTCCACCTCCACCTCCGCACCCACTATCTGAAACCCATAAAAGAAAAGGACAAAAAAATAAAAAAAAACCCATCTCCTTTCCCTGCAACCCAGATCCTCCCAATATGTATGGATTTAAGGAGTGGGATGTGTAGAAGAGGGTGGGTTTCTAGGTGAGGTGGGTCATGGAGGAATGGAGGAAGGTGGGTTTGATTGGGCTGCTCGCGCGCCGGCGGGGTTTTGGGCCCGGGGGGGGGGGGGGGGGGGGGGTGGCGCGGGGGGATGGGTTTGATGGGGGGATTAATGGGTTTTGGTTTTGGGGGGAAGGAATAATGGGCAGGGTGGTTTGCAAGGATGTGTTGCAGCTTTTGACATATATATTTTTTTCTTTTTTGAAGATTAAGGTTTTTAAAATAAAAAAATTAAATATTTTTTTTTTGCCACGTGTAATACATTTGGTAACCACGTCAGCACATAACGGATTAATGGATGAAAAATGTAACGGAGGTATAAAATTTAATATTTTTTTTGCCACTTGTAAAACATTTGGCAGCCACGTCAGCACTTAACGGATCAATGGATAAAAAATGTAACGAAGGTATTATTTTGAAATAAAATAGTACTTAAGGTATGAAAGTGAAATGTTTTGAGGATGTTGTCAGGAATTGAAATAGATCTCAAACCTGAGGTATGAAAATGTAATTTACCCTTTTTCATTTGATTTGATATTAGGAACACCCTTTTTTTGGTAACAAGCAGTTGATTGTTTTTTTTTTTTTTCCTATTTTCTTCTTTTACAGCAATCATCAACATTTTTATTTCCTTTCCTTGTCCATAGCAATATTTAGGCCCCAAAACTTTGAATTCTCTCCTCTTAAAGAATTACTCTACAAGCCTTTAGATGGACATGAATTTTTTTCTGTAGGGACAATTTAGGTTAAAGAACAAGAAAAGGCTCACATAAAGCCTCAACGGGCTAAATAGGAAAAATAATTATAACAGTTGGCTAGAAAGGTTCAAACAAAAGAAACAAATGCCTAAATCACTTCCAAGTTTGTTATGTGAATTGATGAATGCAACAAGAGGTATAAGGCAAGTTCTAGAGATACATGTAAAAATGAGATCATACACACAAGAATAAATGAGATTGATGCATAGTGGTTCAATTTATAATAGGCTCACAAGCTCACAAGGGTTACATAAACTCACTAGATTTACATATGAAACTTTAAATCATGCTCTAGTTTCACACCAATAAGGCTATGTGCATATATATTTTCCAAGTCATGCTCATAAAAACTATGGTTAAAACAAAGATAATGTAAAGAACAAATGTCAAACTTAAATTTCTTGAAAGTTATGAGGAAATAAAAACTGAATATCATCATTGTATGAATTGGGAAGTAGCCAACAAGAACAAGACTCAAAGAAAAATAAAATGTTTTTGGATTTTCAGAAGTTTATATTTTTTTTAAGTATTTATTTATTTTATTTTTCTAGAACTAAAACGAAGAAGACTAAAAAAAAATGAAGAGAAGAGTAAAGAAAATAGACAACAAAGGCACATAAAGAAAAATTAATCAATAAAGCTCTTGGACAAAGAAACTGTAGACATCGAAATTTCGGTGAAATAAATGTTGACCAATGCATTAAAATTACAACCTCCACTCATTTCACCTACATCATCCACTTACCTCACCAACAACCTCCACTTATTCCACCTACATCATCCACTTACTTCACCAAAAAAATTATGGTGGTGATTCGTTCTCAAAACCTATAAATGGGCTTCTCCATCAAGGGGTCAAATGACCAATTCACACATACATTTCTCTACTTGCAAATTGGAAAAGAATTCCCCAAATCCTTGAAACTATGAAACTCTAAAGCTTTCAAGTATCCAACCTCCCAAATTCCCAAGAATCCCGAAGGATCAAGAAAGCTCTCTTTGTTCTTCATCAAATCCTTGAAGAAATCCACACAACTGTTCATCAAGATCAAGCCCCAAAAACCCTTGAAGATCCATTCATCTTCATTCATCAAGATCAAGCCCAAATGCCCTTGAAGATCCGTTCACAGCTGTTCATCAAGATCAAGCCCCGAAGGCCTTTGAAGATCCGTTCATTAAGATTAAGCCCAATGGCCCTTGAAGAACTCCACATAACTGTTCATCAAGATCAAACCCCGAAGGCCCTTGAAGATCCATTCATCCTCGTTCATCCTTAGATCAAGCCCTGACGACCCTTTGGATCAACAACATCAACAAATCTGCACCACTATTTATCCCTAAACCAACCCCCGACGACCCTTTGGATCAACAGCCCATCCGCAGATCTACACCTTACAAAGATAGAATCAAAAGATCAAATTGTAAAAGAGATTGTAACCCCAAAATTAATTCAAAATATTATTTTGTACATGTGTTCTTGTCTCATTCTTCGCAGGAATTTTTGTGTTTACAAATTTGGCACACCCAGTGGGGATCATCTTTACCTCTCATCTCTATCTTCAAATCCACAAAAAAAGGCACAAATGGCATCAAGGAAGGTTCAAGCTATTCCCACAACCAACGCGAAGAACAAGAACATCCTCGTCGCAAGTGGTGACACTTTAAGCATCACAACCCGAAGCAAGGCAAAAGCTCTTTCTGCCGCCTCTTCCACCCCTACATCAACTCTGTCGGAGGAACAAGAGCACCCAAGGCACAAGCCTGTGATCACCCTAGCCACGCTAAGGGTGCCAAGGGAGGAAAGCTTGAGGAAGTACTATGAGTCCCTACTTTCCACTACCGACTTAAGCAGTAGCACAGCTATGCAAGTCATTACCACCGGTGCAAGTTCAATAGAGGAGGAGTTGGCTTAAATGAATGAAGCGATCACAAAACTCACATGGACTGTGGAGGAGAAAGACTTGCAAATCACCCCACTTGCCAACCAACTAGAGGCACAGCACGATGTGAAAGTCAACCTAAAGATTGGTCCACTAAAGAAAGAAGCAGACAAAAAAGAGGAGCCTCCGGTGGAGAAGGTCGAGCGGAAACTAGAGCCAGACTAAGTAACGGCACTCATGGGATCTCTCTCTATCCAGCAGCTGTAGGAGATTATCGCCAGTACCATCAAGGCGCAATACGAAGGGAGCTCACATACCTCCGTGTTGTACTCAAAGCCTTACTCCAAGAAGATTGATGCCCTAAAGATGTTAAGGGGTTATCAACCACTAAAGTTCATGCAGTTTGATGGAAAGGGAAACCCAAAGCAACACATCGCCCATTTTGTTTAAACCTGCAACAACGCGGGGACAGAAGGAGACTACCTCGCGAAGCAGTTTGTCGTCTCTCTGAAGAGGAACGCATTTGACTGGTACACGGACCTAGAGCCTGAATCCATCAACAACTGGGAGCAACTAGAGCTGACAAGCATGAAGCAATGGAAGGACGAGCCAGTCATAGACTACATCAACTGATGGCACACTCTACGCCTCGACTGCAAAGACAGGCTCTTAGAGATCTCCTCGATCAAGATGTGTGTCCAAGACATGCAATAGGGGTTACATTACATTTTTCAAGGCATCAAACCATAGACATTCGAAGAGTTAGCCACTTACGCCCACGACGTGAAGTTGAGCATCGCCGATTATGGAAAAAATGAGCCAATCTTCAACTTCAAGAAGGATAAGGTATTTGCTCTGAAGGTGGACAATCATGGGAAGAAGCCCATCAATGAAGCTTCTATTATCAACACTACCCCTATTAAAACCTCATATGCGTCCGTCAAGATCTCCTCCAAGAATAAAGCGAATGAGATAAAGAGAGATGAACCTTCTCACACCCAAGACAGGTACAAAAACACCTTAAGGAAGCTAGAGAAAGACGTACCCTTTTCCTGACTCATATATGGTTGAAATGTTAGACGACTTGCTGGAAAATAAGGTGATCGAGTTACCAGAATGCACATGCCCCGAAGAGATGAATCGTATTAACGATCCCTAGTACTGCAAGTACCATCGTATCATAAGTCATCCCGTTGGCAAGTGCTTCATCCTCAAATAGCTCATCATGAAGCTGGCATAACAAGGACGAATCAAACTCGACCTAGAAGACACAGCCGCAACACACACTACTGCGATCGGGTTTAGATCCTTTGATATTGTTCCTCTTTAAATGATCTATAACCACTCCCGTCAATACTCAAGCCACACGGCACCTTCTGCACCACCATCGCTGGGGGCAAATGACCAAAATGCACTTACCGATGATGAAGAAGGATGGACATTGGTGACCTACAAAAAGACAAGGAAGCCAACACCACAAGTCACATAGCCACAAATGGAACAAGGAGGAAATCACCGCCGCCACAACAACAAGAAGCCCAAAGGAAATGTAAAAATGCTAAGCCAACATACAGTGGGGAACCTGTAGAGCAAGAGCCGCGTATTCCGTCTCTTTGCACAAGTATTTCTCGAATGACTTCTTCCAACAGTGCATTACCGTGGTTTGTCACATGGTTAAAGTATAGATGGAAGAGCCCTCAAAAGGCAAAGCTATCACTACTGAGGAAGAGAAGACCCTCATGCCCAATAAAGGTCTGCCAACACACTTTAGGATCGAGCTAAAGTGTGAAGAGCACTAGCAGCGGTCTTGGCAAGTCCCGATGACCACGAAGTGCAAGAAAGCAAGGACGAAGGCTTGAAACTTCTACCACATGAGTATGCCATGTGTTGTGATGCCCAAGATGCAATCCACTTCACCTACGAAGACTTGTTGTTAGGATCCAAGCCTCACAACCGTCATCTCTTCGTCTCTGGGTACGTAAAGGAGCACAAAGTCAACCGCATGCTTGTGGATGGTGGATCGGCCATAAACATCATGCCAAAGTCAACAATGACCACAATCGGCATCAAGGTGGATGAACTATCCCTAAACTGTCTACTAATCCAAGGTTTTAATCAAGGAAGACAAAAAACGATAGGCATGATCCGAGTGGAGACAACTATTGGTGAACTCAAATCAAGCACAATATTCCACATGATTGATGCAAGAACTTCCTACAGTTTGCTCTTAAGAAGGCATTGGATTCACGAGAATGGAGTAGTGTCATCCACCCTCCACCAATGCTTAAAATTCTACCGAGAATGAGTGAAGGTGATCCAAGGCAATACCAAGCCATTCATCGAAGCCAAATCACACTTCGCAGACGCCAAGTTCTACATAGAGGAAAATATGGTGCTCGAAGCTCTTCCAAAAGAGATTAAATCCATGAGTAAAGCAACACCTAAAAAGTAGGAATGGCAAGCCCTGCCCAAGAAAAAAGAAGGATAAGATATGCCATCTTCAAGCAAAAACGATGATGAGCCTGCTAAACCTGCAATAACCAAAAGAAGTAGGACGCCTTCAAAAGGACGGACCACACCCGTCTTTCGATACATCCCGATGTCGAGAAGAAAGAATGTTCAATCCCCGTTCGAAACTGGAGCAAACAAAGCCGACACACAGTGGCACAAGGATAATGTGAAGTTGCTCAAGACGAATGCCGTTTTGCCTCTGACATAACTAGGCGATGCTAAGGTTGCAAGACTACCATAAGGCTTCATAAAAGCTCTACCAAAGGGGGTGGAACCAAGCTTTCTTTCAACCAAGACGACTGAAGAAGGTTTTGATCCAAACGCCTACAAACTTATGTTGAAGGCTGGGTACGACTTCGTTTCCTCTTTGAATCCTATAAAGAAGGTTTCACACACCATGAATGGCAAAGAACGTGACCTTACCAAGACTCAAAGGAAGTTGAAAGAGCATGGTTACAGAGTTAACAACAACAAAGTTGGACTTGGCTTCACACCAAATGCACCCGTGATGATTTTAAGCAAAGCAAAAAACGCTAGCGCTCAACACATCAACGTGACAATCCTTAAGCAGGCCTTCCAGAGTCTTCAAGGTCTCCACATCGGCAGAAGACAAGATAGGCAACTCCATAGCCATACATTTCTCTTGCTCTAGGCATGACATTTCCTTTTGGTACTGAGAAGGTGTAGCTTCCCACTCCAAGAGAAAACCTTCAAGTCATGATGCTTCGATTCCCAACTGCTCTCGTTCTCACACCAACGCTTCTAGACGCACCTGGACGGAAGCCAAAAAAGTCCTTGCAACTTGATAATCTTTCGAAGTAGCTTGCTGAGAAGACCGAACTTGGGCAATTGAAAAGTCTATTGCCGCAAGTTATCAAGCTCAAACATCTGGACTCAACTTCTTCAAGGAAATAGCACTGCAAATAGGGTAGCTACAAGACGGTCCTTCAAAGCACACTACAGTAGCAAAGAAACCAAAATGCTATGCAAACGCACTACGCAACCCCGCAGCGATTATGCAAGCAGTTTCTTGCACTACACGGCAACATCACCACCAAGGGAAAACTGTGACCAAAAGGCACTACACAACAAAATCCTACTGCAGTATTTTGCACAGCACCACACGGCAGCACACTACTAAGGGAAAACTATGACCAAAAGGCACTACACAACGAAACCATGCTAGAGTCTTCTGCACAGCACCACACGGTAAAAAGTGACGCACTGCAACAAGCACCAGGCAACAAAAAGTACAGTTACACCCACATCCTGCTCACTCCACCATCAACTACCACGTCCCTAAAAGCTCCGTGAGAGTCTCGGCACCATGCTCTGCCTTAACCAAATTAAAGATTTCTAGCATTACAACAAAGAAATCCATCAGTGGGGTACAATATTATATATATATATATATAGACACATTATATATATATATATATATATATATATATATGTGACCCAAAATATTGAAGTCGTCCTCCGCTTAAAGCTAATAAGCTTCACAGAGTAAAGGCTTCACAAAGGAACTTGCTAGCGACTGCCTTTTCTTCTTCCCCCACCTTGCCTTCAAAGGGTTAGGCTGCGACACATCCACCAGGTTGACACCAGAGTAGGCAACATCATTCAGTTCACAACCCGGAATACTTTCCGTGCTTCCTGAACTCAAGCACAAAACATAGACCCTAGAGTTCCTCGGACTCAACTAGACCACCGCAGCCCTTGAACCTGCACTCGCATCCACTCTTTTTATCCAACACCTAGTTCAGCGGGCAGCAGACGCGGAGAAGCGAGGAAGCAGTGCATGCAGTCGTGATGCAGTCAGCAACAGCGCAAGACTGCAGGACAGGGTAGACGGGATGCAAGACAACAAGTAAGTGCAATGGTTGTGTAGTGGCCATGCAGTGCCCTATATATATATATATGTGTGTGTGTGTGTGTGTGTGTGTAATGGTCTTAACAGTTGCAAATGAAACTGGTGTACATGTAGTGCAGTGACTGTACAACCCTATATATATATATATATATATATAATGGTGTGTGTGTGTGTGTGTGTAATGGTCTTAACGGTTGCAAATGAAACTGGTCTACATGTAGTGCAGTGACTGTACAACCTTATATATTTATATATATATATATATATATATAATGGTCTCAACAGTTGCAAATGAAACTGGTCTGCATGTGGTGCAGTGACTATGCAGTCCTATAGTAAATAATGGTATTCAGATAACCAAGTGAAAATGGTCCGCTTGCAGAGAAAAATGCAATGCAACGAGGAAGCCCATTGAGGAACCCAACAGTGTCAATCTACCATGCTCATCATCGAAATATACACACAAGAAAAGGAAAATAAATAAATAAATAATTAAAAAAAAAAGAAAAAAAAAGATGCATGCTACTATTAGCAAGTCAAGAAGGAAAAAGAAAAGAGGTGGTGGCGACAGAATAATTGAAAAGTAGAAAGTAAGGGGAGGATGGTGCATCAAGCACCGTCTAAAAAAAAGGTGATGGGATGGTGCACGGTACCATTTTGAAAATATGATTTAAATAAAAAAAAAAAAAAAAAAAAAAAAAAGGGAAGTAACATATCTTAGTGAGATATATATACTTTATTTGTATTTAGCACAATATAGTACAATACACTGAATAAAATAAAGCCCGTCTATTGATATCTCTGAGAAATTACAAATATATACAATCAAAAAAAAAAAAGCCTTCACAAAGGTTGCTCACGTGAAGCCTCAGCACCAGGCACAACCCCAAAAAAATGAGGCACTAGAGATTGATCATGTGGCACCTCAATACTTTATCGAACTTCAGATGGCAAAGGCAAAAAGTGCCTCTAGAATACAACCATAAACCTCTAATGGTCACTTTGAATCTGACCTTCGGATTCCTACAGCTGATCAAGCTTTCTCTTCACACTTGTTGAATAATTATTTGCAAGCATATGCAACTCTCTATTCTGGCGCTTGAGCTGTCTGATCTCTTGTCTAAGATCTGCCACCTCAGCCGTCACTGATTCAACTTGGCGAGTTCGAGCAAGTAGGCGTTAGCCTATATTGGACATAAAGCCCGCACATCGAACACTGAGAGTCGGGGAGTCTAGAATAGCCAACTAATCAAACTGTCTTGAAAGAAGCCTATTATCTCTAGGAGTAAGGAGGTTCCTAGTTACTAATGTAGCCGTTATATCATCCCTCATCAAAGAGTCTCCAACTATAAGAGGGTCATTAGAAGATAAGAAGGACGGAAGCCATATATTATCCTGACGCAGTTATTCTGCATCACTTCTGAGACTCAAATCTGCAAATGTTAGATGGGAAAGCCATTTTCAGAAGTGATGAAAGAAAAAGGTTGGATAAAGTAAAATCTCAGATCGTGACCAGTCATATAGTCTCTCATCCATGTTGGGGGTTTTCGTGTTCGTCCTTCTGGAAGTAAAACACTTGAGGTGTCTCCTTCATAAGGGTTGCTGTTGTCTGACCCATTTTCCTCCGGTTCTTCAACTGCTTCAAACTCATCTCCATTGTTTTCCTCTTATGTGTTTACTTCTTCGTCGACTTCCCATTCCAAATCAACCAGTAAGGCTTGCTTGTGATTGTCACCCCAACTCCACCCTTGGTCTTCTTCAAAGACCACATCTCTGCTGCTAATTTTTTTTTTTTTTTTTTTGACAAAGGATCAAACAACCTGTATGCTTTTGATTCTTCACTGACCCCTAAAAATACACATTTGAGACTCTTGGCATCCAACTTTACCCTCTTGTTATCAGGTACATGGACATGCAATATGCAGCCAAAAACTCTGAAATGCTTCGCTAATGGTTTACGTCCATTCCAAGCTTCTTCAGGTGTTTTGCTTAGGGGTGGGTTCAAAAAACCGAAAACAGAAAAAAACCGAAAACCGAACCGGACCGAGGCCAAAAAAAACCGAACCGAAATTGTCAAACCGAACCGAACCGAATCTGACCAGTTCGGTTTCGGTTTTTGAGGCTCGGAAACCGAACCGAACCGATATATATATATATATATATATATATATAATTTTTTT
The DNA here is from genome assembly GCF_041283825.1 of Pyrus communis. Classification (NCBI taxonomy): domain Eukaryota; kingdom Viridiplantae; phylum Streptophyta; class Magnoliopsida; order Rosales; family Rosaceae; genus Pyrus; species Pyrus communis. Next base: position 4,533,187 of record NC_142574.1, read on the forward strand.
GAATATTTATAAATAGTTTAGTCATACAATCATAACAAAACAGAACCTGTTGCCAAGTTGGTTTCAGTGAAACTTTACAAGCATGGAGGCATGGGTTCGAACCTTCATGCCTTCAGGATTTGTGAGATTATTTTTAATTTTTTAATCTTTTTAACAAAACCCTTAACTGTAACCCTAACCCTCCTCCTCCTTATTTTTCATTCCGCCTGGCCTCTTAATATGAATGTGAACTTTCATATTTCCTTTTTTTTTTTTAATAATTTTGGGGGGAGAAAAAAAAAAAAAAAAAACCGAAAAAAACCGAAACCGAACCGAGAAAAACCGAACCCAAAAAAAACCGAACCGAAAAAAATTGAACCGAACCGAAATTTCGGTTCGGTTTCGGTTTTGAGAAAAAACCGAACCGATTAGAACCGAACCCAGCCCTAGTTTTGCTCTTCACGACAAGGGTTGGACTTCTGTTCAGCATATGCATCGTCCAATTCACAACTTCGGGCCAAAAAATTTTAGGAACTCGCTTCTCTGACAACATACTTCGCACCATATTCATAATAGTTCGTTTTTTCCTCTTGGCGACACCGTTTTGTTGAGGAGTGTATGCAACTGTCAGTTGTCTGTGTATCCCATTCTCATTACAGAAACTTGCAAACTCTTGTGATGTGAACTCACCCCCTCGATCTGTCCTCAGATTTCGAATGAACACTTCAGTTTCCTTTTCAACCCTAGCTTTGTAGGATTTGAAAATAACAAAGGCTTCTGATTTTTTTGTCAAGAAGAAAACCTAAGTTTTTCTGCTGAAATCATCAATAAAGGTGATTAAATACCTTTTGTTGCTGTTTAAAGGTAGATTAATCGGACCACATATGTCAACGTGCACCAACTGAAGAACTTGACAAGCCCTCCATATACTTTCCTTTACAAATGGATCATGGTGCTATCTTCCCACCAGACAGCCTTCATATACTCGTTGAATGGCTTTGAACTCGGGTAATCCTTCCACCATCTTCTTTTACTGAAGTGCCTTGAGTCCATTCCAGCTGAGGTGCCCATATCGACAATGCCAGAGAGTGGCTTGGTCTGTGATTAAAGAGGAGAAACATTTTTGCTCCTTTGGTGGTGGACAGTAAGCAAGCACAATGAACATTCTATTGCGAGTCATTTCTGTTTCAATGATTAGACCTTTCTCGGGATGAAAGATTTTACATTTTCCTTGTTGAATAAGCACAGGAAGTCCCTTCTTTTGCAGCTGCCCGATGCTTAGCAGATTATTCTTCAGTTCTGGTACAAAGAAGACATCCGTAATTACATGAACAATTCCATTCACCCCTATTCAAACCTTGCTTTTTCCTTGAACAGTGAGTCTTGAGCCATTCCCCAGCTTTACAGATTCTTTGAAACTGCTATCAAAATCAACAAATATCTCTTTCTTGCCACACATATGGTTGCTACACCTGGAATCAAAAAACCAAACATGCTCCGTTTCAGCTTCATTGAAGTCAACATAAGTCATTAACAACATCTCTTCTTTTGTCTCTACGTAGTTGGCCTTTTGTTCATTTGCTTTCTTTGGGCATTCCCACTGAAAATGCCCCAATTCATGACAATTGTAGCATTCTAGGCTAGATTTGTCGTACCCAAATCTACCCCTTCCTCTTCCTCTTCCACGAGAGGTACTTCGACCCCCACCTCGTCCTTCTTGCTGGACTCCAAAAGTAATTGACAATTGTAGCATTCTAGGCTAGATTTGTCGTACCCAAATCTACCCCTTCCTCTTCCTCTTCCACGAGAGGTACTTCGACCCCCACCTCGTCCTTCTTGCTGGACTCCAAAAGTAATTTGCAGTGCTTGTTCATCCACTACAACATGACGGCTGACATGTTGTTCATGCACCAATAGACTACTCTGAAGCTCATCAATCGACAAAGTATCCAAGTCATTTGACTCCTCAATAGAACATACAACGTAGTCATATTTTGGAGTCATAGAATGCAAAATCTTCTCAATGATTACGACATCCTCCATGTGCTCCCCATGAATCCTTATCTTGTTAGCAATGATGAGAGTCCTACCAAAATAGTCGTTGACTGATTCTCCAGCCTTCATGTACAGCACTTCAAACTCCTTTTGAAGAGCCTACAATTGAGCACGTTTAACACGTGCTGTTCCTTGATATTTCTGTTTCAAAGAATTCTAAATATCCTTCATTGTATCCTTCTTCAAAATTGTCTCTAGGATCGAACGATCGATGGCCTGGAACAAGTAATTATTGCACTTTAGGTTCTTCAACTTCTGATCTTCAATCATTTTCTTCTTTGCTTCACTTGGATCTACTCCTTCTGCTACTGCAGCTATCCCTATCTCCACCAAGTTCCAATACTCTTTGGACTGTAGAAAGTTTTCCATTAATATACTCCAGTGATCGTAGTGTCCATCAAACTTCAAAATGGCAGGTTGCGCGAAGCTACTTTCAGACGCCATGGTTTTGTTCTTTCACGCCGGTGACTGTGTTGCAAGCTTTGATCAGGCCTCGTGGTGGGGCTCTGATACCAGATGTTAGAACCAAAAGAATAGCAGAAAGCTCTTGTGAATGTAAAACATGTTCGTACTAGAAAACTGGGAGAAGTCTTATTTAGCTAAACAACTGTTATGGCTAATAAATAGCCTTACACTGAGACAAAAAAAGGGAAAAACAACCACCCACGACTTTACAGGTCCTACAATCGTGGGCATGACTAAGTTAAACAGAAAATGCAACAGTGTTCCTCAAGTTTAGGAAGAATTATTCAACATAACATAAATAACGCTAAAAACAAGCCCCAACCCTAACGGCTAGGAAGCTTTAACAGTTTCATCAGGTATCATTGGAGACGACGACCAGAGTGACGGATTTCTCGCTGGAGGAGTCGATTAGTGCGCGATCGTGAAACGCAAAGGCTCGGGTGGAGGCATAGGAGCACCAAAGGCAGAGGTAGGGCTCACGGTGGGACCAGGAGCGAGAGGAAGATGCAACAGCAAAGACGAGGTAGCGGCGCATGGTGGGGGAGGAAGTGTAGCAGGAGAGAAGGGATGGCGGTGTGTGGAGGAAGAGGAAGTAGAGGTTGAGGAAAACGGAGAGGAATAACAAGAGGGCTTTGAAGCGGGCGAGGGTTAAGGTTTTGGGCATTACGGACGGAAAAGAGAGAGAGGTATCGTTATCTTTGAGGGTTTTTTTTTTTTTATATAAATATTTTTTTTTAATTTATTTATTAATTTAAATTTTTTTTTTTAAATATCCACGTGGTGTCCAGTCATTGTCCACGTGGCGTCCAATCATTGTCCACGTGGATGCCACATCACCAGTTAACAATTGACTTAACAATCAACTTAACGGATTTATGAAACTCTCTCAAAATTAAAACTTGAGGTATGACTCTAGGATGAAAAAAAGACTTCATGTACCAAATATTGAAAACCACGAAACTTCATAGTAATAAACTAAGGTTAATCCTTTTTTAAATGTGTTAAATAACCTTGTCAAATCAACAAATTACTTCTGTAGTTGCTCCGTAATTTCACCAATACCCAAGATTGAGATTAAGGGCTAACTGACTAAAAAAAATGTAAATTTAAGTGTCATGATTAGGGATGGCCAAATACCCATTAATTATGGATAATCGCAGATACCTGTCCATTTAAATTTCACGGTTACAATTAAATGGTTATGAGTATAACCGTTTATCAGTGGAATTTAAATTGGCATTTATGAGTATTAACCGCAGTTATAAATGGATACCAATTTATTTTGATATATATATATATATATATATATTTTTTTTTTAAAAAAAAAAAAAAAAAAAAAACCACCCAAGCTTTTGATCAGAATTGATTTTTCATCACCACCACATTAGCCTACATAAGTTTTTTTTAAGGAAACTTTAACAAAAATCTTCTGGTACTGTTCACTTTAACGAAAAACCACATTTTTACACTAAAAAATCAATTTTGGTACTATTCATTTTACCTTTTATTTTATCTTTATCGTTAAAACTTAAGATTTTTCAAATAATTTTCATTAGTTTTCCTTTTTTTTTTTTCATCAGAATTGGTGATGATTTGTCACCAGTATCACCATAAATTGCATTACAGTCATGATACTAATAAATTCATCTAGGTACTGCTTGGTATTTCGGTTTGAGGTTTTAATGTGCTATTCCCTTTCAAATTAAGTTTTTGGAAGTTTTACTTTGTAATCATATGAATGTTATAATTAAAGAATTACTTGGGTAGAGAAAATAAATATATGTCGCAAATACATTAGTTTTCTTTCCAATATGCTTGCTCAATTAAAGAGAAGTATTTTGTTAGTAACAAATCAATTCTTCGAATATATTATATTACCTTGATTGATAACAATTAAAATATGTAAATGGGTGAAAAATGGGGGAGGGGGGGTAAAATGGGTAAAAAAGGGATAAATGGGTAAAAGGAATAAACGAGTATACGGTTACGATTAAATGAGTATAGTTAACCGTTTATATACGGTTATGTATATGGATATAATCGTTGAGGCAATTACGCAACAAGTAAACAATCATGCAAATCTAAGCATAAACGATTATGAGTAAATTATCGCGGTTACCCATCTGTCAAAACCATTGTTCATCCCTAATCATAATCAAGGCCTACAATTTCCAGGAAATTGTTATGTAATGCAATATGCAATAGTTTTTTAATTAAAATTGCAAAGAAAGAGACAGAACTTCTGTTCGTTCAAGAATACAATCATATACTATAATAATCTTTCTACATTATTGGAATATATATGGACCGGAAGAGGATCCGGTCCAGATCTCTATCATTAAAGACTCAGGATCAAGTAATTCAGACCGTACTAAATTTCAACGATTCAGATTACTTGGTCCGGAGCATTTGATGGGAGAGATCCAAACCGAATCCTCTTTCATATGGACCCTCCCTTCCCACTTAATATATCTCTAAATTACTGGATATATATGGACCCCCTCCCTCCCTTTTCACCCCCACCCCCACTTCCACTTTATCTCTTACATTTCTTACCTCTCTCTCTCCCTCTCTCTCTATAGCTAGTTTAATGGCTGCAACTGATCTAATGGATAAGGTTAACTCGTCACAAGTTTGCCGCGATCATCCACCACCCAAACTGACCACCATAAAAAAGCTTATTGCGGAATCACAAGGCACCAACGGCAACTTCATTGTTCCTTCCACTTATACCTACACAAACAATAATAATCCCCACGATGATCAGAAGGCTTTCGAAGAAGATACAGAAGCAGCAATCATTCCGACCGTTGACTTATCTCTTCTCACAACATCTGCTACTCCTGAACAGCGCTCTAAAGCCATCAACGACCTCGGCAAAGCCTGCAAGGACTGGGGCTTCTTCATGGTACCTACACCCTCCACCCTACACATATATCTTTCATATAAGTGAAGAAAAATACTATTGGACTATAGTACTCAAAAGAAAAAAGAGAAGATGTCCAATTTCATAGCCAATATTAGTAATCGATCGCCCAGTTTATTAAAATAAGTCAAATTCTTAAATTTAAGATTATTTTATTATCAATAATTATCTCTTTAATTAGTTTACTTATTTCCTATTTTTTGTTACTTCTTGTTCTTCTTCATGCTCTAAACCCTATATAGTTATAGATTTTATTTTATTTTTATAACGAACCTATATAATAGGTTGATTGTATTTATCTACTTGTATTACATTTTTTTTTCTTATAGTCAACATGTATTGCAGATTAATGTGTCTTGCTAATAGGTATATTATGATTTTGTACTTTTAGTTAGGCTTCATATCTCACTCATAAGTATATTATATTTTGTTGCTTGATTAGAGTTAGGGTCATATATTCTACTTATGATGAATTTGTGCTAGTATATTAGTTTTTTGTTAGAAGATATTAAGTAGATTATTGAAATTACAAGATGCAATTAAAAGACTTTGATTTATCTCTAATACCTTAAAGAAATATAAAATGAGTATAAAAGAAATACCTAATACTGGACTTCATTTAAATCTTCGATTTTTTTACTCAAATCTAAATGCCTCAAGAAAGAAAAGGGCAATTATTGGTTTTGTATTTTTATATATTTTCATTTTCCACTGGTAGGTGATCAATCATGGTGTGCCAGAGAGTCTGATGAAGGCAATCTTGGATGGTTGTGAGGGTTTTTTTGATCTGACGGAGGAGGAGAAGCAGGAGTTTGAAGGGAAGCACGTGTTGGACCCCATCAGATGCGGGACCAGCTTCAATCCCTCTGTGGAGAATGTTCGGTTTTGGAGGGATTTTCTCAAGGTTTTTGTATATCCTGAGTTTCACTTCCCCTCTAAACCTGCTGGCTTCAGGTTAGTCATCGACCACCATTCTTGATAATGTACATTATTTAATTAAATATATGTTATCAGCCTTGTTAAATCATGGTCTTGTTGGGTAGGGTATGTTGAATAATGATGATTTAATTATGTTCTTATCTTGTGGTCTTTTAGAAGTTAATCAAGTAATTAAGTTCCAAAAGTTGAATTACTTGGCAGTGGCACAGATGAACATATTTTAAAACCAAGTTGAATTCCAATTATGAAGCTTTAATTTAAAGAGATGTGTGTTAACACATGATCATAATAAGCATTAAAAAGAATCCTAAATCATTAAGGGAAGTGGTTTATGTAAGTTGGTCTGAGAAATGTAACTTTCTCCTTACACATGAGTTCGAATCTCATATGGTAAATTAGATTAGTACACAAAACGCGTTCACCTGCCTTTTTGTTGGTGCAGTGAGCTTGCATCAGAGTATTGCAAAAGAACAAGAGAAGTGACAAGGGAGCTACTGAAAGGAATATCAGAGAGCCTGGGGTTGGAGGCCACAGACTTTGACACGGCCTTGGATGTGGAATCAGCTGGCTTGCAAATCTTCATTGCAAACCTGTATCCTCCTTGTCCACAGCCAGAACTTGCAATGGGGATGCCTCCTCATTCTGATCATGGCCTCTTGACCCTTCTTATGCAGAATGGGATCAGTGGCCTTCAAGTGCAACACAAGGGTAAATGGGTCAACGTCAATGCTGCACCCTACTCCTTCCTTGTCAACACTGGCGATCACCTCGAGGTAAATATTCCTATTCAATTTCACTTTGTCACTTAGTATTACTGTTTAATGGCATTAACCCTAGAGATATTTGAGGCATTCTTTATCGATCATTGGCAATCACAAACATTAATTTCCATTTTGCTACATGTACGTACGTACGTCGTAGATATTTAGCAATGGAAAGTACAGGAGCAACATTCACAGGGCAGTGCTGAACAACAAATCAACAAGAATATCGGTAGCCACTCCGACTGGCCCATCACTTGAAACAGTAGTTAGACCTGCACCAAAGTTGGTAGACACTGCACAGCATCCGGCAGCAGCATATATTGGCATGAAGTACAAGGACTACTTGGAGCTTCAACAAGGCAACGTACTTGATGGGAAAGCCATCTTGGATCGTGTACGTGCGGGGGTTTCAAACTCTGAATAGAAGATCTAACCAGAAAAACACCAGGAAGTATTCAATATTCTACAGTACTGCAGAAAATCCCTTATTGGTCCCTCTGGAGCTTTGGAATTGGGTCTACACTTTTGGTCCTAGCTGGCTAGCTTAACGACATGGTGTCATGTTTCTGTACACTAATGTGAACAATAATGACACCAAAAATAGTCGTAAATTCATTGGAGCAATTGCCAGACAATTTCAGCTTATTAATATATTACAAGTTGAATTACAAATTGCACGAACTATGAGCAAAGACAAATCACACCATTCATTAGCAAACAACTAATCCAGTAAATCAAGAACAATGACAAACTATCTATAAACTTCAACCATCACAACTTCAATTTTTCACCACGACCTGCTCTTTCATAACATGCCATGTCCCTTTACTAAGGTTACACCACGTATCAGTAAGTCCCATCTCGTATTGGTAGACTCCTCTACTAATTAATTGGAGCTAACTTAAGTCAATTAAAACTTACAATAAATATGTTAATCCTATTACCTAATTAACTAAAGATCAATGAACCTTCTACCTGCATTAATGCATCCAAACCATACAAGAGTTGCATACTATTGTCATTTACATATGTACAACTAACAACCCATTTCTCTAAATTTTGATATTTTATAATAGGTCAAACCAACTTGAAACTTTGCATTGTAATTTTTATTTTGCATTTCGTGGACTCAAACTCTTCGTTGCAAGTTCTATTTTATGTTCTATAGTCGAATTAGTTAAATAGGGTGTTCCATTGTACTAATAAAAAAAATAAAAAAAGGCATCTCGGGTGTACTCAAAGGACAAAGTGTCCCTAGTCAAAGAATTTTGTCAAATTGTCCGATCGATACAGGTAAAGGTCCTTTACCTGCACACTTTGTCAACTCGTTAAATCACTAAATGTAAAAATGCACACTTTCAGTAAATCATTCTTATCATGGCGGCTACTAAATACAGTTTGCAACAATTTCTGGTCACAATGGCCTTGCTAGGAAAGTACATCTTCTTAGTATTCAAATCATCGATATTTGACACTAGCCAGGTAATCAGAGCAAAGTCATGCTCCGTGAACTTTGTAACAATAGCGTAGCTCAGATCAGTGATGTCTACATCCTTATTTGCTACTCGGCACAATACCAGATCATGGACAATTTGACCACTAATTCATCTCACTCAAATACAATAAGTGGCTGAAGCATGTAGTCCAGAATTAAGCTTTCATGATAGTCATTGAACTTCTTGTGTAAGTCAAGTGAGACTCCAATTTCAATATAGGCTCTTCAGGGGTGGTGATTACCATTCGACTAGCTATCATGCTTCGTAGTTTAGCATCTTCAGCCATTGTTATAAATGTAAATTTTATACACGTCTGATTTGACGAAGTTTCACCTACAAGAGAACAAAAATCATTAGCCTAATTGACGTATACCTTGAAAAAAGGGAGATGGTGTACGCCAAAGGTCAGATGCCTAATTAAGTCAGAAAAGTAGTAGACAGAAAAATAGAACTTGAGAGACTTCTGAGTAGTAAGTAGCAATCACTGTTTTTTCTGTTTAACTTGACTATTTATAAGGATAAAATTTAGCAAGCAGCTGTGAAGGGAGGCTATGAGCATACTAGGCAGTTCTTTGTGATGTAGGACAGTCTCCATAACTAGTTAGCAGTTTTGAAGGTCCATGTTGGTAAGAGTTCAGATGCGCCGGACACCCAAAGGAAGACTCCAGAAAATTGGTGCCCTGCCACCACTGGACCAAGTATGGCCCGATGGAAGTATGGCGGCCCAAAGACCCCATAATATATGTCATTGGCATCCCAAAGAACCCACGGTCCGTTAGTGGCATAAAGCCCATTATCTTTGGGCAAACTACGTCTTATTCTTTTAGGGTAAAATTTTGGTTTACTCACGAAGTCAAGAGTAAAACCGTCATATTAAGCATATTTTTCACATATCCTTCTCTTATTGGTTGTGGTTAATTTATGTATGCACACTTGTTACTTCCTTAGAAGCCATGGTCTCAACCATTACAAATGCGTGGGTACAAGTAAGACAAAAATCAGACTTAAAACCAAGTTTTTACGCGACATTATTTTAGTTATTTTATTCCATTTTCGGAGAATTCTTTGATTTCTAAGGGCAGTGGGTCCCATGGGGGAAAGTTTTTTTTTTTCTTTCTTCCCTTCTCTTTTTCTTTCTTCCCTTCTCTTTTCCCCATGTTTCTGAAAACCTCTATGCATCTCTCTCTTCCGTGTTCAATAAATCGAGAAAAACGAATAACGACTTCGCTGTTTGACGGCGAGTCACGATCACTGGCTGCCATCATCACCATCCCCACCTCACCTCGATCCAAAGACTCCACCTTTGTTGGAAAATGCAAAGTCGAAGTCTCGGAACGGGAACTTCGACGGTTACAGTGAAAATTCGACTAGTTTCCCGTCATTCAAGGCACATGTGAGACTTCTAAACTCTACCAATAGCTTCACTTGGTTGATTAGGACTAGATTGGTGTAAAAAAAAATTGTAAAGTATAGGTGGTTTTGGACACAGATTCGAAGAAGGAAGTTTTCTTGTTTTTTCCGGCGAGATTCCAGCCATTTTTCAACCTCCAACTTGGTACGCTCTTGTTCCTCTCTTCCCTAACTGCACTTTGATATAAATTTCACGAAATTTGGTTGAGAATCGAGTGAGAATTTGATTGTTTTATAGAGTTTTGCTTGGTTTCATTTATTCACTTAGGTGCGAGGAGTTCCAGAGATCCTAGAGGACAAACCAAGCTTGAGGAAGACTTCCTATATGATCAGTGAGTGGACTTTTATTTCATAAATGTTTTATTTATCTAAATTCTAAGCATGCCTAAATAAATATGATTTCAATTATATTTTACTAATTATATCGATTTTATGATATCTTCAAAGTTATGATTTATGATTTATGAGTTAGATAGATTTCAAGATTTTACTACTAGAATTATGATTTATGATTTATGACGATGACAATTTCATGATTGTTATTCATTTATTATTACTTATCTTGTGGCATGCATACACCCATACAGACTAAGAGTATTGTACAATGTCTCCAGCAGTAGTACACAGTTTACATGTGTATGAGTATTTCCAACTTGTACACATTGTGGACGAAGGACATGTCTTTCCAGCTTGTCATTGCCTCGAGATTACGTAGTAATGACATGATTATATTACTAGCTTCTACTAGCTACGACTAATGGATGATTATACTTCCAGCTTCCACTAGCTACGTCTAGTGGATGATTATACATCAGCTTACACGTGTATTGGGCTACTATAGTTATACTTTTAGTTTGTCATTACCTTGAGATTACTCAGTAATGACATGATTATATAGTTATACTCGCAACTTATCATTACTTTGAGATTATTTAGTAATGACATGATTACACAGTTACATTTTCAGCTTATCATTGCCTCGAGAATACTCGACAATGAAATGATTATATTATTCAGCTTCCACTAGTCATGGATGGTGATGATATTGTATGCCATGCCACTGGTAAGTATTAGCTCATTTTATATATATTTATTAGCTCTCAATGTATACAAGTATATATCAGATTTCAACTTTTATGGCATGCTTAGATTTTTAAAAACTTATATATAGTATTATATTTGTGTTTTCAAAATAGGAGGCTAGTATGTTCAGAAAATAAAATGTTTTTAAAAACTTTATTTTCATCCGCTCACATTTTTATGTTTTGCACCCCTCTTGATTCAGCAACTGTAGCAATGATCACATTCGACGCCGAGGTATCTAGCATCTCTGACATTCCACCGAGTATGGTATTTACTCAACATATTCATAGAACTTGTATTTGGGTAAGTATGCTCTGAACCCATTCTTATGCACGTAAAGGAGGGTCAGAGACTCATTAAGTGGGGCCTTTCGGGGACGTGTTGAAATAAATGTGATTACATGTAGGTGTTTTGACACACCCCGATCCCAATTTCCGAGGGACATCAGGATAGTCATGTGTTAGCCGACACCCGAGGGTAACGAAATCCATTTAATGAATGCATATGCTGAGAACATGTGAAACATGCATATAAATTTCACACAAACTACGCAAAGTAATATTCAAATACAAACTACTAAAATAATAAATAATATTCAACTACCAACAATGAAGACATAGTGATAATGCATGAAATGTTCAGAGCATACATCTAATTCAGAATACAAGCGGAATGTGCTATTACAAGTGGAGTCAAAGCAAAGAGGATGACGCGGTACCACTGGTAGGGGAATGCCTCATAGCTTGGGTTGTATGCCTCGTTCCTATGTCCTGAGGGGGCACAAAACAAATATGAGTGGACCAAGTTGATATATATATATATATATATATATATATATATATATATATAATACTGAAACAGTTATTCAATAGTGTACTAACCCCCAAAGTTTTATGGAAATTCAATAGTATAATATGTAATAGGTTTTTCCAATATAATATCTTCCGACCTGTAGGCCTCTACATCACTCGACTAGTAGGCCAAATAAGAATCATCGCTTGTATGTAGAACAGTGACCACTAGATAAGCACAAAACATCGAGTATAATCTTTCCAAACATACATACATATATTTCAAAACATCTTCATGGTATATAGTAATCCATCATATATACTACAAAGAGTGTAAAAACATGTTCCTAAATAGTTTATAGTCATCCATCATATATACTACAAAGAATATAAGTTCAATAAAGTAAGATATTCCAAACTATTCTCAGTAAAGCATGATAATCATAAAGTGTAAATCTAATTTACTCATAAAACGTAACCATTAAATCATGTTTTTCATGTATGCATTTCTACTATTAAAACATGCATTTTAGAAGGGGTCCATTCACATATACTCCGTCGTCGAAGAGCCGTACGAACTAGGCGAGACGGAAACATCGTTAATAATTGCACCTAAGTACATAAAGGGTCTAATTAATAAAACTATACTCAAATGATTGAATTTTGGAAAATGGACATCATAAACGGATTCAGGACGTCGAAAAACATAATAGGGGAACTCGGAGTACCTCCACACGTCAGGAAAAGTCGCAGGCTCCATTGACGGCAGCGCGTGTGCTCCATGCACCAGCAGCGGCAACCCTTCACACACACCCACACGCGACCTAGGATCCGGTTGGGTTAGGCCAGATCCTGGTCTGGGCTTGGGTTTGGATCCTAGGCTTAGCCTTTGGGTATTGGGCTTGTAACCCAACCTAAGGAAATGATTTTGGGTTTAAAGTTTCGGCCCGCGCTAACACGGCCCAAAGGCCTAAGGTCCGAAGGGTTTGGGGTTTCACGGCCTTGAGCTTGGAAGCCCAGCCTAAGGGTCCTAGACCCAAAGGTATGGGTTGGGTTCCTAAGGGTTTCGGGCTTGGGTCATTTGACCTGTTTCTTGTCGGGAATGAAAGCTGGAGCCTTATGAGCTCCAATCGACACCGATTGGCCCATTTAACCTACAATCTAACAACTAAAATGAACATAGAGACGAGAGGGAGGGTTTCTTACCTTCGATTCGCCGTGAAATGGTCGGAGGTGGCTAGATCTTTGCTCAAAACCCACGGGGCTCGCTGAAGTCTTTAAGCCCTTGCACCAGTTCCTTTGGCGTTGCATAAAGATGAAGGAGATAGAAGGGTGGTGGTGACGGTGGGTGTGTCGTCAGAGAGGTGAGAGCATAGAGAGGGAGAAAGATCTGTGAGAATGAGAAAGATCTGAGAGAAAGAAAGAGATAGTAAGCTGAGAGTTGACTCGAAGGAAGAATAGAAAGAATGAGAGGTAAGGTGAGGGTGCCACATGGTAGGCAGAGATAGGAGGAGAATTGGGAGAGAATATAACGAGGCGATCCGGATTAGATAAAAATGAGGGGTTAAAATGTAATTTCATAAATCTTTAAGGAAAATGTGAAATTACAAATAATTTTGGGGGTGGGGTTTCACAATCTACCCTCTTAAAAGAATTTTGTCCACGAAATTACAAACTCAACTAAATAGATACGGGTACTAGCTCCTCATCAACTCCTCCTTTTCCCATGTCGCTTCCTCGACTGCATTGTTTCTCCACAACACTTTTACCAACAGGATGACTTTGTTCATCAGAGTTTTATCCTATCGGTCAATGATATCCACTGGTTCCTCAACATAGATTGCATCCTGATGCACTTCCAGCGGTTCCAACTAAATAACATGAGAGGAATCTAGCACATACTTCCGAAGCATAGAAACATGAAAAACATTATGAATCTGCGCCAACTCTGATGGTAGCTTTAACCTATAAGCAACTGCACTAATCCTTTTCATAATCTGGTAAGGGCCAACATATCAAGGGCTCAACTTCCCTTGCTTACCAAATCGAACTACACCCTTCCAAGGCGACAACTTTAGGAAGACAAATTCGCCAACCTTATACTCATGGTCCTTGGAATGTCGGTTCGCAATGCTCTTCTTTCAGTCTTGTGCTACCTTTAGGTTCCTCTTAATCAACTAGATGTTAATGTTAATAGTGTTAACAATTTATGGCCTCACTAACACCCATTAATCGACCTCTGTCTAATACAAAAGCGTCTGGCATGCCTTCCCATACAGTGCCTCAAATGGCGCCATGTCGATACTAGAGTGGTAACTGTTGTTGTAGGCAAACTCATCCTCTCCGATTGACCATCGGTCTATGGGTGATAGACAGTGTTATACAACAATTGAGTGTTCATGGCAACATTGCAAGCTCTCCAAAACCTAGAGGTGAATCTTGGATCTCCATCCAAAACAATGGTGACTGTTACACCATGGAGTTTGACAATATTATAAATGAACAAATTTGTCAACTTCTCTAGTGTGTAGGTTTGTCGAACAGGTAAGAAATTAGTTGTCTTAGTGAGTTGGTCCACAATCACCCAAATGCCATCAAATCTCGACCGTGTGCTCGACAAGCCATACACAAAATCCATGGTGATGTCCTCCCACTTCCACACTGATATAGGGAGATTCTGCATTAACTCTTCAGGTCTTTATTTGTCTGCCTTCACCTGCTGGCAAATAATACATCTCCTCACATACTCTACGACATCACACTTCATCCTGATAGGAGCATATTTATGCGCCTTAGTTTGCTTGTTTTCTTGCATTTATGTTGCTAGTACTTAGTAATTTTAGTACTTTAAGCTATTTTCGTGTGTTTGTAGGTCCAAAGGGCTAAAGGAGTAAAAAGATGCATTTTGGAGACTTTTGGAGCACTTTTGGGCTAAGGATGGATAGCTTATGCTTGGAGCCAAAGTGTTGGATGAAATTGAAGACCTAATTAAAGACCAAAGTGTTGGAACCTTGTTCCCTTTAGTTCTAGGACATTTAAACATTTCCTATATCCTTAGCCATGCATCCCATTCTTTAATTCAGCCACTTAATCATTCAACCACATTCACATTCATCACCACTTCATCACATGCAGCCTCACATCCATTCATTCCAGCCATGCACATTTAATCATTCATTTCCATCAATGCCGTGAGTTCCCATCAGATTTCCAGCATATTCACATGCAATTCCATCCTTTAAAACATTGCACATGCACTCATAATCATTCACACCTTGCAGCCACATGCACTCCCTTTAATTTATTCAACCTAGCTGTCAAAGCACATGCACATTCACCCTAATCATTCACATCCATTCTAACACATTGTCATGCACATGCACCCTAATCATGCACATGCACCCTCTTCAATACGAATTGGAAAGATTGAACAAAGAAACAGATAAAAGGGGTAAGCTCAGACCTTCGGGGGAGACCAAAAGAATCCTGCTGCCCAGTTCAAGAGTAGCACAAAGGAAAATCAACGATGGGAGAAAACCAATTCAAGAATGAGCCTGTGGAATCACCAAAGATCAACCCATGCATTCAACAAAGGAAGACCGAGAAAGTACTCCAATTCCAGATTTGCGTCCTTAAACTCTTCTCTTTGTTAGTTACATTCTGCCAGGTTTAGTATGTATAAATGCTGTTTGTGTGTTTACTTATGTTTTGTGTGAATCTATGCTTAAAACATTGAGGACAATGTTTGATTTAAGTGTGGGGGGGTAACTAAGTATATTTGATGCAAATTCGTGGGATTTTATCACCCATAACTTCAAATGTTGTTCCTTGCTGTTTTAAGGTGTTTTTAAGTTGTTTTAGAGTGTTTTAGTATGTTTTGTTTTTATAACTCCGAAAATCACATAAAAATTTGAAAAACATGTTTTGAAAAGCCTAAAAAAAGTGTTTTGAGTCGTTTTTGTGTGTTTGTGTCTTAGGGTACCTTCCAACACAATGATAAGGATTTGGTTTGTAATTGCATGACTGTTAAAAAGAGTTATAAACATAGAGAAAAGTTTGATTTACTCTTGGTATATGCTTGGTTATGGTTATAATGTATGACTTCACATGCAATCATAAAAGAAAAAATCGTTTTTGTAACATGCTTGAAGGAATGAACTCAAACAAACGCTACAACCCTGTGAGACTCGAGCCATTACCTTCTTTGGAGAGTTATATTCTGTGATTCTTTGTTTTCTAAAGTTGTTGCATGATCTCATTATTCCTTGCTTGGTTGCTACTTAGAATGCAATTGTATCATGATAGAACTAAATGCTAGAACTTATATCCGTTTCATTCAAAGCATGACATTGAATTGCATAATATATATCAAGATGAAGTTGTGTAGTTGCCACCATAGCCAAATAGCCTTACTTCCCATATTTCGTATATATTAGTTTTAACCCCGTTGAGCCTCGTTTAGCCTATTTTCTTTGCTAACCACATCACCCCTTACCTAGCCTAGAGTAGGACTTTCCTATACCCTTGTTCTTGAAGTATAGTGAGCATGACTTAAATGAATTCCTTTTGAGTTACATTATGCAAGAAAATGAGTGTGGGGGAGTAAAAGTTTGTTCTTACGTTTATATGTATGTTTTGAGATTCAAAAGAAAAAGAAGAAGAAAAGAAAGAAAAGGAGTGAAAATAAGTAAGAATGAACTCACGAGCGTTGATGGTCGAAGAAAGGGTCCAAAAAGTTGAATATGGCCCTAAGTTTTGTGTGATTCCCCCTTGAGTGATCAAAGTTGACTTCTGCGTTCTAAAGGGAATTCTAAGTGCCTAATTCAATACTTTGCTCACTATTGCTTTAAGAACCTTTGTTTTCCATATTCCTTCTTTGTTATCCAAACACCCTTAGCCCCGTTACAACCCTCAACTTCTATCTTGAGTGTTATGTGTTTCAATTTGTGGAGTTTGAACTTGGTATGAGCTTATGGTGTCACTGGTTCTCGCATCTAAGTAGGAGCATTCCATTCATGAGATCATATCTAAACATGCTTATTAACTCCAGAAAATGCTTTCTTTGTTATAACATATGTGAGATACTAGTCTTTCATGTTTACATCAATCTCTCACATATAACTAGTGTAGGGTGTGTAGTCAGAAAATCTGTGTGAAAATAGAGTGCATTCTAGTAAGGAATTGAGGAAATTCTCTAAGGCATGTTACTACATTCGAAATGTGTTTTAAATGCTTAATTGTGAACTAGTATGTGGTGACTATGATTAAGAATGTATTTAAGTGTAAAGATGGCTAAAATCTGTGGGAATAATGATTTTTAACTTGTCATGTGCATTGGAAATCCCTGAGACGATTGTTGGAAGGTTTAGGTTGTGTTTTACTTGTTCAGTGTCGTTTTGTTTTTGGTTTCTTTTGTTTTGTTTTGCTCAAGGACTAGCAAAAGCTAAGTGTGGGGGAATTTGATAGGAGCATATTTATGCGCCTTAGTTTGCTTGTTTTCTTGCATTTATGTTGCTAGTACTTAGTAATTTTAGTAATTTAAGCTATTTTCGTGTGTTTGTAGGTCCAATGGGCTAAAGGAGCAAAAAGATGCATTTTGGAGACTTTTGGAGCACTTTTGGGCTAAGGATGGATAGCTTATGCTTGGAGCCAAAGTGTTGGACGAAATTGAAGACCTAATTAAAGACCAAAGTGTTGGAACCTTGTTCCCTTTAGTTCTAGGACATTTAAACCTTTCCTATATCCTTAGCTATGCATCCCATTCTTTAATTCAGCCACTTAATCATTCAACCACATTCACATTCATCACCACTTCATCACATGCAGCCTCACATCCATTCATTCCAGCCATGCACATTTAATCATTCATTTCCATCAATGCCGTGAGTTCCCATTAGATTTCCAGCATATTCACATGCAATTCCATCCTTTAAAACATTGCACATGCACTCATAATCATTCACACCTTGCAGCCACATGCACTCCCTTTAATTTATTCAACCTAGCTGTCAAAGCACATGCACATTCACCCTAATCATTCACATCCATTCTAACACATTGCCGTGCACATGCACCCTAGATTCTAATCAGCCACTCCACATGCATTTCCAACTTAATCCACATGCATTTATCATCATTCACCCTAGCTTTAATTCACATGCAAACACATTCATTCTTCCACATTTCAGAAAATCATCCATATTCCAGCAACAAACCCCTTGTTGCCGTGCCTTCCCTACTAATCCAAACACCATCTCCATTCACACCATCAAACTATCCTTAGACCTTGTGCTACAACAAAGAGGAAGAGAAGCGAGCCTAAACGTTCATACAATTCAAGTTTGAGTTGTTGGAATGTTTAGGTGTTTCTTTTCCTTTGATTTCAATGTTTAAATTCAATTCTCTTTGTTTTGTACGTATGAGGAACTAAACCCCCCTTGGCTAGGGGGGGATTCAAAATATATGTTTATGCTTGCATTTTGATTTGATTACTTCTAATTGCGTTTCATATGTTGTGGATTCAATTTGTTTAACTGTTTGATTGATAACTTATTTATGTATGTTTATTGAGAGTGCACGCTTAATTTTCATGCATGAATATGACGCTAGAATATAAGTGAGTTTCACCTAATAGTTACGAACTTATATTCACAAGTAGTGGAGGTTGCTTATAAACAATCGCGTTAAACGAATTCTTGGCATAAGTTTCATGCGTATTTCATAGTAACGAATGCCTCGTCAACACTTATAATTTTCATAGAGCGTAATGATTCTTGCTTGTATCTCTATTATGCAATCATGTAGGGGACTTGTGGGGAATGTTTTGGGCTGTCGTATGCAATCATCCAATTCAATAACGTTAGGAAGATTTGAAAGTTAATTTAAGCGGACCTAATTAACTTGAAGCATTGAGAATTCATGGTTTATTGAAATGCAATTGGAAATCATTTTATTATGCAAGTGTAACATGTGTGGAGATGAACCCCTTAGCTAGCTTAACATCCATTCCATTTCATCAAATTCATATTTACATTCTGTTTTAATTGCAATCTGTCCATTTAATTTAGTTTCGTCAAAACCTTAATCCCCCTTTACTTTATTGTTCAATTTAGTTAGAAATCAATTTAGTTTGTGTTTTTAAGAGTCTTGAGTCAAGTTACAACTTAATTTCGTCCAAATTTGTGTTTATACTCAAAACTACCCAAAAAGTGGTTTTTAGGCAGATTTGAGTGTGTTTGTGCTGTTTTGAGTCTTTTAGTTTGTTTGAGTGTTTTAAAGTTTAGTTTTGCATTCTTTGAGTCTAGTATAGTGTTTTATATTGTGTTTTTACGTTTTTGAGTCAAATCCAAGTGATTAACAATCCCTCCTAATCCCCGGTCCAGAACGATCCCTACTTATACTTATACTACAATTTGACAAAAAGAGGGTTTAATTTGTGTGCGTATAAATCTCGCATCACATCCCGTACTAGTAGTAGAATGGACAAATAGTGTGGTACAATTTGGTGCTTCCAGGATGCATGGCATACACCGAGATGTGAGCCTCATCAAGAATTTCCTTCTTCACCATTTCGTTATCCTTAGGCACAAACAACCTATTTCCCATCGCCAACGTTACATCTCTCCGAATTTTCAAATCTTGCCTCAACCAATCTAGTACTTGCTTCTTTAGGTTTACAGAGTTCTGATCAAGTTCCTGAGCTTCCCTCACCACATCCACCAAGACAAGTCTAACCCGGAAGTTTGCCAATAATGCTCCCTGTGAATCTAGTGTCATGGTAACGCTGGTTTCTCAGAGAGAAAACAATAACAGAACATGGATAGCTCAAAGGAAGGCAAGTTGTCCATAAGATTTCTGGCTAAGTGCATCCGCTACAACATTGGCATGTCTAGGATGATACTCGATAGTGCAATCATAATCACTAATGAGCTATATCCACTTTTTCTTTCTCAAATTCAGTTCTTTCTGAGTGAAGACATGTTTCAGGCTCTTGAGATCAGTGAATATGCGGCCCTTCTCGCCGTACAAGTAATGTCGCTAGATCTTTAGAGAAAATACCACTGCTCCGAGTTCCAGATCATGAGTGGGGTAGTTTCTCTCATAAGTTTCGAGTTGCCTGGAAGCATAAAAATTGATTTTCCCATGCTGCATCAGAACACAACCCAATCCTGACAAAAATGTGTCACTGTAGATCTCAAACTCACCACCATCATCCAGAAGAGCAAGGATACGGGAGGGGGCATGAGTAAGACACTGCTTTAGCTTTTAGAAACTCATTTCACAATACTCATCCTACTCGAATTTGACCCTTTTCCGAGTCAACTTAGTAAGAGGCAGGGCGATTGCCGAGAAGTCCTATACAACACGCTTGTAATAGCTTGCCAGCCCCAGAAAGCTCTTCACTTCAGTAACATTCCTTGGTTGCTCCTATGTAGACATTGGCGAAACCTTCTGAGGGTCCACACTAATTCCCTCAGTAAAAACCACGTGCCCAAGGAAACTGATTTAGTTTAGCCAAAACTGACATTTACTGAACTTTGCAAACAGCTGATTTTTTTTCTCAACCTCTCCAACACCAACTTCAAGTGTTTCTTATGCTTAGCATTACTCCGGGAGTAGATCAGGTTGTCATCAATGAACATAATCACAAACCAATCCAGATACGGTTTGAAAACTCGGTTCATTATATCAATGAAAGTTGCGGGTGCATTGGTCAGTCCAAAAGGAATGACACGGAACTCATAGTGTCTCATACCTAATGCAGAAAGCAGTCTTCAATACATCTTCGTTCCGGATTAGTAGCTGATGATAACCCGAACGAAGATCGATCTTAGAAAACACCTGAGCACCCCTCAGCTAGTCAAACAGCTGAGCACCCCACATCGACCCATCTTTTTTTCTGACAAACAATATAGGAGTGCCTCAAGGAAACATGCTAGGATGGATGTAACCTTTATCCATGAGCTCCTGAAGTTGAATCTTCAATTCTCTCAACTTCGTTGGTGCCATTCGGTACGATGCCAAGAAAATAGGGTTAATACCTGGAAGTAAATCAATGGTGAATTCGATTTCCCTCGCAGGTGGTAACCCCGACAAATCTTCAGGAAACACATCGATGAATTCATTCACCACTGGCATATCTCCAGCACACAAAGAAGGTTCACCACTTGTGATTACGTGAGTTAAGAATCCTACACAACCTTTCTGTAATAGCTTAGTCTTGTGAATGGCAGAAATAATACTATTTGGAAGGATTCTTCATTCACCCTAAAATGTGATTGACGGTCGTCCAGGCTGATTGAATGTCATAAATTTCTCCCTACATCGGACATAAGCACGGTGCCTGGATAGCCAATCCATTCCCAAGATGACATCGAACTCCGCAAGTTGGAAGGGAATTAAATTAGCCTCCAAATTTTCTCTTTCAATAATAACAGGGTAGTTCTTAAACTCCCAATGTGCACAAAAAAGATCTCCATTTGGTATTTGTATGAACATATCAAAACCGAGCAATGTAGGTTATAGGTTTACAACCCGTGCAAATGGTGGAGATACAAATAAATAAGTGGCACCCGAATCAATCAAAACTCTAGCCCAATTACCACAAATAAGTAACGTACTAGTAATGACTCTGGGATCCTACTCCACCTCCTGCTGAGTCATGGCATTGATATGCCAATAGACCTGACATCCCAAACCACTATTACGGTTGCCTCGAGTCCTAGCACCCCGACTATTGCGGCCTGCTCGGTTCCTCTAAGCACGAATGCCTCAAGTTGCTCTGGAATATTGCAATTGTCTCTGAGCCGAAAACTAAGTACCTTGACTACCACTCCTAGCATAACTCTGAGTATTACTACTACCACCATAACTCTGAGTGCTCGGATTATTACTCACACCGTAACCCAAACCAAAAGCAAAACTATCAAATGGACGCGAAGTAGCGTAATCACGGGCCATGCGTCCAAAGCCACCATACCTGTAATACATACTCGGATCAGCCGCACCGGGATTAAAGTGGCTGAAAGATCACATTGCTAACTCACTGTCTGAACTCTCACTAGATGATCCCAAACCCTGACCCTTTCGTTTGAACGACTAAGAGCATTTAGGGCTGAAGGAATTAGAAAAAGTAGAAGGTTCTCTCATACTTGAGGATCGGAATCCATGACCCTGCTGATTCTAGTTCCGATTCTGAGGCTAGTTCTGACTCTGACATTGATCTTAGTTAAGTCTGTCTCATCCTTAAGGCCGCTTCATTCATATCCTCGTAGTATCTATGCCTCTGTGGAGCCAAAAGCTCCCGATAGTCCGGGTTCAAAGCAATCTGCAGTTGAATCATCATCTCCCGCTGGTTCCCATTGGTTCCCTCATAATGTCTCGACAGATGCCGAAAAGTGCTATCAAACTATGTAATGCTCAGATCGCCCTGGTAAAACTCTAAGAACTCTTGTATTTTCCTCAACTGATAATCGATGCTGAAAAGGTGTACAGTGAAAAGTCTCCTGAATGTAGCCCAAGTCATCAAAGAATTACGTGGATGAGAGTCCGTCGCTGACTTCCATCAAAACCTCGCATCCCCCTAAGGAAGTAACCAGTGGTATTCGCCCATTCAGACGCTGAGCATCTCATGCCCTCTAAGGTATCCTTCATCCTTTCCAATCAATCCTTAGCCTCTTCACAGGATCCAACTACCCTAAGTTCTGTAACGCCGTGGCTAAGAGCAATCTCCATATATGTACGACTCGACATGTTACTACCAGGAAAAGCATTCCGTAAAGGTTAGCTGCTGAATTCCTCCCATTAGACCAAAACAAGGTTGTCGAGGTACATTCCCACCAAGATGGTCCATAATTCTGATAAGAGGCAAACAAGATTTAGAAGGATGAAAAATTATGGCTATAAGAAAGCTCATGATTACCAAATGGAAGAATGAAGTCCTAAGTATGCTCTGATACCAATCTAACACGCCCCGATCCCAATGTCAAGGGACATCGAGATGGTCACGTGTTGGCTAACACCCAAAGGTGACAAAATCCATTTAATGAATGCATATGCCGAGAACATGTGAAACATGCATATAATTTTCGCGCCAACTACACAAAGTAATATTCAAATACAAATTACTAAAATAATAAATAATATTCAACTGCCAACAATGAAAACATGGTGATAATGCATAACATGTTCAAAGTATACATCTAATTCAAAATACAAGCGGAATGTGCTATTACAAGTAGAGTCAAAGCAGAGAGGATGATGTGATATCACTAGTAGGGGAATGTCTCGTAGTTTGGGTGGTATGTCTCGTTCCTATGTCCTGTGGGGGCGTAAAACAAACATGAGTGGACCAAGTTTATATATATATATATATATATTACTAAAATAGTTATTCAATAACGTACTAACCCCCAAAGTTTTATGGAAATTCAATAGTATAATACATAATATGTTTTTCCGAAAACCCTAGCATGCCATAAAACCTTTCATAAAACTTGTCTCATATATATTGTGCAAAATAGTGGTTTCATAATCGACCCATAGACCCCTACATCACCCGACCCGTAGGATAATATAATATCTTCCGACCCGTAGGCCCCTACATCACCTGACCCATAGGCCAAATAAGTATCATCACCCGTAGGTAGAACAGTGACCACTAGATAAGCACAAAACATTGAATATAATCTTTTCAAACATACCTACATATATCTCAAAACATCTTCATAGTATATAGTCATCCATCATATATACTACAAAAAGTGTAAAAACATGTTCCTAAATAGTATATAGTCATCCATCATATATACTACAATGAACATAAGTTTGACAAAGTATGGTATTCCAAAATATTCTCAGTAAAGCATAATAATCATAAAGTGTAAATCTAATTTGCTCATAAAACATAACCATTAAATCATGCTTTTCATGTATGCATTTCTACTATTAAAACATGCATTTTAGAAGGGGTCCACTCATAGATACTCCGTCATCAAAGAGCCGTATGAACTAGGCGAGATAGAAACGCCGCTAATAATTGCACCTAAGCACATAAAGGGTCCAATTAATAAAATTATACTCAAACAATTGAATTTCAAAAAACGGACGTTATAAACAAATTCAGGACGTCGAAAAACATAAAGGTGGACCTCGAGCACCCCCGTCCGCCGCCTCACACGCCCTCACGCGCCGTCACAAGGTGGCGGCTCCGACGGTCCCGCACTGCCTCATGCGCTAGGAAAAGTCTCCGAAAAGTTGCCTGTGCCACCGTCAGCGTCACCTTCCACGGCGAGACGCATGCTCCACGTGTCGGCATTGGCAACCCTTCACGCGCGGCCTGGGTTCTTGGGATCCAGTTAGCTTGGGTCAGATCCAGGTCTAGGCTTGGGCTTGGTTCCCGAGCTTAGGCTTTAGGTATTGGGCTTGTAACCCAGCCCAAGGAAATGATTTTAGGTTTAAAGCTCAACGGGCCGAAGGCCCGAGCTAACACGGCCCAAAGGCTTGGGGTTCAAAGGGTTTGGGCTTTCACAGCCTTGGGCTTGGAAGCCCAACCCAAGGGTCTTTGGCCTAAAGGTCTGGGTTAGGTTCCTAAGGGTTTCGAGTTTGGGTTGTTTGACTCGTTTCTCATCAGGAATGAAGGCTGGAGCATCCTGAGCTCCGATCGATGTCGATTGGCCCATTTAACCTACAATCTAACAACTAAAATGAACATAGAGACGAGAGGGAATGTTTCTTACCTTCGATTCGCTGTGAAATGGACAGAGGTGGCCAGATCTTTGCTCGAAACCCACGGGGCTCGTCAAAGTCTCCAAGCCCTTGCACCAGTTCCTTTGGTGCTACATAGAGACGAGGGAGAGAGAGGGAAGGTCCTCACGAGGGTGGTGGTGGCGCTGGTTGGTCGACGCTGGGTGTGTCGTCAGAGGGGTGAGAGCATAGAGAGGAAGCGAGAGATCTGTGAGAGTGGGAGAGATTCGAGATAAAGAAAGAGAGAGTGAGTTGAGAGTTGACTCGGGGGAAGAAGAGAGAGAATGAGAGGTAAGGTGAGGGTGCCACGTGGCAGGCAGAGAGGGGAAGAGAATTGGGAGAGTATCTAACAAGGGGATCCGAATTGGATAAAAATGAGGGGTTCAAATGTAATTTCATAAATCTTTAAGGAAAATGTGAAATTACAAACAATTTTGGGGGTGGGGTTTCACATGTTTTTATTTGGGCTTATCCCTATTTTAGAGGAAGTTCTGCTGAATTTTTGGTAGATTATATTAGTTAAAAATTTTAATTATTATTGTATGTATATTATGGCTTCGTTACCCATTCGGGTGATGGCCAATACGCCTCGGTTTTGGTGTCTACTAGACATCAAGGTTAAGGTGTGTCAAATATGGCCAGAGACTACAAGATCATGTACACTACTTGAACATTATCCTTAAACTGTGAAAGTCAGAGATTCCTTTCTATATATTCAATTGTCTCTTGGTTATAGTGTAGAATCACAAGGTTAATATCTAATCCACAAGATAGCTGTGATGCTTCAGGTTAAATGACTAATTCTGCATTATTGCAACCCATGAATACTTAATTTGACATGAATAAGTATTAGGTGTATATTTAACAAAAATTCTTATTTGATCACGTTCAGTAGTATTTATTTCCTAACAAGTACGTATGTATATGTCTTAGTGTCAACAGACAACAACTTGAGACGTGCTATTAATGTCCAATTAATAATTCTATGATTAAGAACACTTCGAAATATGTAAGTCTTTCAAAATGTGTCTCAATGATCTAAGTTTACTAGATTTACTATTCGGAACATAGTCACCCATGCATATTCTTTTGGACTCGTTGTAAATTACGATAAGTAATAGACGATAAGCTTTACAGGTTATATCAAAACTAGGTAATCAGTTGCATGAAATAATCTCATAAAATAAATTGCAAAACAATTAACTTTATGGGAATACTCCTCACAAGTGATGGATCAATTAAATATGAGCATGCATGGGAGACAAAGACGTAAGTAACATTTGAGAACGAGACCATTCATCCAAATCGACCAAATAAGAAATGAAACCAATCACTTGTTGATTAGATCCTCTAGATCAAAGGTATTTGGCCATATTTATAAGTGTCATTTTCGTCTTAGTCCAATCAAGTAGTCGCAATAGTTACACGATTATCCCGTTAGGAGAAGGTGCAGGCACCTGTCGAGCAATCCCAATCAAATGGAACAAATCTCACCGCCCAAAATTATATGAATTATCATTGTTTTTCTTTTTTATAAAGAAAAATATTTAAACTCGAGGGCAAGTGGTAGGTGAATAAATTAAAATTAAAATCAAAATTGTCATTTACAAGATTGAAACTTTTTTCATTTATAAAAACAAAAACAAGGGAAAATTTAATATTAGTCCAATCTCATACCCTAGCTTTTTAGTTATTTTTTTCAATTAGATCCAATGACTATAATTCCACATCAATATTTTCATTACTTGTTTTTTTTTTTTTTTTTTTTGCATCTTTTTTTTTCATTTCAAAGTTGTCCTTAATCTAATCATTAGTTATAATTCATAAGTTACGTAATCCCTCATTATCTTCCTCTTCTCTTTAAAATCATGGACACTTTAGCTACAACGTCTACTTACTAGACCTCACCTATAAGGATATTAAGATGCAATACTAGTGAATTCTATTCAAAACAGGCATATAAAAATGGACCCATATTAAAAAATCCAAACAAATAAAAATAAAAATCACTACAATGTAGTACTAAATGCCAAATGAATTAACATTTTGCTTTTGCATTATAATTAGAATGCTTGGCGAAACAATATTGGAAATAAAATGAATTAAGACAGCAGCTAATTGATCATCAAGGTCGTCCTAATTCTGAACCAGCAAGGCCCAAGGGCGGGGCCAACCCAACCGAGCATGTGGGGGACGGAGGGAAGCCATTAACGCGGCAAACCACCCACCACCCAATGCGATAGAATT
Organism: Pyrus communis; assembly: GCF_041283825.1. NCBI lineage: Eukaryota > Viridiplantae > Streptophyta > Magnoliopsida > Rosales > Rosaceae > Pyrus > Pyrus communis. Next base: position 4,560,086 of record NC_142574.1, read on the forward strand.
GAAAACATCGATTTCAAGTATTTTCCCCATACAGCATGCTTTGAATGAATCATCATCACAACACACAAAAGGAGGATGCATATGTATAATAATAAGAAAATTACTTTATATCAGTGATATGCTTCAAGTTTCAATTCTTTCTCTCCTCCTCTAGCCCCGATGTTGAACACTCATTATCTAAGTTATTGTTTGGGTGTTGTTATTGGCACTCTATAAATTTTATTGTATATTCTAAACTTTTTATATTTAAAAATAAAATACACTTATTAGGAGTGCACAATGAGATTTTTGAATTGCCAATAATAGTATTAATACTTGAAAATATTATATCACGTGAATTAATACAAGGAACATAACTAGCTACTTAATAAAATACAGGACGATAGAGTACGTGAAAAATCATTTTCACTTTATCAAATGACGTTATTTTTTTGTGCAAGAAGTAAGACATTTGACGCCTTTAAAATTATGTTTTATGTTTTTCATCTTTAATCCCTACCCAAAAGCATTAAAAAGTCTTGTTTTTTGTGTACAAAATAACACATGGCACTTGATAAAGTGGGAAGGTTCAAATGCAAAGATTAATGTAAATGTTGTTAGCACTCCCAACAAAATATTGTTGCAAATTAAAAGTAAACTGATTTAGCTAAATCTGTTTTTATTTTGGCTGAGGCGTTAATCAAGTTGTTACAAATGAATCGCCCATATTAGTTTGTTGAGTCCTTAGGCTTAGATGTGAGCAAGTGGTATTGTCTCATAGGGCATTGTCTTGGATGGTTAAGATGTGATCATAGGCTCTCTCTCTTGTGTTTAAGGAAATCTTTCGTCGAATTGTGAATAAGGAGACATTCAAATGAGCTATCTACTCCAAAAAGAATTTCGACATGAATGACAAGCAAACGTCAGTGAAACTTCAAAATTTACCCCCGTTAATTTGAATACATGAGGATGAAGGATAATGAATTACTATATGATTACTTAACTAGACTATTCGAATTGCTAAATCAAATGAAATCTATGGTGAGAATCTAACTCACCAGAGAGAGATGCAAAAAATTTTGATTAGTCTATCTGAAGTGTATGACCTAATCTGTGTAGTAATTGAAAGAACTTCTGATTTAAATACTATCATTGTACAAGAGGTAGTTGGATCACTCAAGAGTTATGACCATCGGCTAAATAGACATGTTGAAGATGCTATGAACTTTGAAAAAGCTTTTGCAAGCATGAGCACTACTCCAAAAGCTTAGAACAAGCCCTTTGTTCTTGGAGTTGCTAGCAAAGCAAAGAAGAATTGGAAATCAAAATACAAAAAGTGGGAAGCCAAACTCAACCAAATGAGAGGGAAGATAGAGGTATGGATTTGGATAAACCAAAGTTTATCATCTGTGACAATGCTCACTATGGGGAGCGTTGGTTCAACGAAAAGGTTAAATGTCGTCGCTGTGATAAGTTTGGGCATATGATGAGAGACAGCCATAAACCAAAGAAGGGTCAAATGGAAAATTATGCGAACCAAGTCCAAGATTCTACAATGATGTTTTATTCTTGTTGCAAAAAGATTGTAGAGTTTGGTACCTGGAAGTGGTTGCAATAACCACATGACCAGTAATGGGTCTCTCCTTATTAATATTGACAGAAGTGTGAGGTGCAAAGTAAAAATAGGCACTGGTGATCTTGTGAAATCAATTAGCAAAGGAACTTTGATTGTAGAAACCAAGCCTGGTTACTCTTTGGTGGTTTCATGGCTTTCATATTTGGAAATAGAAATTTACATCTTTTCCATTGGGGTAGAATAAAAATATACATCTCCCATAAATGTAAAATGAGATCTAAATCTAGCTTTACATCTCAAATTTGTATCTCAAATTAGAGATGTTGTTTTAAATGTGTACTAACTACCAAGTCTTTGAATCACCATTTGAGATTTAAAGTTTATACTTTAGTTAATGACGATACACCTATTACAATATATACAGTTATTAATTGATTTAGTCATAGACTGAGGCAAAAGACAAGAACCTCGGACAATCAAATCAGGTTCATGATAGGGGCGCTCGATTATGGAGATAATCTATCACTTACAAAGATCGATGGAACGATATAGAGATATGAGAAACAATTTGTACATGGTCTTTATTGATTTAGAAAATGCGTATGAATAGGTCTCGAGAGATTCTTTGAAGGATTCTAGAAAAGAAAGGAGTACGAGTAGCTTATATCCAAGCAATAAAGGATATGTATAATGGAGCAATGGTTGTAATAAGAACTCTTGAAGAACAAACCAATAGTTTTCCCATAACATAGGGTTACATTAAGGCTCATCTTTAAGTACCTTTATGCACTGGTACTAGATGAGTTAACAAGACATATTCAAGATGATATCCCTTTGTATATGATTTTCACTGATGATATAGGGTTGATAAGGGAAACTCAGAATGGAGTAAATGCAAAGCTTAACCTTTGGTAGGAAGTGTTAGAATCAAAAGTTCTTGGCCTAAGTAGGTCAAAAACATAATATATGGAGTGCAAGTTCAGTGGGAACATGTGTTCAAATAAGATAAGGGTGAAAATTGGAGATCAGGAAGTACCAAAGGGCGAGTGCTTTCGCTATCTTGGATATATCTTGAAAATGAATGGAAAATTGGATATAGATCTTAACCATAGAATACAAGTTGGATGGATAAAATAGAAGAGTGCATATGCCACTAAAGCTCAAGAGATTTTTTTTTTTAGAACGACAATAAGGCTAACAATTTTTTATGGCACAGAATGTTCGGTGGTCAAACATCAATATGTGCAAAATGAGTGTAGCGGATATGAGAATGCTTCGTTGGATGTGTGGACACACGATAAAGAACAAGATAAAGAACGAGGATATCCGAGGTAAAGTAGAAGTAGTCGCAATTGTAGATAAGATGAGAGAAAATCAGTTAAGGTGATTTGGACCTGTAAACCAAAGACCTACAGAGCCTTTGGTTAGAAGATACGATTATGAGACAAAGGCTCAGGGTAAAAGAGGTAGAGAAAGATCTAGTACGACTTGAAAAGAGACTCTAAGAAAAGATATGGAACACTTGGAGCTAACAGAAGACTTGGCACAAAACCAAGCATAATAGCATTCTAGGATTCATATAGTTGACTCTATTTAATAAGATAAGACTTCTTGTTGTTGTCGTTGTTGTCATACTTATTTCTCAAATGTTGAAATTAGCTCCATTTGTTAATCTGCCTATTTCATTAATCAATGAGACTCGCACAATATATCTTCTTGTGCAATCAAGCTACATATATTTATTTTACTTTGGAAAAGGAAGTGATTTCTACACATAATTTTTTTTTTATGTCATGTCATCCACACTTATTTATGTTTGTCATTCTAAATTATATAAATTAAAAGAAAATCAAATGACAAAAATAAACAGTCGTGTGGGTAAATAATTTTTTTTTTATGATACATACTAATGAGTGATCCGAAAAATTAACTGCTTAAATCTTATATTAAGATTTAATAGATCATTTCAACAATTAAATCTTTCATAAAACTCGTACGACTGAATGATTGATGTAGCATTAGAGCTGAACCCGGAAAAAAATAGAAGAGGTGTACGTAATCAATTCCGTTTGACAGAATAGAAAAATGGAAATGAGAGTAAAAAGAGAATAATGGAAGGTAAGAAACTGAATCTCCGAAGTTCTTTGTGCAGTGCGCGTAGGGAGAAGAGAACCAACTAAACAATCAGAGAAAAGCAAAGAAAGGAGACTGTGAGTGATCCAAAACAGTACCTACTATGCCCATTACACCACAGCCTGTAACAACTCTTGCAAACCTCTTAAGAAGCCGACAATTGAACATAATTCCAAGCACCCCATGTGAGTGAGACCATTCTCTCATCCCTTTTTAGTCTCAGTTTTCACTGCGCTATCTATCTCCTTTCTGCTTTCTTCTGCTCTCTCACTTTCACTGCTCCTATTTGTTGCCACTTTCCCGAGAAAATTCCAGCTTAAATTTTCTGGGATTTCTTCAAAATCATGTGGGATTCTGAGACTGAGTTGGTTGGAGGAAGAGATTATGGGAATGGAGTTCTGAGTTCTACCAAGCAGAGTGTTAAGACTGATGGCTTTGAGCTCAAAGGCAACTCTTGGTATGTACTACGAACTCTCAGATTATTACATTAATTAATTAATTAATTAAAGTCTGATTAAGCGAGATGTTAATCGTCCATCATGCATGCTTGGTTTTGCATAAATTTGATAGGATATCAATTAGAAAAGTTGATTAAATTATTTAGTGGGTTTGTTTGTTTGTTTAAATTAATAGGTATGTTGCAACTGATATCCCAAGTGACCTGCTGGTTCAAGTTGGGGATGTCAATTTTCACTTGCACAAGGTAAAGTATGCTAATTCTATTGCACAAATGCTTAAAACTTCACTTCATTCAAACCCCTGAATTCTTTCTGGTCTAATAATTTTGTTACTGGTAAATATTGAGGCAATGAAATTTTGTGTCTGTGTTGTCCAAGTATCCCCTGCTTTCTAGGAGTGGAAAGATCAACAGAGTTATGTATGAATTACGCGACCCGGACTTGAGTAAGATGGTTTTGGATGATGTTCCTGGTGGACCGGAGGCCTTCGAGCTAGCTGCGAAATTCTGCTATGGAATTGCGGTTGACCTAACAGCAGCAAATATTTCAGGCCTGAGATGTGCTGCAGAGTACCTTGAAATGACAGAGGACTTGGAAGAAGGCAACCTTATTTTCAAAACCGAGGCATTTCTTAGCTATGTGGTTTTATCCTCATGGAGAGACTCCATTGTTGTGTTGAAGAGCTGTGAGAAGCTGTCACCGTGGGCAGAAAACCTTCAAATTGTCCGAAGATGCAGCGAGTCTATTGCCTGGAAAGCTTGTGCTAATCCGAAAGGGATAAGATGGGCATACACCGGAAAGCCAACAAAAGTTTCTAGCCCAAACTGGGGTGACATGAAGGACTCAAGTCCAAGTAGAAGCCAGCACGTCCCTCCCGATTGGTGGTTTGAAGATGTTTCAATTCTTAGGATTGATCACTTTGTCAGGGTTATCACCGCAATTAAGGTAAAGGGGATGAGATTTGAACTGATTGGAGCTTCAATTATGCACTACGCATCTAAGTGGCTTCCAGGTTTGATCAACGAAGGAACGGGTGCTGCAGATGAAGGAAGCAACAGCAGCAATAGTACAAGTAATAGTGGCAGTAGTTGGAAAGGTGGACTTCATATGATTGTGGCAGGAAATAAAGATGAGCCTTCAAATGTTCTGGCCAAAAATCAACGGATGATCATTGAGAGCCTTATCAGCATAATTCCACCACAGAAGGATAGTGTCTCGTGCAGCTTCCTGCTCCGGCTTTTGAGAATGGCAAACATGTTGAAAGTAGCACCTGCTTTGGTTACTGAGTTGGAAAAACGGGTGGGAATGCAGTTCGAACAGGCTACATTGGCGGATCTTCTTATTCCTTCGTACAATAAATGTGAAACTATGTACGACGTGGATCTTGTTCAAAGGCTTCTGGAGCACTTTCTGATTCAGGAACAGACAGAAATTTCGAGTCCAAGCCCACAATCTTTTCCTGGGAAGCACTATGATGACCCTCAAAGGGGTACCGGGCCAAATGCTAAGATGAGGGTAGCTAGGCTTGTCGATAGTTATCTTACAGAGGTGTCCAGAGATAGAAGCCTCTCCCTAACAAAGTTTCAGGTGCTGGCAGAAGCTTTGCCCGAATCTGCAAGGATCTGCGATGATGGACTTTATAGAGCAATCGATTCCTATCTTAAGGTACCTCCTCCTCCCGAAATTACATGCACGTTTTGAATATACAATGAAGGGGAAAAAATAGATATAAAGTTTGCTACATAGAGAAATGTATCACTCACATTATTTAGTGCAGAGAACAATCTTATTAGTGGCCTTTGAACAATGGATGTATGCTTGTTCTTAGCTTTCATAACGATGGGAGAGCGTTATTGATTTGAATATTTGAACTCCTTATTGCTAATTAGCTAGTAAGTTTACATTTTCAGAGGTGAATGATTATGAGTTCTACCGATATGTATAGCGAGCACTGCAAGTCAGCTTTTGTGATCATGAGTTGAAGGCACAACTAAACAATATCATTTTCCACTGGTTTATATAATTCATGAACAATCATTGGGAAATTATTTTAGTTTTTTCTCATAAATCGTTACGCCATTTTTGTTGATGAATTGCTTCAGATTAAGATTTCTCATCACTTTATCAATTTAACAGGCGCATCCAACACTTTCTGAGCACGAAAGGAAGAGGCTTTGCCGGGTGATGGATTGCCAAAAGCTATCAATTGATGCCTGCATGCATGCTGCCCAAAATGAAAGGCTCCCACTGAGAGTGGTAGTGCAAGTCCTTTTCTCTGAACAAGTTAAAATAAGCAATGCATTAGCCACAAACTCCCTCAAAGAAGCTGGAGACTCTCAGTATCAGCCAATGGTTTCCAATCGAAAAACACTACTGGAAGGGACCCCGCAGTCATTCCAAGAAGGATGGGCTGCCGCTAAAAAAGACATTAACACGGTGAAATTTGAACTGGAGAGTGTGAAAGCTAAGTACCTAGAGCTCCAGCATGACATGGAGAATTTGCAGAGACAGTTTGATAAGATGTCAAAGCACAAACAGACATCAGCATGGAGCAGTGGGTGGAAGAAACTAAGCAAACTCACAAAGAACACAAATCTAGAGAACCAGAACATCGGGCCGGAGCACACAACGGCTGCAGATCATCTGAGTAGAAAGACACCTAGGAGGTGGAGAAATTCCATCTCCTGAAAATAAGAAATGATTGAACGAAAGAGATTTACATCTACATGTTTGACTATGTGTTCCAAAGGTTTTCTTTAATTGTTTGAGGGTTTTTCTTTTTTTCATTTATTTCAACAGGAATTGGAGATCTCTTTTCTGTAGCAATTGTTCCCAGAGCCTAGCTGATGAACATCATTATCACTGAAATTTGATTGTATTATGGGATTGTTTTCTTCTTGTGTCAATGCTAATATCTGTTTGTTTTTTCTTTTTCAATGGGGAAGGAACAGGCTGAATTACCCGAATTCAGAGAGAGTGCATTTCTTGATTGATTTATTTATTGTTACAAATGATATTATATGCTAACAACATAGATAATTAACCACTTTTTTCTTTTTTGTTTTAATTTAAATTTTTTCACACTTTTTCTTTTTAATTTGTTGTAGAGACAGTTAGTTGAGATTACCTCTTCGTCAACAGTCATGTGCAAGACATCAACCCTCTACCAAAGGAAAAAGGACCGTTGCACCCAAAAACGCCCCACCCGTCCCCCTCTACTAGATTTTATAATAATACGAATTAAAAAAGAAAAGTAAAACAAGCGGGGGACTATTAAGTCGAAGAACCAATTAAGTTCGAATTGCAATGCAATAGAGTCCTTATCTAGAGCAAGAGTTTATGTCAAACACCTAATGTGGACATCAAAGTTCATATGATTGATAATGAATATAATTTAGGGAGTTTTAACGAAACACTCACGGTACTATTCACTTTTAGCGAAAAATCATATTTTTACCTTTCTCTGGTATTATTCACTGCACCTTTATTTGTCATTTTTCATTAAAACTAAAGTTTTTTTTAGACTTTTCGTTAGTTTTCCTTATAATTTAGGACTCTTAATTATATTCAATACTCTACACAGAGATTTCCGAATCATATCTTATAGTATTCTCCTTCTTTATCGAAGGTAGACATCCCTTGTTGTACACTTACATGTCGTAAAGTCTAAGATCCCAACAATGCGTGGAAAAAACCCTAGAGTTATGACGCATCGTTAAATGATCAAAGATGTCACCAAAACTGTGGTGTCTTAGATTTCAGGGCTAATTGCATTATTGCAATTTTGGAGTTACTTATTTGACATGTCAATGAAGACTTCCATATAAGAATTCTCCTTTAAACGCGTTCAGTGAATTCATTCTCTATAGAGCATCTACATACTTGGTGTCTTTCGCACCAATGACTCAAGGCTAGTCATTCTCACAAGTGAGAAAGCTACATATCTTAGCGGATTGTCAATACTCAATTAATAATCCTATGACCAGGAACATTCAAGATATGTGTTTGAGAGAAAAATGTCTCATGAATCTAATGCGTTTAGATTACAGTCTCTCTACTAATCCTTAGACTTTATTTGTTTAAGTGTAAAACTATTAATGAAACAGCTGTAAACAATATTGTTTGCCCTTTGATTATGATCTCTTTGTTACATATTCTTTGAACCTTATTGTTTTCTATTTTTGATCAAGGTGCGCAAAATATGTAAAACAATTGGGTTGAGGATCAGTTGTAAATCCATCTTCTGTGTAAAAACAAATTATCAGGATGAAGCTGTGCAGGAAGCTGTGGAGTTCATGAATACTTACTCCATCAGTCAGGATGACTGTGATACTATTGTGGAGTTATCCAAATATGAGGTAACCCTTGGTGCAGGCTTGTTTGTTGCTATATTGCTCCACAATTTTCCTAGTTTTCTCATTGATAAGCTATGTACCTGCTAGATGGCATACTGCCTGCTGTCAAAGCAGCTCTGACAAAAACATACAAAGAAGGAAGCAAAACAAGGATTGTACGTGATGCGGATTTTGTCAGTACTCCTGGAATGATAAAGGCCGCTAAGAAGCGGACTGCTGCTCTTTTAGAACCATCTGATGCTGTGACTGGGGAGAACAATGATGACACTTCGGTTCAGAGTGAAGATGAAAATTCGTCAGATACAGAGGACTGGGGTAATTTTTTCTGTCATCATTTTGCTGGGACTGCTTTAGTTTAAGGCAATATTTCACAACCATAAATGGCCATTTTGTTCTGCACTGTATTTTGTGAAAAGGTGTTGCCTTAAGATGTTTCTGGAACAGAAAGCTCTATCATTGTTATGCTGTAAAATAAAATTGGCGTACGCTAACATGTTTTACCCCATAAGAAATGGAGGGCATGTTCCATGCTATCTAGGATTCTAAAATAGTAGAAAGGAAAGGTGTAAACCTTATATGGTTATACAATTAAAACACAAATGAAAGAGTTGGCTAACCATTGGAGACCAAGCAAAGAGGATGTAGGTTGCGGCAACACCAAAGCCTTTTACAAAGTACCTAACTGGATACAACTACTTTATGGAAAGTGTTTGTTGTGTATCTAGGGTTTGCAGGGACCTTAGTATTTATGCTGGCTAAGGCATTAAGGTTTCATCCATAAAGGAATCCCAAATCCTACTTTTTTTTAGCCTATCAATTAGGTTTCATAATCACATAAAACCAATGATTTTATCAATCTTACTTTTATTACAAGACACCAAATACAAGATTGATATCTTTAGAAGATCAAATCACAGGGTCTACATTAATCTCCAATATTACATTCCTATTGAAACTTACTCGGCAATCAATTAAATTAAGTTATTAGGGTTGTAACGCAAGCTAGATTCCTTCTGGATTCTAACTATTCTGGTTGACCATCTGACTTGTTGGTGCTCACTTAGTGGTTGTTTTTTTCACAATGTGTCAGGAGGTTCTGCTGTTGGTGAGAAGCTGCAAAAGGAACTGCTAAGTTTGAACTCAAAACGTAACTGGTACTATCCTACATGGATGCGACCAAATTCAAACGCGCATTCTCATGCTATTTAAATGTATGTTATTCCAGAATGCATGATTTTTGTGTTTGTTCATACTATGTAGCAGTGCAAGTACAATTTGATTTGAAGGTTACGCCAAATACAAGTGCAAAGAAGACACCAGCTGGCCGAGGAAGAGGTGGTTCTGCTGCTGCCGTTGAGAAAAAAGGGTGGCGGAGGTTCAGGAGCTGGTCCCAAGGGAAAGAGATGAATGGGATAAAAGAAGAGATGAAACTTTTCCTTGCTGTGCTGTTGGCACGTTTTATAAGCGAACGTAAATAGATATTTCCTCCGTACATGAACATTTTTGGTAGGAGAGGAATGGTAGGATCTCCGGTTTTAGCGTCGGTTTGCAAGGTTGATGTTTATTCTGATAATATTGAGCTCTAGTTTTAGTGTCATTTTTAATGCTTTAGAAATATGTAGACAAGTTGGATAGAGCAGTTACTTTTCATCTTCATTCCAAATTCAAATGGCTCTTTACATAATTTAATTCTTTACATAATTTAATTTAAATTAAATTAGAATATCTCTCAATTAACCTTTTCATAATAGAAAGGTGAAATGCCAAATGTCTGGAGCAAGGGGCCATAGCCGGTAATTGGTATAGTGTCGAAAGATTTTCTTATAATTGAGCAAGAGCAAGGATACACCACACCACAATATTATATGGAAATTGATCATTACAAAATTATTCAATTTTTCTTCAGCTTACACAAATTATATTGATAAATGACTAAAGTTGCTCGCAAAATACTTGTAGCTCAATTGACTAATAACATTCTATCAACACTGCAACACCAAACGATTGAGGTCCCCAAAACAGATCTAGCTAGAGGGATCCAATGAATCCACCTTTATTTAACCGCATTTGGAAACTATAATAATATCATACAATAGCAAGTTAGTGCCAAGATATATTGGCAGATGCCAACTTATAATATATAAAAGACACATGCACAATATATATATATATATATATATATATATATATATATATATTTATGTGTGTATATATTGATGGTTTTAATTAAGGGGTGGTTGGGGTGGCAGTGGTAATTGAAGGTGGAGAGACGGTGGGGAAAGTGAGAACTGGAGGGAAATCTGGAAGTGAAGTAATAGGGGGAGGCAACCTGTATTCTGGCCAAAGTGGTGTGGGTGGCAGAAAAGGAAGGTCGATTGTGGGTGGCAGAGGAGGAGAGTTGAGTGTGGGTAGCAGAGGTGGAAAGTTGAGTGTGAGTGGCTCAGGTGGAAAGTTGAGGTTTGGAATATTAATATTGGGCACATTATAAGGAAAGGTTGGTGCTAAGAGTTTTCGAGGGGCGCCGCCGCCGCCCAAGACTGAAGAAATTGATAATGTGAAAAGGATAGAAGTGGCAAACAACCACTTCCAGTTATATGCCATTTTAGACTTGTGATGTGGAACCAAACCAAAGGGAGTGAGCTCGAATTAGCTAATTATCGAGGAAACTCAACCAGGTTAACTTGAGGTAGAGAAAACCCAGGAGATGGTGAATTTATATACGAATGGTTGAAACCTAGTGGTTTTAATTTGGACCCCCCGAAAAAAATTGGAGTAAAGGTTTGGTAGTTTGATGGGGTACCATCGAATTTATATTTGGTTTTTAATGCTGTAATATTCTGATGTGGGTGTAAATGAGTAAGACACATATGTCAGATGCAGATTTCGGTCAAATTTAAGAATAGCAGCAGCAAAAGTACCAATAATTTGCACACCGTTCCTGTTGACCCTATAAATCACAGAGACTACTTGGTGTACATGCTGAAATAATTAAGAAGCTAATTACGTTTTTAGGCGGTTAATTGTTGATGCAGGCATATCGGTTTGCTACCGAACTCAATTGGGCGAATAGTTTGAATGTAATGCATGCGGTCAAATGTGCTTTTGACTCCTGACTTGAGCGATTTCAGCCGAGGAATGAACACGGTAGGTTTTGAATTGTATAACTTGAAGACAAGGTTATGCAACTCACTATGAAGCTCTGGATCTTGTGCACCAGGTTTGGCAACCTTGACTATATTGGTAAGAGTATAGGTCCGTCGAAATGGTATCTATAGGGACAAAAGTACTCAAAGGAAATAAGCATCTTTATTGTAAAAGTAGTTCGGCCGTCGCGGTATGTCAAACTCTGAATATAACTTGGGAGCATCCAATCATAAAAACACTCCACTTTGCCGAGAAGGCTAATGAAGTGACCTTGTTCGGCCAAAAACTTTTCGCCAAAGACGTGAGATATATAATTAGTCGAACTTGGGAAACTTGTTGTTTAACTAAACTGTTAAGACTCCTAAGACGAACTGTTGACTCTGAAATACTTCGTTTAACTACTTAGTATTTTTCTCAGAAAAATGAGATAATTTATGTAAAGCGCTGATTTGTATATTGAGTTGAGACCTCTTTACACTGCAAATCCTCAAATCCTTGTATATTTCTAGAGACAAATTGCTTGATGCCCAAGTCGTACTGCAGAGTCTGACGGCATTACAACGCATCAAGTCCTCGTACTGCATGGTCTGACGGCGTTACAACTCCTTGGAATATTATCTCGATATACTCGAAATCACCTCTAATTTCCTCATAACCAATCCAACTTTTGTAAATTATCTTAATGCAATTTGCTACTAGACCTATATTCCACGTAGACACCAACTTTTGAAATAATCTTCAATATTATCTTGACATTCGACCTTTTCTTGATAATTTGCTCATCAGACTACCAAGATAATTTCCCCATGGTCAGTCAAGCCTTATCTTGATATTCTAAAACCCGATAGCATCTCAATCTCCAAGACTCTTTAATTATCCATTCAATTTTAAGATAATTTTCAATAACTCCTCAGATAAAACCATAATATCTAGAAAAATTATTAAAAATCACATTGACCGGTCGATAGTGAAAAAAATCGTGTCCAAACAGTTGCATTGGAAACTTTGTAGTTGGCAGTTATCTATTTATTATCATTGTCCCTCTTGGTTTATCCAATTATAAGAAGTTCATTGTCTCGGTTTTCATTTTAATTTTCCAAGTTATTCTACTTAATTTTAGTGGTTAAAAGTGGTTGTTCTATCTTAGCGTGGAAGTTGAATATGAAGAAATGACTAAGGGACTTTGTAAACTTTTGTGGTTAGGGAGGTTTGTCACAAAATTGGGTTTCTGATTGTGTGGTGAATCCATATGGCGACAATAAAATTGCAAATAACATTGCTCATAATTTAGTTCCGTACTAAGCATGTTAAGGTGGTCATATATTTCATTTAAGAGAAGCGGGAAGATTAGATTGTTCAATTCAGTTTGTGAATCAAAAGACCAACTGGCTGATATCCTAAGGTCATCTCCAACCAAAGGGTCCAGAGGGCCGAAAATAATCTGAAAACCGTCTTCAACCGAGGGCTAGGCCAAATGACTCGTGGGCCCCACGGAATCTGAAAGGGTCAAAGGGCCAACCGGCTAGCCCAATCCAGCCAACCCCGGGCCAAGCTGGAGTTTGCATTATTAATACTTTAGTGTCGGATATATCCGACAGTATTGTCATCTGTTTTTTCTTTTTTTTTATCCAAATTTTTTTAAATTTTTTTAAAAAAATTCCTCATTTTTTCCTATAAATACCTAAACCAATCCTACACCATTGCTCACATAATTTTTACCCTTTTTTAAATTAAGTTGTTGTAGTTTTTAGATTTAAGTTGTTGTAGTTTTTAAATTTAAATAATAAATTATGTTTGGCCCTCAGTTGGAGACGGTTTTTTGTGACAGGGCTAAAACGAGCCCTATGGTCCTTTGGCCCTCGGTTGGAAATGGAGGCGAATATGATCATGTATTGTTCATTAAAATATTAATATCTTTGAGGGCCATAAGGCTAAAACGAGCCCCCTGGCCAGCCTTTGATTGGAGATGGCCTAACGAAAACAGTTTCAAGTAAAGCGCTCTATAACTCACTTTTATAATTTCATGGAAATTAGGTATCCTATTATATTTATAATGACCTGTAAAGTCCTCTTGTATATATACTAGCATATGGACACACACAAAGTGTGTGAGAAAATTTTTTATTTTTGTTTTTGAAATAGAAAGAGAGAGGAAGGGAGTGATAGAGAACGTGGGAGTGGGATGTTTTTTTTTTTTTTTTTTTATAATTAGAAATATGTTAAGATTACATGTAGGTGAGGCTTTGAAAAAAAAACAACAAAATTTGGTTGTGTGAAATTACATTTATGCCCCATATTTCTTATTCATGTCATGTTTTAATTAAAGGGTTAAATCGGTAATTTCATGGAGTTTTGGTTGACAATGAGTGTTTTATTAATTAGTAGAGATACTTCCACTGTAGATAGGAATAAGATATCAGAAATTTACATAAACTTAATTTTCGCATGGCGAAGTATATGAAGAAAACAAATTAGGTTATAGGTTCGATTTCACATTATAAAAACAAAGTACAAATGAACTTGAAATATGTATATGTATATGTATAACAACACACCAAATCAAGCTTCATTGGACATAAAGCATATCAAAGCATACAGTACATATTATAATGATAGAAATACTTAACCAATACCGTGCATAAACAAAAGCATATTAATAAAAAGAGAAAATGAAGATCCAATCCAACAGTAGCTAGTCAGCTAGCGTTGCTGCGTCTGCATGTGCGAACATATATGCATGACTTACGGTTTACGGGCTGCAGGTGGTGGAGAGAAAAATGGGAAGGAGGGAATTACGGTAGGGATAATGGTTGGGAGTACTGTGGGAAAGTTTGGTGGCAGTGGAGGCAGTGTAACCTTAGGGATTGTAGTAGGGAAATTGGGAAGTGGAGGCAGCTGTGTCTGTGTGGAGCCGCCGCCGGTGGGATTAGGTAGAGATGGTATTGGCAAGTTTGGCAAGTTTGGCAAGTTTGGCAAGTTTGGCAAGTTTGGCAAGTTAGGCAATGTGGGTTGTGGCAGAGGAAGGAAAGGTGGCAGTGTTGTGCCAGGTTTAGGCAAAGACGGTGCAGTCGTCGTCTGGAGAAGATTGCGAGCCGCTACGGAGACATGGATGCTTGAAGAACACAGGATAATGAACAAGATGGCAGCAAAGAAGCAGTGCTTGTAATTGGCCATTGATTCAAACTGATCGATCTAAAAGGTTTGGAAGTAATTCGAATGAGTAACTAAGTCTATATGACCAGCTGCGTTAATGTTGATGATGAATTTGTGCATGTATTTATAGCCAAGGAAATATATATTATATTTATTTTTTTTTCTATGGTTGTGTTGTTGTTGGTTTGCTCAAATATGGTTAGGAAAAACTTGACATGATGCCCCATGCACATTTGAGTTGTTAATTAGTTCACCTTCTTGTCCACTACTCGTCAATGAGATAGAGTCGGTCTCTTAAGTTGTTGGCTTCGGTTGCGGTTGGCTATATATAGCCAATTATGACTCACTACGTGCTCGTCTAGTTTAAAGATATATATTGCATGCAACGTAAGATTATTTCTTCCGCGGTAAAAAGTACAGTTATTAGGCTATCTAATTTAGCTACTACGGCATCTATTTGACAATCATGGAATCAAATCTTGACTTATATATTGCATTCTTTTATAAATTCATATTGAATTCAAAATTTTGTTCACATTTGTCGCTTAATACTACAATTTAATGATATTACTTTTTATTTGTAAGTGAAAGTATTACTTCGATTTTATAGATGACAAACCATGCTTATTCACCTACCATTAATATTCACAACCAACTGTTACACAATTTGTATCCAGTTAAATTTAGTTGTAACAACAAAATCTACTTGCATCCAGTTAAATGTAGATTCTCATCACTTCCACACAACAATTCCATTTATCATTGCCTTCTTACAATTACTTCGATTTCGTACAATTACTTGGATTCAAAGGGCAGTGTTATCCACATATTCATTTTTACTTCTTACACATGTCTCTTAATTTTCGACTGTCGGATTGAATGAATTGAAAAAGATCAATAGCAAAAAATTAATAAGAGTGTAGAAAGTAAAAATGTATAAATAGCAGTTTCCTTCACAAAATACCAATGTAGTTGGACAAATGACAAATCACGGCTAGATTGACCTTCATTCACAAATATATCGACCGCACCCAAACATAATTTTCACGCCCAATTTTGCACATTAACATGCCTCCGCAAAATTTCTGTACCAAACATAATTTTCACGCCCAATTTTGCACATTAACATGCCTCCGCAAAATTTCTGTACCACTCATGCTTGTTTCTCTATATCATTCAATTCTCATCCTTCTACGCATCATTCCATTGCATTTCAGTCAACCCTAACAAATACAAATTGTCTATCTTACTGCGGAATATAATCCAGAGAATCATACCCATCAAATATAAGAACGGCCGTCGGCAGCACCTACGCCTCTCCACTATTTTTTAGTGTGCATTTATAATGGTTTGGAATGTCATAGTACAATTTGTTGGAAATTTTTGTTTTCAAGTTTCCAATCGACTATATTATTACACTTGATGTACCAGACTGTATTCCTGGTACACTAACAAATCTCTCCCCGATGAACTACATGAGTTTCGTGAAACAACATATACAATGATAAAAATGCCCTTATGACCAACTATAGTAAAAAATGTGAACCAAACACAACGAAGCACACGGGAAAGGTATTTCGCTTTAATTATTTTATTTTATTTTGTCAGACAATAGATTTGTTAAATTAAATTTTAGATTAGGAAGCCGATGGGGTTTGAACCAACGCCGTGACTCAAAGGTATTTCACTTTGATTATTTAATTCCACCAATTTAATGAACAGATATTACATGAATTAGTAAGGCGGTGGAGAGCTACTTGTCTTCCAAGTTTTGTAACGGTCATAACTGGAACTCTATCCTCAAATATTAAACCAACTCTAATGACTCCCTACTCATAATTTCATTATTCCCATATCATATGAAAGCCTTAGACTTTAGAGCTCGCACAAGTTTTTCTCTTTCCCTTTCCGTCCTCAATCTGCAAACCAAAACCTTGATTCAACTTGAATCTCTCTCTCTCTCTCTCTCTCTCTCTCTCTCTCTCTCTCTCTCTCTCTTCGCGTCAAGCAACGTTGAACTTAGTACAAAGTACTGCCTTTAATTTCATGTTGGTAACTCTGATCATGATAGCATAGCAGTGAAATGAAGAACAATGAAAATGGTTTCTCTTCTGCAGAACCTTGTGCTTAATCAGTTGGGGAAACAGTTTTCCTTCTGTCCAGGCAGAAGAAAGGAGACAGCACACAATTAATCTGGAGATCGAATATACAAGTATAAACAGAACGCAGACACGAGTTTGAAATATAGCGACAGAATTATGGAAGGAGTCATCAGGCATTGACGCATTGTTGAACTTAGTAAACAGTAAATACTTGAAAATTCATTTTGTAACTTTGATAGCTGATGCAAGTTCATACCTGAGCTCTGAGAATCACAGAAAGGCTGGAGTCTGCACCAGCAATCACCAAACTGAATAACAGCAAGTGATACATTGACTTGGTCACGTAGGTCAACAAGAAATGGTTCTTCTTGGTGTTCTTAACTTCATGCTCCACACTTAGTAGAGAACTCTCGCTAATTGTCCGACCTAAATTTAAGTTACATCTTGCACCTAATCATACGATCGATCTCTTCAAATTGCTTCCTGCAAAAAAATAGCTCGATGCCAGAATGATAAAACGCTTAACACCTCTCATTCACAGAGTTGCGTTAAATTTAATTTTCGGAACTTAACTTTGGATAACTACTGAATCACTGATCAAAAGAGTTTGGCAGTTTCTTGGCCCAAAAGAAAAGAAAATAAAGCAAAACAAAGAGCATCAACTCTGTCAGATGAAAAACACAAAAAATTATACACATTGTTTTATTTTTGTTATTTCAATACAAACCAAATCATTCTAGATTATTTTTCGAATTGTCCTTGGCTTAATCACCGTTCAAACAACATATATTTAAATAATTTATTGGATGAATTAGATCATACAAGGCCACGGATGAAATCAGGACCAAAACAAATGATTTTTGACTGAAATTCTGCCATGTTTCTCCTTCAAGTTGCCTTCCTTATAATCGAGCGTCCATTTCTCAAATGAACAGTCAACAAAGTCATAATAACCACCATGTACAGCAAGAACACCTTTCTTCACTTTTTCTTCTATCCACGGATAAGTGAGCAGGTTCAACAAGGAACGGTTGATTGATTCCTGCACAAGGATGTCATTCAATATGGGCAACGTTTTTTATGAATCTGGAGCATCCTTTTATAATACAAGACACCCGACATTAGTTACAACCCAAATTTATGCCGCAATGGGAGAATCTAATCATGGCCCTCAAAAGAATTTGGTTTAACTCCCAGATACATACAAGGTCAACTACGACTAAAATAAATGGATCAGGAATTTAATATACCAGTAAAACAGAATGCTGATACAAGTTTCAACATATACAAACTAGAAGTTCATTTAGGTTATAGTCATATACTGATGAAATGAAGAAAAATACAAATGGAGAATAATTACGTTACTTTAAAAGAAAATAAGAAATATAAAATGTTACCTTCTCACAATGTTTGCACTGCTGATCAAAACTGAGCGTGGAGGCAGCAGCCTTTGTCCACGACCTTGCATCCTTCCCAACAACAACCCAATTTTGGATAAAGCTACTGCATAAAAGAGTTTTGGCAAGTGAAAACTACAGCTCGACTGTACTTGGACAAACAAATCAAAGGCAACCGTACACAAAGACCACATGCAACAACTTGAAAAGTATACAAGAAGAAATTTAGTGAACCTTTTCTCTATTTCATCATCCATGCCCATAAGAGCACGAATGCCTCCACAGCAGCTGTGACCAACAACCAATATGTTTTCGACCTACAAAATAACTACGGTTAAGGATTTATTTCCTTCTAGCTTTCCTTGCTTCCCTTTTCTATTAAGAATCGCACTAAATGTGGGAGACTCAACTTTTCACGTGGTACCTCTCTATTGCCACTCTATAGCCTTAAAGCCATTACTTAGATAGGGATTTGGTTGTAACAGATAAGACTAGCAAGGAAATAATTGGAAATTTCTTTTAGAATTTATTCCCAGAATACTTACTTTCAGAGAATTCACAGAGAATTCCAATGCAGCATTTGTTTCTGAGGGTCCACTCTGCAAAAACAGAAAAAAATAACAAAACAAATGTAGTAGATAATAATATATCATTTGATTCGTGAGTGTTCACTTTTTCGTAACCTTCCACAAATCAGAAATGGAGCAAAATAATTCAACTTTGATTTACAATGTATACCTCAAAGGAGGGCACCAAATTCGCAATGTTGCGCACTATAAATGCTTCTCCCGGTTGGAATCCCAGAATGGTTGAGGGGCATACCCTAGAATCTGCACAAGAAATGACCATGAACTGTTCTAGAAACATCAGTACACACACATATTCTCCCTGACACTCAACACCAGATTGAGGCAAACAGTAAATGAACGACATGTCCTAGTAATACTTATGAACATCAACTGTTAATAACTAAATTTGAAAAGAAAAAAAGAATCTACACGTATACTATACAACCTTTGGCGCTTGACCCTTTGCAAGGTTTTGATAATGTTCCAAGTTTTCCCTATTCATAATAAAAGCCAAATTAGGAAACAGAATTACTTTACTTAAAACTAAACAACCTTCAGACCTGAGTCCTTGGCCGCTTACATGTATTTATGTTTTTTGAAGTCAAGAAACCGTTGTTTCATATCCTCAAACAATTCGCTCCGATCATCAGTTTCAGCTACTCTCTCCAGTTTGTTGTTTTTATGTTGTTCAGTGATCCCTAAGGACTCTCTTGAAGCCTTTACAGTCAAACCTGGACAACTGCTGCAAATATGCCGAACGGAAAGGATTTCAGCACCAACCAATTATCTTTGGGATTTTGAGTTCAACAGGTTACTCGGATAGCGAGTTAAAAAAAAAAAAATAGAGACATTCTTATCTCTTAGATCAATCCGAAGGTTGCATGTAGTCGTAATCTTATATTGTAAACATCTCCTATATACAAACCATCAAACAAAGAAAATTAGAATCTTTGTGATGGCACACAACAGATCTAAGTAAATCCATCAAATTGATCTCACTAATAGAGGAGCAGTCCACGGATTTGTAGCTGAGGTATGAACAACTGACTAAACCAAAAGAATGGTTAATAACATCCAAGCCAAAAATCAAATTTTCCCAGATTATACCAGTAACTTTAGCCATGATTCTGCATTTGTTTTTTCTTACACAAATTTAAAAATTAAAAAATTTCATGGGAGCTGACAGAAATTCAATGTCATTTACATTTCCTTTCTCAAATCAGTAAAAAATAGTAAATTTTGGAGCTCAAATGGACATATTTGGAAAGAGGATATAAAGCCAAAAATTCAAAATAAAATATTACATAACTAGATCATGAATTGGGTCGGCTGAAACATATATACCAATTAAGAAAACATAACAAAAATAATAAAAATATGAGCAGAAAGGTGATGCATTCAGGATCTTACTCGGAAGTAGTCAGTAATCTTAATTGGGTCGGCTGAATTTTTCCTGACTGCAGCTTAGAACCAAAGATCTGCAGCAAAAATGACAACAAATAAACAAAACCAAGAAACAAATGAATAAATGAAATGGAAAAGAGAGAGAAAAGGAGGGTTTACTGGTCGTGTGTTGAATGGGATTCTGTGAAAATCCGAGGAGGAGGAGGAATTGGAGATTGAGTCTTTTGAGACAGAGGTTGGCGTGAGAACAGCCATGGAAGGGAGAGAGAGAGCTCTGAGATGGGAAATGGGGTTTCAGTTTGCAGAGAAAAGAGCGTTTAAAGGGATGGAAGGGAAACGAAGGGAGTGGGTGAGTTGGTTGGTCGGATCAAGAAACATTTGTCGGCCTCCCACAAAGACGGAGAAGTCGAAGTTAAAGTACATCAAATCTATAGCTTCTATGCTATTATGCTCTGCACACACGCAGACACTACGTAGCTGCTTCCTGAGTCCTGATGTTGTCCCAACTGTCTTCCGGAAATGACATATTTGGACATAGGCCTGGCAAGCGGGTCGTGTACGTAGTATTTGTGTTGTTTTCGTGTAACACCTGTTATCTTAACGGGTCATGTCGTGTCACACTCATTATCTTAACGGGTCCTTAACATGGGTAAAATGACCCGACCCGTTATGACTTGTTAAGAAAAATATATTTTATTTCTTAAATTTGCACATACCACACATTACCACATAAATATTACTTCAAAATATTAAAACATATTTTTCGTTTAAATACTACATCTACACTCAAAAATAAGAGTCTAATACACAAACATCTATACACTATTAGTCTATTATAAAATATTAAATGTGTAAGGATATGCACAATGAAAGAGTTTTTGTTTTCAAGGTTATGAAGCCTTTCTCAAAAGTTTAAACAGTGACAATGGAACTCAAAACTTGCAGGTTATTCCTTTTACAAAATCCTTGATTTTCATCAATCATCATGACATAAGATTTTGTGGTATCCACTAATGTGAATATTTTAAATTGAAGATCGATTTCATTCATGGTATTCATATAGGGTCAAGGAGTGTAGATGTAAAAAATCATCAAAATCGAAGTTAAAATAACCGTTAAATCGTGATTTTTCTTTGATAATCGTCGAAAAATTTTGTCCTGTTACTTAATCTTTTAATTTTTTTTTTTTTTTTTTTTTTTTGCTATTTTTGGTGTATGCGATCTTGAAACATACATAAACAAGTTTGATGGTTGGATTGTTGAAATTGGTTTCGTAAAATGCATATCCCATCAAAACGATAAATTCACTAACACTCAGAGTTTATTTATACTTTCATTAAGTATACAGTAAATTACACTTTCATACTTCAGGTTTGGGGTCTATTTCAATTACTTACAACATCTTTAAAACATTTCACTTTCATACCTTAAGTACTATTTTATTTCAAAATAATATCTCCATTACATTTTCCATCCATTGATCTGTTAAATGATGATGTGACTGCCACATATATGCCATGTGGCTGCCAAATGTCTGCCACATGGCAAATAAATTATTTTTTTAATTTCTTTTTAAAAACCTGAATTTTCTCAAAAAAATAAAAAAAATTGAAAAAAAAAAAATTTGAAACCAGTGCCTCCCCCCCCTAGCGATCCTAACCCAGAACCTAAAAACCTGCAACAAGAAGAAGAAGAAGAAGAAGAAGAAGAGGGAGAAGGGAAAAAAAAAAATAGCCCCAGTTCGTCCCACTCGAGCCACCCATTTCTCCCATCCCCCATCACCCCTCCCAAAAATCCCCCATCACCCACAAAAATTTCACCTGAGATTAGGTGGATCTACCACAAAACCAGTCCAAAAATCATCTCAAACTCAAAGTATTTTCAAAACCCACCCATACTGAAAATCACAAGATCCTGACCCGAGGGGGGCGGGGAAGGGGGGAAGTCACACTGCACCGGGGCCGGGGGGTGGGGACGAACTAGGTTTGGGGTTTTTTTTTTTTCCTTCTTCTTCTTCCTGCTGCTGCTTTCTTCCTCCCTTTTCTTCTTATTCTTCCTGCTGCTACTGCTGCAGGTCTTTCTTTCTTTATTTTTCCTTTTTCTTCCTTCCTCTTCTTCTTCTTCTTCTTGCTGCGCAACAGGTTTTTTGGGTTTTGGGTTAGGGATGTGGGTCGTTTTTTTGGGGAAAAGGGGGGAGGGGGGGTTTGGGGGGGAAGGATAGTGGGTTTCATTTTTTTTTTTTCCTTTTTTTTTTGAGAAAATTCAGGTTCTAAAAAAATTAAAAAATTATTTTATTTGCCACATGGCAGACATTTGGTAGACACGTGGCATATATGTGGCAGCCATTTCAGCATTTAACAGATTAATGGATGGAAAATGTAACGGATGTATTATTTTGAAATAAAATAGTACTTAAGGTATGAAAGTGAAATGTTTTGAAGATATTGTAAGGAATTGAAATAGACCCTAAACCTGAGGTATGAAAGTGTAATTTACCCTTAAGTATAACATAAGATTTTGTGGTATCCACTAGTGTAAATATTTTAAATTGAAGATCAAATTCATTCATTGTATTCATATAGGGTCAAAGAGTGTAGCTGTAAAAAATCATCAAAATCAGAGTTAAAATAACCATTAAATTGTGAATGTTCGTTGATAACCGTCGAAAAGTTTTGTCTCATTACTTGATATCTGAATGTTTGTTTTTTGCAATTTTTGGTGTATGCGATCTCGAAGTATATACAAACATATTTGACGGTTGGATCATTGAAATTAGTTTCATAGAATGCGTATTCCATTAAAACAATAAATTCGCTAACACTTAAGAGTTTATTCATACTTTCATTAAGTATAACATAAGATTTTGTGGTACCCACTAGTATAAATATTTTAAATTGAAGATCAAGTTCATTCATTGTATTCATACAGGGTCAAGGAGTGTAGATGTAAAAAATCATCAAAATCGGAATTAAAATAACCGTTAAATCGTGATTTTTCGTTGATAACCGTCGAAATTTTTTGTCCCGTTACTTGATCTCTGAATGTTTGTTTTTTGTAATTTTTAGCATATGCGATCTCGAAGCATATACAAACAAGTTTGACGGTTGGATCGTTGAAATTAGTTTCATAGAATGCGTATCCCATCAAAACGATAGATTCAGTAACACTTAGGAGTTTATTCATACTTTCATTAAGTATAACATAAAATTTTGTGGTATCCACTAGTGTAAATATTTTAAATTGAAGATCGAGTTCATTCATTGTATTCATATAGGGTCAAGGAGTGTAACTGTAAAAAACCATCAAAATTGGAGTTAAAATAACCAATAAATCGTGATTTTTCGTTGATAACCGTCGAAATGTTTTGTCCCGTTAGTTGATCTCTGAATGTTTGTTTTTTGTAATTTTTGGTGTATGCGATCTCGAAGTATATACAAACATGTTTGACGGTTGGATCGTTGAAACTAGTTTCGTAGAATGCGTATCCCATCAAAACAATAGATTCACTAACACTTAAGAGTTTATTCATACTTTCATTAAGTATAATATAAGATTTTGTGGTATCCACTAGTGTAAATATTTTAAATTGAAGATCGAGTTCATTCATTGTATTCATACAGGGTCAAGGAGTGTAGCTCTAAAAAATCATCAAAATCGAAGTTAAAATAACCGTTAAATCGTGATTTTTCGTTGATAACCGTCGAAAAGTTTTGTCCCGTTACTTGATCTCTGAATTTTTATTTTTTGCAATTTTTTTCTGATGCGATCTCGAAGCGTATACAAACAAGTATGATGGTGAAATTAGTTTAGTAGAATTCGTATCCCATCAAGTTCAATGGTGTGTGTGTGTGTGTGTATATTAAGTAGATTTAAATTTATTTATTTTGTACGTATAACACTTAAGAAATTGAATGGTATGTAATTTAAGCCAACAAATGGTCACCAATTTTTAATATTTAATTTAATATATATATATAATTTTTATAGTTTTTAGGGGTATAAAATTGTTAAATTAATATATATAATTATTATAGTATTTTTTTAGGGTTATAAAATTATAAAATTAATATTTTGGTTATTAGGTATCGTGTTACTCATGTGTATACCCAAACCAACCTGTTATCTTAACAGGTGCTTATCGGGTTACTCGATAACAACCCTATTCGTTATCGTGTCAACCCGAACACCTGTTAATTTCGTGTTATGTCGTGTCGGGTTATCGTGTCGTATCAGGAATGCCAGGCCTATTTGGACACCATGTCACGAATGAATTGAAGAAATATTATTTTTACCTGCTTACTAATCTAATGAATATAAAATCGAACAATTTATTAGGAAAAGCTGATACACTTACCCTACAATCCTATTTCTTCACCCACCTTATATTTTCACCCCGCATAAAGAAATTAAAAAAATAAAAACACTATTTTCTCACCCCCTAATATTCCTAAAATGTCCTTGCATTAATTTAACTTTTCACTAAAAATTAAAATAAATAAAAATTGAGAATAAGAAAGCCACCCGAGCCTGACACCACCAAACTTTACTCGACGACAACCTCTTTCACTGCCAGCCGACCTTCTCTCTATGGAAATTTGGAGGAGAAAACATTAACTAGCAACGACATCCTCGATGGAATTGTAATTGTTCACAGACCGACAATGACGATTTCAGTTGAATTGAGTTTGATTGAGATGGAGAAAGAAAAATGATTAGGGTTGCAAAAAAAAAGAGGATGGCTACAGTCAGAAGTCAATTTGATTTGGGAGTGGCTCTGGCTTGTGGTTTTGGGGGTGGGGGGAAGGGGTTGCTGTGATATTCCCTTTTCTTCTAATTTTCAGTTTTGTTTGCTTCCAATTTTAACATTGATTGGATCCGTGGCTCAAGCTTGTAATATTCTTCTCGGATGGGATTGTTCATGGCTTCTCATATTCTTCTCCGATAGGATTGTTCATGGCTTCTCATATTCTTCTTCAGAAATAAAAAATTGTTCTTTCACTTTTATTTTTATGTTTTTTAGCTAAAAAAATAGATTAGGGTTCATTTTTATTAGGGTTTTAAAAATCATTTCACAAATGGTCAAATATGACATTAAATTTATTATTAAAAAGTGGGTGTGAAAAGAGGTTGAGGGGTGGATATAATACCACTCTTTTTAATACAAAATATTGAAAACTTACTTGTATAACTAATGCTTACTATTTGAACCTAAAGTTTTTTAGAGCTGTTAAATCCTACTTTACCCTAGCAAGGGACTTTTACCACAGTGGTAAAAACGAATTGAGCCCTTACATGATGGCTTGAGTTCGAATTTTGTTGGTAGCTAATCTAATATTTAATCTAACAAAATCCATCGTTTAACAAAAAGTAAAAACCTATTTTACCCTTTGACAAAAACTAAACTAAAAAAATATACATATAAGTAGATGCTAAGGCTATCTTCAATCGAAAAGTCCAGAGGGCCAGAGGGCCGAAAATAACCCTAAAACCATCTCCAACCGAGGGCCAGGCCAGATGGCTCGTGGGCCCCGCTAGACAAAAAAGGGCCAAAGGGCCAACCGGGCAACCCAAATGAGCCAGCCAGTTAGCCCCGGGCCTGGCTAGAATTCAAAAAGCAACGATCTGCTAGCCATTATTTTTCAATTATTATTATTTTTTTTTTACAAAATTTGTTTAATTATAGGCCCAAAAAGTATGTTTGGTTGAATGTTTGGGTGTTCTTTTTATCTTTAGAGCTTGCTCAAATCCCTCCCACAGCCGAAGTGGGACTCCCACCCACTTCCATTTTTTGTTTTTTTTTTTTTTTTGATACTTCTCCCACAGCCGATGTGGAACTCTCCCACCCACTTCCCTTTTCTTTTTCTTTTTTTTATTTTTATTTTTTTATACTCTAAATAAAACCTCTCACATTTGACTTGAAATATATAAATTGTATTTTTTAAATTTTAGTTGTGGTTTTTAAATTTAAGTTGTATTTTTAAATTTAAGTTGTTGTAATTTTTAAATTTAAATAACAAATTATGTTTGGCCCTATAACTCTCGGTTGGAGATGATTTTTAGTGACAGGGCTAAAACGAGTCCTATGGTCATTTGGCCCTCGGTTGGAGATGGTAAAAAATATGGCCATGCACTGTCCATTAAAATATTATTTTCTTGGAGGACCACAGGGCTAAAACGAGTCATCTGACCAACCTTTGGTTAGAGATGGCCTAAGTTGGGAAGCCCCTCTCAAACCCAATTTTGGATTGTCCTACGGTACCTCCTTCACCGCCTTCCCGTTCCTTTCAACTCTCTCACCGAGTCCTCGGCATACTAGTATTAGTAGTCTAATAAGATCCATGTTAGCGATGTGCTGTTTTCACATCGAATTCTTAAATTTCTTTATTTGTGAATCCAAACACATAACTAGGCGTGTAATTTTAGAAGTTGTGTGTTTTGTTCATATTCCAAACTCATTTCACTCATCTAAACGCATGATCATAGAACTAAGATGGTCTATTTTGGTACGATCGCAAGTGTTGTTCCTTTTTCTATTGTGAAGAACCATTTGTAGAGCCTCCTGGAGCCGAGTTTCCATGACGTGACTCCACACCGGCTTTGTAGTAAGTAACGTGTAGAATTACAGGTACGAGACTTACATCTGAATGATGGGCAATGATGCCAAAGCAAACGTTTGATGGACGTGCACCCACCACAATTACAAACATCAATAACTGCGGCCGTACCCATACCAACCGGCCACCGCAGCATAAATGCAAGTACTAGGGTGAACACTGAAAACATATTTTCAGTGAAATCAGTACCAATTCTTCAGCATGACATTATGCCTCGGCATATCGATGCCGACCTATCTTTTCCATCCTAACACTACCACCATGTATCCGTTATGAAAAAAGAACAAAGAATGGTAAGTAGATCACCCACAGTATAGCATAAAACTTCACACAATTTCACATATATTTGCCTCTACCTATAAGAGTGGAGAAATACGCACTAGAAAACATTTACCACACTAAACCGTAGACGACACTATAACCCGAGCATTGAGTCTCCTATTCCTAGTGTTTTCCTCAATACTCCCTTTACACCTTGCCCAACAGTGTGATTTGTAATCCATTAAACGACTGAATGATTAAGTGGACAACGAAAAGGATGAAGTGTTCAGATATTCGTTGACTAGACATGAAAAGACAAACCAATTCCAAAACAAGCAAGACATTGCCAAAGAAGATAACACCGTTAAACGTGCCCACGGGACTGTTTCCCCTAGCTTCCTATACTTTATGACATACTCCTTATGTACAGAACCATTGCAGAGAAGAAAAATGGGAAAGAAAATTAAAATAGAACTTCAAACATCATAGCGACGAAAATGAAGAAATAATTCTCAATACAACACGATATGCAGATTGTTGCACAACAGGCAGTCATCAAATAAAGAAAGGAAGGACCATGCTGCTAAAGAGTAAATCAATTATCCACGTTTAGTAGAATAAGACACAAAAATTCCAGAATCAAAGTGCTGCTAAGCACCCATGAATTTTTGTTATAGAAATCAAAAGGCCGATACGCAGATTTGTTTGAGTTGTAAAAGAACGAAATGAAAACCACCTCAAACAGAAACAGCTAATTAGTTATCCTGCCACAGAGCACCGGGGCACTAACCTAGGAACAATACAGCAATCCTTTACTCTCTAATAAGTAAGGGCATATACAAGTGATTCACGGGAACAACAGAGCTCATCAAGACTGAAAAACATATGGTTTACTCATGACCACGGCACATCAAGACCGCAATACACATGGTACACTAATGACCGCTCTTCCTAAAATACTTACCATACCCACAAAAATATAGCCTCCTTTCCTCTACAAAACCCAACAGTACCCTTATGCAACCTTTTGAGTCCTCTAGCAAGTATAGATCGACATATTGCACTATATTTAAAGAACAAGAATATGCGGAGAAATAAATGATAATGGACCTTGTATAAATAGATTCTTACACAGAACTAAAACATTGATGAATCACATCAGGAATCCATTTAGAAATGAAAAGCCTACAATCACTACGGCTTGGTGATTACCATGTTGCTCCATTTCCAGCTTTCAATGTCAATAATACCATTGTCATTAGTGAAAGAATGCAATTTGAATACCCATCTAAACTTGGAGCCGACTGGCTTTTTACGAGCCCAAGTTGGGCCAGTGCTATGATTTCCAACAGACATTCCATATGCTCCAGAAAGAACAACAAAGGCATCATTTAGAGCCAAATAAGCTTTACCATCATGTTCGCCAACTGTTCTTCTCCAAAAGTTTGGCCAGATACCTCAATAAACATGACCTCTTTGAATAACCCCAAAGACCTGGCAACCTCCGTCATGGTCGGGGAAATTAAACCCATCAAACTGCCATTCTCCCAACATACACGAAAATTATCTTCCTTTTCATCAGTTCATTGCCCAACTCAAGAGTAGCATCACTAAACATATTCCTTGTCATCAGTTCTTACTCCTTGTGTTGTTTTCTTCCATTCACAACTGCTACATTTTATACTATTTATAGTCGATCCCAAACCAGCTGGGAAAAACAGGTTTTGAGTTCCCTATAAGATACCTAGGGATAATAAATAATATATCAAGTAAATAACGCAAGGGAGGCCCATTCCATTTCCTTTCTAATCCCAAAAGAATGTGAAATTGCTTATAGCACACCAACATAAAAAATGTTAATGGTCTCCTAACAAAATCCGTCATAGGATCAGCAATAAGATAATAAATAAACAAGCTTCAACCATGATTGACGGAAAAAAAAGCCTCTGCATTATAATATACGAAGATTTCATGATTTCAGAACAACGGAAAAATCAGATTATCACCAGAACTGATGCCCCATGTTAGTCTATTTTGGGGTTGAAGTCCAAACTTCAAAGATCAATCCTTCCACCACAAGATAATCTACGGAAATCACATTAACATTTTCTAAAACTAAAAACTGAATTAAGTTCACATTGCTGCAGATTATATAACAGATTCAAACAGCGAGAGCCATGAAACAAAAGGCATAGAAGCTCTACATCATTCAATACAACATGCATCCATAAAGCAATTACAACAGCTAAAGCAGCAATGACAAAAAGGAAAACTCTTACCCTTACTTCCCTAATTTGCCTTAACCTTGTCATCTCCCACAACATTAAGTATGGGCAGACTACTCAAAAACTCGTCAAGACCTTCAAAAAACCCGATCCCTTCCATATTATCCTCCTCCCCATTTGCTGTCCCATTCCCTTCACTCATTGTCTGAGCCGCAGGCTCTTCCCCCTCATTATTACTAAACTCCACATTCAAATCCAACTTCCCCAATGCAGCAGCACTTCTCTTTCTTGCACCAGAAGTTGATTTCTTACTTGATTCTGCCTTCGACAGAGACCCAGCACCCACACTCCCACCAGTACCCTCCTTACCCTGCCCACCAGCATTCTGACTCCCCTTCCTTAATCTATCCGAAGCTCTCACCGGAGCCTTAGCGGTGGAAGCTTTACCTTTTGCCTTTACAACTCTCTTCTTCCTCCTAACCCTCTGCCACTCATCATCATCATCAGAGTCCTCACTTGGATCCGAAACATCAAGCAACGCTTCCTCATCATCATAATAGACCCTTGGCCCCGAATTAGCAATCTTGGCTCGTGCGGTATTCTTCTTCCCTTGTATTGGGCAAGCAAACATTGTCGAAAATGGTGTCCACACCTCCGCTGATCCGCCTGTATCCTTACTATTCTCCAGTAACCCCAATGGGAAATACCCCCAACAGCAGAAGTTCACATCTTTCCCCGCCTGAGGCGGTGCCGCTATCGCCATTGCATTGAATGCCCTCTTACAATTCTGGCACCGAAGCATGCAATCCTCGTAAGCGCTAGGATACTCGAAGAGGTTGTAACAGTAAGGACATGCAGTCCAGAAGCTCCCCGTTTTGGACACTGTTTGAGGCCGAGTCGACTCAGAAGGGGGAGCTGACTCAGAAGGAGGAGTTGACTCAACAGGGCCAGTTGATTCGGAGGGCGGAGGAGTTGACTCAGAGGGCGGAGGTGCAGGCTCGGTCACATTGATGGGAATCGGAATCGGCCTTTCCTCCTCCATCGACGGTCTTCCGTCCTTACTTCTAGGGTTTTTACTCACTTCTTGTTGCTGCTGTTGTTGCTGCTGTTGTTGCTGCAGCTGCTGCCACAGCTGGGGAAGTTCCTGATATTGTTGCTGCTGCTGCTGCTGAGGAGGTTCGTGGTGATGTTGCTGATGGTGCTGCTGCTGATGTTGCTGCTCTGGCGGTGGTTGTTGTCGCTTTTGTTGAAAATTCCATTGCGGCTGTGGTCTCTGCACTTCTGGTTGTGGTTGTGGTTGCGGCTGCGGTGGCGGTTGAGGCTGGAATTGTAGTAGCTGTGACGGTTGGGGATGAAATAGAAGTGGCTGTGGTGGTGGTGGCTGTGGTGGCTGCGGCGGCTGTTGCTGAACATGATGCATTTGCAAGAATTGCCTCTCGAACAGCTGAGTCGACCCGGATGGGGGCGAGTCGAACCGGTTGAACATGCTCAACTCGTGGTCGTACATGGCCTTCTTAGTGGGGTTAGAGAGGACGTTCCAGGCCTCGGAGACCAGCCGGAAGGCATGATCGGCGTAAGGGAAGCGATTCCGGTGGGGGTTCAGCAGAAGAGCGAGTCGGCGGTACTGAGTCGCGACGATTTCGAGGTTCTGAGTGTACTGGGCGAGTTGGAGAATAGCGTACCAGTCGGGCTGCTGGTTTTGGTTGTTGATCTGGGATTCAGCGGCGAGGAGAGTGTCGGCAACAGCGATTATCTGCTCGGTGGCCTCGAGCCTGGGGTCGGTCTCTCGGGCTCGGATCGCGAAGGTCTTGGTTCCCTGCAAGTCATGCGCCGACAGTAGCTTCACGGCGGTGCTCAGCCACCGCTCCGCTTCCGCCCTGTTGGTGTTGAAATTGAACTCCATTTCTCTCTCTCTCTCTCTTCTCTATCTCTCTCTCACTCCCCTCTTTGCCTTTCTTGGTTTTCGGTGAAGTTCGGACTGAGTAGAAGAGTGGGGGAATTTGGATGGACGAAAGAGGACCTGGGTTGTGACTGAAATGACGGGGATTGTTTGGTGGTGGGGTGGGAGAATGGGAGGTGCAGTAGGGGTATTTTGGGAGTTTGGTAAAAGTTTGATCTGATAAATCTGGGACTGGTTTTTTATCTGGATGCGCAGTGAGAGTGACACGTAACACGTTGTTGTAGAGGGTTTTGAGCACACTTGGACTCGGTTAATGGATTGAGATTTTAAACCAATGGAACTGCTACTCTTTTGACTTTTGACTACTACTTCGTCCAGTGTCAACAGCGGAACTAGTCTTTCATGGTCATGACATCAATAGATGTGATGTGAAATGGGGCGGATCATTGAACACCAGCACGACGACCCCCTGGAGGTCGACATTGGGTCTCCTGTTTTGATCACCGTAATGGTTCGCGTACTAATTTGTTGTCATAATAGGTAAAATTGAATTGGCGAGAAATACAATTGAAGGAGAATTGAAATTCGATTGTCTAGAATTGAAGTAGAAATGATGTTGAAATTCTATGATATTTGCGTTCCCTGTTAGAGATCAGCTCATTGCTCCTTTGATATGAACCTATCTAAAACAAGATAACTTTTATTTTGCTTCAAGAAAGAGAAAAAAGAAGGCTGAAATTTTCTAAACCGAATCAAAACAAAAATGTATAGAAACCGAAAATTACTGAACTTTTCGATCAATGTTCAAAATTGAACTGAAATTATTAGTGTATTTGGATGAGATTAATCTCAACCATTGGTTCATAAAAGAAAACTCATTCAGTCATTCTCGCATTCAATCATAAAGATAAACGTAATACGGCCTATTTATTTATTCCTTGTCAATTTTATACCTAGGTATCTAAGTTGAAGTTCCAAATAGAACTCAAGGTGAAATACCACTTCCATTACCCCCATCAACTCATCCAACGCCTCAACAATATCCACCTCCACGTTCTGCAACTAGTTCAATTTCAAGAGGAAGGGATCAAGCTTCTACAAGGATAAAAGTGGCAAATCAAACCATTGGGTTATTAATGAGTACTCGTTAAAACCTGTTTAATTTCATATCACCATAATATAGATGTGAGATTGGTAGTAGTAGTTATAGCGTAAGGTGAAATCAAACTAAATGAGTATTCATGGGCATCCATTAACAACTAAATAGATCAATTTTCCACCTCTAACAAGAGAAAAGGGACAAAGGAGCCAAAGAAGCGGAAGGGATTAAGCTTCTACATCAAGCTTTTGAGTTTTGGGTCATTGCTTATACAATTGAACATCCTTCAGTCCATAAATTTGGGTCATTGCTTTTAATGATAGAAAATGGTCATTGATAGAGATAACTTTACAGATCAAACCCTCTTTTAATAACAAATTGACTAAATGGAGGTTGATCCATCAAGACTTTCTATGGCAGCACGAGTTTGACGATACCCACCCTCTATATTATGGGACATTAAATGAACACCAACTCTTCATGCTATAGCAATCTGGAAAACGTGTACAGTTGCATACAATTTTTTTTTTTTTTTTTTTAAGGAAGAAAAAAACAAACTACGAACAATGTTTTTTTTTAAAAGAAATATCAGTTATGTGATTTTTCAGAATCTACTTAAATTTTTACTAATGATTAATTTTAAAAATATTTTCACTAAAAATGTTTTTAATTATTTTAAAATTACTTTTAAATGAGTCTTTTATGCAAGCAGTGACAGAGCCACCTTAAGACCTGTGTACAGGTTACGCTCCAAGTCAAAGTTCTTTTGTAAACTTCTCCCGTCATTGATACTATATATATCAATAATTGACCCCAAAAAAAAAAAAGAAAACTAAATACCAAGCGGATAAAGTTACTCCAATGGATCAGCTTGAGTTTGTATCATTTGGAATTACTTTCAATCCAACAAATAATGAGGCATAGTTTTCTGGAATCAAAGATTCAAAATTACATTTTCATATAGGGATGTGATATTCACACACCTCATTTTACTTCTCACACATCTTTTTAATTTTCAGTTATCGGATCGAATGAATTGAAGAATATCAACGAACAAAATGATCAAAAAGTGTGTGAGAAATAAAATAGAATGTGTAGATAACACACCCTTAATGATATTGGTTGAAGATCTAAAGATCTTCCGTCTTTGGCCTGTTGCGAGCTTTTACTTGCAGCCTGTTTGATATATACTCAAGCGTATGGTAATTAATATATTGTATAGTAACTTGTATAACCTTGAGATCCTATCGTTTATTTTGTTTGATTTCTTTATTTCCTTTATTTTCTAACCTATGCTTTCAAAAGAGAAAATGGTTTATGTGGAGTTCAAAATAAATCCAAATATTCTAGAGACGACACGTGAATTTTTACTCAAAAAAAACAAGATTACTCTTATTAAATGGGCATGCTTCTTAATATTCTCACGCGTAGTTCAACACCCCTAAAGGTTCATGCTCACTTGCACATGGCAAAAAAAAAGTCAAAGCATTAAAGATAAAAATTAATTACCCAAATCCTATCTCTAATACATTCCAATTGAAGATTGACTACATGTAAGTAATCTCTATAAACTCAATTAAGGAAATTTACAATTTTACACCATTATCTCAAGATATCATTTCCTACATAGTATCTTGAGAATATTCTCTCCATGAACCTTATCCAATAGAATGTCGTCATGTGTATGGTAAAACCCTAACACTATGGATGACCCTCTCCCCCTATATATATCTCCAATTCTACCAAATTTCAGGAAGTTTTTGCTACCCCTAAAAGCCCTAAACACATATTCTTTTCAAAGAAACTAACTTAGGCATCAGAGATTCATTGGCCTAAACCCCCCACCTCGTGGGCGCATGAGGCTTAGGTATTTGATCAAAGGTGTTGATTGTTTTCCAGGTGCATTTTCATCAAAACAAAGGACGGCGGAAATTTGCATCGACAAATTAGTGCTTCCATTGAGAGATAATTCAAATACTCGAAGAAAACTTTCACAATTGATTTTTGGAATTTTTTGTTATGTTGAATTTTTCACACATCGTATCAATTAATTTATCCTAGAAAAGTTCATTGATCAATCCCTAGAGAAAGGATACAATGGTGGGAAATTCTGAAATCATGACAAACAGGACCTCATATGTTCAAGGATTTTGACCAGATTGGAGACAAAGACGTGGCTCCATTACAGCGAACCTTGAGGCTCAACACGTTGGTAAGAGGTGGCCCACCACCGTAGAGCAACGTCACCACCATGGCCGTAAACTAGCAGCCACAACAGGGTTACCAGGGCATGCCCAAAGAGCTGCATTACTGCCCTTGTAACACACGAACCCCCAAAACCTTGGGCAAGAGGCCCAGGTTCATCCACCAGCCCACGGGCAAGAGGCCCAAGCCTTCCCAGTAGCAGGCTAAGCTAGGAAGCTGAAGCCATTGCAGCTCAAGCAGTCAGCTAAGCAGTTAGAGCCCAGCCAACAGTCGAAGCCGTAATGGCCCAGGCCCAACTTGCTATAAATGCAGCTTGAGCCCAGCAGAAGGTGCGAACAGTGCAGACCTAAGGGTAATCGGCCTACGTGTGAGCCCAACGCGCTCCAGCACACAACTCAGCCAACTAGGAAGGTTGGCCCGCCCCGTGACGCGACCTATGGTCCAGACCGGTCTGAGGCCATTTCAAGCGAGCCAGATTCCAACCACCAGACCGACGATCGACCCAGGGATTCTTTCACCTCAGTTTTCCATAGGTATACCCACTCCGGGTGTGACATCCCGTCCCGGGATTATTAAAACGTACTAGTAAAATGACTTTTCTACCCCTAGTTCGTCTCGTTATGTTTTTGGTTGTTTTGTGTGTTGTTGGCAAGTGTAGGGCCACACACACACACACTGTCTCACTCTCCCTCACCTTCTGTCTTCTCCCTGTCTCTCTCTCTCTCCCGTACTCCCATTTCTTCTTCTTCTTCCTTCAAACTTGTACGGACAAACCCAAAACCCCTCAAACCACCACAGATCGAGGGAACCAACTACACCATTGAACTCGTGAGGTCGAGGCGAGCACAGCCATACCATTTTCAGGTGAGAAATCCTTCGTTTTCACATCGATTCGACAATGGCCGATTTGAGTACTATTCATGCAAAGATTATTCATTGAGTTTTTGGGATTTCTAAGCTCGTAGGTAGCTTGGTGGTGTCCCAAGGAGCCTCGGAGTGCTTCGTTGGACGATTTTGGACGTCGGGATCACCGTGGTCGAAGTTGGCCGAGTTTTGAGATTTGAGACAGGTATGATCAAGTGGTTTTTAGCTTTTAAAAGTTGCATATCGTGATTCTACTAGTCCTAAGCTTCATTTTGGTTCAAGAATCATGAAAAATGGTTGAGAAATGAGTGAGAAAACATGATTTGAAGTTTTTCCAGTTTTCTGGCGCCGGCGACGTCGCCGGAGTCTCGCCGGAGAAGGTGACGGAATATTCCGTCAAGTCTGACGGAATATTCCTGACGCCGTTAACGGAATCTGTCAAAACTGACGGAATATTCCTAACGGCATCAGTTGACGCCGTCAGTGTGCGCCGCACGTGCCTGCGCGTGGCCGCCGCGTGTGGCCGTGCCTTGGCCGGCACGTGGGGGCGAGTGCGGTGGAGGAAAATTTTTCTAAAAATATGGTTGTGATCCTGAGGTTGTGTAGAGCACGTTGGTATATTCATTTGTCCATTTTGAGCAATGTATGAGAAGTTATTACGAGAAGTTGGGTATGTGCTTTAAAGTTAACGTTTTTATAGTTATTTCGCATATAGGTGACACGTACCCCGAGGACGAGCGTGGTCACGCGAGGTAGGGGGGCTACGACCCTTCCACGTACCAGTGAGTGGGCTTTTGTTTTCCGTATATACCTATATACATTTATATTCCCAGAAATTGATTAAAAAGGGTTATTTACGTTATGCCATGCACCATATTATTATTGTTTATGCATCATCACATGCATTAGTAGTGACATATATATACATATGCATATTGGGTGCTGTGGACGCGCAGGTAAGTGCCAGGTAAGTGGTATTCATATTTACATTCAGCAGTAGTTTGAGATGCTTAGAGAGCTCATAACCTGCACCCCCGGTGTTAGTGCTCCCGCCCAGAGTTGGGCACAGTCCTTCACGTGATGTTCACCTCCCGCACCACACGCTCAGCTTGGATCCAAGTTAGGTGCACAGTCCTGTCGTACAAACCACTTTAGGTGGTTCCGACTCGTAGGTGACCCGCGATTATTCGCATAGCCTTCACGTGATCGTAGCACTAGAGCGTATATATATGTTACACCCAGGCCTGTCGTACAGACCACTTTAGGTGGTTCCGACTCGTGGGCAAGTTCAGATATTGAGATTGAGATTTGAGCTCTAGATGCAGCCGTACAGGTCACGTTAGGTGACTCCGGCTGCCAGATTATATGATATTAATATGTTTATACCTGGGCACTTGCATATCGTTATGAGATTTCGGCATGGCATATTATCGAGCATGATTGACATACCTTTGAGCATGTTTGGCATACCTATACATACGTATATATGTTTATTTTCTGGGAAGTATACAAGTTTTACGGCGAGGGGTTAGAAAGTATTTCTATAAATGGTTTTCAAAAGATTTGTTTTTGCCCACTCACACTTTTGTTTTGCGCCCCTCCAGGTTCTAGTTGATTAGCAGGTTCGGTGGTCTCCCAGAGGGTTCTTCCGGCTTTTCTAACAGATACTCACCAGCGTAGGGTCACCTTCGGGTGTACTTATGTCGCAACTTTTCTTTTGGACTGCTATAGACCTGCTCTGAAATTGTATTTCACTTACTAGCACTTGTTTTAGTACTTTGTATGCTAGTTTTTAATTATTCGTACTTTTATATTACTACTTTATTATCTTCCGCACGTGCACATGGCTACGTCACCTTCGTGTGACGGCCAGCACGCCCTGATCTCGGTCGGGGTGTGTCAGTTTGGTATCAGAGCTTAGGTTTGTCAGTCTTGTGTCCTTGTGAGTATTCTAATGGTTTTGGTGTCTTCTGTCAGAATTATGCCGCCTCGTCGGGAACCCCGTCGCTCTTCTGAGTCTAGTTTCCCCGATGTTGCTCAGTTGGGGGAAGTTTTTGCTACAGCCCTTCAGTCTGTGTTGCGCCCTCCCCAGAGGACTCCTCTGGAGACTATGTACAATCTGAAGTTGGATAAGTTTAAGGGTAGTGAGGGGCACGAGGGCGCAGAGCGCTGGCTAGAACACATAGAGAAGACTTTCCGTGTGCTGCATAATCAGGGGAACTTGCCTATGGAGAGGTGGGTCGAGACGACCTCATGGTTTCTGGATACGGAGTCGGCAGCTTGGTGGGAGCAGGAGCTTCATAAGTTGACTCCAGATCAGAGGACTGATTGGAATGTTTTTACGGATTTGTTCAAGAGAAGGTATGTACCCCCTGAGTACATTGACCGTAAGAAACAAGAGTTTACTGAACTGAGATAGCGGAAGATGTCGGCGAATGAGTACTACCGCAAGTTTACGGACTTGTCTCGTTACCATCCTGATGTCGCTGGTAATCCGGCGGAGATGCTTCGTCTTTTCCGTTTGGGCACCAGGAAGAAGTGGCGTTCGATGGCGACTACTGTCCACAGCGAGACCTACCAAGATTTTTATGAGATACTGTTGAGGATCGAGGACTCTGAGAATATGTCGAGCGACACTGATGAAGAGAAGGACGGCAACCAGAAGAAAGATGACAAAGGTAAGGGTCAGGCATCGCTCGGGCCCCGTCAGACTCAGAACTTCAAGAGGGGTGGTGCTAGCTCGAGTTCTTCGAGTGGTGGCTTCAGTGCCACTGGACAGGGTCGTGGAGGTAGATTTTCTGGTGGTGCTAGAGGCCAGAGGCAGGACGATGGTGGTCGAGGCAGAGCCCCTATTTGCCGCAGGTGTAACAACCGGCATTTCGGCGAGTGTAGGCGTGGTAGCAGTGGGTGCTTCACATGTGGATAGATGGGACATAGAGCGGCGAATTGTCCCCAGGGTCAGCAGCAGCAGAAACCGCAGCAGACCTTTATGCCACCACCTGCACCGCTCCAGCAGATTCAGGATCCTAGTAGCTACGGCCAGTCGGGTCAAGGTGGTGCTTACCACTATCAGGGTGATGTTGTCCCTTATGCTCCGGGGCAGTATCAGTACCCCTAGGATCCCTATTCCCAGGGTGGCTATCCTCAGTATTCGGGCGGTTATATGCCGTATCCTCCAGCTCCAGTAGGTGGTTCTCAGTGGTACCAGGGAGGACAGTATCAGCAGGGTGAGATTGCCACTAGCAGTGCAGGGTCTTCGAGACAGTCGGGTCAGCCCAGTCAGGGGCGTGGTGCTCAGGGACGCGGTGTTCGGGCGAGCGGAGGCCGCGGCGGACGTCAGCAGGGCCAGGGGCGTCTTCACAATATTTCCCTGCAGGACGCTCAGAACAACCCAGACTTGATTATGGGTACGTTAAACATTCTTGGTTGTTTTGCTAGAGTCTTAATTGATTGTGGTGCTACACATTCCGTAATTTCTCATACATTTGCTCAAGTGACGCAACATCGCCCCACACCTCTAGGGTACGATTTAGAGTTCGCTATGCCTAGAGGAGAGAGATGTGTTGTAGATTGTGTGTACCCGGGATGTCCAGTGATCGTAGAGGGTGTTGTTTTGTCAGCCGATCTTATCCCGTTAGATATTGTGGATTTTGATGTGATTTTGGGCACAGATTGGTTGCATTTCTATTGTGCCAACATTGACTGTTACGGGAAAGTAGTTACATTTCACCGACCTGGACTACCTGTGGTTACTTTCGTGGGTGAGCAGAGTGGGGTGAGACATGGCGTTATTTCGGCGCTGCGAGCGAAAAGGTTGTTGTCGAAAGGTTGTCAGGGGTATCTGGCTCATGTGGTGCTAGATGAGGTTGTTCCTAACAGAGTTGAGGATGTAAGAGTGGTCAAACGCTTCCCTGATGTTTTTCCCGAGGATTTACCTGGTCTACCCCTAGATCGAGACGTGGAGTTCACTATTGAATTGCTCCCAGGTACTAATCCTATTTTTTTAACACCTTATCGTATAGCTCCCGCGGAGTTGAGGGAATTGAAGGTTCAGTTGCAGGAGTTAGTGGATAAGGGATTTATTCAGCCTAGTACTTCGCCTTGGGGCGCTCCAGTTTTGTTTGTGAGGAAGAAGGATGGAACTTTGAGGCTGTGTATCGACTACAGGCAATTAAATCGGGTGACGATTAAAAACCGTTATCTATTGCCTCGTATCGATGATTTGTTCGATCAGCTGAAAGGTGCTTGTGTGTTCTCTAAGATAGACTTGAGGTCTGGTTACTATCAGTTGAAGATCAGTAGGGATGATGTCCCTAAGACGGCGTTCAGGACTCGTTATGGTCATTACGAGTTTCTGGTTATGCCATTTGGGTTGACGAATGCACCAGCTGCTTTTATGGATTTAATGAACCGGGTGTTCCAGCCTTACTTGGATAGATTTGTTATTGGTTTCATTGACGATATTCTAGTGTATTCTAAGTCGAAAGCGGAGCATGTTCGACATCTTACTTTGGTGTTGAAGAGGTTGAGGGAACACTGGTTATATGCTAAGTTTAGCAAGTGCCAGTTCTGGTTAGATCAAGTTGCGTTCTTGGGGCACATCATTTCTGCTCAGGGTATTTTGGTGGACCCTCAAAAGGTTGCAGCTGTGGAGAGTTGGGAGCAACCGCGAACCGTCACCGAGGTGAGAAGTTTCCTTGGCTTGGTGGGGTATTATCGGAGATTCGTTAAGGATTTTTCGGTGATTGCCTTGCCACTGACGAGATTAACGAGGAAGGATGTTAAATTTGAGTGGGATGATAGGTGTGAGCAGAGTTTCCAGCAGTTGAAGCATTGTCTCACTCATGCATCGGTTTTGGCACTCCTAGACGATAGTGGTGATTTCGAGGTTTATAGCGATGCTTCCTTGAATGGTTTGGGATGTGTATTGATGCAGCATGGTAGGGTGATTGCTTATGCTTCGCGGCAGTTGAAACCTCATGAGTTGAATTACCCTACGCATGATTTGGAGTTGGCTGCTATCATTTTTGCGTTGAAGTTGTGGAGACACTATCTTTACGGAGAGAAGTGCAGGATCTTTACAGATCACAAGAGTCTCCAATATCTCTTTACTCAGAGGGAACTTAATCTTCGTCAACGGAGGTGGTTGGAGTTGCTCAGCGATTACGATTGCACGATTGATTATCACCCTGGTCGTGCGAATGTAGTGGCTGATGCACTTAGCAGGAAGTCACAGGGCCGCATTAATGCGTTGTACGCTAGTCGTGTTCCTCTTTTGGCTGACTTGCGTGCTACGGGAGTGAGGTTAGAAGCAGAAGATCGAGAAGTGGCGTTACTTGCTAATTTCCAAGTTAGGCCAATTCTTGTTGATCGGGTACTTGAAGTTCAGGTAGCTGATCAGGAGACTCAAGAACTTATTCAAGCTCGAGAGCAAGGAAGGAGGCGAGACCTCAGAGTTTGTGATTCGAATGGCATGTTGATGCTAGAGGGTAGAATGTTCGTGCCTAATAGTGTGGAGTTGAAGAAAGAAATTCTCGATGAAGCACATATCTCGGCTTATGCCATGCATCCAGGAGATACTAAAATGTATCATACCATTCGACCATTTTATTATTGGCCGGGTATGAAGAGGGAGATAGCCGAGTATGTGAGCAGGTATGCTTTTTGTCAGCAGGTTAAAGCAAAAAGGAAGAAGCCGTTTGGGTTGTTGCAGCCGCTTCCCGTTCTAGAGTGGAAATGGGAAAATATCACTATGGATTTTGTGTACAAGTTGCCGCGTACACAAAATGGCTTTGACGGCATTTGGGTGATCGTTGATCGGCTCACTAAATCGGCACATTTTATTCCAGTGAGAGAAAAGTATTCTTTGAGCCGTTTAGCAGAGTTGTTTATCTCAAAGGTCGTGAAGTATCATGGTGTCCCTGTGAGTATTGTCTTGGATCGTGATCCACGATTCACATCGAAGTTTTGGGCACGAGATTACTTTATAGTACGGCGTATCATCTACAGACAGACGGACAGTCAGAGAGAACTATTCAGACTTTGGAGGATATGTTGCGAGCTTCGGTGTTGCAGTTTGGCGATGCTTGGCACCAGCGGTTAGATCTGATGGAATTTGCGTACAACAACAGTTTTCATTCGAGCATCGGCATGGCGCCATTTGAGGCTTTGTACGGCAGAGCTTGTCGCACACCGTTGTGTTGGTCAGAGGTTGGCAAGAGTGTTTTAGTGGGTCCGGAGATTGTTGAAGAGACTACTCAGAATGTTCAGGTGATTAAGTCTAACCTGAAAGCAGCTCAGGACAGGCAGAAGAGTTTAGCGGATCGGCATGCTACGGACAGAGTGTATGAGGTCGGAGACTGGGTATTTTTGAAGCTTTCACCTTGGAGAGGTGTCGTGCGGTTTGGAAAGAAGGGGAAGTTGAGTCCCAGATACATCAGACCATACATGGTCACAGAACGAGTTGGTGAGGTAGCTTACAGGTTGGAGTTGCCTCCGGAGTTGGCTAGAGTGCATAATGTTTTTCACGTGTCTATGCTCCGACACTATGTTGCTGATCCATCTCACGTGATACCTCCTCAACCGCTTGAGATTAACCCAGATTTGACGTATGACGAGGAACCAGTGACGATCATCGATTGAAAAGAGAAGGTTTTGAGGAACAAGACGGTGAACTTAGTAAAAGTTTTGTGGAGAAATCATTTAGTCGAGGAAGCTACGTGGGAGACGGAAGATCGGATGAGGGATTTGTATCCTCGATTGTTCTTTGACCACTAGGGGTTGTTACTTGGTTGTTTTGAATTTCGGGACGAAATTCTATTAAGGTGGGTAGGTTGTGACATCCCATCCCGGGATTATTAAAACGTACTAGTGAAATGACTTTTCTACCCCTAGTTCGTCTCGTTATGTTTTTGGTTGTTTTGTGTGGTGTTGGCAAGTGTAGGGCCACACACACACATACACTGTCTCACTCCCCCTCACCCTCTGTCTTTTCCCTGTCTCTCTCTCTCCCGTACTCCCATTTCTTCTTCTTCTTCCTTCAAACTTGTACGGAC
The DNA here is from genome assembly GCF_041283825.1 of Pyrus communis. NCBI lineage: Eukaryota > Viridiplantae > Streptophyta > Magnoliopsida > Rosales > Rosaceae > Pyrus > Pyrus communis. Next base: position 4,602,579 of record NC_142574.1, read on the forward strand.
AAACCTAAAACCCCTCAAACCACCACAGATCGAGGGAACCAACTACACCATTGAACTCGTGAGGTCGAGGCGAGCACAGCCATACCATTTTCAGGTGAGAAATCCTTCGTTTTCACGTCGATTCGACAATGGCCGATTTGAGTACTATTCATGCAAAGATTATTCATTGAGTTTTTGGGATTTCTAAGCTCGTAGGTAGCTTGGTGGTGTCCCAAGGAGCCTTGGAGTGCTTCGTTGGACGATTTTGGACGTCGGGATCACCGTGGTCGAAGTTGGCCGAGTTTTGAGATTTGAGACAGGTATGATCGAGTAGTTTTTAGCTTTTAAAAGTTGTATATCGTGATTCTACTAGTCCTAAGCTTCATTTTGGTTCAAGAATCATGAAAAATGGTTGAGAAATGAGTGAGAAAACACGATTTGAAGTTTTTTCCAAATTTCCGGCGCCGGCGACGTCGCCGGAGTCTCGCCGGAGAAGGTGACGGAATATTCCGTCAAGTCTGACGGAATATTCCTGACGCCGTTAACGGAATCTGTCAAAACTGACGGAATATTCCTAACGGCGTCAGTTGACGCCGTCAGTGTGCGCCGCACGTGCCTGCGCTTGGCCGGCGCGTGTGGCCGTGCCTTGGCCGGCGCGTGGGGGCGCGTGCGGCGGAGGAAAATTTTTCTAAAAATATGGTTGTGATCCTGAGGTTGTGTAGAGCACGTTGGTATATTCATTTGTCCATTTTGAGCAATGTATGAGAAGTTATTACGAGAAGTTGGGTATGTGCTTTAAAGTTAACGTTTTTATAGTTATTTCGCATATAGGTGACACGTACCCCGAGGACGAGCGTGGTCACGCGAGGCAGGGGGGCTACGACCCTTCCACGTACCAGTGAGTGGGCTTTTGTTTTCCGTATATACCTATATACATTTATATTCCCAGAAATTGATTAAAAAGGGTTATTTACGTTATGTCATGCACCATATTATTATTGTTTATGCATCATCACATGCATTAGTAGTGGCATATATATACATATGCATATTGGGTGCTGTGGACGCGCAGGTAAGTGCCAGGTAAGTGGTATTCATATTTACATTTAGTAGTAGTTTGAGATGCTTAGAGAGCTCATAACCTGCACCCCCGGTGTTAGTGCTCCCGCCCAGAGTTGGGCACAATCCTTCACGTGATGTTCACCTCCCGCACCACACGCTCAGCTTGGATCCAAGTTAGGTGCACAGTCCTGTCGTACAGACCACTTTAGGTGGTTCCGACTCGTAGGTGACCCACAATTATTCGCACAGCCTTCACGTGATCGTATATATATGTTACACCCAGGCCTGTCGTACAGACCACTTTAGGTGGTTCCGACTCGTGGGCAAGTTCAGATATTGAGATTGAGATTTGAGCTCTAGATGCAGCCGTACAGGTCACGTTAGGTGACTCCGGCTGCCAGATTATATGATATTAATATGTTTATACCTGGGCACTTGCATATTGTTATGAGATTTCGGCATGGCATATTATCGAGCGTGATTGACATACCTTTGAGCATGTTTGGCATACCTATACATACGTATATATGTTTATTTTCTGTGAAGTATACAGGTTTTACGGTGAGGGGTTAGAAAGTATTTCTATAAATGGTTTTCAAAAGATTTGTTTTTGCCCACTCACACTTTCGTTTTGCGCCCCTCCAGGTTCTAGTTGATTAGCAGGTTCGGTGGTCTCCCAGAGGGTTCTTCCGGCTTTTCTGACAGATACTCACCAGCGTAGGGTCACCTTCGGGTGTACTTATGTCGCAACTTTTCTTTTGGATTGCTATAGACCTGCTCTGAAATTGTATCTCACTTACTAGCACTTGTTTTAGTTCTTTGTATGCTAGTTTTTAATTATTCGTACTTTTATATTACTACTTTATTAGCTTCCGCACGTGCACATGGCTACGTCACCTTCGTGTGACGGCCAGCACGCCCTGATCTCGGTCGGGGTGTGTCACCGGGCCCAAGTTTTCTACCTGCAACTTATTACATTTACACCACACATAGAGACACCCATCATCTAGATTTTTCCACTCCAAATGGTGAACATCACTTGTCTCGGTAGGTCGACGACCTAAGTAGCACCCTCATGCAACAGACAACCTTGGTGAATCAACTTTTTGAGTGCATTGAGATGCATTATATGCCCCAAATGAGGTGTTCAAAAGTAGGATAATGGCAGATGATCGTGACTTTTTCCTACGACATCTCGGCAAGCAGTCGCTTAGCCCGCCATGAACTGAGTGTTAGGATTGTTTATACTTTCGGCTCAGCCCTCGGGAAAACATCTTCTTGTGCCTTAATGCATAGAGAAACTTTCCTTCCCGACTCAGCCCATAAGTCAATGTGCATTCGAGGTTGGGTTCACACTGTGACGAGCACTCCGGACATTCTAGGCAAAATTGCCACATAGACTAGGCCCACAAGAAGACCCTCATGCGAGGCACTAGAGTAGGCAGTTGTATTAGGAGAGCACGAGAGCAGTCCTGCTCAAGTTTAACTTGACACGCCTGAATCTCGTGTTAGCCGACACCCAAGGGTGACCCAAGCCATTTCATGAATGCATATACTAAGAACATGAGGAACATGCATAAAAAAATTTCTCGCATAACCACGCAATATAGTATTCAAGTACAACCTTAATAAAATATAATAATCAATTGCCAACAATTTAAAAGTGATAATGCATGACATATTCAGAGCATACTACTAATTCGAAATACAAGCGGAATGAATATTAAAAAGTGCGATTACAAGAGATGTCCTACGCAGAGAGAAGAACACAAATTCACTGATATGGAAATGCCTCGTAGCTCAGGTCGTATGCCTTGTCCTAAAGGGGGCATAAAATAAAACATGAGTGGACCAAGTTTATATATAGTAATACTAAATCAATTACTCTTCAAGCATACTAGCCTCAGTTTTAGAAAACTCATATAGCATAATAAATAGTAGGTTTTTCGAAAACCCTAGCATGCCATAAAACCTTCATAAAATATATATCGTATATAATATGCTTAATATTGGTATCATAATCGCCTGAAGGCACTACATCACCGCCCCGAAGGCATATATATCTTCCGTCCGAAGGCACTACATTGTCCGCCCGAAGACATATATATCTTTCGCTCGAAGGCACTACATCGCTCGCCTGAAGGCACATATATATAAATATCCACCAAGTAAGCTTAGAAAAATCCTGAACATAATCTTTCCAAAATATATCTCATCGGAGCTCAATACCTCAAAGTTTATGAAAACATCAACGTATTAACCCCCAAAGTTTATGAAAACTCAATAGTATAATATGTAGTAGGTTTTTCAAAAACCCTAGCATGCCATAAGACCTTTGCATTAAACATATATCGTATATAATGTGCTTAGTAGTGTTATCATAATCAACTAAAGCCACTACATCACCTGACCGAAGCCAAATATAAATATCTTTTGGCCAAAGCCATCTACAAATGCCCGGTCGAAGCCATATATAAGTATCTTCCAATTGAAGCCATCTACAAACGCCAGGCCAAAGCCATATATATATATATATATATATATATCATTCGCCTGTATGCAATATCATTGAATAACCACTAAGTAAGCATATAAAAACATTAACATAATATTAGGCCGATTAGGGTTATGGGTTGGGTTTAACCACTCGCGGCTTGGGTTCTAGGTTAGGGACCCACGCGTGGCCTGGGTTCTGGGTTGGGTCGAGTTCTATAACCCAATAACTTTGGGCCGATTAAGGTTACGGGTCAAGTTTAACCCGTTTTCAAGGCAAGGTTTGGTTGGTTTATAGGCACAACTTCAAACGCCCATAACTTCTTGGATGCTTAACCAAATCAAATGATTTAAAAACCAAAGGTGTAGTACTTAACGAAATGAAGAGAATAGTACCTTGCCCAATGGCTAACTCGTCGTGGTTTGGTTAGAAAAAGCCTCGAAAGTGGCAGTGCTCGCCAAAAAACTAAGAAAAGTTATCCTGAGTTATTTTTTGCAATTAATACGTATGTATAACTCAAAACAAGCTTCGATCTAACCCTAAAACACATCCCAAGGGTTTGAGGGAACTTACCAACGTCGAAAAAGTCATGAAACATGTTGGAGTCCGACGGAAAAGACGGTGAACAGTGACTCCATCACTGTTAGGGTTCCACAGAGGTTTGCCTGGGTTTTTTGAGATCCCTTCATCTAGTAAGAAGGGTTATTGTTGTTGTTAAGCTTAGGGATGAGGATGAGGATACGTTGCAGATGAGAGAGAGGGTTAGGGGAGTGCTTGAGAAAAGAGAGAAATTGATTGGGAGAGAGAGTGAGAGAGAGTTTCACAAGGGAAGAAGGAATAAGAAAGTAAGTGGGGCAGGGGACAAAATCAAGGGTGGGCCTCTTAGGCACACCAATTAAGACCAAAAGCAATTTTAAAATAACTATCCCAAATTAGTGCAATTACAAAAATGCCTTTTCGTTCCGTAAATTTTGGGATGGGTTGTTACACTTCGTTACCAACGTACCGTTCAACAATAAGGATGATGGGGTCACCTCAAACAACACACCTAAGCACAAAATAGGACAATTTAGAAAACCATAACATTGAATTTGATAAAACGAACGTCGTAATTGGATTCAGGACGTTGAAAAACCTAACAAGGGACCTCGAATTCCCCCACGCGTCGTCACGGGACGGCAACTCGAAAGGCCATGCGTCACAGCACACGCCGAGATGAGTTGCTGAAAAGTTGGCCAATAAGTCACCAGCTCAGCCATGGTCGCCGCACAACACAGTATCTCTAAGAAGGCATGTATGCTCCATGTGCTGGCCATGACAGCCCTCCATGAGCACCCATACGCCGCAAGTACGCTGTACTTGCCTTCTCCACGAATTCTGCAGATTTTGCAGGTGGAAGGGCTAACTTCCAAAGCTTATTCCGAGCTTGATACAACACCAAAATGAGTAATTCAATCTCCTATGTAAAGTTAGAAATATAGGGAAGAACTATATACCCTTTCGAGGCTCGACGGAGGTTGGAGCTGGTTGAAAAAGTGACTGGAATGTGGCCAAATAGCCACGATTAAGTTTTCCAAAAATGCACAATGCCTCACATCGGGTTTTCCTTGCATCCACGTGTGATCAACACCTAAAACTAGCTTGATTGAACACTATAACAAGATCTAAAAGGTTCTAGGGGGCTTACCTTTACCATAGATGGCACAAACTCGTCGAATGAGGGTTACATAGTGACAGTGCACAATGCAAGGAAAGAGAGGAACTTGGGGTAGAGGTTCCTCCTTCGATCCTCAGTTCGTGGGATTCATAGAGGACATGGGGGGGGAGATGGTGGTGAGTGGTGTCATTGTTGATGTTGTTGTTGTGTGTGGTACCTTCAGGGAGGGTTGGTTCGAAGAGAAGAAGAAGGCTAAGAGGTAAGGGAGAGAGTTTTTGAGAGAAAGATGATGATGAAGTCATGGGAAGAAATAAAAGAAGGGGAATGAGAGAGAAAGAGTCAAGAGACAAGGGAACATGTGGGCCTTTAGTTACAAAATAGGGTTCACTAAAGGCAAAAATATCAGTATCTCCCAAACATGAAATATCCAAAAAACGTTCGACATCTCAAAATTTGTAAAAACTTCATTATAGCTCCAAATTCGAATCTGTTCCCGCCCACGCGTTCGTGGCGATGAGTATAGTAAGAATAAATAAAAAAAGTTTAGTTACAAGCGTTACGTCGAGACGATCAACAAAAGTCAACGTTTATGCCACAAGGGCAATTTGATAATTTTATATGTTCGATAATATAACATATGAAAAATTAAGGATGAGGTATCACATAATTGGAGGCCCTCACCAAGCATGACAGTGAGCAGCTCGTACCCAGACCATAAACGAACCACATGCACCGCACCCGCAACATAAATAAGCAGAACATGCGAAAAAACAACATATGCTAGCAGGTCAACTTAAGGGGCAGTCGATGGCTCCGCTGCCCTAGCAGAGGCAAATCTAGGATGAAGTACAAAGGTTCGTAGAAGAATAGTTGCACGGATTTCAGTGCATTAAAACCATCGATGAAGGTCAACCCCGTTAGGCACATATCCAAAAAAGATCCGAATGATCCTGGATATGAAGTCCCTTACTACTCTGAAGGAGATACAAGGTTTTGCTAGGCGAGCAGCAGTACTCAACCGTTTCCCCTTGTGATCTATCGACTAATGCAAGCTCTTTTTCAAGGCAATCAGGAAAGTGTGATGAGATAAATGTACCAATCGATGCAAGATTTTTTTTTGAAGAGGTACCTAACATGACCACCTCGATTATCCAACTCAGAAGCAGTAGAGGACCTATACATATATGTAGCGATATCTCAAGCAGCAGTGAGCTCAACCCTCATACAAGAAGAGTTAGGGGCCTGACTACCTATATTCCACAGTTCAAAAGCTCTTCTCGATGTGTAATCCAGATGCTCGAAAATCAAAACATTGATTTTGGCGCTAATTGTCGTAACTCGGAAGCTCAAGTCGTGCCTTCAAATGTATGCAGTCATCATCATGACATAATATTTCCAATAATCCAGACGTGTGACGATAAGGGCACAAACATTAGCGGACATTTCGACGAACACAATAACTTAGCCCAAAGGCACGCTAAGGGCAGACTAGCACTAGAAAGACGCATCAGCCCAACCTGTCGGAGAGTTCCTCCAACTACTAAGAATCAGAAGCAAGCCTTGTCTTTCAGTACCTAAATGATTCCATACATGGAGCAGCTTAGCACCAACAATCGAGCACCGCCTCTGATGCGCTTAACTCAACCCTTGTTTCAGAGACAATTATGTCCAATTATTTTAATCGAAACCTTGTCTCCAACTTTCCACCAAAACCCACATGACATTATAACAGTACAGGTTTTTTTTTTTTTTTTTTTTTTAAACAAAAAGACCGTATCAAAATTAAAAAAAATTGGAACGGAAGTAATGTAGTGGCGGTTCATGGAGCCCACCCCACTCCAGTATCCCACTTATTCCCCTCTTTTTTTTTTCTATTTTTTTTTTTGCAGAACGCTTCTTCTTCCTTCCATTTATCTTTAGACTTGTCTAGTACGCTTCTCGACTTTCTCCTCTGTCTGTTTCTATATCATTCAAATTTCTCGCAAAATTTTTCAGCCATTTTTCTCGTTTGCGGGTTTTGAGTGACTCGGCTTCATGACTCGGCGGTTCGCGTCCGACTTGGAGTCTACGAGCAAGCGATTCGAGGCGTTCGAGTTCAGCGCCGACGACCAGGTGGTGGAGACGCAATCCGCCAAGATGATGGCCAAATTCCGAAACTTCATGAAGAAGGTACCCAGGAACGCCAAAAAGGCCAAGAAAAAGTGCCTCGGTTCCCCACTCACCAAGTACACGTTCCTCCAGTACTGTAAGTTTTCACCGTTCGCTTTTCCTAATTTGCCTTTTGAATTGTGGTTTCTGACTAAATTCGGGGACAAGAAATTGGAAATTTGGGGATTTCGGGAATGCATCGTTCTAGCTCTCCAAAATTGCGCCAATTAATTAACTTCAAATTATCGAATTTAAATTCTGCTTCAAAATGTTGGAAATGAACCGATTGACTTCGACGGTGGAGGTAGTAGTAGTAGTAGTAGGGTCATCACTGCCTGAACCCTTTTACTGATTTTTAAGTTTTCTGAGTTTTTTTCTTTTACTTTCTGTGTAGTTGCAAAAGAAGCAAAGAGTCCACAAAAGAAAATTAGCACTGTATTATTATTAGACGATGATTCTGGTACTAGTGCGGATCGTCAATGTGGATCGTCTGATTCGTTTCATGCGGGTACATTAGCAGAGGATGGCGCTGCAAGACGGATGTCTGGGTCGGATGCTTGTGCTCTTTCTAGTTCTTCAAATCATCAAGTAAAATATTCATGCTTTTTCCAATTGCTTCAAGTGTCTAACTCCTAACTTGTCCTACTTGGGCGAATTATTTTCAGTGAGGTTTGAAAACCTTAAAGCAACTGTATTTGGCCCTGAAGTTTTAAATGATCATACTTGGTTTCTTTCCATTTTGCTAGACTCGTCATTTTACTCATTTTAAGGGGATGACAAATGTTCACTTTGAGCATATTGTTGATAACGACTTGATTTATATTGTTGCAGAGTAAGCAAGTTTTTATAATTTCAGATGACAATGACAGATTTGAGAAATGCTCCTCATCAACTTTGGCCGTTAGTCCATTAGAGAATGAAGGTGACTTTTTAATTCGTGAAGTACATATCATATAGTTATGGTGCCTCATTTTCTCATTATTTTGTGAATACCATTTATCTTACCCAATATTTTTTGCATGATTTTAGCTCCATTAGAAGAACAAGCATCAAAGCCAAGTTCTGGTGGATATGCAAGGGTAAGCTTGCCTCCCTTCCCCTTGTTATATTCCCCTTCTTCCTTTTAAATGGTAATTCGAATCTTGTTATGGTAAATGTAAGAAACATAGCAAACAGGAGGAGCAAGAAGACAAACATAATATAGAGCGTAGAAGTATGAAAAAATGAAATGTTTGATGAAAACTACCCCTCAATGTTTTTTTAATCTCCAGATAGTAGGATATCCTCTCATTATTCTATTCTAAATGTTTGAGCTTGGTGGATCACCAAGTTTATGATAACCATTGCGTCATCAGGACTCGAATTGAAAGGTTTGTTAGAGTTATTCCTATGAGGCTGGTTAAGATTTTGCATCTGAATTGGAGAACATAAAGAAATATGAACGAAATAACTTTGAAATTAACCTAACTCATTTTTACGGCAGCTGGATGAGTATCTGAAACACTTCACCTCTCCTGTCTTGGGAACTTCTTTGAACCAACCTCTTAATCAATGGTTTGATGCTTGGATTTTAGGTTTTAATTGTAAGAAGTTCATGAAAGAGTGGTGTACATGCGGAGGAGGATGCTTTAAAGGGGACATGTATTTATGACTAGTAAACTATGAGCTACATGCATAACAGGGTGCTGGAAAGATAAGTCATTTTGTGTCTTCCTGACAAACTTAGGTATAATATAAGTCTACTCGGGGATTTTTCTGGATCGTTCCTCTAGCCTGTTTAACCTTGGCTTCATACCCTTTGCAATTGTGGTGGAGATCCCTAACCATAAGAGTTTGGTCTTTGGATACCCTGAAGAAGGCTATTATTCTTTCTTTGCAAGTGTTCCTTAAACCAGCTGGTCTTGAAAGATATGTGAAGTGTTGCTGTTTATTTATTTATTTTTTTCAAGAACCAAATGTGTCTAAACAATAGAAAAGTTTCCCTTGGGTTTTAACCTCATTAATCATTATGCTACCGTTATTAACTACGCATTTTCACATCTAGCTGCATTATGATCAAGCGTCCTGTTTCTTTTTTTTCATCCTTTCTAAATGCTTTTCAATCATGGCTAAGACTAGATGTAACTAGGGTTGAAATGATTAGTGTTGGGGCATTCGGGTAATTTTGGAGTTTTTTGAGATTGGAGTATTTCTCGATATAACACGTAGCTGCATAGTCATTCTAAGGGATGCTTTCAACCTAAGGTAGCTCTCGATCCTCAAAGCCTTGTTTAATAGATAACCTGTTTTCCGCTTTGTGAAATGGTTTGATGCTAAATATTTTGAATTATTGTTATTAGCTTAGTTGGATGATCTCTGGTTTATAGAAGATATGTATAGCACAAGAAGTACTACGTTTGATCTAACATCATTAGACCCATGACAACCTTAATTGTTGACTTCCTAGTTACAAAGCTTACTAGCATGAATTTGGTATTGTGATGTTTATTTGGGCTACAAGATTTAGTTTTTGGGAATTGTCCCTTCCAATAGAGATCTTTGTATTGGAGGGGAATTATATTTGAGATTGTTTAGCCATATCTGCTTCTACACCACCCTTAAATAGGCAATTGGTAGAATAAATAAATGAATGTGAAGCTGTGACTATATTACAGTGTCCAAGGCCCATCATTATTGCCAACTGTGCCTTTAAACAAAAAAGTTGATGATCAGGTGGATGTTGAAATGTGATTGATCTGTGATAGGGGGAGCATTATCAAGTTAAAAATTGCCTCTCTACACACCAAATAAAAAAATTAAAATATCAAGTAGTTTGCATTGAAGATTTATTGGTGTAAAGGAAACAAGAACATTCTATGGATAGCTGTTGTTTCTTTCTTTTGCATTAGGGGAGTTACATGATAGTATATTCACATAATGTGTGTGCATGTGGATAAAATACATTGCTTAGACATATCAGTTTTTTTCAGTTTACACTATTTAGTAACTTTTTGTAGTAAATTGTTATTTTGATAGATTTTAGATACTTTATGTGGGACAGAGAATCTCAGTTAATTTTTTTTATGCTGTTGTCTTTAGGTAGATGGTTTAACTGTAAATGGGAATTTGAGCCAAAGGGAATGTTTATCTTGAGGTGGTAAATTGGTGATATTATTGAGATTTGAGTCAGAATGGTGTGGCAGGGTTAGCTGCAACTGCTTTTATGTTCCCTTTTATTTATAAAGGAAGACTTATATGCAATTAAATTTGGTGTAGGTTGAAGAAGCTACACTCAACCTTCATCTTAAATCAAGGGATTCTAGAGGAGCTGGAAATGCAAATAAAGATTCAGGTTCGTGCATATTTTGATAAATGGTATTGGATCTTTGTGATATTGGATTGTATCATGTATTTTTCCCCTTAAACTCCTTATAAATGTGTAGCGTTACATATTTACTTGAAAGATTCTACCTATTTGATTGAGCAAATAATGATTTTTTGTCTACAAATCAATGTGGTTTACACTTGAATATGGAGTGACTTAAACAAGCACGATTATTTTTAAAAAGGCCTTCTTCCTAACACTTATTTTTTACTTTATAAAACTTAATATGTAGCTTCTTTCTTCCTCAATTTACACTAACATTAGATTTTATACTAAAGAATTGGCTTCAGCCTATTCGTATTGAGAATAGAAGATCAAATTTGATATTATCTATATTTGGCTTTACTTTATCTCCATTTTAACCCGTCTTGCTTTGCCTCTCTGCTGTCTTGGATAGGAAGACGTTAGATAATGGTATGTTTTGATGATTTACATTTTAATAAAATTTTTGTTTCTCTTCAAATAAAATCTAAACCTTTTGAAGAAAAGTGAATACTACTTTTGAAAATTAGCTAAACTACTTAAATGTTCCATGTGTAACATTTGACTTTGTTGTCAATGCAGGCATTGAGCAGTTGAGCTGTTCTGTTTATGAACCTCATGTGGACAAAGAGGAAGATGCTAAATCATTGGATGAGAGGTATGGACATGGTGGAGTTTTTGTTTTGATGTTCACCAGATAGTTAACTATTAAAAAGAATTTGAAAGCTCACCACCTTGAATCTTGAGGAAGCAATGCACTTTCACCAAACTTAAGCTTGGCTAGAATACTAGACCTCCAAGGTTTGTTCTTGCATGGCACCAAACAACAGCAGAGTCACTTATCTGACCACACATACCAATACCAGAGAACCAAATATTAGCATGGTAATCTTACCTAATTTAGCTATAAGGGACATGATAATACACTCCAAGCATCAGGTCTCTAAGAGCAGCACATTTGTAACTGTTTCTCATCTGCATAAGGCAAAGCAATAAACTATACATTCTTAAAATTTAGATTAGCCATCTCAATTTTTTTTCTCGAGTTGTTTTTCATTATATTGTGTTAATTTATGTCATTGTAATTTGCAAACTATAGTTTTTTTTTTTATTTTTTTTTTATTTTTTTATTTTTAAATCTTTTATTATTTCTTTGCAATTTTATACTACCTTTGTTGAATGTATCCCCCATTATATTTAAAACTACTTGTTTTGGTGTTAAATTTTTGGCAATCTTCTTACGTGTATGTTTATTGGCTTTGATAGTATCATTCTCATCCTTTTTTACTTCCATTATGATCCGTGTTGGTTGTTTATTGTAGTGCCAATAAGCCTTTTGAAGTGAGTTATCCAGAAGGAGATCCTGATGCAGTTTCTATAAGTAAGAGAGATCTTGAACTTCTACAGCCGGAGAAATTCATTAATGACACTATAGTTGACTTTTATATTCAGTAAGTTTGACCTGGCCACTTTCAAGTCTAGTTTCTCTATTGGAAGCATTAGAACTTCCTTTTTTTTGCATAACAATGAAGGCATTATAACTTTCAGAGAAATTTGTTAAATGTGTAGGGAGGCTTCTTGTATTTTTTTATCTTTTATTTCTGGATTTGAGCTTTTAAATAGTGCAGAATTTCAAATTTGTTTGGGTTTGGGCTGCCTTCGTGTTCCATATAATTTACTATATTGTGTAGATCATCAAATTGTCAGGCACACATGATGCTTTTTCCTTGCCCAATCCTTATTGATCTGATGCTAATTGATATTTACAACTTGAATGTCTATATTCACTTTGAATTAAACATCAGCTTCTTTTTTATTTTTTTTTATTTTTTTTGAGGAACTCATATAACCATATTAATGTGTAAGTAAGACTTTCAGGACAGGTACTTCAGAGAGGAATCTATTTCGTTGATGAAACAAGCCATTCCCCTTTCTGAGATCATAGTATTCTTTTGATAGTTTACCACCTTTACCTTTAATTATCAAACTTGGGAACTACAAAGTGTAAAGATCTAGTTGCAGTTTGGTTCTAGCTCCTATACCCTTTCCTTTTATCTGATTGTACTTCCTACTTCCAGATTAAAAAATAGTCGATATTGAGTAATTTTGATTTTTAACTTTCTCACAGATATTTAAAAAGTAAAATTCAACCTGAGGAAAAGCATAGTTTCCACTTCTTCAATAGTTTTTTCTTTCGGAAACTTGCTGATCTAGACAAAGACCAATCAAGTGCCTGTGAAGGCAAGGCAGCATTTCAGGTTGTTCATAAATGGACTAGGAAAGTGAATGTGTTTGAAAAGGATTATATCTTCATTCCTGTAAACTACAGGTGAGAAAATGCCGTGCATTATTTTTGTTGCTGCTTGTGGCATTGGAGAATTAGACCACCGTTTTAATATGAATTATTACTATATCTTGTGCAGTCTCCATTGGAGTTTGATTGTCATTTGTCATCCTGGAGAAGTGGTTAATATCAAAGGCAAGATCTTTTAGGACTCTGATTAATTTCCCTTATGTACTATGGTTTTATTGTTTCAGTTTGTTTTGTCTAATTATCTTGCAGATGAGAAAATTGAAAGCTTATCAAAGGTTCCATGCATCTTGCACATGGATTCAATTAAAGGAAGTCATAGAGGCCTCGAGAATCTTGTTCGAAGGTAGCTTCTTATAGCTCAACCTCAATAGTCTCCTTCTGGTTGCCAGCCATAAAAATTCATTGTTCTTGATTTCAACAAAAGCTATTATGAATTTTTTATTCATGCTTCTACTTGAGTCTATTTTGGATTCTATCAGTCTTCTGATTTTGTTTACATTTGGTCGATGCGGAAGCTAGAATTCCCATTCTAAAAAATTAATGGGCCCACTTGTGCAAATTTTTTCTATCAAACAAAAATAACGATTTCATTAACTAATAGTTGAGGTGTTAGATGTGAAAGAATATATTGCTTATATTGGAATTTGTTCTCTTATCAAATTATAAATTAATCCCAATGATATGCTATAACATTGAAAATTTGAAACTATGTCCTTCAGTTTGAGACTACTGATCACAAGGATTTCCCTGATAATTTATATTGTCATGAGATGACAGATACCTATGTGAAGAGTGGAAAGAGAGGCATGGTGACACATCAAAAGATGATTATTCAAAATTCTTACATTTGAGATTTGTAGCTCTGAAGGTAATGCCTTGTGTTTTTAGTGACATCTGTATCATTAACTAAAGAAACAATCTCTTTCCACTTTAGATATCTAACTTTTTCTTACTATTAATCATGGAAATTTTTTAAATATTGGGGAGGAGTTGGATATTCTGGGGATGATTGGCAGCTTCCATGTCAAAACATTTTAGACTCTTCAGTTTGATTTGTCTTGATGGGAGGGGAGTATGATTTATTGTTGTGTTTATGCAGTTAGTTTTTAGTTCTCTTCTCCAAGGTGTCCTTTTTGTCATTCTTTCCTTGTGCCCTTTTTTCCTTAATAAATGTTTGTCTAACAAAGGGAATTAAGTTACCATTTGTGATATTTGCTTTTCTTTCATATTATTCAGTTACCACAACAGGAAAATTCATTTGACTGTGGCCTCTTTTTGCTTCATTATGTGGAATGTTTTCTGGAGGAAGCTCCTGTCAACTTTAGCCCTTTGGAAATCACAAAGTCATCCAAATTTGTAAGTCATCCTATCTCCTTTCACCAGAGCCTAAGCAAAAAGATTGTATATGTTCTGTTTTCCAGGCCTTTATGAATGATACAACTTTTCTTAGTCCTATGATCCTATCTCCTATCAGCATAAAAAAGTTTGTTTCGTTGTCAAATTTTCCCTTGTACCTTCTGTTGCTCTCTCGTGTTTTTTGGTTGACTTGTTCTACTATTATTTATTGATTACACTCAAATTTAATCCATAGTAATCCTTAAGTTGTCAAGCTTATGTTGCCTCTGCATGTTGTCAAAGTCATGTGCACCATCCATAGTATATACTGTTGGCCACATTTGTATGAAGCATTGGGTTTGAATGGATAAGCAACTATTTTCAAAGGAATGATGAAACAAGAAATTACAAATTTGTTGCCAACTTGGTGGTAGAAGATGGATTACTCAAGAAGAAAACTTCTCCCTTCTAATCCTCTAATTCCTATTAATCTCCTTGAAGTGAAAATCATCCTCTTTGACCTTAAATTTAGAGGGTTTATCCATTCTAGTCCAATCCTCTATACCAAACGACGCCAAATAGGTTGGCAGATATCCAATAAACATCATGCCTCATGGTAAGTTCTTCACCAAAGAGTTCTTCACCCTAGCGGCTTTTGACGATATGTATAAGCAACTAGATACGAAAGAAGGAGAGTTTGATATCTATAAACTAGCTAGAGCAAGGGAAAAGAAGACAAGGACCTAAACCAGGTGAGGTGCATCAAGGATGAGAATGGAAAGGTTCTTGCTACAGAGAACGCAGTCAAAGACAGATGGAGAGGTTATTTTCATAATCTTTTCAATGAAGGACATGAAAGGAGTACTTCTTTGGAGGAGTTGAGTAACTCAGAAGAGTGTAGAAACTACTCCTTTTACCGTCGAATTAGGAAGGAAGAAGTTGTAGCTTTGAAAAAGATGAAGCATAGAAAAGTAGTGGGCCCAGATGATATACCGATCTAAGTGTGGAAAGTCTTGGAAGAGACGGGTGTAGCATGGCTCACAGACCTTTTCAATAGGATTTTGAAAATGAAGAAGATGCCAAATGAGTGGCGAAAGAGCACTTTGGTGTCTGTCTACAAGAATAAGGGCGACGTACAAAATTGCATGAACTATAGGGGTATTAAGTTAATGAGTCATACAATGAAGCTCTAGGAGAAAGTAATTGAGCATAGACTGGGGCAAGAGACATGGCTCTCGAACAACCAATTCGGGTTCACGCTAGCGCGTTCTACCATGGAGGCAATCTATCTGTTATGAGGATTGATGGAAAGATATGGAGATATGAAAAAGGATTTGCACATGGTCTTTATAGATTTGGAAAAGCGTTTGATAGGGTCCCAAGAGACATTATTTGGAGGATTTTAAAGAAAAAAGGAGTACGAGTAGCATATATCCAAGCTATAAAGGATATGTATGATGGAGTGAGGACTGCCGTAAGAACTCATGAAGGACAAACTAAAAGCTTCCCCATAATTGTAGGGTTACATCAAGGCTCATCTTTAAGTCCTTAGTTTTTTGCATTGGTCATGGATGAGTTAACGGGACATATTCAAGATGATATTCCTTGGTGTATGCTTTTTGCAGACGATATAGTGTTGATAGATGAAACTCATGAAGGAGTAAATGCGAAGCTTAACCCTTGGAGAGAAGTGTTGGAATCTAAAGGTCTTCGCCTAAGTTGGTCAAAGACAGAGTATATGGAGTGCAAGTTCAATGCAAACGGAGGCTCAAATGAGTTAGGGGTGAGGATTGGAGACCAGGAAGTACCAAAGAGTGATCGCTTTCGCTACCTAGGATTTATCTTGCAAAAGAACGGAGAATTGGATGTAGACCTCAACCATAGAATACAAGCTGGATGGATGAAGGGGAAGAGTGCATCCGGCGTGTTGTGTGACCGTCGTATGCCACTGAAGCTCAAGGGAAAATTTTATAGGATGGCAATAAGGCCACCAATGCTTTATGGCACATAATGTTGGGCGGTGAATTATCAACATGTACATAAAATGGGTGTAGCAGAGATGAGAATGCTTCATTGGATGTGTGGGCACACGAGAAAGGATAAGATTAGGAATGAGGATATCCGAGGTAAAAGTAGGAGTAGCAGCCGAAATTGAAGGAAAGATGAGAGAAAATCGATTATGGTGGTTTGGACATGTGAAACAAAGGCCTATTGACGCTTCGGTTAGAAAATGCGATTACGGGACAGAGGTTCAGGGCCGGAGGGGTAGAGGAAGACCTAGGAAGACTTTGGGAAAGACTCTAAGAAAAGACTTAGAGAGAAAAGATAAGATTAGGAATGAGGATATCCGAGGTAAAAGTAGGAGTAGCAGCCGAAATTGAAGGAAAGATGAGAGAAAATCGGTTATGGTGGTTTGGACATGTGAAACAAAGGCCTATTGATGCTTCACGGGATAGAGGTTCAAGGCCGAAGGGGTAGAGGAAGACCAAGGAAGACTTTGGGAAAGACTCTAAGAAAAGACTTAGAGTACTTTAGATCTAACGGAAGACGTGATACAAAACCGAATGCAATGGCATTCTAGGATTCATATAGCCGATCCCACTTAGTGGGAAAAGGCTTTGTTGTTGTGGATCATCTAACCGCTATTATCCCAGCTTGAAAACCCATCTTGTATTGCACCCCAAATGGGAACAGACAGATGAACAAATTTATTATCGATAAAATGATGGATTGTGGGGGCTAAGTTTACTTGTTCCCTACTATTTCCTTGTGTTTAGGGTATGGAGGCAGGGGATTCATTGTTCTTCTACCCTCTGCCAAGGTTGATAAAAATTTACTGTTTCTTCACTTGTGGAAGAAACTAACATACATTTTTATTCTACGTTTCATTTGAGAGGATTTACTGATGCATTTGACCATGTATTTTTATCTTTAACTGGTGTATGACTTTGTAACTGTGGGAAATTAATTTGATATCCTACAACAATGTTATAATTTTTCAGCTCACAAAAAATTGGTTCCGTCCTGAGGAAGCTTCTGCCAAACGATCTCATATTAAGAAGTTAATTTGTGAAATCCTTGAAGATCATTCTCGGGAAGCACTAAATGCTGATTGTACCGATAAGCATCCTTCCTCTCAAGGGATGGACGAAACAGACAAGCTAGAAACTGGCATGAAGTGTCCTGAAGATCTGTCCAGCTTAACAAAAAAAGTTCATGGTAATTCCTTCAGTTCCAATGCTAGTGGAATTGAAATTTCGTTGTTAGGAGATTCTCCTCTTGTACAGGTACGGTGCTTTAGAAAATCATGAAAGGTTTTTTTTTGGGGGGGTTGTAACCAAGAAGTTCTTTCGGGTTAATGTAAATTATCTGCAGGTTGCTTCTCGGGTTATGAGTTTAATGTCGCCAATAGAGGTAATCCTTTTTTATTTATTTATGATCCAGAAGTTCCTTTGGCTTTTGGGTGTTATTATTTGCAAGTTGCTAATAATGCGTACCATGTTTTTGGAACTTGACTGAAAATTTAGCGCTGGATGACATTACGAATGTGCTCCACCATGATTATATTGCATCAGTTTGACCACATTACATGCCATTTATATGTATCTGATCGTTCAGTGTACCCATGTGTGCTTTGTATTTATTATGATTCCAAAGATACTTGACATGCAACTGATTATAAACTAACTGAAAGTACAAAGAAAATGATTTTGCTATTTTCATAGAAGATTATTTTACATAGAAACAACGATGGTGCATTGCCAAAAAACCGTCCAAAGAAGATTATTTTACATAGAAACCGTACAAAGAAGATTATTTTCCATAACAAGTATTTTGAAGACAAACTCTGCTATTCTCCAAAATTTTCCCAGAAACTGTTGGAGCATCTGCCCTTTGCCCATTAATAACATCAATGTTTTTTAGATTTTACTAGATGCTTTGTACGTTGCATAAAGTTCGCAAGGTGTCTCTGATCCTTGCTCCCAAGAGAAGAAAAAATAGTTTTACCTGCTTTTATTCCTTGACAACTCGTCAGGCATGTTTAGTTATGATATCTGGGAATGCTGTCTAAAGTTGCAATGCCTCTTCAAAGCTTATATTGCCTTAACAATAGTGTTCATATGGATTGTCATAAAAGAGTAACGTCAGACACGTGTGCCATGCATTCTTTGGAAATTTGCTTCCAGATTATGTCGTGTGTAGTGTGCACTATTATTAATTTTGTTGACATTATGCTCTGAGAATGGTTGAAAATATTTCCAAACAACTAAAGGTGTCCACTTTATCTTGCTTGATACAGGAAGTTGACGATAGTGATGATCAGATTGCTGATTCACCGGTCAACGTGGAAGATTGTCAGCAAGGGACTGGATTAGCTTTGAAATCACTCCCAAAATCCTGTTTTGAGAATAGATTTAGAGTTGCTAGGCATATCGGAGGAAATGTTGATGCATCTAGTAGCGGATTACAGAATTTATCTGCAGTGTGGATAGATGAAAACCGTTCGATATTGGAAAATGAGGCTTTGAACTATCCAAGGAAAACAGATGCACCTGAATCTTCAAGTGAAAATTACAAAGATTATGTTGTGCTGGATTCTCAAGATGAAGACGACATGCAAGGCGACTACAAAGATTGCGTTGTGTTGGATTCTCAAGACAAAGATTGCGTTGTGTTGGATTCTAAAGACGAAGACGACATGCAAGGCGACTACAAAGATTGCGTTGTGCTGGATTCTCAAGATGAAGATGAAATGCAAGACGACAATGAGGTTAAATACTTTTCTTCCTCTCTAGAAAACGAACCTTCATTTCATCAAGATTCTGACTCAATCCAAAACATCGATCGCGAAGGAATTCAAACGCGAGTGAGTCGTGAGGATCCAGAGGCGGGATCAGTCGACCAGCAGCCTCGAAAAAGGCAACGGATCACTCGTGCAGGACGTAGAAGACGGCTTACGCCCCTTTTAAGGGGGTTGCATTTGTTCTGGTCGTTTTGGTAATACAGCACTAGTGATCTTTTACTGTATTAAGAATAATTGCTTAGTAAAAAGCAGTGGAAAGGGTAACGAGTGTTCGGAAGTAAAAAAGCTAACACAATGGTTCCGTCGTGTATGCCTCCAAGATCTTACGGTGGATGAAGAAGTGATCTTCGTTAAATTTACTCCCTCCTCGAATAATTTCGCCAACGAAAAAAACAAATCTCATCACCTGCAAGTGGTCTTTTACTACAGTGGTAGAAAGGTGTTGAGCCTTTGCATGATGACGTGAGTTCAAACTCCAGCGATGACTAATCTAACATATAATCTTACAAAAATTTATCGTCTGACCAAAAAAAAAAAAAAAAAAATCTCACCACCAACACCACTTTTCTATTATTATTAGGTGAGTTTAAATTTTAAAATTTGTGTAGTTTTGAGCGGTGATGAATAGGGTTGTTAGAGCATCTTCAATGGAAGTCCTCATTTAGGAACTCTCACCACTATTTTGAGTACTTATTTAAAAACTTAAAGTGAATCTTTGTGTTCCTAAAAGAATACTGTCTCCAATGGTGGAGTCCTTATAATAGAATCCTTAAACTTGAAGTTTTTATGGTTTTACGTGATAATTTGATTTGGTGCATAATTTTTGCTTATGTTAACTCTTTTTTTTTAATTAATTAAAATCATTAAAAGAAAAATCTTCAATCAGGATTGTGAGTACGGTTTTCCACTCAAGGTGTACTGTTTTTTGTTTATGTTAACCATTTTTTAATTAATTAAAAGCATTAAAAGCTACAATCAAGATTATGGGCTTCGTTTTTTCACGTAAAGTTGTCCCTATAGAGTCCCTATATGTGGGACATACACTATCTCACTTTCCGATCCATTACAGATTTATTTTGTCCCTATATTTTTATACTTATTTTATACGATGATTGTTTCTATTTAGAGACTCCAACGGAGATGCTATTAGCAGTAACCCATTTAAGGGTGGTGAGTGAAAATGCATCCAAACAAAGTAATTTCTAATAACACACGTATGTCTAGCGTGGCTTTCTCAATTTCTTTATTAATTAGGTAATGCCAGTGTATGCGTACATGTAGTCCACATAGAAATAAGCCTTCCAAGTTTTTGTGTCCTCTGTTACTTTAGTATTATGCTCGAGTTGTATTCCTCTTTACTTGTAAGTAAGAAGTTTTAAGTTCGATTCTCGCCAAATATGCATTTGAATCATATTATTATGGTTAATCCATTGTAAGACTTAGAGGGGTGTATTCAATTAGGAATTTAAGAGATTTTAATGGATTTTTATGGAGTTTAACTGATTTGTAGAAATTCTATGTAAAATTTTGAATTCAATTCCCTCGAAATCTTATGGAGAGATGTGAGATTTGTGGATGCTTAAAATACATTACTAAATCTCTCTAATTCTTTCTAATTCCTCAACTTTTCCAAATTCTTTAAATTCTAATTCTAATTGAATACCCTTAAATGTTATAAAATTATAATTGAATACACTTGGATTTCTAAGGATTTTAATAAACTATCTTAAAATTCTGATTGAATACACATTAAATTTCAAAGAATCACTTAAAATCCCGTCTAGATTCATTAAAATAATTAAAATCCCTCAAAATCTCAATTGAATGGTTTCCTACCTTCTTAATATAAATACTTTGTTAATAAAATTCCTCCACACCCAGGAACCGACAAAGTATTACTAGCAGGTTTAAAATTTTTGAATTAAATGGTCCGGACCATATGGAAGCCGCCAAGCCGGACCCCAAAACAAAATTAGAACTTAGCACAATATCTTTCTATACAATTTTTTTGGAAAATTTTATTTGAACCCATGTAACCTCTTTTTACACTTAACTTATTTTCTTCACCTATATTATTTTTTATTAAAGAATTAACCTCTCTTTAAACCCAAATTTATTACCAAAACTATCATCTCAAACCCAATTCAAAATGTTAAATTATCTTTACAGTCATTCCCTTTATAAAATAACATTTGTAATTGAATATTAAAAAAATAAAAATAAAAATAACATTTGTAATTGAATATTAAAAAAAATAATAATAAAAAAAAAAAAAAAAAAAAAAGAGGCATCCTTGCTCCACCTCCTCTTCCCAATAGCCTTTCCATGGCTACTTTTTTTTTTTTTTTTTTTTTTTTTCTCTGCTACCAAACTCAAACATTTGCCTTTTTTATTTCTATTGATGTGCATAAGCAACAAATCAAACAATTCATCCTCTTACATTTATCAACAAGCAAGAAAGTTTATAATCTAAGAATATTGGTAAGAAGTTTTTCCTTAGAATTTTCCAATTGCAGAAAGTTTAACAAACCATTCGGGATATTGATGAAAAAAATTGAAACCCAAATACTCATCTTCTAAACTTTAAAAAAATTGAAATCAAACAAACAAAATATTCATAAATTGAGTCATATCTTAGTTGGAGGATTCAAAACTTCAAAATCACCATACATCAGTAAAAAAAGTTTGTTTTTCTCTACAAGACCTATTAGGGTTTTAGCTAGAATGAACATAGGATAAACAATAAGTGATAGTAAGGTTTAATGGATTTATTGATAAATTTGAATTTTATTATTAATTTAATTTTGTACTTAATAGTAATTATGTAATAGGGTAAAATAGACAATTAACAATTTAAATTTAAGTTGGATGTAAAAAGAGATTACATGGATTTAAATAAATCTCATTTCTTTATTTATTTATTTATATGGCCTAATTCATCCAGGAACGCAGGCAAACTGGAAGCTTTACATTTGAAAGTGAGAGAGGGAGAGGGGGAGAGAGAGAGAGAGAGAGAGAGAGAGAGAATGGATGACGACGATGGGGTGAAGGCAGAGGCTTTAGAGATACTGGGAATGTTCCAAGTGCTTCCGCGATTGGTTGTGTTCGACCTTGATTACACCATCTGGCCTTTCTATTGGTACGCCATTTTTTCTCTTTTTTTCTTTCCCGACTACAACTTGTTTGGTTGCCCAGAAAAGTCAAGGAAATTCTTGTTTTTCTCTCCTTTTCCCATGAAGTAGCGAAAAGCTTCCATTAATTGTGCTAACCCAGATGACTAATGAATATATGTAATCCTACTTTCCCTGTCAACTGAAACAAAACCATGATTTGAGGTTTCGGATGTTGTGAATATTATTCTGCATGGTCCATTATGAATCCTAGAACGCCACAACTCTTGGTTTTGTACATTTATGAATCCTAAAATGCCAAAACGCTTGGTTTTGTACCATGTATTCCGTTAGCTCCACATACTTCGATTCTTTTCTTAAATCTCTTTTCAAGTCTTCCTAGGTTTAGGGTTTAGGGTTCACATTTGTAGGCTATAAACCATGGACGGAGCTAACTTGCTCTAGGGGGGCGGATGAGCGTGCTCAATTTTTTCGTAAGAAAAAATGTCCATGCTTGTGACATTAGTAAGGTGTATCACTAGTTAACTTGCTTGTGACGTTAGCATTTTTTTTTTTTTAGTATATCCATATTTTTACACTAAGGGAAGGAGGAGTTAACTCTTTCAGTTGCTACTGTCAACGTTGAAAGAGCATGTTCGTTCATGAAATTTTTGAAGAATCGATTGAGAAATCGAATAGGAGATTAATGGTTGAATAATAACGTGATTATTTTTATAGAGAGATATTTGATGATATTGATAATGAAGTTGTCATGATATTTGATGGTATTAGTAAATACTTTAGCCTTTTAATTTATGACGGTTGTTTGAGGATGCCCCCATCCGTACAAATCTCTAGCTTAGCCCTTGCTATAAGCTATCCATGGATAGACACAAAGAAAAGAGGAAACAATCTGTAAACTGAGTTATGTCTAACATACACAGTTTAGCATGTTCTCTTGCAAACAGTTTTGGCAATTTTATGTTCAGCTCAAACTTACATTTGTATTCTTTTTTCAGTGAATTGCGCTCCGAAAGTGAAATGCCATCGATGTATCCCCATACTAGAGCAGTATTGAATGCACTGAAAGAAAAAGGAATCGACCTCGCCATTGCTTCGAGGTCACCAACTGCGGATATAGCAAAGACATTTTTTGAAAAATTGAACATCGAGTCAATGTTCGTTGCCCAGGTGATGCTTCAGAGCACAATGCGTTTTTCTTCCTTCATTTCAATTGGGATTAAGAGAGCTGCCAAAGATGTGCTGACTGTAACACTTCGTCGATTGAGTTTTATTTGTAACTCTGAATTGCTGTTTATACAGGAGATTTTTCGGAGTTGGACGCACAAGACAAATCATTTTCAGTGAATTCATACGAGGACTGGGGTCCCCTTCAACTCAATGCTTTTCTTTGATGAGGAAAATAGGAACGTCCAAGCGGTAAGATCATGCCTTCCATTTCTTCTGTTGCAATTGTTCTTATTGCTATTGTTACGATTACCTTTTGGATTTGTGTTATCAACTTTTGAATTATTATATTTCTCACCATCACCAGCACCGTCGTCTCCTAATATCATGAAAATAAATATGAATAAATCATCTGTTGACCCTTGATCGTTTCCAAATACATGACATTTGCATAAAATATTTTAATTTAAAAATAATGAAGAAAATTTGTGTGAATTATTTGTAGTGTTTAAGAACTTATTTCGGCTTTATATTTTGATGCTTACGGAGGATGATGGTATCAAAATGTTCAGAAAAAGAAACCCTGGTATTGGCTAAAGTGGACTGAAATTCAGGAGAAGTGATTAGGGTTAGTAACGTTAGTTTTAAGTGTCGGCACTATGCGTGACATGACTTTCTCCAGCACACTTGGGCAAAGCTGAAGGGGAACAGTTTACGGATCTAATCATAGGCAACTTTTACAACACTTAGAAGCTGGTGTGAACCAACTCCCTCTTTTTTGGTGCGGAAATAGCCCCGCCCTTTTTCCCTTCCAATTTTGCTTCTCCTTATCTGAAATCACTGTTTATCTATACAATGTGTGACAGAAGTGTTACTTCGCATCAAGTCTCCGTGCCAAGAGATTTTATTTTTATACTCAGTCTCACCCATTTATCAAAATTTTGTAATGGTATTTACAGGTTTCAAAGATGGGCGTAACAAGCATTTTGGTGTTCAATGGGGTAAATGTTGCAGCGTTGAGGCAGGGTCTTACAAATTACGCCGAAAATGTGAATACATATGAGCGGAACATGCAGAAATGGCGCACAATGTACCCCAAAAGTTCAAGCTCTTCTGGGAAGAATGAGAAGGAATAAATCTTCCATAGATGTTGAAATACGTACAACTTGAAACTTATTGATGCGGTTCCCTGTATTGTAAGCCGGTTATGGCGATGATTTGTTGTATCAATTACCAAGAAACGCCCTAGACGGCTAGAGCCCTCCCATCTCGCTGTCTCCTTCATGTGTATTGTAAGCTGGATGTTCAGGAAACGGTATCAGTCAACCAAATAAAAATTTGATGTTATTATGAAGTAGTAATTTTCTATGCCATATATGAGTTTTTAGTAGATTTTGGGTCCCAAAGTGATCCCTCTGTGTTATTCTTGTAGCAGCAGCTTCAAGGTTTCGGGTATATTCCGATGAAATATAATTTCTCAGACCGAGTTGATAATCGTTTAATCTTCTTGCATTCGAAATCATCGTTGTGATTATGTCGAATCTTTGATTCCAAACTACAGTATCTCCATTACATTATCAAATAACAGCTGCTCAACTACTACTCGCAACATTTTTAATTTTTTTTAACAACTGAAATTTACAATTTTCAATAACACAAGGATTTTATAGGGCTGATTGCATTTGGGAACTGAATTCCAAGTGCATGTTTCGTCGCAGCTCAGTCTCATACAAAGGAAAAATTATAAGAGCTTCGTGGTAACTCACAAAACAACACACAGCAGTAAATACAAAATATTTGTTTGCCCTTGCCATTCGCTAACTGGTTCAAGCTCGATACGGTCTCAAACCCTTTCACATTCGGAGTACATTCCTTCGATTCTGGCGCCTCTACACAAACAGAAAACATTACAGTCAAATTTCCCACAAATTTTGAATGCATGAGAATGTGTTTCTGAAGACTGTAACAATACTCGATGCCCTCGACACATTGGTTGCATTCGACTTTGATATGCACTCAGCATGATCTATGAGAAACAAATAAAATTCTGAAACAACTATCTCTTAACTCCAAAGCGTAACCTTTAAGGCGCTGCATTTTCATCCTGCCCTCACCCATTTGCCCATTACAGAATATGCAAAATATCCCAATAAGTGGGAAGATTGCGTAAAAAGAACGACTCAAATATGCATTTAATGTTCCTGTATATAATAAACTAAAAAAAAATTCGATAACTCTGAAAATTAAGAATTAGAAGATGACAGTAAAAGAAGGCGTGGGTTTTGAATTACCTCGTGTCATATTCTTTATTGAAAACTTGTATTCCTTCTCTTAGTTACAAACTCCTGCTGATTCATTTCTTTCAGTGGTGATCTTCCAGTAATACATGCTTCAAGTTTTCTTGCTGAGGGTGATATAGAATTGTTTTCATTCTCTTGGGTAGAATCATAGAGCTCGTTATCCACTTTCAAATTCATTGCTGGTTTCACTTCTTCCTTGCACGTTTGCAATATTGTATCCAAAAGATTCATCATCTCCACATCCTCACAAGTGAAGTCCCCCATACGATCACAGAATTCTTCAAATTGACCAAGAACGTGATCCCTATCTTTTGATAGACTTGCGGTGTCTTGAAAGAGAACCCGTTTTTCAAACTCAAGCTGCTTGCTTATGCCTTCCAGTCTCCTCTGTTCACCCATCATCAGTTTGTCATTTTCCAGTTTGTTGGCTTCCAATAATGCTTGAAGTCCAACTGCTTGTCGTTTTTCATTAAACAAGGCTTCCTCCTGATTTTTCAAACTTTTTTGCAGACCAGATACTTCCTTGTCCAACTCAACAAGTCTCCTCTTCTTCTCTTCAATCTCTAGCTCTGTCATATGTTTGGCCTTCTTCAAAGCTTCAGTAAGCTTTTCAATTGTAACCAAATTTTCTACAACTTCTGAGAAGGACGATATAAATGCACTTGTCAAGTCTTGCTCTAATGACGATGCCAGTACCTGAAGATTTTTTATTTCCTCATCTTTCTCATTTATAACCTTGAAAAGCTTGTCTTTCTCTAGTCCAACGGTTTTCTCTGCGTCGATGCTTGCAAAAATTGCTGCTTCCACTTCTCTTGTCATGGCCTCTTGCTCCATCTGCATGATATCATTTTGGAGTTTTTCTATGCAGCTATCCTTCTCCTGCGCATTTTTCATAAGGTTCTCTGTGATTTCTGGGATGAATTCCACTTCCTCGTTCTTTGCTGCAACTGTAGCTTCTAGAAGGACAATCTTCTGCTGCAGAACTTCCCTTTTTTTAGTTTCCTCTTTGATAATGGTGATGAGGCTGTCTTTCTCATGCTTAAGGGTTTCTTCATACTCAGCTTGTGCAAGAAGTGAATCCTCCATTTGTCTACATTTTTCTTGATTTCCTTGCCAGCACACTTTCAATCTTTCAGCTCGAGATTTCCAATTCTGTAATTCAAATTCTAGCAGACTTGCTTCACAAACTTCCTCAGCCAATTCAAGATTTGCCTTTTCTAAAGCCAAAGATACTTCTCGTTTCTCCACTTCCATCTGCACAAATTGTTCTTTCATGTAAAGTTGATGCACAGATGATTCCTCAAGCATCTTTTTAAGTCGTTGAACCTCTTCCTCCATGATAAGCTGCTGCCGTTCAGCGAGTTCCAAGGACCTTACCCTCTTCATTAGCATATCTGCTTTGTCGTGCTCTTGTTCAAGCTTAAGATGAGCATTTCTTAAATCGCTGTTCTTCATCTCCAACTCTGTTTGAAGTAGAGAGATCTTGTCATCCATTCTATTACACAGCTCCATCTCAGTGTTTTCATCAGATTTGTTGGAGTAAGCCTCTGAGAGTTCTGATTTAAAGACCGTAAGTAGTACTGAAATCTCTACATTTAAAACGTCGATCACTGAATGGCAGCTTGTTAGCTCCATCTGAAGCTTCAGTATTTGCTCCTCTCTATCCTTCAATTCAAAATTGTGCCTGTTTACATCTCCTTTCATCTTCTCTATTAGGAGACTCACTTCAGATTCTTTTGCCTTCAGATTTGTGGAACAGTTGCTATGTGTCTGCTCCATGCCCCTAAGCTTGTTTCGCAACTTTGTTAGAGCAGCTGGGGCACAATTTCTGATTTGAGCTTCCTGCAGTTCTTTTATAGATTCTCTCAATTCCCGATTCTCTTGCTCAAGGTGAACAATTCTAAATTCCGTTTCTTTGGAGAGTGATTCTTTTGTTGACAGTGAGTTTCTTAGCTTAGCAATCTCTTCATCCCTTTGAACAGTCAAGCTATCAAACTTTGACCTTTCTTCTTCACACTGGGCAAACACATTCTCGTAACGTGATCTGAATTCAGACACTTCAACCTCCAAAAACTTCCTCTTGCTTTCTTCATGAGCTAAAGCATGGTTGCACATTTCCAAACGTTTTTGAACGCCTTCAAGAATTCTAGTTTGGGAATCCAAGTTTGTCTGCAACAAAGAGATCTCTTCAAGCAAGGCTGATTTTTCCCTCTCCCACTCCTCTTTAGCCAACTGGAACTCAGCTCGGAGCCGTCTATGTGCTTCTTCAAGATGTGTAAACTGTTCTTTTTTCCATTTCAGCTGATCTTGAGCATTTCTATTTTCCTCCTCTAACCCCATTATGACGTCATCTCTTTGTCTCAGTTCTTTGGCTTCACGAGCTTTCTGCTCTGCCTCGAAACACTTCCTCTCTATAGTCGATAAGAGTCTTTTAAGGCCCTCAATCTCTTTAGTACTTGCACCAAAATTCTGCTCCAACTCTATGTTTCTCTCAGTAGCTTCATCTAAGGCAGATACTAACTCTCTATTTTTCCCTTCCAATTCTTGCAATTTCTTCTCACTATCAGCTCGGAGTTTTTCATGCAAAGTAGTCAAATGTCTAAGCAACGATTCTTTTTCAAGCAAACGAGACTGGAGGGTTTCAGAAGCCTGCCTTGATTGAGAAATTTCCTCAAGCTTGACATTTAGTTCTTGAGCTTGTTTCTCATTCTCCCGCTTCGCTTCTTGAAACTTGATCAACTGCTCATTGTGAGCTTTCTTCAAAGCATTAGAGAGTTCAGTCTTAACCCGGACTTCAGTCTTAAGCCTCTCCACCTCTGCTTTAGCTTCGTCTAGTTCTTCATATACGTCCTCCATTTCCCTTTATCATCAACTTGTGAGAGGCTCTAATGCAGTAAAGATCTGAAGCACGAAGAAACACATTAACGTGAGCATTTTCATATAGAAAACTGAAAACAACCAACCACATAGACAGACGCATGAGAAGAAAAAGCGGGGTTTGACGTATTTAAGACTAAGAATTCCATGAGTATCATGTGCCTTTGGTAATCCCACATCTGCAGCATATGGGATTAGTTGTGGTGGGTATATGGATCATGGCATTCTTTCCCTGCAACTTCTGCCCCGCTAGTTGACACCCTTTGGTATCGGAACATACACTAGGTCGTGTACAGAATTGGGCATAGTATGGTTATGAATCCATTGCTACCTACCTATAGAAAGTTGGGATCTGCTGCTAACAGTGACTGGAATGGGGCTCCTTAGTTGTGAAAAGGGCAAATTGAGCCATAAATTCGACCAGATTTTCCGAATATAATTTGATCGAAAACTTGCAAGTATCTACTGGAAATAGACAAAAACCAGATGAAAAACACAAACATGAACCTGATTCTCGAAACACCAATCAATAAATGGGGCAACAGAGAAAACCCACATTAGGATTTCTTATCAATGTACTTGTCTGAGTGCAAGAAATTTCACCAAATCGTCGAACGGGATAACGAAACTAGAGTTAAACGATGGTCAAAACTCGAGATTTTCTTGATTCAACTTCGGTTTTGGAAAGATTTGGGCAATATGGAACCTAGAACACCAAAATTATGACCTTGGAAGTGGATTTATTCAAAATATAAGCAAGAAATTAAAGGAGAAAACGAGAAATACCTGGAACGGAATGAGTGAATAGCAGATGAAGGGGGTTTATGTTTCTTTTTCTGTTTGTGTTTCGAATCTGGATTTGTGTGTGTGGGATTCAAATGGTTGAGTTGAGTGGGAAGCAAATTCGAATGGTTTCAAAATCTGATTTGAGGGCCAAAATGGGAAAATTTGTTTTTATATCTTTTTGGAACCACAACGGTCAGAAATTTCTTTTCGCACCACAACGGTCAAAAAAACTCTTTGAAAAGGATAACCTTCTTAAAACAAAAATATTATTCTTCTATTTCTATAACATTTATATTATCTCTTTAATAAAGATAAGATCCAGATGAGTAACTGTAGTATTACTCTTCTTAAAGTCATAAAATATTTCAGTTTGAATGTGGAGTAGTTATGTATAGAAGTAAACTACATATTGTAATAAGTTATAATTTTTTTGCCCCAATTTAAGGGCACACCTCTACATGGTAATAATTGTCGATGAGTTCAAAAATTTTGCAATATTTTTTGGTTGCAGAGTCAAGGCTTCTGCTGGCTTTGTGATTAGAGATGAAAATCAAATCCATATTGTTGCGGGTGCGAGAAGCATTGGGAAAAACAAAATTTCAGTTGCGGATGCTGTCGCGAGGCATGATGCTCTAAAAGTTGCTCAGAATAAGGGCTTTAAGAATGTATACGTGGAGGGGGATTCTAAGCTAGTCATTGAACTGGTTAAATACAGATACAAGACTCCATGGAGAATTCGATCCATTAAAAAGGATATTAGAAGCTTGGCGGCTTCCTTTCAGACTATTTCTTGGAATCACATTTTCGAATTTCCTTGCAAATGTAATCGTAGTCACTTGTTTATGCTTTTGATGGAGTTGGAATTGGTTATAATTGTGGTTTTTTTATTTAATGAAGTTATTTTGACAAAAAAAGAAAGAAGAAAATATGTAATATCACAAATAAAAGTTAAAGGTAGCCTAAAATATTCCTCTAAAGTTGTTCGGGGCAATGCTTTACTTTTTAGAGTTGATGTCACGTATTTGAGCTTAAGAGTACATAATACTTTGTCAACATGGACACTTCTTAGTACAAGAATTCAATTTTTCTTACCGTTAGAAATCAAATGATTGAGAACAACCCATGTCGACCACTTTCAGGGAGTTGTGAGTGCGTTGCCAAGTGGGCTTCGCCACCTGCTTTTAGTCGGCTCACTCGTTATCTTTCACACATGAATTCCCCGCGCCTGAAACAAAAGATAATATGATGTGGGTGACGTCACCAAATTGCCTCAAGCAAGGCCTCTGGCCATTTTAGCCCAACTGCTTGGTACGCGGAGTTGGGCCCACAATACGTGGGGCAATTGGCATGAGCTGGAGCATGTTTCAGGGGTTCAATCGCCCATTGGGTAGTGCAATTTGTAGAGGTGGAGTTGCTTTAAAGGCCAGAGACCCAACCTTTGACTTTGAGGGGTCCCCAAAAAATTTCAAGCAATGATTTCAGATCGCTAAGGAGTCTTGAAACCGCTTAGGTCCCCTATAAAACCGCCATTGGCTCTGGATACCGGTTTATAGGAACCAGCAGTGCGTATAAAAAAGCAGGGAAAGAAGATAAAGGAGAAACAAAAAGAGGCTGTTTCATTTCATGGAAACCCAATTGACATTGACAAGCAGAGGCATGTAAACCATAAGCTAAGTCTCACACTCACAGCCGGGCAAGCCGGTCCCCAGCTGAGTCATCCAAATACAAAAACACATTAAAGCTACTATTACAATCCAGCTTATTAGTCTAACAAAATGAGCCTTACATGAACCAAAAGCTCAACAATCATAAAATGCTTTATTCTGATAAAAGCATGGAAGATTCAAATTCACAGGTTTGCATCTTCTTGAAAGCATTCGTGGAAGACGATTATGTCTCTGCCGACATAAAGGGATTTCGCGCGTGAACCCTTATGGTTTTTTTTTTATCAGTTCACAGACTCGTCTTTCTTCACGAATGAATAACATTTAACATCCTGGATCCTCTCCTTTTCTTAGGTAAATAACATTGGCAAATACTTGCTGGAAACAATCAAGAAGCACCCAGCATGCCTTTTCACACAACCATACAAACAACGAATACTAATTCAAATGCAACTCACTAACAGAATCACGAGATTGGAAACATGAGCAAGGTTCACCGGTGTCACTTGCCTACGTACGGTGCAATATTTCTTAATCTCTTTCCTCAATAAGCAAGTGTTCAAGTTCTTCCCTTCGCCGCTGCAAGTCCTGTGATTGTTGCATACAGGTGAATGAATGTAAGCAAGCTTCCGTGATAGATTAAACATACATAACGTTGACAAGCACAACGTAACATAACACAAAACAGACTATTTAGAAATACTAGTAGATTTTAGCAGAAATCTTATAGTGATTTAAGCCTTTGATGTCACGGGCCTCACGGCTAAAGCTTGATATCCCTATAGTAAGAACCATACAGAAAAGGAAGCATGATAAGCAAATGGTGAGAACTTACCTCAAGATCCTTTACTGCTTGCTCCCTTGAAATTTCTGTCTTCTGCCGAGACCGTTTGAGAAAGCCAATGCATAGGATTCCCTTAAAATTCAAATATTAAATATTAGTAGTTTGAAGGGGCAGAAAATGAGGAAGAAAAAGGGCACACTAGACTTTAAGTTATAATTGAAGTGCCAAAGGCAGGGCAAATGGCTCTCAACATATTGATGTAATATATTCAGACCAAAAGATATTGAACAAACGGGATAAATGATTTGTGAGGGATAAAGAAAATATAAAAGTTTAGGGAATACCCATGCATCTCCTACTGCTAGTTAATCATAATTCATGAACCAGAAAACAAGGGCGGCTGATCAACCATATGATGTGTGGATTTGATCAAATCCACACATCATATGGTTGATCGCTATAGATAGCCTAAGTGGAGCCATAGCCCCTCCAAGAACTTTACAATCCCCCTATGGTTGATGTTACACAGCTCATATATATGAAGGGAAAGTTTAAACAACTAGGTGAGTGCCCTTCCACCCCAACGCACAATAAAATCCCTGAAGTCGTGAATGGGTTAGTTGTTTAGCAACAATTACCCAATCACTCATGGAATTAATCATGTTCATAGAAGAGAAACGTTAACCTCAGCTAGCAACAGGAGCCATGCTCAGTCCTAGTTAAAGAAGAATCTTAGTTTTGATTACAATCGGCTTCATCGAACCAAATAAACATTGGATTCTTCCAATTAAAAGAAGAAACAGACAAAACCACATGCATACTCACGCACAAGTTTTCAAAATTGTTATAGGATTCGGCTATTTAAACCTACCGAAATAACATAGATCCCACCACAAGCAAGGAGCATATAGCTCGCTATGTCCTCTAGAAGAACTAGACTCTTTTTTGTACTGGAAGTGCTAGGAAAAGCTCTTGTCATGACCGCAAGGCTGGTACAAAGAATCACAGCGTCAGAAACCATGTAAAATTTATGCAACAGCCATAAAAAGGACTTGCTTCAGCATAATACAGGCACACGCTATCCAAATTATGGCACTAAAGCAAGCTTAACTTTAATGTTAGCCCCAACATTATTATACTGTTACAAGGCTAGGCAATATACAGATTGGAACGAATTCAGTCGTGCTCCAAAATCTCGAGGTGCAGAAAAAAATACTCTATGAGAGTGAAACTTGACATTTCTCACTACATCTGCAAACTTACAAGATTTGTAGCATACCCCTACCGGCCCAATACTCCAATACCTGCAAACAGTTAACACAATATTAAAATTAGATCATGGATGCAAAATTCGGCACCCTAGCACCAATATTTCAGTTAACTTTGATGCAACCCTTAAATAGTAAATTGCTGATTTAGCCTGAACAGAGTCAGAACGAGAGAAATGGAGACGAAAATTCATCATGACTGCCGTTTTCAGCAAAGATTTTGTGTTATCAGGTGCCAGTTTTGACCGTTGATATGTGCGCTACTAGCTAGAAAAACATATAGTTTCAAAAAGATAGTTTATTTGATATTCAGTTTTTATTGTTTCAACATCTTTGGAGTGGAGATAATGATAGCATCTTAGAACACCCCCCTTCCATCAGTTGTTGGTGAGAAATGGGATCCCGATCATCGCAAATATGTGAGGATCCCATTTGAGAGATCATTTTCATAGACATTTGAGGTTCAAGGAATCCTAAGGGAGATGTCTTCTTACACTATGTTTGGTATCAAAGAGTGAGGAAGAGAAAATCAAAGTTCAGAAATTGTAAGGTTCTCTTGTGTTTAGTCACATGAAGTGCATAAAGCGCAACCCCAAGCCAACAAGGCTCTCGCTTTTGCGGGAACCGGGGAAATGTCTATCGTACGCAACATTCCTCTTGCTTTGCAAATAGATTGTTTTCACGACTCAAAAAGGTCACAAAGCAGGGGATGCAACACGAGGACTTCACAGGAAGTACATGGCAGGAAAATTTGATTAGAAACTACAAAACTTGGTAACATGTTAATGGGCAAAACTCGGTTCAAAATTAATTTCGAATAATCGTAATTTAAATTTCATAAAAGTGAAAACGAACCTTCCAGAACTTCATAACGAATCCCCATTCCGTCTCGGCCACCACCACAATCACTCCAACCACGACGGCGTAACACCGAAATATCCCATCGAAAACCTGCAATTCACAACCACACACACAACCCCATTTGTAACTAACTCCACACTAATGCATAATTCACATACATACATACATACATACATATATATATATACACACACAGAGAGAAGAGAGAGAAAGTACATCAGATCCATCACTGAAAGATTGAATGGCAGAGAAGACATTGACGACGATGCAGAGAAGGGCGGTGAGAGCGGTGAGGACGCTGAAGCATCTGCAGAAGATCAAGAAAGGGTCGGGTCTCGCTCTCGGTGTGGTTGTATTCGAAACTGGAGACGTTCTCTGTCCTAGGCCGCTTTCTACGTCGGCTCCATTGTTTGTCGACATTTTCTCGCGCTTTCTCAGCTCCGAGAAAATTTACAAGTAATGACACCAATCAATGCAGGTAGTAGCTCATATTTACGAATCCTAATGCATTGTCGGTTTCTGTCATGGCTATCAGGTTATGGCTTTGGCGCTCTCTCTCTCTCTCTCTGAGCGGGATCTTTTCCATACTTTGACCTGCTGGCGAAGGAAGGAACTGTATCGAACCGCAACGTGGATCGTTGATGGTAGGGCCTGGTTTGATATTTTATAACATCTCCTTCTTATCCAATCTTCAACGCAATGATATTTTAATAAACGGATATTTTATTTAAAAGAGTTTTAACGAAAAGTCAATCCTGATACTATTTACTTCTTCTTTTATTTTATTCTTATTATTAAAACTAAAAGTTTTCAAGTCATTTTCATTAGTTTTGTTTTTTCTAAAAACATATTTCTACACTCAACTTACTCTTTACATCTATTTGGTTTTTAACCAAACTATCATATCTCTTTAAATCCAAATTTATTATTTTAAATACCATCATAAATCGAATTCAATATGTAAATTTATCTTTACGTCAATTTGAAAAATTAAAAATCCAAAATCAAAGCATTTTATTAACCTCAAGTCCGACAACTTAATTTTCTTCTCTTTCCTAGTCTTGTTCATAAATATCTCCACCAACTTTATAAACTTTTGCGTGTTCATCTTTGTCTGATTTCTCCCCTATTCTTATAGTTATTCACACCTGCACAAATCACTTTCAGCTTATCATGCTTTGCCTTAGATGCCTTGGTTGATATTTCACCTTCTAATGTGCTAAAATATGAGCCCCTTTTAGGGTTCTTTAGCCTGTTATGTCATGTTTGGATGTAAATTAATTGAAAGGAATAATTGTTTGTCCTGAATAATTCATAAATTAAGTCTTGGAAGATTCAAAAGTTCAAAATCACTATCCACCAACAAAAAAACTTGTTTTTCTCTATAAGACTATTAGGTTTTAGCCAAAATAAATGTAGGATAAACACGAGTAATGGTTAAGTTTAATTATAATGTGTGGATTTATAGATAAATTTGAGTTGTATGAGTTTAAATAAAATTTCCCTTTAATAAATCTCTTCCATCTTTTGTAACTAAACTGCCGTTTAATTTCACAATAGGAGATTTATTAAAATTAATATGGATGTCTGACTTTTTTAAGTGATAGACTTTCATGGATGCATTAATTTTTTACTGATTATTACGTACTCTATAAAATTTTAGACTTTTAATTATATACTTTTGCAAAAAAGAAAAAAGTTACATGATAGATTTTTGCAGAATTTTAAAAAAGTTCAATGCTAGAATTTTTGAAAATTATGTGGCTGCCATGGACTTTTTAATACTAATTTTACTAATAAGTATTTTTAAGTTTTTATTATTGAAATGATGATCATGACCATGACAAAGAGGTTTTATGAGGTAGTGGTGGTGACAAAGAGGTCTTACATTGGCATCTCTCAATTTTTTTCTCAATCCGCTTGGACAAAACTTTACATTCATAGTATTGAGGTTGACACACCCCGACCCAGAAAATCCACTTAGACCCTGAATCGAGCTGTGCTGGCCGACACCTAGACGGTGACGAAGCCATAAAATGTGATAGAGTGTAGAAAAAGTGAATAAATTTGAATCTAAAAGTGTCTAAGTACCAGAGTGCGCTATGAGTGGGAGCAAACCCATTTCACACGCGATGTCAGAGCATAAGTAAGGTACAGTAGTGTGGGTAAGAATCATACCCTCAGAAATATCCAACAATACTAAGATTCGCCACAGATTCTTGTCGATACAAACTCAGCAGCTAAAACCTGGAGGGCACCAAACAGAAGGTGTGAGTAAGCAATAAAACCAAGCTTCCCAAAGTTATTACCTCTCTAAAAGTAATGCCCCTAAATGTAAAACCCGTATCGTTTTCCATAAGACAGTACAACATATATACATATATCCAAACCATACTCAGAAATGACTAAAACCACGGTTTGCCATCAACTCCACCATACATTAATAAGTAGGCCAAATGAACTAAATCAATACAAAGTGATATATCAGTCAGAGTCATCTAAAATGACATGTACAACTTATCTATATCTCATCAATCATGGCTAGCATATAAGTCGGAATCACCTATAGTGACATGTACGACTTATCCATATCTCATCAATCTCGGCTAGCATATAAGTCGGAGTCACCTATAGTGACCTGTACGACTTATCCATATCTTATCAATCCTGGCTTGCATATAAGTCGGAGTCACTTATAGTGACCTGTACGACTTATCCATATCTCATCAATCATGGCTAGCATATAAGTCGGAGTCACCTATAGTGACCTGTACGACTTATCCATATCTCATCAATCATGGCTAGCATATAAGTCGGAGTCACCTATAGTGACCTGTACGACTCATTCATATCTCATCAATCCTGGCTAGCCAATAGCTCAATAAGTATACCTGCACACGAGTCGGAACCACCTAAAGTGGTCTGTACGACAGGACTGGGTGTAAATAAGTGCTACGATCACGTGAAGACTGGGCGAATAATCGCGGGTCACCTACGAGTCGGAACCACCTAAAGTGGTCTGTACGACAGGACTGTGCACCTACCTTGAATCCAAGGTGAGCGTGAGGTGCAGGAGGTGAACATCACGTGAAGGATTGTGCCCTGGCCACGGGCGGGAGCACTAACACCGGGGTGCAGGTTTATGAGCTATACTATATCTCAACACAATCGTACTCACTACCATCACTAACATCAACATGTACTCACCTGAAGCTTACCTGGGTGTCCTGCGTCCACCTTTGCACTTGAAAGCATTCCCAATAATTATATGCAAGTAGTATACATATGGATATACCATGATGCAATCTAACATTCAACCATGTTGTAGCATTTTCAATTATAAACTATATAGTGTGAAATGTACAATCAATAACGCTCTACTCCCGAACTACTTATTTTCAGAGATAATTATCCATGATAACCCAATTAACACTAATTAACTAACTAATTCACAAAACTAAAACGTGTTTTTATCAATTTCCTTCGCATTATTCAATTTCCCAAAGTTAGGCTTTTGTCTCAAATATTTTATGGATGCATCTAACGTCTCGTTAGACTGCCTACGTACCCTGAACAGGGATCAAGCCATTCGTAGTTCATATTGTACTTCAAGCATTCACAATAATTATTTATGAAAGTAATATGCCTAATCAATTTAAAAGTGTCGATAGAACTCTCAACAATATGTACGATAAAAAGGAAAAGATCCACTCACCTGGAGTCCACGCTATGATTCTCTAGCGCACGCATCGAGGCGTCCTGAATGATTGGTCCCTGTGACCAATTATCAAATCACATCTCAGAACTCTTATCCGTAGAATATGTAATTCACATAAAACACAACCTCAACGACATTCTAAAATAGTTTGAGACCCATTGACCACAAGTCAACTGTCGATCAAAGATCGACGGTAGGGTTTACAACCCTGCATAACTTGACCCGGAAGATCCGCATATCAGATTTCCAATCCGAAACTCCCAACGATCCAAAATATATTTCTAGAATAACATATTAAAATTTCATTACGATCCAATGGTTAGATCTCCGCCAATTGCCCAAAACAAGTGGCCGTGAACATTTATTTTACTAACTTACAAATCCAATTCGGGAAGATCCGTAAGTCGGATTCCTGATCCATAAATTCCTATGATTTTAAATATTACGTATTATAATATATCCAATTTTGGTGACGATCCAACGGTCGGATCATCGATTCACTTTTTTTATCAAGTAACGTATCGTAACGAATTTAGGTTCCAACTATCAACCTACGTCATTCAAATGAAAAAACTGAATTCAAGACATTTGACATAGCCTAAAAATAGCATTGGCGGCCCACTGGCCACGCGCCGCCGCGGGTGGCGGTCGGCCGCCCCGACTCGCCGGAAAATTCAATTATTTCTAAAAATTCTCAAACTTCACAGAAATGAATATCTCAGTGAGTGGAGAAACTTTCATACCTGCCACGAAGTCCAAAAGTGGACGGAAGATGGTCAATTTTTCCCACAAAGCCGACGGGTGCCTAAAACTTCCCGACGTCGATTCGTCGTCTACGGTGGTCCAACGGGGTCAAGGTTGGTTGGGTTTTGCTCCTGGGATGATGGGCTACAAAGCCCAAGTGGTGGCATCGGCCATCGCTTTGCGGATTTGCCGGAAAATCGAAAAGGGTGGCCGGAGCACCATTGATTTTCGTCAACTTTCGTGGCCTCAAACCGCCCCACACCATGGTTAATCAAGGTGGTTCTTGGATGGGTTTTGTAGAGGGGAATGAGAGCTTCAAGATGGTGGTGGTGGCATCCAAAAACTCCACCGGAGTTGGCCGGAATCGGCCTTGGAAGATGGACTCGCGGTGGTGCGGGTATGGGTGCACGGGAAGCTTTCCCCCCTCTTTTTTTTTTTTTCTTCTTCTTTCTTTCTCATTGGCTGCAAGCTTCCCTTCTTCTTCTAATTGGTTCCTTATCCCTTTAATTTAATTGGTCCACTAATCCCACAAGGAAGGGAATTCAAATATTTAAATAACTAATTTCAAATGTCCATAACTATACCGTTATAATCCGAACTCGCAAATGGCTTTCGCCTATACGTTTGTACCAATGAGTACTACGAGGATATGCTAAAAGAATAAGTCCCACATCTCTCAAGTCGATGGTCAACAAAAGTCAAAGTCCTTGCCTCTAGAGCAATTTCGTAAATTCACGCTTTTAAAATAAAATAAAAACGTAAAATTTGGAACGGGTTGTTACAGAGGCTGTATAGAGAAGAGTATTAGAGCATCTCCAATGGAAATCATCAATAAAGTTCCGACAATAGTAAAGAAGAAAAGGCTTCTAATGGATTGGAATAAAAGTTCTCAAAGTATCTTAATATATAGGAATTCGTCGAATATCTCAAAGCAATCCTCAAATGTGATAGGGACTCAAAAAGTGAGTCCACCGTTAATTTTGAATTAGAAACAAGTCCACCGTGTGGGAATGCCTTCTTTTTTTTGGTATTTTTTTTCCTTGGTTTTTCTCTTCCAAAAATGGAGATAACTTTTTTGGTTTCTATTAAAAGCAACAATACTACAACGAAATAAACCATGATTTTTTAATATTTTAATTCCTACATTTAAGAATTGGAGGTCACAAAATTCAAGTTTTTTTTCCATGCATAAATTCTAAATTTTTTATATTTATGATTCTAAACAAGTGAATTGGTGCATGTCATTTTATAAATTCAGAATATTATCAAAATTCCAAGTTTATTTCATCCAGAGATATGTTACAGACTCGAATATTCCTCCAAGTTGACTGTCAGAGTCTCTAAATAGAAACTCTCATATAGTCTGTCATCGATGTGTAGTGAAATACCTCATGAAAAAAATCATTTGTTTAGATAAAAATAAAAAGGAAAAATTACACATAGAGTATACTTTTAGTACTTAATTGTATATTGAGACAATACTTTTTAAACATTACAATGAGAGACAAAAGTTAATACATGTAAAATATGACATTATTGCCTTTTTGTTCTCTAGAGAGTAAGTTACAAAATTATCTTTTATAGTAAAAAGGTCTTTTTTCACACTTTTATTTCTTCATTTATTGCTCTATTCTCTCTCTTTTTTTTTAAAGAAATATTGATTCCAATTCATCCGGCTCATTAACCAACCGGAATTCCACCACCTCATTTTTCACACAACCCATAATTTAAAGAATTATAAAATAAAACATATTGGGGATTGCCCCATTATCTCTCCTTCCTTTCTCTCCCTTCTCCAGGAAACTAAAGGGGTAAAAATCACCACCACCTGCATCCAAATGTCTGCCGCTGCCACTCCCAAGATCACCCACTTGATATCGATTCCTTCCACCCAACAACCACATCATGCCCACCACCATGAACACCCACCCGAAACTCCAATCTTCATATTGAAATATGAAATTGGTACATTGTGCTTCTTTTTCTCTAGTCATGCCAACTGAAAAATGATTTGTAAGAGACATCATAATTCTAAAATCAAATAGATTTTGAATAATGTAAATGCAAAAATCTTTTTTGTTCTTTCAGTTTCCTGGAGAAGGAGAAAGGAAGGAGTGGGGCGCAAACCCCAAAATATTTTTATGTTTCTTTAAGCAGTGGGTTGGTGTTAAAAATGAACAGGTGATAAGTATGGTTGGTAGACTCCAGGTCAGCTAATGAGCCCGGAACCTAGAATAATTTCTCTTTGTTTGGGGGCACCATTCAAGCAATATGCATTGTTGAGAGATCCAATAAATAGTGTGGTTTTATAGTCACAATTTAAAAAGAAACTTTTTGGATGATTGGATTTCTCTGTGGTTGACACTTGTGATCAAAATGGTTGAAATTTGTTTACTTTTGAAGATAATATTTGTTTTTTGTTAATTTTTTTTTTTATGTATTAGTTTGTCCAATGTTGAATTGAATCTCAAATCCACAACTCACTGGCTATAAAATTAAAATAAAAAAAGTAACCAACTTTATTAAATTACTAACATTAAGAACAATACTAGGCTGAGTAGTTTGAAAACAGTAGTTGGTGTATGGGTGAGTTTTTAAATGGATGACAACAAATGTCCACACATAGGCATGGTGATATATGATGACAACAAGTTGAACTGATTCTGCAAAAGTGGTCGAGGACGGGATAAACTGATTCTGCAAGATTGAGGACGGGATTAATTGATTCTGCAAAAATGATGGATGATGGGTTGAACTGAATCTGCAAAAGTGGTCGATGACTGATCGAACTGATTCTGCAAAAATGATCACAGAATGATTGAACTGATTCTGCACAAATGGTTGAAGACGGGTTGAACTGATTCTGCAAAAATAATCGAGGACGAGTTGAACTGATTATGAAAAAATGGTCGATGATGAGTTGAGTTTATGACACATATTAATTTTGTTAGAGTTATGAAGGTTGGTTTCATAAAGGCTTAGGGGTATGGTTTGTATTTTAAAATATTAGTTCCATGTTTTTAGGTGACGGTTTAGTTGTTTTTGTTTCTCATTGACATGTTTAAAAACTAGTGAAGTTTCTTGAAATATAGTGAAAGTTTTTGTCTTTACATATAAAGCTCTCAAAAAAAAAAAAAAAACCATTGATTATA
Source organism: Pyrus communis (assembly GCF_041283825.1). Classification (NCBI taxonomy): domain Eukaryota; kingdom Viridiplantae; phylum Streptophyta; class Magnoliopsida; order Rosales; family Rosaceae; genus Pyrus; species Pyrus communis. Next base: position 4,644,170 of record NC_142574.1, read on the forward strand.
ATTTCAATATAAAAGAGAAAAATAATGGATACACACTTTTGTAGGAAGCTTTAATGAAAATCAATTCTCTCAACTTTTTATTAATAAAAATTATACACTAACTTTATTTAATAAAGAGGGTTTAAATTTTAATAAAAAATACTTAAGTTTTAATAAATAAAAAAAAGGACAAAAATTTAACATAATAATTAAAAAAAAATCAAAAACAAAATCTGACGCGCATGTCTCATCGCTCAGTCACACATACTTTCCCTACCTCTCTCTTTCTCCCTCCATTGTTATTAGCTCCTCTCTCTCCCCTCTTTCACATATTCCCGTCAAATTTCTCTCTCCTCTCAACTCACACATTCACATCAATTTTTTTTGCAGAGTTTTAACGAAAAGTCCGCGGTACTAAACCACATTTTAACACTAAAAAGTCAATCATATTACTATTCATTTTATCCTTTATTTTGTCCTTATCATTAAAACTCAAAGTTTTCAAATAATTTTCATTAGTTTTTTTTTTTCTCCCATCTCTCATATCACTCTACTCTCACTCCATAAATATTACAATTTTTACTTTTTATTTTATTGTATATTTATTTGACTATTGTTTCATAATTTTTTTGGATCAAACTAAGTAAAAATATTTACAAGACAAAAAATAAAGAAAATTTTTCATTTTTCAGTTTGATAACCAATGCTTACTTCAATTTCGAAATAGTGATTTTATCTTTAGTCTGGACAATTTTTTTTGAATTTGTGTCATGTCATGTTACCACTAGTTATTTTTACAACTGAACATTGATTATTTATAGAATCGAACACTGATTATATTTAGAACTTAACACTAACTATTTCTCAAACCAAATAATGACTAACTCTTAAACCGAACATTAGTACTATCACTATTTCTTAAACTGAATAATGACTATTTCGTAAATTAAAAACTGACTATTTATTAAACTGAACACTAATACTATCACTATTTCGTAAACTAAACATTAACTATTTCTTAACCCGAACACTATTACTATCACTAATTTGTAAACTAGTACTATCATTATTTTGTAAATTAAACACCAACTATTTCTTAAACCGAACACTTATATTATCACTATTTTGTAAGCAAAACACTAACTATTTCTTAAACCAAACACTAGTATTATCACTATTTCTTAAACTGAAAACTGGCTATTTCTTAAACTGAATACTAATACTATCACTATTTTGTAAACTGAACATTGACTATTTCTTAAACTAAACATTAATATTATCACTATTTCGTAAACTAAACACTAACTATTTATTAAACTGAACACTGGTACTATCACTATTTCATTAACCATGGCAGAGAAAACAATGGACAACAAATGAAGCTCAACTAGAAAATGCACACTAACATCTATGGTTTTGGGGGCCAAGAAATTAGTGGGCAATGGTTTGAAAAATAAACTTGGAAAAGGCATGTCATCAACATTAACTAGATACAAATGATTAGTTGTGTTTTTCAATTAGTTGTTATACTGATTAATGGATGAGTCGTGAACATTCTAACAATGAATAGCAAACCCAAATAATTATTCTATACACGAGAATGTCGTCAAAAGTATTATGATGGTCGAATCTCTTTAAGAAATGTCATCCAAAGCAATTAGTCATTTAAGTATGAAGATAACAGGTCTTTCTCTAATTTTTGGAAAGATGAGAGCCTATTCCATTCTTACAAAAAGTTCAAATAGGAAATCATTAGTTAAGATTATTATGTGAGATAGTTTATTACATTTTCGTTGAAAATGACAAGAGCGGGAACATGAGGGGAGCATTGAAAGTACTAACTATCATCATTAAAGCTCCTAAACATGAAATAAAGAAAGAGGAAAGAGGCACGTGGGGCTATGAGGCTAGAGTTTGAAGCTACTAAAGAAAATAATAATAAAAGGTGTAAGGCTGCAATATATATGGTAAGTTTACAGAATTTGCAATGCACGCACTTTTGTGATGTTATTTTTTGTTTTTATTATTTTTTTTGTCCTTATCATTAAATAAAATTATAGAATGATTTTTGGTTAAAATGCAAACTTTTAACGTACTTTTCATTAGTTTTCATTTTCTTATTCCTCTTAAATTTAATTTGATTTATTCTATTTGTTGCATAAAAAATATATATAAAAAATCGAATAATGCATTAGCGTGGAGAGGTTAGAAAAGGAATTGGATCCTCTATGAGGTAATGCCTCAGGATTTTACCGATTGGACAACATGAATTGTTGGATCAAAACAGACAGAGAGTCTCTATAAAATTATAATGATTATAAACTTTAAATCAAAATCTAACCATCTATGATGTCCGGTCAGTAGATCCCGAAGCATTGTCACGGAGAGGATCCAATTCCGTTAGAATATTCATAGGAGCGGAATCGGTTTTTTGTAAGTTTCAAGTTTGTCAGACAATTTGAATAATTTAATAATCATCAGCACCAGCAGCACCTGGAGAAACGTATCACCTACTACTACTCCGCAGTTTGCGGTCTGCAGTCAAAAATCCAGAGGAGGAAGAAGAGGAGAGAGACGAATAATGGAGAAAACAGACGCCATCGATGGAAAAGTTGACGAGGCTTCTTCTCGTGAGGGTTCCGTTTGTGGGTACGACTCACTCCATCACCTCTTGAGCGCCAATCTCAAACCCCATCTCTTCCAGGTGATCCATTTTCTCATTTATTTGATTCATTCTTTCAATATTTCTGGGCTGGGCTGCCTATCGATTCTGGAGTGGCTCAACGATTCCGATCAGGATCTGCTTTTCAGATTTGCACGGTGGATTGTTCTGTTCATTACCAAATCGGAAAATAACTCAGCTAATCCAGTTGTTCATATCCTTCCTTTTATACAAGTGAAACGATTGTCTAAGACTACGGGAAGGGAAATTCAAACTCGAGTGCACAAACCTTTGTTCGTCACATTTATTTAGAATATAGTATCTCTCTCGACTCTAAATACCATTTACATTAAATTGGCTGTTAATTTGCTTGTTTGGCATGGTTGCTACCTGAAAAAAAATTGGATGTGTAATGGCATAAAAAAATTCATACAGCGGACCTCGCTTAGCAAGATAAGGCTTGGTTGTTGTTGTTTGGTGGTGGTGGTTGTTGTTGTAATGTTATTGTATTCTTCTGTTTCTCGTTTCCCTTTCGGGAATTGAATTTCTAAATACTGATCCCGGAGTGAATTAAAATTCTTGCAGTTTCCGTATAAATCAGATTATATCTCTTCCGTGATAGTTGGTTTTATTTGTTATTTTGCATTGAACGGACTCGGACATGTTATGGCTTATCATTTTTTATGATGCAATTAACTTTTTCAGGAAGTCAGCCGTATTCTTTTGGGTCTGAATTGCGGCAAGGCACTTGAAACAATTTCTCTCCCAGAATCTGCTAAGGCTCTCTCTTCAGGACATGATTTTGACCTCCAGGTAGGAAGTTACTCTTAACTTTTTTTTTGCGATGGCATAACTGTACCGTTCACATACGAGTAATTCATAATCAATGGAGGTCTGCTAAGGCTCTCACTGCAATTTGCAAAAGTACATCAAGGCGTATTGAGTCTCGAAATTGTTATGGAAATCATCTCTTTGTTACCCCTTAGCTCATTGAGCTTTTCTTTTATGCAAATGTAATGGAGTTTTTATACTTGTGCACTTTCATATGGCTTATCCTGAAATCAATTTCTCCCTGACTGGTCTGAATTTTTTTATCTATTCTTTCAGGCCTACTGCTTTCTTGCTGACAAAGAGTTGTTGAGAGAACCCCGAATAGTTAGGGTTGGTCTCATTCAAAACTCAATTGCTCTTCCAACTACTGCCCACTTTTCGGACCAGAAGAGGGCAATCTTTGAGAAAGTAAAGCCAATAATTGATGCTGCAGGTGCTTCAGGTGTCAACGTGTTATGCTTGCAGGTTGGTCATGCCCTTGTGCCATGTTGGGTGAAACTCTTTCTGATTTAATTTCTACTGGTGTCTGATAATTCCAAGCGAATTCATTTCAATTTAACACAGGAAGCATGGACGATGCCGTTTGCCTTTTGCACGCGGGAGAAGAGGTGGTGTGAATTTGCAGAGCCTGTAGATGGGGAATCAACGCGATTTATCCAGGATCTTGCAAGGAAGTATAACATGGTCATTATAAGTCCAATTCTTGAGAGAGATGTCAATCATGGAGATACTATCTGGAACACTGCAGTCATAATTGGTAATAATGGAAACATAATTGGCAAGCACCGAAAGGTAAGCGAATTAGTTTATCTGTTTTTATGTTATACGTTATATCTTTTCTGTTTAATGCATACTGAAGAATGGTAGCTGACAGAACCATATACCAAGAGTTGGCGACTTCAACGAGAGTACTTATTATATGGAAGGGAATACTGGGCATCCAGTGTTCGAGACGGCTTATGGAAAAATTGCTGTTAATATATGCTATGGAAGGCATCATCCTTTGAATTGGTTAGCATTTGGCTTGAATGGTGCAGAGATTGTTTTCAACCCTTCCGCCACTGTGGGTGAACTCAGTGAACCAATGTGGCCCATTGAGGTTAACTATTGCTCATCTGTTTCATTTTCACGCGTCACTGCTTTGCTTTAATTTCTCTCTTTTAATCTGCAAATCCGTCTGGCCTGAACTAAGTTACTGTTTAGTGTTTACTCATTCTTCATTTTATAGGGTCCACTATTTCTTCCCGTAGTCATCAACTAACACACGGTTGGACTGTTCTGTGTTATAGGCTCGTAACGCTGCAATTGCAAATAGCTACTTTGTTGGATCAATCAACCGTGTAGGAACTGAGGTTTTCCCAAATCCATTCACTTCTGGTGATGGGAAGCCAGGGCATGCAGATTTTGGGCATTTCTATGGATCCAGCCATGTTTCAGCCCCAGATGCCTCGTGCACTCCATCTCTTTCACGCCATAGGGATGGCTTGTTGATCTCGGACATGGACCTCAACCTCTGCAGGCAGTTAAAAGACAAGTGGGGATTCCGAATGACTGCTCGTTATGACCTGTATGCAGACCTGCTTGCTCGTTACGTGAAGCCGGATTTTGAGCCCCAAGTCATTTGCGATCCCTTGTTGCATAAGAAGTCTCCCTGAGTTTTAGTTTCAAGTAGGCATGCAATCTGAACATGTAACATGTGATTTCAAAAAATGCATTTGTAAGAATCCATTTCTCTTCAGTTTCAAAATAAAAATGTTGGGTATCTGTAGAATCCAGTTCTTACAGATACTTCCAACTGAAGTTTTCTTCAATAGCCCGTGAGCAGTTCTGGAAGTGGACGGTGAAGATTGACTAAAACAAATGCAAAAGTATACATGAGCAGTCGAAAAAAAGACGAGAAGGGATGAAAATCACCATCATCAACACCAAATCAATATAGGTAGTAAAACTGCTTAATTGGGTTTAGGCCTAACTAAAGTTTAGTCTAAAAATTACAAATTTGAGTTAAAAACCGAAACAAACTGGGTGAATTAGTTCGATTCGGCTGGTGGAGCGGGTTGGTCCTTTTTGCTTTATCCCCCAAGATAGAGGTGTACATTTTGAGCCTAAAGCATCTTCTCCGAATCCTTTTGGTAAGAATTTTGGGAATTCGTGAATTGTGTCCGTTTATCGTTTAAATAAAAATATTTAAAATGATTTCTAACTACACGATGTACGATGAACGGACACAATTTATGAAGTCTTAAAATCCTCATAAAGAGGATCCGACGAGGATTAAAACTCTTTTTTTTTTTGGAGAAATTCTAATGTACAAAATCAAATGGATATACCATGTCACCGTGCTGTTGTAGCACGTTGTATTATCTACAGAGTAGCGCATAAAAGAATTCCTCCTTATGATCTTATTATAAACTTTGAATTTTTTTTAGTGTTTTGTAAATTGAGATTCTAAAATTTTTAACTATTAAATATTTGGTAAAAAAGCACAAAAATAAAGATTTTACTGTTAAAATTTTGAAAAACCTTTTTTTCTTTTGGTTGCTTGCTTTTGAATAAATAATTGACATTATTTTCAGCCGCATATACTGCGTTACAAGTTTTCTATTTGAGTGTTCTGACCACCGTAATATTTTTATGTACAACTTATTAGATCTAAATTTTTTTTCTCATGTTACAAATTGTAAGTGAAAGGTTTTAGGTTCAATTATCGATAAAGAAGAATTTGAATTACATCATTACTAATTTATTATGAGACTTAGTTTACCTCTCTATGATATCATTTATTATAAAAAATCTATTTGAATTTCATAAATGATTGGTTTATTGTTTTCATGTTGTTCTGCCAATTGAACATCACGAGTGTGTAAGACGACCTTATCCACTAGTTTGGCGGCCACAGCGGCCCCTCTCGCCCCTCTTTTTCATGCACAAAAACAAGACGCGCGCACGCACCAACGCAACACATATCCTCCTCTCTCTCTCTCTCTCTCTCTCTCTCTCTCTGTGCTGTATCAATGGCTTCCGTATCTGCTCCCACCCCAAGTCCTCACAAGCTCAACTTCCCCAACCTCAAACCATACCCCTCCTCCGTCGCCAAAAGAGCATTCTACCCTTCCTCCCATTCCCAAACCACCTTCTCCTCGAGGTTTCCCGATTCGTCCCTCTGCCAATGCCAGAAGACCCCTTCTTCCTCCTCCGACTCAACTCAATGGAGATGGGACTCTGCGCTCCAGAACCTCATCAAAAACGCCGTCAAAGGCCTCGATTCTTGCGTCAATTTTAGACCACAACCAGACGCCCAATCCGCATCGTTTCAGACCGACGACCTTGATTGGGACTGGGATCGCTGGCGCCGCCATTTCTTAGAGGTCGAACAACAAGAGCGCCTTGTCTCCCTTCTCAAGGTCTCTACTTTTACAACAATTCCTTCTCTCTCTCTCTCTCTATATATATATATATATATGTATATGTGTATTTATATATCTACAAGCGATGATGATTTTGCTTATTTATGTGAATTTTGTGTTTGAAACTTGAACAGTTGCAGTTGGGTCGGGCTGTATATGCACAGGACTTTGAGGATGCTGCGAGGCTCAAAGTTGCAATTGCCGCTGCAGCTGCAAACGACGTCGTTGGAAGAGTCATTTCTCATCTCAATGTATGTGCTTTTACCTCCCTTCACTTACCTTCTTTGTTTGCACTCTAATTTTGGTTTTCATTCTCTGAAAAGAGATTTTGTTCGATTTCAAATTTCAGAGAGCTATACAGGAAGAACGATACCAGGACGCCGCATTTTTCCGAGATAATGCTGGTGCCGGATTGGTTAGTCAATTCAACAAGGAAATGAGTTTCTGATTACTAATGTGAAAATGTACCTGTGTTTCAGTTTGATGCATTTGGATTAAGTGTGTTTGGGTTGTCGAATTTCAATTGGGCATTGATAAAACTGCGCTTGGTTTAATTATATGTGTACTTCCAATTTTGGGTTCTAGGTGGGTTGGTGGGCTGGTCTTTCTAAAGATAAGAAGGATCCCCGTGGCATAATTATTCGAGTAACTGCGGAGCATGGAAGATATGTCGCAAGGAGTTACAGTCCCTGGTAAGTTTTTTGCTTTGTTTGTTTAATTTATGGTGTACCTTTTGTTTTTTGTTGTAACCAAGACCAGCAGAGAATTGGTTATTTGGTAACACTAGCTTCTCAACCAATAAAAAGTAAGACCTAAAGGTTTAATATGAAGCAGTGGGGAGAAGTATGGGGGTTGAGAAGACAAAGAGTCGATGCATGTTAGCATAGGGGAATCCAAACTGACGAAGACTAATGAATTGATTTTCAGCATCTTATTTGTTTATTGTTCGTGAAGATTTATGAGGGCCTGGGATAACCCCTTTTTCCTTTTCTTAAGCTGACTTTTATCTATACCCATTTTAGATGCTAGTTTGTCTGAGTGGCTTTGCATATGTTCTCGCCAAAAAAGAACAGGAGTCTAAAAACAAGGGATGCTACTGAATTGGATCTGATTATACTAGGAGCAAGATACTGTTTTAAAAATTCCCCGTGCATGTCCCTACTTATCACCAGTAATCTAAAAAGTGGTTTAGGCGGTGCTCTGCCGCGATTAACCCGAAATCATCATTACATCAGCAAGGCTATTAGGCGGTTCTCCACCACGATTAACCCAAAACACTGTATAAGATATATTTATGGAATACTTCTCATGTCTCATTTTTTGTTGTACTTCTGGTTTTGTTAAGACTTATATATTCTTATGTAGTTTCCATTTAAAATTTTACTTTGGGTTTCAAGTAATTTCTGCAGAACGGATTTTTCCATTCTGCACACTACTGGTTCTTCCTGCAATATGTATTTTTTTATTAACTTTCATCTTCTTCAGGGAGCTTGCTACTGCTGCAGCTGGTGTCCCACTCTTTGAGATTTATTTAACAGCAAATAAGAATGGTGAATACAGACAGCAGGTAATCTTGTCATGTAGAATTTTTTAGTTTAATCTAATGCATAAATTACAACTTTCTAGTGGTTGAAATTTAAAATGGGCAATAATAGGCTTGCATTTTCCAGTAAATGCTTGGGACTGTTTTGACTTAATTACTTTGCATGCCTTTGAAAAATGTCAAGAACCATAGGAAAATAGAAGAGAACTCTCTTTTTCAATATTGCTTCTCAAAACCTGCCCCTTCAAAATCTTACATTAAAAAAATTTCATTTAGGCAGCAAACCCTAAGAGAAACCTTTAATCTTCAATAATAACAAGCAGTGAAACATAATGGACGAAATATAAAAGAGTAAGTAATGTTCCACAACAAAAAAGGGTAGGATTTTTAAACATATAAAAATCACACAAGATCCCAAAACAAATAATGGTAAGATGCCTTTGAGTGTTCTTCATCAAATACACAGATTCGGGTATTTTATTTATATAAAGAATCTGTTATCACATGCATCTGAAATCCATGGTCGATGAAATCTTGAATTATGAAATTTTATCTTGCCGGATAGTCTGGCACCATAAGATGGTTATTTTGACAAACTGAGTTTGGACCGTTGACTAATTTGAATGTGCTGTCTAGATTCATAGGATGATATCGTTATGTTGCCGAACTATATTATCTTCAAAACAGAAGAGGGATGGGCAAGCGTAGAGGTTTGACCAGGGCCAGTTTGGAGGTTCAATTAGAATGACATAATATACGCACATCAGTATTTTAATTGTAGTGTTGAATATTCAACTACAAAAATTTAGATTGTTGAATACTTTTTAGATTTTGTCAAATGAAAATTTTCAAAAATAAAATTCTGACTTTTATGACAATTAACATTTGTTTTCCCAAAAAAATCTGTGTAAGGAGAAGGGAGAAAGTGCTGATGATTTACTTGTGCACTGTCCACTAGCTGTAGGTTATGGTCAAAATTATTCGGTGAGGCAGGGTGAGCTGTGTGGTTCCAGCAGGATGTTGCACATTATTGACTGAAAACAAAAGACCTTTTCCTTTTGGTGGTGGAATGAAGGGTAAAATCCTGTGAGGATGCAGCTCTTAGTGGTAATTGGATCATTTGTCTGGAAAGGAATAGGACATTAGAGTATTATAAAGGTGTAGTGTGGAAGAACTATGGGTACAGTTTGTGCTTCAAGTTGCCTATCAGTCTCTAGATATGGAAGAGGTTACTTTTCTTAATAACAATTTTGTTTAATGTTGGTTCAACTGACCAAACCCGTTTTGGGGGTTAGTTAATGAAGTGGCCAGTTGTTCTAGTTCCTGGTCAATCCTATATTTGTGTCGATCCAGTCTGGTTTTAATATATAAGCAATGGCATTTGGTGTAAGTTAGTGAAGACTTAAATTATTCTTCGGTGTGAAATAGGATTGGAATAACAAATGATAATTTTGAAGTGGTATTTCATTAATTACTTATTGCTTGTCTAATGCACAAGTATGATTTATCAATTTGTATGCTTAGAAATTTGCAGCTAATGTACTTAATATTTCTATGCCATAAATTTCAGGCTGTGTATTTAAAGCAGGGAGGGGTGTTTCAGGATTCTTCACGAGTTAGCTCCAAATCATTGGATGCCAGTGGCAGCTTGAATCCCTTTGATTCAACTGAAGAAAAAGGTGATCTATTTGTTGCAGATAGTGAAGATGCTGAAGATTGTGATGATTCAGATGATGGCTCTGATCTTTCTGAGGACATCTCTGGTTTTCAAAGTTTCTTGAGAGATATGATTCCTAATGTGAAGGTCAAGGTTTTGAAAGTGACCTCACCAGGGAAGGTAGACAGGGATCTAATATCGAAAGTGATTGAACAGATTATTGAGGAAGATGATGAAGATAAGGATAGTGAAATAGAGAGTTTAGATGCTGAAGATGAAGAACAGGTTGAAGGTGACGAAGAGACAGATGTCATTGAACTGGATGCTGATCCTGGAATTATTCAAAATGCAGAACGACGTGAAATTGCTGTCAAAGTTGTTGTTGGTGGTCTTGGGCAGAAACTATCAAGCAGACCGCCTACTAAAAATTTGCTCCGAGTACCTGCTAAAATAGAGAAGAAGGGACGTTTATCATTTTCCTTTACTGTTGAGAAAGATATTAACCAACAGGATTCCCGTGGAAGGGAACAGTCTTCTGTGGATAAAAAAGCTAAACTTGGAGGTCAACAAAGCATTGATAATGTTATGTTTGATCTCTCTAAGTTCATGGGTAAAGAGAAGATACCACAGAAGGTGGGCTGAATTTTCACTGTACAATTTGAACAACATCCACCACTGTTTATACACTAAAAGTTCTTGCTATTCTATTTTATGTTTTGACTATCAGGTACTCAAAGATGTTGGCGAGTTAATAAATCTTGCTCTCAGCCAGGTTAATGACCATCAACCACTGTCAGGAACAACCACTTTCAATCGCATTGAAATGCCGGCTTCTCCAGATCCTTTAAATGGTGATTTTCTTCAAAATTATGTTTTATCTTTTACACTTTTTGATGCTATAACGAGGAGGAAAGTGAGCACAAATCTGTTTCCCCAACCCAACATCCATCCCAAAATTTTACTGTTTCTCCTTGTCCCACCATAAAGTGACAAGAAGAAGAAAAAGAAGTTGATCCCTTGAGAATTGTGTATCCATAGACAGAGACATCATCCCTTGATCACTATCTTGGAATCCCAGCCATATTCATGTGACTCATATGTGCCTGTTTAATAGAGATCTCCGCAACCATCTCCCAAGTAACACTTAATTTCCTTTCATCTAATGTCCCACTCTAATCTCTTTTTCCATCACTCTAGGTATATCCCAAATAAGCATATTGTCCTTTCCCCTCTTTATAATTTTGGGAAGTTTTTTGTACACAACTTTTTATTACCGGAGGGTTGCTATTCTTTAAAAGGATTTATTGCCAAACTTGCTTGTATTATACTTTTATTAGTAGGAGCTTGTTAGTTTGTAGACTCTGAATTCAGTGGATTTATTTTCTTTTCCACCTTTTGATTACTGAAATCTGGTTTCTGATCTCTCCCTCCTCCGAAAAAAGGGAGAGAAAAAAGTAATGTTTGATGCTGTGCAGAAGTTCTTTTGGTTGATTACCCTGTTTTGTTTCTAGAATCCTTGATAAACTCTTCAGCTCACATAGGTTCATTTTATCAGGGATTTACATTGGTGCTCATGGGCTCCACACCTCAGAAGTTATTCACCTGAGACGTAAATTTGGTCAATGGAAAGAGGATGGAGGGACTGAAGAGCCTCTAAACCTTGAGTTTTATGAATATGTAGAAGCCTTAAAACTTACTGGGGATCCTTATGTACCTGCTGGCCAGGTAATTTAATTTTTTTATTATTTCTAGCTTCATAACATTATATTGAAATAAAACCTCATAGGGTATTTTGTATTGAAACAAAACTTCGTAGGCTATTTTTCTTGCTGATACAAGTTGTTAAGACTTGGTTGACTGGAAACCACCTTAGTTATTCCAAAGCGCTGGTCTCAACTTTGGAATGAGCATTTGGGCTTAAGTTTTGTTTTTCATTGACTAGTTACCTAGTTTTTCTGAAACTTGGTCCTTGTACCTTATCAATTGGTTTCTGCAGGTGGCATTTCGTGCAAAGATTGGGAAAGGATATCAGCTTCCTCATAAAGGGATTATACCAGAAGAATTTGGAGTGGTATGGTCTTAGAGCTTGTTAGATAGAATATTTTCTGATCACTTATTATTTTTCTTTATCTTTCGTCCACTTGGCGTGCGTGTGTTTCCTTTCTTCAGAAGAGTTTCTTTTCTTGATTTTTATTTGTTTTGGAAACTCAGGTTGCTCGATATAAAGGACAGGGGAGGCTTGCTGAGCCAGGGTTTCGCAATCCCCGATGGGTCGATGGTGAACTTGTTATTCTTGACGGGAAGGTTTTATACTTCTCTGCTTTGTATATTTTCCTGTGTTTTTATTTCAGAAAGTACTCATTCAGTATCTCTAGAATGCATAGTGACTATATGATATACCTTTATGAAACTGTTGCAGTACATTAAGGGTGGACCTGTTGTTGGATTTGTTTACTGGGCTCCTGAGGATCATTTCTTGGCGTTCTTCAATCGGTTGAGGCTTCAAGAGTAGCTTTCCATTGTACATAACATTGCAGTTGATAGATATTTTTGCGAAATTTTGTAGGGTAAGTTCTTTCTCATTAAAATTATTCATTCAAACTATTGATATTTTAGAGTAATACCACAAATGTTGCTGTGTTTTCTGCTAATCAACTCTGCAATTCGTCATAAACTCATATCTTGTCTAGGGAGTTAGTTCAATCCCTGTTCTCCTGAAAGTTGCTTGCATACATTGGAGTTCTCTAAATTCCAGTGACAATTTTTTGCTACATTACACAGCATCATTTTAATTTGAGTTGGTAATTAACTTTTGATACGTAATGTAACAAACCATAAGGTGGGGTGTTCGATATGATTATAGTGTACTTATCTGAAATTTGTATTAATCATCTCAAAAGAGGGGCGATCAAACTTAAAAGGGGATATTAAGGCACCAGGCCTATATGTTTCATTACTAGATTTAACGTTTTTTTTTTATTGTTGGTGCAATAGATTTGGGGTGGTGTAATGAGTAGATGAGTTGGTGCAATAGATTATACTGCGGAAAGGCTTAGACTATATATACAGTTAGTTGTGAGCATGGTATAGTATTATGTAGGATTTCTTTCTAAAGAGCTGATAAGAGGTGATGTGCGGATGTGACAGTGGCCTTATTATAACCCATCAACTATAACCAGCCATGCTCTTTGAAAGGAGGGACGTTTTGGTGGTTTTCTTGTATGGACATCCGTCGTGAATTTACTAATCATCGTTAGCAGGCTTTCCTTTGTGATTGTATTCCTATGTAATATGTGAATAACAAGTTATTTGAATACAACACCAGTATGATAGTTGATGCATTCCCCTCTGATGAAGGTTTCCTTTGCTGCCTCTTGTGTTATGCAGTTTAGAAGATATTTACTATGTCTACTGGTGCATTTGCAAGCATGTTAACTCAAAAGCAACTGCGCTGAAGCTTTGGAATGCAATAGAATAGATAGCTCCAAAGCAACGTCGCAACGTTTTGGAGCTCTGTGCGATTGCACCTTTCGCTCCTCCGAAGCAGCCTCAGAACAACGTATACCAAGTACATTCTGCGTACTTCTCAAACTTATTCGGATGAGCACAAGTGCGTGCATAAAAACACACACACACATGTATATATTCCATTTAGCTCGAGTAATACTCCTCCATTTAGAGACCCATGGGTTTTTTCGCTGCAGCCAAACAATTGGCTCGCTGTTTTGGCTCCTCTTTCTTTTTACCACTGACCAGCACAGAAGCATTGTGTTACTGTGTAGAGACATGTTCTGTCTGATTTACCTGAGGATGAGTGTTTCTGGCAACCTGAAGAGGATCATCGAATGTGGCGTAGGCGCGCGAATAAACGACTGCATTCTTCGAAGGAGTAAGAAACGGCGGTTTCATGCTAATAAAATCAGAGGTTGGGGTAGGCAACTCGTGTCTGGGTCCGTAAGGATGAACCCATGCCAAATAAAGAAGCATTACAAAAGGGGGTGTGTGGGTCACGTGCAGAAGTGCACAATCCCCAACACGGCAGTCTTGGGTTTGCGTTTGTGAATAACATGATGGTAACTAGAAGATGATGAAATGTTTCTATAAGGTTTTTTAGTTCTTGAAAAAATAAACTGCCGTGACGAAGTTATCATTTGATCACATTTTAAGAAAAAGAGAGAAGATTTTTAACCCTTAAAAATACACAAATATGAGGTTTTAAAGGAAAATTCAAACGTAGTTAAAAACTCATGCCAGTTGATCAAAGTACCCACAAAATTGAAAATCAAACACCAAAAGGGAAGAGCTTTTTCTTTTTGGGTAAGCTGTGGTATAACTTCTTGAACTATTTTTTTTAGTAAATTAACTCTTTGAACTACTAAAAATCAGTCAATTAATCTCTTGCAGTTAGATTGTGAAATCAATTCTATCAATTTTAAGGGAAAATTAGTCGTTTCATTATTAATTATTACTTATCAGTTATAACTAATTAACTATCAATAAAATTTTGACACATGAGCACAAAATAATTAAAAAAATAAGAGAAATTTTTCTATAGTTGCTGAGCTGGAATACCACCGATTAACATCTGACACCTAAGATGACTTATGACACTTATTATTTATTTTTAGAATATAATTCAAATTAATTAAATAAGGAACCCAGATTCATCTTTTTCTTGATAAAGAAAAAAAGAACCCAGATTCCTCCCATCATCTTCTGTTACACCCCACCCCATCTCTTCATGTTTTGTTTTTCTTTCTGAGATAAAACTTATGATTTTATATGTCATAATTATATTATTCGTTATAATTAAATAAAAATTGATGAAAGAATGACTAAGGGTTGATTTGGTATTGCAGTGCTTTGAAAAAAAGCTGCTTCTGCTGTGCTGTGAGAATAAGCAGCTTTGAAATAAAGCAGCAAAGTGTTTGGTAAACTTTTTTTGTAAAAGTACTTTTGAAAAAAAAAAAGCATTATTATAGTGTTTGGTAAACTTTTATGTAAAACAGATGTGAAAAAAAACCAGTTTTTCAAAGCTGAGTTTTGCAGCTTCTTGTTTTTGGCTTTTTTTCATCCAAAACTATGAAAAAAAGCTGAAGCTGAATGTTTACCAAACACAAAAACAACTCCCAGCTTTTTTTGATACCAACTTTTTTCAGAATCAACCTAAGTACCAAATCAGCTTAACTTTCCTTTAGATTTGACAAAAGAGTAAATAGAATCAACAGATAAAGTAATTTAGGAATAAACTTTAATTAAAGTATTCAAGAAGTCAAACGATAATTTTTCTTTTTTTTTAAAGTTTGAATTTTGAGAATTTTAACAGAAAAAACTTTCAATACTGTTTAAAAAAATTATATTTTTACATTAAAAAATTAATTCTGATATTATTTATTTTACCAATTATTTTATTATTTTCGTTAAAATTTAAAATTTTCAAACATTTTTCATTATTTTTGTTTGGTTTTTTCCATACGGAAAAAGTAAAAAGAGGAGCATGATGATTGAGAGGGATTCGTTTTAATTGAAATTGAGCCAATTAAATTGTCAGAATTAAAAAACCTACAACCAAGACGATGATGAAAATTTCACAAAACTATAAAATCTGTAAATTATTTAATGGTTTCCTGAAAATTCGTAAAAAACTTTTCTAACAGTGTTCTTCAAATATTCGTTCTGATGGGAATTAGCCCCAGTTTCTGCAACCCAACACCAAAGACTCCGGTCTCTTGGGGGAGACGAGAGTAAGTGAGAGAAAGAGAGAGAAGCTACTTCTGATCCTAGAGAGAGAAAAACGGCAGCGGCAGCAGGTATGTATATTTAGAGAGAGAGAGAGAAAGATAGAGAGAGAGAGAGAGAGGGTGTGTAAGCGAAACCGAAACTTTTTGTAGTGGGAGAGAGAGTATTATGGGAAGCACCTTTCTCTCTCTACCAGCGAAGCGTTCCCTATCGACGACAATGTCTTCTGACTTCAACCCCAACTTCGAAAACGGACCCTCCAAGCGCTCCAGGCCCCCTCCTCCTCCCATCAGCGTCCCTCCCGCCCACGTCGCCTTCCGTATGCTCTGCCACGCCTCGCGCATCGGCGGCGTCATCGGAAAGTCCGGTAGCGTGATCAAGCAGCTCCAGCAAGCCACCGGAGCCAAGATCCGAATCGAAGAACCCCATGTCGAATCCCCTGACCGGGTCGTCGTGGTCATCGCTCCGAGCACAATCGGCTCCAAGGTATGGCTGAGAGCTCCAGTTCTAAACAATGTCTACAATGGTGGCGGCGGTGGTTTTGAAGAGGAGATTGAGGTTTCCAAGGCGCAGGAGGCGCTTCTGAGAGTGTTCGAGAGGATTCTGGAAGTTGCAGCGGAGACGGGGGCGATTGCGGCGGGGTTTGGGGTGGTTTCGTGCCGGGTTTTGGCGGAGGCGGCGCAGGTCGGGTCAGTGATAGGGAAGGGGGGGAAGGTGGTAGAGAAGATTAGGAAAGAAACTGGGTGTAAAATTAGGATTTTGAATGAGAAGCTACCTGCTTGTGCTGCTGCCCCAGACGAGATGATCGAGGTAAAGGTTGTGTCTTTGCTTTTCTGAAATGGGAATTGAGTTTTATGTTTTAGTTAGTCGGATTGTTTGTGATTGAGTGACTCCTGCATTGTTTTGGTATTGATATTTGTGTATGATGTGGTGAATTAGTCCCATATAGTATGGACTCTCGAACTTGATTTGTAAGTTCTGTTTAGGGTTATGTGGAAATCGAAACTTGTTGGTGCACTCGGTGTATGTATATGCGACTGAACTAGTAGGTTGGGAAAGGTGTAGTTTAGTTTTGCTCGACTTTGTTGCCAATAGGACCAAAACATTGAGTAAGATAGTATGGCAGTCTGTAGCTATGCTGAATTTCAAAAGTTGTTTGTGGTTTCGGGTTTTTTCGCATGTTTTCAGTTACATATACAAATAGAAATGGACTGTATCTGGGCTAATTGTTTTGAAGTAGGACTTGATACCAAGAAGACAGTAATAGAATACTAACTGAGCTGAAGGTTTACATACCAAGAAGATAGCAAGTAGAATACTGACGAAACATTGTTAGAGACAAGGGAAAAACTAGAATATCTGTTTTGTCATCCAAAGTGGTACGAAGAGATTGATTTAGGTAATGTAATTTCTGGAAATAAAAGTTTTCAATTGGATATTGACAATTATGATGCTAATTTGGAACCAATGTGATAGGATGTGATAACACAAGCGGTTTCTACAGATATCAGTGATGAGGGAGGTGGATACATATGTACGATTACTTTTAGAATGTTCCAAGGTTTATCATGTCTGCTCTGCTTATAATTAGGATTTTAATGACTGTTTATCAAAATGAATGAAATCTTTAGGGGGTTATAAATGGTAACAATATCTGTCAGTTACTGATACAAAGGCTGGCAGTTGTAGATCTGCTAAGTTGGGTTAGTTGGGCATGTGCCATTTGCATACTTAATTTTGATCTCAACCATAGCCGTTGACTGGGTTGAATTAGGTACCAAATAGGCGGAATGAACTTGGTAGTTGTTAAAGGCCATCATTTTTTTTCAGGATCTTCTTATGTATGTACAATTTATGTAGCTTAACTTCTGACTTCACTTGCCTGAGAACTAGTCCAGTTCTAAACAATGTCTATAATGGTGGCGGCAGTGGTTTTGAAGAGGAGATTGAGGTTTCCAAGGCGCACGAGGCACTTCTGAGAGTGTTCGAGAGGATTCTAAAAGTTGCGGCGGAGACAGGGGCGATTGTGGCGGGGGTTGGGGTGGTGTCTTGCCGGTTTTTGGCAGAGGCAGCGCAGGTCGGGTCAGTGATGGGAGGGGGGGGGGGGGAAGGTGGTAGAGAAGATTAGGAAAGAAACTGGGTGTAAAATTAGGGTTTTGAATGAGAAGTTACCTGCGTGTGCTGCTGCCACAGACGAGATGATCGAGGTAAAGGTTGTGTCTTTGCTTTTCTGAAATGGGAATTGAGTTTTAGGTTTTAGTTAGTCAGATTGTTTGTGATTGAGTGACTCCTGCATTGTGTTGGTATTGATATTTGTGTATGATGTGGTGAATTAGTCCCATTTAGTATGGACTCTCGAACTTGATTTGTAAATTCTGTTTAGGGTTATGTGGAGATCTAAACTTGTTGGTGCACTCAGTGTAAGTATATGCGACTGAACTAGTAGGTTAGGAAAGGTGTAGTTTAGTTTTGCTTGACTTTGTTGCCAATAGGACCAAAACATTGAGTAAGATAGTATGGCAGTCTGTAGCTATGCTGAATTTCAAAAGTTGTTTGTGGTTTCAGGTTTTTTTCCGCATGTTTTCAGTGACATATACAAATAGAAATGAACTGTATCTGGGCTAATTGTTTTGGAAGTAGGACTTGATACCAAGGAGACAGCAATAGAATACTAACTGAGCTGAAGGTTTACATACCAAGAAGATAGCAAGTAGAATACTGACGAAACATTGTTAGAGACAAGGGAAAAACTAGAATATCCGTTTTGTCATCCAAAGTGGTACAAAGAGCTTGATTTAGGTAATGTAATTTCTGGAAATAAAAGTTTTCAATTGGATATTGACAATTGTGATGCTAATTTGGAACCAATGTGATAGAATGTGATAACACAAGCGGAGTCTACATATATCAGTGATGAGGAAGGTGGATACATATGTACAATTATTTTTAGAATGTTCCAAGGTTTATCATGTCTGCTCTGCTTATAATTAGGCTTTTAATGACCGTTTATCAAAATGAATGAAATCTATAGGGGGTTATAAATGGTAACAATATCTGTCAGTTACTGATACAAAGGCTGGCAGTTGTAGGTCTGCTAAGTTGGGTTAGTTGGGCGTGTGCCATGCATACTTAATTTTGACCTCAACCATAGCCCGTTGACTGGATTGAATTAGGTACCAAATAGGCGGAATGAACTTGATAGTTGTTAAAGGCCATCAATTTTTTTCAGGATCTTTTTACGTATGTACAATTTATGTAGCTTAACTTCTGACTTCACTTGCCTTTAAGGTTTGTTTTAACAGAAAATAGAAACAAAATATTCCTTTCCCTTATGTTATACTAATGCTTCTGGTTCTTGATTGTCTGTTTACCTCCACCTTAGCGTACTTTACTAATTAAAAAGAACATCATAATTTTTTTTCTTCCCCGGAAATTGATTCAGTGGTGTGGCAGATAGAAGGGGATATTTTGGCTGTAAAGAAAGCACTTATTGCTGTTTCTGGCTGTCTTCAACAATATCCACCAGTTGACAAGACAAGGATGAGTGTAAGCAGGCCCGAGGCAGTTCCTCGTGAGACTCTACCTGATCTGCGTTTAGATCATCTTTCACAGAGGAACTCAATGCTTAATTTGCCAAGTGGCTCCATGAGTTATGTTTCAGGAGTTCGTCCATCATCAAGAGAGGCTGAAAGGATCCCCACACTTGAGACAAAACAACAGGAAGTTTCTTTCAGGATTCTTTGTGCCAATGATAGGATTGGGGGTGTAATTGGAAGGGGGGGTTCCATTGTTAGGGCTCTTCAAAATGAGACAGGTGCTGCAATAAGTGTTGCTGCCTCTGTGGCTGAGTGTGATGAACGATTAATTACTGTTTCTGCATTGGAGGTTTGTCATTCTGTCTTTTTTCTTTTCTTTTTCCTATTTTTAATCTCTATATTTTTCTTATATCTGCTTCATATTCTATAGAATCCTGAATCAAGGTACTCGCCAGCACAAAAGGCTGCTGTTCTTGTCTTTTCAAGGTCCGTAGAGGCAGGCATTGAAAAGGGGCGAGACTCAAGCTCAAATAAAGGGTCACCCCTTGCTGCACGGCTTGTAGTTCCATCAAACCAAGTTGGTTGTTTGCTGGGAAAAGGGGGTGTGATAGTTTCAGAGATCCGGAAGGCAACTGGCACTGGTATACGAATAGTAGGGGGCGACCAGGTCCCGAAGTGTGCCTTAGAGAATGATGAAGTTGTACAGGTATGGTGTTATCACATTCTTTAAGGAAGGGATAATAATTGGTTTTCGATTTGGTCCTATTGGTGAAATTCGTTATATTTAGGGATCTGAAGTTGATGATATGAACTTGCAAGTTTCTCATGTATTTATCATTTGTTTCCCAGATTTCAGGGGATTTTTCAAATGTGCAAGATGCTTTGTACAATATTACTGGTAGGTTACGAGATCACCTTTTCTCCAGCACAGTAAGTAATTCTGGAAGAAGGAGCAGTTCATCCATGCTAACCGATATAAGTCCTTATGGAAGACCCAGGGATCTGAATCCTATTGGATATCAGCCATCATCATCGGTTGGTGTTACTCGTGATCTGAGCCGTCATTCAACACTAATTCAAAATATGGATCATCTTGGTCTTTCCCATAGTTTAGATCCTTCCCCACCAAGACCATGGGCATCACAGGTAAGTCTCTCTCACATGGTCTCAATTGTATTTTTTTGTATTTTGTTTTTTTATATTTTAGTTGATTTACGGATTGTATTGCAGATGTCAGCTTTCACAGATGTTGGAAGGGGTGTGACTTCTTTAAAAAGTGGCACAGATATTGGCAGGTTAGAAAATTATGAGATTGGGCTAAGCTGCTAAGCTATAAATGGGTCTGAAAATGAAATGGATGTTGTTTTGAAGCATGAGTAAATAGCTTCAGATCGTGAGAACTGAGCTACTTGGTGTGAACAAAGTTGTTAGATAGGAGGTCATTCCGTTATGATTTTCCTGGCTTGAGTTACCATTTAGTGGGCTGTATCTGAATTTATGAATATGAAGTGAAACTGAAATTTGTATAATATATTGGGATTAAAGTCGGCTAGTAGTTAAATTAGACATTGTTAGTAATTTCCTTACGGACTGCACTCTTTGCTCTTGCAGTTAACATCAACTAATGATATTAGGCGTTAAAAACATTTATATCTAGATTCACATTTCTCCACTTTCTAGGAACTTGACCGCTCAGGCTAGTCAATTGTCATGCACAGCCTTATTTCATAAATAATTGAAATACCCTGGACTGTCACCTAAAAGTAATCATAGACTAGTTACCTCTCTATTATTCCATATCACACGTCAATTTGTCACTTAATTGAAACACCCACCTCATTCGGTTTCAAATGGATACTGAAAATTCGTGCAATTATGTACTTAAAAGTTTCTAATGGGATGCGCTTTCCATTTTTTGTTTGGTTTTTATTTTTGTTTCTTGAACTCTGTCCTTTTGTAATAGCAGTGGGAGCAAATCTGCTGTTGTGACAAATACAACTGTAGAGATCATAGTTCCTGAAAATGTTATTGGCTCTGTGTATGGGGAGAATGGTGCCAATTTGGCTCGTCTGAGACAGGTATATATCATGATTTTATATTGCTTCTTTGATTTTGTTTTAAGGAAACCGTGCTCTTCGTGTGTACCTAGCAAGCACGCCCTTCTTTATAAGGTTTTTGCTTGCTGGATTTCAAACTTCAACATAACCAGTTTGGCTCTATTATGTTTTGAGGGCTTCCCATGTCTACTATATTTCTAATCAGTATTTTATTCCTGATAAGGAATTGTGCAAAATTTAAGGGCACATTGAAGTGGCTGGGAAGAACACAGTTATGTTGCCATAGAATAGTTGTTTTTTCTTGGGCGAAGGGGCCTTGTGTTGTTATAAGAGTTGTTTTTGCTTGGGCGAAGGGGCCTTGTGTTGTTATAAGATGCTTGGGACCGTGAATTGGGGTGGGTTGCAGACATGGGACACCTGATGAACCCGAGTATCTTTGTAGTGAACGCCATCATGAACTTCAAGGATATCACAGTTGCATACTGTTTCAAACTTCACACGTCTGTTTCTACATCAACTTAAACTTATCTTTCGTATTTTTCCTTCTTTTTTCCCCTGTTGAATCAGATTTCTAGTGCCAAGGTCATTGTGCATGAGCCCCGTCCTGGAACAACTGACAGGATTATTGTCATATCTGGGACACCTGATGAAACCCAGGCAGCACAGAGCCTTCTACATGCATTCATTCTTACTGGACCATCATGACAAATAGTTTGTCTGTGAGACATGTTTGCAGGAGGATATTCCACCAGGTTGCTTGGTAACCAATTGGGTTTTGATTTTGTCAAATACTGTGCGCTAGGTAGGAAGATTCATCCTTCAGGGTTCCTTTTAATGCCGATCCGGAACTAAGCGACGTAAATTTTGCTCTATCGGCTTTGTCATTTTGTTGCATATAGAAGTCATTCTGCCATGATTTACTATGTATTCTTCAGAAACAATGTGGAAAGAGTTTGACAAGAGAGCCTTTGCCTAGTTACCTCCGTCTTTTAATGAATTAATCTTTTTTGCTCCATGTAAATTTTATTGTAATGTGACACTTCTGAAAGAGAAAAAAAATGTGTTTCAATTATTCTGTGAAGGTTAACAAGGTGATGTGTTGATGTGCATAATTCCTCTCCTTAATTTAGATGACAGTGGAATTAAGAGTTAATGATTAGGGTTTTGTTTGGGTAAAGGGCGGAATAAGACAAAGGAAACGAGTGCGGGAATTTCTCAAAGCATGTGAACGTGAGTTAGGTCAGTTATTTAGGGCAGTGCTCATACGCTCATACTTTGGCACATGAGTGCAAGTTTTCTTTCTCGTAAACTAGTGTAGATTAAAATATTGCTTTGCCAGTGCCCGTACTTTTTTCATTTTTCTTCTTGGGGAGAGGTAAGACGGGTTCGAAAGCACAACAAATAAAACAAACAATAGAGGATCAAGAGAGGTTTATGCCGGCTAAAGGCCTTTCACAGTAGGCCGGAAAAAGTGAGAATGATGCCAATATATTGAACTCATACTAATGTAATAGTAATGTTAAAGAAATTAAACTCAAGATGCCTGATTCCTATCTATAGTTATCACATTCACCTGAATCACGGTGAAAGGCCTAAAATATGATCCATATGGTTTTAGGATCAAGAGAGGATGACCTTGGAGTCTTAGACGTCTTAGACCCTTCGACTCTTTGTTTCTGTTAGCTCAACTTATTGAAATGAACACTCACATTAAATTACTGGAAGCATACAAGTAGATGGAGGCAACTCAACTGGCAAGTATGGGTCTCTCAAAAGTATTTTACAGTCTCTTTCACACAGACAATACATGAAATTGAAACAGGTGCATGATACTTCTAACTTGTCCCGACTGGCACTGCAGTAGTTGCCTCTGCCGCTGCTGCCGGTTTTGGTTTGAGTATGATCTCCACATTGTCATGGACACCCTGCAGCAGTAGCTCACCGTCGTATGTGAGAAATTTCCGCCTCTTTGCTGCTCTTAGCGTCCCAACCAACGCTTCGAATATGTTTGCACATCTATCATCATTAAATAGCACCCCAAATGTGACCTACAGAAATAGCACCCCAAATGTTCATACATTGTAGGAAACAGAAGGATGATTTACACAAACATTGAAGCTTAAGGTACACAAGTAAAAGGTCGTTAAAAAATAGTTATAAATCTTGTTGGTGGGTGTGTGTGTGTCAAAGTTTTGTACTCTTTAAGGCCATTGAACTGACATAGCCCAAACAGCAGAGTAGATAACAGAAACCTGAAGAAATCTGACAATCAAAATGAGCCGAATTGACAGACGATGATTTTGCAACATATCAAACACCAAATAATTTAATTATCCTGAAAATGCATCAGCTATAATTGCTTCCTTCAATCCAGACAAGGTCAGTTCTTTCTCCGTCGCTCTCAAGTGATAAATGGGAAGAAAATTGCGGTTTTACGACGCGAGGGATGCAGAATGAAGAGAAGATTCTAATACAGTCCGTTTTAAAATTAAAGGTCTGCTAATCACAAAATTTATAAGCTAATATATGCTCGTTTGTCACAGTTTTTCTACTTAAAATTGAATTATCATCCTGTGAACGCTTTGTATTTACCCATTTTTCACATACCAACTGAAAAGATGAAATACATTTACAAAGTTGAATCAAAAGAAGCAAACATCTTGATACGAATCACGAAGAAATGCGTAAAAATACAAGGAAATCATATCATCTTGAGTACCAATCGATTCGAGTCTTTTTTTTGAAATTATATGTTTTGATGAATGATCAATTACTCAGCCAAGATCCATGATACCATCAGAAACTTGTAAACAAGTAGAATATTACAGATCCAGCATTGACATGGCCCGACAATTTCTAGATCCAAACAGTGAAATCAATACTTGTAATTCGAATTCTAGAGCAGCATTACAATTGCAATTACATATGAACAGTAAGAAAAAGGAAGAGGAGAGGTGGAAAGAGTGGGATTGGATTGCATGATGGTGTTTGTGTGTGAGCGTTGTTACCTTGTAAGAACCATCGTCTTGGAGCTTGCCGAGCCTCTGGATTTCTTCTCTGAGACGCTCGACCTCTTCTTCTACATTCATGGCTGATGATTTGATGGCTTCACTTCTGCAATCCTCCTTGTCTGTGTTTTCTGCGTTGGGTGTGGAAAAAGACTCAAGGCCGGATCACAACCCACCAGTTGCTTAATCTCTAGCCTTCGGATAACGTAAAAAAAATTAAAAATAAAGTTGCTATCCATGTACTTTTATCAAGTTTCAGCCGTCGGATCAAATGTGTGAGGTAAAAAAAAATGTGAAAATCACCGCCTAAACGAAATTTAGAATAATAACAAAAACACATCATTATTTAGTTTCTCATACCTTTGTTTAATATTTTTTGGTCGAAAAACTAGGCTGATAACCCAAACAAAATTATTCAATAATAAATCTAAACCAGAACATTCCAAATTGATCATCATGAACAAAACTAAATTAACGAGAATGAGAATTATCGAAGTAAAAATTGTCTAGATCTATACTCTTATTTAACATTATTTGATATTTTTGTGTGATTTATTCAAGAAAAAATTTGCCTAGATGAGCAAAATTTGGGCTACATTTCATGATGGGACAACACTTTTTTTCTAAATAGCAAAACTAGGCATGAGAAAGACCACACGAGCTCCTACATAAAGGTTCGAATGTTCCAACAAGATCACAATAATCCAAGAATATGTTCCAACTCATTAGCAAAAGGAAGAGCAGATTTCGTAGCAACAGTTTCTTTTCTCCAGAAACAATACCAAACTACCAAGGCACTTAGTTGTATACAAAGAATGTTGTATTCAATTATAACACAGTGAGAAAATGTTTCAACCCTCTGCTCTCTTGTATTGCTCTTTTTTTCTTTCTTTCTTTTGGGTGTTTCTTTAAGTAGGCTTTCAGCCTAAATACTATTGTAGTTATATTATTATCTTGTTAAACTGACGATCATATTCTGTTTGAGCACTATGTTACAATTGAATGATTGCCATAAAGATAAACTTGACATTAACAAGGGTACAATACTTGGTACCTATGAGTTTAGCCATTGTGGCCTCATATGAACCACATCGAATTTCATGTGTAAGGTTTTATATCTAGTTCTTAACTTGTTATAATGGTCATTTGACTATTAAACTAAGCCTCAATGCAAATTTGGTATCAAATCCCTATTTTAGCATTTTAATAGTATAATTACAATAATAAAGTACATTGAGGACATAAATTATCAAAACAACTGATATCACACACCCACTTATTTTGCATGAATATGTTCTATACTTTTCCTTGTAATCCATTTTACAAACCATTAGCAGAAGTTTATTGTCCTAGACACTCTACTATTACTAGCATAAGAGATATTTAGAACATAAGAAACAAAACTCTACTAGCAAGGTAAAAGAAACTCACCATAAGTTATTAGAAGCAAATATTCATACTTTAGAAACTTTAGGAGGAGAAAGAGAGTATTTAAAAAACCAATTAGCAATAGACTTATAAAAAGGTAAGTTCTAGTTTATGATAGATTATTTCATTTAGATTAGTGAACAACATAAAAAGAAAACCACTCTAGATCAAAATAGTTTAGTTTATTATTTTCACTTACGAAACACAATCATATTTTGTATAGTGAAAAAAAATCCCAAGTAGATAATATTGTAGACCTTATTGTTAGTCAAACAGAAAATATAAACTAGAACAAGAATAAGCATAATAGTTTATTAAATCAATATATAAAAATTTTCTATTAAGAATTTAGATTATATTACATCTCAATTAGAAAATAATAATGAAAGTATTCAAAGATTTTCTAGTGAGAAAATAAATAAATAAATAAAAGAGCTCATTGATCTCATAAATATAAACCTAAGTACATTTAGAAATAGTTGAGAAATTAAAACTAAAAGTCCAGAAAATTCAATTAGTACATAAAAAGTTAAAAAGTTAATTGAACAACTCTTAGGTTATTTGTTTGATCACTGATTCTCGAACCAATAGAAAATATATTCAAACTTTACAAGAAATTAGTAAATTAGATAAGGAACAAGTTGGTTTAACAAATTTTGCATCATAAGTAGCTAAAAAAATTATTTCAATTTAGACAAATAATTTAGTTATCCAGTTAGTATTAAATTTAGCATAAAAATTAGATCGAGTTGATGAACAAATAGTAAAAATTATTAAAGTTTTACATAACACATTTTCTTCATTACCACTGTCTTTAGTACAAAAATTAGAAAATCCAACATTGCACAAATAACCATATTAGAAGACGTAAGACTAACCTTTTTGATAAATAGAAAATGAAACTTTTCAGGAGAAAAGGAAAAGATATAGTGAGAGCAAAAAATATTTATCCTAACGAGGAAGAAGCACAATAATTTATTAGATATTTATATGGCAAAAATAAAACGACTAATAGGAGAAAGAATTTCGACAAATTGTTAACCCCAACACTTGGAGCTGCTGGAAGAACAATGCATTTCCTAAGACACTTTTTTTCTTTGAGATGCTTTGAGTCTAGTTCTTACTATAAAATGTTGACGTGATTTAACCGTGACCAAACATTACATGAGGACATGAGGAGAGTATGGAAATGGGAGGGCAGACAATCCATCTCCCACCAAGACTTCATTTTCTTCTTTACGGTACAAGCCCGAGATAACCTTCTAACAAATGAGAAATTTTTCAATGTGTCAGGAATACGATCCGGTACTTTAAATGTCATAATACAAATAGTAATATAATTGAATTTTTTTTTCAACTACTTGTATTATAACACATAGTGTACCAAATCTTGTTCCTAGCAAAGTCACCAACAATGGCGGGTAGGCTAGTTTGCTACGGCAGTCTGCAAGTTCGAAACCTCATTATGTGAATTAACTTCAAGTAATTTACATTGTCCTCTTGTTAAAAAACAAAATAAATAAATAAAATAAATAATTGTCCAAGTCAGTGGCATATCCTGTAAATGTGACAGAATTGCAGGGTCGTTTTCTTAACCGGTCATCCTCCTCAACCTCAAACTCCCACCTCCTTTTCTACAGCTTTCAGATAAAATTTTGTTGTTGTGTTTTTTAATAAAAAAAGAGTTCAAGGAAATCAAAATTAGGGTTTGGATTTCCCCAATTAAGTTCCATTGCTTTCAATCAACTCATAATTTGCGCGTGATACGACTCGTTTTGAATTTTGGGTTCTGGGTTAAATATTTTTCGTATCAGAAATGGCAGAATCTGATCACCAGAATTCAATGTACAGCACCGGAGGAGGAGTCACACAGAGTAACCAAGTTGACGACCAAGACGACGACGTTGAAGAGCCCATTGACAACCCTAACATACGCTTCGAAGATAGCAGCGCCATTCCTCCAAATCAACTCTACCTTCCCAGCTCCGAATACCCTCCGCCGCCCGCCGCAAACGGTGCCTCTGATCAGCTTACTCTGTCCTTCCAGGGCGAAGTTTATGTCTTCGACGCTGTTTCGCCCGATAAGGTAAGGTTTAGTGCTCAACTTGTCCAGTTTGGCATTCCTGAAATGTCTTCCTTCTTCTTCTCTGAAAGTTTGATTTTTGATCAACTTGTGAGAAAGGGTTGCATAAGGAGCTTGAGCTTTTGTGGTTCTCTTTCACAGGTGCAGGCGGTACTGCTACTTTTGGGTGGATATGAAATCCCTTCTGGCATTCCTTCCATGGGGCCGGTTCCTCTTAACCAGCAAGTACGTAATTTTAGATATGTATAAATCATGACAAGTTTCTCGAAATCGTAGTTTTTCGGTTGGTTTTAACTTTTATTTTTCTTTTCACTTTGCTGCTGTAATGACTTTTCTTCCAGGGTATGAATGACTTACCTGCAAAGCCAATTCAACCGCAGAGAGCTGCATCTTTAAGTCGGTTTCGCGAGAAGAGAAAAGAACGTTGTTTTGATAAGAAAATCCGTTACACCGTCCGGAAAGAAGTTGCACTAAGGTATGGCAAGATCATTACTTGTTTAATCATTTTCTTTAACTTTTCATAATTGAAAATTGTTTCTCCTTCCTCTCACACAGACACTCTGTCTCCTTCGGAAATGTATATCATGTTTTTTAACGCTGTTTACCACCACAGCTTCTGGTAATATAGTTGTTTTTATTTTATGAGACAAAATATATACTGAAGAATGAGAATTGGTATAATATGTAAATTGCGGTCATTAGTGTTCGTATGGTCTTGATGTTTGTATGCTCATCATCAAGCAATCTGTACTATTTTAAAGAATAGTAAGATGTCTTCCTTTGAGGAATTTTTGTTGTATAGATTCATGTACATATATATCTTTTAATATTCAACTATTCATATTATTTTCAGTTTGCTAAATTGCAGAGAGAAAAAAGACATTCCTAAAATTAATTTAGAACAACCCTCGAGTCTGAAAATAAAATGTAAGATGATAATTACCAAAACTCAGAAGAAACTGAAGCCCAAACGATCACAACCTTACTTCATCTGAGGAAACGTCGACCACTTCTCTATAATTTTCAAAACTTCTTATGTTTCTCCTCCAACCCAAACTAGGCCAACACTGCACGGTTCCATGTAACTGTTTCTTTTTTTCCTCCCCCCAAAGAGTTAAGTATCTCCCAGGAAGTAGATACACGATCAGCTGGAATTACCACGTCAGTCCTCCGCTAAACACAACTTCATCCACAATCTAAAGCAATAGGACAGTGAGGAAATAATCCTCCCTTCTTTTTCATGTTGTCTTCACTTATTGAATAGTTTAGATTTTTTAGACATTTTGATAACCTCATGTCAGGACAATTACCATAAGTTCGTAGCGCATAAGAATCTGTGTGTCAAAAGACTGGTTGGATGGTAGATATTTTGTATATGATTTTTTTCTTTCTTTCTTCAGTTGAGTACTGTTAAAATGAAATGTAAAGGTTATCTCATTCAATAGCACAGTGCAAATGACATGGATATGAAATGAAAATGAAGGTCATGATTTATGTAGTTATCATAGACCTGATAGATAGCATAAGGCAAATATTAATGGAAAACCACTTGTCCCTTACTCCTATGCCTTTTTCTTTAATGACTTGACGTTTGTGTTATTTCAGAGTCCTTTTTGTCCTAGCCAACTTTAATTATATGGTGTGTACATATTTCAGAATGCAGCGTAAAAAGGGTCAATTTACATCGTCCAAGGCTAGTTCCGATGATGGAGGTCCTGCTTCATCAATACAGGCCTCTGGTCAAGATGAAAGCATGCGGGAAACTTCGTGAGTGTCATTCATTATTCTCATATTGCTGATTATGTTTTTAGTACAATTAGATTTTTATTTTTGTTGTACTCTAATTGTGTATTTGTTATTTCAAGACAAATACTAAAATCCTCTGTGTTCTGAAAAATAATGATTAATGCCTTTTCAGGTGCACACACTGTGGGATAAGCTCAAAGTCAACTCCAATGATGCGTCGTGGCCCAGCAGGTCCAAGGACTCTATGTAATGCATGTGGGCTGAAATGGGCCAACAAGGTTTGTAGGATTTATAAATCCTTAGTTATTATTGTCTTTTAATCCTCTTTACTATGTATGCATATTTAAAAAGTTATATATGAGTGCAAATTAGACATTATATTGTTTGCGTTGTCATAACTGCCTTGTGGAATATTCAGACGTGTAAATGAGAGAGAACAGATCCATCTAATTATGAGAGACAACATACTTATAGCCACACAAGAAACATCAAGTAATGAATGCACATTAAGAAATTGATTCTTTACGTGATCTCCACTTCTGCATTCTTTTGTTTCACTTACCTACTTAAAGTGTTTTGAGAGGTTGGGGTTAAATTCTAATTTCTTCTTAACCGCTTATGTCACTTTTCCTCTGTGTAACAAGTGTCCTTAGAGCATCTTAAAGCATTTCAGTCGTTTATATCAATCCTAAGAACTTCCTGTTGGGAACCTTAGCAGAGAACAACTCTGTGGTCTACAAGTTCTTAGTTGAAATAAGTGACCATTTCTATTCCTTTACACTTCATTCCACGGTTGTGACAAACACCTGCAGTGGGAATGTTTTCCTTTGAAAAAAAAGAAACTTTTATTAATCGCAACCTTTACACCAATGTAGTGGACAATGTGTCCAAGGTCAGAACAAAACAAATTTTTGTCAGCTTGCAAAATTTCAGTCCTGAAATAAAAGAAAATAGCTGGCTGGCAAGTTACCAATAATCGGAGAGACTTTAATTGTTATATACTGAAATGAAAAGCTTAGAATGTCCCGATGTAAGACTTCATGCTTTCAACCCACCCCTAATGGATGGATAGAGAATTAGAGATAAGCATGTGGATTAATTAGTTCAAGTGTATGGCGAAACTGGACCTGACTTGTAGAATAATTGCCCTCTATAAAATGCATTGTTGAACAATGTTTTTGAATCTTTTGAACGAAAAAATGGAAACAATGTTAAAGGAGTATGTTTACCAATCGTTAGGCTAAGACCATTTCAGCCACCTTGCATCTCATTTGTGTACTATAAATATGATGGAGTTGGCAGCTTTGTTGGTTGCGGATACTGAAACTTTATCGAAAGTGATTGCTGGTGATTATTCACTCATCTCAGTGTATGCTCAACATTTTGCAGGGATCTCTAACAGGTGTTCCTAAGGTTTTAAATGTAGGTATCCACGATCCTTCTTTAAAAGGAATTGAACAGGTACATCACCTCAAGCACCCCCTGAAAAATGATAAGGAAAGTTTTTTATTTTTTATTTTTATTTTTATTTTTTTATATCTGGAATTTTCTTCATGGATTCATTTTGTGTTGTTGTAAATCAGAGTAACGGCGAAGTTCAAGACTCTGATGTTGTAGCCATGGGTGCCAACGTTGCCCCTTCCTCAGCTAATGGCGATAATCCAGCCATGACCGTAGACAGGAAATTGTGAAGTCCCTTGCAGCCTGGCTGTTTTCTGTTTGCTGTATTATTACAGAGGATGTAGATGGAAGAAGTATGTCATCGAGAGTACATACAGATTAGGGACTTAGAGCTATAAATAAGTTGGTTTGAAAACCCTTTATTTTGTGTAATCTTAAGTATTGGGACCATTTAGAAGCTAGCATTTGCAGTAGCAGTGGTAATACCCTTCCCGGTTCTTCCTTGTCTACATTATAATCCATAAAGTTAACTACTAGTGATCAATGCAATCTTTTCTTTTGGTTCGTCAAATGATCAATGTAATCGATGTGTAGCGCCCAAATGATCAATGTATCACTAGACTAATTCTTAGTCTAGTGATAGTATTTCTCTCCTCAACGTTGAAAGAAAACCTAAATTTCAATCTCCCATCACTCTGCATGCTAACATAACAAAGGTTAAAATTCTTATAGCTCTCCATCCCACAAATCTTCAAGTGACTTGTATGGCGATGGGCCGTTCGTTGAAACTAGGTCTTCTCTAAGCATCATTTTGCGCTGCGGGATTTGGTTGATCTTCTCAATGTCATTTTCGGAAAGCTCCCAGTCAAAGATGTCGACATTTTGCTTCAACCTCTCCTTGTTGTAGCTCTTAACAGCAAGTGTTGCTCCTGCTTGATACACCCATCTAATACATACCTGCCAAAAGTACCAATTGTGTGTTTAGGGTTAGGGTGGGATTTCTTCTCCTAGTTGTCTTTGTATTCTTGTAAAGCAAGTAACCTTACCGTCATTGCCACCTCCTTGTAACAAATTAAAGAAAATGAATGACAAGGTAATAGAGCATTACTTGAGCGATAGTCTTTCCCTGTTCCTTCGCGATCTCCTGAAGGACTTTACTTTCGAAAACATGATTACTGCCCCAGCACGACCCTATGCCACCCAAAGGAGAAAATGCAGTCACAATTATACCATTGGCTTTGCAGAAATCTCTAAGCTTCTTTTGTTGCCATAACGGGTTCATCTCGACCTGATTCACGGAAGGACGAATCGTAGCGAAAGAGAGTATATTTTCAATCTTTTTGGTAGAGAAATTGCTGAGTCCAATGGATTTGGTGAGGCCGAGTCTCTGGCATCCTTCCATGGCTACCCACACAGCCTTGAAGTCCATGGGCGTAAGGTCCTCTGCATTCAGTGGGTACACCAATGTTCCTGGCTTAGCACTGATGGGCCAGTGAATGAGATATAGGTCTAGGTACTCCAGTTGAAGATTTCTGTACACAATTTAGAGTATTTACATTTTCAGCACTGGATAATATTATCTACATGAGTGCCTCGAGTAAGTTTTGTTTTAGTGGGGATTTTTCGGTGCGTTGATTCGGGTGTGATTCTATCTATGTCATTTCGGCTTTGCTTGCACATTCATTATGAATGTGATGTCAAGATTAGTCAAAGAGGAATGTTTTTAATCCATATTCAAATGACATGCTTGTTTTTCATATCGATGTCTCTTGCAATTGAGATACGTAGTACCCTTTTTCATGTTACATTGCTTTTGCATTGCAGCAAAACAGAAAATTTTGAATGCTTGAAATAATTAATGAAAAAATAAAACTAAATTATAAATATTGTGATGAGATAGTGAGAGCGGAGTACTCACTGAAGTGATTTGTACTAGGCAGGAACAACAAGATGGGGGTGAGCATCAGTAATCCATAACTTTGAAGTGACGAAGACTTGGTCTCGAGAAGCAACCAGACCAAGTCCAAACGCTTCTTGGATGGCTTCTCCCAGAGTCTGCTCAGACCCGTACATAGAGGCCGTATCAAAGTGCCTGTAACCGAGCTTGATGGCTTCGACAACCGCTGTTTTCAGAACATGAGGTTGTAACTTGTCCGCTGCTGTGCCGAAGCCAATCACCGGCATGCTCCTCGAGCCGGTCGCCGATGCCAGCACCACCTCTGGGATTTTGTCTGCAGCTGCCAACACATCTGGTGCATTCGCCATCTTTTGTTTCTTCTCTATGAAATGTTTTTTTTTCTTCGTTATTACAAGTAATATTTTAAGCTAATTTTTCTTTTTTTGGTATAAAATAAAGTTGCTTTTAAACGTCTGAAATTAATTAATTGTCGGATATTTTTTGTCAAACTTGGTTGGAAACCGAAAATAGGATTATGTAACTCTCCTCTATGAGGCTGTTAGGATAATTGATTATGTTATTAATTAGGCTGAGTTAAGAACGGTTGAAGAAGTAATTTGCCATTTTCTTTCTTTCAGTTTTTTAAATTTTTTAAAAATTAGTTTTACGTGATTTTCTAGTGAGGTTGCTTTCTTCCTTCCTGCACTTTACAACTATGATCCTCTCCTGTATATGTCAAATGAATGTCATTATTCTTCTGCATCGTTGCATCGAGCCAATTACAAACAAAAATGATCTTTATATTCATGTGAATCAAAATCTTAAACTTTTTTTAGTCAAATAGAGACAATTATCACTACAATCCCTTACCGATCAGCCAATCCTAACCCCCTTAGGCCATCTCTAATCAGGAGGGTTAAAGATACAAAAGCCAAAATATGATATGATTTGTCTAAAAAAAATCATCTTCAACTGATGGCTGAGCTATAATTTTGTAGAGCCCACCAAACCATTATTTAGCCAAAGGATTATCAGTCTGGCCAAATGTAGCCCCCCTTAGCCCTTTTTTGGTACCTAACTGTAATTGATTCAAATTCAACAGGTATATTTAAAAATTCCAAAGGTAATTTAATTAAATTAACCAATAAATTTAAAATATAAACTTAAAACTAATAAACTATTAAGGGAGCTATGTTTAGCCTCTTCGGTTGAAGATGATATATGAGTATGGTCTAACACGTTCATTTAAAATTAATTTTTTGCAATGCTATAATTTTGGATGGAGTTATATTTAGCCCTTTCAATTTGGAATGACCTTATACGAAGATTTCTTGACCGTTGGTTCATTCCCAAGGGAAACTAGCTAGAAAGCCAGGGGAAAAAGGTGTCTTACACAAACTGATTAAATGGAATGAATTATCTTCATTTTAAATATTTCTGGTAGAATCTGGAGCTTCTTTTATGCCTCCATTATGATTTAATCCTGACTTCGCCACTGTATAATGTGCTTTCAGGGCTTATTTTTTATGATAGCCTACAGAGTATGAGTTTACTTAATTACTGGTTATTCGAATTTCTTTTCAGATCAAGAAATTAGTTACTCAAAAAAAAAAAAAAAAAAAAAAAAAAAAATATATATATATATATATATATATATATCAATTTGACAACTTAATGTATTTTGTTATGTTCTTACTAGCCTTCATGCACGTGCTCATGTGACATCCCGTCCCGGGATTATTAAAACGTACGTGTGAAATTACAATTTTGCCCCTAGTGTGTTTTTCGTCACGTTGTGGGGCTGTTTTGTGTGTTGTGGCATGTGTTGGGCCACACACACACCTGCACATTCACTGTCTCTCTCCACCCTCTCTCTGTCTCTGTCTCTCATCTCTCTCTCACCCTTCCCGTTCACCTTAATACGTACGGACAAACCCACAACCCACCAAATCCTCACAGATCGAAGAAGCTAAGGATACCATTGAACTCGTGTGGTCGAGACGAGCACAACCATACCATTTTCAGGTAGGAACTCTAACGTTTTCACGTCGTTTTGTCAATGGCCGAGCTGAGTACTATTCATGCAAAGTTTATTTATTGAGTTTTTGGGATTTCTAAGCTCGTAGGCAGCTTGGTGGTGTCCTAAGGAGCCTCGGAGTGCTTCGTTGGACGAATTTGGACGTCGGGATCGTCCTGCTCGAAGTTGGCCGGTTTTGGTTGTTTGCACAGGTAAGATCGCGTAAGTTTTAGCCCTTAAAACTTGTTGGGACATGTTCTACTAGTTTAGGGCTTTCATTTGGTGCAAGAAACGTGGAAAAAGGTGGAAAAACGAGCGAGAAATCGTGAGTTGCAGGTTTTCTGGCGACGGTGCCGGCGACGGCGACGGCGCCGACGTCGGGGACTGATTGGAGAAGGAGACGGAATATTCCGTCAAAGTTGACGGAATATTCCTGACGCCGTTAACGGCATCAGTTAGGTTTAACGGAATATTCCGTCAGTTTAACGGAATATTCCTGACGGCGTCTGTTGACACCGTCAGTGTGCATGGCACGTGGCCGCGCGTGGGGACGCGTAGGTCCGTGCCTTGGCCGGCGCGTGGGGGCGCGTGCGGCGGAGGAAAATTATTTTAAAAATATGGTTGTGATCCTGAGGTTGAGTAGAGCACGTTGGTATATTCATTTGTCCATTTTGAGCAATGTATGAGAAGTTATTACGAGAAATGGGTTATGTGCTTTAAAGTTAACGTTTTTATAGTTGTTTCGCATTTAGGTGACACGTACCCCGAGGACGAGCGTGCACACGCGAGACAGGGGGGCTACGACCCTTCTACATACCAGTGAGTGGGCTTTTGTTTTCCGTATATACCTATATACATTTATATTCCCAGAAATTGATTACAAAGGGTTATTTGCCTTATGCCATGCATGTTATTATTATCGTTTATGCATCATTGCACACATTAGTAGTGGCATACATACATATGTATATTGGGTGCTGTGGACGCACAGGTAAGTGCCAAGTAAGTGATATTCATATTTACATTCAGCAGTAGTTTGAGATGCTTAGTGAGCTCATAACCTGCACCCCCGGTGTTAGTGCTCCCGCCCAGAGTAGGGCACAGTCCTTCACGTGATGTTCACCTCCCGCACGACACGCTCAGCTTGGATCCAAGTTAGGTGCATATGCCTGTCGTACAGACCACATTAGGTGGTTCCGACTCGTAGGTGACCCGCGATTATTCGCACAGTCTTCACGTGATCGTAGCACTAGAGCGTACATATGTATTACACCCAGGCCTGTCGTACAGACCACTTTAGGTGGTTCCGACTCGTGGTCAGGTTCAGTTATTGATTGTGAGATTTGAGCTCTATATGCAGCCGTACAGGTCACGTTAGGTGACTCCGGCTGCCAGATGTTATGTTATTGATGTGATTCATACCTGAGCACTTGCATTCATTATGAGGTTTTGACATGGCATATTCTTGAGCATGATTGGCATACCCTTGAGCATGTTTGGATGTTATACATACGTATATATGTTTATTTATCTGGGAAGTATACAGGTTTTACGGCGAAGGGTTAGAATGTATTTTGTTAAATGGTTTTCAAAGAGCTTTGTTTTTGCCCACTCACGCTTTTATTTTGCGCCCCTCCAGGTTCTAGTTGCTTAGCCGTTGCGGTGGTTTCCCTTGAGGGCTTTCCGGTGTTCTGACAGACACTCACCATTGTAGGGTCGCCTTCGGGCGTACTACTGTTGTTGTTTTAATTGGGCTGCTTTAAACCTGCTCTGAAATTGTATCTCACTTACTGGCACTTATTCTAGTACTTTGTATGCTAGTTTTTAATTATTCGTACTTATATATTAATACTTTATTAGCTTCCGC
This sequence comes from Pyrus communis, assembly GCF_041283825.1. Lineage (NCBI taxonomy): Eukaryota > Viridiplantae > Streptophyta > Magnoliopsida > Rosales > Rosaceae > Pyrus > Pyrus communis. The sequence goes on from NC_142574.1 coordinate 4,681,028, forward strand.
ACGTGCACATGGCTACGTCACCTTCGTGTGACGGCCAGCACGCTCCGATCTCGGTCGGGGTGTGTCAGCTCACGCGCGTGCATAAGGTATTTTTTGAATCACAGCATGTTACACGCGACTTACACATTTTAAATGTATTTATATGCATGACTTGACAAAAGGAAAGTCAAATATTTGAAGTAAATGAATAATCTTAGATCATGCTAGAAAAAACCCCTCACAAACCAATCAAAGCAGCTGAATTCACATAATAAAATCGGTCTTTCAATTTCCATCTACATTCTATTGAATTCACATTAAGAATAGAGAAAATAATATTTAATAAACAACTGATTGAATCACATTATTGCTAGCCCATTGTGAGGCTAAGCCCACCCCCTCCATCTTAGTGTAGATAATATCGTTTGTCAAAAAAAAAAAAAAACAATAATTTGACAACTAATTTAATTACATTATTATGACCGTACGAAAGACCTTTTTTATAACCGGTATTACACGTTTCTTAAGATGTTTTGAACGTGCTTTAAAATAGATAAAATAATATTTAATGAAAAATTTATTGAATCACATTATTACTAGCCTATTGTGAGGTACTAATTAAAAAAAAAACTACACAAAAATAATTAATTATTAAAAAAACACTGTAAAAGTGACAAAAATACACTGCATTATTTTGGGCTGTTTTTGAAATTTTTTGTTTTGAGGGTATTTGTGTCCAAATATTTTCGATGAAGCTTATAACCCCAAAAGAGATCATTTGCTTTATATATAGAGATTAATGAAATATCCGCCAAAAGAATAGGATAAAAAAAAGCCCAAGCAAATTAAAGACCCATTAGTGATTTGAACTTAATATCGCATGTGGTGTATCATTGAAACATAGAATGTGTATATACTCATTCTAATTGATGCATACTAGGCTAATAGCAAACTGATACTACATATTTCTTCCGTTGAGAGTGAATCCCAACTTGATGGGAGAAATGATCTTGCATAGGTTATAAGTAAGTTGAGTTACTCATCATACTGCCAATTAGTTTTATGGTGGAACCTCAACTTTCTTCATAGTATCTGAGCAAGTTGTCCTATGTGTGAAGCCTAACGGCCACAAGTCCTCTATGTCATTCGAATTGTGTTATCCATGTGTTAGACTTGAAAATTTGCCACATGTGAGGGGATGTGTTGAGAATGGATCACACATTATTTTATTTTTTTTGTCGAAATGGATCCCACATTGATGGGATGAGGAACCTTGTCTGGGCTTATAAGTAAGTTGAGTTACTTCTAATACTGTCAACAATGGCGGAGCCATAAAGTATTCGGCGGGTAGACTAAACTAAAGGGTTGGAATTTAATACTATTAAATTCTTGAACTGATTAATTTATTTAGCATTTAATTAATCCTTAGTTTTTCTGAAAGTAGTTATATAGTTGAGACTTTTTATTTGCTACAGTCCATCGGGGTATTGTACTTTGCTCTTATGGCGATTACTAATTGATTTTATGGTAGAATCTCAACTTTTTTCACCTTTAATAGTGATTGAATTCATGGTAGGAGTTTCATCACACCATTTGAAACGTTCTTGTCTCTCTTAATTTTTTGAAGCCATAAAACCATTAAACAAACCAGTTAGAAATAAATCTCCAACACATTCTTATATATTGTTTGTTGAACACTTGAAGGGGCATTCTTCTTGAAAATCCATCCATTCTGTTAGTAGGATTTCGATCCAAATTTCTTAACCTTTCCTCATTGAATCATCGACTATGTCCGTGATCGAAAGCTCGGAGCAACGGCATGTTGCTGTTCTTGCATTTCCATTTGGTGGCCACATTAAGCCCCTGCTTAACTTGGTGTGCAGACTAGCTAGCAGCACATCCCCAGATATGTGTTTTTCTTTCCTCAACTCAGAAGGATCAAATAACCTGCTATTTTCGGAGAAATCAGAATCCAACATTCCTAGCAACATAAAACACTACAATGTGTCAGATGGTGTACCTAAAAATCATGTCTTGAAAGGGCATCCAATGGAGGCAGTGGAGCTATTCCTCAAGGCCACACCTGCAAATTACAAAATTGGAATAGAGAAGGCGGTGACAGAGACAGGCAAGAAGGTTACTTGTTTGGTTACAGATGCATTCTTGGTCTTTGCTGGAGAGATGGCTCAGAATTGGGGTGTTCCATGGATTCCTCTTTGGATACCCATGCCATGCAACCTCTCTGCTCACATTTACACTGATCTTATCCGCAGCAAGCTCTTTCCAAATCATGTTGGCCTCGACAGTGATAACCAGATTGGTAATGACGACCATCGTTTGCACAATGATAATACACTGGAAATTGTTCCAGGGCTGTCGGCAATGCACATTGCGGACTTACCTGAAGAAGTAGTTCCATGTGATTCACTTTTGTCACAAATGCTAAGTCAAATGGGGCGAGTGCTGCATCAAATGACAGCTCTTGTCTTGAATTCCTATCAAGAGATAAATTCCACGCTCCTGAATAACGATCTCAAATCGAAGGTCCCCAAGTTACTCAACGTAGGTTTTCTCACAGCCTCGTTACCAGCAGTCCCAATGGTTGCACCATCAAGTTCGGATGCCACGGGTTGCCTTTCGTGGTTAGATGAGCAACCAGCTTCGTCTGTGACATATATCTGTTTTGGGACTATCGGCGCTCCATCTCCGAATGAGATGATAGCCTTGGCAGAGGCATTGGAAGTAAGCGGCGTATCATTTCTTTGGTCTCTCAAAGACAATTTTAAGGACCTATTGCCAAGCGCATTTGTAGAAAAGATCACATACAAGCATGGAAAACTAGTGCCGTGGGCACCCCAAGCTCAAGTGTTGGCTCATACTGCAATCGGTGTGTTTATTACGCACAGCGGGACAAATTCGGTGTATGAAAGTGTTGCAAATGGGGTGCCAATGATCTGCAGGCCATTATTCGGAGACCAAAGAATGAACGGGCGGATGGTGGACGATGTGTGGGGGATCGGAGTGAAAATTGAGGGCGGAATACTCACAAAGAGTGGAGTGCTCAAGAGCTTGGAGTTGGTTTTGGGAAGTGAACAAGGGAAGAAGATGAGGGAGAAGGCCAGAGCTCTCAAAGAAATAGTAGCAGAGGCTGCTGGGCCTCTAGGGAGTGCTGTACAAGATTTTACAACTTTCGTGGACGTAATTTCTTTGCATTAGCGCACGGTACAAGTCTCATAGATATCCAAACAAAAAGAAAAACTAGAAATAAATCTAAAATTCTAAAAATTATTGTAAAATTTAGTGATTATTATGAAATTGAGGATGTGTGCAGCGAAATAAAGTAAATGAGACACAATATTTACGAGATTCGACAAGTGTGCCTACATCTTCGAGACTTTATTATTTAAAATAATAGGATTACAAAATAATTTTCACTATTTTCTCTCTTCTGTGTAGCCTGGTTCACTAGTATTTTCTTTTGCATCTCTCCTCTTTCTTTGCTTTCTATCTCTTCTTTCTTTTCTCTTCCTTTCATCTTTTCTTTCTTTTCCTCTGTACATTTCTCACTTTTCTTTCTTTTATTCTTTAATCTTTGATAGGCAAAAGGTCTAATAGACCTACCAAACCTATTAAGCAACTCTCTTTGACAATATTGTCCAGATATGATCATACTTAATTGCTTATTATCATGACATTCATACCTTTCTCAATATTCATCACTTTTTTTTTCAATGCAAACTCTTCAAATTCCCCATCCTCGCCGTAACCAATACTGTCAATATCATCACCATCACCATCGTCGTTAATACCGACATGATCTCTCTTCTACATTAACATTTTTGCTTAACAACAAGCAATCTGCATTTGGCGAAGTTTCCAATGATTCCACCTTTGAAGAACAGACATCATCACCAAACCACACTTCGAACAAACCCGATTTCTGAAATCTCTTGATTTACCTCTAAAATCAAATAAAAATTCCGTAGAAAATTCCGAATGAACCCAACTTGCAAAACCTTGAGCCCCAAAATAAACACCAAAAACAACCCCAACAAGTTGAAAACTGGCAAGAAACGGCTAAACATGAAAAACCCATATCCAAAATCACTTCCCTGATTCAAAAACTTGATACATGAAGCACTCCATCCCCTAAATCCCTAGAAATATCTGCAAAAGCCTCTTAAATAACTGAAGAACAGAACAAAACACAAGCAGCAAGCAAAAACGACCGAAATCTGCATCTACCTTCTCTTAACATTCTTGTATGAGTTGAAGAATCTGTGAGAAAAATAAACCCTAGTAATCTTGTAGAGGAAGAAAGAAAGCTGAATTGTATTTCTCTGATATTCACTTCTTACACATAGCACCGACTCTACAGACTGAAAAAATATAAAGCCTATTTATACCACATATTAAAAGTAGCTTATCTCTAAAGCTAGTGCTAACGTGGCAATTGCCTTATGTGGCACATGTATATCCAATATCCCCCCTCAATCTTAACCGGGATATCCCAGATTAAGATTATTACAATGTCGAAGAAAATCGGGACCATGTAAAGCCTTGGTAAGTATATCTGCAATTTGGTCTTGAGTAGGCACATACTGCACATCCATATCTCCTTTTTGAACACGCTCTCGGACAAAGTGAAAATCTGTTTCTAAATGCTTGATCCGTGAGTGATGAATAGGATTCAAGCTCAATGCAAGGGCAGATTGATTATCACACAGTAAAAGAGGTGGACTGGAAACAGTAGCACACAAATCACACAATATCATCCGAACCCAGGCAATATCAGCAGCAGCATGTGCAAGAGCTTTATATTCTGCTTCGGTGGAACTACGAGAAACAGAACTTTGTTTCTTGGATTGCCAGGAGATGGGATTGGCACCAAGATAGACAACATAACCTGTGATAAACCGTCTGGTATTAACATCAGCAGCCCAATCAGAGTCACTATAACCTCTGATATCAATCCCACTACTAGAAGTAAAAGTCAATCCACATTTCATTGTGCCTTGTAAAAACCGAATAATTCGCTTTACCAAACCAAGATGAACATCAGTAGGAGCATGCATAAATTGGCACACAGTATTAACCACAAAAGCAATATCTGGCCTTGTAAAGGTTAGATATTGCAATGATCCAACAAGGCTTCTGTACAAAGTAGGGTCTGTCAACAATTCCCCTTCAGCAACCAAAACAGAACTATGAGGCTTGCAAGGAGTAGCACATGATTTACAATTATCCATGCCTGCCTTATGAATCAAGTCCTTAATATACTTCTCCTGATGAACAAACATATCACCATTGGACTTGTATTGGATTTGCAAACCCAGAAAATATGTTAATTGACCCATGTCCGTGAGAGAAAAAACCCCAGCAAGATCATCAATGACAGATTGAATTAAAGTAGTATTGGAGCCTGTAAGGATGATATCATCGACATAGAGAAGTAGTATAACCACATCAGTACCCACTCGTTTAACAAAAAGACTAGAATCTGAGGAAGAAGTATGAAAACCCACGGCTGCCAAGTAACCTGTAAATTTAGCATTCCATGCTCGTGGAGCTTGCTTAAGCCCATACAAGGACTTAACCAACTTACACACATGTGTGGGACATTGAGGATTGACAAACCCTGGAGGTTGCTTCATGTACACCTCCTCATTTAACTCTCCATGTAAAAAGGCGTTTTTCACATCAAGTTGTCGGAGAGACCATTTATAAGTTGTAGCCAATGCAAGAATCATCCGTACAGTTGTGTGCCGAACCACAGGACTAAAGGTCTCTGTATAATCCAAGCCTTTTTCTTGACTAAAACCTTGAGCAACAAGTCGAGCTTTATACCGAGAAATAGTCCTATCAGGATTCCTCTTGATTTTATACACCCACTTACATCCAATGATGTTTTTATCAGAAGGAGAAGGAACTAGAAGCCATGTACCTTGGCTTTGAAGAGCATCATATTCATCTTGCATCGCAGATTGCCATTGAGGCAATTGAGAAGCAAGTTTAAATGTTGCAGGTTCAGCAGAATCTGTAATATCGGCAATGAAGGTGAATCTGCCAGAAAAATGAGTGTCTTCATGTAAAGTGAGTGATGGAACTGCAGGAAATGTTGCTGAAAGGGCAGAATAATCCCTCCTTGTTATAGCACCAGTTTTGAGTCTCGTTTGAATTCCCTGAGAAATAGAAGAACTAGACTGAGACAAATCAGCCTCCAGTGGAAGGGAAGCAGGCACAGGTAACAGAGAACAAGACTGAGAAGCAACTGAACTTGAGCTGATATGATGGTCTGGAGCACCAGCAACAATATGAGGAGAAGAGGTTGACTCCAAGCCATGTGGACTTAATGAAGAGGACACAGATGCATTAGATGGTTGAACAGAAGAATCAATACCAGATTGAGACAGATTTAAGGCATCCAAATGAACTACAATAGGGCGTGAACAATTAGAAGTGGAAGACACACCAGTATCAGAACACCTTGTATTAGAAAGAGTGGTGGCAAAAGGAAAGCAATTCTCATCATGTAGCACATGTCGAGAAAGAACAAACTTGTGTGTCAACCTGTTAAAACAAATAGCTCCTTTATAACCAGAAAGGTAACCTAGAAAAACACATTGAGTGGATCTTGGTTGAAGCTTGTGATCATTGTATGGCCTGAGATAAGGATAAATGGCTGAACCAAAGACTTTTAAAGATGAAATCTCTGGTAAAGTATTAAACAACTTCTGAAAAGGTGAAACCATACCAATAGTCTTGCTAGGCATTCGATTTGTTAAAAACACCGCATGTGCCACAGCATGATACCAAAACTTATGGGGAAGACTGGCAGCTGTCAACAAAGTAATAGCGGTTTCTATGATGTGTCTATGCTTTCTTTCCACTAAACCATTCTGCTGTGGTGTATAAGGACAAGAAATAAAATGAACAACACCATGATTAGCAAGATAATCCTTAAATGCAGTGCTCAGAAATTCTCCTCCTCCATCAGATTGTAAAACCTTAATCTTTGTGTTAAATTGATTCGCAACATAGGCAAAGAACTTGACAAATGTACCAAAAACCTCTGATTTATTCATTAATGGAAAGAGCCATACAAACCGAGTTGCTTCATCTACAAATGACACATAATATCTGAAGCCTTCGATAGATGCTATTGGTGAAGGACCCCAAACGTCACTGTGAATCTTATGAAAAGGAATCTCAACTCTATCTAGTCGTTCAACAAATGGTAATTTACTCATTTTACCACTAAAACAATGAGAACAAGGTTGATCCTGTACATCATGACTAAAAGAAATATTTGAACTCCGAAGCATTGCTGTCAAGACATCATTAGAAGGATGTCCAAGTCTGTGATGCCACAAAGATGACTTAACTGCTTTGCCAACAAATGCAGAACAGGAAGAAGTATCTTGAGTCAACACCTTGGGAAATATATGGACAGGAATGCGAAAAAGCTCACGATTGTTACTCTTTCCTTGGTAAAGAATCAGCCCCGTTGCTTTGTCCTGCACATAGAACTGAGTATCATCACAAATAAACCAATTGTGATTGTCTTTACACAACTGCTGAACAGACAACAAATTGACCGTTAACATCGGCACATGCAAGACATTTCGAAGACATAAAGTATGTGAAGATGTAGGTAAGAGGGCAGTGCCAATGTGGTTGACAGTTAAACCCTCACCATTGCCAACAATAATGCGTTTATCTCCAGTATAAGGAATAGTTGTATTTAACAGATTAACATTGGGACTCATGTGATGTGACGCACCAGTGTCAAGAATCCAAGAACCATCACCAGAAGAAGTTTGTGCATTCAAAGCAGTTATATCAGATGAAACATCATGATCTTGAGAACTAGATAAAATAAGAGAAGACTGGCCTTGATTTACAGAAGCTTGAAAATTTGGAGGAACTTGTGGAGTAGTGAGAGAAACCCCTTGATAACCAGAAAGGTCAGGAAACTGAACTGGAGATGGAACAACAGGATACTGGAACTGAGAAGGATAATCTTGAAAAGCATAGTTGGCACTGAGAGAAGGAGGAGGAGGAGCCCCTTGGTAAGCATAGTTACCCCTGTGTCTACAATCAATGGCAATATGGCCCTTCTTACCACAAATCTGACATTCTTGCACAACCGGAGGATTTTCATTTCTGTACAGACAAGTCACTGCCGTATGTCCTTTCCTTGAACAAATCTGACATTCAGGAACTACATTCTGTCTAGTTGTAGTGTTACCTGACCAGTAATTACCGGAGCGATTACCATTGAACTTAGGTCGATAGCCACCGTTCCCTTTGCCTTTGTAACCATTACCGCCAAATGAATTGCCATAGTTAGGACCAGAAGAATTAGAACCACTATGACCAGACTGAGTACTATAGGTATTGCCAAAAGAAGTATGGCCAGTATTATGACCAAAAGGCCGAGGTCCCTGATTACCAAAACTATTTCTAGGCCCATTAAAACCATTGGCACTAGGAGGAGGAAACGGCTGACAAGTTTGAGAAGTTGAGCCACCTGAATTAGAGTAATCAGGAGCAACAAGACCAAAGCCAACATTGGATGAAAGTGGCACCGTAGAATCAGAACCAATAGAAGAACTGGATGCATGTAAAACTGATTGATATGCAGAATTACCACCAGAGGAAAATGGAACAGAACCATTACCATACATAGCTGCCATGCTGTGAACAAGAGACTGCATCCTAGCTTCTATAATCTTTTCAGCCCCTAAGAGTTGAGCCCTGAATTCTTTCAACGAGATAGGTGTATCTCTGGCCAATACCACAATTCTGATCGTATCAAAATCAGCAGGTAAACCAGTCAATGCAGCAATAACCAAATCATTGTCTGTAATCTTTTCACCAACTGCAATAAGTTTGTCTTTAATTGTCTTCAACCTCAACAAAAACTTATCAACATTATCACTGCCTTTCTGAATAGTGTGTAACTCAGCTTTCAAATGATTCACAGTAGCACTCGAGACAAACATATATCTATCTTGTAAGGCAGTCCAAGCTTCATGAGTAGTTTTACAACCAACAACATATTCCATGGCATCATCACTCAAAGTGGCAATAAGAAGACTCAAAAGAGCCATATCAGTTTTAACCCAAGCTTTATAGGCAGTACTAATTTCATTGGTAACCCCCAATTCAGGAGTAATAAGAAATTTGGGAGGACAAACTGATGCACCAGTAAAATGATCAAACAAATCATACCCCCGAAGAACAGAACAGAATTGAAAGTTCCACTTGATGAAATTGTCATCATTCAACTTAATAGTCAACATTCCCAAAAGATTTTCAAGTTTAACCGAGTCAGTCATCATGCGTGAGTAGAAATGAACACCACACAAAAATGGGAACAAAAAAAACCCAGAGAAATCGTCTTCCAAAACACAGAATTTAACAACAAGAATCTACAATCTTGATGAACAATTGGTTATCGACCTTAGTTCATCAACCAATATGAAATTAATTGGCATCGGCCTTCAAGAAAACAATCAAATCTTCAACTAAAAAAAACACAATATGTGATGATTCATCGAGGCATCGGCCTTTAACACAAATGAATCCAAGAAATCCGAAAAAAAATCCCCAAATTTTCTTCACAACAGAAATCCTAAATCGAGAGAAAGAATCAAGAAAATCTCACTGAGCAGCGGAAAGAACACAACCAGAATCAATCGCGCAAGCATATCTGGCTCTGGATACCATCTTAACATTCTTGTATGAGTTGAAGAATCTGTGAGAAAAATAAACCCTAGTAATCTTGTAGAGGAAGAAAGAAAGCTGAATTGTATTTCTCTGATATTCACTTCTTACACATAGCACCGACTCTACAGACTGAAAAAATATAAAGCCTATTTATACCACATATTAAAAGTAGCTTATCTCTAAAGCTAGTGCTAACGTGGCAATTGCCTTATGTGGCACATGTATATCCAATACCTTCTCTATAGCATCCTCTAATCGAGAGTACATACAGTTTAGAGACTTAGAGCTATAAATAAATTGGTTTGAAAACTCTTTATTTTGTGTAATCTTAAGTATTGGGACCATTTAGAAGCTAGCATTTGCAGTAGCAGCGGTAATTCTCTTGCCAGTTCTTCCTTGTCTACAATATAATCCATAAAGTTAATTACTAGTGAAGTGATCCATGCAATATTTTCCTTTTGGTTCGTCAAATGATCAATGTAATCGATGTATAGTGGTCAAATGATCAATCTTATTCTTTTCGGGTTTATCGATGTAATCTTTTTTGAGTTATATGGAGTACGAAATAAAATGTGGTCGCTATATTTATTGCGGAGGTCCAGTTGGGTGAGAGGGATTTTATTAGCTTTTACAAAATTTCTCAGTTTGAAATTTGAATTCAGTTCTAACAATCTTTGTAATTCCCATGGCCAAGGGAGTCCCCATGCTTGTCCCGTTCAAAATTTGTTTATTTTGTAACTAACTCTTAGTTTACTGATAGTATTTCTCTCCTTAATGTTGAAAGATAACCTAAATTCGAATCTCCCATCACCACGCGTACTAACATAACAGAGGTCAAAAGGCTTATAGCTCTCCATCCCATAAATCTTCAAGTGACTTGTAGTGTGACGGTCCATTTGCTGAAACTAGGTCTTCTCCAAGCATTATTTTGAGTTGCAGGATTCGGTTGATCTTCTCAATGTCAGTTTCGGAAAGTTCCCAGTCAAATATGTCGACATTTTGCTACAACCTCTCCTTGTTGTAGCTCTTAACAGCAAGTGTTGCCCCTACTTGATACACGCATCTAATACGTACCTGCCAAAGTACCACAATTGTCTGTTTACTGTTAGATTAGGATTTCTTTTCGTAGTTGTCATTGTATTCTTGTAAAACAAGTAACCTTATCGTTATTGACACCTCCACGAAAACAAAAAAAATTAAGAAAATGATGAAGCGGTAATAGAGAATTACTTGAGCGATAGTCTTTCCCTATTCCTCAGCGATCTCTTGAAGGACTTTGCTTTCGAAAACATGATTACTGCCCCAACAGGACCCTATACCACCTAAAGGAGAAAAGGCAATCACAATTATACCATTGGCTTTGCAAAAATCTCTAAGCTTCTTTTGTTGCCATAACGGGTTCATCTCGACCTGATTCACATAAGGAGGGATTGTAGTGAAGGAGAGTATATTTTCAATCTTTTTGGTAGAGAAATTACCGAGTCCAATGGATTTGGTGAGGCCAAGTCTCTGGCATTCTTCCATGGCTGCCCACACAGCCTTGAAGTCCATGGGCACAAGGTAGCCTGCATTTAGTGGGTACACCAATGTTCCTCACTTAGCACTGATGGGCCAGTGAATGAGATACAGGTCTAGGTACTTCAGTTGAAGATTCTTGTACACAACTTAAAAGTATTTACATCTTCTCTACCTAGAAGAGTTGTCTTTTTTTTTTTTTTTTTTTTTTTTTTTTTTTTTTTTTTTTTACTATGCTTTTTGTATGGATACGTTGCTTTTGCTGATGTCTGGTCAATCTACATTAGGGCCTCGAGTAGGTTGTGTTTTAGTGGCTCGATCGGGGATCTTTCGATGTGTTGGTTTGGTGCGATTCTATCCATAACATTTCGGCTTTACGTGCACATCCATTATGAATGCGCTGTCCGGTTTAATCAAAGGGAAATCCTTATAACCCATATTCAGTGTCATGTTTGCTCTTCATATATGTTGGATAGTGGCCAAATTAGGCTAGGAAACAAAACAATATTGATGAGGGAACATCATGATGAGGATTATGTTTCCTTGTTTTGTGGCTTGATTTGTTCCTTATTTTGTGGCTTGATTTGTTCCTTGTTTTGTGGCTTGATTTGTTCCTTGTTTTGTGGCTTTTTCAAAGCCATAATTATTTGGCTTTCGGGTAGAAGAAAAGGGGATGATTTTTATTTAAATGCTTGCCGAGGGAGAAGGTTTGGTAGAGGGAAAGTATCCAAAGAGATGGTGAGAGCATTTGGCTCTACCATGGGCACGGGTGAGAGAAATCAAGAGAGCTAGAGTGAAAGATCTCTTGTGAAAGAACTCTTGGGGTAGAGTGAGGCTCTTGGGAAAATTCTGTGAGTGGGTGTACAAGGGATATGGGATTGGGTTATGTCGATTTAACTCATGTGTAACTTGTACTGTTTTTCTCATAGTGAAGAGCAATATCTCTCCGAGGACGTAGGCAGGTTTTTGCCGAACCTCGTAAATTTCTCGGTGTCTTTATTTCTCGTATTTTAAACTATTCAACTGTGGGTTTGTATGTTGGTGAAGATAATCAGTCAAGGCACAACAATTGGTATCAGAGCTTTGTTGGAAGCTTTGGTTCATTGAAGGTTCAGATTTATTATTCACCATGATGACTACAAACATGTCGTTTTCAGTTGAGAAGTTTAATGGGAAGGGCAGTTTTACTCTCTGGCAGATGAGAGTAAAGGATGTCTTGACTCAACAAGGCTTGGTTAGAGCTTTGAAGGGAAAAGATGGGAAGCCTAAAGAAATGACAGATGACCAGTGGGAGGAGCTGGAGTCGCGTTGTGTTAGCACGATTCGACACTGCATAGCTGATAACATTATCAACAATGTTATGGATGAAGATTCTGCGCCTGCACTGTGGGAGAAGTTGGAAAAACTCTATATTGCTAAGAGTTTGACCAACAAGTTACATCTGAAGAGGAAGCTGTACAAGCTGAAGATGGATGAAGGCGGGAATCTCATGGACCACATGAATGTGTTCAATGGATACTTGGATCAATTGAGGAAAGTTGATGTTAAGGTTGAGGAAGAAGATAAAGCCCTCTTACTTCTTACCTCACTTCCAGATTCGTATGAGAATCTTGTGACAACCTTATTGCATGGAAAAGATACAGTAAGTTTGGAGCAGGTGCAGGCTTCTTTGGTGTCTTATGATACACAAAAGAGGAAGACCATTGTTGATGGTGGGCACGAGACTGCTTTAGCTGTTCAAGGTTGGAATCATGGAAGAAAATTGGGAGGAGGATTTGAGAGAGACAGCAGGTTCAAATCAAGCTCTAAAGGCAAGGGACCACAATGCTATGACTGCAAAGAATTCGGGCATAAAAAGATAAATTGTCCTTTGAGAAAAAGAAAGGATGATCTTGGTCCAGGTAGCAGCAATTTTGTGGCGGAAGACTTCGAGTATGCCCTCTAGGTACTCGAAGCAACACATCTCCTGGTGATGTATAGTCTCAAGTGTTGCAGGGGTTTTGCAGCAGGTGGAGCTATGGGATTCACAGGTGATGAGATGGTCTTGAAGAATGAGAAGTGTGAGGAATGTTTGTCTGGCTCGACGGGTGTTGCTGGAAATGGGTGCACTGACAAGTTTCCAAGTTGCAGACAATGAAGAGGAGGAAAACCTGCTGGAGGAGACGAGGATGTGTCGAGATCCTGTCTGAAGCTAAATGTTTTTTTTTTTTTTTTGCTTGCAGCAGCTGCACATGCATTGGCAGTGACTGAATCGGAACAGGACCAACGAGGTTGATTCAGAGTGTGCATGCTGGTACTTAAGGCCAATGGACTTTGGTACAGTTTGAGTCGAGGTGGAGATCATTATGAGTACCAGAAAGTTTGGGGAATTTGATTTAGTTACCATTGTCCTTAGTTTGTACTTTGGGTGTTTATGGTGAGTGTTGATTCGAGTCTCTGTGATGATTTCGAATTTGGCCAAGGTGGAGATTGTTGGATAGTGGCCAAATTAGGCTAGGAAACAAAACAATATTGATGAGGGAACATCATGATGAGGATTATGTTTCCTTGTTTTGTGGCTTGATTTGTTCCTTATTTTGTGGCTTGATTTGTTCCTTGTTTTGTGGCTTTTTCAAAGCCATAATTATTTGGCTTTCGGGTAGAAGAAAAGGAGCTGATTTTTATTTAAATGCTTGCTGAGGGAGAAGGTTTGGTAGAGGGAAAGTATCCAAAGAGATGGTGAGAGCATTTGGCTCTACCATGGGCACGGGTGAGAGAAATCAAGAGAGCTAGAGTGAAAGATCTCTTGTGAAAGAACTCTTGGGGTAGAGTGAGGCTCTTGGGAAAATTCTGTGAGTGGGTGTACAAGGGATATGGGATTGGGTTATGTCGATTTAACTCATGTATAACTTGTACTGTTTTTCTCATAGTGAAGAGCAATATCTCTCCGAGGACGTAGGCAGGTTTTTGCCGAACCTCGTAAATTTCTCGATGTCTTTATTTCTCGTATTTTAAACTATTCAACTGTGGGTTTGTATGTTGGTGAAGATAATCAGCCAAGGCACAACAATATCGATGTCTCTTGCAACTGAGATAAGTAGTGCGCTTCTTTCATGTTACATTGATTTTGCATTGCTGCAAAACACAAAAACTCCCATGCTTGAAATATGAAAAATAGTGAGAGTAGAGTACTCATTGAAGTGATTTGTGCAAGGCAGGAACAACAAGATGAGGATGAGCATCGGTAATCCATAATTTTGAAGTGACGAAGACTTGGTCTCAAGAAGCAATCAGACCAAGTCCAAGTGCTTCTTGGATGGCTTATCCTAGAGTCTGCTCAGAACCGTACATAGAAGCCGTATCAAAATGTCTGTAACCGAGCTTGATGGCTGTTAGAATTTCTCTGTCCCACATCAGCCAAAAGGCTTAAGAACAAGCCCTTTAAATAAAATTACCTCACTCTAATTATTACTGAGGCATTTTGTATTAAAACCCCACACCTGACGGATTGAGCAGGTGGCCAAGTGGGGACAATATTGGTATTGTTGGAGTGGGTCCATGACCTGTCTACTTGAAATTTACGATGGTATCAAAGCCAGGAGACGGGTCTGTACATCCACGTGAACGGGTGGGTCCCCTTTGGCCCGCACGAATGGGTGAGCCCCGACATGGCTCCACATAGGCCAAGAGATGTCACATGCCATTGGCCCAGAGCAAACGGGTGAGCCCTGGCTTGGCTCCACGTGGTTTGCCGATGTGTGAAACTTCACTTATGACCCATAAAATAGGGTCTCAAATGCAGGGGAGTGTTAAAATTCCTCTGTCCCACATCGGCCAAAAGGCTTGAAAACAAGCCCTTTAAATAGAATTGCTGCACTCTAACTATCACCGAGACCTTTTATATTAAAACCCCACACCTAACGGATTGAGCAGGTGGCCAAGTGAGGACAGTATCGATGTTGTTGGAGTGGGTCCATGACCCGTCTACTTGAAATTTAAGAATGGCCTCCACAACCGTTGTTTTCAGAACATGAGGCTCGAACTTGTTCGTTGCTGTGCCGAAGCCAATAGAGGGGCATATGCTCCTCGGGCTGGTCAACGATGCTAGCACCACCTCTGGGATTTTGTTTGTAGTTGCCAACACATCTGGTGCATTTGCCATCTTTTGTTTCTTTTATTTGAAATGTACATTTTTATTTTTTTTTTTTCTCTTTTTTTTTTCTCTAAAAAAAAGGGACAATTGGTGGCAAACCATGGTAATCCATCTCTTCCGGGGGCTGGGAAGACTCATAGAAGCATTTTAGCCTCCCTTGAATTTTTTTTCTCCTTTTTATTACAAGTGACATTTTGCACTAATTTTCATTATTTTAGTATTAAACTAATTAATGTTGCTTTTAAATGTCTAAATGAATTTGGTTGGAAATAGAAAATAGTATTATGTAAGCCCTAGTTTGGTACTGAGGTGATTCTGAAAAAAAATGGCTATCAAAAAAATTGGGAGCTTTTTTATGTTTGGTAAACATTCAACTTCAGTTTTTTTTTACAGTTTTGGGTGAAAAAAAGTCCAAGACACAAAGTTGCAAAACCCAGCTTTGAAAAACTAGCTTTTTTTTCACATCTGTTTTACATAAAAGGTTTAGGATAATATTTTTACACAAAGCCAAAAATAAGCTCATCCCCTTCTCCTAATATAGATAATATTGATTGTTCTATAAATAAAATAAAAATAAAAAAAACACTCTCCTACTATGTCTTTTCCAAAAATAAAAAACTCTCCTCCAACGAGGGCTTTAGGATAATTGATTATGTTATTATTCAGGCTAAGTTAAGAACGGCTGAATAAAGTAAAAGTGAATGTTTCCGATTTACCATTTTATTTCTTTCAGT
This sequence comes from Pyrus communis, assembly GCF_041283825.1. Classification (NCBI taxonomy): domain Eukaryota; kingdom Viridiplantae; phylum Streptophyta; class Magnoliopsida; order Rosales; family Rosaceae; genus Pyrus; species Pyrus communis. The sequence goes on from NC_142574.1 coordinate 4,697,123, forward strand.
TTTTTAGCTTTTAAAAAAAAAGTAGTTTTATGTGATTTTCTAGTGAGGCTGCCATCTCTTGCACTTCAACAACTCTGATCCTCTCCTATATATGTCAAATGAATGTCATTGCTCTTAATCTTAGGTATCGAACTAGTCACAAATAAAAATATTCTATTCGTATCAATTAAAACCTTAAATCTTTTTTAGTCAACTAGAGATAACTATCATTAAACTAAAAACTGGTTGTTAAGTGTTACTAATGAACTCATATATCATTTGCCAAGAGACAAATTGTTAAACCTTTTTTTTATTTAATTGAAAAAATTGGTATATGTAATTTACATTAGTATAGTGACAATGGTAATGGTAAAGAAATGCTACGGATACAAATTTGTCGTCTTTGTGGTAAATATGTGCATGCGGGGCTTATTTTTTGTGGTAACCGACGTAGCATGTGTTTACCTTAATTATTGGTTATTCGAATTCCTCTTCAGATCAAGAAATTGGTTATTCGAAAAGATATACAAATTTGACACCTTCATGTTAGTAATGAAATATCTCCATCTGCCACAAAAATAAAAAGAATAAAAAAAAGCCCCGGCAAATTAAAGACCCATTAGTGATATGAACTAAATGACACATGTGATATGGCATTTGAAACATAAAAAGTGTATATATTTCTCCTAACTAATTCAGACTAATAGCAAACTGATTCTATATTCCCTCTACTAGTGATTGGATTCATGGTATGAGTTTCATCTCATCATTTGAAATGTTCTTGTCTCTCTTGAGTTTCTTTGAAGCCATAAAACCCTTAAACAAAACTAGTTAGAAATAAATCTCCAAAATATTCTTATATATAGTTTGTTGAACATTTCAAAAAACATTCTTCTTGAAAATCCATCCAATCTGTTAGTAGGATGTCAATCCAAATTTCTTAACCTTTCCTCATTCAATCATCAGTTATGTCCGTGATCGAAAGCTCGAAGCAACGGCATGTTGCTATTCTTGCATTTCCATTTGGTGGCCATATTGAGCCCCTGCTTAACTTGGTGTGCAGTCTATAGAAACCCAAGTTTTCCAGAGAGCTTTTCTTAGTGAAGAAGAAAAGTGTATATTCACATTAAGTCATCAATGAATGATACAACCACTAATAAATAGCCCTTGGTTATTTACGTTGTAACTGACTAAAACTAATTACATTGTAACAAACAAGTAACAAACTAATAACAAACTATAGTCATGATGTGACATCTTCATCTTTACACCCCCTCAAGCTAGACTTGGAAGAGTCAAAGGTTCCAAGTGAAGGCTTGGACTGTAAGAACAAAAACCTATTCTTGGACAATGACTTTGCATGTATATCTGCAATTTGATCATGACTACAAACATACTGAACTTAACCAAATTGGCAAGAACTAACTCCCGGATATAATGATAATCAATTTTGACATGCTTAGTTCTAGCATGGAAAATGGGATTAGATGCAAGAGAAATGACATATATATTGTCGCACCAGAGAGTAGGCTTTTGAGAGGAAAGAAACCCAAAGTCTTTGAGTGCTTTGCATGTCCAATTAACCTCTGTAGCAGTGTGAGCCAAGGACCTATACTCTGCTTCAGTGGATGAACGAGCTAATGTGGATTGCTTTTTGGCACTCCAGCTGATGAGATTTGTGCCTAGAAAAATACAAGAACCACTAGTTGACCTTCTGTCAAAAGTACAACTAGCCCAATTTGCATCAGAATAGGCTGACAAGTGTATAGAGCTCTTTCTAAACCAGAGTCCATGTGAGAGTGTACCTTTGAGAAATCGAAGAACGCGTTTAGTTGCATGGATATGAAGAACATTAGAGGCATGCATGAATTGGCAGACCTGGTTAATTGCAAATGAAATATCAGGTCTGGTCCAAGGTAAATATTGCAGAGCACCTACAAGTGATTGATATTCAGTTGGGTTGGCAAGTAATTCACCACTGTGATATAACTTTGTACAACTAAGAGGAGTACAACATGGTTTAGCTCCATCCATGTTAGTTTTCTGGAGCAAATCAAGCAAATATTTGCTTTGATGAAGAAACAAAGCATTAGTGGTTCTTTGAACATCCAATCCTAGAAAATAATGCAATGGCCCCAGATCTTTGACAGAAAATAGAGTGCTTAATTTGTGAATGAACTGCTTGCAGATATTAGAATCAAGTCCATTAACTAGAATATCATCCACATAAACCAAAACTATAACCAATGTTGGAGCTTGAAACACAAAAAGAGATGCATTAGATGAAGACTGATTAAATCCCAAAGATTTGAGAGTTTGAAATAATTTGTCAAACCAAGCTCTTGGAGCTTGTTTAAGTCCATAAAGGGACTTTTTGAGCTTAAAACATGATGTGGCGTGCTGGGATCTTGAAAACCAGGAGGTTGTGTCATAAAGACTTATTCTTTTAAGCCACCATGAAGGAATGCATTGCTTATATCCAACTGGTTTAGAAACCAATTAAAATGAACTGCAAATGTTAATAGAAGCCTAATAGTCACTGGCTTTGCAACTGGACTAAAGGTCTTTTGGTAATCAAGACTTTCATTTTGATGAAAACCTTTAGCCACATGGTGTGCTTTATATCTCTTAATGGACCTATCAAGGTTCTTTTTTATTCGAAAAACCTATTTGCATCCAACCACATTTTGAGAAGTGAAAGAAGGTACAAAAGCTCAGGTGCCAGTTGACAAGAGAACAATGAACTCACTGTGCATTGCCAACCTCCAATGTTCAGATTTAGAAGCTTGAAGATAGGTATTTGGAATGATTTCTGTAGAATAAGGTAGTGTATACTTAGTGGCAGTTAAAGCTTTAGGCTTGTAGATTCCTTTTTTGGATCTAGTAACCATAGGGTGAACATTTTGTGCAGTTTGGAAAGAGTGCACATGTTATATAAACTGAGTGGGTTGGATAGGAGAATCAGGTTGCATAGCTTGAGATGATGACAAACTTGAAGTTGAAGACAGATCATGATGTGGAACACAAGGTTGTGATGGAGAAGGATTGAGATAAGTGAATTGTAGGTCAATATGTGATGAAAGAGATGAGGAATGATCAACAAATGATGAGATAGGTTTGACATCTTTAAATGGAAATGTGACTTCATCAAATATGACACGCCTGGAGATATAGACACAATTTGTTTCCAAATCCAAGCACCTATAGTCTTTGTGTTGTAAGCTATAGCCCAAGAAAACACATTTCTTGTTTTTCCCATCAAGCTTAGAAGAAATATATGGTTTTAATCATGGATAGCAGCTGCAACCAAATACCTTAAGCTTTGAATAATCTGGATATTTGTGAAACAACAACTCCCAATGTGACTTAGTTTGTCCAGATATAAGCAGCCTATTGATAAGGGAAATTGCAATGGTCAAGGCTTTAACCCAGTATTGATGAGGAACACTTAATTCAACCAACAAAGTTCTAGCTTTCTCAATAAGATGCCTATGTTTCCTTTCCACACAACCATTATGTTGTGGTGTGTGTGGACAACTTAACTGATGAACAATGCCATGAGAATTGAGAAAAGATTTGAAACACAAACTAGTAAACTCACCCCCTGAATCTGAACGTAAAGTCTTGATTTTATTTCCAACAATATTTTCAACATAAGCTTTGAACAATACAAAAGTATAATGCACATCTAATTTTGCCTTCAAAGGAAAACACCCACTATATTTGCTAAAATCATCAACAATGAGAAAATAATACCTAAAGCCACTCACTGAAGGTACATGAGCTGGACCCCACAAGTCACAGTGCAAGAGTTCTAAACTATGAGAAGTTGATGGTCCAAAAGGCAGTTTATGATTCTTAGCTATAACAAACTTAGAGCAAAAGAAATCAACAAATGTTGTACCATGAATGGCAAGCTTATTACTAGTTACTACTCTTCGAAATATGGTTAAGGAATAATGTCACAGCCGGCTATGCCAGAGGTTTATTGAACCTTTAGTACTAACAAAAGCTTGAGAGGAGTTAGGAAATGAACCAGTGGAGTGACAACTTTGCAAAAGGTAGAAACCGTCTTTAACTGGACCCTGCAAAAGCGTCATCCCCGTATAACGACCTTTTACAATTGATCCATCAAAGTCAAAAGTCAAGGCACAATAGTTTTCTTTAAGAAATTGGTATGAAAATAACAAATTATATTTCATTTGAGGAACATGAAGCACATTGCTCAATTTAAAAGCAACATTAGAATAGTGCAATGAAGAAGACCCAATATGTTGAATAAACAAACCTTTACCATCACCTATGTAAACATTGTCCTTTCCAGTGTAGGGTGTTGGTGAAGAAATGTTGGCAATGTCATTGGTAATATAAGAGGTAGCCCCAGAATCAAGAAGCCAAGATGTAGAAGGCTTGGAGCTATAATGAGCACACATTGCTGCAAGTTTGGCAAGAGGAATTCAACCAGAAATGTCAAGGTTCATGCGATCAAAGCAATCGATTGCTTCATGGCTTGTAGATCCACATATTTGGCAAGGAACATGATTTTGCAGAGGAGGAAGAGTTACGAAACCCTTGATTTTGATTTCGATTGGAGGAATTTCCACTATAATTGCCTCTGTGACCTCGATTGTTTCTATAACAATTTGTATTGTTGAATTGATTGCCCCGATTATGATTTCTTCCACGATTGGAGTTGAATAAAAAAGAATTCTGATTTTGAGCAGCATAGACTTGAGGTGGCTGAGTTGGGAGAAGAGGCGGTTTAGCTTAAACAGAGAACGCCTGAAAAGGCTCAATGCTAAAGGAAGAAAGCTTCTTACGACGAGACACTGAAGGCTCATTTGTGAGTAAAAGACCATGTAACTCATCCAAAGGCGTTGAGGAGAGTCGTAACATGATAGAATCGATGAATGATTCGAACTCATATTGCAATCCAGCAATTGTAGCCGTCATTAGATCGCGATCAGAGACAAGTGCACCTGAAGCTGAGAGAGAATATGAGATTTCTTTCAATTATTGAAGATAATCCACCATAGATTGAGAACCTTTCTAAATTGACTGAAGGCAAGATTGAAGCTGATGATCATGAGCATCAGAAACACCATCGAGTCATTGCTCAAGCTTGATCCAAGGATCTCAAGAAGAAGAGACACCAACTATAAACAAAATTATATCTTCCGAGAATGTAGAATTCAGCCAAATTAGAAGATTTTGATCTTTCTCGTACTAGATTTCGAAAGCAGGGTTGATAGAGCGATTTGGAATAAACGGCGACGAGCATGATTCAATACCTTTAACAATGTTGAGAAGTTCGTACCACTGGAGAATCAGTGCAAATAAAGCACACTATGGGAGATAGTTAGACCACTTGAGCTTAATTGGAACCATGCTTCCGATGTTTTGAATTGTGAGAAAAGCATACGAATTCAACAAATTAGGGTTTGACGAATGCTTTGGGGATGAATTTTGAAGAGATTCATGTGGGGAAAAAGAATAGAGGGAGAAGGCATTGCAATTTGATGTAAGAAATCGATCGAGAATGAGAGATGCGAAGCGGAAGAGACGATCGAATCGGCCATGAGGCAAAAGGTGAAAGATACCATATAGAAACCCAAGTTTTCCAGAGAGCTTTTCTTAGTGAAGAAGAAAAGTGTATATTCTCATTAAGTCATCAATGAATGATACAACCACTAATACATAGCCTTTGGCTATTTACATTGTAACTAATTAAGTTGTAACAAACTAATAACAAACTATAGTCATGATGTGGCATCTTCATCTTTACAGGCTAGCTAACAGCACATCCCAACATATGTGTTCCTCAACTCAAAAGGATCAAATAACTTGTTTTTTTTAGAAAAATCAGAATCCAACATTCCTAGCAACATAAAACACTACAATGTGTTAGATGGTGTGCCAAAAAATCATGTCTTGAAAGGGCATCCAATGGAGGTAGTACTGGAGTTATTCCTCAAGGCCACACTTGCAAATTACAAAATTGGAATAGAGAAGGCGGTGGCAGAGACAGGCAAGAAGGTTACTTGTTTGATTACAGATGCATTCTTGGTCTTTGCTAGAGAGATGGCTCAGAATTAGGGTGTTGCATGGATTCATCTTTGGATACCCATGCCATGCAACCTCTCTGCTCACATTTACACTGGTCTTATCCGCCACGAGCTCTTTCCAAATTATGTTGGCCTCGATAGTGATAACCAAATAGCTAATGGTGATGGTAACGACGACGATCCCTTTGCAAAAAGATAATACTTTGGAAATTGTTCCAAGGCTGTCCACAATGCACATTGCGGACGTATCTGAAGAAGTAGTTCCATGTGATTTTCTTTTGTCACAAATACTAAGTTAAATGGGGCGAGTGCTGCATCAAATGACAGCTCGTCTTGAATTCCTATCAAGAGATAAATCCCACGCTCCTGAATAGCAATCTCAAATTGAGGGTGGAATACTCACAAAGCCAGGAGTGCTCAAGAGCTTGGAGCTGATTTTGGGAAGTGAACAAGGAAAAATATGAGGGAGAAGGCTAGAGCCTTCAAAAGGATTGCAGCAGAGGCTGCTGGGCTTCTATGGAGTGCTGTACAAGATCAAAAGGAAAAACTAGAAATAAATCTAAAATTCCAAAAAATTATTGTAAAATCTAGTGATTGTTATGAAATTGAGAACATGTGTGCAATGGAATAAAGTAAATAAGACATAGTATTTACGAGGTTTGGCAAATATGTCTACGCATTTGGGGCTTCATTATTTGAAATAATAGAAATACAAAATAACTCTCACTGTTTTCTCTCTTCTCTCTAGCCTGGTTCACTGGTATTTTCTTTTGCATCTATCTTCTTTCTTTCCTTTCTTTCTAGCTCTTCTTTCTTTTCTCTGTTCATTTTATCTTTTCTTTCTTTTCCTCCTTATGTTTCTCACTTCTCTTCTTTCTTTTACTCTTCAATCTTTTATAGGCAAAATGATGCAGTGCCATTAATGTAGTTTGGTGGCTGGTTCAAATTCGATTTAATACTTCCTAGTAACTTAATTTCCTACAAGTGGTGTTTTAATTAGGAATTGTGCCGTCATCTCGTAATGGTCATTTACTATGCTATAGTGGGCTAGGAACTTGTGTTTGTAGTTATTACGGTTGGTGGCTAGGCTTTCTAAGTACTCCGAACATTAGAGACAGCAGGGGATTTTGAATTTTGAAGTGTATGTAAGCAGATAGTATTCTTTAATTGTTTTTCCTTCAAAGTTGTATTCCAGATTTCAGTAAAGTCCTTTCTCTATCACCAACCTCCATTATCTGGTACCAGAGCTTCATTACGCTCTTTGGGTTTGCTTATGCCCATTTGTTTCTAAATGGCAACAAGGAAAGGTAGAGGAATGAAAGGTAACCATGGTCTAGAAAATCACAGGGATGAGAGAGACGATGAAATTCAAGAGTTGCAACCTTGCAACTTGAATGCCAAAATGCTCACAGCAAGTGTGGAGGATCAAGTCAAGGTTATTCAAGTGATGAATCTGACCAAAATCCATTTGGCAGACATGAAAGAGGTCGTGCTAAAAGATTCACCCGTGACTTTGACACAATCAAAATTGATTTGCCAGAGTTTCATGGTCGGCTGATTCCTGAAGAGTTTCTTGAGTGGCTTAGTGTCATTGAGAAGTTTTTTTCCTATAAGGACATACCTGAACATCAACAAGTCAAGTTGGTTGCAACAAGACTTCGTGGCTATACGTCTACATGGTGGGATAAGGTCCAAGAGATGCGGCTATGTAAAGGAAAGCCTAAGATTTCCTCTTGGGAAAAGATGAAAACAAGATTGCAAGAGCAATTTCTCCCACCAGACTTCACTCAATATAGTTTTTCACAATTCAACCTTCGTCAGGAAACTAAGAATCATGGAGTATACCGAAGAGTTTTACAAGTTGTCAGCATGTAATGATATCTAAGAAACTGAGGAACAACTCACTGCAAATCATGGTGCAGCTGCGAGAAGTCAAAGAAATAATACCAACGACTCTAGTTCTTGTTACAAGGGTGGCCAAACCGGTCATCAATACAAGAGTTGCCCAAAGCGGCCAGTTGATACACGAGTGCGTTTTGGCTATAAAGACCACGAGCCTGAATACTTTGATGATTCTGTTCAGCCTAATTTTGATGAGGACAATGATGTGGAACGTGAGGAAATTGAACCTGAAATTGGTGAGAGTTTGGTGATTGATCGAGTGCTTTCCAGTTTGGTGATTGCTCAAGTGCTTTCCATTCCCAAGTCAGAATCAAATGAAGACTGGCTCCAATCAAGCATTTTCAAGACATGTTGCAAATCTCATGGCAAGGTGTGTACTCTTGTAATTGATGGTGGCAGTTGTGAAAATATTGTTTCTCAAGACATGATAGATAAACTGAAGCTCCAAACGGGACCACATCCACGACCTTATCGAATCGCGTGGTTCAAGAAAGGAAATGAGGTAAAAGTTTCCTGGAGATGTCTTGTTTCATTTTCAATGGGGAAGAATTACAAGGACCAAGTTTGGTGTGATGTAGTTTCTATGGATATTTGTCACATACTCCTAGGAAGACCATGGAAATTTGATAGGCGCACTGCCTATGATGGTCACAAAAACACCTATACCTTTCCAATGGGAAAAAGTGAGATTGTTCTCTTACCTGGCAAGGAGGAAGCAGCTATTCCAAAAATCCAGCAAGAGAAAGGTAACCATTGTCTTACTTTGTCCAAATTCTTAAAAGAAAGTGAAGATATAGGTATTATGTATATGTTGGTTGCTAAGGAAGCAGGGAAATCCACAAATGTCTCTAGAAAAGTAGAGCTTGTCTTGGACGAATTCAAAGATTTTATCTCGGATGAGTTGCCTAGTGGTCTTCCCCTACTTAGAGACATCTATCACCAAGTAGATTTGATTTCTGGTTCAAACCTTCCAAACAAAGCTCACTACCGCATGAGTCCTAAAGAGCACGAGGAGCTGAAAAGACAAGTTTCAGAATTGCTTGAGAAAGGTTATATCAGAGAAAGCATGAGTTCGTGTATGGTACCAGCTTTGCTTACTCCAAAGACCGATAACACATGGCGTATGTGTACAGACAGTCGTGCTATCAATCGAATCACTATCAAATACAGGTTCCCTATTTTGAGGATTGATGATATGTTCGACATGCTTGTTGGTGCCAAAGCAATCAAGATTGATCTTCGAAGTGGGTACCACTAAATCTAAATTAAACCTGGTGATGATGGAAGACTGTCTTCAAGACGCGTGAGGGCCTCTTCGAGTGGCTTGTTATGCCATTTGGGCTCTCTAATGCCCCGAGCACCTTTATGAGGGTAATGAATCAAGCACCGTGCTCTTTCATTGGTAAATTTGTCGTTGTCTACTTTGACTATATACTCATTTATAACGTTGATGAAAGAAACCATATGGAACATTTGAAGGTTGTGTTAACTGTTCTGAGAAAGGAGAAGTTTTATGTGAACCTCAAGAAATGTTCTTTCATGATCGAAAGCCTAGTTTTCCTAGGCTTTGTCGTAACTTCTACAAGTCTGAAAATGGATGAAGAGAAAATCAGAGCTATCAAAGATTGGCCCACACCAAACAGCTTGCAGGATGTAAAGAGCTTTCATGGGCTACCTTCATTTTATCATCAATTCATTAGAAATTTTAGCTCTATTTCGGCCCCTTTGACAGATTGTATGAAGGAGGAATTCAAGTGGAGTAAGGAAGTTGCGAAGAGTTTTCAGCTTGTGAAAGAAAAATTGACCAACGCTCATGTACAATCTTTGCCTGACTTCGAGAAAGTATTTGAAGTTGATTATGATGCATCCCATGTGGGAATAGGCGGTGTACTCAGCAAAGAAGGTCATCCAGTAGCTTTCCCTAGCCAAAAATTAAATGAAGCAAAGAAGAATTGTTCCATTTATGATCTGGAATTCTATTCCATTGTTCATTCACTTCGTCCTTGGTGGCCTTATCTTATTCAAAGGGCATTTATCTTGAATTCTGATCACGAGGCTCTCAAACACATAAACAACCAAGGAAACTTGAATAGAAAACATGCCAATTGGGTTGCATTTCTACAAGAGTATACTTTTGTAATAAGGCATAAGAATGGGAGATGCAACCAAGTTGCGGATGCTCTTAGCAAACGGTTGTCACTTCTCAATACCTTCCGTGTTCAGCTGAAAGGCTTTGATAACATTAAAGAAATGCATGTTGGTGATACTGATTTTGGGAAGGTTTGGGAGTTTCGCAAGGAAGGACATCATAAGGATTACCTTGTCCAAGATGGTTTTCTTTTTAAGGAAGCATGTATGTGCATTCCTAAATGCTCATTTTGGGAAATATATAATCAAGGAACTGCATTCGAGAGGTTTAGGTGGGCATTTTGGGAGAGACAAGACAATCTGTCTTGTAAAAGATAAGTATTATTAGCCTACAATCTATAGGAATGTGACTCGCTATGTGAAAAGGTGCAGAATTTGTCAAATATATATGCAAAGGCCAATCACAGAATACTGGTGCTTACACCCTCTTACCACCTCCCAATGCTCCATGGGAGGATATTGGCAAGGATTTTGTGGTTGGTTTGCCAAGGACTCAAAGAGGAAATGACTCCATCTTTGTTGTTGTTGATCGCTTCTCCAAGATGGCTCATTTTGTTCCGCGTAAGAATATTATGGATGCCTCCTATGTTGCTGATCTATATTTCAAAGAAGTGGTTAAACATCACGGTATTCCAAAATCTATTGTTTCAGATAGGGATACCAAGTTCTTTAGTCATATTTGGAAACACTTGTGGGGGTAGATTTGGCACTAATTTGTTGTATAGTAGTGCTTATCACCCTCAAACTGATGGCCAGACCGAAGTGGTTAACAGAACATTAGGCAATCTGCTCAGAGCATTGGCAGCCAAGAAACCAAAGCAATGGGACATGACTCTTTCTCAAGCTGAGTTTTTTTTATAATTACGTTGTAAACCGTTCTACCGGAAAGAGTCATTTTGAGATTGTTTATAGGAGGACTCCAACACATTATCTTGACCTTGCTCCCATTCCAAACTCTTCATTACCAAAACCGAAAAAGGCTGAAGATTTTGCTGTATCCATGGCCAGAATACGTGAAGAAGTGTGGAAAAAGCTTGAAGACAGCAATATCAAGTACAAAGAAGCTGCCGATAAACATCGCCGTGTGAAGAAATCTGATGAAGGTGATCTAGTGTGAGTATATTTGAAGAAAGAGCGTTTTCCTGGTGGCTACTATAATAAGCTCAAAGAAAAGAGGATTGGTCCATGCTCTTGAAGAAAATCTGTGACAATGCTTATAGGGTTGAGCTTCCACCAGACCATAAACACTCACCCAACTTTTAATGTTCAAGATTTGTCAGAATATCATGGAGAGTTAGGTTCAAACTTGTGGGCGAGTTCTCACTTGGCAGGGGAGGATGATGCAGTGCCATTAATGTAGTTTGGTGGCTGGTTCAAATTCAATTTAATACTTCCTATTAACTTGATTTCTTGCGAGTGGTGTTTTAATTAGGAATTGTGTTGTCATTTAGTAATGGTCATTTACTATGCTGTAGTGGGCTAGGAACTTGTGTTTGTAGTTATTATGGTTGCTGGCTAGGCTTTCTAAGTACTCAGAACATTAGAGACAGCAGGGGATTTTGAATTTTGAAGTGTATGTAAGCAGAGAGTATTCTCTAATTGTTCTTTTTTCAAGGTTGTATTCCAGATTTTAGTAAAGTCCTTTCTCTATCACCAACCTCCATTACAAAATGGAGGTTGTATTCCAGATTTTAGTAAAGATAAGTATTATAACATTTTCTCTCTTTTTTATTGTGTTGTCTCTTTTGTGCCCCTTGACAAGGTTTCTCTAGCGTGTAAACTCTGTTTTTATGACAAGGGAAGAGTTAATATTTCTAGGAGTAATGGTTTTTTTTTATCTTTTAAAAAAAGTGACTAGTTGGTAGTTTTGCCACGACAATCCACCCTTCTGACGACGGGAAGTCTCACAGAGACATTTCAGCCTCTAGCCATCACCGTGTAATTCACTAGCATTAGGAATTGAACCCAGGACGTAATGTGTAGAACATAGGTATATAATTCATTCTCAACCACTAGACCACCCTGTGGTGGTTTAAGAGTTAAGTTGGTTTAATTTTGAGGCTATTTAAAATATGGAGCCTCACATAGAGTGACAAAAACATAACTTACATTACCTAGAATTTCACTACTTTTCAATTATTTCATGGAAAGACAAAAAATCAAAACACGCTAAACCCAAACTGAAAACAAGTTAAATCATTTTTCCAGCACTTCCTTTGGAAGTCCATTATTCAACTAGGGCACAATTGTAACTGGAAATTCAAAGTATAGACATAGGTGTTCGAGGGAATATGTAACATAGAGGGTTTCTATGTGGAATTGTAGAATGTGTCGAAAACACAGTTCGGTACATTAAGTATAGTATACAATTGAATGAAAACTTGAAGAAGAAAAAAAGTTCAACAAATTGTATTATACCACTGAATATATCAGCTGTGTTTTGGAAAAAAATTTCCCATGAAATCGTTTTTACTGGTTTTACATTGACAATTAACCTCTCTAACCAGAAGGACATTTCGTACCAATCCACTAATTAATATATATTCAAACCAAAAAATAAATTAATAAAACATGTGTAACATATAGGACATTGTCTGTGGTCCCCTACAAATCCACAAGACTTTTGGACCATTTTCAACCTACAAAGCTAAATCATAGAGGAATGATTAAATTCACACGACATTCTCTTCTTCTTTTTTCATTGCACGTCAATACAGAACATGACAACATTAGAGTTTTTAAACAAAATCATCTAAACACCAATTACCAAATAATCATTTAAAAACAAAGAGTGCATGTAGCACCTTATTTACTTAATTTACAAGATTACATGGATAAAAGAGAAGGTCACATTTGTGTTCATATACACAAATGCCCCCTATTTGATTCAACAGAAAGACAAAAAAAAGTATGTTTTGTAAATGAAATTACTCAATATGCATTTCGGAAAGGAGCAGAATTATCTGTACCGCATTTACGATCTAAGTCATAAACAATATTTATCTATTTATATTCACTGATTCGCATGAAGCACATCATCTCGGCCGTCTACGGCATTTTCCACGTATAAGCGGACTTCAGGTTATTGATGTTGTGATCCACAATGTGGTTCATAATTGCGGTCGCACCGGCTCCCACGGATCTACGTCAAGCTCATCATCCATGCAATTCTCGATTAGGTTGGAACTCGGATCAGCTTCTTGGGATTGTGCCACCGTTTCATCACCCTTAAGACATTGCTGCAACTTTTGCCTGTACAGCCTCAGTTGCTCCTCCAGTAGACTCCTCTCCGATTCGTGTTTTATTATAATCCACTGCATCGATCGGAACATCACTTCATCGTACTGCTGCTTCTGCTCCGCCATTTGACGGTACTGCTTGGCTTGGATTTCAGTACAGCTTTTCTCGTTTTGAAGACGGAGGATCATGGCCATAGCTTCCTCAGCTGCAGATGCGGATGCCATCCTTTCCTTCTCGAGCTCTACGCGAGCCTCATTCCTCCTTCGCCGCTCAAGCTTCACCATTTTTCTCAATGCAAACACATCAAATTCCCCATCCTCGCCGTAACCAACACTTTCATCATCACCATCGCTATCCCCATGACCGTCGTTAATATCGACATGATCTCTCTCTTCTGCATTGACATTTTTGCTTAACAACAAGCAATCTGCATTTGGTGAAGTTTCCAATGATTTCACCTTTGGAGAACAGACATCATCACCAGAACCACACTTCGAACAAATCCGATTTCTGAAATCTCTTGATTTACCTCTAAAATCACATAAAAATTCCATAAAAATCTCCGAATGAACCCCAACTTGCAAAACCTTTAGCCCCAAAATAAACACCAAAAACAACCCCAACAAGTTGAAAACTGGCAAGAAACGGCCAAACATGAAAAACCCACATCCAAAATCACTTCCCTGATTCAAAAACTTGATACATGATGAAGCACACTCCATCCCCTAAAACCCTAGAAATATCTGCAAAACCCTCTTAAATAACTGAAGAACAGAACAAAACACAAACAGCAAGAAAAAACGACCCCAAATCTGCGTCTACCTCCTCTAGAACATCCTCTAATCCAATCTTCCCACCACCTTGATATATACACTAATACTTTAAATATAATTAAGAAATAAATTAAAAGCTTTACGAAATTAATGAGAGGTGCCTACGCAATGACCCAATTGGACTTGGGCTGTTGTTTCTTTGTAGACTCGATTACATAGAAGCTTCAAAGGCACTAATTAAGCTACCATAGCAAGAACAAGCCTTACCATTCGAGAGATGGCCATAAAGTTGGGGACTTGCATAGAATGTATGTAAACAGTGACAGTGAAGAGTTGAACTGGGTTGGGGATATTGGGATTCGAGATAAACGTGGGGCGTAGAAAACGAGGAGTGAGGTGCGACCAATGTGGATGATGTGGGGCTGTCTATATATTGGTGTTATTTATATGACTTTTTGTCACATGCCACGCTGCAGTCCGATACGGTGAGTAATTGAGTCCCTCTCTGTTGCAGAAGACCGTTGAAACGTTACGATCGCGTTCGGTGGGTTCCTGTAAACGGTGTGTCGTCGGCAAGTGGCGGCCTAACCCTAAAGATTGTTTGTCTTAATTAGTGTAAAATATCGATATCGGTGTAAATATTGATATTTATATTTATAAAAATATTTATGAATATATTAATATTTATATTGTGACTGCAATGATGAAAATTTGCTAAAAAATGTGAAAATTTAAAAGGATATTGTTGTTGTTGTTTGAATTGTTTTTAATAAATAGAGGAGGAGGAATTCGAAACTATTGCATTAATTTAGGAGGGGGAAATATCGAATTTGGACGCATGACTGTAAAGCCAACACTCTATCTACAATAATATTGAACCACATGCTCTTATTTGAGTTAAGAATGTTCTTATTTGAAGATTATTTGAAGGGTAATGCTATGGAGACTAAATTTGAAAACTAAATGATGCGTCACCAATAAGAATGAGCACGTTTATCAACGCTTAAGTAATAATCCAAACATCAACATCCATGTCATTTAGTTTAGTAAATTTTATTTACAAATTTAGTCAGTGAGATAAGATTCAACAAAAGAAAAAAGATTATTTGGATAATGATTCCGTTTTAGTCTCTTATATGCAAAAGATTTAATAATTAATTCTTAATTAATACATGTATTATAGTTTGATATGACAATACAGAGAGTACTAATTTGAAGATGGAAAGCTTTAATTGTATTGGGTGCATCAACTCATTCATATTTAGTTGAAATTAAAGAAAATTTTATCAAATTTTTTTAAAAGTTCGAAACATGCAATGTGTTTTAGCGGAATTTCCGTAGTAAATCGGTAAATATAGTCTATATTCATGGATTTTCCATTATCTCGTCGATATAGAGTGACTGCATTCTCCCCCCCCCCCCCTTTTTTCTATATCAATTCTCTATTTTTTGGGTATTTCGACTAAAATGTCAACAATTTCTAACACACACTCCAATACCTCCACCTATAGTAGACTTCACCGTCTCTTCTCTCGAAAAAAATTCTCAAGACACCCATCTTTACACCCTTCACTGAATTAGACCATGATCGAGACCAACTTTGATGGCTTGGATTGACAATGACTTTTGTGATAAAAACCCGTAAATATCATGGGACTTGTTTATGTGTCACATCAGCATATGACAGAATTTTTGACAAAATTGTGACTGAATGACCATATTGATTTGAGACACCTATTTTCAAGGACTATATTGATAGATTTTTAATTTCAAAGATCATCTTGATAGTGTGGGTCAATTTCAGGGATCATTCCTTAAATTTATGTTTCTTTTTGTAACTTTAACCTAACAGTTAAATTACCCAGATGATAAGGATCAAGTGCATCTAATTCCAAATTCTAATGGTTCATTGATTCAATCCCATTGCGCTATCTGTATTGCCAAGAGAGTTATCGAATTGTGCGTTTGAGGACTAGGCTAATGAACATTTTGGTGGAAAGAGGAAGCCTCAAGAGGCCCAATCCCTTTTTAATGGGTTAATTGAAGGAGGTGACACTTGTCATCATTGATATCCTACACTCCTCTCTTGACTGCCTTTAGTGCCCAGAAGCGCTTCGAGTCCATTCATTTTGTTATAACACAGGTAGAAGAAAATGGGATGAGTCATAATTTGATATTCTTCAATGTTGTTGTCAATGCATTTTCTGAATCCCGGAACGTAGTAAAACTTTTAGGAAGATGAAAGTGGGTGGATTGAAAGCCACCACCAGCAGTTACAACGAAACTTTGGTTGAGATCTTCAACCAACTCGCCTAATGTAAATTAATGTAAAAACTATATATTATCATACGCAAGGGGAGCAACTAGGGACAAATTATCAATGTTTATGAATGTTTTATATGCAAAGGTGAGGTTAGAAAGTTCTGAAGTGCCGATTAGCGCGATTAGTAAAGAAGGAAGTTCTACTATATATGTATCTAGAATATTTTGGACAATGAACAGTTCAACACTGCTTTAAACTTAAAAAATGTTCTTAACCCTACCTTATGTTGTTCCTCGTTATAAAGGAGGTCATATAATAAATTTTTACACGTATGTAATGTTAGATTATTAGGTTTGTTGAGAGTAGTGGTTCTATCCACTACGTAAACTTAGGGTTGTTTATGTAAGCAGTTTTAACTGCATGGCCGAATAAGCCCTAGTATTTAGGGATCAGTAGAAGTTGTTTTCTTTGAGACTTAGTCATATACCACGTTTAGGTTAGTGTTCAACGTGGGTTGCATGTTTATCTTTCAGTTTTGTAAGGCTTATATATAGCCGGCTTATTCTTTGATTAATGTTAAGCGAATTTCCCCCCAGTTTGCAAAGATCTCATTCGATAAACACTTAGTTTTTAACATTTGGTATCAGAGCCCCGACGTGGGGCTCTTGATCGAAGTTTGAGAGATAGCAATCTTTTAAGTGAAGAGGTACGAGAATATGGCAGGAGAAGGAAGTGGCTTTGTGCAAGCATCCATTCCAAAACTGGATGGGCATTATGACCACTGGGCAATGCTTATGGAAAACTTCCTACGTTCAAAGGAATATTAGAGTCTTGTGGAGCATGGAATTCCTGCAGCAGCAGAAGGAGCTCCACACTCGGAGGGGCAACGGAAAGTGCTCGAAGATCAAAAGTTGAAAGATCTAAGAGCTAAGAACTACTTGTTTCAAGCAATGGATCGAGCTGTTTTGGAAACAATCTTGAACAAGGATACAGCTAAGGAGATTTGGGATTCGTTGAAGCAGAAGTATCAAGGGACTGCTCGAGTCAAGCGAGCACAGTTGCAGGCACTTCGAAAGGAGTTTGAGATGCTTCACATGAAGACAGGAGAAACTGTGAATGAGTTTTTTGGTCGAACTCTGACCATAGCCAACAAGAGAAGAATCAATGGTGACAAATTGATGGATGTAGAAGTCATTGAGAAGATCTTAAGATTAATGACTCCTAAATATGACTATGTGGTTTGTTCAATTGAGGAATCCAAAGATTTAGACATTCTCTCAATTGATGAACTGCAAAGCAGTTTGCTAGTGCATGAGCAGCGGATGATTTGACATGTTGTGGATGAGCAAGCACTAAAGGTGGCCTATGAAGAGAATTTTGGAGGAAGAGGACGTGGTCGAGGAAGCTTTCGTGGAAGAGGTAGAGGAAGAGGTCGACAAAACTTCGACAAGTCAATGATTGAGTGTTATAATTGTCATGAATTAGGGCACTTTCAGTATGAGTGTCCTAAGAAAGACAAGGAAGCAAAGGCCAACTATGCAGAAGCTAGTGAAGAGATGTTGCTAATGGCATACGTGGATACTCAGGAAATCAAAGAAGACATTTGGTTCCTCAACTCGGGTTGCAGCAATCATATGTGTGGTAAGAGGGAGTTATTTTCTGATTTTGATGGAAGTTTTAGAGAAACTGTGAAACTAGGGAACAATACTAGTATGGCTGTTTTGGGGAAAGGAAACATTCGACTACAAGTAAGTGGAATGACTCAGGTGATCACGGGAGTTTTCTATGTGCCTGCTTTAAAGAACAATCTTTTAAGTATTGGCCAGCTGCAGGAGAGAGGTCTTGCTATTCTCATTCAACACGGGAGGTGCAAGATCTTTCACCCGAAAAGATGACTGATCATGGAGACTGTTATGGCTACAAACCGCATGTTCATTCTTGTTGCTCAGTATCACTCCAATGTCCAAGCATGTTTCAATGTTCTCACAGATGATCCAGTTCAGTTGTGGCATTGTCGATATGGGCACTTGAGTCTTGGTGGTTTAAAGACTCTACAACAGAAGCAGATGGTGCATGGACTACCTCAGATAAAGGACTCTTCAAGAGTGTGCGATAATTGCTTGGTAGGGAAGCAATCGAGAGATTCTTTTCAAAAAAAGAGTACTTGGAGGGCTTGTCAAATTCTACAACTCGTTCATGCAGATACATATGTACCGATAAAGACTACATCCAATAGTAAGAAGAGGTATCTACTCACATTCATTGATGATTTTAGTATCTACTCACATTCATTGATGATTTTAGTCGTAAGACGTGGATCTATTTTTTAACTGAAAAGTCAGAAGCTTTTCGAGCCTTTAAAGCTTTCAAAAGTCTTGTGGAGAAAGAAACTGATGCAAGCATTAAAAGTTTACGCACGGATCATGGAGGGGAGTTTTTGTCTCACGAGTTTGTTGAGTTTTGTGTTGAGAATGGGATCCAACGACAACTGACAGCAGCTTACACCCTGCAGCAGAATAGAGTAGCTGAGCGTAAGAATCGGACCATCATGAACATGGTTCGAAGCTTATTAACCAAAAAGAAGATGCCAAAGACTTTTTGGCCTGAAGCAACAAACTGGACAGTTCATGTGCTCAACAGGAGTCCCACATTTGCAGTCAAAAACAAAACACCCGAGGAGGCATGGAGTGGCACAATACCGTCAGTAAGTTATTTCAGGGTCTTTGGGTGCATTTCATACGTACATATTCCAGACAACAAGAGGACGAAGCTGGATGATAAAAGTATGAAGTGTGTGCTACTTGTAGTTAGCGAAGAATCGAAGGCCTATCGGCTATTTGATCCAGTTTCACAGAGGATCATAATCAGTCGTGATGTTATTTAATGAGAATAATAGCTGGGATTAGGATGAGCATCACCATGAAGCTGTCATAGCAGATTTGGAATGGGATAATGATGAAGATGAAGCAATTGAAGCTGATAAAGATGATAGTCATGAAGAAGATGAAGATGGATCCGAGGGAAGTGGAAATAACGCAAGCAACAATAATGGTTCAAATGAAGTCTCAGAAGCAAGCCTATCTAGTCCAGAAGAAAGAAGATGTAGGGCTCCGCCAGTGTGGATGAGAGATTATGTCATAAGAGAGGGATTATCTGAAGAAGAAGAAGACATGGTGCACTTGGCTCTTTTAGCGGACAGTGATCCAATTCATTACAATGAAGCTGTGAAAAGTGCTAAATGGAGGAAAGCTATGGATGTCGAAATAGCAGCTATTGAGAGGAACAACACTTAGGAATTGGCAGATTTACCTCAAGGTGGGAAGATGATTGGAGTCAAATGGGTTTACAAGACTAAACTGAATGAGAATGGAGAGGTGGATAAATACAAAGCTCGGCTTGTGGCTAAAGGGTATGCTCAAGAACATGGGGTCGACTATGCTGAAGTATTTGCTCCTGTGGCTAGGTTAGATACCATTCGGGTTGTAATTGCACTTGCTGCACAAAGGGAATGGACAATTCATCAATTAGACGTGAAAAGTACTTTCTTACATGGAGAAATTAATGAAGAAGTGTTTGTAGAGTAGCCACCTGGGTATGTGCAAAGAGGTAAGGAGCATAAAGTTTACAAATTACGGAAGGCTTTATATGGACTTAAACAAGCCCCTTGTGCTTGGTATAGTCGTATAGAAGCTTGAAGGAAGAGTTTGTGAAGTGTCCCTATGAACACACATTGTTCATCAAAACTGGAGATGGAGGTAAAATTCTCATTGTTTGTCTTTACGTTGATGATCTCATTTATACTGGCAATGATGAATGCATGTTCACTAAGTTTAAGCAGTTGATGATGAATGAGTTTGAAATGACCGATCTTGGTAAGATGAGGTATTTTCTTGGAATTGAAGTATTGCAGCAGGTAGATGGAATATTTATCTGTCAAAAGAAATATGCTCAGGAAGTGTTGGAAAGATTTAAAATGGAAGATTGCAATCTAGTGCACAATCCTATTGTTCCAGGTACTAAGCTAACAAAGGATGTGACTGGTGAGAAGGTCAACAACACATTCTATAAGCAGATTGTGGGGAGTCTCATGTATCTCACAGCCACTCGGCATGATACTATGTTTGTGGTAAACTTAATTAGCAGATTTATGGAGTGTCCAACAGAAATGCATTTGGCAGCGGCAAAGAGGGTTTTAAGGTATTTAAAAGGCACAATCAGCCTTGGAATTCTTTACAGAAAGGGAGGACATGTTGAGCTCAAAGGCTATTCAGATAGTGATTATGTAGGTGATTTAGATGATAGAAAAAGCACATCGGGGTATTTATTCATGCTAAGTTCAGGAGCTGTGTGTTGGTCTTCCAAGAAGCAACCTGTGGTTACGTTATCAACAACTGAAGCCGAATTCATAGCAGCAGATACATGTGCTTGTCAGGCAACCTGGTTGAGAAGGATAATGAAGGAATTAGGTCAAGCTCAGCAAGATTCTACAACGATTTTCTGTGACAATAGCTCAGCAATAAAGCTCTCCAAGAATCCTGTAATGCATGGTCGAAGCAAACACATAGATGTACGTTTTCACTTCCTTCGTGATCTGACTAAGGATAAAATTGTGCAGCTGGTTCATTGCAGCACTCAAGAGCAGATAGCAGACATATTAACCAAGCCTTTGAAGACTGATGCTTTTCTGAAGATGAGTGAGCTTATGGGAATGTGTCTGGAACCAGGTGTAAACTGATTACTTAGCAATTAGTTTAAGGGAAGATGTTAGATTATTAGGTTTGTTGAGAGTAGTGGTTCTATCCACTACGTAAACTTAGGGTTGTTTATGTAAGCAATTTTAACTGCATGGCCGAATAAGCCCTAGTATTTAAGGATTAGTAGAAGTTGTTTTCTTTGAGACTTAGTCATATACCACGTTTAGGTTAGTGTTCAACGTGGGTTGCATGTTTATCTTTCAGTTTTGTAAGGCTTATATATAGCCGGCTTATTCTTTGATTAATGTTATGCGAATTTCCTCCCAGTTTGCAAATATCTCATTCGATAAACACTTAGTTTTTAACATGTAAATATTAGGGGAGCTTTATACATGGAGACAAAAAAATTCACTATATTTTAAAGAACTCCACCAGTTTTTAAACATGTCAAGGAGAGACAAAAACATAAAAACAACTAAAGCACAGCCTAAAAGCATGAAAACAATGTTTTAAAATATCATCCATAACCTTAAGGCCTTAGGGGTATTAATAGAACTCAACCCTCACAACTCCGACAAAATTAATGTATCATAAGTTCAACATATCTTCGATTATTTTAGCAAAATTAATTTTGAAACTATATGTAGAATCAATTTGTATCATATACTACTAAAATTAGTTTAAGCCGTCATCGACCGTTTTTGCAAAATCAATTCAACCCATCCTCGATCATTTTTGCAAAATTAGTTCAACCCGTCCTCGACCAGTTTGCAGTTTTGCATAATCAATTCATGAGCTAGGGTGTGAGTCATACCTTAGCTATAGAAATAAATTCTACAACCAACATATGGTGGAAAAATTAAAATAAAATTCTTTGGAACTGATTACACAATACATCATGTAACAAAATCTTACATAAAATTTATCGAATACGCAGCGGGATAACTTAGTGCACAAATTAATTACCAATTAAATAATAATTAAATTGTAACAATTCTTTCAAATGCATGAAATATATGCAAATGAGATGGATGAATGTACTCACTCCCTTCTAATCCCGCTAGCACATACCTAGGGTACCCAAGCCTGCACGTCTCATACCATGTTTATACCACTTGGCTCCGAATACCTTAGAATATGAGATAACTCCCATTCATCCTTTAGGCCCAATTTTTTATAATTAAATTCTCAATTTCCACTTTATTATACAGGCACTTCCCTCGATGCCCAATTGTATATTCAAACCCTTTCCCCGACTCCTGACATATACAAGATTTCATTATTTTATAACCATACTATACTTATACCACTTGACTCCGAATACCTTAGAATATGAGCTAACTCCCGTTCATCCCTTAGGCCCAATTTTTTATAATTAAATTCTTAGTTTCCACTTTATTATATAGGCACTTCCCCCGACACCCAATTGTATATTCAAGCCGTTCCTCCGACGCTTGACATATACTAGATTTCATTATTTTATAACCAACCGGTTGCATACTCAAGCCCTTCCCCCGACGCCTGGCATATACAAGGTTCATTATTTTATATTCAAGGTAAACTTCAGCCCTTGAATATCCTCACAACTCAAACTCAACTTAACTCTTTTTCTTACTTTACAAGAATGCTTATCTATATGCCATGTAACAAGAATATCAATAATCATATGCTCTAAAATATCTACAACACTAATCAAATTGTTAGTAACCAAAATTGTATTATATTATCAATAATATAGTATTGATAACACACAACAATCTAATTGAGAAATATTACTTTACCATTTTACTCCATCCCTCTTTAGGTGATATTTATGCATGACTCCATTTGAGTTCCATAGAGCAATTCTATTGGGTAAGCTCTCATGCATTTTCTAGGTTTTGTCTCTTATTTTACAACATTCTCAAGGGAAGTAAATGGATATTTTTGATGGTTTGGTGGGAGTTTTTTTCATAGCAATGGAATCCAAAATTAAGCCTTCAATGGCATGTCCCAAATTCTTTGCTACACCTAGACATCTTGTAATTGCAAGCAATAATATCTAATCATGTTATAATCATTACCATGCATGTGGACAAATGCTCAAAAGCCATGTCCAAACTCTGAGGAATATGAATCCCACCCGTTCTCACCTCATTGGAAGATTTGAAACAGAATTGAATAGAGAATATTGTAACCAACTGATTAAGATTCCTCTTACCCTTGTGAATCAACACTCTAAAACCATAAAATATTGTCAACTCATGCACTTAGACACACGTATAAGCCAAAGGCTTCCCACCTCCAGATTTAGAGTGGTGAATAATCACCAAATCGTTAACTCCTAACGATTACAAACTTTCCAACTCATCCTTATGTAGACTTCCACCTCTTATTTTAGAATGATGAATAATACATACTCTTTATTCTCTAATCGGGAGGGTATACAGATTAATATTATCAATTAATCTGTATACCCTCCCGAAAAAATGGATCTAATTGATCTTCACAACATCTTGCCTTTGTAAGAAAAATCAAGCCAAACTCATATAATCTCAACTTAATCTTAGCTCTCCAATTCAAGCTAAAGACCTCTCTAATTAAATATGAAATAATATATACTAGCCAGTGTTGAAATAATTTTGCAGCAAAATAGTCTTACATTGAGACTATTTATATAACAAAACGAGTACTTGTACAAAAATACGAGTCCTTGTAGAAACATAGTGTAATAAAGAATTAAAAAAAATTACAATTTGAGGTAAAAAGAGTTACACACACACATATATATATATAACCATTTTTTTTAAATAGGGGTATTACAAGTTCAACCCGTCCTCGACCATTTTTGCAGAATCTACTCAAACCGTCACCAACCGTTTTTGCATAATCAGTTCAAACCGTCACCGACCGTTTTTGCAGAATCTACTCAACCCGTCCTCAATCATTTTTTTGCAAAATCAGTTCAACCTATCTTCGACCATTTTTGCAGAATCAGTTCAATCCGCCCTCGACCATTTTTCAAAATCAGTTCGACCATTTTTGCAGAATCAATTCAACCCATCTTCAACCAATTCAACTTGTTCTCAACCATTTTGGCATAATCAGTTCAACCCTTCGACTATTTTTGCAGAATCAGTTCAACTCATCTTCGACCAATTCAACCTATTCTTGACCATTTTTACAAAATCAATTCAACCCTTCAACTATTTTTGCAAAATTAGTTCAAACTATCTTCGACCATTTTTGTTAATCAATTCAAACAGTTTTCAACCATTTTTTCAGAATCGGTTTCAAATAACTTGACCCTAGTAAAAATTATGGAGTTAACACTGCTGCACTAATCTAGGTACATAGTAAACAAAAAGAGATCCTTAAATTTTGTCGAGCCGATGACCAAAATCTAATTTCTATTCCAAGCCCGAATATTGCTACCACCACTATATTATGTCATTAGACTTTTAGCTTTCTTCCCCCTCCATAACACTTTATGCAGTTGAATGGTATTATGTATGACATTGAGAAATAATAATTGTGACAGCCCGTCCCAGAAATATTTTTACGTACGTGTGAAAAGACGAAATTGCCCCTAGTTTGATTTCTTTACGTTCATCTGTTGTTTTTGAGTTTGGGTGGCATGTTTGGAGCCACACACACCTTCCCACACACCACAGCCTTTTTTCCTCTGTTTCCTGCTACTGTCCCGAGTCCCTTTCCTCCCATTTCCCTTCCCTTTCACCATATACGTACGGACACACACCCAAAACCTATCAAACCTTTACAGATCGAAGAAACTAAACCCATATTTGAACTCGTGAGGCTGGGAGGAGTGCAGCTATACCATTTTCAGGTAAGAATATCAACGTTTTCACGTCGATTCCACGAAGTCCGATTTAGGTACTATTCATGCACACGTGATTTCTCACGTTTTAGGAAATTTGAAGCTCGTAGGTAGCTTGGTGAGGTCCCAAGGAGGCTCGGAGTAGTTCGTTTGAAGGAATTGGACGTCGGGATCACTGTATTCGAAGTTGGCCGGAGTTGGATTGTTTTGACAGGTGAGATCTCATGGTTTTTAACCCTTGAAAGTAGTATAATTGTGTTCCTCTAGTCCTAAGCTTCAATTTGGTACCAAGTTTGTCAAATTTGGGTGAAAAACGAACGAGATATTGAAGTTTGAAAATTTTCCAGTTTTCCGGCGTCAGCGACGGCGCCGGAGGTTCGCTGGGGAAGGAGACGGAATATTCCGTCAAGTCTGACGGAATATTCCTGACGCCGTTAATGGAATCTGTCAAAACTGACAGAATATTCCCTACGGTGTCAGTTGACGCCGTCAGCGTGCCAGGCACGTGCCTGCGCGTGGCCGGCGCGTGGGGGCGCGTGCGGCGGTGAAAAATTTTTCTAAAAATTTGGGTGTGATCCTGAGGTTGAGTAGAGCACGTTGGTATATTCATTTGTCCAATTTGAGCAATGTATGAGAAGTTATTACGAGAAGTTCGTTATGTGTTTTAAAATTAACGTTTTTGTAGTTGTTTCGCATATAGGTGATACGTATCCCGAGAACGAGCGTGGTCACTCGAGGCAGGGGGCTAGGACCCTTCCACTTACCAGTGAGTGGGCTTTTGGTTTTCCGTATATACCTATATACTTATATTTTTCCCAGAAATTGATTTGAATTATTATTTGCCATATGCCATGCATTATATTATCGTTGGTTGTGCATCGTTAGTTACATTATTAGTTGCATACATATACATATGCATATTGGGTGCTGTGGACGCACAGGTAAGTGCCAGGTAACTGTTATTCATGTTTACTTTCAGTAGTGGTTTGAGATGCATAGAGAGCTCATAACCTGCACCCCCAG
This sequence comes from Pyrus communis, assembly GCF_041283825.1. Lineage (NCBI taxonomy): Eukaryota > Viridiplantae > Streptophyta > Magnoliopsida > Rosales > Rosaceae > Pyrus > Pyrus communis. The sequence goes on from NC_142574.1 coordinate 4,723,030, forward strand.
TGTTAGTGCTCCCGCCCAGAGTAGGGCACAGTCCTTCACGTGATGTTCACCTCCCGCACCACACGCTCAGCTTGGATCCAAGTTAGGTGCACAGTCTTGTCGTACAGACCACTTTAGGTGGTTCCGACTCGTAGGTGACCGGCGATTATTCGCCCAGCCTTCACGTGATCGTAGCACTAGAGCGTATATATGTATTACACCCAGGCCTGTCGTACAGACCACTTTAGGTGGTTTTGACTCGTGTGCAGGTCCAGCTAGTGAGATTGAGATTTGAGCTCTAGATGCAGCCGTACAGGTCACGTTAGGTGACTCCGGCTGCCAGATTATATGATATTGATATGATTTACACCTGAGCACTTGCATTTCATTATGAGGTTTTGGCATGGCATATTCTTGAGCATGATTGGTATATATATACGTATATCTATTTTCTGGGAAGTATACAGGTTTTACGGCAAGGGGTTAGAACGTATTTATAAATGGTTTTCGAAAGCTTTGTTTTTGCCCACTCACGCTTTTGTTTTGCGCCCCTCCAGGTTCTAGTTGTCTAGCAGGTTCGGTGGTTTCCCAGAGGGCTTCCCGGCATTTCTGACAGACCCTCACCAGCGTAGGGCCACCTTCGGGTGTACTGTCGTCGTATCATTTTCTTTTGGACTGCTTTAGGCTTATGCTCTGAATTGGTGTCTCACTTACGCTAGCACTTGTTCGATTTCATTTTGTATGCTAGTTTTTAATTATTCGTACTATTTACATTATTTTATTAGCTTCCGCACTGTGCACATGGATACGTCACTTTCACGTGACGGCTAGCACGCCCTGATCTCGATCGGGGTGTGTCAATAATAATAATATTAAAAAATTTAATAAAAAAATAAAATTTGCGACTGGTTTTGTCGTTAAGTCTCCATGCTTTTCTCACACTAGCTAAACTATTACGGTTATAATAATTGTATATAAATATTTGCACCAATAGGTCCACCACCGTGGGCTCCCCATCAACCATAAATGTTAATGACCTTGCTTCCAATAAGTCCTACATCACCCATGTCCAACTTGCACATCTACAATGATTGTCGTTCCAAGCATTGGATAGATTTTGACTAGTATTTGATGTTGTTTCCAACACCATTTGTGTCTAATTCAAGCCAACTTTCCTACTACCAAATAGAATGACAGTGCATAAAGCCTTTTTTGTCGATGAAGCATTCCTCTCCAGTCTAATTAATTCAGCAAACACAATTTGTATATTTACTGCGATCAACTCAAATAAGTGAATTCCTTCACTAATTGAGATGCCAAAGCATGAACCACATATCATGCATTACCTGCTCGATGCAGTCATATGATGGATAAGAAAGGTCATGAAATTGAAGAAATTTTTGTAAATTTTTTTTATTTAAAAATAAACATAAATAGTACCTGACGAAAACTGGTTGCATGATGTAGGATGAACAAACATGATCGAATGATCCCATCTTCCAATCACATTCGTTCATCGTACATCGTGAGGTCAGAAATTATTGTAAATTTTTTTATTTAAAATTAAATATAAACAGTACCTGACGAAAATTGGCCACACGATGTACGATGAACAGACGTGATTGGAGGATCCCCAGAATCCTCACAAAGAGGATCCTCGTTCGTGACTAATGAGGATCCTCTTCGAATCCTCTTTGTGAAGACCTCGAGGATCCTCCAATCATATCATTTCATTGTACATCGTGCAGTTAGGAATTATTGTAAATTTTTTTATTTAAAATTAAAAATAAACAGTGTCTGACCAAAACTGGCTGCACGATGTACGATGAACAGATGTGATTGGAGGATCCCCAGGATCCTCACAAAGAGGATTCGAAGAGAATCCTCGTTCTATTGTGACCTCACTCTTCTCTTAGCTATTTCATCAAACAGTTATGGTGTATGCAAATAAGACTTTTAGAGGTATTTTTACGCACTTTATTTGCACACACAATCTCAATCCATCCATCATAATATGTAGAATTGAATTTCCCATAAGCATATCTAATCAAACAATAAAAGAACTTTGATTTGGAAATTAAGAAAATGAACATTTGATTTCAAGCCTATTCAGGCTTGGGACATCCAACAAATATGTACATTCACCATTAACGAGGCGTTGGCTTAGGGCATTTGATTCCGAGCCAGTTTATGCAATATCACCATTAACAAGGTGCAGTCTAGCAAAAACAATGCGGGTGGTGGTGAGGAAGCTACAACTAGGGAGGCGGGGATAGCGACCACGGGAGAAAGTGTGAGAAACAACAAATGAAAGGAGATAGAAATGTGAAGACATTACTAGTATAGAGGATATTTTCGTAATTTACACTCAAAACAGAAAAAAAATAAAACAAAAAAAAAAGCCTTATAATATCCTATTTTGCAAATATTAACTTTTGTCCCTCCTTAAAATGTTTAAAAAATGTTGTCTCAATATATAATTAAGTATTAAAACTATACTTTATGTGTAATTTTTCCTAAATATTATTGCTTATTATATACATATTTAGAACATTTTATATGTTTTATACTGTAAACACAAAAATCTTGTATGTCTACATATACCATTTTAAAACCCGCAACATGGTGCGGGCACCCTTGTACTCAATGCACTTTGCCAAATTTTGCAAGTGTGCGGTACACGTAAATACCATTAGCTGCCACGATATAGGCAAACATGCAGCAGGACCAATCGGTTTTGCTCGTCTAAGAAGCTTTTAGTGGACAGTCTAAGCACAAAAATTTGTAGCTTTATCTTGCCAAAACTTTGCGGCTATCTTCTAGTCGAAGAAAATTTGTAGGCCCCTAATTAACATGTATTCCTATTAATATGTTGGTGGCCACCACGAGTGACAAGAATGCTTTGTTTCGGAAATAACCCAAACAATAAAACAAATGTGACAAGACTCCTAACATATTTTGTATTTTTATTACATCCAATTTTACAGTTTCACCCATACATTTTAGGTCATTAGATGCAAGATTTGTTTAGGTAATTCTTCTAGATGTTATTGTAATATTAATAGTCATGGTAATTATCTACAAGGTTATATTGGATATGTTAACTTCTTGATAATTGTTGAAGTCACTCCAAGGGGATTGAATGGAGATGGTGTTCGGGCAGGAAATCTTGAAGGTGGGCGTTCCTGGCTCGAGCACACAACTCCCCGAGGAGTTGGCACTTTAGTTGGTTGTCGAGCTCCTACTTGTCGGGATGCTGTAAGAGGAGAACACAGTTAGTTCTGAAAGGTGTCTTTGTGGGGTCTTAGGTGTAGGCCTTGAGGCTCGCAATCAAAACTAAGTGCTAAGGCGTGCCACTGCCATCTCTGTGTGGCAGATGTAGAAAAAGTGTATTTAAGCCAATTACTTGTGCCCCAAGTTATTCTGACTTCTTGTTATCAAAGGATTGTCGTGAATGGGTTAAGTCTACATTAAGTTCTTTTCTGTGCCTTGAGATCAAGGACTATTAGTTCTTTATCTTGTATGCTAAAAGGGCGGAGATCAAGATCTGATCAAGTCATCAGTTTTAATCACTTTAAATCTTCTTATGACCATAGAACCACTAAATGAACTAGATATGAGAACTGATGGAACTTTGGATCACTAAAAGACTAGAAATGACTTAAGTATGTACTGGGGAATACATTATAACAATAGATCTATTGATTGAAAGACAAAACAAAGAGAGATGGGCAAGATTTCACCTTGTCGAACAAGGTTGAACGTCTTGCAATTTCTTTGTTGTAATTCTAAAGCGTTAGGTACTGAAAGAAGGTTGAAAGGTAAATGGGTTTACAAAAGAGAATCGATACTACATCATTTGAAAAAGGTAGCAGAGCTTTTACATAGACAAAATATGTCTTTCTAAAGGAAGTCTAGAGCTAAAAGGGTGCAGAATCTGGACAAAGCACAGCTTTCTGGATATTTGCTTGACTGAGAGGCAAGTTGTATGTTTGTTTGTTTAATTGGTTGAGTGTCCTTGTCTTTGAGCCCTCTTCCCCTATTTATAGGTGAATTAGCCCGACTGTGTTGTTTCTACTCTTGCCCGAAAGCAACTGGAAGGTAATGAATCATTAGCATTTTTACATGTTTTGTCATTCGGAAAAGTGCTTTTGGGCCAAGAGTTGGTTGATTTCCATCGATTGTCACTTCCCTTGTAAGCACCTAACCTTTGCATTTAATAGGGAGCTGTCATATTGTTTTGAGACAGGTATTTGGGCTTGACTTTAGGCCTTGGGCCAAATCTCCTCTATTGAGCTCTTTTGGGCTTCCTCCCCTTTAAGCCCAAAGTTAAATATTAACTCAAACAGATGGTAATTAGCTTTGTGAGTTGGCTTATCCTCCTACTTGCACGTAATGCCAAAAGAGGTGTGGGAACTGTGAGGACATAAATTAATTATATTCAATAGGAATAGGTCATGTGGATACTAGCTTAAGATGATGGTTTTACCTTTGATATCGTGAGCAAATCATCTTTTTCATCTCAATAGATCTAGCAGAATTGTCCATCACCACCATGCTTTTCCGACCTGTTACAGACATCATGGGATTGGACCATAAAGTCTTTTTCTTACCTTTTGCCCATATGGCTTGAGTAGGCTAGCAACAACTCTACGGAGTCCCCTTAGGTATTTTCCCCGTTGCAGCATGCCAATTACCAAAAGACAAGTCTTCCACTAGAGATTTGCTTTTGTCCAACTCAGTGTATCCCTGCTAGTAGACAACTTAGGGGCAATCTCTCTTATAAGTAACCAAGTCTACCGGAGAAATCGATAATTGCTTCTTTACTACTAAGAACTCTCTTCTTTGAATTCAGTTTCTCTCAAACTTTTTTCTGACTTAGGCATGAAAGGCCCTTTCACAAACAACTTCCTCCTCCTCGAGTGTTTGTTAATTAGCCTAACAGTGTTATTTGTTTTGTAGGTTTTATCGTAAATTATCCTTGGTGAAATTTACATCCACAAATTGGTGCTTTCATTGAGATATTTGAAATATACTTATTGGGTGCTTTGGGTAAATCTCAGTTTACTACCCTAAAGTTTCTTGGTTTTCAACATTTCATACATCAAGTTTTTTTCATCCCAATTTGGTACCTAAAGTGATCATTCTGGGACACTTTCATACATCCGTTAACTTTCTATTAAAACAGTCGTTAACCTGTGACGTGACGCCCAAGTGGACAATGATTGGGTGCCACGTGTCAGTTTGGGTCCACGTGGATATTGAAAAATTAAAATTAGTTCAAATTAAAAAATTAATATAATTTGTTGTCAATTCATAAAATTTCGTTTTTATGATCAGAATTGTTCAATAAACCACTTTGTAAAGATTATCTCTATAATAAAATAAATTTAAATTTATGTCGTTTAGTCAATCAATTGTAACAATTAGATAGACAGTTTGTAATACTTTTACTGTATCTGACCATTTATTTTTATACAGTTCGATGACCAAACGATCTAATATTTTGTTTTTTTGTTTTTTTTTTTTTTTTTTTGTAGAGATGATCTTTACATAGTTATTAATGATTAAAGAGAGATTTTAGCAGTAGTCCCTCAGCTTTAATCAAATTGGAGCAATGAACCCTCAACTAAAAATTCATTACCGTTGGTCCCTCAATTTATCAAAACACATGTAGCTATGGTCTTTTTCGTCAACTCCGTCACAATTCTGTCAAAATGAGTTATGTTGAAAGGACCATTGCTACAATTGGGTTAAAGTTGAGGGATCATTGCTCCAATTGGGTTAAAATTGAGGTTAAAGTTGAGGGACCATTGATACAATTTCTTATTTGATTTTCCATGTTTTGCCCTTTGATTCAACCACGTGCATGACACGTAACTCATTTTGACGGAAATTGTAACAGAGTTGACAAAAAGAACCATAGATGCACGTTTTGAAGAGTTGAGGGATCAATGGTAATGAATTTTTAGTTAAGAGATTATTGTTCCAATTAGGTTAAAGTTGAGGAATGATTGTTACAATTTACTCTAATATAAATGGGTCCAATCATAAGCATCAGTAAATCAATAACCAAGCATCTTAAGGAGTAACTCCTCATTCCTTTGATTAATATCAATTGAATCGTCTAGAAAGGAAAAAATAAACAAAATAAGGAATCCGTCCTTCAAAGGATCAAATAATAGAGATGAGAGATGAATTGGAGCTATTGTTCCGTCATCGAGATGGCATATAAAGAATTGGTGGATTCATCAGCTACCACTGACATAATTTGAATGAGATGATACATGAAAACTGGAAAGTGGTAATCGTTGTGATAAAAACTTTTGTTGGTATTATTGCATACCTAACAGGCAAGGCGCATAACAATAATGGGATTCCCCCAATCAAACTCATAGTCATATTGGCCAACAAAGAAAAAAAAGGAAAAAAAAAAGTCTTGGACTGCGAGTGGAGGGAATTGATAATGTACTGGTAAAGCTATTATAAAGTAAACAGGACTCCTGATCAGTGATCAGGTTTCTCGTCCAATTTTCTGGAATGCGCATCCTCCTGACTGCATCTTGCGCTTGCATCCAATTTTTGTATGGGTTTTTAGAGAGAGAAAGTGGAGAGAGAGTGATCAGGCTCCCATAGAAATATATATTTTTACTAATGGGAATGATTGTGGGTTATATATTGAATATATAATCAACTTCAAAGTGTTCTGTTCAAATTTCAGTAGAAGTAGATATGTTGAATATTTAACTTTAGAATTAGTCACTTAGTATTATCGTTTAGTAGTATTTCTCTTCACTTGTAAGTGAGAGGCTTTAAATTCAATTCCCGTCGAAGGTGAATTTGAACCATATTATCATGGCTAGCTCAAATATCAGATTTAACCTACTTTCTCACTTCAACTCTCATCCTTTTAATATAGATAATATCACCTGTCCAATAAAAAAACCTTTAGAGTCGCAGATGTTTGAAACCCTCACGGATAAGAGTGAGGAATTTGACCCAACCGCTGACTGGCCTTGCTTTCCTTGTGTAACGATTCTTCATTTGTTACTTTCCAAAACGTCAAAGCCCAGGGTTTTTTTTAGTGTGGGTGCTTTGTCAATGAGTAAGTGCTTCATGTCACGGTTATCACATTCATCTAGTGCTACAATTTTATGGTTCTAATAATTTGGCAAACAAAGCGTGCAAGTAAAGGATGTAAGGAAAAGTAAGGAAGCATTATTATTATTATTATTATTATTACATTTTGCAAAATCATGTGCAAGTCACATTGTAAAATAATATGATAATTTTATCAACATGTTAAACATGCAGATTTATCAACATGTTTTTTCTCCTTTGTCCCTCAGGTATTACAAGAAAAATAATATGATAATTTTTTCTTTTCTTCAAGGACTATATATAATTGAATATTGTTATTCATGTATCTATCTCCTGTAAGAATATATGTGCAACAATGAATTAAAGAATGATTGGACAAATACAGAACTCATATATTTTTTAGAAGATATGAGCTATATATGCGTGTGTGTGTGTGTGTTGTCTGATGGTTTTCCTTGTCCTGCAGTGAACAATTTTAACATTTTGGTTTGTTATATTGTCTAGCTATTGCGTTAGCTAGCTTAGAGCTTCTTCTATCTTGGTGTGTTGACTGTTCTCTCTGCTGGGGCACGATCCTTAAGATTTCTAATCAATTGTTTTGTTGATAAAAAGATAATCTTTATTGATAAGCACATTCGTAAATTAAGTTTTTTCCTGAAGTTCGAATATACTCCATTTTTAGATGAATTATATAAGAAATAGTTGATTTCATAGTTTCACTGTTCAAATTTTCCTTTTTAGATTTTTTTTATTTTTTTGTTTTACTTATAATGCTTTAAATCTCAAAAAATATTTATATTTAAAGCTTAACACATGGCAAGCCATGAATGGTGTGGCACTGCCACTCAACATAGTCCAATGACAAGTTAAAAGCATCTTCAAATGAGACGTCAAATTCAAAACATCAAATTTAAATTTGATGGCTGACTTGGTAATTTGACGTATTGTCAATATTTTCCTTCCACCTAGTATGCCAAACTTTATTGCTTCTTTTTTTTTTAAACAAAAATAATAAAAGTTGGGTTGTTGTTGGTTTATAAATAATAAAATAATACTCAAGTATGCTAACATTTAAGGTAAGGCAAGTGGAATGCCTTTGGAAATAGCAAAAATCAAATTTGAAGGCAGCTTCAAATTTGACATCTCTTTGTCCATGTCAGCTCAGCCTTATTTTTCATGTTATCTTTGACATCTCGATTAAAGTAAGTGGTACATCATTTGTTACTATTATATGTTTATATGGCATTTTTGACATCTCTTTTGAAGATGGTCTAAGCCTTACACAAGTTTTACCGAAGACGCCTTTATATAGTGGGGTGCGGCTATCCTGTTCATTTACATAAATATTTTTAATTTAATAAAAAAAATCAATTATCTAATCAATTGAGAAATGAATAACATACGTAATTGAGCAATCAATAGCCAAAAAGTTACATAAATTAATAAATTAGTGAATCGATGCAAATATCCTGCGATAATAAGAAATATTTTAATATAAATTAGATGCATGGTTATACCATCGTGACATGTGAACAAATTAAAGAAAACATTAAGCCCTAGCTTCCCAAACTGATCATTATCATTTTCAATTCACCATTCTCCAACAATCTGCATTTAACACGCCACACACCAGTCCTCCATGGTCAAAAGGTCACGAAAGGAAGACAAAACAGAAAAATAAAAAAATAAAAAAAACAAAAAGATAATTTTTATATAATTTATTTTCTAAACAATTCCTTATTGGTTTAAAATAAAAAATTGTAAATTCCCCATTCGCATATGCAAAATATGCTAAAAAAATCTTTTGTTTTGTCAGACGATAGATTTTGTTTTATTAAATGTTAGATTAGTCATCAACAGGGTTCGAACCAGCGTCATCATATAAGAACTTAACACATTTCCACCATTGTGGTAAATGATCACTTGCCAATTTATAGATTTGACTCCCTTATTTTTGTGGGGTTTGAAGTCCTTAACTTGGGGAAGGTAGTGGAATAAAACTGGCAGGGTGGGAAATGTGACAAAGTTCATCTGCCTTATAAATGGAGGCCATTAAGCCAGGCACATTCATTTATCTTCACTGTAACCAGCATGGATACAAAAAATTAAACACCAATAAAATAAAATACGAAATTAAACATTACGCATAGAAGGGGGTATTTTTGGTAAACCAAAGCAGGTGTCAAAATTGTAAAATTGGGTTCGAAACGTGAGCGTTTCTAGAACCCACCAGTTTAAAAGCATCGGGCTCTGGCAATCTCTCTTGCAAGTCCAAAGAATTTCAACACCCATCTCTCAACATCAAGACAGAGAAGAGCCTCTCTGTCTCTCTGTCTCTCTCTAAAAATTTCCTCTTTTGGAGAGCCGGGGAGGCATTGCAATATCTCTTTCCAAAACCCCATTTGGAAACCCAAGCAATCCTCCCTCTCCTTCCAAACATTTTAAGAATTTTAGAGCGAGGGAGAGAGAGAGAGAGGCGAGAGAAAGAGCTAGAGAGAGATGGGTGGGAAGAAATTTGCAGTGCTTCTGTGCGCAGAGGACACGGAGTTTGTGAAGAAGACGTACGGGGGGTATTTTGGGGTGTTTCTGAGAATGCTGGCGGAGGAGGGGGAGACGTGGGACTTGTACCGGGTGGCGCGCGGCGAGTTTCCGGAGGACGATGAGATTGAAAGCTACGATGGGTTTGTGATATCCGGAAGCAGCAGGGATGCCCACGGCAATGATGCCTGGATCTGCAGGCTCCTCACCCTCCTCCAGAAATTGGATTCCATCAAGAAAAAGGTTCTCGGCATTTGCTTCGGTCATCAGGTAATCTTCCTCCTCCCAACAATATTTTCTTCATTCTTTCTTTGTCTCTGTCAATTTTTTATTTTTATTTTTTTGGAAAATTGGTTTTTTTTTTTTAAGAAAGGATGGTCATTTCACATATTATAATATTAGAAAGAACAAAGGTAGGGAATAGACTGTTTCGTGCTGGGCTCTGGGATTTTTCGTTACTTCAGATTAAGGGTGTAATGGTCTTTCAATGGGACGAGATTAATTGTGATTAATAAGTTAAGTAATTGTTGTGCGGCCACTTAGTATTACGGTCTAGTAGTATTCCTTTTAAAGTGTAAGTAAAAGGTCTTAAGTCTGATTCTCACCAAAAACGAATTTGAACCACATTATTGCTAATCTATTGTGAGGTTAAACTCATCTCTTTGTATTTTGAGAAGTTTAGTGTGTAGTCCATCAGACGGAAACTTTTTTGTCAGTGGTCCTGTAACCGTACGATCGTGACTTTTAGCTTCCGCGATTAACATTCATGTCGTTTACTATTTAGTCGTCTTGTGAGCTGATACCATGTGGTCCCACAAAATAATGAGTTTTTGAGAGATAATGTTAGTATGTTAAATAGTTGTTAAAGTAGGAGAAGTTGGTGGAAATCAAATCCGTTCCAAAATATATAAACATAATTTCTTTCTATCACTGTTGTCATCTGCTAAGAACATACTTGTTTAAGTAAGAAAAACTGTGAGGTTCTAAGGTCGACAGTTTTAGTTGTAAAACACTAATTTACACGTCACTTGTACGAATAGAATGAAATATAAAAAAGTAGTGTTATCGTGTGTGACGCTGTAACAGTTTCTTAGATATTTAGTTTGTAACGTTCATATCGAATCAATTTCAACTTTCGTGATCATTTTTGTGGGAATTAATAATATAACTATGACTTATCACATATTACATGATTTGTTAACTTAATTTAACCTAATACCGACAACGGTAAGGAAACATGTTTGCATCATCACTTCACACTTGAAGTGACATTCCAACAAGGAAGCGTTTTTGCTGACCACCACCATAAATCCTGATGTATGCTTATATCATACACATAATTATCTATCATGTGTTTTTTCACTTAATTTTGGTTAATTTTTTACAAAATTGATAAAGCAACATTTAATGTGAATGTTAACTAGAATTAGTTAAAATCACACGTAACAAACAATTAAGTGTATAATGAGTATTCACCATAGTTATTGTGAAGAGCAAAAATGCTCTCTTCCAGCAATTTTGCTCACATCCAGTGGGACCTACCAGTGATTTGGAGCTAAGCACAGGTCTTAGGGTTTCCACTCTTCTTCTTCTCTCTTTGTCGCACCAAGTCAAAATTTGGGCATTGATTAAAGGTTGCACTATATATAGTCTCCTTCTGTTGAAGATTCCTCAAATCAGCTTATTTGAGGGATCTTTTGTAAAGTCCACTGTACATTGTATTTTTAACAACTTAATTGTTTATTTTTTAGGTTTTTCATCAAAGATATCTATACTAAAAGTCATTCAAATTCGAAACTATAACCATTGAATTAAATAGTAGTTATAATAGTGTTTACTCGATGGATCGCTCAACGGACGAGAACTTATATATATATATATATATATATATATATATATGTAATATGTTTGTGTGTGTTGACAAAAATATAAAGAAAACTCGAGTTTTAATCAAAATGACAAAAATGTGTTGTAAGTGAATAGTACCATGTCCCCCCTGAGCCGGGGGGTGCTTGTGGGGGGGGGTGTGCCACGACGAAACAAGGGAATTTAAGGCCGCTTTGCGTTGGATGCTCTTTGCCCGAGTGATTTTTTAGAGTAAAAATGTCATTTTCGTTAAAAGTGAATAATACCAAGAGTGTTTCGTTAAAACTCCCAAAAATATATGAGTAGTATAGTATATCCATAAGGCCACTAAATGTTGCAAGATTAGATGTCTGCCACTATGCCTACTTAGTCTTATCAGTTTAATTACATTATTGGAGGACCAACGTTGGTTCTCATTTTGTTATCACTAACTTCTGAGACTTGACTTGGTTATGCTACGTGTATTTACTTAATATATTCGTCATCAAACGATCAGATATGCTACGTGCATTTACTTAATATATTCATCATCAAACGGTCAGATGCCCCAAAAAAGCGAATATCATATCCGATCATATTGGTTTTTGTTTTGCTTAAATGCTTTAATTTGTTAGTGATTATCGTGACATCATTGTAGTTGTGTTGCACTTTGCATGTTTCAAGGGGAGATTATTCCATATACATTTGTGTGTGTGTGTGTGTGTGTGTGTGTGAGAGGTAGGTGGCTATACTATTCTGGGATATGATTTGATTGGATTAGGATAAAGGATAGACACGTGGAATTGATTCAAATGAGGATGGCAGAATTAAATATAATATCTATGAAAGTTGGCAGAATTAAATATAATATCTATGTAAGTTTGCATGACATGCTCTTGAAATGCTTTTTTAGGCTCGTGGGTGTTTGTTGTGTGCTTTTCCCGTTTTGTAACTTGTCGGTGGCTAACCTTGATGGAAAACGTGGTTTGCTTTTGGCTTTTGGCATTTGGTTTTTGGCTTTTGGCTTTTGGCTTTTGGCTTTTGGCTTTTGGTGTGCAAATGCTTTGGCTTTAGGGTGTTTTGGGGTGCTTGTTGCATGGTTTCGCATTGCCCCCCATTCTTATAAATGAGCGTGAGATAAAGGTGTCCAACACCACATTTACACGTTAGAAATAAACTAATTCCATGCAACTTTGCCTTTATTTGGAGCGACTCAGATTCTCCTCGTGGAGGAATCACTTCACCATCCGATATATGGGATGTCTGACCGATGATATCCTCTTCTGTCCATTGCCGCTGCCCTTATTTCAGACATGCGTTACAAATGATTTATACGGAATTCGTATTATTCTTATTTTGATTATGGATTAGTAAACGAGTCTATGGTGAAATATTGTGATATATGTAGAATCCACTTAATGTGACAAAACATTAGGATTAGTCAATTCTATTAATTATTTAATTAGTTAGTTATATTTCTTTTTAGGTTAAATGAAAATGGTTGAGCTGTCAACTCCTTATCCCGCCCTTTAAAGTAATGCCTCATTTCTTGTTATGTCCTCCACAATGAGCTGTCTTTATCTACTCTATATATGTGTGATTGTGATGAATGAATGATCGAGAGTTGTTTATATATGATTTTGATTAGATATTGAGCCGTGCACTGGGAGGAAAATCTGGTAGAGCCATCACAGGCTGGGATATCGGAATCCGAACCGTCCACTTGTCACCATCATCCAAGGCCTTCTCCTCTCTCAACGTTCCAGCTCTTCTCTCCATATATGAAATCCACCAAGATGAGGTGTGTATACTTCTCCGTCGTTGTCGAATATGTAAATTTGAATTTCCTGCTGAATACTTCAGTATTTACGGTTTACCATGCATGAAACTCAAATTTAATAAATAAATTCATGTTTATTCTCATTTGGAAAAAAAATAAATAAATAAGTAGGTGTGGGAACTTCCTCCGAAGGCAGAGTTGATTGCATGGTCGGATAAGACGGGTGTGGAGATGTTTAAGTATGGAGATCACATGATGGGCATCCAAGGCCACCCTGAGTACACCAAAGATATTCTTCTCAATCTTATCGATCGCGTTGCCAAACTCGAATACATCTTGGTAAATATATATATCTATAAAAAAGATTTCCAAGGATAACGATTTTGGCACGTAGAAATTCTATAAATATTCAGTTTGGCGGGCCAAACGCTAAACTGGGAGTACCAAAATCGTTATCCTTTCGAATGTTCAGCTAGTTACAAGTCATGCAACAGTTTAATTTGATTACACGATTTGTTCTTGTGGATTTGGTTTCAGGTCTCGGAAGCTGAAGAATTGAAGGCCAAGGTGGAGGCGTGTCAACCAGACAGAGAGACATGGAAGAGGGTTTGCAGAAGCTTTCTCAAGGGGGGATTATGATGATAAATGACTAATTATTTATGAGAGAGAAAAGAAATTAAGTGTAGAAATGTTGTGTTTTGAGGAGAGGCTAAAAATGGGTGGTTAGTTTTCACAGTTTGATAGGTTGGCAACTTAAGAATTAAGATGTTAACTTAAGAATTAAGATGTTATCAAGTTTAATTTGAAGGAAAATTTGCAAAGTTGCTTAATTTTGCTAATAAAATCATTGCATTTTCTAATCATCTCACTGAAGTAGTACAATATAATTGACAAATGGGCGACTGAATTTTCAGAGTAACAAATATCCTAGAACGGTTCAGATGGGCGACATCCCAGGTATAGAAATATTATGGTCCAAACCATATTGAGCTTATGAAGTTTTGATTTCCGTTAGAACATTATTCATATTGACTCTACTAAATGCAATCTTTCTACTAGGGATAGAATTTTGACTTTTGCTCCGTCAATTCCCGTCACTTGCGTACTCTGCTTTATTGCTACGAGTCCCATTGTCACCTCTTCTTTGAGTGTCCTTTTACCAATGGTATTTGGTCTTCAGTGCTATTCAATTGCGGTGTCCCTTGGCCTCTTTTGTCATGTGGGCTACTAGCCGTTGCAAGGGAAAATCTCTATGGTCGATAGTTTTAAAGTTAAGTTTTGCTGCTACATTGTATTATGTTTGGAGAGAGTGGAACAATCGTAAAATCAGTAACTCATGTCAACTCGTTGCGGTGGTTCTCAACTCAATTAAGTCCACCATTAGATTTCAATTGAGTTCTTTGAAAATCACCTATTCCGCTGCTAATGACTCTACTTTACGAGAATGGAATATAATTATGAATAGTTAGTGCTTATTTTTGTTGCTTTGATGCAGCGTTGTTGGTTTTGCTATCTATTTTTCTTATAACTGCAGCTCTTTGTTGGGTGTTTGTTTTTTCAACTACTCTTTGATGCTAGTATTCTCTTTTTCTCATCAATATATTTTATATATCAAAAAAGAAAAAGAAAAAAACATGTAGAGATTGTTTATATTATTATTTTTTCATATGGCACCTGATTGAAAATGAATGCTGCTAGTATTCTATTTTTCTCATCAATATATTTTATATATCAAAAAAGAAAAAGAAAAAAACATGTAGAGATTGTTTATATTATTATTTTTTCATATGGCACCTGATTGAAAATGAATGTGCAATCCATAGGAACCCGACTGTATCAAATGGATCCAAATGAGCCGTTACCACTAATAAAATTACAAAAATCTGAACAACTCGTTTATTAAAAACAAAGTCGAGTTCGAATCTACCAAAAAAGGACCCGATCGACCCGCGCCTATCCCTAATTTAAATTATGATATTAAAATATGAGTTGAAAATCCCTTTTAAGCGCCTTTCCTTGTGAACTCAAACAAAAAAAAAGTGCCTTTTTCTTGTTGTTTAAGAGTTAGATCGCTTTGTTTTCTAGTTGTTTATATCGTAGGTCTTAGAAGTAAAGTTTTTAGGATTTTCAAATCTTTTCACGCACTAGGAGATACCGAATAATGGCAGATCCATTCATGCACCTAGACAGTCCCAGATTCAACCAAAAAGTTTGAAGAAGTGCCTGTGATGGCCTCTAAGGACCACCCAACGATCTAGACAGTTTGAAGAAGTGCTTATGCGCAAATACGGTGCAACATAAGCTTTCTATGAAGAAGAAAGATCTAATTTTAGGCAAAGAGTTACACAGAGAAAACCACTTACTCTACTGTTCTTGAACCTTGGTTTCAGCAAAGAAGACAGAAGAAAGAAACTCTCTCCCCATTTTTCACGAGACCGACTCTCCATCTTTTTCTTTTTTTAATTGTTGTCCAATCATTTCGCTCCACCTGGCATTTTAATCAATAAATGGATAGTGTATTACTCAATCAAGGAGAGATTTTTCAGTGACCGAAACACGGAATGATACATTACGTGTCAGTATACAAATGATTGAATATCTATGTTAAAAAGTTAATAACTTAATAAATAAAATTTCTCACCCCATATATGAAAACACGTGATGTACCAACCATATTCCGATCACAATAAAAGGGGCCATAGAGACACCAATCTGTGTGCGGTCTAAACCCTAAAGTGACTCTATCTCACAGCCCTATTAGTCCAAGAGCTTATAGGGTTTGTCTAACCCTATTGTAACTTAAACTCTGCATTTGGGGTGTATACATAGGCAGCGTAAACAGCAACTCTACCGCTATAGATCTACAAAGTCTTGGTTGTTTGATTACTACCTTACACTTAAACAAGAGAGACATGATTAAACCCAAGGCCAGAAGATAATTTATGTCCCAGTCCACCTCCCACATCAGCTCCAGTAAAGAAAAGACCAGAACAGAAGATATAAGGCTCAAAACACACTAACCAGCATAAGCTCCAAAGATCATTATTTTACCACCATGAATACTCAAAACAAGAACCAAGTTCAAATAAAAGGCACTACTTAATGCAGCATGTTTCCCCATGCATACAAAGATTTATATAAACCTTTCCCCCACAATAGATCACTAATTTCACCATCATGACAGGCACAGGAATGAATAAAACGTTCAGACTTTAAAGCAGGTAATAATTCATTGTATGGCAGAGGAAGTCGTGCTTAGGCATTCAACACGCCGGAGTTCCTCTTGCACTCGGATAGCATATCCATGTAGAACTGGCACTTGCTGATATCACTTCCAAAGTGGTTGACGCACTGCAATGTCAACAAATAGACTGGAGTTAGTTCTCAAACAATTTCAAATTTCCCATTTCATTTCATTTAATAAGGATCAGTTAAATTTATTACGAGAGAATTGTTTGAAACATGAACATTTTGATGGTCAGGTAAACCAAAATGAAAACCATTAAAAGATATTCATGTCTCAATTAGCCAGAAAACTCTTCCGCAGACGCATGAGGAAACTTCATTACACAGATCTAAAGATCCATATCATCATATTGTTAATTCACATACAACAACACCAACAACACAGCCTTGTCCCACTACGCAGGGTCGGCCGTATGAATCCTAGAAAAGATGAGTTACGATCACAATTACAAACTAAAAGGGATCTTAGGAATAGGTATAAAACAATTTTTAGCAAGAAACTACCGAACTTCACAACAAAGAAATGCCTTATGTCAGAGCCAAGAGAAGGTCAAAAAATTAAAAACTAGAATGGTATATTGCTATTTCATCCCTTTACTCATCCACAAGTATAACAAAGAAACAAAATAGCATTTTATTTGAGACACTAAATTTTCAGGAAAATAAAAGGAAAAGGATGTAGAGTTTTGCATACATCTTGGAATGCCTTAGAGTGATTACTGCATGCATCTGAGCCACCCATGCTGCTAACCATGGGGACTGGAGCAGCAGCAGTAGCCTCAGAGACTACAGCTTCATGTTGAATTGTGCGAGGACCCATCACAGCATCCACAGCCCTGTGTGCCACGGCACTTCCAGTACCAAAAGCCATACCTGCAACAGAAGGGTAAAATCAGACATACAACACCAATTTTAATGATAGTGCATGCACGGTTATAAGCAACCAGACAAACATATTACCCTGGGCTATGGTTGATCCAATTCCCGAAAGCATAGATCCACCACTTCCAGACTGAGCTGCAGCTGGAGGAGGAGCTTGGCGAACTGCATTGTCACACAGATAATTCAATTAGCGGTGAAAGGACAATATTATATTAACAAACAAAATAAACATCACAGCAATAAATACTAACGTAGCAATAGTGCCAACTTATCAAAAAAGTTTAGAATAGTTACCAGGCTGAGGCGGGTTGCGTGCAGGTGCATGACGAGGAGCTGGGCGAGCAGATCGACCTGCAAAAGGATTTTAAAGCACATTAAACAAAACATATACAACCCATAATAGAAGAAAATGAATACACATATAAATTCATCATGGCATGAAGACATCCAACCCAAACTCAAGCTCCCTCCAAAAGCTTACTACGACAAAAATAATACAGTGTTTACCCCAGACACGGCGACATACAAGCCCTAAAGTTATGGAAATTGTAAAAACATGTAAAGCGCAGCGCACTATAAACTGCTTATGTCTCTTGATGTACTAATTAGCCTAATCAAACAATAAACCTAATTCGGAAAATAAAATGAAAACGATTAGAAAAAAAAAATTCTTCATAAAGTAAGACAAACCCAAGAACCTCCATTTCCTTTGAAATTGGAAACCCTAGAAACCTAACCCTAATTAAAAAGCCGCATACACAAATGTTATTGTACAAAGAAAGAGAAATTTCATAAAGATTCATTGGTTTTCTCTGCAAACCCAAAACCCTAGAATAAACGGAAACAAATGGAAATCAAATCACACAAACGGAGGGTTCTGATCTACAGAATAAGAAAGCAGAAACAGATATCGAGGAAGAGAAGAGACGGCGGCGTGTACCTCCTGAGCTTCGGCGAGCCATGGCAGCGAGAAAAACCTAGGGATTTAAGTCTGCGAATATCAGGAGAGAGAGACAATTTGAGGAAGAACGAGTCTGCAAAAAGTTATCCGGCCCCCGGTGGCCCTCACAGGCTTCTTTTATATGCAAAAGAGTGCAAATCTGCTATGCCAATGAAATCGCGTACTCGGATACGTGGCGCAAACCTATTTGATTATCTCATGGTCTTCATTGGTACTTTGACTTTTGGATGAGGATCGCCGCTAAACTTGTTTTGAATGACGACCGGATCCGGGCCGTGGTTGTTAAGGTCACAGTTAAAAGTTGGAATTATCTAGAAACAAGTAAAAATAAGGAGGGACGTATTGGTAAATTTAAAATTGGGTAAATCTCAGTTTATTATCCTCATGTTTTATAGTTTTCAACATTTAGTACATCATGTTTTTTTTCGTCCCAGAGTCATACCTAAAGTGTTAATTTTGGAATAGTCTCATACATCCATTAGTCAAACTGTTAAATCTGTCATTAACTGATAATGCGGTGCCCATGTGGACAATGACTAGGCGCCACGTGTCATTAAAGGGTCCACGTGGATTTTTTTTTTTTTTTTTTGAGAAGGGATTCAAAAAAAAAAAATAGTGGTTCCTAAAACTACAAGAACCATGGCTTTATCTTCATCATCCTAAACCCATCTCAATCTTCATCTCCAAAATCCAGAAAAACCAACAACCCTACAAAAATTGAGCTAAAACTTTCAAAACCCAAATAAAATCTCAGCCCCAAATACCCCCTAAACCATGAAAAAAAAAATCAAACAATAAAGAAATCTGGAAAATCCAACAAAACCTAAATCCAAGTTTCCGTCGATCTGCACGCAGAGCCATGAAGATCCGAACTTTGAAGCTCCAAGAGGCCCACGAGCAGTGGCGGGGGGGGGGGGGGGGGGGGCTGTCGTACCGATCGGTGTTGTGGGACCAACAAGCTTACCACGTCGTGACGACCTTCTCCTCCAAACCCACAATCGCCATCCACAACTCTCTTATCGTGTCTAGCCCTCAAAAGCTCCTCTGCCACCATCACAACAACATCACGCCCATCGCTCTGAACTCCAACTCCACCTGCCTTGCCTTCGACTTTGTCGACTACTCCGTCAAGCTCTATAAGTTTCCCGGTCAATATCTCCCAACCAAGTAAGCAGACAACACCCAGATCTGAATTTCCATCCAAAATCAAATACAACAAATTAGGGTTTTGTAATCTGAGAAATTGGGATGTGAGATTTTGGTATAACAAGGAGAAAAATAACAAATTCATAATAAAGTTTGAAGTTTTTAAATATACAAATATGCACAAGAATGTAAATGGTAGGTTAATAGTACAAGGATCCATATATTCAAATTTTAGATAGAGAAATAGAGACAGTGAGAGAGGAGAGAGAAGAGAGGAGAAAGGAGAGACAAAACTTACTCAGGTGGGTGTAAACGGCTCTTTAGGGTTTTCCCCTTCTGGCGAGAGAAAGAGAGAGAAAGAGAAACTTATGTGATAGAGAGAGGAAAGAGGAAAGAGGAGATGAGAAAGGGGAGCAAACGGTGGAGATGGAAGCTGATGCGGGCGAGGGAGGCAAGGGGCTTACCGTCACACCAGTAGGGAAGACAAAGGGGGAAGTAAAAAAGGGGGAAGGAATCTGGCCCTTTTTCCAGTGGGGAAGACGAAGGGGGAAGGAAAAAAATGGGGTTTTGTTTTTTTTATTTTACCGTCGCGCCCAGTCATTGTCCATACGGGAGCCACTTCATCAGTTAATGGCAGACTTAACAATTTGACTAATGGATGTATGAGACTGTCCCAAAATTAACACTTTAAGTATGACTCTGGGACGAAAAAAAATTGATGTACTAAATGTTATAAACCACGAAACTTGAGGGTAGTAAACTGAGATTTACCCTTTAAAATTTCAGCATGGTTTCTTTTCTCGTGGGGTATCTGCTGTAGAAGGATTTTTATTTTTTATTTTTTTTGTCTCTAAAGCAATACAAGTCGAAAAGAATTATATATCTAAAAAATAAAAAAAAATTATATATCTCAAATCCGATTAGAATCGGATGATTGTTGAAGTCTTCAAACAGCATAGGCAATTACACAAATGGTGATGAGCATGCACATCAGGATATGACCAACCTAAGATAAGTGACTCGTTAAAACTTTTTAGGATAGTAAAACTCAGTGGGACAAATGCTCACAAACTAAGGAAAATAGTACATTAAGGTCACTTGGTATCTACCAAATACTCCTTATGAGTTCAACAAAACTCCTTAATTAGACTTCGAGCATTATAATTTGGACAGTTTACACATTCTATTTTCTTGGACAAATTCTGAAAAGTGGACTTTGGTAATGACTTGGTGAAGAAATTGACGGGATTGTCTTCTTTTGCTTCGATCTTTTTGATTCTGTTGCAATTGATGAGAGAAGAATAACTTCGGTGCAATGTGATTGGTATGGTCTCTCTTGATGTATGCTTTTCAAAACAGCTATGCATGCAAATTGTCCTCAAATATTGTTGTTGGGGCGTCAATGATAGACGATAAACCACAAGTGCTTTGAATATGCTTGACTAGCGGTAAAATGATTTTTTATTTTATTTTATAATATTTAATCCAATTACTTTTTTATTCCACACATTAGCACAAAATGGGTTTGTCATATCACAAATATATCACAAACTGATCGAATTGATTGTGCATCAGGGATCTCCTCAAGATTGATCTTTTGTGAGGATGTTTTTGGTACAAAGGATGGTGTCACATTAGATCGGTGGCCAATAATGTGGCTTCGGCGGGTTTCGTCATCAGGGATGAGGATGGGAAGCCTAAGATTGCCGGAGCCTTTAATTTAGGAGATAATACGATTATGGTAGCGGAGGATATGGCTCCGAGGGAGGCCATCTCACATTATTGTCCAAGGAGATTCCAAGCTGAAGCATTCTTGAGGATGCCATTGGGATGCTTGATTACTTCCGGGAGGTCCAATGGTCCCATACTTTTCAAAGAGACAAAATTTGTTGCTGATGTTCTTACATCTATTGGTAGGAATGTTCAAAATTTGCATGTCTTGATATTTAGGAAAAGGGTTGTGATATTCATACATTCTATTTTACTTCTCACACACTTTTTTAATTTTCGGCCGTCGGATCGGATGAATTGAAGAAGATCAACGGACAGAAATTATCAAGGATGTGTGAGAAGTAAAATGAGATGTGTTGATAGCACATCCCTTAAGGAAATTGGTTGTGTAATAGGTTTATTGCTTTAATATATTATTTAAAAAAATAAAAAAATATATACATTTTAAAACTTATACATGCCTCTCACTTAAAGTGAAAGGTGTTAAAGTTCGTCAAAAACGAATTTTAACTACATTATTATTTAATATAAATAATATCATTTAAAAAAAAAAAAACTTGATACAAAATTTGATTTTTGAAACTGTACCTTTGGACCTCGTTTGGCAGCTCAGACTGTACTAATTATTTCTGTCGGATAGGATAAATAGCCACCGGATAGTACTGACTAAATTAGTCGGGTGTTTGGTGCAGTATCGGACTAGTGATCGTATTATTTATACTGTGTTTGATATTATACTAGATAGGAGGAATCAAACTTAAAAAAAAAAAAATTTAAAAAAAGTGAAATCATTTTTTTGTTCCCAGATCTCTCCGCACCCCCCAAACACCCTCCCTCTCTCTCCCTTCTTCTTCCCCGACTACAGAAGAATCCCAAATAATTGTTTCCCAGCTCTCTCCGCCACACCCCCCAAACTCCCTCCCTTTCTCTCCCATATTCTTCTTCCCCGACTAAATAATCCGGGCGTTTTGGTTGGTTTTATTAAGCGGGTGTATACTGTGTTATCCTATCCGACCAGTTAAATTAATCCAGCACTTATTTAGTACGAGTGAACGTCAAACACCCTAGTCCGTATAACTAATCCTATCCGATCTTTTATCCGATCAGCCAAACAGGGCTTGGTGTGTAGAACGTTGTCGATCCAAAAGTAAATTAATCCTCCTCCTCTCGTACCCCTTTCTCGTAAAGAACGGACTTAAAACGGCTAAAACTCAAAAGGCTCCAGCGCACGATAATCAAATCAAACTCTCTCTCTCTCTCTCTCTCTCTCTGTCCAAGAAATTTCCAAAACCCTAGGGCGTCACCTTCCAGTTCCTTCCTGCAAGATCCAATCCAACCATGGCCGACGAGCCCTCAGTGGCACCCCCCCAATCCGGTTCTTCTCCTTCACCCTCAGCTTCCCCCCTCGGCAACTCTGTGATCCCCATAGTGAACAAGCTCCAAGACATCTTCGCGCAGCTCGGTTCCCAATCCACCATCGAGCTCCCTCAGGTGGCCGTCGTTGGCAGCCAAAGTAGTGGCAAGTCCAGCGTTCTCGAGGCCCTCGTTGGCCGTGACTTCTTGCCGCGTGGTTCTGAAATTTGCACGCGCCGCCCGCTCGTACTCCAGCTCTTGCAGACTAAGCGCAACGCTGACGGCACCGATGAGGAATATGGGGAGTTCCTGCACGTCCCTGGGAAGCGCTTCTACGATTTCTCTGAGATTCGGAGGGAAATTCAGGTGCTTTCTATTGGATCACTTGTCTGGGTATTTTAATTTTTGTTGTTTGACTCCTCGGGCATGTTATGCAAATATGATCTGAATTTGAATATTGTAAGAAGTGACTTCATTGGGTTGCAAAGTAAGTGCAATTTTCTTTTCTGAGCATAATCGGTTTATCCCGTCTTCCGGGTCAGTAGTTTAAGCGATTACTATTCAGCAGTTCAGTGTTAAAATGCCACCATAGAAATGGAATTTTTGTACTTAAATGTAGCCCCTTTAAATAAAATATTTACCAGAAAGTTTGCTTCCTGTCTGACTCTAACCCTTACTTTCATTCTGCCAACAAATTTTTTGTTCCAATGCTTCCTACTTTTGAAATTAAGGTGGTGCGAAACTAAAATTGTTATAGTAAGATTCTGCTTCACTTTTGAACTCTCTCTCATTTGCTTCTACTCACCCTAGTGTGGAGATCATAATTGAGTTATACTTTCATTTATATTATTTAGTTTTCGTTATGTATTCTTATAGAAATTGATGTATTAAGTTATGTACACACACATATGCGGTCTTCCACTTTTAAATAAATTTCTATTGATGTAGGCTGTGACAGAGAGAGAAGCAGGGGTGAATAAAGGTGTCACAGACAAGCAGATACGCTTGAAGATATTTTCACCAAATGTTCTTGATATCACTCTAGTAGATCTACCTGGTATAACGAAGGTTCCTGTTGGTGACCAACCCTCTGATATCGAAGCAAGAATTCGGACAATGATCATGTCATATATCAAAATTCCAAGTTGTTTAATTCTTGCTGTTACAGCAGCAAATTCTGACCTAGCAAACTCAGATGCTCTTCAGATTGCGGGAAATGCAGATCCTGATGGTAATTTCTGCTCTTCTGCATTTAGCATTCCTGGTTAAATTGTATCTGACTGGTTGTAGTATGTGCAATTTCCTATTGACAGGTCTACGAACCATAGGAGTAATCACAAAGGTGAGATTTATTTTTTAAACTAGATTTCTTTTACAGGGTTAATACATTGACACATTTACAAGATGTTTATTTCGTGCTGATATGGTTTTGACTCATGTTTGATGACTTCAGTTGGATATAATGGATAGAGGTACTGATGCCCGTAATCTGTTGCTTGGAAAAGTGATTCCCCTGAGACTTGGTTATGTAGGTGTTGTGAATCGTAGTCAGGAGGTACTTTATCTTAAACATCATAAAAGATTGTTTATTCTCTGCTGTATGTGAGATGATGGTGGTAAGTTTTAATGATACTTTATTTCTGTGGAACATGAATATATAAATCTTGTAAAGATTTAGACTTTTTTTACTACTCCCTTTTTGTTCCTTTGAAAGTCATACGACTCATACCTAATTGTTATTTTGATTTGGTGTTGGCTTTCTTGCGTATATGCAAATATGGATTATCAGATTAGGAAATTAATTTGAATTGTTTCTAATAAGGCTGTTTATTGTTGTACTTCAAACAGGATATTATGATGAACCGAAGTATTAAGGATGCTCTTGTGGCTGAGGAGAATTTTTTCCGCAGCCGCCCAGTATGCTTACTGTTCCTTGAATTATTATTTATCTGTTGGCATGTATTTAGAAACTCTTCTAAATAGAAATTTTTCATATGATGGTATAGGTATATAATGGTCTAGCTGATCGCTGTGGCGTCCCTCAGTTGGCAAAGAAGTTGAACCAGGTATAACATTTTTTGAACTCTTATAAAGTTGTCTTGTGTTTGCAACTGTTATACTACTGTAATTTGGGCCTTCCCTTATGAAGGTTGCTATATTAATGCAGATAGATTATAAACTTAACCTTTATAATTATTTACAGATTCTGGTACAACATATTAAGGCAGTACTTCCGGGGCTCAAATCACGCATAAGCTCTACACTAGTTGCTGTTGCCAAGGAGCACGCCAGTTATGGGGAAATCACAGAATCAAAGGTGCGCTTATTGTTAGTTAAAACTATAGTGATCTATATGGATTATATTATTGGATGATTGAGTTTTATGCTGTAATATCTTGAGGTTATTGGGTTTCTGTCCTAACCACAATACAGGACTTGTTTGTAACTTATAATCTCTGTCGTGCAATCTTCTGTGCTATATATTGATGTGATAATAGGCAGTTATAAATGTGATGCAACTTCAACGACCGTTGCGATGCCAAAGAATTGTAAACTTGACTATTTTGATACTTGAATTCTATGCATAGATTCCCCACTTTAAGTTCTGGTGGTCTTTGTCCTGAATATGATTTCTTGATGTTTATATAACTACCTTTCTTATCTTTTGTTGCCAATAGGCTGGTCAGGGAGCTCTTCTTCTTAATATTCTTTCAAAGTACTCTGAAGGTAAATATGGTTTTACGTGCTATTTATCCTTTTGTCTTTCCTAATAAATGCTACAGATCATGTTGTTTAGTTTGTATATTTTACCTGTGTATGCATCTGTTTTGTGTAGAATGTGTAAACTGATCTATGGTATCTGAAATTTCTTGTTGAAAACAGCGTTTTCTACAATGGTTGAGGGGAAAAATGAAGAAATGTCAACAACTGAGCTTTCTGGTGGAGCACGAATTCATTATATTTTTCAAAATATCTTTGTGAAGAGTTTGGAGGTTTGAACTTTGTGTTACATATCTGGCTGAGATCTTATATGGCCGAATCTCTCTGATATTCTTTAATTAGTGGAGCAGCATAC
The DNA here is from genome assembly GCF_041283825.1 of Pyrus communis. Taxonomy (NCBI): domain Eukaryota; kingdom Viridiplantae; phylum Streptophyta; class Magnoliopsida; order Rosales; family Rosaceae; genus Pyrus; species Pyrus communis. The sequence goes on from NC_142574.1 coordinate 4,748,668, forward strand.
AAATAACATTTATGCTTTAATTTTGCATGTTACTTAAAATACAATTGTTTTGCTCTATCCTAAGCATGATTTATTAAATCCTTCATCTTCAGTATGATAACAGCATACTGTATTACAGTTCCAATAATATTACTTTCAAGAATCTGTTCTATATTTTAATTTGTATGCCAATTTAGGTTATTGGTCCATTTGGACGGTTGAGAGCACAACAGATTGCAATTTAAAAATTATACTATTTTTCACTTCACCAATTAAATGGAGTAATTTTCTTATTTGTTTTTGTAGGAATGATAACTTTTAAAATCTTTAAAAGCGTATGCAGTTTTTTTCAATGTGGACACTGGCGTGACTTTCCGATGTTATATGGATATATGGGTGCTTAAAATTCAAATTAATGCAAGTTTGTCCTTTTTACTTTTTTTCGTTTTTAGCTGTTTAAGTCTTTCTACATGTATAAAGGGTAACTCAACTGTTAAATGTTTCAATTTAAGTTTCTTTGTGATGAAAACAATATGACCTTTGTCCTTAACACATTTTGAATTATATTTCTGTGTGCAACTTTATAGAGTTTAAAAGTGTCAGATCTTGCTTATAGAGAAGTATGGTATGATGAGGTTTAAAAGCTAAATGACTATTATTCAGTCTTTCCCTCTTCCTAAGGTGTTTGGTCGTTGGTATAGGGGTCACCTTTATAAGCTTTGCCATCATTAAATGATATGATTTGGTTTCGTCTGTAGGAGGTGGATCCATGTGAGGATCTTACAGATGATGACATTCGAACTGCCATTCAAAATGCCACTGGTCCTAAATCTGCATTATTTGTACCAGAAGTAGGTTTTATTACTTTCTCACTTTCTGCTTTCTTTTTTTCTTTTTTTAAATTTGTTTACTGTGATTTAGAGGCAGATTGTTTAATTTTACATTAGCATGTCCATTCTTTCTTTATGTCTTTTCTTTTCTTTACTTGGACTCTCTCCATTAATCTAGGGTGTCATTTTAACTTTCATGCATATAGGTACCTTTTGAAAATCTTGTCCGGAGGCAAATAGCTCGCTTGTTAGATCCAAGCCTTCAGTGCGCTAGGTTCATATATGACGAGTTGATGAAGGTAGAAAAAGTGGTACTTGTATTTTCATTTGTTTTCTCGGTTATACACATTCCTAATTCGGTTTTCAAATAATATTGTTATCTGTTCAGATTAGTCATCGCTGCCTAGTAAGTGAATTGCAGCGATTCCCTATTCTAAGAAAGCGTATGGATGAAGTCATAGGGAACTTCCTGCGGGAAGGTCTTGAACCCTCTGAGACAATGGTTGGGCATATTATTGAGATGGAGGTATGGTGGTTAAGATACTTTGCACTATAGTGGTGGTGCATTATTTGAATTAGTTGGTAATGCTAATTCTTTTTGACCTCTGTGAACCATAATTTTTTTTTTTTTTAATAACTGCCTTTTATCTTTGCTGGTATCATCTATTGCTTAATCTATGCCCCTGTGTTGCCCGAGTTGGAAATGATGTTGGGGCTTTGGTATTTAGTTTCCTTATGTTTTCTGCTGTACCTGGCCCTGCCTGCTGTATTATTGTCATTTGGTGCATATACTGTTAGTGTTTATGGCTATTGATTCTGAGTTTTTATGAAGGATTATGTATTTGAATTTCTGGGTAGAACTGCAGAGAATGTGCGGCGATGGTGATGTGAAAGATGATGATTCTATTGATTGTTTTTTCACACATATAGTGTGATATTACCGTTAAGGAGAGAGGAGAGATTCTTCTCTAACTTACATCAAGTTCAAATCCTAGCCTTCAATCTTATCACCCTATGAGATGATTACACATGTCATAATTCATCGCTTAAATCTTAGGCTAGCTAGAGAAGCCGCTTGGACTATGATCCAACGGCTCTTGTTACATCCAAATGAAAACATTATAAAATGAACTTCAAATGTAACTTTGGCTCTAAGAAATCTGGAGAAAGGGTTAAGCATCAACACATAGAGTCATGGAATTGGTTGGCATTAGTGTTTTTACTTATAACTTGATTTTGGTAATAATTTACATTTGTCTAAACTGGATTCAACAAATTCCCTACTGCATAATGGCTCAGTGATGCCATTTTCGTAACGCGGAATTCTATTGGGACCCAATACTTATTTTAAATGTGAATCTTCCATTTTACCCGATATGAAATTACCATTACGGACAAAGCATTTAAAAGAAATTTCACTAGACCCAAAAACTGAAACACATACCTACAACCCACATCTTCATCAAACCCTCACGGACTCTATTATTCTCACAAGGTCAAACATCTAAGTAAGGCCTAACAAGGTTTAGACGCTCACATTGATGCAAATAAGCTGTTCTTGACGGATGGAGGGTCAAGTTGTTGTTTGAAAGCCTCCAAATGAGGTATTGACCAACTTGTTTTGAGTTCTTTTTAGCAACCTTTCCATGAACTGAAAACTACTGGTCACGGTTTTGTTAGCCTTCTGAAATAGTTTCTTGGGCATATAGAACTATTGGGAAAAAGTCAGGTTTTGGGAATCATAATAAGCTTCACTTTCTCCACCATCTAGGGATCTGTCGTTGTCTGTAATTTTATTAGATTGGGGAGCTTGTGTAGGATAGCTGTTCGAGTTGTACTACATTGTAAGAGAGTATTTTAGTCTTCTTTGAGAGGGTAGCTTTTCAAGTTCTACCACTATGTTTTGTATGGGTTTTTAACTCTTTGGTAAAATTTAGTTTCTCATAAAAAAAATTTGAAATGAGCATGTTGGGTCCCAATAAGGATCCCATGCTTTAATACAGATTTTGGAATAGCAACTTTGGAACCTTTCAGAGCATCTGTAATTGTTTTTTTCTTTGTCTAATGTATTTTTGCGAGCATATTTGGGTCTTATTGTAATTCATTTTGCAGATGGACTACATCAATACTTCACACACAAATTTTGTTGGTGGGAGTAAGGCTGTGGAGCTTGCATTGCAACAGGTGAAATCCTCTCGGATACCACTGCCCCTTTCAAGGCAAAAGGTATATGCATTAGTTGTATAATTTTTTCACTGCAATCAGTCGGTCCCTTTTTTTTTTGTAATTTTATTTTTTTTAAATTCTTTAATGTCTTTTATTTCTGTTATGTGAATTAGGATGGTGTAGATTCTGATAAGGCACCAACATCTGAAAGAAGTTTGAAATCTAGAGCAATTCTTGCCAGACCAGTAAATGGAATCGTGCCTGACCAGGTATGGGAAAGTTGCCCCTTTTCTGAGGTTCATTATATGGCAACTCAACTTGAGTTGCTAAGCAATTTTTCTATAGTTACCACAGTTACATGTGTAGAGAGACGCTACATTTACTACCATTAATCACAATCAGTGTTTTCAATGGCATTAGCCAAGCGCTTCTTAAGGTTCTATTCAAGTTGAGGCGCAACCAAAACGGTTCAGGTAGTCCTCTGAAAAGTGAACTCCTGAAATTTGTAAGCCTTTTTCATGAGGCGTACTCGTCATTCCTTTAAATTTACCCGTACCAACAAATAGAGTGAAAGTTAAAACAACCCAAAATATCCCTTTCTCCCTCTCATTAGCAGTTGACTTGGAAACCCTAAGATTGAACTCTAAACTGAATAACAGCAGCTCTCAGCTTTAATCCATAAAACCCAACTATCTTGGAGGTGAATTAGGAAATAATCCCTATCTCTGCAGAAATTCTGTAGTTTCTGTTTGTGCTGCTTGTGCTAGTGTCCTTGATAACCCATTTTGGGTTTTTTACATATAAGACCTTGATAAGATTACACTTTTAGAGAAAAACACTTCAAACCCCATGAGAGAAGGGAAACAATTGAATTTCGCAACTAATAATAAGTTAGAACATGACAAGTGGATAGTTGAGGTTTTTTCTTCTTCTCCAATTTATCTCAGGAAGTGTTTTATTATGAAACTTATAGTTGTCAGGGTGTGTTTTGTTTCTTTCCCTTTGTTTTTCTGGTTTGAAGCTTTCAATAAAACTTCAGAATCTAGGAACTGGTTTTGTCCTTTTGACTTTCGTGATGAGGACATCAACAAGAAGTTTTTATGGTTCATTGCTGGAAGAGTTAAAAAGAGAAAGAAGACAATCCAATTCCTTTTAGGACTGGATTAAAACTTTTGGGCTGGGTTTTATGATTAGTTCCTAGATTTATTTAAAGTTTCCCGTTTCTAAAAGGATTTGGTTACTTTCCTATTCTAGTGGGAGTGTCATAAAAATTGTAGGGGGTTATTTTATACTATCATATTGATATATCGAGGCTTCCACCACCTTGCAAGAACCAAACGCCTTGCCTTATGTCTTCACCATTGAAAACACTGGTCACTATTTCAGCTTGTAATTGTATTTGTGATTTGTATGGATGACTGACAGGGTGCACGACCTGTGGCAGACAATGAAAAAGTTGCATCTTCTGGGAATATATTAGGTAACACAATTTCGTTTTTAATATTTTTGGTGATTATGGTAACATGTTGAACACTAAACGATGAATTCAACAATACCTGTATAATATTTATGTTGTCCTCTTGGTGGGATGATAGTGTATCAATGCGTGACATGTTGGAATTCACATGAAATGATGGAATTCAACGTATTTTACTGTGTCATCTTTGCAATTATTTAGGAGGTTCAACTGGTTCAAGTTGGGGGATTTCTTCAATTTTTGGTGGGAATGATAACAACCGCACACCTGCTAAAGAGAGCTCAATAAACAAGTCATATAACGAACCTATCCACAACATTGAACAAGCAGTCTCAATGATCCATTTAAGAGAGGTATTTTGTCATTTTCAATATTGACTTTGCCTGTGGGCCTTTATCTTGTAATTCATTTTTAAATATCCGACATTATTTTATTTTTCTGTGTTTTCCTAACTTGTTTACCCTTTCAGCCCCCAACTGTATTGAGGCCCACAGAGAGCCACTCAGAGCAGGAGACAATTGAAATTGCAGTCACAAAACTCCTATTAAGATCATACTATGACATTGTTAGGAAAAATATAGAGGATTCTGTACCAAAAGCAATAATGCACTTCCTGGTAATATCGACTTTCATGGATGTGCCCAGCTATTTACTTTTTATTTTACGTGTTTTTTCCTTTTCCTTTTCTTTTTTCCAATGTTTTCTTTTTCATATTCTAGAATGGTATGATATTATAGTTTTGTGTTATACAATTACCTATGCGGTACAAGTGGTAGAATTGATTTTCATTTAACATGGGATGTCAAATTTATACAATGATGAAACTTCAACTATTTTCTTGCAACCTCTTAAATCTAAATGCTTCCTTATTATACCCACAAATTTTTGGAGTCTTGTGAGTAAACAAAGGTTTTTTTACCTTATATATGTATTTGTTTGCTCATCCGCCTTGCATATATTCTTGTACTATTTTATTGTATGAAAGTATATGCAGTTAGTATTTTTTTTTAAGCCATAAATTTATGTGTATTTTCCCAAGATTGATATTGCATGATTAAACTCATTATCAGTTGCGTGATCTAAACTGATTTATGAGCATTTCATAGATTCTAATTACTATTTTCGTCATCAATATGTACTCAGGTAAATCATACAAAGCGTGAGCTGCACAACGTCTTCATTAAGAAGCTTTACCGGTAACAGAAAAAGCATCTGCCAATTTTACATGACACTGTATATGTTTTATGCCATTTACTAGTTTCCTTTATTGACTGTTGATTGATCGGTTTGGTTTTTACGATGTCAAACAGTGAGAACCTATTTGAAGAGATGCTGCAGGAGCCAGATGAAGTAGCAATGAAGAGAAAGCGCACCAGGGAAACCCTCCGAGTTCTGCAACAGGCTTTTCGGGTATGTTTTTCCTAATTGAGCTTCAGAGGTTGAAGGGCTCAAGTTTTTTCTTTGCTTATAAACAACTCCACCTGGAACTCCGTGGAAATAGAGTCTCTGCATTATCTGTGCGCATTCCGTACATTGGTGTGCGTAGATCATCCCAATTAAATGCCAATGGCAAATTGAACTTCAATCTGGGCAAAGCAGTGTGGGATTTTAGGAAATTTTGATTTACTTAAAACAAATATTACATATTTTGACATAGGTTAATGAACATTTCATTTTCTAATAAAGGTTAATGAAAACAAATTTTCTCTTCAATTAAGGCCAATACTGGTTAAAACTTCTCATCAACCTCCCCTTAAAAACACAAAATGTTGATTGACCGAATCCTAATAATTTATATTTTGTGATCTCAAACAAATCACCCCTTTAGATTTCGACTTCTGCTTTGCAAAAAGTGTCAGTCGCTGAGTATATTTTAAATTCAAAACTAAACATTTATAAAAATGTGGTCACTAATCTGTGCTACTTATACTAAATCGGAACGCTATGTTTGGTAGATGGCTGGGCAGTTTGGGTCTTGTTCTACTTGGAGGTTAATATGCTTCATTTCTGGTCGTTATGTTTGAGATTGTATGTTTTTAATGAACAACTTGTCGACAATGTACTCTATTGTGTCATTAATTAATTGATGATTCTTTTCAGAAAGGAAAACGAAATTACTGCTTTTAGATCATACTGCGGGAAGTGCACAGTTTAGTACCTGGTACTCACTGTTTTTCTTTGTTTGTAGACATTGGATGAACTGCCTTTGGAAGCCGACACAGTTGAAAAAGGTTACAGTTTGGGTGCTGATCCAACAGGGTTGCCAAAGATCCATGGATTGCCAACATCATCAATGTATAATACAAGTAGTTCACATGATTCCTACTCAGCATCACCTAAGAATACGAAGTCTAGAAAGTCGTCTCACTCGGGGGAGCTTCACTCGCCATTTTATTCTAATGCGGATTCAAACGGAAGTGGACGCATGTACATGCCTGGTCAATATCCAACTGTTGATCAATAAGCGGTTCGAGTAGCACTGCAAGTCTTTCAAAACAGTGTCAAAAGTATTATATTCATTTGATTGCTCTATCCGATTGGAGGTGATTGGAAGTACACCTTCAGTAGGCAGATTGCTGGGGAGTTAGTATCCGGCATTGCCTTTACGTCTGCGTATTTCTCGACCCGTTTATTTTACATAATCGTATAGGAAGCTGATGATTGTATTGTTTTATTGTTCTTAACTAGGCCCCAAGAATAACAGGGACTCACTCTTACCTATTTTTGACAGAGTCAGATGGTTCTCTCAAGTCCGCACTCTCAGATATGCATATTATGTTACCTATATTTTTCGTTTTTGTTTTTTTCATTTGGTATCTGTTTCGAAATTATGCGTACCGCAACAACCATTTGTCAATTATCCAAGTGCGGGGAAATTTCTTTTAAATTTCTTATGTGTTTTTATTTTTATTTTTTCGGTAAGGAATTTTCTTATGCTTCTTTTCTTTATTGTAAGACTGGATTTCTTATGTTTTATTTGCCATGGATCCTAAGATCAATGGGAATGTAATCACAGCCGTCCTGTTATGACTCATTCTCGTCATCTTTAGTTGTGTGTGTGTATTTTTTTTATGCTTAGGTGCAAGTCAGTGATATTGGATGCTAATTTGTTTCGTAATTGTATATTCAGTTAACTCGTTTCCCGAGATGGGGTGGGCAAACGGGTCTAGCATCTGTAAGTTGGGGGGTGTCCAGATATTCTAAATACAAAATGGCCGTGCCATGGTGGGTTCAACTAATTGGCAGCGCAGGGCGGGGCAAGTCCAATTGTCTTTAATTAGAATTTGTCAAAAAAGGAATTGAGTTGGTTTAATGTGTAGGTAAGAAATAAACAGATAAAGATAATTTGTCAAAAATACTTTTGAATTTAACAGTTGTTTAACGGAATGGAGTGAAGTGAGTTCAAAACAGTTGAAAATGTCAAGGAACAAAGTGATGCAAAATCAATTTTAGGAATAAATTGAGACTAAATGACAGTTATAATAAACATTTCAATTGGTAGGCCTTATTAATAATTAATAATTTAATATAAAACAGAAACAAGTGTCCTTTGTTAAATAATAGATTCCCACTGTGACAGATGAGAGTGGAAATTCAAAAAAAGAGAGAAAAAAAATTGTGAGAGGACAGATCGGAATATAAAATAGGACAGCTTTCAAATATAATTCCACCTGCACAGATGGCTGTCAAACATATGATCGACGATTCAGGAGTAGAATTCTCTCTCATTTTCCTATTTCTTTGTTTTTTTTTCTTTCACAGTTTGGTTTTTTATTTTATTATCTCTATAAAAAATTAATATAAAATGTTGACGTGACTTAACTGTAGCCATTCAAATAGAAAGTAAGCAAAGGAAAGAGATATTAGGAGGTAGGATATTCATTCCATGGCTTGAGGGTCTGTGGGCCGAACCTCGTATGCCTGCCTATTTGGGAAACCTTACTACTTTATTTCCTAGGATTCTTTCCCATGCACCCCTCCACATCAACTAATTGGAACTTGGTCGTTACAAAGCATAATAATATAATAATATAGCCACATGGTCACCCATTTCAAACCCTCATCGTTCAGCTAGTAGCTACAACCGATCCCTATCCAACTTGGTCGGCGACCTCCCACAGAATTGAACCTCAATCCTGGGTTTGTGATATGAGTAATATTTTATTTCTCATCATTTATCATTAAGAGGTTTTATGTTTAATTTTCATCAAATAAATTCGAACTAAATTGTTATCGTTAACTCACTGTAAGATTGTGCACAAATTTTTTTTATTTAGATAATAAATATCGTACTTCATGTTAAATACATGTATTATAATTTGGTTAAAGTGGTTTCGTGGTAATCATTATATATCTAGACAGTCAACATGCCACGCAATATCTAACTGTCATGCACAATAATTTATTTTTATCAAGAAGCACTAGAATAAATTCGATTCCCGCTTCATTTAGTTTATGCAAATTTCTTTCACTCTCATCTCTACACACATTTCCCACTGTCAATATGGTTGCCTATGGTCTAGCGAAGTTTCCTTTAGCTTTTTAGTATGATGATATTTTAAATGGTTGATGAACCTCCAAACATCATTCTGGGTATTTTATTTCGATACTGTAATATATTCTTATTAATTACAATCGAATCTCTATATCACGCTTTTCCTCATATAATTCCACAAGTTTAGAAGGTCAGCGTTGAACTATTATTCGCCAACCCTTTCAAAATTTTAACAATTATGTCTATAACATTACCACATTGTATTATATATATATATATATATATATATATAAAATTGATTTTTATAACTTTGTTTACGGTCGAGCTGCATTTCTTTATTTTTGTATTTGCATGCTTCACCCGATCAGGTGTGGCTGTTGCTCCATGGATAACCTTTTTTTTACTGAAAGTATCTCCATGGAATTTGACAAATTGTACGGAATCACATGCAAATCCTGGCATTACAAGTTGCCAAAGCAAGTGTGCGGTCCTCCTTCTGTCGATCCTTGGTAATTGGATTCGAGCTCAAGTGCTATAGAAAATTAAGACGGAGTAAGAGGATAAAATGTTAGAAACTTAATTAGACTAAACTATCATTTAGTGAAGGATGAAATGTATTTGGTAACAATACAATCTGATGTAAGTTGCACACGTGGAAAAACTGCTTCCTATAAGCAAGGATACGTGGATAACATGCAGCAATTGATAACTGCTTATCCATTACTCGGTGAAAACTATCGGCAACTGCAGGTAACTGATTTCCACGATAGATGGAAGTTAGATGAAGCCTGTGTATATATAATCCAATTCCTTACTTGTGAAGAGTGGTTCTGAGATTCGAGAGTTCTATCACCTTTGGAACATAAGGTCTTAAACAAGTAGAAGAATTGCATTTTTCAACCAAAAACATGGCTGCCTCAGGTATTATGTTAACCTCTATTAGTAATCTAGGAAACTTGTTAATATTATGTACTCCTAGTTTTCCAACACAAAATACATACAAACAAACAAACAAACGAAACCATATTTTAACTTGGCCATATTTCAGAGTTGTATATGATCGGTGAAAAGGTCTGCTATCAATTCAATTCAAGAGGGTTTTTTTTTTTCACAGAGAGAGAGAGAGAGATATATATATATATATATATTTTTTTTTTTTCTGTAAGCGGAATACAAATTAATCTAGAAAATGATGTTAAGAAATAATAACTAAAAAATCCTAAGACTGTAACAATACATTAGAATATGGGTCGCATGCATGATTTGTAGAAGTCAAATCCTAGGTTTGTAAAACGAATCATTCTTCAAACGTACTTAAACAAAAGGTTGTGTGAACGGAAAAGTAGTTATGAAATGTCTTCACTGCACATATATCAATTTCACATGCATGGAACAAATAGTTTTATCAATGTATTTGAACAGTACAGACAAAGTGTGAACACTGAGGGTACGATTCTTAATTAGGTTTTATCTTCCCCCTCCTATCATTCTTGTATTATAAATTAACTAGCTTATGTAAACATTTATGTTCGAATTTATTAGTGAGTATGGCATTAAATAAATCAAATAAAAGCATGCTCAAGTTTGGATCGTACACAAGTTAGTGGTTATCCACGCTTTAATATGTGGTAGCTGTCAGCAGTAAATGTTTGTAATATATATGAATTAAAGAGAAACAAACTAATCAACAGTGACAAACATCCAAACTCACACATGCTCGTATACATATAGTGTTATTAGATTTTAAACTTATCTCTTAAGATCCCAACTTTATATTTTTTTTCTTTAATAATAATTAGATTAATTTACAGACAGCCTGTGTCTTCATATTCATGAGAATCTAAATAAGTAACATAATAGACTCAATTAAAAACATAATTCAATTTGAATCGATGATAAGCTAGACAAATCAAACTCTATCATATATATAATCTAAAATATCAACGTCAGCAACAATAAGCACTTAGTTAAAATCAAATAACAAAACTTACTTATATATGCATCATTTATTAAGAATAGTTAGAAAATATTTCATGTTTAAAATTAGTTGATTACCAACGCTAGCCTTTGCTTGAACTATTATTCAAAAGAAGGAAGAAAAAAAGTCAAACATAAGAAACTCAAACATATACATATATAACCTAAGTAAGTACTCTGCAAACTTTCTTTAAGTTGGTACATATATAATAAACATAGAGAACAAAATAAACTTGTGTTTGCATCTCTATTTCAAACCTGCTTCCTTCACACGCTAAATGATTGTCAATCGTTCACTTACATAAAATTCTCATACATAACTAACAAACGCACTGGACAATCTAAGTGTACATGTCATTACCAATGAAAATATAAGAAAATACTAATTTTCTTCGAGTCTCTTAACTCTCTTTTAATTTACACAATTCAAATATAAAAATAAACATAAGTGCCTTAATTTTATAAGAGAAGAACAGCTGGGCATATACTAGCTAATCGCTAGTAGGCAGACTAATGAGAATTGACTGAGAAAGGCAAAACCCCTCCCAGTCCCAAAAAGCATGAGAGCGCCCTTGGTTTCCAAACACAACGTGTCAATCATCTATACGTCACCCTCGCCCATCATTTGTGCACTCTGCACTCATACAAACAACGAATGCCGGGCCTCTCTGAGAGTCCGAGGTTTCCCAATTCCCCACGCTTTTCATTTACGCTCGCCAACACTCGCTCTCTTCCTCTTACACGTGCCCATTCTGATCTGCCTTTTGTAACGTGAGCACCTCCTCCGATTCCCTCCCGCTGGTCAACAGGCCTCTGTAACTTTATTTGATTCACCTGGCAAAATATGGCCCCAGAAAGCGAGTAGAATTGTCTTTCTCTACTCTAGTGAGTGGGGGATGCGGTCCAGACCATTACCACTAAGCGGTTTCCCTCCAGAACACTCCATACAGCGTTTCCTCAAATAAACAGGGTTTCTACTTTGTGGCTTTGCGTAGAAAGCATTTATAGGTAGGTATATCTGAGGAAATTAAGGAAAGAGGGAGGCTGCTAGTGTTTTAATCATAGCTTGTTTCTTCCAAGTAAGAAACTACTACTTTATTTTTTGAGGGAAAAATCAAAAAGGAAAAACGATTTTTTCTTTTTTTAGATAAATATGATGATTTTTGTTCTTTTGGGTTTTCTTGGTTCTTGTTGGTAATCTTGTTTTGCTTCGTATTACTGTTATCTCTAGCATGCTTTTGATCTTGTTTGCTTCAGGTTTTGATAACCAATTCAGACAAATGGGAAAATTTTCTTGAATATGAGTAACTAATTTAATTTCTCTATGTATATATCTACCGATCTGATATAGAAGAAGGTATGGGGAGAGGAAAGATTGTGATTCGAAGAATTGACAATTTAACGAGCAGGCAAGTGACCTTTTCGAAGAGAAGAAATGGGTTGATTAAGAAGGCTAAGGAGCTATCAATCCTTTGTGATGCTGAGGTTGGATTGATTATCTTCTCTAGCACCGGCAAGCTTTACGATTATGCTAGCACTAGGTTAGATATCTCTCTCTCTCTCTCTCTCTCTCTCTCTCTCTCTCTCTATATATATATATATATATATATATTGCCAGTGAACCTTTTTGTTGGATTGAGTTTGCACTGGAACTAGAGCTACTTGTTCTTTATATATGTCTTTAATGGTCTATCGAATTTTAATTTTCCTAGCTGACTTAGTAGAATTTATGTATCCATGTTGATGATATGCTGTATGTTCTAGCATAGGATTTGAGGTGGACTTGTTATTGGACTAGTTCAGACGACATATATCAGCTGTAGCGTCCTTTTTTTATGAATCTATATATATATTGCATGTCGAATTACTTACCCGAAGATGTTATTTGGCTATGTTGCTTCCTGTCTTAGGTCATGGATTGTGTAGATCGAGCTTTCCCTTGTCTATTTTGCATAGGAATTCAGAAAGCTATATTATCTCTGATAAGAAACTGCTTTTAAAAACTTCCAACGAAAAAAAGGTCACAGATATAAGTATTTACATATGAATGCTTCTCACAGTGTGCTATATGTAGGATTCAATTATGATACATATGCAAGAGTTGACTATCTACATATAATGATAAATAGACACACGATGGAGTTAATGGATGATACAAAATTACATTAAATCTAGTTATTTAGTAATGTTCAACGAAGAGGGGTTTCTGAGGTGTATGTGTGTGTGTGCATGCACGCGCGTGTGTTCCTCTCAGTTATTAGACCGTTTTCTCTTTAGCAGTTTTGGTTGGGGAGGGGGGAGAGAGAGAGAGAGAGAGAGAGAGAGTTTATGATACCTCAAAGGTCTAAAGCATGCACGAGGAGAACTTCTACAGAAGTACTATTCAGGCAACCCCTCCATACTTTGACGTCCTTAAGAATGTGTTGCATGAGATGTTGTCTTAAAGGAGAAGTTTGTAGGTAGTTTGTCAATTCTCGCGAAAAACAAGGATTATGAGGTGTACAGATTCAAGTATATACATGTTAGCAACTGTAATATCATCTAAGAATATCACATTTCTTTAGGGACTAAATTGAGGAATAGTGTAGGTCGCAATTCATCGGTGTCCTTTCTTGGTACAAAGGAGGATGATGGGAAGGGCAGTGTTTTCTGAAAAGACTTCTCTACCACTGAAGTTACAATTTCCCACTCATGTGCACCAATATATATATCAAGTTAAAAATTAGGGAATTGTTATTAGCATTCTAAAAATTTCATTCTACACTCATCACAAGTGTATTTTTCTTTTTAATTATAGAAAGTTTGGAGTGCCAAATGAGATTTTTGGAGTGCTAATAACAATTCCCTAAAAATTAATGAACTTTAATTATCGTTTTTAGTATTCAAGAGAAAAAAAAAAAAACATAAGAGATAAAGTTTGATAGGGATGACAATGGTTCAATGGAGCACGTTAATCAGTGCTATTAAATCGTAACTACATTTATATATATGTAGTTGACAAATCCACTGTAATAGCATACCACACACTTACTTTATAAGTGACCTCATCATTCACAGACTCATTTGTGACATTTTGACAACTTGATCAACAGCAATGATGTGGGGAGATTTACTGATATATACCTACTCTCCATGTTAAAAAACCGATTTCTCTTCTGATCTTCCTCCATGATGATTTCATAATGTTCAGCAACACTTTCGTTGTAGCCTTTTGAATGCTCACTTGTGAAGAGAACCTTTAGCAATTTGATGTGAATGATTTGTTCACGATTGTTTTATCTTCGTTCAACGTCTCAGTCAAGTGAAGGAAGAGTCTTTATACTTATCAGAACAAATATGTTTTTGAAACATGATATTATAGTTATATTGAGTTATACTTTACTTTTTAAGTTATCAAATCGTGCAATTTTATAAGCATGAAAAAAAATCGAGAGTTGCCCAATTGGCTACATCAATAATGCTTAGAGAATCTCCAACACTGGTAGCTACAAATTTGTTAGTTACCATGAAAATGATTCAAAATCTATTAGTCAGTTTATTATGAGCACCTCCTAAATTACTAGCTAAATAATTCATTTGCAAGAGCTAGTTGTTTTTGTAAAAAATGTTGATTCATTTAAGATGGACAAAGCCTCATGAAATATTGCAAACCTTAAAACCATTTAAATCATTTTTCATCTCAAGTGGTTAAAGGGTCAACAAATGAAATGAATAGTACAGAAACTATAAGTCCTCAATCACAACCCAGCTCCCTTCCCTTGCCTTGGATACTCACCTAATAAGTGCTTGAAATATCCAGCCATGGTCAAAGCCAAATAAGCCACAGACACCAAATCAATGTGCCAAAGTGAAACTCGTCATTCATCAGTCAAAACTTCTTGAAATGATGATTTGAGGGTGCAACAAAGCGGTATATTTTGGTTAATTTTCTAGCTAGTAGAGCCTCAATTGAGACAGAAAAAAAAAATAATGTTGAAAGTCAATATTTTTCTTTCTTAATTGTAAATTTTGTCTACAAATTTAGTTTCCCTAGTATTACTCTTTCATTTTTATTTTCTTTCATCGGTTGGCATTTGCACATTATTTGGTATTGATATTGGAATTTGCATTGGCATTGGTAACATCAACATCAAAACTAGCTGTTTTCTCAGTAAACTCATGATCTAGTGTACCTTTATGAGTTTGATGTGAGGTCTTGGAAAAGTTTTGCAATTTGGTTTCTTTATGCTAGGCTATTTTTAGTATTTTATGTCTTAGGATTTCCTACCTTATGTTAAAATATACAATGACGATGATGTATATGTGGGTGTAGCCACATTTGCAAAAAGGGATCATGCATGTGAGTCCAAATCTCCCTCCCTATAGTTTTATGTTTGTTTACTTTTTATCCACTAGGATAAGTATTTTTCTTTGCTAAGTGGGAAAATTAATTCTTGAAATGTAACCATTTTGTTCCCTAGTCCCCTTGGCAAATAAAGCCAAAATGTAACTCTTTATACTTGTTAGCTTCAGTTACATATGAAATAGGCGTATTACACCCCAAATTTGTTGTTGCAGTTGCATTGGTTGTTAGACCAAAAGGGTATCAGCTTAAGAGAGCATTGGCTCTTCGACGGCCGGTCACCAATGTTCTTGATATATATGGCCACCAACACTTTCTTGTAGGTAAAAGTTTATTTGGAGTTAGACGGAGCCATTATTGAGGAGGGTTTGAGTACGCTTGCAATGGTTACTAAAGTTTTCAGAAGATCTCTCCGCATAGATGTTTCCAAACATTTGACATATATGCCCAACGTCAGGTTAGGGTTAAGACTCCGAAGAGCTACCAGAGGTGATGGTTGAGTAGAAATGAGTGTCTGGGAAATTTCTTGTTAAGGCTAGGGTTAGGGTTTTAAGGGTACAAAATAAGAGGAGAAATGAGTCTCGGTAACTAAGGTAGGATTTCAATCAACTTTTTTTAAGCCTACAAACTAAGGAACCGGATTCTCACTTCAGCAGTACGCTAGATAGCAGCTAGATCAGTGACCTAGTTACCGGATTTGGCTATCAACTTAGATTTGATATAGGATGGCTTCTTTTTCATTTTAATCAAGTGTGGCTTCTTTTTTTGTTGGGAAGAAAAATATCACTCAACAGTGGCTATGCATAATGCGAATCATGGCCAACAAATATCATCATTTAAGCAATTGAAATGACCAAATGACCAAAATATGTAACAACATGAAAAACTATTGCTAGATTCCTTAATACTCAAAGGGACTCTAGCTTAAGTTGCCAATGGCATTTGGCCCTCCCGCAGTTTGTCTGCATACAAAAAACCGGGTTACAGATTTCCACAAATCCATTTAAAACAAATGTTAACAAATATTACTAGTATTTCCCCTATATGCTTCATAAGCTTGTTTAAACAATAGTTAAAAAAGATTGTAGGGATTTTTGCTTTAGTTTAGTCACTTGAATAAAGTAGTGGAAGCATTTCAACTTACGTACCATACATATACATAGATATTTTTCATAACATAAACAGTATTAACACTATATAGCAATCACATTGGTCGAGAAACATATGAAGTGTATATATCCATTGAAAAAGGAAAGGACAGAAAATATCTCATTACAATCAAAACCTAAATAATATTTACAAGGTACATGATTGTTGCATCTAACGACCATAACGCTTTGACTTTCTTATCAGCATGAAATCAGTTATCGATCGTTTCAACAAACTGAAAGGGGAGCATCAACTGCTGAATCCTGCTTCGGAAGTCAAGGTAACCACTCAACAAAAAAAGCTCCAATTTTCTTTGTGCTGAATACCTGCAATTGTACTGAATAAAGACATTATATCTATCTGACACTGTCACTAAGCTTCGTCGACAACGAGTACATACTAGCCAGAGTTGCTTTAATCTAATTTTTTATGCTCTACTTAATGTCTACGCATGCATACCACTTCTTTAATTACGTAGCTCTATGGTTTTGCCTATGTATAATAACAAACATTGGCAAACATATATAATCCCTTATGAACAATGTTGGATTATATCCTTTCGGAGAGATTATAGACAAGCAAACATAGAAATAGAGAGAGCTAGCTATCCAAGCGCCAGTGGTCTTTCTTAGTCACAAATTTAACTGTATGGGAAAGTACATGATGGGATTAGTCTAGATAGTCTGAAATAGCATTATGAAAGAACATGTATGCCTTGAAAGTTAGAAATTAGGACTCGGATGTTACCAGTTTTCATTACAAAACTTCTGAGACAATCAAAGAGCTCTATCCTCTTCAACGCATTCTTGGCACTTGACTCATGAAGAGATGTATAAAGGATTCTGGGGAAGAGAAGCTCAATACATTAACAAACCGTCAAACAATTGCACCATTTTCCAAAGGTCTAAAATGCATAAGATTGAAAGCCTGATAGGACATTCAGGAAAGACAGATACATGCTCTTGCGACACTGACAATAGTAACTATGAAGTCCAAATTGGAAAAGAAGCATGGAAGAGAAGGGATTTATGTTATTGACAAAATACTATTACTACAATGCGAAGAGGGAAAGGGAGATGAGTTTCACTAATGATGCTCTGGGACAGCTTTTTTCTCATCTAGCTGACATAACTTAAGTTCAAACAACTTGTTAAAGTCTAAATGAAGTTCTAGCAAATAGAAACACAAAGTTTACAAGTTGATATTATAATTCGAATTTCTGTCAGAAGCAAAATCTGGTAGTAGTAATAATTCAAGGAGTTCTCGTCAAGGGGTTTTCTTCTATATATCTGGACAAAAGCCCAGCGTTACTTAGGGAAGGGTAGCACTTTCCTTTTAGGGATGCTATTGCTACTTCAGAATATACATGAGACCTAGATTATAATTTTTCTTTTATGAGAGAACTAACCATATCTCAACCACTCTTCAAAAGAATGTAGCAATCTAAAATAGCCATGGTACTTAAAGGAACTATTTAACATCCTTGCAACACCCCACTAGCCTGAAATCGTTGTGGAATGAATACAATACATGAACATGCGGAGTTGACAATGAAGCCTGTCTTTGATGGATTGTAGAAAAAAAGGAAAGTTAAGATGCAAGGCAAGGCAATGCCGTGAGCTAATGCATATTTGTTTGCATTTACAGAAGAAAATAACAAAAGTCTAAGAGGAAGTATGCTGGTGCTGAAGCTTTGATGGCCCCAAGAGTTTTAAGGATCCAACCTTCAGAAAAATTCCATTGAATAATAGTTCGTTTGTGTTGAACCATCAGTTTCAGACTATTCCAACTTGTATCCAATTAGAGGGCTTTATATTTACGAAAATATAGACAACCCGGTAAATGCTATCCAGGCTGAAATTTCAATAATCAAAGGTTTCGGGCATCAGAATTCTGAAGAAACAACAAAGAAGTTAATATATTGATCCACTGAGAAATTCAACTTGCCCCATGTAACGAAAAACTTCAGCCTAGGATTGCAGTACGTGCAGGAAGGGATTATTTTCATTTCCATAGTTATTGGTAACATATAGTTTCTGGAAATGTAAATCAATGTTGAATTATAAGCTATGAGCTGATTAACACTAGTGAATAAGCCATGTGTTTAATTGTGTATCACTTGTGGTTAAGATTGCCAAGTGTAAGGCTCAAATATGTAAGGCCAAGAGTGCCATGTGTAATGATCCTAGTTGTTTAGCTAGATGAATGGCTGAGATCATCTTCTAGAGAGAGAGAGAGAGTGATCCAGCTAAGAGTCTCGAATTGTTTTATTCTCTTTTGCACGACTTGTGTGAGAGTAAGAGAAGCAATCAATGTGAAGAATTATTTCTGTGATTTGCAAAGAGAAAAAGAAGCAACTATTCCCTCTCTTTGTGTGCCTTCATCTTCCTTCGGTTCTCTTCTTCCAAAAATTATCAATTTACTAAGCTATTTTTCAACTCACTCTAACATGGCCTTAGAGCCAGGTTCGATCATTTGTAGCTGGATCTAAACTGTGAGATTGGGACATCGCCGAAACTGGAAAAATCAAGTTTCAACTGAGCTCATCTTAGTTTGGTGAAGTTCGCCGGAGTTCCTTGTGTGATCTAAAACCACGTGTTTTCGATACATCGGAGCTCATGATGGCTTGATCCGGAAGTTCAGAAGTAAGAACTTTGATCTTCTCCGGTGAGAACTACGAGTTCTGGAAGATCAAAACGACAACGATTTTCAAGTCTCATGGACCGTGGAAATGGGTAGAGAAAAGGATTGCACTCCTTGAAGACTCGAAAAAGAAAAAGAAGGGTTGATGAAGCTGAAGCAATGGATGATGATGATGAACAAACTGTTGTGATGTTCATGAAGGATGCTAAAGCACTTGGGATTATTCAAAATGCAGTTTCCGATCATATTTTTCCTCAATTCGCCAACACAGATTCATCTAAAATGGCTTAGGATCTATTGTATGGTGAATACCATGGTGGTGATCAGGTAAGATCGGTGAAACTTCAAAATCTCATACATGAGTTTGGATATGCTAGAATGAGAAATGGTGAATCTTTATCTAGTTATCTACTCGTTTAAATGAGATGATTAATCAAATGAAAACATTTGGAGGGACACTTTCGAATGAGAGATTAGTACAGAAAGTGTTGATTAGTTTGAGTAAGGCTTATGACCCTATATGTCTTGTGATTAAAAATACTAAATGTCTTGAAACTGTTGAGCTACAAGAAGTGATTATAATTTTGAAAAGCCAACAGCAGCGTTTTGATTTACACTCCTCCGATGCAATTGAGAAGGCTTTAGCCTCTTTATCTATGAGTAACAATGGATAGAATAAGAGCAATACTCATTCTGGTAATTACCAAGCATAGAAGAGTTATTACTAAACAAGTACAAGTAAAACAATGCTTAATAATGGTGTTATCGTCGCCCAAAGGCAAATCCATAAATCTCATCAATGTTGTACTTTCTAGGGGTATTATTGTCGCCCGAAGGAAGTACCTGTCCATCACTTGAAGGTGAAGCTGTACAATACTAGGTTACGCCAGTGAAGAAACATGGTAGGCCCCATCACCCAAAGGTGAAGCTATACACCTCTGGGTTACGCTAGAGAAGAAACATATACATATAACATCACACACCAACACTAGCCGTGGCTAATGAAGTTGTTCGACATTGGTTTCACCAGTGAAGCTAGGGGTATAACATAAGTATCCTCAACTGTGTCCTATGGCCATAGACGTCTACATATCCGTGCTGTGTGGATGTGTTATATGATAACCCACTAGATATTTACCGAAAACATATCTCAAAAACTCATGCCAAAACATCAGAGCTCAAAAGCTCAAACCTCGTCGAATAAAGCCATGCTAATTCATATTCGTAAATCCACCGAATTTTTTACCTATAAAACAAATAGTTCATAACCTTTAATAGAATGTAAATTAGATAAATCATAAATATTTCATAAAGCAATTTAAATAAATCACAAATTCTCCATAAACCAAAAATATGGAAATCCGTAAAACATACTTTAAAATATGCTCAAATTATGAAATAAGATATGCATGCAATCCTAAGATTTATAAAATATTCATTTGAAAAGGAGTCCACTCACAGTTATTCCACTACTGGGATGCCGCTCGAACGAGGGAGGACGAGGTCAAACCACAATTAGAGACCAATTAATAAAACGTTACTAGAACGATAGAATTTGTGAAAACAGAATGCGGATTTGGAATCAGGATGTCAAAATTAGTCTAAGAGAAGTCCTGAAACCTAAAAAAATCAACTTAAAAGTCAACGGTCAACGAGGACCGAAAAGTCAAAGGGTCATGTCAACGGGTCGGATCTAGGCTTAGGTTGTTGGGTTGGACTGGAGTTATTGAGTTAGGCCTGAGTTGGATCTGAGTTCTGGGCCTGATGGATTGAACTGATTTAGGGCTAATGGGCCAAGGGTTTTGGGTCATGAAAAATGAGTTAAAAGATTTGGGCTAGATAATAGGTTGGACTTAGTTTGGGTTGTGGGTAGGGTCGACCCGGTTGAACTCACGGGTCGTCGGACCCATTGAAGGAGAAAACCGGAATTTGGGGATTTTGGCCGAAAAATTTCTCCGACTCCGATTTGGGGTCAATCTCAACCATTTCACATGTTCTACCTACCAAAATGGAGATAACCAAGTGTAGATTAGGATTATACCTTTCTCCGAGTCAGCCGTGGCTGAAGTTGACCAAAAATTGGCTTGCAAGCCGTCGGGTTTCTCACCGGAAACTAGAGATTTGAAGAACAAGCATGCATGAATATATATATATATATATATATATATATATATATATATGTGTGTGTGTGTAATCCCAAACTCAACCCCAATTCATCAAAAATATCTAATAGAACTTACCTCCTTCCAAAATTACAGAAATTTGAACACGAATCACGCCAGAGCTCGACAAAGGGATTTGGAGCTCACGGTTTCATCAAGTCCAGTGTCTTCCCATCATCTGATCGTCCATGCAAGCCCAAAAATTGACTCATGTGGTCGAGTTACACTCTAATTTGGTAAGATTGGTCTAGATTTCACTGGGAACGTGTGTTGGTGTGAGTGGTTCCCTCGGTGGTGCTCGGGAAGAGAGAGAGAGAGAGAGAGAGAGAGAGAGAGAATTACAGAAAAGAGAGGTGAGGGACAGGTTCGAGAAAGAGAGAGATAAGTGTCAGCACTGTCAGGGGAGTGAAAAGAAAACCATGGGATGATCCTACGAACCCACGCAGGGGTATTTTCGTAAATTTGTACACGGTTTGAAAAACGGGTTGTTTCACAACGTGCGTTGGCCCTTGCTTCATTCATATGGTAGCAAGACTTCCTTGAAACGGATTCTTGGAAGAGGTAGACAGAAACAGCCGAAGAAATTAACCAACAATTTGTGCCCTAAGCTATGATGAAATATAGTTTACCAATGTTCCTATAATCTTTAATTTGTGAGCACATGCAACCAAAACCAATTGGTGATGAGTGGAGACGCCCAATATATGTATTTTCAGGACAAATATAAAATAAAATAAAATATGCGTGATTTTACATTGACTAACATTTTCTAGTGCTCTTATAAATGTGCTCATCTAGTGAGTTCATATTTCATGTATAACAATATTTACTGTATTTGTATTTAATAGTTTTGGCGAAGGGAAGCAGCAAGCTTGAGGCAACAATTGCGGTACTTGGAAGAATGTCACAGGTACTATCATTGCTTTTTATTGAATCTTCAACATAACCTAGCAATTTGATTCAAGTACCAAAACCTAACAATGCATATTTCATGATGCTTACTGGAAAAGGATATCATACTAACTACGGTTCATCTAACTACCAAACCAGAAAACCTTTTCGACATGGAGGATGAGTAATGAAAAGATGTTTCTTGATTATTCATAAGAAACCGAACAAATAATTAGTAACAATTAATTAAATGCGGTATCAGTGGGCAAGAAGCTACCGAAAAATAAAAAAAATAAAAAATAAAAAATTAGTATCCAGCTGCTCAGCCCTAACATAGAATATACAGACGCAAAATCAAGAAATCTTCACAAAAGGAAAAACGAAATGTCTCTGAACTCCTAAAAACTGAGCTCCCGAAAAAAGTTTCACATCTTGTCTAATGTATTGATCTAACATATAAAAATATTAATTATATAATAAAACATGTATTGATAGCAAAATAGTTTCACATGTTGCCAAACATGTATTGATCTAACATATAAAGATATTAATTATATAAGAAAGGTTCTGCTAATTTCTTTATATTACAGAGATTTGAGCCAGAGTACTCAATCCCTTCAATCCTCTATTTAGGAGCTTGAGGTTGTGACTGTTATTGTTAGTGTTCTTATTTATATGGTGATGAAACGATCCCGGTGAAGTCTACTTTTCGGCAGTCAAAACTAGTTTTTTGGGGACATAAGCCAATAATCCTTTTGTATGTATTACATGAATTGGAATCGAAGGGAACTCCAAGGATTTTAGGTCTAGTGTAATTGCACTACTAACTTAAACAGTTTGCGTGACAAGGGAGATTTTGTCGCGCAAAGCATTCTTAGGTCGCACAAAAACTATGGCGACCAAAAATTCGTCGCGCAAATTTTGTCGTGCAAAGGTCGTGGAAAAAGACATTGCACGACGAACAATTTCAAATTCGTCGCGCATCAAAACAATTGCACGACGCTTTATTACTCATCGCGCTAAAGTTATACGGACAAAGGTGTCCATCGTACGATATGAATGGGTACAAATGCGCTTTGTGATTAGTTTGTCTCGAAAAGTTTGCGTGATGAAAAATATAAGAGGTGCGTGGTAATGCACGACGAAGTAGTAAGATGCATTTAATTTTGGGCGATGACCCGTCGGAGTCATGCAAGTCTAATATTATTAAATAAATAAAATAGAATAAAAGGAAAATTAAAAAAAAAAAAAAAAGATTTCATACTAATGGCCAAAAAAAAAAACAAATTAATGAATAAAAAAAACAAATTTTATTTATAATATAAATAAAAATGTACGTACAAATATAAAGTTTTAAAAGAAAGCGGGAACAAAACTATAAAAAAAAAAAGCGAAAAAATTTATAGGCATGTCCTTCGGAGGTGTTTGGTAATCTTGCTGCTGGTTAGGGATGGGGTCGGAGGTCGACGGGCTTGATTGCTGTGCTTGCTAATGTGGAAGGGCTCTGAGGGCAATGGTGCAGAAAAACCGAGGAGATGTATTCCGTAGGAACTGAGGGCTTATACAAGCATTGACATTTAAGACTTGTACGATGCCAGCTCACTCCTCAAGCCAGCGACTTCCTGCTTCAAAGCCGTAACCTGGCTCTTTGACTACGACGATGACGAGGCTCCATTCTTCCGCTGCTTGGCACTTCCCATCCCCCGACAATATGTCCCTGGCCTTCGACCGAAAGTCTGGTCCAACGTTTCTGTGACAATGTGAAACCATGCATCCTCAGAGGGATCCACAAACTTGATCGGCGTGTCCGAATGAAGCTGGAAGGCAGACTCCTAAAGCACTGACTGACCATTTTCCACCATAGTCGCCTGTGAAAAAAAAAACATGGATTATTACAATTTGAAATAATTAGTATAAATGTTTAATGCATAAGAAATTACTTACATGAAGGGACTCAGTCAACTCATCCCTAGGCCGAACATAAACGTCAGCAAAGACGTTGATCTCCGAAAATTTTGAACCCTCCTAATATCGAAAAAGATAAGGAAAATGTTAGTACGAAGAAAAAATATATTAGCAAAATTTTAAAATTGGAAATGAAAGTTGTAATATATACTTTCCATCACGCCTCCATCATATAGGAGAAAGGCCTTGAACTTGAATGTTGGAGAAGAGTCTTTTTTTCCTGGTTTATCTTGTTCGCCTTCGCCTTCTTTTGTTATACACAAAATAAACGTATTAGTTGTAATACTTAAAGAAAATTAAAAAGTTAATAATAAACATTAGTAAAAATTTAAAAAGTAAAATGAAAGAAGTCATAATTAAAAACACATCACATAGCCTGGCTCCTGAAAATGATTGCAAAGCCAAACCCAACTATCTTGTCGGTCCTCCAACTCATTCGGACAACCCTCCTCGAGAGCGACATGCGGATCATCAAACTGTTGGAAACATTGGTGCATGTCACTATTCCATTGCTTGTAGCGTTCGAAGAAGAGCCGATTGAGGTACGCGAACATGTCCTCGTCCATGTCCTCCAAATTGTAGTTTGTCTGCACTGTAACAAATATTTTGAAAGTATTAGTAATAAAAGACAGTAATAAATATAAATATATAAATTTTACATGAAAAGCATTAAAAAGGTAACGCTACTTACGGACAATTGATTGCGCACCGTGTTCTTTGTCTCCTTTCTACATCGCCTTCCAAAACTTCCACTGCATAGGGCGAAATATCCGCCCGACATGCCCCATGTCGTGGGTCAATGCACTATGCTGCTCTGCCTTTGGTACTGCCTGATGTCGCTCATCGTATCTGACTGGGATACGACCGTTGGTCACCCGGATGACCTTCACTGTCTTCAATTACTGATAAGGTCCCCGGGTGTTTTTCTTCATTGCAAAGAGATGAAAAAAAAAATCATTAACCCAAAACTAATAACAAATCCTACTAAAATTTTGGCATAACCTCCCCTATAATTAAAACATTTCTCAAAACCTTGAAAATAACATAAACAATATACGTGTCCAATACAATGATCACAACAGTTTAATAAAAGGTTCGGAACGATGAAAACTTTTTAATCCTTACATGACATAACTTAACAAATAGAACCTAAAATAACAAAACTCAGTTAACATGGGAATGAGGGAGTGAATTAGGATTGTATACTTAATCGTGTACCCGAGGCATCAGTTGTGGATCCCGATGGTGACATCTGGTTCGTAGTGCGAGGGTGTCAATGAGTACTTCGGGCGTTAACAGGTAACGCCATCAAAAAAGGTGACAATGCCTGCGCCTGTGGAACTGGAGGACCAACTGGGTCAATCGAATTGATCGGCCTATGATCCATCTCTGCCGGAGCAGTGGCGGCAGTAGTAAGTGTAGCCGTAGGACTAGGTGTAGAAGTTATCGCCCTCCGAGTTCTAATAAGGTGTGGCATCTACAAAATTGGAAATCAATTTGTTACGTACACAAATATTTAACTTACCGTACACATGCTAATAATTTAAAGTCAAATTTAAAACGAAATTTAAAAACCCTAATTTAAAAACCCTAATTCTAAACCCAATTCAAGTTTGGTAGAAACAAAACTTAAAACTAATATACTATACACAAAATAATCAATTCATATAGGATATAGACACATCAATTATAACTTATAAGAAGAAACCAGCATAAAAGAGTAGTTGGAGGCAAAATCATAGCCTATGAGTGTATGCGTCCGTCTGTATGTATGTGTTGTGTGTGTAGGTGTGTGTGTATGTACTATGTCTATGTGTGTGTCCATGTATATATGTTGATTTTGGGTGTGTTTGTGTGTGTTGATGTATGCTAATTTTCCATGTACTCTGTCTGTATGTGTGTTGATGTTTGTAAGTTGTGTGTGTGTGTATGTACTAAGCAACATAATTTCAAATAGTTTCCACCATAATTACTTAATAGTTTCACAGGTAGTAATAATTTCACAGGTAGCAATGAGAAAGGGGACCATATAAAGTGATTCTCAGTCTTTTTAAACATCCACATTACATATAGAAGTCATATGACTATTGGATATAAATAGAGCTTGCTAACTAGAATAATTAACAATGCAATTTATTTATAAAAGAGTGAGTAGCAGCAAATAACACTTTCTATCTATTTAGGAGTCAAGACTTTCGAGAAAGAACCATTAGTAGGCTAATTAAGCTATTTATGTTCTTCAATTTAAAAAACCCCACAACCCTATTTCTATAACTATCTCTATCTGATTGTATGACTAACTAATTAAGCTACAACACTATTTCTTTAACAGAGTCATACATTCTTCACATTGAAAAGAAAAAAAAGTTACCGCAATTAATAAGAAAAATTCAATCAAGAGCGAGACAAGGCCCACTTGAAAATTGAGGAACACAGCTAAAGATAAGTGGCAGAAACCCCAATTTTACAACCAAAATTTTTAACCAACATCCAATTCCAAATTCCAACACCAAAGTAGCAGAAATCACACTCGAAAACTGAGGACCACAACTAAAGATAAGTAACACGTTGGCCGTTTAGTTACTAGTACATTTGTTTGACTTATATTAACTGTAACAATACTCTACTTGTTCGAGAAATCCATAACCAATTTTCTAACTTTGGTTCCTTTCCAAGATGGAATGAGTTACAAATTTTCCAGATTATGCATTCTGCAAAATCCAACAACTACATCCAACAACTAGCATAAAAACTTTCAACAAATATCCAAATCAAACACAAAAGTAGTAGAAAGCCCAATTGAAAAACCGAGGAACAAAGCTAAATTGTTGTCTTCATGATTTCTTGTTTAAGAACAGTGGGCCAAGCAGCAAGTTGTTTGTTTAGTTACTAGTTTGTAACAATACTTTACTTGGATAAAGAAATCAATGTCATTGCATTCGTTTGTAGGAAAGGGAACTGCAACTCAATTACCATAACAGAACGACCGAATAAAAATTATTATAGGGTGGGAAACCAATTGTCTAACTTAGGTTACTTTCCAAGAAGGAAAGAGTGTAAATATTTTCCAATTTCTGCATTCCACGGATTCCACCTACATCTAGCAACAAACATCAAGTTTTTCAACAAAAAACTTCAACCAACATCCAATTCCAAAATCCAACAGCAAAGTAGCAAAAACCCTACTCAGAAAACCAAGGAACAAAGCTAAAGATAGTAGTAAGTTCATTTAGTTCCATTATTTCTCAACATACTGAATCACTTTGCATGGTAACAAGAAAAATTCAATCAAGAGCAAGACAAGGCCCTAATTCTAATTTTTTACTTGAAATCATAAAACCCTTAATTTAAGAACCCTAATCTAACGAAGCACCCTAAATCTAACCCCCAATTTAAGAAAACCTAATCTAACCTCACTACCCAAAATCGTTTCCCTAATTTAAGACCCAAATCTAACCCCAATTAAGAACCCTAAAAACTCTAATTTAAGAACCTAAATGTAACCCCCCAAATTTATGAACCCTAAATCTAACTCGATTGCCCTAATTCTAACCCCCAATTTGAAAAAGAAAAAAAAACACCTAATTAGCATGGTAAATAAAGAAAATTGAAAATAAAAATTGAAGAGGAAATTACCTTTGGAGACAAAGACACGACGGCCGGAGAGAGGGACAGAGAGACATATGGAGATACAGAGGAAGGAGAGAAACGGTATAGTGCGGGGAAAAAAAGGAAGAAGAGGAAAGTGAGGGGAGGAAGGAGAGACATGGGATTAAAATATAGAATCTTGCGCGACAGAGTCTTTGCCTCGCAAGGCTAAAAAATCGTCAAGCAAGTTTTTTAAAATTTCCGCACAAAAAAAAGCATCTTAATTGAATTTTTAGACACTTGCGTGACGAATACATATATTTCGTTGTGCAAATATACATTGAATGACAAAATATATGTATTCATCGTGCAAGTGTCTGAAATTTCAATATTCCCAATAAAATTAAAGCGCTTGCGCGACCAACAATTGTTATGTGTTGCGCAATTATGTTTTAAAATGGTTTTTTTAATTTTTTTTTTTAATTTTTTTTATAATTTATTATAAAATACAAATAAAAAAAATTTATTTACAAAGTAATTCACATATAAAATGGGAATCATTCATACCATTTTCCCCATCACTCTATATAATGCATTAACCATTTCATGTGTTTTACAAAAAAAGTTACATATAAATTGCCTTAATCTTCATCCGAACTATAATAACTTTCAATTTGGTCGCTATCATCATTTTTAGTGTCCCATTCCTCATCATTGATAGGTACGTCACCATTGTCGTTTGTGCGCATTGGACCATCATATCGTGGAATATTACCGAGGTCAATTGTGATCGACTGAATCGATATTTTGATTGAAGAAACTTCTTTTATCTGAAATGGTTCTTGGATAAGATTAGTATCTCGGAGTGTTTCCGCACCATTGTCGATGTTGTTGTCAGTACGGTCTTGTTCTGGTATAGTATACACATTCCTATGATCCATCTTCTGAACAACTTTCCAACTCTTCCCTGCTTTAGGGTCATCTAGATACACATTTTGTTTTGCCATGGTTGCTAAGATGTAAAGGTCATCATTGTACCAAGTTTTGGTAGTGTTCATTGATAGTAATCCATGATCTCTTTTCACACTTCCATGCCTATTTGGGTTTGTATTAAACCATCGACACTTAAATAGGATCACTTAGCACCGGTCTTTGTAAAGCAATTTCACGACACTTGTTAGTTTGCCATAGAATTCAATGTCTGTACTTTCGCCTTCCCGGGGGACATGAACATCGTTGTTTTGCATACACAACTTGTCATCTCGTGCACCCGCTAAGAACTTGACGCCGTTGACATGGTAACCTATTCAACGTGAATCGGATCGAACTCCAAGTTATATAACTCTTCACTGTATGCAGGGGAATTCAATGCTTTCAGTTGATTCACGTAATATTAGACAAACATTTAAATTTGTTAGTTCGAGCAACTTAAGTGGTACAATATATATGTCCAATACAGAACACTGCAAACTTACATATTCGAGAAACCACTGCAGAAACAATTCACGGTGTTTCTTGGCATACAAATGTGAAGGATGTGCCTGCTTCATCATACTTTCATGCTCGTCTAGGTATGACAGTGTCTCATCACAATTGTTGAGTATGAACCAATGTGCTACCTCCATGTCCTTCATGGAAAACGACTCGCCACAAATCGGATCTTCGAATGGTTGAGCGATTTGGGCAAAAACTGAAAGTTTCTCCTTTCTCACACCCTCATCATTATCGTGAGGATGACGATTGAAAGTTGTCTCAACATCCTTTAAATACATTCCACAAAATGTAAGCTCCTCATATGCCACCCAAGCTTATATAATGGATCGTTCGAGCTTCACTTTGTTTCATAAACTTTTCTTCAAGTCTCTGAGAAGCCTGCCAAAAGAAAATGATACGATACACATATTACTAATCATAATATATTTAATATTGATTAATAAAAAAGACGAGGAATATATACCTTTCTATTGGATACATCCGTCGAAAGTTGACTAGTCCATCAAGCAATGCCTCCTCTGGTAAGTGAACCATCACGTGTATCATACTTGTGAAGAACGCTAGAGGATATATCATCATAAACTTGCATAGAACTTGCACAATGCCATGGCACAACTGATTAACATCCGTTTTTCACAACATTTTCAAAGTCAATTGCGAAAAAAAAAAAAAAAAAAAAAAACTGGACAATAACATGATTGATTCACTACATTGGCTAGCAAGAGATGTCAAATACCCACAAAAAGTGGGCATTGCAGAACCATATGGCAGTCATGACTCTTTAGGCCAGCTAATTTACCCCCATCAATGTTCACGCAACACGTGATATTTAAAGCATACCCATTGAGAAACTTTACAGACGATAAAAACTTTAAAAATTCTTTCTTGTCATTTGGTTTCATTGAAAAAAAATGCAAGATCCCTTTTGACTTTATCATTGTCCCTATTCATCCATAAACCTCATCGTATTCCCATTCGTTCCAAATCAAGATGAGCTTTGATCATGTCCTTTGTCTTGCTCTCAATATCTAGAATTGTGCCAACCAATGTGTCAAATACATTTTTCTCAACATGCATAATATCGAGGTTGTGTCTCAATTTTAGTTTGGACCAATACGGGAGCTCCAAAAACATAGACTTGTGCATTCAGTTCATGTGTAGATGGTCTTCCGAAATGAGCAAAATCCAAACGATTAAGCTATTCCAAAATTTGATCACTGGACCAGTCTCTGGGTTTGAGGCGATGTTCTTTCTCCTCGTCAAACTCTTTATCCTTTTCTCACCACTCGTGGTCCCAAGGCAACCATCTTTGATGACCAAGGTAACAAAATTTTCCCCCGTGCTAACTAGATGTTACGCCTTCCTTGCATACAGATCATGCCATATAACCCCTAGTGCTCCACCCGGAAACCATTGCATATGCGGGGAAATCGTTCACAGTCCACATCATTGCAGCATGCAAAGTGAACATCTTGCTAGTACATTTATCGTATATGCGCACACCGTGTGTCTATAAATCTTTTAGCTCATCCACCAACGACTGTAAATATAAATCGATTGACCTACCAGGATCCTCAGTTATCAATAGAGTCATCATCATGTATTCTTTTTTCATACATTTCCATGGCGGCAAATTATACGGAAATATGAAAATCGGCCAAGTACTGTGGTGTTGGTTTGAAACCCCAAACGAATTAAATCCGTCAGTGGCAAGTCCCAATCTAACGTTACGAGAATCAGCAGCAAAATCAGGGAATGTTTGATCGAACTCTTTCCATGCCTCTCCCTCTGCAGGATGCCTCAGGACATCGTCATTAACCCACTTTTTCTTATGCCATCTCATGTATGTGGTAGTATGCGTTGACATATACAATCGCTGTAACCTAGGTTTCAGGGGTAGATAATGCATGACTTTTTGTGGGATCTTAGTCCTTCTATTCTGAGATGTCATTTTGAACCCCAACTCATTGCATACAAGGCATTTATCCAATGCTTTATTGTCTTTGTAGAATAAAATACAATTGTTTTTGCAAGCGTGAATTTTTTCATAACCCAATCCAAGACCATTCAACACCTTTTGTGCATGTCTATGGTATTTGGGCAAACAATTGTCCTTCGGAAGCATTTTCTGAAAACCCCCAAAAAGTAATCGAAACACTATTTCGACATACGATACTTTATTTTTCCGTGCATTAGTTCAACAATGGCCATGAGAATTGAGAAGCTCTCGCACCCCGGGTATAACTCTTGGTTGGCATTTTTTTAATAGTTTTTTATATTGTTCGAACTCTACACTGTCCATTGGTGTAGGCACGTCATCTTCCCCTTCCTGATTGGTGTTTGTCAATGCAAATGGAAAATAATCATTTATAGTATCCATGACTTGTTCATTAGGATCCACAATAAGTTCAACATTGTCCATTCTTGTGGCGTTTGAAGAAGAAGCATTGTCTAATTGTTCCCCATGATGGTTCCAAGTATTATATGTTTCAATCATTCCATTCCTTATTAAATGAAATCAAACATTTTCATTTGTCTCCCTTAATGTGTTGCTACCCCTCCTACAAGGACACCGGATTCTAGTTGCACCCGAGTTGTGTGTACATGCAAAGTCAATAAAATCCTTGATTTCATCCAAGTATTCGTCCGTGCATCTATTCGGGTTCTGTATCCACGTCCTGTCCATAATTCCTCGAACCACAATAACAATACAACAATCACAACAACTTCATACAAAATGATAATGTCACCTTATGCCTCCGGTAAGGGCCTTATCCCATTCAGGAATGCATAGTCATGTCACGTAATTTACGGCTACATCAGATTAGATTTCGAAGTGGATGAATTTCGGAGCATCTCGATATAGTTCTTCAGATGTACGACCTGAAGAACGTACAGAGATGACACCGAAATCTAATCCTTCAACCATAAACTACGCATCATAACTATGCATTCCCAAACTATCCAAATAATGGGACAATTCAAGAATTAATTGGATCGTAGTCATGCTTTCACATTCATGCACGAAATCCAACTAATCCTTGAACGGGAAACTAAGTTTTACTAAAAATAAAAAAAAACAAGTACGAAGTTAATTTCAATTAACTCTGTACATTACAACACATATTTGTACTTCACGTACAAATTTAACAACATAATATAAATATAATTTCACAACACAATATAAACATAACAAACTAAGTTCAACATAATTTTATAATTTTATATGTTTAAAAAATAAAACAAAGAAAATACATTCTCAATCGTTCTCACCAATCGCTAATCACACACAATATCCTATAGACAACAAAATTAATGGTGTTAGTTTGAATTTACATTAATACGTTTACACTAAAGACAAAAAACGCTTACCAGACACACTGAGATATCTCGATCAACCTAGAGAAGAAGATGGAGGGAGTATTAGATGATGAAATTGAGAAAAAAATGGAAATGACAAATGCTGGATTGAGCAAAATCAAAGGGATGAGTGTAGAGGCAGAATCTGCAATTTTTTTTTTCCAGTTTGTCTCTACACATGGCTAAATCCAGATTAAAAAGTTCACTTTTGGACAAACGATTTTGTGCGACGAACCAAGTCTTTGTCGCACAAACACCCATTTGTGCGACGAAAAAAGAAACATTCGTTGTGCAAGTTTACCATTTTTTTTTTATATCCTTTGCTTTACAATTTATTATTTTCAACACATTGCACGATGAAAGAATGTATCGTTGCGCAATCATATTTTTTAATTTTTTTTTTATGTTTTTCTTTTTTATTTGTATTTATTGTAAATTTTTATTTTATTATAAATCAAAAACTCAAACCTAATTAAACATTAAATTAATTAACAAAACTAATTTACTATCCGAAATAGAAATTATAATTAATGCAAATATTAATACTCATCCACATAACATATATTTATTCATTAAATTAAATATAAAGTCCACAAATTCTTATTTTATTTATAAAAAAAAAAAAAAAAAAAAAAAAAAAAAAACCCAACCCTTATCAACTACAATCCTCCCTCGCCTACAACACATCAAACTTCCACTGCTGGAAACTCTACTTGAAAAGCCCATCCACATAAATCCGTTGCTTCTCATCAGTTTCATCAACATCCTAATGAACCTACATTAATGCCAATAACAATAAATTAGTCATTTAAAAAATATTACGTTTTAACAAAAATAATTGTTCATTATTTACCACATACTTATCAATAACTCTCCTAGCATGGACTTCTTCAACTCCTCAGGGACCTTTTTTCAAGACTCAAACTCAACAGAACAATCTCTCCATACCAATTTCCCAATGTCATACTTAAATTTAGTGTACGCCTTAGCCAAATTTTTGCCTTCAAAGTACGGCACTTGCTTTCGTCGATACCTCTCTAATTGCACTACAAGTTTCTTTTTGCCATAACCTTCTCCAGAATCGGCCCTGCTTTTTTAAACAAAAAAAATTTTGAAAACTAGGGCTCTGAAACTGTGTTTATATAGCACTAGAACACCTTTACGCGACGAACATATTCATCACACAAATCTCCAAGTTCATCGTGCAAAATACGTCATAAATGCACAATAAATTGGAAGGTTTGAACGCAGTTTAACTGTGCTTTGCGCGACAAACATATGGGTTCGTCGCGCAAAGATGTTTGACGCGACGAAGGTAGCGTTGCGCAATATATTGCGCAATGAATAAAATAAGGGAACTTTAAAGAAAAGCTCCCAGTACTGTTCACTTTAACGAAAAACCACATTTTAACATTAAAAAGTCAATCCTCGTACTATTCCTATAAAATAATTGTAATTATAAAGTTTACGTAAACATAGATATCTTTCTATGTTTACGTAAACTTTATAATTACAAACAAATATTCATAAAATATTTAATACCTTAAATATTTATTCTAAAAATAATTAATACTTTAAATATTTATTCTATAAATAATTAATACCTGAAATACTATTCTATAAATAATTAATACCTTAAATATTCATTCCATATATAATTAATGACACACTCCGACCGAAATCAAGGCATGATGGCCGTCACGTGAGGGTGACATAGCCATGTGCATAGTGCGGAAACAATAATAATAAAACAATTACGAATAAATAAAAACCAAACTACTAGATAAACTGGTTAAAGTAATACGCTAGTGTAAGACTAAGTGTGATAAACATAATCATAGCACAAAAAGCCTAAGTGCAATCCAAAAGAACGAATACTAATTATACAACACCTAAAGGTGATCCTACATTTGTGTTGTTCTGTTAAAACCATCGTTAAAGTCCTCGTGAGCCACCAAAGCGCTTCAAACTAGAACTTGGAGAGGCGCAAAACAGAAAGTGTGAGTGGGCAAAAACAAAGCTTTTCAAAATCATTTCATTCTCAAAAGTTCTAACCTCTCTCCATAAAACCTGTATAATTTCCCAAAAAATAGAATATATATACCACAACCATGCTTAAAATAGCAACATTCACAAATATGCCATATCGAATATCTCAGCATAAAGTATAAGTAAATCAGGTGATATCAATCAATGCAAATGATGTGTCAGCCGAAGTGACCTAACGTGACCTGTACGGCTGAATCTAGAGCTCAAATCCACATCTCAACAACTATACATGCACACGAGTCGGAACCACCTAAAGTGGTTTGTACGACAGGATTAGGTGTAAATAAATACGCTCAAGTGCTACGATCACGTGAAGACTGTGCGAATAATCGCATGTCACCTACGAGTTGGAACCACCTAACGTGATCTGTACGACAAGACTGTGCGCCTAACTTGGATCCAAGGTGAACGTATGGTGGGGGAGGTGAACATCACGTGAAGGACTGTGCCCTACTCTGGGCGGGAGTACTAACACTGGGGTGCAGGTTTATGAGCTCTCAATGCATCTCACATAACCACTAATTCACAACCATAATTTATAAACTTACCTGGCACTTACCTGTGCGTCCGCTGCACTAAACATATATATATATGCAACTACTAAATAGGCAGACACTTTGCATGGCATTTTAAAACATATTAGCATTCAATTTTGGAAAAATTCTCAAGTATATAGGTATATACGAAAAACTAAAAGCCCACTCACTGGTATGTGGAAGGGTCATAACCCCCAAGCCTCAAGTGACTACGCTCGTCCTTAGGATAGGTCTCACCTATATGCAAAACAACTATAAAAACATCAATTTAAAGCACATAACCAAAACTAGGTAACAACTTCTCATACAATGCTCAAATAGGGTGTTTGAATATACCAACGTGATCTACTTAACCTTACGAACATCCCCATATTTTTAAAATAATTTTCTGACAACCCACGCGCCGTCACGCGCTGGCCAAGGCATCGCTAGAAGCGCCTCCCACGCACCGACACGTGTTAGGCACACTGACCGTAAGAGTTAACACTGTTAGGGAATATTCCGTTAAAATAAGCATATACCGTTAGAACAAACCTAACACCGTTAGAATATTCTGTCAAACTTGACGGAATATTCTGTCGTCTCCTTCCTTGGTTCGCCGGACCATCGTCGTCGCCGGAAAACTGGAAAAAAAACTTTAAACCTTTATATCTCAGTCATTTTTCATCCAAATTTCATGAAATCAGTACCAAATTGAAGCTCATAACTTGTAAAACATTCCCTTACCTGTTTGAAGCCCCAAAAACGATGGAATATCACTGGAAAAATCACGATATTCTGATCACCTTTGCAACTCAGTATTCTTGAGTTTCCTGACGTTCAATTTCTTCCAAAATGCTTCTCCGAGCTTCGTGACAGTGTCTTAAAGCTCACTATAACCTTAGAATCCTCTGAAACCTTCGCATTTACGTATGCATGAACATTACCTCAAACTGGGATCTCAGGTTCTCGGATTTTCGAGGGTTTCAAGTTCTAAAAATGGTATGGATGTACTCAAGAGCTTGCCAAGAACTCAAAGACACCAATTAAAGCCTTGATCCGTGAGTGGTTTATGGTGTTCGAAGGTTGTCTGTACGATTTGTATAGAAAAATGCAGAAAATCGAAAGAGGAAGGAGAGAGAGAACGCACAGGTGGGTGGGTGTGTGTGTGTGTGTGTGGTCCAAAGTTTTCCACCCCAACCAACCAAAACAAAAGAAAATAAAACCCAAGTCTGTTTTTCCAAAAAAAAAAAAAAAAAACTTAGGAAATATTAAAATTGTCCAACTTAAGTACATATTACACACAACACACTTTAACGTCCAAGGGTAATTTCGACATTTCACGCCATCAATACTAATATTTCGGGACGGGCTGTGACAATTAATGCGTTAATCCATACAATTATTTTCAGCATAAGTACGATATTCATTGAAGATTAAAAACACATATAAACCGAGGATAGGGTGTTTACATTAGGTTTCAATAAAAAAAAAACCAACAGGAATTGAAACCTAATTAAGTCCAAATACATAACATAAAAATAAAAAATAAAAAAATAAAAAAAAACCCTTAAATTTAAATATTGTCATACAAAACATAAATTTAAAACTACTATTTCGATGGTCCTGGTCCATTCCACAAGACTTCATAACACCATCGATTGTAACCTCCCTCCAACGCATTATCCATCAACTTCATCAAATGTTCGTTTGTATCATCATCAAGAGTATACTTACACTATTACACATATATGCAAATAATTAATTCCAACATATAACTAAAAATTTCACAAACTTAATTATTAATCCATCAACAATATACTTACTAATAGTTCATCCATCACAGCCTTCTTCACATTCCCTGGCACATCTTCCCAAGAACGTCACTCAGCAGTGGGACAATTATTCCCCATGGCTACAGCGATCACATGCACAAACTCAAAATATTCCCTCAAATCATGCGAGTTGGTGTCGTGTACAATCTCATCCTTGTTTTTGTCCGCCATCCCAGCACGAATAGAATTTTGAAGAATAAGGATAATAGAATTGTGAAGAATCAGGACATCAAAAGCGCATATTTATAGGAAGGTTAGGACCTTTGCGCAACGAAGCCTTTGTCGCGCAAACACCTATATTAAATGTGGTATTGATTCCTAGGATTCACCTGCAGTAAATGGTCAAAACTAACAGGAACTTGCGCGACGAATCATTGGTCGCGCAAATGCCCCCCTTTTGTCGCGTAAGTTATTCATGCCAAACAAAATTACCCCGCGTTTTCTTGCTAACTTTACGCAACGCCAACAATTATTCGTCATACAAAGTGTTCTTGCGCAACAAATATCTTCATTGCGGATTTTTTTTTCTTTTTTTTGTTCCTATCTTTTCTATTTTGTGCGACAAAGTATATTTTTCGTTGCTCAAGTACATCTTGCGCGACAAAATACTCTTCGTCGCACAAGCTGTTTTTTCTACTAGTGTTGGGTTTTAACTTTTAGGGCATTTAGGTCTATTTAGGTGTGTTTTTTTTTGCCATAGTTAATAGTTTTTTTTAATAAAAAATGGCATTTCTAAAATTGGAAGTTAAGTTTTGGCTATTTATGATAAATTCTCCTTTTAAACCAACTGAAATGCAACTTTGTAAAAATCGCTTCACAATATCCTGATACTGTTACTTAAATATTGCTAAAACACTTAACGTTTTCCCATGAAATGTGAGATAATGATTTTTTGGAAAAAAAATGGTATCACACACACACAGAGTAACATTTAGTATATATGAATTAGTTTGTGAGAACATTTAGAGTATACCCTCACACCTTCTGTAAATTATGCAGGCAGTTAATGGGGGAAGAACTTTCTGGTTTGAGCGCCAAAGATCTACAGAATTTGGAAAGCCAACTTGAGATGAGTTTGAAAGGTGTCCGATTGAAAAAGGTATCAAAAGCCTTAGCCCTAAATATAGTCACACTTAATAATTTTATGCTGCCTTATTTATTTAACACATGCATGGCACTCATTGTTTTATTTTTTCTATTATGCAGAACCAGATATTTAATGATGAAATAAAAGAACTGAACCAGAAGGTTGCCCAAGAGCTGGCTCAATTTCTCCCAGTTGATTAATATTAATTCATTTTATTGGGGGTAAATTGATGCTTATTACTGTTGTTTTTACTTTATTTTCAGGGATCTTTCATACATCAAGAGAATATAAAACTGCATAAGAACCTAGACCTCGTAAGTAAAGAGAATGAGGAACTACAAAAGAAGGTATTGTCTATACATTAAGTTCTACTTTTATATTTATCACATGTTATAATTCATCAAAAGGATAGAGAAAGGCAATGGGTAGAGGGAAAGTGAAGGAATCAAATGAGCATAAACCTTAAAACCATTATGTTATTTTACTTATCAAGCAAATGTGAAGATGTCTTCTCTAGCAAACACTAACACAAAATATTTGGACACCAGGTTTATAAAGCAAGGGATGTGAATCGAGGAAACAAAAGTTCCCAGCCTCCATATAGCATCAGTAATGAATATGATTTGCATGCACCCATCCGTTTGCAGCTAAGCTAGCCACAGATTCAAACTTAGCCTAAGCATGGGCCTTCGAACACTGAAGTACCAGCAAAAACTATATATAACCCTACTAATGTGTAATATATCATACCATATTGATCCAATGGACCAACCCCAAAAAGAGAGAATAAGCAAAGCTCACTACTTTGATTGACATCTCTTCAAAGTGTGCAAACATATTACAAGTTGTACATAGCTATGTCATAATGCAGAATGCAGGCAACTTGCACCGCAATGAAAGTCAACCTTCAAGGAGTGAAATGTCATACAGTAAATGGATCCAACGGAAGGACCAATAGCTTTGGTATGAAATGTTCTGTCAAACAAACTTTAGCATTCTTGTAAGAGAATTAGACAACCAGTTAGGTGTGACTTATGCAATAATGTAAAAGAATTGTGTCAGGACCAACCTTATCTATATTAAAAATGTGTTGTGACCAATCAAAGAACAAATGTCAAGATTGACTCCTACTTCCAAGACACTTTTTAGACACCAAGAACAAGTGTTAGTAGCTTGGTGTTATATATATATATATATATATATATATATATATATATATATATATATATATATATATATATATATAACACCAAGCTACTAACACTTCTGATTTGAAGAGAAAATGTTTCATGATTGGTATTTATTGTTATCCTAAAATCAAAGAGGGGGCTATGTGCCTACATTATCATCATTTCAAGAAAAACATGTCTTATTTAACAATTGATTTTCTGCTTTTCTATGAAATCTATTAGATCAATCTCAACCACTGATTTTAGTTTTGAATACCAAACAAACAATGTGTTCAGCAATCAATAAGTGAATCTACTATAAGATAACACAAGATTCTTGCCTGTGTGGAAACTATGACCACTATTGCAGCTCTTAGTTGCTAAATAATCCTTTGTTGCTAGCGACCCAATATTGGAGGAAATTTTTGTGCCAATTGATGTTAAATGCATAAAATAAAGGTAATGAAAATAAATTAATCACCCATTTCATTAATCGACATTTTCTAAATAGATGCAGAATGATCTTTATTTACATTTGGGGTTCAACAGATGTTAACAAAACTCTGCTTAATCTTCTAAAAGGTGGCCTAGGAGTTTCCAGATAAGAAGGGATGCAATCCAATTTTCACTACCTCCATTTCTCTTGAAAACTAAGTAAATATTTCTATCAAAGTCTCCCAGATGAGATATTTGCATTCCTTTTTTTTAATTCACTTTGCATGCTACAAATGAATATTTGTTATCTTGCTTGGTTTGAAGAGTCATTCGATTATTTATTATCTTTGGTTTAACAAACTGGGTAAAAACCCAAGAAAGCTAAGTAAAAGAAAACTTAGACCATAGAAATATGAGTGTTCCGAAGATTATGTTTTTGGATTAGTGATCTGTTTCGATATTTTTGAATACCAATATGGAAAAGGTGACAGAAATAGTTCATGGGAGAAAATTGACTCATCTGGGAGATATTTTATTCATTAAATATTCTAGATTCTTTCATACTTAAAATTGCTTTAGTTTAAATTATCTGGTGGTTGGAAAAGGAAAAGATATTAGGCAACATTCAAATGAACAATTTGAAGACCTGTTGACTCTAACAATTGATTGCAGAGTTTATCAAGTTGGAGGATTGCCTACTTATCTCTGGGAAAGAGAATTAAATCACTAGTATAGTTATAAGAAAAAATGACATAACATAAGTAATTAAGTATAACATCATGCATGGATTATTTTTTTATAAGCGGGCTATGGTGGGGTGTTAAGGAGATGAGTTCTCCATGGACTTGTCTTTGTGCAGATGGCGGTGTTGTGATTGAGTCCGGAATAGAAAGTCTACATATCTTTAGGAGGGGAATCAAATCGTGTGTAGTTCATATGTTGCTCCTCTAATTGATCTAAAGGTGTCTGAGAGGGGTCCATCTTAGAGTGATGGGGACTCTTCTTCTTGGTGTTAGTCCGCTGCCCTTTATAAATACAATTGATGTTGAGAGTAGGTTTCTTCGCTGGGCACCAATCACCATCATCATTGCACTTATCAGACATGTCCCTATCATTTGGTTCAACTGAATCCTCCTTTCTTGCCTTGCCCATAATGTGTTCCTAGCAATGTCCCTGATCCAGCAATTCTTCAATGTGGTCTCTCAGAAATTTCAAGTTGTATGGCTGGTACTCTAGTGGAAAGATCAATATTCGTTTGGATTTTTGTTTGCTAGGTGCTTAGGAAGTGACTTTGGATATCGGAGGTAGGTTTGTCCTTGATGTTGTGGAGAATGTTGTTGACATTAGTGTTCAAAGCGGTGTATAACTTTGGCTTGGTAGAGCTTGCATGTCCCTATGCCTCCTTTTGTTTGTCTGATGCGGAGAAGTAGAGTGTCATGTCGTTCATCCTTTAGTCAATCTTTTTGGTATAGTCCTAATCAATGACTATCTTCAGGGTTTTATTGTCCCAGTTTATGAGGTCATCTTCCACGTCGATGCACTCCGCTAAAGTAACATAGTCGTATTTTCTTTTGTTCAGCTTCTGGGAGAGAAGTGAATCGGTCTTGTTTAAACACCATGGGGTCCAGCCTATTGTTTGGCTTATCTACTCTGCTAATTCAGCACGGAAACGCTTTAGGTATGCCTTAAGACTTTCATCCTTACACTAAGAAGTCATTCCGAACATGGCCTTATGACGTTTGTGGACATCATAGTACATTGAGAAAGTGTTGGTCAAAAGGTCAGCTAGGCTTTCGAAGTAATCGACGGATCTGGCTAGTAACACCGGGAACCATCTCATGGTAGGTCTTTCTAGTGTGGATAGGAACATCTTACACATCCAGGCATCATTAACACCATGGCATTTTGGTAATGCATAATGTGGTAATCCGAAACCCAATCTCCGCGGAACATCTTGAACCGAGGCTGAGTGAACTTCTCA
The DNA here is from genome assembly GCF_041283825.1 of Pyrus communis. Taxonomy (NCBI): domain Eukaryota; kingdom Viridiplantae; phylum Streptophyta; class Magnoliopsida; order Rosales; family Rosaceae; genus Pyrus; species Pyrus communis. The sequence goes on from NC_142574.1 coordinate 4,790,257, forward strand.
AGTGGTGGCATAGACTCAATTGTCAAGGAAAGGGGGCTCCAGATCTGAATTGTTAGCTTAATAGGGATGAGAGGGTGGTATTCTCTCATCCTCACTTAATAATAGTTAGTACTACGGTTTAGTGGTATTCCTCTTCACTTGTAAGTGAGAAGTCTTAGGTCCGATTCTCGTCAAAGGAGATTTTGAGCCACATTATTGCTAACCCATTGTGAGGCTTAGCCCACTCCCTCACCCCTTAATTAGTGTAGATAATATCGTTTGTTCAAAAAAAATTAGTTGATTATCAACTCTAGCCTTTGCTTGAACTATTATTTAGAAGAAGAAAAAAAATGTTTAACATAAGAAACCCAAACATATACATATAAGCTAATTAAGTGCGCAAACTTTCTTTAAGTTGGTACATATATAATAAACATAGAGAACAAAATAAACTTTTTCTGGCATCTTTATTTCAAATCCTCCTTCACACGCTAAATGGTTGTCAATAGTTCACCTACATAGAATCCACAGAAATCAGCAATTGACCAACAGACACACATAGCAATTTGAGAGTGTATGTAATTACCAATTAAAAAATAATAAAAAATTCAATCACAATAATAAAAATTACATATTAATTTTGAGAAAATAGTTTCCTCTCATATTTATTTATTTCTGTATCTTAATTTTGTTTTATTTTACTCAATTTAAATACTTAAAATAAACATAAGTCCCTAAATATATTTTATGAGACAAGAACAGGTGGTGGGCAGATATATTAATAGCAGGCAGGGCAAGACTATATACATATATTAATGGCAGGCAGGCAAGACCAATGAGAATTGAGAAAGCCAAAACGCCCTCCCAGAAAGGAAGAGAGCGCCCTTGGTTTCGCAAACAACACGTGTCAATCACCTATACGTCACCCTCTCCCATCATTTGTGCACACACACACACCACGAATCCCGGGCCTATACGGTAGTCCGAGGATTCCCAATTCCCCACGCTTTTCATGTACACTCGCCAACACTCGCTCCCTTCGTCTTACGCGTGCCCATTCTGATTCCCTCTTGCTGGTCAACAAGCTTTGTTTGATTCACCCGACAAAATGTCGGCCTCAAAAAGCGAGTAGAGTGGACTTCGTCTACTCTACCGAGTGGGCTTTCCGGTCCAGACCATTACCTCTAGGCGGTTTCCTTCCATGGTCCATGCCATGTTTCCACAAAAAAACAGCGTTTCTACTTTTGTGGCATTCCATATAAAGTATTTATAAATTTTAGTTAGAGGTTACATCTGAAAAAATTAAGGAAAGAGCGGAGGAGGTTGCAACTGTTTTCTCCATAGCTTGTTTAATCTTCTAAGTAAGCTCTCTGCACCTTTATTTTTTAGGAAAAAAGACTTCTTTTTGGGGATAAGTACGATGGATGATCTTTGTTCTTTTGGGTTTTCTTGGTTCCTGTTGATGATCTCGTTTTGCTTCATATTACTGTTATTTCTGACATGCTTTTGGTCTCATTTGCTTTAGGTTTTGATAATCAATTCTCTTGAATAGAAAAAATCTACTGAATTTGAGTAACTGATGTAATTTCTCTATGTATCTACCGATCTAATAGAGAAGGTATGGGAAGAGGAAAAATTGTGATTCGAAGGATTGATAATTCGACGAGCAGGCAAGTGACCTTTTCGAAGAGAAGAAATGGGTTGCTTAAGAAGGCTAAGGAGCTATCAATCCTTTGTGATGCTGAGGTTGGACTGATTATCTTCTCTAGCACCGGCAGGCTTTACGATTATGCTAGCACTAGGTTAGATCTCTCTCTCTCTTTCTCTCTCTCTCTCTCTCTCTCTCTCTATATATATATATATATATATATTGCCTGTGAACTATTTTGTTGGACTGAGTTTGCACTGGAACTAGAACTACTTGTTCTATATTTTGTCTTTAATTTTCCAAGCTGACTTAGTAGAATTTATGAATCGATGTTGATATATGCTGTATGTTCTAGCATAGGATTTGAGGTGGACTTGTTATTGGACTAGTTCAGACAACATATATCAGCTGTAGCGTCCGTTTTTTATGAATCTGTATAAAGCATGTGGAATTACTTACCCGAAGATGTTATTTGGCCATGTGATTGCTTCCAGTCTTATGTCATGACTGTGTATAACTTTCCCTTGTCTTTTTGCATAGGAACTCAGAAAGTTATATTATCTCTGATACGAAATTGCCTTTAAAAACTTCCAACGCAAAAAAGGTTACAGATAAAAGTATTTACATATGAATGCTTCTCACAGTGTGCTATATAAAGGATTCAATTATCATATATAGGCAACAACTGACTATTTACGTATAATGATAAATAGAGACAGGATGGAGTGAATGTATGATACAAAATTACATTAAATTTAGTTATTTAGTAATGTTCAACGAAGAGGGGATTTTGAGATGTGTGCGTTTGGGCGTGTATGTCTCTCTCATTAATTAGTCCGTTTTCTCTTTCGCAGTTGTTTTTTTTTTTTTTTTTTTGGGGGGGGTGGGGGGGGGGGGGTGGTGGTGTTCGAGAGATAGAGTTTATGACACTTTAAGGTCTAAAGCATGCACGAGGAGGACATTCAGCAACCCCATGCATGCTTCTCCTTACTTTTTCGTCCTTAAGATTAATTGTGTTGCATCAGATGTGTTGTCTCCTCATTGATTTGTCAGTAGTTCTTACAATGACAAAGTTCTTAGATGAAGTGTACTTGATCATACCTCCTCCAACTGGAATAACACAACCATGTTAATTCGTGCTATTAAATCGTAGCTACGTTTATATCGTCGACAAATACACTTTAATACCATAACCATGGACAAACTTACTTTATAAGTGCCCTCATAGTTCGCAGACTCATTTGTGACATTTTGACAACTTGATCAACAGCAATGATGTGGGAAGATAGTTTACTTCTCTATATATACCTAATCTTCATGTTAAAAACCGATTTCTTTTCTGATCTCCGTCCACGATGACTTCATAATGTTCTGCGGCACTTGGTTGTTGTAGCCTTTTGAATGCTCGCTTGTGAAGAGAACCTTTAGCAATTTGACGTGAATGATTTCTTCACCATTGTTTTATCTTCTTACAGTGCCTTAATCAAGTGAAGGAAGAGTGTTTGTACTAATCAGAACAAAGATTTAGTTGAAACATGATATTGTGGTTATATTAGGTTATATTTTGTTACTCTTAAATTTTATCTATATTGGATCGTGCAATTTTGTAAGCGTTAAACAAAATTTTGAGAGTTTCCCAGCAGGCTATAGGCTATATCAATAATGCTTAGAGAATCTCTAACATTACTAGCTATAATTTGATAGTTAGTGTGAAAATGATTCAAAATCTATTATAACTAGTCAGTTTAGTATGAACGTATCTCCAACATTACCAGCTAAATAATTCATCTGCAGGAGCTAGTTGTTTTCGTGAAAATTGTTGATTCATTTAAGAGGGACAAAGCCTCATGAAATATTGTAGCTTCTGTAAAATATTGCAAGCCTTAAAATTATTTTCCATCTCAAATGGTTCAACAAATGAAATGAATAATACAGAAACTATAAGTCCTCAATCACCTAAAAAGTGCTTGAACTTTCCAGCCATGGTCAAAGGCAAATAAGCCACGGACACCAAATCAATGTGCCTGAAGCGAAACTTGGCATTTATTTGTCAAAACTTATTGAAATGATAGAATATTTGATTTGAGGGGTGCAACGAAATGGTATCTTGGTTAATTTGCTAGTAGAGCCTCAAATGAGTCAAACAAAAAATAATAATCTTGAAAGAAACGGAGGATTCAAAATTCCAAGAGATGGTGGAATTAAGGAAAGCATCAGAATAATGTATGGAAGTTGCACTCAATTTTCTTCAGAAGATAGTTCTTGTGGTAGAAAGAAAATTAGGATTTAAGCTTTTGTGGCAAAGTCTATTAGGATTTAACAATTTAGGTCCAAAATTGAAAATTCTGTCAACTCTCTGTTAATTATTAGTACTTGAGCCATACATATGAGGCTAGAACAAAACTCTCCGTTAATTGTTAGCACGTGAGGTTTACATGTGAGACTAACTTTATCTTTTTATAGCCTCATATGTGAGGCTCATGTGCTAACAATTAAAAGATAGTTGATGAAATTTCAAATTTTAGGCCTAAATCCTAGTAGACTTCACTCCATGGGCTTAAATCTTATGAAGGTGTATTCAATTGAGATTTTGAGAGATTTTAATTCTTTTAATAAATCTAGGGGTATTCAATTAGGATTTTAAGTGATTCTCTGAAATTCAATGTGTATTCAATCAGGATTTTAAGATAGTTTATTAAAATCCTTAGAAATCCGGGTGTATTCAATTAGAATTTTAAAAACATTACGGTGTATTCAATTAAAATTTGTATTTAAAGAATTTGGAAAAGTTGAGATTTGGAGAGATTTTGTAATGTATTTTAAGCATCAACAAATCTCACCTCTCCCTATGAGATTTCGACGGAATTGAATCAAAATTTTACATAGAATCTCTACAAATCGGTTAAACTCTATAAAAATCCATAGATTTATAAATCCATTAAAATCTCTCAAATTCCCAATTGAATACACCCCCATTAATTTTTTTAACCACATAAGTTATCTTCCAACTACTCTATCACCACGGAGACTATTTATCCAATTAAGCCTTTACTGAATGGAATAAGAAATACACGTTGGTCGGCCTCAACTTTTCTTGGTTTTTGGCTATTTCTCCTTCTCTAGTTTTGGGCTGTTTTCATTTTTGTTTTGTTTCATCGGTTCGCATTTTCTTTGGTATTGATATTGGAATTTGCATTGGCATTGGCATTGGTATCAGCATCAACATCAAAACTAGTTGTTTCTTCTTAGTAACGTCTTAGGATTTTCTACCTTAACATAAGGATTATGATGCATACGTGGGTGTACCCATATTGACTAGAGAGAATTATGCATGCGAGTTCAAATCTCTCTCTCGGCAGTTTTATGTTTGTTTATCTTATATCTACTAGGATAAGTATTGTTCTTTGCCAAGAGGGAAACTTAATTCTTGAAAGGTAGCCATTTTGTTCCCTAGTCCTCTTACTTTGTATGACAGCCCCACATCAGCTTATAGGGGATTCAACTATTCACACACTAATTTTTACTTCTCGCACACTTTTGTTAATTTTTCACAATTAATCTTCTTCAATTCATCTGGTTCAATAGTCGAAAATTGAGAGGAGTGTGTAAGAAGTAAAAGGAGTGTGTGGATAACACTAGCCAATATATATATATATATATAGGCCATCCAACACTTTCTTGTACGTTAAAGTCTACTTGAATAGAGTTAGACGAAGCCATTATTGAGGAGGGTTTGAGTCCACCCTTGCAATGGTTACTGAAGTTTTCATCAGATCTCTTCGTTAAGTTGGGGCTAGGGTTTTAAGGCTCCATAGATTTACCAAAGATGATGATTTGAGTAAAAATGAGCGTCTGCGGGAGATTTCTTGATAAGGTTAGGATTAGTGTTAGGATTTTAAGGGTACAAAAATAAGAGGAGAAATGAATTTCGGTGATTAAGACAGGGTTTCAACTAGCTCATTTCAAGGCTACAAACCATGAAACCGGGCCACTTATATTACGGTTATTAGTCTAATAACATTCCTCTTCACTTGTAAGTGAAAAGTCAAAGATTCGATTCTTACCAAAAGTGAATTTGAACCGCATTATTGCTAGCCTATTGGGAGGTTAAGCCCACCCCCACCCCCATCCCTTAGTTTAAATAATATTGTTTGCTCAAAAAACTAAGAAACCAGATTCTCACTTGAGTAATACGCTAGTAGATCAGTGACCTAGTTACTGGATTTGGCAATCACCTCAGATTTGACATAGGATGACTTCTTTCTTTTTAATCAAATAATGGAGGGGGATTCTAACGTAGGGCCTCTTTTATTGGCGGGAAGAAAAATATCACTAAACAAATATTATCATTTCAGCAATTGAAACGAACCAAAATATGTAACACCATGAAAAAGTATTGCCAGATTCCTTAATACATAAAGGAACTCATAGCTCAAGTTGCTGAACATTTGCCCCTCCTGCAGCATTGTCTGCATAGAAAAAACGGGTTTACAGATCTCCGTAAACCCGTTTAAAACAAATGTTAACAAAGATTACAAGTATCCCCTAAATGCTTGATAAACTTGTTTAAAACAATAATTAAAAAGATTATACGGATTTTGACTTTACTTTAGTCACTTGAACACATACGGTACAAATCAATTGCACTTTCTTTCTTACATTTGCCTTATGTCTTTTTACGCACAAAATTGTAGGAATTTTACTTGCATCAACACTAAAGCAATCACATTGGTCCAGAAACCAAAACCTATAGAATATTCAGAACTTACATGATTTTTGCATCTAACGACCATAACGCTATGAATTTCTTACCAGCATGAAATCAGTTATCGATCGCTTCAACAAACTGAAAGCTGAGCATCATCGACTGCTGAATCCTGCTGCAGAAGTCAAGGTAACCACTCCAATTTTCTTTCTGCTGAATACCTGCAATTATACTGTATAGAGGCATTATATCTATATCTAATACTGGCAAACATTAAGCAATAAACTTCGTCTACAATGAGTACATGCTAGCCAGAATTGCTTTCATAAAGTTTTCTATGCTCTACTTAATGCCTATGCATGCATACCACTTCTTCAATTCCGTAGCTCTATGGTTTTGCCTATGCATAGTAACAAACATTAGCAAACATAATCCCTCCTGAGCAATGTTGCATTACATCTTTAGGAGAGATTATAGAAAAGCAAACATAGAAATAGCGAGAAAGTAGTAGAAATTACGACTCGGATATTACTACCAGTTTTCACTACAAAACTTCTGAGACAATTGTAGAGCCCTATCCTCTTCAACGCATTCTTGGCACCTAACTCATTAAGAGACGCATAAAGCATTATAAGGAAAACAGGCTAAGTACATTGACAAACTAAGTGGCAGGAGAAATCATACAATTGCACCATTTTCCAAAGGCCTAAAACACATGAGAATGAAAGTCTCAAATAAATTATCAAAAAGTGAGAACACTTAGGTCGGAAGAGTAGTGGATTGCAAAAGGAAAAACAATCCGATGCCTGGAAATACAAGATCATTCAGGAAATACAGGTACATGTTCTTGCGACGCTCACAATAATCAACTGTGGAGTCCAGATAGGAAAAGAAACACGTAAGCGAAGGGATTTGTGTTAATGACCTTGTCCTTCAACGGACTCAGGTGAAACGCGGTGTTTAATGAAGTTATAAGGTATGCCATGCAAACTAGTCATTCTTCCTGGTTGAGGGTTTTAATTTAAAATACTAATACTACGACGCAATGAGGGAAAGGGATATGAGTTTCACTAATGATTTTCACGATCAATAGACTGCTCTGGGAAAGCTTCTTTCTCATATATGATATAGCTGACATTAGTTAAGTTTAAATAACTTGTTAAAGATTAACTGAAGTTCTAGCAAATAGAATCACAAGTCTACAAGTTGATATTACAATTCAAATTCTCTTCAAGGGGCTTTCTTCTATATTACTTAGACAAGGATAGCACTTTCCTTTCAGGGATGCTACTTAAGAAAGTACCTGAGTAAAGCCTAGATTATATTGTTTCTTATGAGAAGAGAACTACCCGTATCTCAACCACTCTTCAAAAGAATGTAGCTATCTAAAATAGCCACGGTACTCAAAAGAACCATTTAACATCCTTGGAACACCAAACCAGCCTGAAATTGTGGTGGGAAGAATACAAACGTGAACATGTGGAGTTAACAATGAAGCCTGTCTCTGAGGGGTTGTAGATAAAAGGAAAACAAAGATGCAATGTCAGGGCAACCTACACTTATCTTATGTACAATAGTCCACTTCAATTAGGCAATGCCTTAAGCTAATGCATATTCGTCTGAATTTGCAGAAGAAAATAACAATAGTCCAAAAGAAAGTATGTTGGTGCTGAAGCTTTGATGGCACCAACAGTTTAAGGATCCAACCTTAAGAAAAATTCCATTGAATAATAGTTCGTTTGTCTTGAACCAGCAGTTTCAGACTATTCCAACTCATATTCAATTTGAAGGCTTTATATTTACAAAAAGATGGACAGCCTGGTAATCCTGCCCAGGCTAAAATTTCAATAATCAAAGGTTTCGGGCATCAGAATTCTGAAGAAACAACAAAGAAGTTAATTTATTGATCCAATGAGAAATTCGACCTGCCCCACGTAACAAAAAAAACTTCAGCGTACTATTGCAGTACGGTGGAAGGGAATATTTCCATTTCCATAGTTATTGGTAACATATAGTTTCTGGAAATGTAAATCAAGGCCTCCCACAAGAATTCCTTGATTGATGGGAAGAAAAATTGAAGAAACAAGTGCAGAATGAAAATCTTTGTGTTGATGGACACAAATGGTGATATAAATGGTGTGGGCAAGCAACTTCCATATCTTTTGAAAACCAGCAATAACGATGAAGAGAAAAAGGTGACTTGGTTGTATCCTAGGGTTTCAGTAAAACATGGGAGCTATTAGAGTTTACCAAACAAGATTGCAGCACTTCTGAACAGCTCACAACAGGTGAATGTTGCCGTAATTTGCTCTTTAGTGCGGAGGATACTATGCATGGCAGGTAACATCCTTCAATTTCAATAAAGGTAAGTCATCGGTAATGTTGTTGTTTGTTCCATCAGTAGAATGATCTAGACACCTGCTCTCAACAAGTTTGTACCATTAGTAGTCATCAACTAGCTTAGTAAATAAGTGAAAATGCAACCTTTAGAGCAGACATATGATGCACGTTTGGGATCAAACAAGGAATAATAATATTCACCAGCATAAGATGCACGTTTGTGACAAACCTCAAACCATACGCCATCTGAGTGGACCATCCATGATGTTCTCAGTTGGCATGGTCCATCGGGCTAGTTGACCATGTGTGGTATAGATGTATTCATGTAAACCCCAGTCAACGGGCATTGGCCTTTGCTTTATTCAGATTGGCTATGATAAGAATAGAAATGGAACAAAGCGAGTTACTACCATATGGTAGCAAGACTTCCTTGAAACGGATACTTGGAAGAGTTAGACAGAACAGCAAAGAAACCACCAAATTGTACCATAAACTATGATGAAATTTGTAGTTCACCAATTTTTCCTATAATCTTTAAATTGTGAGCACATACAACCAAAACCAATTGGTGATACATGGAGAGGCCCAAGATATGTATTTTCAAAACAAATAAAATACAATTAAAAAATAAAATAAAATACGCATGCTTCAGACTCCTGATGTGTGATTTTACATTTGCTAACATTTTCTAGTGCTCCTATAAATGCTCATCTAGTTAGTTCTTATTTCATGCATGACAACATTTATTGAATTTATACCAAATAGTTTTGGCAAAGGGAGGCAGCAAGCTTGAGGCAACAATTGCAGTACTTGGAAGAATGCCACAGGTACAATCATTGCTTTATATTGAATCTTCAACATAGCCTAGCAATTTGATTCAAGTACCAAAACATAACAATGCATATTTCATGTTGCTTATTCAAAAGGATATCATACTAATTAAGGTTCATCTAACTACCAGCCCAGAAAACCTTTTCGATGTGGAGGAAGACTAATGAAACGAGGTTTCTTGATTATCGATAAGAAACAGAACAAATAATTAGCACCAATTGAGGAAATACAGTAGCAGTGGACAAGAAGTCCACTGAATCTACCAGAAAAAATAAATAAATTAATAAATAATTAGTATCTAGCTGCTCAGCCCTAACATAGAAAATATAGATGCAATCTCAAGAGATCTTCACAAAAGGAAACAGGAAATGTCTCTGAACTCTTAAAAACTGAGGACCACAATGGAGCCCAACAACACATTGACCTAAACCTAAATGATCTGGGTGTTCCCTATGCTTCCTCCTTGGGCAGTTTTTAAAAGAGACGGAGCTTTAAATCAACTGAAATGCAACTTTGTACAAAACATTTCACAAAGTAACATTCAGTGTATATGAATTAGTTTGTGAGAATGTTTAGAGTGTACCCACACACCTTCTGTAAATTATGCAGGCAGTTAACGGGGGAAGAACTTTCTGGTTTGAGTGCCAAAGATCTACAGAATTTGGAAAGCCAGCTGGAGATGAGTTTGAAAGGTGTCCGGACGAAAAAGGTATAAAAAGCCTAAGCCCTGATTATAGTCTCACTTAATAATTCCATGCTCCATTCTTTATATAGCACATGCATGGCACTCATTTTTTTTTTTTTTTTCCTATTCTGCAGAACCAGATATTTAATGATGAAATAAAAGAACTGAGCCAGAAGGTTGCCCAAGAGCTGGCTCAATTTCCCCCAGTTGATTAATATTAATTCATTTTATTGGGGTAAATTGATGCATATTACCGTTGTTTTTCTACTTTATTTTCAGGAAATTTTCATACATCAAGAAAATATAGAACTGTATAAGAAGCTAAACCTCATAAGTAAAGAGAATGAGGAACTGCAAAAGAAGGTATTATCTACACATTAAGCTCTACTTTACTATTTAACACATAATATAATTCATCTAAAGGATAGAGATAGGCAATGGGTAGGGAAAGTGATAGGTACCAAATGAGCTTAAAACACAAAGCCATTATGTTAATTATACTTATCAAGCGAACGCAAAGATGTTCTCTCCAGCAAACACTAACACAGAATATTTTAATCTCAGGTTTATGAAGCAAGGGATGTGAATCGAGGAAACAAAAGTTCCCAGCCTCCATATAGCATCAGTAATGATTATGATTTGCATGCACCCATCCATCTGCAGCTAAGCCAGCCACAGAATCAAACTCAGCCTGGGCCTGGTCCTAAGAACAATGAAGTACCAGTATATAACCCCACTAAAGAGTAATATAGCATACCATATTGATTCCAATGACCAACCCCCAAAAAGAAAAAATAAGCAAAGCTCACTATTTTGATTATGTTATTAACATCTATTCAAATTGTGCAACAGATTACAACTGCATTAGCAAAGCTGTTTCACAGTTGTGGATGGCCATGTCATAATGCAGAATGCAGACAACTTGCACCGCAGTGAAAGCCAATCTTCTAGGAGCGAAATGTCATACTACAGTAAATGTATCCAACCGAAGGACCAAAAGCTTTGGTACGAAATGTTCTGTCAAACAAACTTCGCATTTCTGTAAAAAAATTAGACAACCAGTGTGTAAGTTCATACAATATGGGAGAGAATTGTGTCAGGACCAACTTTTATCTGCATTAAATATGTGTTGTGACCAATCAGATAACAATTGTCAATTGTTATACCTAGATGACTTTCAAACTGACCATTATGTTTTTATTAATTCTAGCAGTAAAATTCTGATGGAAAAATAGTTAAATAAGAAATATGGAGACACGGAACAATATCATGGAAGATACATTTAAGAAGATAACGAGATATTCTCCTTTAGAGAGTAAACCTGTATTTACCCTGCTTGTACCAGTATATGGCTTCTATCGTATTGTTTTATTTTTGTTTTTCTTGTTGTTGAGGATTCACAGGTATATTGAGAAAAACATCTTTTGCATGAACAATTAGTACTTAACAATCCAATTATTATTTCAGATAAATCTTGTACCTCTAAGAACAAAGTATTGATAACTGTAGATAAACAACCTGCTGAAACTATGAGTCAGCAACATACGCAGACTAACAGAGTAACACATAGAATAGATGAGAAAGAAAAAAAGGCATGTCCTATAAACAGGATGAAAATATTTTTATAACTAGTAAACATTTATAAACCAACAAAAAAATTTTAACTATAATTTCTAAGAGTTTATCAATTTGTAGTTGAGTTAAAGATTAGCAGTACATGAGATCACTCATATGAAGTTTGTTATAATTCTGAAGGTGAAAAAGAAAGATTTCCCTGAGTTCCATTCATAAATTCCCTTGTCACTTAAAGGTAGTACATTAGAAAGTGCAGTGACAGAAAGCCAGAATTTCAGACATTGGACTCCCCAGAAGTAGAAGTAGATTACCCAAAACCACATAACATTGCTCTGCACATTAAAGGAGATCTGAGATACAACAATGAGAATGTGTGCACTATGTTCACATTTTATATCACTACCACACAGATGATACAGAAAACACAAGTAGGCATGGGTTAATATATTTAGTCCGCACAATGTCCAGCGCATTAGCAGACCCATTTACATTGATTTATTAATTTGGCACATAATAAGAGACAAACCACTAGAATCTTCGTAATGTAAGGGCTTAATTGCATTAGTAGTGCTTGCAGGCTTCTATGATGTACTCAGAGAAATTAAAACGTATAGCACATTATGTGCATCTGCAGTGAAAATTGATAAGAGGAAAAACCTCTACACTGAAATTCTGAAAATCATGGAAGATCCAAATCTCCCGCAGCAATCTTTTCAATCTCAGCTAACAGATAGGACAATTCACTACTGTCGTTAAAGCTTCTCAACGTGATTTTAATCCAGAAAGGAAACTTCCAAATAGTAGATTGCTGGCTCAATAATTTTTGCCAAATTGAAACTGTTCCTATTATTAGCCACTGTGCTAGTCTAAAACAGGCCTCCTGAATGATTGAATAAGATATTTTACTACAAAATCTTCAACTATATCCTCTGTTTCTAAAACCAATTTGTGGTTGATATGTGGTAAGTAGTAACTTTCTGTTTTATTTGTAATCAGGATAAAAAAAAACATAACCAGTGCATATTTAATAACTTCGAAGGCAATCAATACATATTTAATAAACTAGAAGGTCATCATGCCAATACTTTAAAAGTATTAACACTCTTCTCAAGATTTACTCCTACTTCCAAGACACTTTTTAGAGGCCCAGGATTTCAAGAAGGAATACTACTCACTGCTGTCATTCTATGGTATGACTAAAAGATAAAATGAACAAGAACAGCAGCAAGCATAAAAACAAACAAGCTACTAACACTTCTGATTTGAAGAAAAAATGCTTCATGGTTGGTATTTATTGTTATCCTAAAATCAAAGAGGGGGCTGCCTGCACTACCATGATTTCACAAAATGCAAGTCTTAAAAATAATCGATTTTCTGGTCTTCTGTAAAATCTATTACATAAAGCTCAACCACTGATTTAAAATTTGAATACCAAACAAACAGTGCGCAGCAATCAAAAAGCAAATCTACTATAAGCTAACCCAAGATTCTTGCCTGTGTGGAAACAATGATCAATATTTTAGCTCTTTAGTTGCAAAATAATCCCTTGTTGTTGGTGACCCAATATTGGAGGAATTTTTGTGCCAATTGATGTTAAATGTATAAAAAGGTAATGAAGATAAATTAATCACCCATTTACTTAATCACCATTTGCTAAAAAAGTGTGGAAGGATCTTTATTTACATTTGGGATTCAACAGGTGCTAAAAAAACTCTCTATTTAATCTTCTAAAAGGTGGCCTAGGAGTTTCCAGATAAGAAGGGATGCAATCCAATTTTCACTACCTCCATTTTTTCTTGAAAACTGAGTAAATATTTCTATCAAAGTCTCTTAGATGAGATGTTGCATTCCTTTTTTTAATTCACTTTGCATGCTGTAAATGTACATATGCTACCTTGCTCGGTCTGAAGAGTCCTTTGAATATTTTTTTATTTTTGGGTTAACAAACTGGGCAAAAAAACGCAAGAAAAAGATAAACAAAAGAAAACTTAGACCTTAGAGCTATAAGTCCTCCGAATATTATGTTGTTGGATTAGTGATCAGTTTCGATATTTTTGAATACCAATATAGAATAGAAAGGTGACACAAATAGTTCTTGGGAGAAAATTGAGTCATCTGGGAGACATTTTATTCATTAAATGTTCTAGATTCTTTTATACATCCAGTTGCTTCATCAATTTGAATTATCCGGTGGTTGGAAAAGGAAGGGATATCGGCAGCATTCAAATGAACGATGTGAAGACCTGTTGATTCTAAAAACTGATTGCAGAGTTTATCAGGTTGGGGGGTAGGTCTGGATGGGGAAGTTCTAGCACATTTTCCTTGCTTTGTGTGCGAAGTACTTCACTTAACTTGAGGTACTGGGTGTAGCTTTTCTACGGGAAAAGATGCCTAATATTAAAACAATCAAGTATTTAGAAGAGTTTTTATTTCTAAACACCTCTTCTTCCAAACTTAATCTGTACTTAAGAACTTGAGTTTCTTAACTAATATGCTAATCAGGTATGCAGACCCATAGATAAACCTACATGCGCATGCGTGCGCACACACATACACACATACATTTGGGAAAATAAGATATTAATGATCATACTGTGCTTTACTTATACTGTTATTGTATTTATACAGATGTAAACTTTACATCTGTATACTTCAGCTTGCCTATATTTCACCACAAACGAACCACAATGGCCTAAAACCAATGTAATCAGGTCACCAATGTTGTGGTTTGGTTTGGTTCGGTTTGCGGTTTAACATGCATGTTTACCCAATGGAAAATTCAGAGCTATTGACAAAGTAAATATTAGAAAAAATTTGTCAACTTATCAATTAAAAAAAAAAAAATCATAGTCAACATTGGAACTTAAATTTACAAGCTCATAACGTGAAAATACTTAATCTCATAACTCAACTAAAAGTCTCAAACTTCTAATCTCATAACTCCAAGATGTTTGTAATAGGGCAAATGACAAGTCATCTACTGTAGTTACTGTTAAGTAGTATGATAAAGCTAAATGTAATCAGTTATGTTAGTTACTGTAATTAGTTAAGATAGTTGAGGGTATTCTTGTAATTAGACTAAGGCAGCTAAGGCTATATATATTCACATCTGTGTAACTGATTATTCTATTCAATACAATCAGAAAACTTACAGAGGAAGTTTTCTGTTTCTATATGGTATCACGCCATTCTGCTTCCCAGCACTGCTCTTCTCTTCCGCTCGACAAATCGATCGTTTCTTGATCGTTTCTCTCTGATTCTTTGCTTTTTTGTCTTCGATCTCTCTTGAATCTTGATCTCTTCAAGATATGGCTGCTCAATTTGACTCACCACCCACTGGATCGTCTTCTCCGATCATCTCTCCTTCGATCCAAAACCCTAATTCTTCCTCTAATCCCAGTCCTTTGAACTCGTATACCTCTCTTACGATTCACAACATTGGCAGTATGGTGCCGATCAAGCTGAAACGATCTAACTATCTGCCATGGCGAGCACTGTTTGCTCCCATTTTCCGCCGCTACAAACTTCTTGGTATCATTGATGGCACTGAGATCTGTCCTTCGCCCTTCCTGCCAGATCGCTCGATGAACCCTGCCTTTGAGGATTGGTATGAAAAGGATCAAAATCTTTTGATTTGGCTTAATTCTACCCTCTCCGAAGAAATCATTCCGTTCACAGTTGGTGTTTCTTCTTCTCGCGAGCTCTGGGTAAAGCTTGAACAGCGCTTTGGTGGTGTTTCGGAGGCTCATATTCACCAATTGCGATCGCGGCTCCAGTCCATTCAGAAAGGCTCTCAATCCATCTCTGATTATCTGCAACAAATCAAGGAAATTGCTGATTCCTTGCAAGCTGCTGGTGCCTCAGTGTCCGATCGTGACCTAATTGCTGCTACACTTCATGGATTGCCTGATGATTTCGAATCCTTTATTGATTCCATTATGTTGCGGTTATCTTCTACCTCCCTTGATGAGCTCCATGGTCTTTTACTCACTAAAGAGTTATCTATGGCTCGTCGTCGGCCTATTATTCCTTCTTCTGCTACTGAGCCGTTTCAAGCTTTTTCTGTCCACTCTCAACCTCCCCTGCTTCCTACTCCATCTGCCTTTGCTGCTCAACATCAACCTCTTCACTCTGCTTCTAGGTTTAACTCCAACCGTGGTAAGCCATCTCGAGGTTCCTTCTCTTCTAATCGCAACAGTCGCAATTTTCACAATTCTCGTGGTACTTTTTCTCCAAATCGTGGCAATCGCAATTATCAAGGATCTCGCCACTTTCAAGGTTCTTCCACCTTCAAAGTTCCGTGTCAGATCTGTGGTTCTACAAGTCATGAGGCACTGGACTGTTTTGATCGTATGAATCCGGACATCTGTGGTCGAATCCCTCCAGCCAAACTTGCTGCTATGTGTGCGCACAATTCAGTCAAACCATCTCAGCCTTGGTTAATTGACTCTGGTGCCACTTCCCACATCACCAATGATGTAGCCAATATTTCTTCTCCTACTCCCTACACTGGAGAGGACAAAGTCTACATTGGCGATGGTAAAGGATTGTCTATTCATCACATTGGTTCCTCATCTCTGCACACTCCCCATAATTCCTTTAAACTGAGCAATGTTTTGCATGTTCCTTTTATGAAACACAATCTCCTATCTGCATATCAGTTTCTTAAGGATAATAACTGTTCATTGACTCTTGACCCTTATGGATCCACTGTCAAGGATCGCATTTCGGGGAAGATGCTTTTGCACGGCCCTGTTAGGGATGGTTTCTATCCTCTCCAAGGTTCCACCAGTCTTCATTCATCTCCCTCAGCTCTTCTCAGCATCAAAGCACCTGTCACACTATGGCACAAGCGCCTTGGCCATCCTTCCTCCTCCATTTTTCGAAGGGTTATATCTACTAATAATCTTGCCCTACAAGGCAAGAAGAGTGTTGATTTTTTCTGCTCAGACTGTGCACTTGCCAAGAACCACAAGCTTCCTTTTGGAGTGGCTTCTTCATCAACAACTCAAAGTCTCCAACTTCTGCATTGTGATCTATGGGGCCCTGCCTCTGTTACATCTAATAGTGGTTTCAAGTATTACCTACTTCTTGTTGATGACTTTAGCAAATATAGTTGGTTTTTTCCATTGAAGTCCAAATCTGATGTATTTTCTACATTTGTTACTTTCAAAAGCTATGTAGAAAATTTCAGTGGCAATAAAATCAAGATTCTGCGCTCAGATTCAGGGGGTGAATTCACCAGTCACTCCCTTGCTTCTTTTCTTCGAACACATGGCATCTTACATCAATTTAGTTGTCCACATACTCCTGAACAAAATGGTTGTGCAGAGAGGAAGCATCGCCATCTTGTTGAGACAGCTCGAACATTACTTGTTGCCTCTCATGTTCCTCAAGTGTTTTGGGTTGAAGCCTTCTCCACTGCCATCTATCTTATTAATAGGCTTCCTATTTCTGGTCTTACACAGTCTCCTTGGGAACTTCTCTTCAAGCAACATCCCGATTACTCTAAACTGAAAGTTTTTGGCTGTCAATGTTATCCTTGGCTTAAGCCTTACATTCCTAGCAAACTGGATGCTAAAAGCAAAAGTTGTGTGTTTTTGGGGTATAGTCTCCAACATAAAGGCTATAGGTGTCTTGATCCCGTGACCAACAGGATCTACATCTCTCGACATGTTGTGTTTGATGAACACTCTTATCCATTCAAGTCCCTGCTGAGTAACAGTTCAACTTCAGAGACTTCTTCTTCAGCCTATTCTCCATCCTTGGATCTTCACTTCCGCCACTATGTCTCAAGTTCTCCTACACCTAGTACCTCTTCAGACTCATCATGTCCTTCTGCCCCTCCACCTCCACCTCCCCCTGCAGTTCCTTCATGCACTCAGTCAGTGGATCCTTCTAGTTCATCCAGTTCTGTCTCTCTCAGTAATTCCTCTCTTGTACCTCTTCAGACAAGTCATCCACCACTTTCTGTGAATACACATCCTATGATTACAAGATCTAAGGCTGGAATAAACATGTCTCGGGCTTATTCAGCAACCAAACATCCACTCCCTGTTGATCTTGACCTTGTTCCTAGTACCTATCTGCAAGCATCAAAGCATGCTCACTGGAGAGCTGCCATGCAAGCTGAATATAATGCTTTAATCTCCACAGGAACATGGTCTCTTGTTCCTCCTCATCCTTCTCAAAATGTAGTTGGTTGTAAATGGGTTTTCCGGGTTAAGAAAAATCCTGATGGCACTCTTGACAAACACAAAGCCCGCTTGGTGGCAAAAGGATTTCATCAGCAAGAAGGGGTTGATTTTCAAGAAACCTTCAGTCCTGTTGCAAAACCAGTTACCATTCGAATTCTTCTTGCACTTGCTGTCCAATTTAATTGGTTCTTGAATCAGTTAGACATTAGCAATGCCTTTCTTCATGGTGACTTAAAGGAGGATGTTTACATGCAACAGCCCCCAGGTTTTATTGATTCCAATTCATCCCATTTTGTTTGCAAGCTGAAGAAATCCTTATATGGTCTTAAACAAGCTCCTCGAGCTTGGTTTGATAAGTTGTTTCACGCCCTTCATACTCTTGGGTTTCACCAATCCCAATCTGATGCTTCCTTGTTTGTCCTTCCTGGTCCTCAACAAGTCATTGTTCTTGTTTATGTGGATGATATCCTAGTCACTGGCCCTGATTCTCAACTCTGTCAACATTTTATCCAGCAACTTAGTAATCTGTTTCCAGTGAAAGATCTTGGCCCTTTACACTATTTCTTGGGATTGGAAGTTAACAGGTCTTCCAATGGCCTCTTTCTTCATCAAACTAAGTACTTACTTGACCTCCTCAAGAAAACAAATATGGAAGGTGCCAAACCTTGTTGCACTCCTCTCGGGTCTCAAAAGCTGGACCACAGTGGGCCTCTCTTATCCAATCCCACTGAATATCGTTCCATAGTTGGTGGACTACAATATCTCACTTGGACTCGCCCGGATCTTGCATTTGCTGTTAATCAGATCTGTCAGTTTATGCATGCTCCACGAGAACAACACCTTCAAGCAGCAAAAAGGGTTCTCAGATTTCTTAAAGGTTCTCTGTCTCATGGGTTATGGTTTACTAAAGGTACCCTCGCCCTTTCAGCTTACTCTGATGCTGATTGGGCTGGCTGCACTTTTGACAGGCGGTCTACCAGTGGATATTGTGTTTTTCTTGGCCCTAATCTCATCAGCTGGAGTGCAAAGAAACAAAGCACTGTTGCTCGTTCCTCTACAGAAGCTGAATATCGTTCTTTAGCTCATACTGCAGCAGAACTCACTTGGGTTTGCAAAATTCTCAAGGATCTTCATTTCCCTCTTCCTACTCTACCTACCCTATGGTGTGATAATATTTCTGCAATCTCTTTAGCCTCTAATCCTATTTTTCATGCTCGAACCAAGCATGTTGAGATTGACTATCACTATATCCGAGAGTTGGTTCTTGCCAATCTCATCAAAGTTCAATATGTTTGTAGTGAAGACCAATTGGCTGATCTTCACACCAAATCTTTGTCCAAGAACAGGTTCTCTTTTCTCTGTTCCAAGCTTCCAATTGGAATCCTCACTGATTCCTCTTTTAGCTTGAGGGGGTGTAATAGGGCAAATGACAAGTCATCTACTGTAGTTACTGTTAAGTAGTATGATAAAGCTAAATGTAATCAGTTATGTTAGTTACTGTAATTAGTTAAGATAGTTGAGGGTATTCTTGTAATTAGACTAAGGCAGCTAAGGCTATATATATTCACATCTGTGTAACTGATTATTCTATTCAATACAATCAGAAAACTTACAGAGGAAGTTTTCTGTTTCTATAGTTTGATAAAATATTAATATATATAATATTTATGTGTGTTCTTCATACAATATTATATGTATTATGTATTATGTATTATGTACTATTTTATATTTTATTATAAGTGGTTTGGTTTGGTTAACCCACATTTGTAAAAATCAAAACCGCACACTAAACTGATTCTTTCTGTCTGGTTTGGTTTTATAAACCAACAACAACAACATAGCATTTTCCCCCTAGATAGGGTTGGCTAACCAACCAAACCAACCAACCAAAATGGCTTGGTTTGGTTGGTTTTTCAGGGTTTCGTTTTCTTTGCCCAAGTCTAATGTAAACCTACACCTATTATCTTAAACTTTAATAAAAAGTGAATTATCACATTCTTACTTTTACTTTTTAATACACTAGACTAGATACATAATTGTAACTTATTGCTTGAACCAAGTGCAGAAGTTGGTGAGTTACTTTCATACCAAAGCATCGATAATTTGGCATCCAATCATCTATTGATCCACAAACAAAATTTTCAATGGGTAGATTCAACAGATACCCATGATCCATAAGGCTTCATAAAGATTACTGAAAACCCAGACCAATTTATATTCAAAAACAAAACCCTCAATTGCTTTACGCGATATGAACAGAATTGATTTATACCAAAAGATGGATTAATTAATAACAATTTTTTTTTTTTTTGAAAAAAATAAATTAATTAAACAAGGGTCATTTTGGGACTGCATTTGTAGGAAGAACTTATGCTCATAAACACTTTTTTCTAGAAGACAAGTTCAAATGACCCAAAATCATTATCAAGTTTTTCTGCCAAATGATGTTGGTAATGGTAGGGCTTGTCCTTAGCAGAAAGCACCTTTAGCCGTTCCAGAAGCAGTCCCAAACTATACATGTTAGTACTAACTCCTTACTACATTATCATATATTACAATCTGAATGGGCTGGTCACCGTATTACTCTAGTCTCTAGCACCATAACATGAATATGATAAGAAAACATTACCCTACACACACACATATATATTCCTAATACACAGCAGAAAAACCTACAAACCCAAAACTTTGCAATCGTTCAAGTAAATATCTACCAAAAGCTTTAGAAACTCTAATATTCAGTACTAGTCCAAACCCAAAACCCTAAACCCTAAACCCCAATCCCTGTGGGCAATATAATAAATAACTAACTTGCATCCAATTAAAAGTGCTATTTCTTTGTAGAAAATAGAATTTCATTACCTGTTTCACCAATTTCAATCCAATCCAATCCAATGCAATGCATCCACCTCACTTTGATCGAACAAAAACCGCTACGCCGAATCATCCCAGCCACAAAGTCTACTGTCAATATACGGAAGAAAATGCAAGAAAATACATAAATATCAAAAACCATCACAAACAGAGGAAATACTTTCAGTATATACACGTTACAGAAATACAGTCGCCGCACAGATATGCATCTTCAGATACACATCACGCCATAAATAACTATAACTATAACTATATATATATATATATATATATACACATACATACATGTACACACATATGTTTATCGTCTTCACCTGTGCGTGAAAAGGAAGCCATGAAAAATACATCTGCGGATCTGAAGTCCTCGATTACAGGAAACAAAGTGTGATCAGCAAGAAGCTTAACTCGGATTAAGGAGAGGAGATGAAATCTGGTTCAACAAGCAACGAAGAGTCCGAATTCCGACGAAACCAGAAGGAGCGTTGCTTGTGCGTAGAGAGAGAAGAAAATATCTCAGGAGCTGTTGAGTACTTGATTACATTTGACTACATGAGCCCACGTAACTTGGGCCCCATTAACGGATACAAGTTTAGCGTACAAGTGTCGCATTGGCTGCCAATGTGGCATATACTAATGAATCCGGATCCTCCTTGTGAGGATTTGGAAATATGTAAATTGCATATGTTCATTGTGTATTGTGTAATTATTTTTCATCAGATATTATTTGTGTTTAATTTAAAATAATTTATGATTACACGATATACCGTGAATGGATACGATACACGGATCCAAATAATCCTCACAAAAATGATCCAAAGATGATCCTTATTCTATACTAACATCATAAATAGTCTTTGGATATGTTAGGAGATTTAATTTTTTTTAAGTATTGATTAACGTGCTTATTTACTATTTATGACACATTATTTAGTTTACAAATTTGGTTTATATTTTGATCTGCAAATTTAGTTTAAAATTTTGATCACTCTAGCATTATCCATAATCTTTAAACTGAACTAACTTATCATATAGTTTTTAACTTTGAAAATTAATTAAAATCGTCTTTAAACTTGACTATTGCACATTAAGTTGATCATTGCCGTTTATTTTCTTCAAGTTTTTCACGTAGCACACTTGTGGCCAAAACAACCAATGATTTAGTGTCATTTAAACTACATATTAATGAAATTTGTTTTGTCAACCAAAAGATGATAAAAAGACATTTTTGTCTTCTATCACAACCAAAAAAAAAATAAAGATAATAACATAATTTCACAAAGCAAAATTTTGTTGTTTTTTGTTTAAACCTCACCTACAAATGATTTTATCATCTCTAATTAAAAATAAAAAAAATAAAAAATAAAACATAAAAAAAAAATAAACATCTCTCCCCTCTCTACTCCAACGTTCTCTCTCACCCTCTTCCTCTCTTCTTTAATTTTAAAAACAAAAGTAAAAAATTTCACACACTTTATGTGTGGCCATATACTAGTGTAAATGATAACAAAAGAAATATTGCTATTTAAGCAAATAAAATTAGGAATCTTTTAGTGTAAATACTGATTTTTAAAGAACTTTTAGCTAAAATATCATTTTTTTTTTTAGTTTAGGTGTAATGAAACGTTAACCAAAACAACTCTATAAATACTATAATAAAATATAATTACATGATTACCGCTCAATCTACCACATTTTAGACCAGTTGATCAAATTTTTCAACCATCGGCCAATTATAAATTTTTTAATTTTGTTGTGTATACATGTAGATACATGTAAAAATAATTAACTCACGCAAGAAAACATAATTGAAAATTGACAGTGCCCGGTGACAATTTGTGCAAAACATAATGAAGATTGATCAAATTTTTCCGCTACCATAAAAAGTCGTTTTGCTTATGATTAGATATAGTTAGTTTTCGGCTACCCGCCGATGAAAACATATTTGAGAATATTAATATATTATTTTACTGATCAAAATGATTCACGATTGATAATTAGAATTTACATTAATATATTTTTAATGTGAATCAAAGTGAAAATTATGACATACAACGATGATTTTGGCTCAAAAGTCATTCTTGAAAAGAAAAACTAATGAAAAGAATTTGAAAGTTTTGAGTTTTAAGGATAAATAAAAAATAAAAAATAAAATAAATAATATTATATTTAAATTTTTTTATATAAAAGTATATTTTTCGTTAAAATAAACGAAGTTTTCGTACAAACTCCCTTCTTGAAAACATTTATAATTGCCTGGTTTCGACCGAAAATGAAGGAAATACCTTTGCCTGGCCCCGCCATGGCAATCTCTCGCTGAAGTGAAGTCGACCCTCTCCTGAACGGCGTCGTCAATGCCTCATTCCCTTGTCGGAAAATGGAGAACCACCATCTTTGCCTCGGCTTCTCCGCTGTCACAAGCCCGGAGCTTCCGTTCAGACGCAGCGTTAGAAGCCCTGGCCAAAGCGTCTCAAGACAAAGTTCCCAACTTGCTTCTCTACAACTACCCTTCTTTCTCTGGAGCTTTCTCCGCTCTATTCGCTTATCTCTTTCACTCTCGCCTCAACCTCCCCTTTCTCTCTCTTCCTTTCTCTTCCGTCGAACCCTTCAGGTTCAATCTATCTCTCTCTCTCTCTCTCTTATATTTCTTAGCATCCAAACATTCCCTTAACTTTTTGTTCTTAATTTTTTAATTTTGGTTTTACAGAGTTGATGAGTTGCGGACTGAAGGGCTGGAAAGGTGCTATCTTGTTGATTTTCTTGGCCGGGAGGGATTTGCGGTCGAGCTTGCGCAGAGAGCTTCGTGCGAGTAGGTTTCCATTTGTGCATTCTCCAGTGATGAATTTGTTTTGAAATGCATGTACATTTGTGTGAATGATTGAGATGTAGTTGTTGCCAAGTTGTTTTGCTTATGATTGTCGACTGTTGCTCTCAAATTTCAATTAGGGTAATTGCTTTTGATCATCGAAAAAGGGTACTTCCACAGATACCCTCTAAGGAAGATTGTCCAACGAACCTCACATTTCATGTGAATCTTGAAAAGAGTAGCTCTAGCGCTGCGTATGACTACTTTTCAGCTCAACTGGCCGGTATTAAATATGCTAATGTAAGTTGGATTGTAAATCTTTTTCATTTGCAGTTTTGGTATCGAGAAATGGTCTATTGAGATTCTTCAATTTTATTTTGCTTTTCTTGAAATTAGGGAATGGATGCAAGTTTATTAGAACCCGACGACAGAGATCGTGTAGAAATGGTGCTGAAGTACATTGAGGATGGAGATCTCCGTCGGTGGAGCTTGCCCGACATTAAGGCATTTAACATTGGACTCGGCGAATGGCGCTCCAAGTTAAATTGTGTTACTAATCCGTACATGTATGAACAGGTTTGGAATCTAAATTTGAACAAGGCGCCTACCCATCCCAGGAATACTTTTCCCTTCATTTTCAGTTCACCATGCCTAGTTCTGAAGTCACTATTGACTTTCTTAACATCATCCTTGTTGCAGTTACTGGAAATAAATGCTGTGGATGTAATTGCCAAGGGGATGTCTTATATTTCCGCTCGCCAGAAAGCTGCAAACAAGTTACTGGATAAGGTTTTTAAAATAAGGCTGGGCAGAGGGTTTTATGGGGAGTGTCTGGTAAACTATTGATTTCTCCCTTTCAAACTGTTTGCCTATGTGCTACTTAGTCGCGATTAGTTTACATTGACGACAATGGTTTAGTAGGATTTGCATGATTGGCATGAAATTATGTAATGCCATATGATAGGATTAAAAGCAGTTATTCTATTGCTTCCTCAATGGTTTCTTCTCACCATTTCTATTTCCTAGTTTGATCCTTTGGAAGTATATAACCAGATGTTTATTCCTACATTTTTATTGTAGGGAGTTAGAGCTGACGGGAATTCTGAGTTAAGTGATGAAATTGCCAAGCAGCTTAGTGTACAAAGTGCCGCTGCTGGTCTTAGGTAATTTAACTGGTAAAATTTTGTACAGTTTCTATTTCTTAAAGGATCTGCTCTCTTAATATAAGATTATTTCTGCACTTTAACGCAGATGCCTATCTGTACAGTGACTACAGTCAACAGTTAAGTATGGAATTGGTTTATGGGTTTTTGTATGGACTTGGATTTATGATCTGCCCCCAAACTGTGCACATTACTAGATTCCTTTATTTTTTTAATTGCGTGACCCTCAATCATGCAAGGTTCCTGGGGATATACAACTGGCTTGATCTTTACATTCATGCCAAAACGATTCCATAAAGGTGCTTCTATTTTTTGTTCAGGCTTTCACAGAGTCAGAATGTGGTTCATTTAGTTTAGGATTCCCTAAATCTTGTAAAATTGATGAGCCAGCAAAATCTTGTTTTGGAGAAGTATGAATGTCGAGTAAGACATTTATAGGTGTTGTGGCTACAATTTTATTAGAAAAGAAATATCCACTTTGGATGCCAAGACTAAGCCTATTAGTAACAACGGAATAAGTTAAAAGGTCAATCTAAGAGTTAATGTCAAGCGCCAATAAGAGTGAATGCCTATTTGAGCCTAATTTTGAGACAATCTGTTTTTAAGTTTTATAAGGGTCTCTTATTGTTTAACAAGTCTCTTGATTTTTCTCTGTAATTTAAAGGATAGATTTTGAAAGCCCTGGCACCTTGATATGTCCTTTACTTTTCTCCTCTACCTTTTGTCTCCCGTTCTTCTATGTTTCACCAATTTCTATAAAAATGGCCATGTATAGCTAATAGCTATTCTATTTACTATATAGCAAACCAGTTTGTCCTGTTCTACATCATATAGGTATTAGAGCTCATGTCGGCTCTTTTTTGGATGGTGAGGAGAGGAAGGAATCGAAGAATTTTTTACGATCAAGAAGAACAGGTGGATTTTTGTAGGGTAGGATTCACACTTCTCTATGGACTTCTTTGCCTAAACAGTTTAAGATGCTCCCTTGATATTTTTTTTGTATTTGTCTTTTTTTCTGGTGTAAGAGTGTTTGTGAATGTATAACTCACAATGTACTTGTATTCTTAGGGTTTTCAGTGCCTAGGCTTTGTGTAGCATAGGATTTATGGTTTTGAGTCTGATTGCTTGCTGTTTGCATTTCTGCATTTATAGTTCATAAGTAATCAAACTTTGGTGGACGAATTTGCACCGTGTAGTGTTCGTTGGATTAAGTTTCAGAATATCTCAAAAGCATTTCCATTCATGATGCAGGCCTATAGGAGCAGTTATATTCATGCAACGGAGAAACCTGAAAATGTGTTTAAGGAGTACTGATACTGCTACTGATACCTCTGAAGTTGCAAAGGTGTGGCTTCGGTACTTATGTGAGCACATATCAGTATTTCTTTTCATTTTTTATTTTTTTGCATAACTATTGAGTTTTAGTGTTGTCATCATCATCACTATTAATTATTGTTGTTGTTGTTGTTGTTGTTATTTCTGATAATGCAACTTGATATGTGAAGGCATTTGGAGGAGGGGGCTCCCCAAGTTCTAGTTCTTTTATCATAAGAATGGATGAGTACAATCAGTGGGTTTCAGGATATTCAAGATGAACATGTCAAGATGTGAAACACTATCGTTAAGGTAATCCTCAAAATTCGTTGAATTACCGACCACCTCTTCTTGCTGACCTTTCTATTTAAGCTATAAATACAGAAATTTTAATCAGGTGTTCTACCTGTCTTAATTTCATCTTGGAAATTTAATATTTTCCTGCAACCACTTTTGAATTTACTCGCATCCGTGCAAACAAACATTACCATTATAAGGGTGACAGGGTTCAATTATATTTTTTTTAATGTATCTCGCTATATAGTAGTTAGTTTTCACCAGTTCAGTGAGCCAAATAATAGATTTCGGTAGACTGTTTGAAGTTCAATGTTCCAAGCCGTTGTCGATTATTTCCAATGGGGTGTGGTGAATGCCTTGTGCATTTGGATGTGGCCTATGTCAAAAATTGTGGAGGATGAGAAAGATTGGTTGCAAATTATTCAAACACTAAGTTTAGATTAAGATTGTTCTATATGGCTATGAGAGCTCTAAGTAATGGTGCTTCCCTTGTAACGAGATATGGGTCTACAAATCCTCCCAAGTAGCCATTTTCAGTTTGATTTCCAATCAACAGAAGAGTTGGATAAAGTTAACTTGTTTATGTCTATTGTTTTTGCTTTCATATAAGGGATAGCAAGCCAGTGATTCATCTTTATCGCCTTAGGAGACAAATCCATTGTACATTCAATTATATTCTAATAGCTTCTCGTTCTGTCTCTGCAATTTTAAAAATAAAATCATTTGTAACTGGTGACGAAAATGGGCTTTAGTTCACCGGACAACTGTCTACTGCTATGCCCTTGGCAGTTGGACAAGTAGCCAGGTCACAGTGTTCACCATTTGTACCCCACCAGGTCAAACTTTTATTCTCCATGCCTACTGAAAGGTACAATAGAACTGCCATGAATGCCACCCCAGCATCCATCGCTGCTGAAAGAATATAGTTGTACCTCTGCCACCAGTTCTTCCTGTAACGGAAGACAAAAAAATTGAAAATTGTTCCGACTATGATCCAGGAATTGTAGTTCAATGCTGTTGCTGGTGGCATCAAGCCTGTTGCTCCCAGAAGGACTGGAAGATTAATCAGCCTTATCCAATGTTGCTTTGGGTATGCCTTGTGCAGTACCCAAACAATGACAGGTCCTACTGCACCTCCAAGGAAGAACCAGTTCATGGCACCATAGTTTCCAAGAGATCCAAATATACGTTTAGGTCCTGCCAAACCCCATATCACGGATGCATCAAAGAAAACTCGGTCATTTGGGCATGTCCAAGGGCTATCCGAATGAGGATCATCCACGCACATATTCTTGATAGAGTTTAGCAACCAATGTGCTACTGCAAGGTTGACGGTTCCTGCTAGAATTGTTCCTATGAACTAGGCATACATGTAAGAATGCATCAGAATATATTCTGAAAAGCAAAGTAAAAATATAAACTGGAATATGTTACCGTAGATTATTTCAGATTTTAGTTCTTTACTTCAGCTCTCCTGGTATTTGTTAAGAGGTACTACTTTTAGAAAAAAAAATCTCAAGTTTTTCACAAGAATTTTAAGAATGTTTTCAACTATGCCATTAGATTTTTCATTTGTATGTTTCTGTTACATTAAATTTAATATACCTGAACTAAAAACATTGATCTTGGAGGGATCTTCATGTAATGCCCAAGCTTGAAATCTTTCAGGAAGGAGACTGCCTGAGCCATGCTCATATAGCCATAGGTTTTGAAGCATACATTGGCTATTGGTCTTCCCGGTAATATGATTCCCATGACGTACTCTGTTATTATGTTTAGCCCTGGTGTCTGTGCATGGAGATTGGAACATTGGTGAGTGCAGCAGAGTAAGGGGACTGAAATGATGTCCTCTGTGTTATATTTATATAAAAATAAAAGTATCAATTGTTGTCAATTATAATGCAGGAGTGTGATGGTGTGAACTTATGCGTCCAATTAATTTGAGCTGGATAAATTTATAACCAGCCGTTTAAAGTTGTATATCACTAAACTCAAGTGTTGTGTCATGCATTTGTTTACTGAGCATGTGACATGGAAGTC
The DNA here is from genome assembly GCF_041283825.1 of Pyrus communis. Lineage (NCBI taxonomy): Eukaryota > Viridiplantae > Streptophyta > Magnoliopsida > Rosales > Rosaceae > Pyrus > Pyrus communis. The sequence continues at coordinate 4,818,708 of NC_142574.1, forward strand.
CGGTATAGGCCACCTTGCATGGAAAAACCCACATGACTACTCTAGATAAGCTGTTGTAATGATGACTTGATAGGTTTGACTTTCTATCAAGTTATCCTTTTGCTGCAAGTTAAATGAAAAAGTGAAGACGTCTGAGTCACCTGGTTTGTTGTTGCTGTTATGATGCTGATAGGAAGGGTGAATGTAAAGGCCATGGCACCAGCAAATAGGAGTCCCCACCATGGCATCTGAACCTCATCATTCAAGACGATGCAGAGTACAAGAGAAACTGCTACTGTAATGATGAGCAACGTGTAAAACCACCAGCTAGGTATGTCCTTGTATCTTCTCATCAATCTTGTATGGATATCTTCCTTTCCTTTGTAAGAAGCACGATAGCGATCAAGGATCTCTCTGCCATTTAGGTACATCAAAATGTAACTGACTTTAAATCTTTCAGAATGATAATCTTATAGGGGAGAATAGTGCTTTTGTTAGTTGATTTAAAAGGTCGTATATGTTATTTCTTTTCATATGTATGTGTGTGATAAAACATTTAGGAAAACTGGAGGAAAACAAGTGAAGTAACATGATCAAACAATGTGTTACGTTGTTACAAACACTTTTCAAACAGAAGAAACAACGCTCTTACTATCAATATGCAATAAACATTAAAAGAATTAAGTAAACTCTAATATTCTCTCTTCTTTTTTTTGTAAAGTTTATGTGAAAATTTTACATTTGAGAGCTTATATATAGAAGGTTTGACATGTGAAAGTTGTGAGAGCTATGTTACCTTCCATAGAATAAGGCTACATGTGTGAGGGTGGATGCAATGGTTGCAAAACCAAAGCCATAAGTGAGAGCGAAAAACATGCTTAAGTGAATCCGCCCTTGCTCCTCATACTTTGAAATATCTAACTGAAATTTGTCATTGACTATAGCTGTTATGTTGTAATCTTGACCTTCTGCCGTAAACAAGTGCGAGGAAAAAATGGGGAACTTTTGTGCACTGTATGAGTCCAGTCCCCAGTATGCCATAGGGATAACTAAATAGAGTATCAATGCATACCCCGCAAAAACATTAACGATGACAAAGAAAGGGCAGATGAGGGGGCTGAACAAGAAGGATGCCACTGCCGACCAGTCAAGTGTCAGGGCTCCTACTCCAAGGCCTCTCATGCCCGAGCCAATCTGCTGAGCTGTAACTGACTTTGAGAATAGCCAGCAAACCCATGAGATGTTAGTGAGTGTTGTGAAGAGATACCCTGGGAAAGCATACCATGTAAAACTGCAAACTAGAGTAATTAGGAAGAACTTTGCCCGCGACATACGTTGCTCATCTTTCTCGTGCAGTGCCCTGCACGTTAAATATAAAAACGTAGTTAGCCATCAGCCGAGAGGTTGACAGTAATAACTGATTATCTAACATAGGATGCTATGCACTGAAGATTTTGAAACTACATTGTCATGAATTTAGCATGTCGCAATGGGATGTTTAGATGGATGACGTTCAATAGAAAGATAGTGTAGGTTCTGTGGATTACTAAGTAGATAGCGAATGTACATGAAGTTAGCAGTAATGTCTGTTGAGATTGCAAGCATGTGAGAAATGTGGATGCTACGAGTATTTTTGTTAAGGTCTTGAGAAAATATACGAAAGCGGATATTTGATGTTAGAATTGAGAATGATACCCATACCCATATTTTTCATACTTATTCAGTGATGCTCGACTTGATAGAAGTTATTTGTAAATTCTTTGTTTGTCTTTGTAATGATCATGTAATGCATTTCCCTAAATCCCTTGGTATTTGAGAAATCACCCATCCAAACTTAGGGTTAGGGTCACATGATCCCTAAATTGGATTGGATAATTCTTAAGGTTCAAGGGTATGTATGTTCAAGTAAGAATGGAAAGTAGATGTGAGGGATTTATTAGTTTGTAGGAATTAGAGGCTAAGAGGTGTTGAGATCCTTTCATTTTGTACGAATTAGAAGTGGCGAGTGTTATTGATGAGTAATTCATCTTCCACCGTCAACTGGACACAATATTTTCATTTCTTCCTACGATATATTTTGAAATTAACGAGTTGTACATTTTAGACGCTAAACGAGCCATTAATACTTTAAATCAAAAGTACTATTTCATCTCCAGACTATAGTATTTAGGAAAATGGAAAAACTTGTCCTGTTTCAATTTCAAAATGGTTTAACAATTTAACACTTCAGTGACTTCAAACCTCCTGGGTTTATGTTTATAACATGGGAACACACGCTTTTATTCTGTTTGCATATCTTTGTTTAATCTTTTATGTTGTTTCTGTTTGATTTATTTAATCAGTATAACTCGAAATTAAAAATAAGAAGAAGAAGGTGGTTTTGTAAGAAAGAAAAGATATGTAAAAAAATCAACTTCTCCAAGGTTTTTTTTTTTTTTTTTTTTGAAAGGGATCCTCTTCAGATCCCCTCCTTCTAATCCACCAAATCAGGTGAACGGTGTCATTGAAATTTAATCCAACAACTACAAACAGGGGTTTACTTTAAAAGTTATAATAACTTCAATCATTGGATCAAATTTTAATAGCACGGATTACCTGATTTGATGAATTAGGAGGAAAGAATCCAGAGAGGATCTCTATACGGTTTTTTTTTTTTTTTTTTTTTTTTTTAATTATAAGTAAGTAAAAGGACATACCGGAAAAGTGAAACCTGTACAAGAGTATTGGGCCACCACATATGGGCAGGCTCCACAACATACTTCCTTAAAAGCCCAGCCCAGCCGTATCCCAATACCTGCAAGCCATTGTTGTCACACTTACCAATTAAAATAGGTTTTTTTTCTAGTAGACATCAAAAGTTGCACATAGTAACGAAAGTCATCGGATTATTTGATTTACCGTCAGTTTTCACTTTTCATAAAAATGTAAACTAGAAACCAAAATGTGAAGGCCAAATTTTAAAAATTCAAGAAAATAATTTTCAACCAAGATCTCAGGTTTCAGATTTCAAATATGTGAAAACAAAAGTTGAAAACAAAATGTTTATTGCAAATGACGCATATGTATTCTGGTGAAGGTTTGATCCCCACAAATTCTCCTCACCTCTAGCAACTAACAATTTAACTCACTAGCACTATCGCTAGTGAAAAAAAAAAAAGAAAAAAAAAAGAACTTTAACGAAAAGCTCCTGGTACTGTCCACCTTAACCAAAAATCACATTTTTACACTAAAAAGTCAATCATAGTACTATTCATTTTACCCTTTATTTTGTCCTTATACTTAAAATTCAAAGTTTTCAAATTATTTTCATTAATTTTTCTTAAAAACGAAAATGATAGTCAGTCAAACGGTCCAAAGATAAAAAAACCAATAAACAAGAAACAAGAAACAAAACCAAAATATCCGGCAAGCAAGCCAACTAGCAGTTAATACGACAGATTAGCACATTTAACTATCTCATTTTTTATTGGCCAACCACGTTCGAAACCCACTTTTTATGGGACTAAACTTAAATAACTTGTACTCCTAAAAAATCAAATTAAAAAAAAGCATCATACCTGGGTAGTGATGATGAGCAGCCAACTAGCCAGAAGAGAGATTTTCCGGTGATAAAACGCTTTGATTATGTTAACAATCCCAACAGCATAAGCTGAGCCAGCTCCAAAAGCACTTCCGGCATTAGCAAAAATAGTAATCAGGACGTGCTCTTTTATGTTAAAAGGACCCGGATTCAACGAAAACGTCCGGGACCCGAACCCGGGTACGTGGAACGTTTTCGTTGGGAGGACTTTGGCCATGAAATAACCAATAGGGAGTGTTGATACTTGGACAGTGATTTGGGTGATGATGAGGGGCTCAGTTCTGTAGGAGAAGAATTGGTTGAGAAATGAGAGGAGGGCACATGAGACAAGGCCCAAGAACCACATCCGGAATGTCCATACGGGCAGGGTCGGGTCGTCGGTGTTGGTCACCGTAAGACGGACTTGTTCTATCGGAGAAAAATCGTCGTCTTCGGTGTCCGGTTCGAGGGAGTGAGTTGGCTTGGGGGTGGTGGCAAAGGAGGGGTTGGGATAGGGCTGCTCTATTTCTAGAGTGCTCATTGAGGATGGGTTGAGAAGTTGAGAGAAGTAGAGAGGAAAATTAAGAGTGTGAAGTTAAGGTTGGTTTGTTGTTTGGTTTAGTATAATTTGTAGGTAGGGTTGCACGCATGTCAAAAAGTTGGAAAGTAGACACATGGGAGACACTAATTTGGGGACAACAGACCTGACCCAAAACCCATACGCCTGCAAAATCCAATTAAATGCACTTATATTATGGGTAATACTAGGAAGATCAAATTTTTAAACTAAATTTTATAAATACATGGTTGTTGATGATTGGATTATTACTTAAATGTTGATTAACGTGTTTATTTCATGTTGATAACACATCATGTGGTTACAAATTTGAACTCACTAACATTACTTCTTATATTATATATACAACAACTAAAAGTCTTCAAATTTACTTCAAATTTCGAAAGTGCTAGGTTTTGTTGGTAGACACCACACCAGATGAGCTCCAAGCTTTAATTAGATAGAGCCTAATTAACTAACCATATCTACCAAGCAATCGCGACAACCAAGAAGAAATCGAATCTTAATAAACTTAAATAACCAAAACAACCTATTGAAAGCATCATTAAAAACAAATAGTTCTAAATCACAACTTAAACTATATCAATGCATGCGTAAGATATGAGGTACTTATCTTAGCGGATGTCTCCGATTTTACTTGACACTCGATCAGAAGCACGTGAAACAAACTTAAGACTCCAACGATTATATTAAAAATATGTGCTAGTCTAAAATTACAAATTGATGTATTTTATTAGGAATTGTCAATTTCTTTTATATTTAAAACAAAATGAATTTGGCAGTCAGGGGGTTGGCAAACGGGTCATGGACCTGCAGGTCGGAACGGTTCCATGCAGTTCTAGGTGGATACGGGGTGGGTCCAAAAATTATAAATACAAAACGGGAAGGGCCGGGCCGAGTCCTAGTAAATAACGAGGTGGGCCAGTTCTAAAAATTGGAGAAAACGGATCACCGGGCCTGACTGTTCATTGCCTAATTAAATCTTTACCGTCTAGCTGTCTGTCACCCAGACGCAAATTCACTCAAACTCTCCCTTCACCCTCTCTCTCTCTATCCCGACTTTGAGTCTTCGACAACACCACTCCAAGTCTCTTCCCTCAATCTCTCCTCCTTGAATCTTCTTTCCTCTCTCGTGTCAAACCTCAATCTCGAGCCTAGGCTCCCATCTCAGTACATTGACTCTCCACACTTGTTCGTTCTCCCCCACCCCCACCCGTAGTGACTGAGTTGACCTTGACTGTGTCAACATCACAGCAGCCAGCCACCATCACCATCGTGGCATCTTCTCCTGACTCTCCATCATGGCATTCCTAGGTAATTTATGAATTAGGGTTTCTGATTTAGGAATTTAGGGTTTTTGCATAAGCTTTTTGATTGATTTAGTTTCTGATTTAGTTTTGATTTTGTGTAATTTGTAATGGCGAGGTGGAGGTCTTGGATCTGTGAGGAAGATGATGTTGTCTCAGGCTCCTACTTCTCTTCTTCTCGGCATCTAATTCAGTTTTATACTGAATTCGAATTTGGGGATTTGGGAACTAGGGATTCAATTACTTTGTTTTTCAGAAGATCAGAAGGGTTGCAGTTACAAATCAAATTAGCTGGGAGTTAAATAATTTACTTGCATTTATAGAGAGAGAAAGTAGAAGATGAATCCCATGTTTTGGAAATCTGTGGTTTGTTGATCGCTGAGATGTGGCAAGCAGACGATGGCGGTGCCTTTACACAGCGGACTTTGCAATGGAAAACTGGGGTCACAAACTGGTGGCAGCAGTAACGAAGCTACACTGGGGGCAATGTATGCTCACGACCCCAATAACCTAGTGCTCCTCCTTGTAATTTGTTGTCTTGACCACATAATTTGTTCAAAGAAGACCAAATTTGCTGCTGTAGGTGGAGCAGGGCTAGATATTTTGCATACCATCCATTTGGAATTTGGCTTCATCCATTGGACTGAAGATACGAAATTTACTTCCTGATCATGTGGGATGGTCTTTGTTTGACCAGTTTGTGCACTACATATGTTCATCTTTCGCTTGCTAATTAGAATATTATATAATTCACTTAGTTACGTCTCTCATTAATTGTTTCAGCAACTATCTTCTATTAAGTCTTGAATTTGATTACATTATCATACCAGTATCAATGATGGAGTATCATTTTTCTTTTCAATGGATTAAATTGATCTAATGATTGAGCATTTGTAACGTAAGACATACAATGTGAGCCTTATGACATTCTTCTAAGTCTCAGGGCAACCAATTACATATATTTTGTAATCTTTTTAATACAACGAAATATTTATACTAAAGGGTGGGGGAATGAATTGGTTGTCAACTCATCATTCACGAGATTCGAACATAAGAACTCTCATTTATAAGTAAAAAGGAAAGCACTAGACAGTAGTATTAAGTGACACATGTATCTATACTTATAAGTAGGTTAATTCATTAAGTTTTCTTCCTTGTGAAAAGTTTATTTATCATGACCCCATCATTACAAAATCCTCGCTCCGCCACTGGGTGGCAGTATGCCCAAAACCGAGGAAAAAAAAAAAAGAGTAGTTGGACCCGTGGACCCTTCCCGAACCCGCCCGTTTCAAACGGGCCGGGTTAGGTTCAGTTCCTAAACTCAAAATACCTCTACCCGGCCTGGCCTGTTACATTTTAAAATGGATAGGGCCAGGTTCCTCCAAATTTTGGCCCGGCCTGGCCCTTGCCCAACCCTAGGCAGTCTTAACCATTACTCCACAATTTCTGCAATTGTGCTCGACAAGCCTTTACAGATTATAGTATTTGTCGATATATGTTTCAGCAAATATTAGTAGTAATACACAGACGTCCACCAAATGCTTGATGAAATGATCCAATATATATATATATTTTTTTTTGTCGGAATCATAGCCCCGTATGAAAATTATGGCTCTGCCACTCTACTGGGGGACGTGGTCCACAGCCAAACGATAAAAAAGGCAACCCAAATAAAGAGAAAAATATTAACAAGATAAAAATGGTCGGTAATTTAGTGAATCCCTCCTTTCACTCTTTCACCTCACAAATCTAACAACAAATCCATCTTTCCTTGTTTATCTCTTGAATCAAACAAATGAATTGTAATCAATTATCTGAATAATTAAATATTACTTAAGCAACATAAATAGAATAGTAATAAGTGATTTGATCATTTTTTTTTTTTTTGAAAAATCAATATATTATAGCTGAAATGATAGATAAAATAAAGAAAGTTGAGTCAGCATAAGATCAATTGATAATATAAAGAATAGTAAGCAATTTATAAGAACATGCAAGATCTCTTTCAAGTAAAATTTATTCTCTAAACAATAAAACAAAAATACAATATTTGTACAAGTATTTCAAATTTGGCTTGTTTCTTCTTTTGTTTTGTTTAATACATGGGAGTTTTAACGAAAAGCTACGGTATTATTCACTTTAATAAAAAATCATATTTTTACACTAAAAAATTAATCAGGATACTATTCACTTTACCCTTTATTTTATCTTTACCGTTAAAACTCAAAATTTTTAAACTATTTTTCATTATTTCTTTTTAAGTTTTCAAGCCGCTTTTGAAGGTAGTTTTCAGTTGTTGGAGGCGGAACTTTCCCAGAAAACTATTCGTTATGTGCAGAACGTGTGTTGTGTAATCTTTCTTGTTTTCAACGCCGCTTTGTCTCCCAAACCATCCCACCATCTCTCGAGTTTGACCAAAACAAAAAGGGTACATAAACATGCAGCTGATACATCATAATCTTCGTTTGGAATTGTTCAATAGCGTGTGGCTGCTCTGAAACTTTCTGGGTTTTCTGTCTTCCGCCGCTTTTTGATGGATTCTGCTGCCTCTCATTTGGTGCAGTGCTGGATTTCTAGCTTCCCAATGAGGTAAAAAGATTATCCATTTCCCCAATTTTCGATCTGGGTTTTTTGTTTATATTGTTGGGGGATGATTTGAATATAGTTTTCATGTGTATTTTCAGGAACTGATGATTTGGGATGATTTGAAATACATGGGCTGTTCAAGTTGATAAGTAATATTGATTTCTGTTTCCATTGGATCCAAAGAGCCTTTCCTTTCCTGTATATATTTGACTTCCACCATCTTTGGCGTTTGTAATATATTTGGACCAAAACGTATTGATTTGACAACATACAGATTTGCAGTTGGGAGGCAGCCTGCAGTTTTTGGTTGGACCCGAAAAATGATTGGTTAGAGGTTTTATATGATTGGTGGGTAGGTGGATTCAGGATTTTGCTGCTTATATTTGACTTTGATATAATTGCAGACCTGTATTGGTAGTATTAGATTGATTATATTATAAAAGCTACACAATTATGGAGCTACCTGATGAGGAGGCCGTCGCCAACGGAGAGGCGGAGGAAATGAACAGAGAGCTCTCTGCGGAGGCTCCTCTCCGGGAGCCCCATTCCTACCAGAGTCATTTTGGGGGGATGGTGAGGAAGAAAGCTTATATCTTTGATGGTCTTGGAAATTTTTACAACAAGGAATGGGATCTTACAGAAGGTAGAGGCAACGAGTTCTGTTGGTACCATGTTGAACTTCCAAAAGGACATCAGAAGCTTTCTCAGTCTGCACAATACCTCATTGGTGTTCTTTGCCCGCCTTTGAAGCTTCAGGATATTCTCTCTCTTGTCAGCAATGGACCATTTTGTGGGTATGTTGATGGGGCTCTGGTCTTCAGAGTCAACTCTCCTGGCCCTCCCTCCAGTGATTTCACATTTAGAATTGCCGCAAGAATTACCAAGAATTCAGTTATCACTGTGTCTTTGGGCCGCGTTCCCAGATTGGGTTTCTCACCGGTGGGTCAATCTCTTCTCTCAGAGATTCCTAGTGTGGAGAGTCCCTCGTATCATAGAGGTGAGCAGAGGGAAAAGAGCGGGATTGTCATAGGGGAGCATGTTCTTGAGTTCTTATTGACAATGAATCACTCTGAGGAAGCTGATAATCCCGTGCCAAAATCTGTCTCAAATCTTGTAGTTCATATTGTTGACACGCATGTGGACCACCTCCAAGATGTTGTGACTAAACTTGAGATAGAGTTGGATTCTGTTGAGCTTCAGATGGATAAAGGTGAGTTTCACCTACTACGTTTAAGCTACCTTCCGTCTATTAATTGTTCATCCCAGCATATACTGTTTTTTTCTAACAAATTCCTAGTCAATTTCTTATATCTCATCCAGTGTGCAGAAAATGTTATAAAACTTACAAGTTTCATATTTCATTCCTCGCGTTTCTAATCAATAGTGCTGTTCTCTATCATAAGCAATTCTAAGTTCAGTTGATTTGGTATACCTTCAGTAGCGGGTGGGACGTACTTCGTTGTTCTTTTAGTTATCTGACATGAAATTCTTGAAGACATATATTCCTTAGACATCATTTTAAACTGCTGATGTTTTTAGTAATTGTATTATCTCCCATTTGTAATTAGGACTTCGACTTCAAGTGTAACAAAACCACTACGGAAAGATTAAAAGAGATAAATGCACATTAGGAATTGGTGAAATTCCATATACACCGACTAACAATCCTATCCTTTGTTTTGTGATGTATTTTATATTCTTTCTGTTTTCCTTGCTTAACCATTTCCTCAATCGAGAGATTTGGTAAATTAACATATCAAAAGAAAGTGTTGTATACTTTGATAATATGCATCTGGGACAATGTACATACGCATGTCCTTCAAATAATGTACATAGTAAGCTCAGTACTAAAATATTTAGAACATTCTTTGATCGAATAATATGCATTCGTGTTCTGATTTGTAACAGGTGGGCTTGCTTTAAAGAAACAAATGCTGGATGACAGGAGATTTCCTAAAATGCATCTAGATCTGCAGCGGCTCCTACAGGTAGTTTATCAGTCCATTGTTTTCTTTAGTTTGTGGAATGGAACAAAGAGGGACCAAGTAAAGCATTACTGCTTATTTTGAGAAGTTATTTCTCAACCTTTATGATAGCAAACAACCCAAACAAAGAAACTAGCGCACTGCAAAATTTCTTCTGTTTGGATTTTTATGCTCCTACTGTTTTGGGGCATCCCAACAATTATATACCTGCTAATCCAATGCTCACCCCACATCATATTTTGCCAGAATGGTATTTCCTACCGATCCATGCCATTCTTCGTAGTATACCTGACAAATTGGAAGGTGTAGCCGCAATAACACCTGTTTTATGTCTGTTGGCTTTACCTTTTTCTAAAAGTATGTATGTGTGTAGCTCAAGTTTTTTCCCCATTAACTGAGGAATATTTTGGTTGCTTTTGGCGGATTGCTTACTAGGGTGAGGTTAATTGTATATTGCTGTTCCGTTCTTTCAATTAAGCTAATTCCATGAGTTTAAAATATTTGATTGTTTTTCCACCAGCCATTTTGGAGGCTGGGCCTAATAGAACTTAAACATCTAGTTTGTAGACATGTGTATATGCTCATTGATTGTTCAGAAGAATGTGAATGGGGGGTAGAAATTGTTGCTCCGAACTGATTTAAATTCTCGTTTTAGGAATGACCATGTGGGATAAACCTTCTTGATTGTGCATTTAATATTAATGACCTCAGGTGATTGCTCATGGGGAGCAAGTTTTTCCTCGCGTCAGAGAAAGATGTTCCTCTAAGCAATGGTTTTTGAGTGAAGATATTACCTCTCTTGAAGAGTTGATCGGACGGTTGAGGAGGCTAAAGGAGAATGTAGGCTTTATAGCAAATCGTGTCACGGCAATACAGGCTGGTCTAGACAGTTGGCAAGCTGAGCAGATAAACAGGAAACTGTATTATCTCTCATTCCTATCTATAATATTCCTTCCTTTATCCATCGTGACTGGAGGTACAGTTGTTTGTTAGCATAAATTTTCATTTGCAGGTTTTTATGAGGCATTCTTATATGTTCCATTGTGAGCAAGAAGCTTTTGACAACAAACCCTTGTGTCTCTTGCAGTGTTTGGCATGAATGTGGGGGGAGTTCCGTGGACGGAACAAAAAAACCCAACGGTGAAAAATGGTTTCCGTAATGTCATGTTACTCTGTGTAGCTATGCTTCTTCTGGCACTTCTCTGCTTCAGCTTTCCTGTTTTTTATACCCGAATAGCTGCTTGGCACAGGAGAAGAGCCATGAAGAGGAGCTGGTCCCTCAACAGGAAATCATACCTAAAGAGAACCCATGGAATTGAAGCTCAAGAAAGAAGGGGCTACCTCCGCATTTGAGGAAAGCATCTAGATTTGCAGTATGTCCTTTTATTTCTTCATACTTGGTTTCGCATTCTTTCTTGTTTCGTTTTAACATTCATATCGTCATCATTGCCTTAATTCTGCTCTAGTAATCTTATGTTGCTTTCTAAGTTCATGGGCAATAATATCATTTTACTTTGCCCTAGATCGGAGATTTCGCTTGTGCACTTACTGTTATCTGGACAACCAAGAGGAAAAGTTAGAGATTTCTCGTTGGAGACGGCCTGTTCTTTGGATGGTTTTGTTTCTTTACTTGATTTACAGTTCCTCCATTTTTTCACCTTGGAGGTCAGCTTGTAAATGTACAGTCTCTTGTATCATATGTTTAATACTGCTGCAGATGGTGTTGTACAATTTCCACTCAAAAGATTAACAGCTTCATGATCATAAGCAAAACATTCATTTCAACTGTTGTGAGGATTTGGGACATGGGGAATAAGCTGTTACCAGTTTCATTTCGATTACAAATTGCTCTTTTTCGACGAAAAAATGAAAGAAAGAATTTAGCAGTTTCAAAATGATGAGAATGTCGATTACAGTTTCATTTCGAATGATGCTTGCTGAAATTTCAACAAATTTTCAATGTTTTACATTTTTTTTTCTTTGTGTTTGGACCGTATAATAACCTTTTGTCGAGTGTTAATAACAGTTTTCTCTAAGTTTTGCAAATGAAAATTTAATATGGACTTGTATTTTGTTAAAAAAAAAAAAAAAAAAAAACTATATATATAGTAATTGACCATTACCATTACCCACAATCCAATGCATACCTTGAAGAACAAGATTTCATGAAGGTTAGCTCTCTGCAATTTGACGCCACCATCTTACCGGATCATCTCCAGCTTCGAGCTTCTCAACGAATGGTACGGAGCGGAGCTTGGCATCCAAGAATTGTGCACACCATACACGATCCGAAAAAGCTCAAAGCAACGCTACTTCCGCATTCAAGATGCTGATGGCAATTTTGTTGCAGCAAGATCTCCAAGTTTTGAGAATGTCTTTTCCCCAGTTGAGACTTGAGTGGGGTATGAAAAATGAAGTTTGAAGAGCCACGAACCTCATTCTCGATTTTCTCTTACGAAGGCTTTGACTAATGGCTCTAGGTGTTCTTATGGATTATGTTTTGTCTCCCTAGATGTTTAGCTTGTATTGCCTCTTTCTCAATCAATGCATGAATCTACTATCGTTGCTTTGAAAAAAAATGATTCACTAGAGCTTTACGATTTAGAGTGCTACCATCATAAGAACGTGTCGTCTTGTGAAAGATAAGGGGGTTTTTTTTTTTTTTTTTGAACAAACGATATTATCTACATTAAAAGGGAATGTGAATTTAGCCTCACAATGGGTTACTTAATAAAAGAAAACTAACGAAAAGTCATCAAAAACTTTAGTTTTAATCAAAATGACAAAATAAAGGTGTAAGTGTATAATATCATGAGTGATTTTTCAAGGTAAAAATGTCATTTTCGTTAAAAGTGAACAGTACCAGTATTGTTTTATTAAGATTCCCTAATAATAATGTCATTCAAACTCGTTTTTTGCGAGAATCAAACGTAAGATTTTTTTATTTTTATTTTTATTTTTTAGCAAACGATATTATTTACACTAAAGGGGAGGGGATGGACTTATCCTCATAATGGCTAACAATAATGCGGTTCAAATTCGCATTTGACAAGAATCGAACCTAAGACCTCTCACTTACAAGTGAAGAGGAATACCGGTAGACCGTAGTACTAAGTGGCTCCACACAAACAAGCATAAATATCGTAATGGGACACAAATTGTCTTAATGAAAGGAATCAAGTTCTTGCCTCAACTGTATTTCAAAATTTCCATTTAACATTGGTTGATTATATCATGTGCATGTATTAAATTGTATATTTACCTGCATGATTTATGTGATTGATTTAATAATTGAACTCTAATTTTTCAAAGAAATTACACAAAATTTATTTAATTAGATTTGAATTTAGAAGCAATTAATGAAACACGCTGCTTTAACCAAGTTGAATGAACTAAATCTAAACACATCTCGTTGGACAGTTCGGGGTGCAGCTGAAGAAAGCTTCTTCATCCCGTTCCCACTAAAGTAGGCAGGCACATGATCAAAGGAAAGGTCAGATCAGACTTCCTCCTTTGGCCACGTAGAGGTCAGATCAGACTTCCTCCTTTGGCCACGTAGCAAACAGCTTACCCGACGTCGTCTCGCCAATACAAACCACAAATGACAAAAGCCCTGACGGCGCCGTTTCGTGTAAGCAGATAGATCCAGAACCTTCCATACACATCCTCCGCTCATTTTTCCGCCTCATAAAGCAACACCCTCTCCCAACAAAAACCCTAAACCCTAACTCAAAACCCTCTATCGTCTTTTCTCGACCTCCTCGTCTCTCTCTCTCACTTTGCACTAGTCAGCCATGGCCACCGCCGCCTTGCTCCGCTCGCTACGACGCCGTGATTTCGCATCGGCTCCTCTCTGCGCCTACCGATCCGTACGTCTCTTTACTTTTTCTGAGATTCGTTTTTAAGTTCCCAACCTGTCACTCTCGCCACGCGATCATTTCTCTGTTTCATCTGTTTTTTGGCTGAAAGTTATGAGATTTTCAGCTTGTTGTAGAATTTCTTGATTTTATGGAGTATTTGTTTGTTGTGATCCAATAGAATTGAACAAGTAAAAGATTTATAATTCAATATTTGAAATTTTTGGGGCTTCTGATGTGTTATTTTGTCGGTTCGATTGGGTAATGATAGATACCTTTTCCTGATCTGTTATTTACGCCGCTGGCGTATTGTTGTTTTTGTTGTCAATTCAGATTACAATCGTTTGATAGAGCTTTATTTTTTTATTTTTCTTTTATCTTGCATATATCACTGCAATTCCCTTGTTGCAGTTTGCTTTTTGTTCTGATTAATTGGAGCTAATTGATGAAATGGGTTGGAGTAGGAAGCTTGGGTATTAATATAGATGAATTGAGGATTGGTATAATAGCTCGATATGAATCGTGGTGATTATTTACGTGATTTATGTTTTTGCAGTTGAACAGCGCATCTAAGTCGTCGCATCTTGCTCAAAAATGGGCAAGCTTGGCAAGACCTTTCAGGTATTTTGGGCATTCCCTTGTACATTACGATACTATGTCATTCTTTTTGTATTTTGGATTTTGTTTCTAATTGTATCCTGTAATGTGAATAGTTCCAAACCTGCTGGAAATGATGTTATTGGCATTGACTTGGGTACAACCAACTCATGTGTGGCGGTGATGGAAGGAAAGGTAAGGGCCGTTTACAAGTTCTTGTTCATGTTCTGACTCAAATTATTGTTTAAGCTTTATGCGCATGTGGTTTATGTCTCATTAAGTGTTAAATTGTTATAGAACCCCAAAGTGATCGAGAATTCTGAAGGAGCTCGAACCACACCATCAGTAGTTGCTTTCAACCAGAAAGGAGAACTATTGGTTGGTACTCCAGCAAAGCGTCAAGCTGTTACCAACCCCACAAACACTGTTTTTGGAACCAAGCGTATGATTGGTAGACGCTTTGATGATCCCCAAACGCAAAAAGAAATGAAGATGGTTCCATACAAGATAGTAAAGGCTCCAAATGGAGATGCTTGGGTTGAAGTCAACGGACAGCAGTACTCCCCAAGCCAAATTGGAGCCTTTGTTCTAACAAAGATGAAAGAGACGGCGGAGGCTTACCTTGGAAAGAGTGTCTCAAAAGCTGTGATTACAGTTCCAGCTTATTTCAATGATGCACAGAGACAAGCAACCAAGGATGCTGGCAGAATTGCAGGTCTAGATGTTCAGAGAATCATCAATGAGCCAACAGCTGCTGCACTTTCCTATGGTATGAACAACAAGGAAGGGCTAATAGCAGTGTTTGATCTTGGTGGTGGAACGTTTGATGTATCCATTCTCGAGATATCCAATGGCGTTTTTGAGGTTTGCTACTTTCCTAGTAAGCTAAGTCTTTTAATTTTCCTTCATTTTGGACAATATTGTCAACAACTTTTTCTTATCTAGGTGAAAGCAACAAACGGCGACACATTCTTGGGAGGAGAGGACTTTGACAATGCTTTGTTGGACTTCTTGGTGAGTGAATTCAAGAGGACGGAGGGTATTGATTTGGCAAAGGATAGGCTCGCCTTGCAGAGGCTTAGGGAGGCAGCTGAGAAGGCTAAGATTGAACTTTCATCAACATCTCAAACCGAGATAAACCTTCCCTTCATCACAGCTGATTCTTCAGGTGCTAAACATCTGAACATCACATTAACTAGATCCAAATTTGAAAGTCTGGTGAATCACTTGATTGAGAGGACAAGGTCCCCGTGTAAGAACTGTTTGAAGGATGCTAATACATCCATTAAGGACGTGGATGAGGTTCTTCTTGTTGGAGGGATGACACGTGTTCCCAAAGTGCAAGAGGTCGTTACAGAAATATTTGGAAAGAGCCCAAGCAAAGGAGTGAATCCTGATGAGGCTGTTGCTATGGGAGCTGCCATCCAAGGTGGTATTCTTCGTGGGGATGTGAAGGAGTTGCTTCTTTTGGATGTTACTCCTCTGTCACTAGGTATTGAAACATTGGGTGGAATCTTCACCAGGCTGATTAGTCGCAACACTACAATTCCAACCAAGAAAAGTCAGGTCAGTCATTAAAGCCAAAAATATCTCAGATTACATTGACTAGGTGTGTTGTGTCAAAGGGCAATTTTTGAGGGAAGCATTTTGTTTGTTTTTATCTTCTAGCTAGAGTTAATTGCATCTTTTCTAATTGGAATTAATATGACTTGATCGTAACCTTGCCTCTGTTAGCCTTAGAGTTTGATCTGACTAAACATTTTGCCAAAGTATCAGACTCTTTCCTTTTGTTGTGGATCTTGTGTTCCTAATTTTGATTTTTATTATTGCAGGTGTTTTCGACTGCAGCTGACAACCAAACCCAAGTGGGTATCAAGGTGCTACAAGGAGAGCGTGAGATGGCTTCTGACAACAAGATGTTGGGAGAGTTTGAACTTGTAGGCATTCCTCCAGCACCAAGGGGCCTGCCTCAAATCGAAGTGACCTTTGATATTGATGCCAATGGTATTGTCACTGTTTCTGCCAAGGACAAGGCCACCAACAAAGAGCAGCAGATTACTATCCGCTCATCTGGAGGTCTTACTGACGAGGAGATAGAAAAGATGGTCAGGGAAGCAGAGCTGCATGCTCAGAGAGATCAGGAGAGGAAAGCATTGATTGACCTCAGAAATAGTGCGGATACAACGATCTACAGTATTGAGAAGAGCTTGAACGAGTATCGTGACAAGGTTCCAAGTGAAGTTGCCAAAGAAATTGAGGATGCGGTAGCAGATTTGAGGAAGGCAATGGGAGAGGACAATGCTGACGAAATCAAGGCCAAGCTTGATGCTGCAAACAAAGCTGTTTCTAAGATTGGGGAACACATGTCAAAGGGTTCTGGTGGCGACTCATCTTCCGGTGGATCACCGGGTGGAGGAGACCAAGCTCCCGAAGCAGATTACGAAGAAGTGAAGAAGTGAGGTGGCCGAAGCTGGTAACTCGGCTTTTTACTTGCAAGTAATTTCTGATTCACCCCTGGATTTTTCTGTGCTCGTAAAACCTCATTTATGTCGGCTTTTGTATCTAAGTGTTGGGAGTTTTAAAATGTATTAGGATAGCCATAATCTATTTTGCCTACTTCCTGTCTTTTCCAGCAAGTACATTATTAATTGAGAGGATTTTTCTTCTGCGGTGGTTAGTTATGCCTGGTTTTGACCAGGCTTATTACTGTTCATCATTTTTTCGGGTAAACTACTGTTCATCATTTTTTGAATAAAGAAATAGGTTCAGATTGCTCGCTCAATCTGTTTAAATGTGCATTGTGTTTTGCTTCAGTTCAGATGCCCTTGTGAAAAAAATCTTGAGGATCAAAATCGCTTTTGCTTGCTTCAAAGGAAATTGTCATAAAATAATAGAAGGATGGCGTTAGTGGGTTGAACAATTAGTTGTTAGGGGAGTTGGTTGGGATCATTCACGCAGTTTGTAATTGGTTGTCAGGGGAGGGAGTTGGGGATGCGATAACGCCAGTGGGTTGGACAATTAGTAGTTAGGAGAAGAGCGCTGGTGCATATCATGTTAAGGATTTTGGCTCGTCAAAGTTAGTATCTTATTTTGTATAGGATTGATTGTATTAGGGAAATTAAAGGTGCACTAATTCTTCTCCTAAATGGAACTAGGAAAGAACCAAAATTTCCTTACAATTAGATTGGGAATTCGTACTTTCCTGTTCCATTTAGAATAAAAAACTTGAATCAGAAAATAGGCATGTAAATCGCACCCTATACTTAATCAGAGAATAGGATAGTAGTTGGAAAGCCAGAAACAACACAAGTGAGAAAACCCAATGATAGCCGCCGGAAAGAGGGAGACAGTTGCCAGAAAGAGGGGGATTAGTTTTAGGATTTGCAAAAGTATTGTTACTCTATTATTAATTAAAGGACCTGTGGTTTCTCTTCCTAGGGAAATCACAACTGGACGGTGGCCAAAATTCTGCCGAACAAATATAAATCTTGTGTGTTTGTAATTTTCTCGATTTTGCTAAGTTTTAGTGTATTGTCGGATAGATCAAAGAGCAAAATCCAGAAAGTCAGAATTATGACAGATCAATCTCACACCAAAGTGTATCGGCTTATTGTTTTTTGCACTATGGTAAATGGTCATTTGCATAGGATGTGTTTTTTTGAATGTCAATAATAGCTCATATTTTAGAGGACATTGGTTTTCGTTCACACTGACAATCCTAACTCGATTTTTGAGATGTGTTAATGGTGTCACCCACCAGTGTTATACCGCCATGATTAATTTCTAGACGTTTAAGAAATAATAAAGGGCGCCTAAATTCGCTTGGACGCCCGCCTAACCTGCCTAGACTTGCTTGAGATAAAATATCTTCAGGGTAAGTTTAATCAGCAATTCATGAATAGACAAAATTGAAGCAAAATGATCAGCAGGATGTGCTAGCTACTGGACCATTTTTCATGTTAGTACAATTTGAAACATATGCAACAAAGAAATGGTGTACAATGACTACATTACCTTGAAGAAAACACTTGTTTTGACGTGTTTTTTATTTTTTCATAATGATAGATAAATCAAATAATTAAAAATAGATAAATCAAGTAATAGATAAAGTCAACGGTACGACAAACAGCACTACTTACATGCCAATTAGCTTCTGAGGTTGAGCAGTTTCAATTTCACTATAGGATTTGCAAATGAATGTTGGGTTGGGCCACCTCGAATGGTAGAACTCAAAGCAATCGTAACATTGATTCCCTTACCTACATAGCCATTCTTGGAGACCGGGTGTTGCATGGTTGTTTAGAGCCAATGACACTGTAGCTACTAAAGTGTCAGTCTAGTTGGTTCTTTGCGCCCAATTTTGGTGTAGCAGCTATATTTTGATTCATCCTCTTTTTTCAGGGGTTTCATAATTGAATATTGAACTCATTTCATATGATGGGAGTTGTTGAAGTGTTGGGCATTGCTCTGTTATGCGCTATTCATGGTGCTACTGTAGAAGATACTTTATTTGAAGATAATGATGGTGAAAATACATTCCATGCTTTAACCCAACTCAAGCTTACTTTTAGCTTGTAAAGCTGGCTTCTGTTATAGTTGGATCCTAGGCTGCAACTTTAGAGAAAGACTTTCTTCTGTAATAGGCGGAGGCCACCCTTTTTTTCCTTTTTCAGATCAAAATATGCTTGGGGTTCACTAGCATTACAATTTATACAATACAGACCACCAAAAGTTAGTCTAGAAGACAGTTCCAGCTCAATCCCCTCCATCTTATCTTCAAAAAAGGATTGGATTACATCTGTGGTCTGATGCCGATGTAATGGGGCTTCCAAGATAGCTCATATTCCATGATACATGCACATTCATGCTTGAGTTCCCAAATCCGTGATCCCTTCTTGAGTGGCTCTCTATTCTTGCAATTGTTAAGGTTAAGGCCCTTCCACTATTAAAACGAGTCATGTAGTTCTCTTTTACAAAAAAAGTCATTGTATACACACGGAACACTAACCTTATCTCAAAGAAAAAAGGGCTTTCCTTTTATCAATCCCTATTCTTGAGTGTTCATCTTCATTGGTGATTGTTTATGGTGGTGAACGTCGTGAATATGAACTATTGTCTGTTCTAGTATCTCTGACTTGTCGAGGTAGAGCATGCCCCTGATAATTGCATCGTTGTGCTTGAGCTATGAGGTTCTCAGCCACATAGATAGTTCAATGTGCTCATCAGCGTCTGACCATGCCTTTTCATATTTTTCTCTCTCTCGTCTGTTCCTATCCTAGTAGCTAGTTTTGAGTTCTCTTCCTCTTCTTCGTGGTGAAATCCAGTTGGGGCAACTGGGCCAGATGACATTGATAGCTGAGTTTCCATGGTAGGATACAAGACTTGAAATGTCGGTCTTGGGCAGACATTCTCCACTAGTACAAACAAGCATCCAATTAGTGATGACACTGGCGAGCAAAATGCAAAATTCAAATTTAAATACATACGAAAATTTTAAGAAAACTCAGATACGTGTAGGCCTGCAAAACATCTATCCTTTGGGGAAAACTTTTGAACATTTTCTTCAGGATATTGTTCTTCAGACAACTCTAAAGTACATGTAGGGTGATTTGAACTCTAACTCAAATTTGGGTCATAAAGAGAGTACTTCCGCCACAGCTAATATGGGTAAACCCATGTCTGATACACAAGATTGACTTGAGTTGAACTAATTATATGGGTCGTCTTGAATTAGTTTGGCTTAGGTTGAGTTGTTTCTATTTAGGCCGTCATTTTCAAGGTTCTAAAAGATGTTAGACACTAGTCGGCGGCAACAGGCGGATAGCGGTCTTGTATAAGTGTCTAGGCGAGGCCTCTACAGGTTTTTATTTTTTTTTTATTTTAATTAAATTTATTATATAACATATAAATAAATGTCTATCCATACTTAAAATAGACATAATTGTATTGAAATATATAAATTACAAAATAGAATGATACATAAATTAGAAAATATTAAAACATGAAAACATTACAAACAAGCATATAATGAGTGTTTATTCAAGTATTGAACAAATATCTTATAATTTATTGAAAACATAAAATATAAAATAAAAGTTATATATTTTCTGTATAAGTGAAAGACGCGACTTAGGTAGGTGCCTAGGCTGATCTAGACGCTCTTTCTTAATTTTCAAACATCTGGAAAAAAAAAAGTTGAGGTTCCACCATAAAACCAATTGACAATATGGGAAGTAGCCCAACTTATTTATAAGCTCATGCAAAGTCTCTCATTCTATCAATGTAAGATTCTTCTCAACAACATTTAAAAATTAATTGAAATGATGGCCAGCCTCTTAACGTTTAGGTGAGAATTTTTAGAATAGTGCTTATGTCAAAATATCTAAAATAAGCCAACATAACACGTCAGCCGTCAAGATCCATCGTGTGTCTCTTCTTACACACGCACTTAATCCCCCACAAAATGACCTCCGTACTAGAGAAGCAGTGCCTCTTCTGTCCAACCTAAACCCCCAAACCTAAACCCTTTTTTCTCTTCGGCTCTTCCCTTCTCAGCAGCCTCTTTCATTCATTCTCCCATCGCCTCCCAAATTTCCACAACCCTAAGCTCCGATTGAATTTTGATTCAGATGGGCAGTAAAAAGAGAAGCTCCACTTCCATGGAAGCTGCGGCTGATGCCGTCTTTGACGACGGCGGCTTCAGTAATCTGAAGAAATCGAAGAAGGGCAAAATAAAGCAGGAGACGGCAGAAGCTTCTGCCCCTTCTTCTTCTACCGCTACCACCGCCGTCAAACCCATGGAGAGACAAAAGAAAAGAAAAGCTTTGGACAAAGTGAGGCGCCTCCACACCGAGGAGACCAAACCCAAAGAACCTAAAACAATGGAGGTTCAATTGACAACTGAGGTGCCAGCTTCGTCTTCGACGAGCGGGATTCTTCCGGAGTTCCATGTGGGTGTGTTTAAGGACTTGGCTTCGGGTGATGGGTCTGTTAGAGAAGCTGCGGCGGAGGCTTTGGCTATGGAGTTGGTGGCGGTGCAGAGAGCTTATGATGGGCTTGAGAATAAGGAGTTGGTTGAAGGTGGAGTGAAGATGGAAGCCGAGAAGGATGATGGGTTGAATGATTGTGCGCCTTCCTTGAGATATGCCGTGAGGAGACTCATTCGCGGTGTTTCTTCATCAAGAGAGGTTTTCATTTTACCCCATTATTTTGTCTTATTTGTTATGTGATTGTTGCATGGTGTTCGTGTTTTTGAATTTTTGTGTGTCATGATTATGGTTTTAAGTTTAGGCTATCCTGAATTGAATGCTCCTTGATTTAATGTTGTTGCTTTTAAGAGTGTAATGTGGGACATATTTGTATGCAAGTCTTGCAGGAATCTAAGCTTTTGGAGCTTTGGTATACTTACATTAGTCATTGTTTGACCTTTGTTATAGGCTGTGGTTTATTATCTGATTTAATACTCTCTCGAATGTAAACTGTTTCTTTCTTTTGAAGACGTCGTTCTTCAACTTAGATTTTGTGGTAATAGGTTCATTATATGTCTCGCTACAAGCAACCAGAAGCATCTTTGTTTTTCTATCGTGAATCTCATCCAAGTTCATTATTGAAAGCTTGCAATTGCATACAAGAGGCTTGGTTTTGGGGTACATAAAGGATGTTTTGTAATTCATTTCTGGACCTGTACAATGTGCAATAAAGTTTTGGAGAAGCATATGTTAATGTGTTGAGTTCAATTTTGTGGGTTGTTGTAGTGCTTTTTTGTTAAAATCTATACAGGGTAATTTGCTTTTCAATCTGTCAGTTGTGCAGATTATTATAATATAGTTATCAGTTTGACCTGTTTCATGGTTAGAGACTATATTTGAGAGTTTGAAAATTTTGATTATGTCAGTTGTGGTATGGAAATTTAGACTGTGCGCGACATCTTACTGAAATTCTACTTACATTAATAAATTTTGTTGAATATAATTTATCGAGAATTTGGCATGAGTTAGTGTGTTCTGATTTTAACTTGAAAACCTTCGAATATCCTGTGCTTACACTACTGCATGTATTTTGGGTTTATAAACAGTTTGATCTTGCCAAAATAAACTTGAGAAGCTAATGTAGTGCAACTTGTTTGGCTAACTTTTGTTATATGTATTGTATTTCTTTTCCAGTGTGCAAGACAAGGGTTTGCATTAGGTTTAACTATTTTAGTAAGTACGATCCCCAGCATCAAGGTGAAGTCATTGTTGAAACTCATTGTTGATTTCTTAGAGGTTTCTTCATCAATGAAGGGTCAGGTAGGCAAAACCTTTGCTTTATATTTCAAAGAGTTCTTCAATTCAGTTTTTCTGTATTTTCCCTAGAACGTTTAGTTAGTTGCTTCCTCGTTGCATTGCAGGAACAAAGGGATCATCTTTTGGGTCGCTTATTTGCCTATGGAGCTATTGCCCGATCAGGAAGACTAGCTGAGGAGTGGGTTTCTGATAGAAATACTCCTCTCATAAAGGAATTCATTAGTCTTCTCATTGCCCTTGCATCAAAAAAGCGATACTTGCAGGAGCCTGTTGTTTCGGTTATTGTAGACTTGATTGAGAAGGTAAAGTTTCCTGATAAACGAAATATTGGTTTGCATGTGGAAAATTTATAATCTTTATGCCTAGTCAGGTAACGATTATGATTTCAGCGATCTATGCCGCTAAATTCAGTTCCAATCAATATAAGGTGGCTACATAATTGTTCTGAAATTTACTAATTATTAAGTATTTTTTCAACTCATTGAATAAGCCGTAATATATAAGACTGGTTGTATAAACTTAGCATGTTATGTCATTGGACTGTGTTAGTATTTGTCAGCTCCTATCCATGAATATAGTATCTGCATATAACTTTTCATCAATTATTCGGATTTTATTTATCAGCACAGGCTAGGTGGCGTTAAAATTTGCCAAAATTCTCGACCTTTTCTTAGCTTTCCAATTGTTTATGCCTCTGTATTACAGTAGGCTGGGTTTTTATTAAATTGTCTTATTCTAGATGTTAAATGTACATTAAATTCAAATGGTCCTTGATTTGGTCATGAGTTGCAGAAGCTTTCCATGTCGCTTAATTTCTCTAGGACTTGGGCATTTCGCCAAGTGCCATGTCGTTTATGGTACAGGCGACTGTTTATAGATTGTTGTCCTGTTTCGTCATAGTCCATATCCAATTTATTTTAGAAGACAGAAACAGCAAGTAAACTTGTGTCTTTTTATTTCTTTTCATCATTGCTTTCATTTAGCGAAGGCTATCCTGATAAATTTATTTCACTCACATTGTAGATTTTATATGTTAGTTGCATTATTCAATAATGTATTCTACAGTGTTTCACTGAATATCCACAATAGATAGATTAACAGTGATTATGTGTTCTAAATACAGCCTTCCTTTGTACAAATTTTGTAAGACAATTTCGTACCTAAATTTTGGTACTAGACTATAAATCATGCATTGGCGTATAAGAACTGGTTAACTTTGTAGCTTTTAGACAACATCGGTAGCCGGTAGGCTGCAGCGCTGGTTTCAACCGGTGTGGTTCTATGCTTTGAAGTCTACGTTTTACAGCTTGATTGTGGATCTCTTTTCTTTGTCCTCTAATAGGACTTTTATGCTTGTAGTTCTAGTCAAGCTCAAGTCTTTAAAAGATATAGAACTAGAAGGAAAAGAAAAGCATTTTTCATTCAAATATATTATAAGAGCAGTCTATAATGGTTAGTCCCACGGTTCCTTGGAAAGAATCCAGCCCGAAGTTGAAGGGGTGGGGAAATAGTGAGAAAATATGTCTTTGTATGCAACACTTTGGTGAATGGTTCTCGTACTTGCATTATGCCATCATTTTGAGGGGTTGTGCGTTTCCGCTTCTGGAATCTGTCTATGAGTAGAGATTGGGGGTTCTTGCTTCTGTTTCCACTGCTTTGTTTTAGCTCCTTGTTCTTTCTTTTTTTAACCGGATTTTTTTGAATGTGAATACATACTTCCTTGTCATCATCATGTCGTAATACATTTACTTCTGTTTATTCGTTGTTTGCAGTTGCACTCGGAGGCCTTGCTGAACCACATGCTGGAGGCCCCAGGACTTAATGAGTGGTTTGAAGGAGCTATTCAAGTTGGAAATCCTGATGCATTGCTTCTGGCTATGAAAATCAGAGAAAAAACACTTATTGAAAGTTCAAGTTTTGGGAACCTTTTACCAGTCCCATTCAGCCCCAACAAACTGTTTTCTGCTGACCATCTGTCTTCTCTTGCTAACTGCTTGAAGGTAATGTGGGTTTGTGTTTCTGTGCGCCAAGTGTGTGGGTTTGTGTTGCTGTGTTCCATTTGTGTATGGGTGTGCATATTTTTCTGGATGATGTACACTTCACTATGGTGGAAACTTTAACTCTTCACAAAACCATTCCTGAACTTTTTTGTTTGTGTGGAATATGACAGGAATCCACCTTTTGTCAGCCTCGTGTTCACAATGTGTGGCCTGTTCTGGTGAACATGCTTTTACCTGATAGAGTTTTGCAGGCTGAAGATGCAATTTCTGTTTCAAATTCCTTGAAGAGGCCTAAAAAGAATCGCAAGTCTAGTTCTTCTGATGAAGAAATTGCAAAGAATTTCCAGTGCTTCTGCGAGGTGATCATTGAGGGATCACTTCTACCATCATCTCATGACCGCAAACACTTGGCCTTCGATGTTCTGCTTCTTCTTCTACCAAAGTTGCCGGCATCTTTTATTCCGATTAGTCTGTCTTACAAAATTGTTCAGTGCATGATCGATATACTTTCTACAAAGGATTCTTGGCTCTATAAAGTTCTGCAACATTTTCTTAAAACTTTAACTGATTGGGTTGGGGATGATGACGTGAGAAGGGTTTCTGTCATTGTGGCTTTGCAGAAACATAGCAATGGAAAATTTGATTGCATTACACGAACAAAGACAGTTAAGGATTTGATGTCAGATTTCAGAACAGAATCTGGTTGTATGCTGTTCATTCAGAACCTGTTGAACATGTTTCTGGATGAAAAACATGCTACCGAGGAACCTTCAGATCAAAGTCAAACGACAGATGACAATTCAGAGATAGGTTCTGTTGAAGACAAGGATTCCGTTGGAACCATGGGAAATTCTGATTTTTTGAAAACATGGATTGTGGAATCCCTCCCTAGTATATTGAAAAATTTGAAACTGGATCCCGAAGCAAAGTTTAGGGTCCAAAAAGGAATTTTGAAGTTTCTAGCAGTTCAGGGATTGTTCACCGCATCCCTTGGGTCTGAAGTAACATCCCTTGAATTACAAGAGACATTTAGGTGGCCAAAAGCTGCCACCTCAAGTGCCCTTTGCAGGATATGTATCGAGCAGCTTCAGTTACTGTTCGCAAACTCTCAGAAAGGAGAGGGGCCACGCCCTTTGCCAAATTGCATAGAGCAAATTGACCTTGGCTCATACTTTATGCGCTTTCTTAGCACTTTGTGCAGTATTCCTTCCGTCTCTTATTTTCGGCCTTTGGAAACCGGGGAAGAAAACACTTTGAAAAAATTGCAAGCGATGGAAACTTCACTCGCAAAAGAGGTACTTTCTTTTACCGTTTTCAGTTCCACATAATTATTGGTGAGGTACTTTCTCGAAAGAGGCTTCACTCCACGTAATTATGCATCTGATCAACTTAATTTACTTTTGATCTCAACGTGGGTTTCAAATTTTAGTTTGTAACAAGTTGGAACTTGGATATGACCACAATATGTCATAAAACATGAAATCAGTGAGGTTTAAAATTAGGGGATGGTGTTTCTGATGCGTTATTTCCTAGTAAAGGCCATTTTTCTCGTTGTTTTCATCCAACTCAAGATAGGTTTGATTCTACTGATGCCTTATTCAGGGGTCTTATAAATGGTGTAGTCTTGCCTTCTAGGCCATCTTCAGTAGAACTACTTTGAACTCAAGTTTAAGATGCAAGCTTCTTAATTATTTCTCTTTTATTCTTTCAGTTTCTTGGTTGTACTGTCCTTTTCCATGTTCTTTGGCATGACATGAAGCTTCTTGAATGCTTCAATTGCAGGAAAGGAATTGTGGGCTTAGTGGTGATGCAAATAGGTTGCATGCACTAAGATACTTGCTCATCCAGCTGCTTTTGCAAATGCTCCTTCGACCAAAGGAATACTTAGAAGCAGTCTCCGAGCTTATTATATGTTGTAAGAAAGCTTTTCCTGTTGCTGATCTTCTTGATTCCCCTGGAGAAGATGACTTGGATGATGATGGTGCACCTGCCGTGATGGATGTTCTTGTGGATACATTGCTTTCTTTGCTGCCACAGTCATCAGCTCCCATGCGAACTGCAATTGAGCAGGTGCGGTGGATGCTCTTGTGCATACTTGAATGATTGTACAGATATGCTATGTTGGAATGTTAGGAATTTGTTTGATGTTACAATGTTTTGAATTTTATTTAGGCAGTCGGACAATTTATCTCTGAATGATATCATATGCCTTCACTGATACTTTACTGGAATTATTCTTTCTAATTCTGTAATTTGATTAGTTGGGGTGTTGAATTATCTCTTCTGATGCGAGAGTAATATATTTCATGCTGGAGTTGCATTATTGCATGCCAGATTGATGAACTAGAATACCAGATTGATGTACATGTGTCTGTGCGCGCACATGTGGACGTTTAAAGCAAAACCTAAATGAAGTTAAAATTTATGTGACTAATTATCTGGAGTCCTTGTCTTGTAGGTATTTAAATACTTCTGTGGTGATATCACGGATGATGGTCTGTTGCGGATGTTGAGGGTCATTAGGAAGAATTTGAAACCTGCTAGACATCAAGATGCTGATAGTGACGACATTTTTGACGATGAAGAAGATGATGAAGATTTTCTTAACATTGAAGAAGATGAGGGAATTGATAAAGCTGAGACAGGTGAAACCGGTGACAGTGATGAGCAGCCAGATGACTCCGAGGCTGAGTCTGAGGCTGTTGATGCTTTTGAGGCAGTTGGCAAAGAAAGTCCTGAAGCTTCTGATGATTCCGATGGAGGAATGGATGATGATGCAATGTTTCGAATGGATACTTACCTTACCCAGATCTTCAAAGAGCGAAAGAATCTAGCTGGGGGTGACACTGCCCATCACCAACTTATGCTGTTTAAGCTTCGTGTTCTTTCATTGCTAGAAATTTACCTACATGAAAATCCAGGCAAGTGTGTTGTATTCAAATTAGCTGAGATACAAAATGGCGTACAACATGTTTTGCAAGCACGAATTTAAAAATATATTTCTTCCATTTAAAAATTTATCCCTTGGAACTTTTTTCATTTTTTATTCTAACTTTTCCCTTTTGTGTTTGTGGGCATGGTTGACTCAATTAAACAGGCAAGCCGCAGGTTTTGTTGGTGTACTCAAACTTAGCTCGGGCATTTATTGAACCACTCAGTGCAGAAAGTAGTGAACAGCTAGGACAGCGTGTATGGGGGATACTGCAAAAGAAAATATTTAAAGCAAAGGACTATCCGAAGGGGGAAGATGTGCAATTATCTACTTTAGAATCTTTGCTGCAAAAGAATTTGAAGTTGGCCTCAAAACCAATTAAGAGAAAGAAATCCGCAACCAACCTGTCCAAGAAGAAACAGTCAGCCTCGTGGAACCGACACAAAATGATGACTAGCCTTGCACAGAGCTCCACTTTCTGGATTCTGAAGATCGTTGAAGCAAGAAATTTTCCAGAGTCTGAGCTGCAGAGGGTTTTTGATATTTTCCAGGGAGTTCTAGTAGAGTATTTCAATAGTAAGAAGTCTCAAATCAAATCTGGATTTTTGAAAGAAATATTTAGAAGAAGGCCATGGGTAGGGCACCATCTCTTTGGCTTCCTTCTGGAGAAATGTGGCACTTCAAAGTCAGATTTTCGGCGAGTAGAAGCACTTGATTTGGTGAGTGAAATATTGAAGTCCCTGGGCTCTACTGATGGAAGTAGCCAGGAAGCGCTGAAGAATATTATGAAAAGCCATCTGGAGAAACTCTGTCGTCTGATAGAACAATTGCTGACAAATATATCAGAAAAACAGTCGAGGCAGGCTGAAGCGCGGAAGTTTTGTAGCAGGATTCTTCAGATGATAACAACCCTTAAGCTGACCAAGTCTTTCTTTAAAAATTTATCCCCAGATGCTCATGCCAAGTGTGAATCGCAACTCGGTGCCCAATTTATTAAAATGAAGACAGTAGCACATGAGTGAAACTTGCTGGGCTCATGAACGAATTATGTTTCATATTTATGTTTAGGGAGCTTCTTTCAGTCCCCAAACAACAATACTCGGAAGCAGTCTGTGGAAATATCAGTCACTATTTTTGACTTTTGAAACAAGGTTGAGCTGATGCTCTTCGACATCATTTTCTTGAGGTAGGTACGTATTATAACTTGAAAGAACTTTCCGTTGTTCAAACATTTATTAAGTTTTAGTGTGATTTCGTTTAGGAGTTCTTTTACTTCTTTTTACGAGTAGTTTTTTCGGACAGGAAGAGTTTAGGCGATAGCAGAGAATTATGTACTTCGAATTCTCAGATTTCACTTATTTTTGTACCGAAGAACCTTGCGGTACTTGAATTCCCCAACTTATCTTGTATTCAAGTGTATGCTGCGTATGTGCTGAGCTGATTCGTCTATTTTGTGCACGTCACGTTTCGAGTCAAGACATTTTCTGTTTTGGGGGCTGCATTTTTGAATTTGAAGACTATGAAATAAACAGATTGGGACCATTTGAAAAGCAAACATGATTTTGACATTTCGCAAAGTTTAGAATTTATTTTCCTCTATTCCATACAACACCAGATGGAGACACGTTTGCCCAAGTCCAAAAAATGACCCGAAATTGAGGTCAACAGCAGCATAAAAGTGAACCAACAAGACTTGGTGGAACTAGTGTTGTGAGTTTCTCATGTGTTGGGAATCTTATCATCCCGACAAGTTCATCTCCCTGGGTTTGGTAAAGTTCATTTGGAGATATGCTAGGATCAGTTGTCCGTTGAGGTTAACTACCAAGTGACACGTGGATATTTACTATTAAGGTATCAAACAAAGCCAAAGCCCTTACAGCCACAGGTAGACTAGTCATATGATCATATCATGCCGACTTTTCAATTTTGAATTTTACTTTGTTGGGGAATATGGTATTTGGAATATCAACTTCGGTAGAAGCTGCCAGGCATTTTCCATTTGATTTTTGGCAGGCGGCAGATGCACTACACAACAAGCACATCAATCTGTTTCCAAAAAATCACTCACCTTACCCTCACTTACACTTTAGAACTGTTATTGATACTCTAAAAATTTCATTCTGTGTACTAAAAAAAGAAAAACAAAAGGTTTAAAAGACAATGAAAATTTTGAAACGTCAATAACAATTTCGTAATTTAATTATGTTGTTTGGTTCAGTTTTGATATAGAAAACTTTAACGAAAAACTCCTAGTACTGCTTATTTTAACAAAAAATCATATTTTTATACTAAAAAAATCAATCTTGATACTATTTATTTTACATCTTATTTTATCCTTATCGTTAAAATTCAAAATTTACAAACGGCTAGATTCCTTGTGACAGTCGGCTAGTCTATTAATTTAGCGGCTACGGAAGAGCAGCACATGCTTAAAGAGATGGAAAGTCTGGCAACTTATCATGCCTCCTCGACTGCAAATGCAAATGTTAACAATTCTTTTTACTCCATATCATATTATTATATTCAAAGCAACCCCTAAATTGGTATTTAATTACCTCACCACCACCACCCCCATCACAGGTTGTTTACTCTAAAATATACATTCCAACTTACAAAAAATCTGATTTGGAAGGATTAAGGGTCAAACCCTCGGTCTCTCTCTTCTACATGGTAGAATCTCTTTGTTTGGAGTGGAGGAAAAAACAGTCAGCAGGCACAGAAGCACAACAAATAAGAGCAGAATGTAAATGGGGAAAATTATGTACTAACTCTCTTTCTGTAAAATATTGTGTACAAAAAGTGTTTCAAATCTCTCCCTAATCTCTCTTTTCTCACTACTAACCCCCATCATTCCTTCTTCCTTCTTTCCCTTACTAGTCCTGTTACACTACAATTTTTACCACCTCTCTCTCTCTCCCCCTCCCTCTCCTCTCTCTCCTACAAATGTTTTCTTCACACATTTCTTTGTTTTTACACCTCCAAGCAAAACTACCAATTCCCGCTACTTCTACTTCCAAATCCCCCACAATTGCAATGCAAGCAACAACCACCACCACCACCCGATCATCACGCCACAAGTAGCTCACACCTTTCACTTCTGCTCAGTAGTTCCGATTCCGTCAACTCCCAATCCTGCTTGCATCAACACAGCCAACAATACAATTCATTCAGCTCACGTTTCCCAAACCATCATCAGCAGCGGCAACAATATCATAATTTCACACAAGCAATTTCAGCAAACCGTACCTCAATAAAGCGATCCACCCAAACAGTTAAAGGCCCTCCTCCCCACATGGAAAGCATGCTCTTTAGCTTCCTTCCCACTTGGAAAGCATGCTCTTCAATGTCTGTCTTTCAATCCAATGCAATTGAATGCACAGACTAGGATTGAGCGTTATCGTCATCTGAGTCACTCCCTGAAGAACTTCCAGAATCTGAATCTGCAAACATCCCACCCCACAAAACGTTTAAGCACTCTCTTTGTTTTGTTTTTTTCATTCTAATTCAGAAACAATAAAACTTCATTTACACCAAATCTAAATCCATTTCAGTTTTGGGTTATACCGCTTGATGAGGAGGAGCCACTGCTCGAACTACCAGAGCTGCTTGAACTATCACTACTAGCATGGCCACCAACATCTTTCTCAATCTCCACTGGTGGGAAGCTGCTCATTGGCATGTCATCCCCAATGTCCACATCTTCATCTCCCGCTTCACCCTTTTTCGACCTCTTATGCTCTGCAGTTGGTGCAACTTCAACCTTCTCACAAGAAGGTTGTTCCTAGAACAGTAAAAACAAAGATTACAATTTCAATAAGAAAACAATGTGCAAGAAAAATCATCGTATGAACACAATGCCATTGTAAAGCGACTTCAAAATTCAATCAGGCCCTTACCCGGTGCCCTCTGTTTGAAGCAATGTTGCTATTGCTGTTGCTGTTGGCGTTACCCATCAATGCTTGCCGCTTAATCTTGCTAACCATCTTCTTCCAATTCGTCACAAGCCGATCAAGCTCCCAAAGGGTCTCCGTATCAACGGCCTCAATGTCAAGCTCAATCTCATCCCCATCCTGCTTCAAATGCCCATTCCTCTTCCTTATAATCTGCACAACCTGCTCCATCTTCTCCTGAGGCAAACTCTGCAACCCAATTCCCAACTTTTGCTTCTCCTCCATACTCATATTCCTCTTGTTTGGGTCCTTCGCCTTTGGCTTCGGCTGCTTCAATGGCTTCACTCCCGACCCCTTCAACTGTGAATTCGTCCTCACAGGAGAAGAATGCGCCAATGCTGGATTTGACGACGGGTTTGATGAGCTCACAGGAGCTGGAACGGGAGACGATCGAACTGCCGGAGGCCGAACCGGCTCAGGTTTCTTCTCTATCCGAACAGGCGTCTCCCTCCTTGAAACCCTCTCGGGCTCAACATGGTTCCAGGAACTCGCCTGCAATTCCTCATCAGAACCCTTTTCGGACCGGA
This sequence comes from Pyrus communis, assembly GCF_041283825.1. NCBI lineage: Eukaryota > Viridiplantae > Streptophyta > Magnoliopsida > Rosales > Rosaceae > Pyrus > Pyrus communis. Next base: position 4,850,849 of record NC_142574.1, read on the forward strand.
ACTCATCTCCGTGTTTGTCAATCAGAGGCTGAAACAACTCCTCGAACCTCGAACGAAGCTGATTGGCAAAATTGTAGACCTCGTGGCCTTGGGGATTGTACCGCATGGCATTCTCGAAAGTCAATCTCACATCAGCTGCAAAATCAGAAGGCGTTAGATAGAGACCCTTGGCGAGATGGGTTTTGACGGTGCCGAGATCCATCGGTTTCTTGATGATGTCGTAGTAATCGTGAAGGCCCAACGCAACTACATCAACTGGTTTGTTGAAGATCCAGGCATACTTCTGCTTCATCAGCTTGGATAATACCTGCCCGCAATTCTTCATCAAATCCCCATTTTCCAAATGCGACCTCTTGGAATTGGAACTCGATTCCTTGCCGTGAGCGACCGGCAAGGGCCGTTTCGACCCGGCCATCTTCTTGTTGCCGATCGGCTTCTTATGAGCCGACTTAGGGTTGAAGTCGCCGGCTTCAATTCGGTTCTTGAGAACGCGAATCTGGTCGAGCTCAAAGAGGAGGCGGTTCTTGAGCTCAACCAGCTCTTTTCCCGAATAGCTCGCGATGTTGAAGCTGACGTATTGGGAGTGAACGAGATTTACGTCGTTCGTGTTCGATCGCCGATGGTGGTTGATCGACGAAGCGTCATCTGATGCAGTCTGAGTGACGGCCGGTGACTCATCGTTGAAATCGGGATGATGAACTTGGAATTGTCGCTTTTTAGGGTTAGGGTTACGGTTAGTGTTTGAAGAAGAAAAGGGGACTTTCCCCATGAATCCTCCTCCGGCTCCGGCTCCTCCACCTCTGGGTTGCTGCGGCCAATTGGGTTCGTTCCGGTTCGCTAAGACGGCGGACGCCATAGCTGTACGGTGTTCGAAGCTTCGGGTAGGGTTCCAGTTGGGCTCCGGTTAGGGATTCTCAATGCAGATGAAGAACCAGGCACCATGAATCGGCCCCGACGTAACCCACACGCGCCACCACTAATTGGGATATAAAGAGGGGGACGAAGAAGGTTTGCGTAGAGAGAGGTTAGGGTTGTGGGACTTCACCCTAATCTGAGCGAGGAACGAAAGGAGGACGAGGGCCGCTTCTTAAAGGCGGCCAGATCTACCCGAGGACGTTTTGGGCACTTTCATGACCGTCAGTTGGGCTAGGATCGTTGATCCGACGGTACAACATGATTTCCTTGCTGCCCGCGGAACTGACCTTGTGAACTGGCAGGGACGGCAAGGATGGAAAAGATGAGTGCACGTGGCGGAATGTGGACCGTCGATTTCCGGCGAGGGTTTCCTCGAGGCGGGATCTGTAATTTGGAGTTTGATTTTGGCGTGAATTTGGTGTGAATGTGTCGCGCATTTAGGGTTTTCCGAAAAGTTTGAAGCGTGGGATCCACCGCCGATGACGTGGACTGGGCTCGGTCATGTGTGACTGTGCGTTCCTGCCGTAAACGAGAAGTTAAGCACCCGCGCAATGGAAAGATTTTTTTAGTGTGATCCGCACATAAGATCGTACATCACTTATCATTATATAAATGGTATAATATGTGTGTTAAAAAGTTAATAATTTAAAAAATAAAATTTTTCATCATTTACATAAAAATACATAATGTATTATCCGTATTCCGATCACAATAAAAATTTCTCCATGCGATGAGGGGGCAGTGGTCTCTTGTGAGGTTCCTTTAGTTTCTTCAAGGGCATTTTGGTAAATGAAAACAATATACGGGTTTATGAAAAAGTGTTCATATCTACCGCATCCATTTTTTGTGTGGCATCTACCATTAATTGATACGTATCCATAAATTTAACATTTCTTAATTCTCTTGTAATAAACTTAATACGTATTAATCAATAACATAAGCCACAAACAAAATACGTACAGAAGATTTAAACTCTACCAAATGGGTATATATCCCAGCACGAGACCTAAAACAATAAGAGTTTCAGTGGTTCACCCCAAAAAAGAAAAATAGACAATAAAATTAAAAACATGTGCGTAAACTTTTTGATATATATAAAGCGTAAATTACATAATACCCCTTCAGGTGAGACCTCATACAACATCCTTAAAACAATTCACTTTCATACCTTACGTACTATTTTATTTCAAAATAATACCTCTGTTAGATTTTTCATCCATTGATCTGTTAAATGCTGATGTGGCTGCCACGTGGCAAAAAAATAAATTTTTTATACATTAAAAATATTATAATATTAACCCTATTAAAAAAAATTAAATAAAAAACCAGAAAAACCCAAACCCATAAATCCTTCGCCACAACCCCACATCCCACCCCAACCCCCTTACCCATCTCTTCTGTGAAATCCCGTTCCTGTATTTCATTGTTATAATCTACGTATTTGTATTATTAAGATTTTATATTATTTCTCGAGAATTTATTTTAAATTGTTTGAATTTAGATTTTAATTAAACTAGTTATAGAGTGAAGTTTGGAAAATTATTATTTACTAGTTGACCTTTTGAGGTTACAAGTAACGTTTCTGAATAGAGCTCGATCCCACGAACGCAGAGGCGAAAACTGTTTGCAAGTCCAGATTATAACGGTATAATTACGGACGTTTGAAGTTGTGATACTATAGATTTTAGGAATTAATTAATTCCCACTTTGTGGGTAGGAGGCCAATCAGATATTTGGGTTAAGGGGCCAATTAGTTAAAAGAGGGAGGGGACGAATCAGATTTTGGGGGGTAGGAAATGGATAGGCAGCAACCAATAGAAAGGGGAAAAAAGAAAAAAGAAGAGGGGGGGGGGTTGGGGAAGGGACCTCCCTCTTCCCGTTAACCACACCCACGACAAAACAGGTTTCGACCCGATTCTAATTCCGGCCAATTTCTGCCATTTTTTAGGGGAAATTCACCCATCCAACACCTGAAAACTACTCCATAACCTCCCCTCTACCACCTCCACCCAAATTTGAGGGTTTTTAGGCCCAAAATCGTGAGGAACTCCACCGGAGTACCGAAGGTGCTCGACGGTGATTTCGCCGTTCTGGTGAGTTTCACCACGCACCACCACCCTTAGTCAACTCCCCTTGGACCCAGGAACAAGAGCCATCAGGTTGTAGGGGCGTTGGAACATCGAGGAAGTCGAATTGAAGAACACCCATCTTAGGGTTCCGGCGGTTCGTGGCCAGTTTGGGGTGTTTTCCGGCCAAATTGGCCTTAGCCGTAGATATAAAGTTTACTCTACTTGTTGAGATCTTCATTCTTGTAAAATTTGAGAATTTTTTTTAAAAGTCGAATTTCCCGTTGTATGACATTTGATTTATGAAAATTCTGTTGGTTGAATATATTATCATTAAGGTCTACCACTTGATTATTCTAACAATTGACAATCTTACCATTGAATTGACACCAAATTTTAGTATGCTACGGTAGATATTGTTTAAGGACCTTAGGAACTTACTAGTGAAAATCTAGTGATTGGATCTTATGAAGCAAGTGACGTAAGATCATGGACCCTACCTCAGAACGACGGTTCGATCCCTCATTAAATGTTGTTGTGGGAAACATATAAGAGTTTTTGAGTATGTAATATGGTTATTAACTTGATTTCTTATATTGGTATCATCTGTGAATATGACTTGGTTTTATAATGTGATTTCTATTGAAATGTGATTATATATATATTTAGTCATAGACCTATGTTATTAAACATGATTTGGCTTGTGTACTGATGATGATAGTGATATGTGATTGACGTGCATATTCGAAAGGTGGTTGATTTGCATAGATGGTATGGTATGATATGATGAAATGTGAGTGACTTTAATATATGTGAATATGAAATGGTTTTATAATAATGTTTCCTATAAATTGTTAATTTTTACATTTAGCCATCGATATAGTTATATGAAGTGGGATTTGACGTGCATATTGGGAATATGGTTTGTTTTGTATGATTGGCTTGATTTAATGAAAGGTGAGGGCTAGTAGTGGACTGTTAACTCATTGTCATGGGGTTTGTTGTGTCGAAACATGTGTCAATGCTCGTGTCATTATTTCATTCTTGTTCGTTGAGTCTTTGTAACTTAAGTAACTTGATTCATGTGTTGTTTCATTGATTGGTTATTATGCATTGTGCTCCACGATTCCGTTAAGTGATGGTCCAGGATCCTTTCTACTCCACTCCGTGATTCCGTTGAGTGATGGTCCGGAATCGTATCCTGGTTTAGATTCCGTTGAGTGATGGTCCGGAATCTCTCTTACTCCACGATTCCGTTGAGTGATGGTCCGGGATCGCATCCCCCCTTGGATTTCATTGAGTTTGGTATTGATTTCTTATGAATGATTTATATTCAAGGTTTATAAATTGTGATTGATGGCTGGTTTTATTATTGTATCACATGCTTATATTATTGTCACTCTCCCGAGCCTCGCAGCTTATATGAGTGCCTGATTTGCCAATGCACCAATCCCATAATGTAGGCATTGACTTTACATATGACAGGTCTGGGTAGATTACGAGAAATTGCTTGATATTTTGGTTCCGTTGAATGCTTCGGAACCCGATGTTGTTGGATTTCGTTGAGTGGTCCGGAATCCTTGCTCTTGTTCATTTCCTTAAGGTGATCTTAGAATTCTAAATTCGAGTGGATGGGAATTACCCACAATAGATATTGTGAATATAAATTGGAATTACCATGTTTATTACTCATAATTCAAGTGGGGAATTATATAGAGTTCCTTGGTTAATTTGTGAAATGTTTTGTTATCGCATTGCTTGATTAACGTAATTAAATGCTAAGATTGTGCATCTTGATTCACGAATTGATTAATTGACGGGATTGTGGAATGACATTGGATATGAGTATTGTTATTATGATTATTTTAGTTGATTAATATTTCTAGAGAATAATATTGTGCTTTGTTAATTCTTTAATATGTTACATGCTATGAATTGTGATTTTATGTGGGAACGTGATGATTTATGTGATGGATGAGTGGAAATGTTATTCGTCTTGTGGGATTATTATGTTGGATATCATTGTTATGGTTATGCTAGACTTGTTGATAAGTATGGCGAAAGAATATGATTGTGCTTCGTTGTTTGTTTGTTTGAAGGATTGCATGATATACATTGTGATATTTTGTTGGGACATAACAACTTCTGTGATGAATGTTTGAGTATAGTGAAATGGTGAACTACGAAGGGTTTAATCCCTATTGAGGGTACGTAGGCAGTCTAACGAGAAGGTTAGATGCAGCCATAAAATATTTGGAAATTACTATGCAATTTGGACCTTGAGTGGTGATTTATTCATATCCCGGAGGCAAGGTATGTTAGATATACGAGTATTTGGTGGCGTCACGTGTTGATCTTGGACGTATGTCGGGATCGGGGCGGGACATCTTCCTTCCTGTTCGTCCATCCCCTCCACCCCTTAATCTATCCCCTTCACCCGAGCACCCCTCAGCACGGGTCTCACCTCGACCCCTCTCTCTCTCTCTCACTCACTATCTCTCCCAAAAATCCTTCCCCGCAACCCCACATCCCACCCCCACCCTTTACCTATCTCTTCCTTCATGTTCGTTCATCCTAACTTCGACGACCTTCTCCTTTTCAACCCTTCTAACCTCGACCTCTCATACCTCGCCTCCCCCAACCTCCTGCCATGTTTCTCGAGTTCAATGACTTTTTTTCATTATTCGAACTGGACCACCCTTTAAAGCAGGTTGCGCTCGAGTTCGACCCAACCCACGAAACCCTATTGTGACAAGGCTCCAATCTACTCATAGACCTCTAAGTGCCTTGAGCAATGCGGAGCACTTGAGCCCGATGACCGAGCTTCCCTAGTTGCTTCGTACGAGAACGGATGAGGGTTTACTGCAATTTGAGTTTTTACAAGCTTAAATTCAAAGAGGGAAGATTATGGTTTTTATGAGCTTGAATCGCAGAGAGAGCAAAGCTTCGAGTTGGGGAAGTTGAAATTAGGGTTTTTACGAGCTTGAATCATAGAGAGAATATTGAATTGCAGAGAATCGAGGTGTGATTTCGAGGGTTTCGAGGGTGTGGATGTGGTTTTGGTGGTGAAGACAAGGGGGACGGATGAAGGGTGAAGGAATTAGGGTGCATATGTGGTTTTGGTGGTGAAGGGAGGGGGGACGGACAGAGGGGGAATATGAGGTTTTGCTGATGGATGGAAGGAACACATGGAAGGGTGGGAGCCAATGGAGGTGAGGCAGCTGACGGCTTTGTGGGATCTGAGGAGGAGGGCGCCATTTTTATGGGTGTGAGTTCTTCTGGGTGTCGGTTATGGAGAGAGAAGGGAGGGAGGGAAAGTGGGTGGGGTGCAGGAGAAGAAGGTGAGTCGAGGGGGGGGAAGGGGGAAGATGGGTTCTGGGGATATGTTTTTTCTTTAATTTTTACAATAATTTTTCTTTAATTGATTATTTTTAAACGTATAAAAAAATTATTTTTTTGCCATGTGGCAGCCACATCAGCACAAATGTGGCAGCCACGTCAGCATTTAACAAACCAATGGATGGAAATCTAACAAAGGTATTATTTTGAGATAAAATAGGATGTGAGGTATGAAAGTGAAATGCTTTAAAGATATTGTATGGGGTTGTAATAGACCTCAAACCTAAGGAGGTATTATGTAATTTACCCTAAAAAAAATATTAAAAAATACACTCTCTGATGATTTTGCAAGCATCATCGTAAGGTTGAATTATAATGTTTTGCATGTTTAGAGAAATGAGTGAAATTAATTAATTTTGATAATTTTAATTGAAAGATGTGTTTGGTGGTTAATTATGGTAAGATGGTTGTATTGATATGTTTGTATTTATTCATAAAAATAAAAATAAAAGGAATAATTCTTGCATTGCATTGGAAATTTGAAATGCAAGTACCAAAAGCATTTGGACAAAAAGAAAGTGGTCTGTGTAGGGAAATTGGATTTGTGAGTTGAATTGATGGAAAAACTAATCGAATAATGCATTTTCCATTTTACAATCATACCAAATTAATGCAACTTGGGTATTGTTTGAGTTTGAATACCATGGTCAAAGCCTTGATTGAGTGCGTTTAAATCGTATGTCACCAACTTTTCCTTTGGTTTTTATTTGGTTTCCCATTTTGCCCCTTATGAACTACAAGAAACTGCAAACCTTCTAGATCTTAATTACACACTCATCATCCAATGTGAGGGGGCCACTTGATAATGCTAAGCGGCAGTACACAACACTTACAACTTGCCATGGTTAAGCATTAAATATGATTTCTTATAACACACCGGATTCAAATAACTAGATGAAAACCCGAATCGAAGTAGGTTGGTCGACACTCGAAGGGGATGAAACAATAACGTGCATGCAAATACGTATAATAAATAGCTTCGAATAATCTACTAAAAATTCGGCAAAATTTCCTTTGAAAATAGGTTTAGGCCCAAATTCAAAATCTTGTTGAAAACTTTATAATTATTTCAACACAACATCCCCAAGGGGCCACACCTAATCGATTGTATGTCATCCATTACATGCATGATAAGTTGTTCAAAGCACGACATAAGGTTACAACCAAAAAAAGGGAAGACATGAAGGTGCTAGGGAATCTTAGTTTCTCATCCATTATGGAATACACGTTCATACAAAAATGACATAAGGGACTAGTTCTACTGAGTAGGAACTGATCAAGGCTGTAATAAATCACCTCGACGTCAAGAAGATCTATGCCACTAAGGCTAGTAGTATAGCATACAATTCCATATACAAACGGTAACTAGTGTGAGTTGAAAATGTAGCCATACACTAGCCGTAGCTAGTGGAAGTTGAATGGACATGCCCACGGTAGGGACAAGTTGAATATACTGTAATATAACGCATACACGTGTAAGCTGAATATCATGTTTGTATTATAGACAAGATGAATATGAATCATATACGTGTAACACGAATGACATGCTGGTAGTATGGACAAGCTGAACATGAATCATACACTTAAGTGATAGCTCATATATTTCATACATTTATACCATCCATGTCTAGTCCCTTTGTGATATTTTTGAGTTAAACTAGTTGCATTTTACACTCTTTTGTGTTGGTGTGCAGCTAATTGTATTTTGGAGCACAGTTGAGGACAGCAAAATGGTGCTAAAAGTGGAGAATTGAATAAGCATGCTAATGTAGACAAAGAATTAAAAGTGGAAATTGAATATGGTGATGAATATGGCTCTTTATAAGACCATTAACAGAAAAAAAAAAAACATGGGAATTAAATGCCCAATTATTGGGATGTGTTGGCAATCTGTAACAGCCTCTTTAACCTTATAAAACTGAGAGTTTCAGCCACTTTTACAAAAGTTTCCCTTTGGGGACGTCCATATCTCTCTCCCTCTTCTCTTTCTTTGGCTTTTCTTCCAGAAACAAAATCCTTTCTCTATTCACCATCTGCATCCACCAAAAAAACCACGCAGCTGCACTGTTCTTGGAGAAGTTTAACATCAGAATTGCTTCAAGGGGGTTTCTTCTATGAACTTTAATTTCACTCATGTTGTTCTTGATATTTCTATATTATGTATTCATGTTGTGTAATTAAGTTCATAGCTAGAGATTTCGATGTAGCTTTGCAAGCCTATTCTATGTTCTTAAGTTAAAGTATTCAAATTCATCAATCTGTTTTCATGTTTCATTCACTGATTTTATAGTATAATTTATTTGTTAATCTTAATGTTTGATCACCATTGGGACTGCTTATGAATTATTTGATCAAGGTTATAGTACACATCATGCTTAATCTTGGTGGAAATGTGAATGAATGAAGAAACTGCTATGCATACATCTTGCCATGTGATTTCTTTGGTTCTTTGATTTTTCTTAATGGATTCTTATTTGGTAATCTAAGTTGAACATCACAACTAGGTTGCAGATTAGGAGTACTTGATCACAACCACACATCAAATGGATGATCATAAATAAGTAAAACGAACCCTAGTTGCAAATTGGAGAGTTCAATGCGTTTTGACTTAAATTTCATGAAATTGGCTTGTAATGGTGAAATCGGTATCCCTAGTTCCGTTCTCATCGTTTCTGAATCAATCTATCATTCATCTTTATCTTGTATTGTATTTTAAGTTACTTTAGATTCCAAAACAAAAATCTAAATGCAGTTTTCATTTTCATTGTTAGTGAGGGTTCACATAAAGCTAGTAATTTGTAGAGTTCTAATCAGTCCATGTGGTTTAACACCCTTACTTATGCCATTATACTATCCTTATATTTGCACTTGAAAGGAACACAACAATAAGCTGAATGTCATATTTGTAGTATGGTCAAGCTAAATATAAATCATGCATGTGTAAGTTGAATGTCATGTTCGTGGTACGGACAAGCTAAATATGAATCATATATGTGCAAGTTGAATGTCATGTCCGTGCTATGGATCATAGATATGTAAGCTGAATGTTATGTCCGTAGTATGGACAAGTTCAATAGTATTATCATACTCGTGTAAGTAGAATGACCTGTTTGTAATATGGACAAGCTGAATAATATCATCATATACGTGTGAGTTGCGTCCTACGACCATATACTGGTACAATACTCTAAATATGTGTAAGTGTATGCATATCACAACATAAATAACAATTGATTAATCAATATTCATACAATCATCATCATCATTATCATACTCGTGTAAGTAGAATGACATGTTTGTAATATGGACGAGTTGAATAATATCATCATACACGTGTGAGTTGCGTCATACGGTCGTATACTGGTACAATACTTTAAATGACACGCCCGACCCCAATATCTTCCAAATATCAGGGTAGGCATGTGCTGGCCGACATTCGAAGGTGACGAAGCCATACTAACATGCATGAGAACTATGAAGAAATAACGAACATAAATAAAACTTGTAAATTTAACTATAATGAGAATGCAATTATGGAACGTGTTCAGAGCATACAACTAATTTAGAACATTTAAGAAGGAATATTATACAAATATACGAACAAAGGAAATGATCCTACACCGAGATGACTCAAAGATACTGATGCGAGAGTGCCTTGATGCTAGGATTGTACGCCTTGATTCTAAGTCTTGAGGGGGTGCAAAACAAAACATGAGTGGACCAAGTTATATATATATATATATGGAATACTAAAATAGTTATTCTTCAAACGTATTAACCTCCAGTTTAGAAAACTCATATAACTTAATAAGTAATAGGTTTTCTGAAAACCCCAGCATGCCATAAAACCTTCATAAAACATATATCATATATCATATATATAGTGCTTAGTAGTAGAATCACAAAGGCATATATATATATATATATATATATATATATATATATAACTTCATTCGCCCGAAGGCTCTTCATCTTCTGCCTGTAGACATATATAAATCTTCATTCGCTCGAATGCCCTACATCACCCGACCGAAGCCATATATAAGTACCATTCGCCCGTAGGCCCTACATCACCTGACCGAAGCCATGTATCATTCGCCCGTAGGCATATATAAGCACAAAAAATCATAAACATAATATTTCCAAAATATATCTCATCAGAGCTCAATAGCTCAAACATCATATCATAAATCATTGGAGCGAAATCATCATCATAAACCATGGTCATAAGTATATAATCATAAATATTTCAAAGGATGTAAATCCGATAAAGCATGATATTTCATAAAGTGTAAATCCAATTTATTCATAAACGTTTCATAAAACTTAGTAAAAAAATCATGTTTTTCATGTATGTATTTCTAGTAATAAAATCATGCATTTTGGAAGGGGTCCACTTCCAAACTAAAGAAGACAGAAATGCCACTAACAAATGCACCTAAGCACATAAAGGGACCAATTAATAAAATTGTACTATAACAATTGAATTTGAGAAAACGGACGTCGTAAATGGATTCAGGACATCGAAAAACCTTAAGGGGGACCTCGAGTACCCCCACGCACACGTCGCCACGCTCCAAGTTAAGTCGCCAGAAAGTTGGCCAGAAAAGTCGCCACGTCGCCGTCCACGGTGGTGAAGCACAGTACCTCCAGCGGAAGCGCGTGTGCTCCACTCGCCAGCCATGATAGGTACCTACGTGCGACGCACTGACTTGGAACCTGGGAACTGGTCGAGTTGGTTCGAATCTGGGTTTCGGGTATAGGCTTGGTTTATAGGTTTGGGTTTGGGCTTGGTTTAGTGGGCCGAAGGCCTGGGGTGGTCGGGTAGTAACTTGGGTTTGGATCCAGGTTTAAGGGTAACGGGTCGGGTCGACCCGATTTCAGGCCGTGGGTTCAGTCGGAAACTGGGCAACGCTTCCCGAGTTCCATTCGAGCATATGTCTACACCATTTGCAATGATTCAAAAGCCAAAAAGAAGCTTAGGATGAAAAGAAAAGATTCATACCAATTTGGAGCCGTATGGTGGCCAAAGTTGGCTGGAAAATGGCATCGAAGTTTCGGGGTCTCGCCGGAATCTAGGAAAAGCTCATTTCAAGTTATTTCTGCATTTAACAAGTGTGTACAACTTAAAACAAGCTTCGAGCTAACCTTAAAACACATTGCGAAGGTTCTAGAAGCTTACCATGTCGGAAAAACCACAAAACACGTCGGAGTTCGTTGAGGAAGATAATGAACAGTGACTATGTCACTGAAGGGGTTCCACGACGACTATTTTGGGGTTTTTGAGGTTTCCTCGTCCAGTGATTAGGTTGTTGTCATGTGAGTGAGGCTCAGAGAGGAGAGGGAGAGTTTGTAGAGGAGAGAGCTTAGGGGTGAAGGAAATGGGAGAGAAAAGTGAGAGGGAGAAAAGAGAGGGAGATGTCTGAGAGTTGTACAGGGGAAGGTGAGAATGGAGAGAATGAGAGAAAGTGGGGCCAAGGGACCAAAAAGGAAAGTGTGCCCCACATGACACACCAAACAAGATCCAAAAAGCAACCATTTCAAAATATCTCCTAACCAAAGTGAAATTACAAAATTGCCATTTCGATTTGTAAAATTCGGGACGAGTCGTTACACTAAATATGTGTAAGTGTAGGCATTTTGGACCGCCACTCGATTGTGGGATAGGCGAAGATCTGACCATTAGATCGTTATGGAATTATAGTATGTGGTTGTGTATGTAACACAATGCCTTTGAGAATTTACAGATAAAAATATGACGTGCAGATCTTCCCGATTAGAATACATATGGTTGTTGATCATAGCGTTGACCGCTTTGACTGATGGTTGACTTTTGGTCAACATGCTACGAATCATTCTCGAATATCAATGTTAGCATCACTAGAAACCCAATAGAGCCTAGCAGTCAGATTTTGCCCATCATCATTGTATTTCTTATTTCGGTGAAACCTTCATTTCTACTAAGTATGGATATTCAAAAATGTAGCATACATTGAATTTCTGTTATGATGGTAAACTACGATTAGCTTGATCCATTCATATAGTATGTAAGCAGTCTAACTCAAAAGTAGATGCAGCCATAATGTTAAATAAAATTAAATGTTGTGTAATGTATGGAGTTCGGGACATGACATTATTGTGTTTCAGTCTAGGTACGAACTTTACTAGATTGACAAAGACAAAACTCCTTAAGGGAAAGCTAGCCGGAGGTGTGTTTCGGTCTAGGTACGGACTTTACATGTATGAATATTTTCAGAAATGTTTTCTTTAGCAAATATTAAACATACCTACATAAATATGAATTTTAGTAGTTAAACAACCTTTTAGATTTACTACAAAGTCTTATGACTTATGATGATGATGATTGTATGAATATTGATTTCTTGATTGTTAGTTATCTTGTGAACTCACCAAAAGTTTGTCTCGGAAAATCAAGCTAAACACAAGTTCATAGGTCACTAGAAGGTTTTTAGCATTTAGATAACACTCGTGAACGGCCCCACGCACTGCCACATATGTTGGTAACCATGGTGGAAGGTTTTGTAAACTTAATTTTTCGACCTTAACCAAAATGGTACAACTTATGGGGTAGCTAAAGCTCGATAAGGGAATCAAATTTCATAATTGGGGCCACAACTAATTCTGGCCGGAAACCGACCAAGTGCACTTGCCAAAACTGGAATTTCAAAGGTTTAGATCCCAATACTATGGACACAAGACCAACCCAAAGAATACCAACATGCATATAATGAAGAGTAGATAAAGTTTCATACCTCACTCGACGGAAATAGTTGCCAGAAACACTAGAAAAAACGACGAAGAAAGTCCAAATGTATTGTTGCCTTCTCAACGTATTTTCTTAAAATCTGGTGGCTCCTCAACAAAATTGACACTACTAGAATGATGCGCTCGTTGAGGCTTGCCATAGAAACCAAGATCACCCCAAATAGAGGACGGATGAGGGAGAATCGATCGGGTCAAGTTTGTGGGTTACAGGGTCCAGAGTGACCCTCAGTTCTGATAGGAGCTTTCCTGTTTGGGAAGGCTCCTGATGCTTATAAAGAGAAGAGGTACTCCTTTTATCACCACTTGATGTTATGATGAAACCTCAACTTACTCTCTTCATACAAACATAAATATATGTAGTGGTACTGAAACATATATTTATAAAGATACAGGTATATGTTTCGATGGTCAGTACAAATTTGTGTGTATTTAAATACATGAAACACAAGCTGTCCTTTCAATTTGTTCCAAAAGATGATAACATTATCAGGTAACAAATATAATGGAGGGGTCGCAGCAACACTCATCCAAGAGACAACAGCAACACAACGCTGCAAGGCTGCATAATTAGTGCAAGAACAAATTAATTAGTAACTGCATAAGAAGTATATTAGAAAGAAACTACCACATCCCTTATTCATACAAGCATCCTCATGTGATTACATAATACATACATTTATATGTTTCTCATGTGATTACATAATACATACATTTATATAAACATATGACTTGTTCAGAAGTGCTTTTGGAATAGCTGAAAGTGCTTTTAGAAGAAAAAAAATGTTTTTAAATTTCAGAAGCATTTACATTTTTATTAAGAATTGATTCTAAAAATATGCTTTAAACTATTTTATAAACATTTTCAAACAAGTCCATAAAGGACGTTGTCGAATTAAAATAAATTCTGCTAAAAGTAACAAGGAGAAAAGGAAAGAAATAAAAGTTAGCGTGGCAGAAAAAAATATAGAATAAATAAAGAATAAAGTTAATACCATCCTTCAAGGAAACCTTGTTCTCTTTTTGGTGGTGGAGCAGCATTATATTGTGGAGGAGCCATCACAGGAGGTCCTTGATAAGGCCCTGACATCGATTTACAAGTAAAAACTACGTTAATCAATAATCTAGCTCCTAAATGCTATGAATTCCCAATAAACTACATCATGATCTCGATCTCCTAATTAATTATTTTATCATCAAATCATATATAATTAGAAGAAGTCCAAGCAGTCCAAGCACAACATCAAAAAGATGAAAATAATTTAGAGATGGTTAATCCATGGGGATGCAGCAAATTATTTGATATAAAATACAGATCAGATCGAAACCTAAATATATTCTTTAGATTGTAAACAAACACAGAGCAAATAATATGATCATGACCAGCAAAGAAGGATCGATCAACGAACGACAAAACCAGTAATCATTATCCATATAGATTAAAGAATAGTTCAGAATTTTAATTAAGCAAAAGATTAAAAGAAGCCCTGCACTACAAATATGATATATAGTTTGGTAATCAGAAAGAATAAAATAACAAGTAGAATACGTTCGTACGTACCTTGAGGAGGTGGATACGGGTAACCATACTTAGGCTCATTCATCTCCAACACAAGACAATGATCGATCAGTAAAACACCAGAGAGAAACACAACTGCATATATTTTCACAAGTTTATATAGATATGGGATTTATATATGGTTCTGCCACTCATATATATAATATTTGCATGATGAAAAGAAGGATCGAGAATATATTTGTTGTGATAAGAGTGAAAGGTACTGCTTAAGAACTAAGAAGGAAGGCTCCAGAATATGGCTTTGAAACTTGACGATGACTAAACATCCTCTTTTCAATTTTTATTAATTTAATTGGGGTATTTTGATTGGTTGGTTTACAGGCATATCAATTTAAAGTTTGAACTTTCTTTTCCATGATCTATTTTCTTTTCTATGACCTGTGTGTGTGTGTGTGTGTGTGTGTGGAATGATGAAGAGGGAATATTAATTTTATTTTTAGGGAAGCTGCTTTTTTCTTGAGACATGGGAGTTGATCGAGTTGTGTGCATGAGATGAGAGATTATCGGAAAAGCTTATGTATTATGGGAAGTACCACTTGGTGCATTGAGATATTGGAAGCTGCTCCGAAAAGCTTATGTATTAAGCTCACAAGTATTTTGGGAAAGACCTACTTGGTGCATAGAGATACCGGAAGCTACCACACAACTGTTTTTTTTCTTTTTCTGTTGCTTCTTTTTATATCCCCTTCACATTGACATTGTAAAATAATATCTTAATTTACTTCAAATCAATACATTTCAGATTCAAACTCTCTTTCTCTTCCTAGTGTAGTTTAATAGAAATAAAATATCTCTGTAACACATCCTCGTGTAGGAAATTCTATCTCACTTGTGAGAGTTGGAAATTACAAACATTATATTTGCACGATTATTTTGGTCATTCTTTTAGACTTATTAATATATTTGCCTATTGAAACTGCCATTTTCATCTCATTTAGTCCCAGTTCACCCATTTTCCTCCACTCCTTCTAATGGACGTTAAATTAAAAGGTAATATGGACATTTCATTTCTTACATAGGCGAAGATAAGCCCCATGCCTAGCGATGCGGTACTTAGATGGAAATTTTGGGTGATCATCCCATTTTTACTAGGCTGCACGTGAATTGTAGCGAAAAACGTTGGGGAAACAAATTAGGGCTAAGTGAAAGAGGAGAAATGAATTTAGGCTTGCGAATCTAGTCCTTGAGTTCAATCAACAATAAATCTTCTTGTAAAAAGTTTATTGTAAGTTAAAGTCAAAATTTTAGTTTGAGTTGTCAAAAATAGAATTGGGATTGTTTTAGCTGGCAAGATTGGAGGCAAAGAGTTGTTGTAAAAATGAAACGTCCATACTACCCTTTACTTTAGTGTCTATATGACGGAATAAACGAAAAGGGTGACTGTGACTAAATGAGATGAAAATGTCAGTTTAGGGGGCAAAGTGAGATAAAACCAGGGTCATGGCTAAAATGAGACTAAATAATAATTTCAGGGGCAAATTAATTAATAAACGTAATGTTTTTTTAGCCATTATCGTTATATACTTACAGTTTAATGATCTTCCTCAGTCCCTCGCATAATTTCATTTCTGTTGCATCTCATCAGAAGTTGGCTCATTTACTAATCAATGATCAAAGTGGGAGGAATTGATTTGAGGGGGATTGAATTGTTGAGGAGTTTGAATGGAGAAGAGTTAGAATCGGATTCGTACTAGAGTTGTTTATTAAAACCTTCTGGAATCGGAATGGATTCCATATAAACTATTTACTAATTCACTTAAATCAGAATGGTAGTTGATATAATTACTAAAATACCCTTATTTGAAATAAATTATTGGGTAAATTACATTTTACCTCCTCAGGTTTGGAGTCGATTTCAATTCCTTACAACATCTTTAAAATATTTCAATTTTATACATTTACTTATCATTTTATTTCAATTTCATACATCCGTTAGAAAATTTGTTAAGTAAACCGTTAAATGATAACGTGGCAAATATGGGATCCATATTTATGCTGATGTGGCTGCCAAATTTGTGCGTTGCAAAAAAAATATTTTTTTATGCATTTAAAATATTAAAATATTTATCCTATTTAAAAAATAATTAAAAAAAAATAAAAAAAGCCCCAATCAAACCCAGAAACCATTCCCCCCCCCCCCCCCGACCCACTCTCTCTCCTCCGCCCCACCCCCACCTCCCCCGCAACCTCCCCCCCCCCACCTCCTATCTTTCACCTCAACCCAGCAACATGGGGCTTCGTTCCCCAACTCTCTCTCCCTCTCCCTCTCTTTTCGTAATCAAATCTGATTCACAACCCGAAACCCGCACACCTCCACACCCGTAAACAATGAGCAGAGCCAGAGAGGAAGAAGACTAAGACAACGAGTGCTTCTACGAGTCCCTCGATCACATTGTCTCCTCTTTTTGTTCTTGTTCAACATCGAACTCCGACAAACGAAGATGGTTTCTGGGTTGGTGGGGGAAGGACGGTGATGGATGAACGAGGATAGATGGGTTGGTGGGTCTCTGGGGAGAGAGAAGGGAGGGGAGGTGAAGAGAGTGGAAGAGAGGGAGAAGGTGGGGGGGATGGTTTATGGGTTTGATTGGGGTTTTTTTTTTTTTTTTTTTTTTTTAATTTTATAAATAGGATTAATATTTTAATATTTTAAATTCAGTAAAAAAAAATTTGCCACGTAGCACAATTTTAGCAGCCACGTCAACACAAATGTGGATCCCATATTTGCCACATCATCACTTAACGGTTTACTTAACAAATTTTCTAACGGATGTATGAAATTGAAATAAAATGATAAGTAAATGTATGAAAGTGAAATGTTTTAAAGATGTTGTAAAGAATTGAAATCAATCCCAAACCTGAGGGGGTAAAATGTAATTTACCCTAAATTATTTTATAAACATTTTTTTTGGTTAAATTTTATATACTAATTATTAGAAAAATATGTCAAATTCCTTTGTTCACCAAATATTAAACACGCTGAAATTTGAGTTTTTAATTAATTCTAATTATTGTTAAATTTCATATTAAACTTGTCAGCGGTTGGTCTATTGGGTTAATGCGAATGGTAATCTTGGAATTTTAGAAATAAGTAGGATATAATGGAGAAGAAAAATATATTCTGATTATCCAATAACTCGGAATTCAAATACTACCTAAATGTAGGGTCAATTCCCCAAATTTTCGAGTTAGTTACTAAAATTTGTGTAGATTCCACCAAATTTTAATTCCCCAATATTCGATAAACATTGTAATATCAAATAAACGGAATTCAATTCCGCTTTTGATTCTTATTACCTTTACCACAACGTGTCATTAAGCTCTGGTTTGATTTAGCTTAACTTTTTTTAAAAATGGGTATGAAAAAAAGTTGGGATATTTTAGGTGTTTGATAAACACTTTAAAACAGTTTTTTTTCAAAGATATGAGTGAAAAAAAACTAAAATCCCTTGTATAGATATGGGATTTATATATGGTTGAACTTTATTTTCTATGATCTATTTTCTTTTCTATGACCTATATAGATATATACGTGGAATGATGAAGAGGGAATATTAATTTTATTTTTATGGAAGCTGCTTTTTTATTGAGACATTGGAGTTGATCGAGTTGTGTGCATGAGATGAGAGATTATCTGAAATGCTTATGTATTAAGCTCACAAGAACATTAGGGAAAGTGCTACTTGGTGCATAGAGATAGTGGAAGCTACCACACAACTTCTTTTTCTTTTTCTTTTTCTTTTTCTGTTGCTTCTTTTTATATCCCCTTCACATTGACATTCTACAATAATATCTTAAGTTATTTCAAATCAATACATTTCAGATTCAAACTCTCTCTCTCTTCTTAATGTAGTTTAATAGAAATAAAATCTCTTTCTTACACATCCTCCTGTAGGAAATTCCATCTCACTTGTGAGAGTTGGAAATTACAAACATGATATTTGCACGATGATTTTGGTCATTCTTTTAGGCTTATTAATATATTTGCTTGCTGAAACTGCCATTTTCATCTCATTTAGTCCCAGTTCATCCATTTTCCTTCACTCTTTCAAATAGACGTTAAATTAAAAAGGTAATATGGACATTTTGTTTCTTACATAGGCGAAGATAAGCCCCATGCCTAGCGATGCGGTACTTACATGGAAATTTTGGGTGATCACCCCATATTTACTAGGCTGCATGTGAATTGTAGTGAAAAACGTTGGGGAAACAAATTAGGGTTAAATGAAAGAAGAGAAGTGAATTTAGGCTTGCGAATCTAGTCCTTGAGTTCAATCGACAATTAATCTTCTTGTAAAAAGTTTATTGTAAGCTAAAGTCAAAATTTTAGTTTGAGTTGTCAAAAATAGAATTGAGACCGTCTTAGCTTGCACAATTGGAGGCAAAGAGTTGTGGTAAAAAATGAAACGTCGATACTATCCTTTACTTTAGTGTCTATTTGACGGAATGAACAAAAAGGGTAACTATGACTAAATGAGACGAAAATGTCAGTTTAAGGGGCAAAGTGAGATAAAACTAAGTTCATAGCTAAAATGCGACTAAATAATAGTTTCAGGGGCAAATTAATCAATAAACCTAATGTTTTTTAGCCACCATCGTTACATACTTACAATTTAATGATCTTCCTCAGTCCTTCGCATAATTTCATTTATGTTGCAACTCATCAGAAATTGGCTCATTTATTAATCGGTGATCAAAGTGAGAGGAATTGATTTGAGGGGGATTGAATTGTTGAGGAGTTTGAATGGAGAAGAGTCAAAATCGGATTCGTGTTGGAGTTGTTTATTAAAACCTTCCGATATCAGAATGAATTCCATATAAAATATTTACTAATTCACTTAAATCAGAGTGGAAATTAATATAATTCCCCAATATTCGATAAACATTGGACTATTAGGTAAACGGAATTCAATTCTTCTGAGAATGGCGCAAGGAAAGGCACAACTTTGGAGGGGGCTCTCAGTTTCCTAGTTATGATAGGGAGCAAAATGCTGATATTTTGTCCACGTAAAGCTGATGAAAAACAGTTCCTTTGTTACTATGACGGACTCCAAGGGGAACAAGAAATTTGGGGCGTCCGCTGGTTCCTTACCGGAAATGAAAGGAGGACCAAAATTGGCCTAGTATGCTGCTGAAGCAACTGCCGAACATGTTGGACGGATGTCAAGATATTTCGGATTGAAATCAGTTGTAAATGAAGGTGAAAGGGTTTACTTATTTTAACAAGAAAAGGCAAGCTATCATGAGCTCTCGAGTGGGAGTCGCAGTCCAATTGTATACATTGAAGATACAACCCGAAAGCCCCACTCGAGAACTAGTTTGGACGAATGCTATAAACAGGTCATTGTGTGTTGGTAACTGGTTGTGCTTTGAATGAATTCCAGTGTGTCAAGGTAAGGTCTGCAATCCGAAAATTGGCAGAGTTTACGAGTTAATGTTAAGCAAAGGCATTGTGCTTCATGTATATGCAGCTGATGGACCATAAAAGCCACCAATTGCTGCAGATGCAAGCTGTGTTAAACTATGACTTGGAATCGAACAATTTGGTTTTCAATTCCACCATGCACCCTTCTCCGATTCCCTCATTCTTCACCATCTTCGTGCTTTGCTAACACCGAAAACTTTGTACATGGCAAGAAATTCCTGGTTCTATAAGATTCAGCGGGAAAATAAGGTGTCAATCTGCATATGCAACCATCACGACACCTTTTCCTTTGATGCTTAAATCACGCAGTAAGCACCATAACGTTATCAGTGTATTCTGACAGAAAGGAAAGGATCAAGGGATAGTAGTAGATGCATACAATAACTACATTTGTACAAAGGAACTGGGGAATGAAATTAAAAGCACAACTGAACTGACCTCGGAATGCTCAAGTCCTTCCCAGATTGCAACTTGAGAACCAGATTGATGGAACTTGGGAGATTCTGTGGAGAATTTTGGAAGATAACAGAGGCTTTAAACCTTCCGAGAATGATCTATTTGACTTTGTTGATATATATTGTAGACAATGACCTATTTGACATCACCTGTAATAATATAGAAAACCAAAAACAACCAGGCTGCAAGGGACTTCACAACTTCCTGCCTAAGGTCATGCCTGAATTATCACCATTAACAGCGGAAGAGGCAATGTTGGCAACCATGGCTATAACATCTGAACCTTTAGCTTCACCGTCAATCTGATTTAATAGCAAAAAACAAAGAAAGGTGACCCATGAGGAATTTCCTATGACCTATCAAAAAATAAGGATCCTTGGAACATAAGGAACGATATATGGAGAGATGGATTGACACAGAGTTTCCTGTATGCTCTCATCTTGTACAGATCCCTGTGTAGCACCAGACGAAGCAGGGGACTCAAATTCAATCACTGAAATCAATTAAATGCATATTAAGAGCATATTCGCGAATGAGCAGGTCAACACGTCACTGAGAGAAGCTGAAGTACACAATTCTCGGTCTCTTACCTTGACGACTGACCTCTTTTCCAAATGAACCGAACCTCGATACCACATTCATCATTAGAACTAACCTTGGATGATGTAGATTGGCCTTTTTACGCTGCATCAGAAATATGCGCACACAATTGAAAGCGGCAAGAACGATTCTGCATTGCGAAACGTGTCATTGAACAAAATAGAAGACAACGTACCTCTCCATTAATGCTATCATCTTTCAGGTCTATGATAACTGCAGAAACCCGGACCTTCAATTTCGTTTCATATCCGTGCCAGTTTCACTGTGCTACAGAAAGCATCACAGATTTCCAAATAAAAGACCAGATTGTGTACATATTCAAGATAGCAAACTGAGAAAATATGTACATGAATCTGTACAGCAAATAGTCCTCTATGCAAGATAGCTTCCTACTGTTTGTAATAATATAATTGCTTGGTGATGCATGCTAATATCAAGACAACACTAGCATTAATCATCAGACTTTATGTTTTATAACGCTTTATTTTCTTCGAAAAAACTACTTATACCAAGTCTCAGCTCGAATATATTTTGTCTCAAAGGAGAACATCAAAAGCAACAACATTATCGGAAGCTGTATACAAATGACAAATGGTAGTAGGAAACGATAGAATCATGAACTACTTTCTTTCCAAAGGAGATGGAGTGTGTTTGTAAGAAGGGGAGAGAAATTTCAATTGACAAAAGACAAGGAAAATGAATAAACAAGTAAATGATCTTGCATTACCTGAGTGTAACAGATTTTCATATCAAAACAACGTTCTTTTCTCTTCTCGCGAAACCGAGTTAAAGATGCACCTCTCTGCGGTTGAGTTGGCTCTACAGGCAAGTCATTCGTACCCTGGAAGAGAAGAGATGTCATTACAGCAGCAATGTGACAGAAAGTAACACCAACTGAGAGACTATATTTTCGAGAAACTTGAAATGATATACACATTACGTATCTAAAACTACATGCTGGTTAGAAGGAACCGGCCCCATGGAAGGAGGATCCAGAATGCCAAGAGTAGGTTGCAGTTGCACAAGAGGTTTATAACTAGGGACATTTTGGATTTTCTATCCTCTAAAACTTTCTATACCGGAAAAGGCTTATCACGGTAATGAAAATAGGAAGAATTGAATTGAGGAGGAGTTGGAATGAGGAGAAGTTAGAATCGGATTCTTGTTGAAGTTGTTTACTTAAATATCTTGGAATTGGAATATAAATGACACTAATTCCATAAAACTGTTTACTAATTCAGCATAATCGAAATATAAACCAGTATAATTACTAAAATGCTCTTGTCCCAAATCAAATATTTTATATACTTTTTTTTTTAATAAAATTTAATACAATATATAATAGTAAGAAAAAACTTAAATTGCTTTTTTATTTCATAGACACACTAAAATGCTTTTGTTTATTTATTTATTTTTTTAATAAATTTATTTACTTTAATTTTTGAATTTTCTCTCTTAAGTTGTAGTTTCTTCTCTTTAGCATATGCATGGAGTTATGTATAATGTGAATGAGCATAGAAATAAAAAAAAGTAAGGAGTTGTGCATAATTAAACTAGGGTTAATGGGTTTATAAAGGATAGTCTTGGAAATAAAAAAAAGTAAGTGAGGGCATAAAGGGAACAAAAGTGTCACTCCGATTGCCCAAAAAATTAGGAATTGGATTACCACCTACATCTAAAGAATCCAATTCCACCAATACAAGAAATTGAATTCCAAAATTTATGTGGGCCCCATTACTTTTTTGATTCCTCAATGTTTAATAAACTCCGATTACGGATACGTAAACATGCCCTTAAAATATTTCTATTTTGGCACTTTGAAATCCTTCTATTATGGCTATTCTCTCTCTCTCTGGTTAGGTTGCTCTCTCGCTTTATTGCGGAGAGCCTTTGTGATTGGGGTTCTGTGTTATGGTTTAGTGTTTTTGTTTATTTTATTTAGGTTGTGGTTTTGTTGTCTATGCCTGGCAGAGGACTATGTCGACTTCTCTGTTGTCTCATAGCAGGGCTTCTTTGGCGAGGTGCATCGTTGTGTGGAAGTTCATAAAAAAGTGTTGCAAAGGTTTTGCCCTTGTGAGCGTAGTTTTCGTCTAGTTCGATGTGGTTATGTTGGTTAGGTTTTGTTTCATCTTTTTGTTGCATTAGTAATTTGAGAATTTATTCTTGAACGGTGATGTATTTGGTTTTATTGTTTAATGAAATTTCTACCTTAAAAAAAATAGAGAGTATTTTTTAAAATATGTGAGAAGGGAAGTGCTATTCACACATCCAATTCTACCTTTCACACACCTTTGTTAATTTTTTGTCATTAATCTTCTTTAATTCATTAGGTCCAACGCTTGAAATTAAAAAAAAAATGTAAAAAGTAAAAATAAAGGTTATTTGAGAAAAAGATTATGCCGCCATGACACCAATTTTTTTATTTTGCTTTTGGGTTAATGGACTACCACCACATTAGGCGGTGGTCTGCTATATTAACCAGTTATATAAACCCAAAATTAGGGATGGGCAACGGTTATGGTTAGCTGGTAAACGCAGTTATTTATCCATAACCGTTTATTCTCATACCCGCATAACTGTTTACCTGTTGGGTAATTGCTTAAACGGTTATACTCATACCCATAACCGTTTATAAACGGTTAACCATACCCATTTAATTGTAAACGTTTAGTACTCATTTACCCATTTATCCTTTCTTTTTTACCATTTACTCATTTTTCACTCGTTCACATGTTTTTTTAACAACTTGAAAATTAAAAAAGAAAAATTTGTCATAATTTTTTTTTTTTTGACAATTAAACACCGTTATTCATCATACATTTCCACATTTTAATTTTTAAAGTCCTTATACCATTCTAATAATTAAAATAATAGTTTACGAACGATATTTTTAACTGTTATCCATAAAGGTAATATAAAATTTGCTAAGTATTCTTGGGTTACAAAAATTGTTAAAAGATAATATTCTTGGGTTATTTAACTCGGAATGTAAAGTACTAAGATAATATATATAATGGACCATAAAATTTAAAGTGGTTAAGGAAAACTATATTATATTAGCTACAAAAATCATGCGTTATAGTCAATAGCATTGAACTAAAGTTTTGTCCGATAGGGAACATAGTTTATGTTAATTTTACATATACTCATAACCATCTATTTAAATTTCATAAGTAAATTGTTTATTTATCTAAACGGTTATTTAACCGTAATCATAAAATTTAAATGAGCAGTAACCTCGGTTATGTTAAGGGTATTTGCCCATCCCTACCCAAAACGCTAAAAACCACTCTAGTCTCCGTCTCTCTCCTCCCCTTCCCTGACCCCGTCTCTCTCAAGCCCTCGTGGTTGTCGAAGACTGACAAACACTTGGACACGCAGAAAAGAGTTAGGGCAAATCAAGATGATCATCCCAGTGCGCTGTTTCACCTGCGGCAAGGTACCCCCAATTCTCCCTTTACCTAACCGTAGGCCTGGGTTTTCTGCCCCTCTTAGTTTTATTCAGCGTTTCGATAGGGTTTTGGATTTGGGGATGACTGAATAATTGGTGTTTAATTTTAGGTTATCGGAAACAAGTGGGATACGTATCTCGACCTGCTGCAGGCCGATTACACTGAAGGGTAAGTTGCTCAATTTTGGATTTTTAAAATTTAATAATGTCAATGATTCTTTCTTTGTTTATGCTAATGGAGGCATGTTGTGAATTGCACAATATAATGTCAAAAACCAGTTCTGTAATGCTTAGGCATAAACATAGACTAGGGTTTAATTGGGTTGATTATGAGGGGATTATGACGATATGTATGTTGTACGATTGGCAGAAAAACAAATAATAAAATAGGCTATTACAATGACATGGATACGAGGTTTTTCGATGACCAATTCTCATTTTTCAGTTTTGACAGACTAATCAGTTGGGTGTAGTTTATCGATCCTTGAATGGTGCATAATCTGTTTCCATGATTTTTACTGTTACATCTGCGTGCATAATAAAATAGGCCTTGTATTGACATGGATGAGAGGTTTCTCGACGGGCAATGCTCATTTTTCAGTTTTGACAGACTAATCTGTTGGGTGTAGTTTATCGATCCTTGAATGGTCATAATAAAATAGGCCTTGTAATGACATGTATAAGAGGTTTCTCAATGGGAAACGCTCATTTTTCAGTTTTTACGGAGTAATCAGTTGGGTGTAGTTTATAGATTCTTGAATGATGCATAATATGTTTCCAATATTTTTTTCTGTTGCATCTGTGTGCATACAATGAGTGTCCACAATCCACATTGGAGTTTAACGTGCAGACAAATAGCTATAAGTAATTTTAAAAGTGTACTCATCACCGGTTGTAGACAGCCAGCGTGAATTGTAGGAATAAGTTATCAAACTAGTTTGTTCTAGAAGAGAGTTTACTAACTGGTTTGAATTTTCTGGAATACAGAGACGCACTAGATGCATTGGGTCTGGTCCGCTACTGCTGCCGGCGTATGCTTATGACTCATGTTGATCTTATCGAGAAGCTTCTCAACTACAATAGTAATCTCTCTCTCTCTCTCCCTCCTTCCCTCTCTCTCTCTCTATACACATGCACAAAATCTACTAAAAACGTGTCCGAGAATTCATGTACTAACACAGTGACTCTGGGCTTTGTTACAGCTTTAGAGAAGTCTGACGCCAGTTGAGGAAGCTCGTGTAACAAGTGCGAGATGCTCGTTTTATGTGATCTTTGTCAAGTGTCTTAATGTGGTAAAACCTTCCATGTTGTTTTGTCTGGATCACCATCGATCCTTATTACCATACTTAGAAACTTGAAATGTCTAATATGATTATCTATATGTAGGGAGATACTTATGTATGCACTTGATGCATTTATGTTGCTGCACTAGTTTACGAACTTATTAAATAGAATGAAAGACTGAATGCTTCTGACAAAAAGTAGTGTTATTGTTAGTGTTCCTTGATCTAAATGATGATGGTATGCAAACTTTCGTCTTGCATGTAACTTTGGTGTGATTTGTTCACCATGCTACTGTAGATGCAGGATTTCTAAGGTCAGGTTCCAGGAACATGGTTTGAATTGCTCTTAGTCACAGGGGATAGTTTTTAGAAAAATGGTGGAATGTTGGGAAAAAGAAACAGGCCAGGAACACGGTTCCACCTGATATCTTTTTGTTTTCCTCCCACCTCCACATAAGTGAATTCCCTGAACTCATCCTCCCTTCCTGTTTCTAGGTATTGACACCTAGAAACAGTTCTAGTGTTTATTGTTCTCTCCTTTTCCATGGCTTTTTTTGGCCGCGTGATTGTTTTCTTCCGAGCAATTTACTCGTTTGTTGTGGAAGAAAGAACAATCTCCAAGTGGAATTGTGGGTGTTTTCTTACCTTCAAGAATTATAGGCTATTGTTACTGGCAGTCATGAACGGTCACCTTGTATTTGCTCTCCTAACACCAATTAGAGGACAGGACTTGTTTCAAGTGCAAATAGCAGCATCCTAAGTGTCTGTTTGGTATCCTATTGAAAGATTTTCAACATTTCTCAAAACATTTCTTAAGAACATGAACACCTCTTGAAAACAATTTTCTTTAAGACTTAAAAACTTGTTTAGTATGAGATTCAAAATAGTTTTTAAATTTTTAAATTTAAAATGGACAAAGAAGTCCAAAGAGAGGTTGCAAAAGAGGGAGAAAGAGGAGAGGAGGGAAAAATAAAATAAAATAAAAGCGAGGATTGGAGAAGTGAGAAAGAAGAGAGGATCCAAGGAGCTAAAAAGGAGGAGAGAGGAGGGGGAAAAAAGTGAGGATTGGATAAGTGAGAAAGAAGAGAGGATCCGAGGAGAGAAAAAGGAAGAGAGAGAAGAAAAAAAGAGATTTGGAGTGAGAGGGGAGGGGGTAGAGAAAAAATGAGTAGGTTTAGGTTAACTCTTCAAGTAACGGGGTTACAAATGCAACCGTTGTGATTAGAATAGTACTAATCTATTCAAGGATGGCGGTATTTTGCGCAGGTTAACTAATTATGGAATGCTAATCAGGTGGATTAGTCACTTACCATGAAGGTGATGGTATGTATGCTATTGAAGACCTGCTTGATGCGTTTTCTGCTTTGCCCCACTCACATTATGGTTGATTGCATCCGGCCGACTGTATTTGACGTAACATCCACGCATTCCTTTTTATAATTCTTGCACTCTTTGAAATTGTAGTCGTCGTGTCAAATGAATTGAAAACGGTCAAAATGACATGTGAGGGCACCACCCTATATATGTAACTCACTGACATGTGAGAGAAATTGGGGCAATTTTAGCTTTTCATGTCAGGTGGATTGACTTGTACATTCAATATCTCAATGATATTCAACTTTAGAAAATGCGCCTCAATGACATCCTTATTTGTAAGGAAATTGCGGGAGTGAGGGTCACAATTTTCATCTCCAATAATGATTAAAGCTCGTAAGAATAACAGTTACGGCGAAAGTTATAGTTTAACCAGTGAAGGACCACTCCTGAATAGGACTTTATAGCACAAGATTTTTTAGAAGGAATTGGGTCCACTCTGGATCTTAATGTCCGGAACCTAGGAATAAAAAAAAATTTAGACTAATTGAATCTAAATGTTCTTATGAACTCATCCCGTTGGTTCATTTCACACAAACAAAATGATTTTTTCTGCCACACAAATCAAATGCTAAATTTTTGGATCTCTAAACTCCGAACACTAACATCTGAAGTGAATCCAATTAAGTTTTAAAGACGCTCTCGGTTTATTATTGATAGAGATGATTAGAGATGAAAATATAAATAAGCCAAATAAAACGAGGAATTAAATAAATAACTTTATACATTGAAAATTGTTGCCCTACCAAACATCATAAAAACGTCAAAACCTACTTTTGTGTCATGGTGAAGTGACAACTTGAAATCATCACATTATTTCCTTTGCGGAAATTTAAATACACTCTTCACCGTAGGATTTCATTATTCACATTATACATCACGGTAACATTTCGAGCTTAAGATAAGGTCTCTTCGGAATACAAATCATTCAGTAAAGATAATATCTGCAAAATAAAACAAAAAATTTAAGTCATTTAGTCAAATAATTATAATAAATAGGATAATTTTTTCATAATATTTTTATTAATTTTGAACATCTAATTTCATGTAGTTCAATGGCTAAATGATTTTGTTTTACATAGTGCTTTATAAATAAATTAAAAGGAAAACTAATGAATATGGCTTTAAAACTTTGAGTTTAAATAAAAAAGACAAAAAGTGTTGTAATTGAACAGTACCAGAAGTAACTTTTTAGAGTAAAAATGTCATTTTCGTTAAAAGTGAACAGTTTCGTTAAAATTGCCTAAAATAAACGATTTTGATAAAACAAAAACATCTGTTAAATAAGCACAAAATGTTTTGAAGAAAACTTCCTATAAAACTCTAAAATAGTCAAGTATTGTCCATTAATAATGCAGCATAGAAGTAGTGAATCAAAATTTGAAAGGGAAATATTAATGAATGACACGAACACTAACATGTAGCTGCACCCAATTGGTCTAAACAATAAAATTTCCCATGTCCTTGTTAAATATATATATATATATATATATATATATCAACTAATTGTGTCAATTGTGTGAATGGAGACATTATGATGGTGGACAGTAGCTAGGAAAATAAGATAGAAAGGGACTCCTGATACATGATTCATCCTTACCTTTTGCTTGAATTCAAAGAAACATGTCACGTGGCAACTCCCAAATGTCTAGTGGGGCAGATATTTTTCTGATACAACGACCTTAGTACACTAAATATTATAATACAAATTATTAGATACTTAAATAAAATTCTAACTGTTTAAATTATACAAGGGAGTATTCCCAATAATTTGCACAGTATAGTTGTCATTACTTATTATTCATGCTTGATTCATTGCCAAGACAATCGCACACCTGTCTCTGTGGAAATCTCTTTCATTTTTTAATTAGTTTAATTTTGTTTGGATTTGCATGACATTTTAGAGATAATTACACCTCAGCACTCCGTCGACGTACGACGAGAGGGAAGGACAACATATATATTTATAATAAGTTTCGATAATTTTTTTTTTGTCACAATTATTTGCGATCAGTTTCATGGTGCCGAAGTGGTTTTATTGTGATAAAGTTCTTAGGAACTTGATGAATGGACATTTTACGTTAGGACAAATACACATTATTTGCATATCAACCAGCTTATTTTGTTTATTTGCATTTGGCAGCAGAGTATAATATATAGTACATTGCAGATGTACAAATAATTTGTCATTGATGCCGTTTTGTTTTATTTCGAAGTAATATCTTTTTTAAAGAGTCTACTTCGAAAAAAACAAAGAAGAGAAGAAGAATTCCTACATTCCTAAGTCCTTTTGGCTGTGCTCTCTCCCCCTCTTTAAACAGAAATTCTGACTGATTGTAAGTCTTAACCGTCGGTCCCTTGCTTTAGTTTGAGATTGGCGAGAGGCAATCCCCCTCCTCTAACCTATCCATCTACTTGGCCTCTCCCCGTGCCTCCCCCCACCTTTCCCCCGATCACTCCTGTGCTTACCTTTTCTCTCTTTTCGCTTTCTCTCCGGTCCTTGGTGCTGCACAACACCTTTTCTCCCCCCCTACCATTGTATGGACAACTAATTTTCATGGCTTTGATACAGCCTCTGCCCCAAAGGGCAAGATCTTTGCGGCAGAATTGTACTGGCGGTGCTTGAGCTAGTTTGCCTGTGTTTGTGATAGCTAATTAAGGTATTATTATTAATGCTTGTTTGTGCAAACTACACCGATAAAATTAATCGCTATCGTTTCATTTCATAAAAACAATAAAACATAAAAATTAATAATTAATGAGAGTAAAGAATTATATTTGCGCTTATAAAATTCTCAAGATCGTAAACAATTGACTAGAGTTGCAAAGTTCAACACGGAACATGAATAAGATTATTCTACTAACCTCATTACTAAAGTTTTCATTGCCCCGGCCCCCCAAATAAAAATTTGCATAAACATTAGTACTCCAAATCAAATTAGACGATTAATATTTTTTGTCAAAATTTGAAGATATCTCAAGTTCAAATTTTAATTTCTAAAACTAATTACTAACAACGAGGTTTAAATAAACACACAAAGCATAAAGCCATTGATCTCTCTCTAGTAAACCATACAACAAAAACAAGGAAAAACTGATAAGATCTTCGACTATTTAATCAAAATATAAGATGAACAAGAACATAACTAAATGTCGAATTACCAACAAAAACAAGAAACCAACTTTCAAATTTATGTCGTCATATATAATATTTTCAATATCATAAAAGAAGCTGCTAAATAATTAACAATCACACTCAAGCTTGTGGGAGCTTTGAACCCACCACCTTACCCTCCTGACCCAACCCACCGGCCGCTCGCATTTCTCCGCCGACCGGCGCGGGGCCCACTGCTTGGTACGCCTGCTGCTGTTGCTGCACAACCCCTCCCGGCGCGGTATAGTATACCTGCCTCCCCGTCGTGCTATCGTACGCCAACTGTGTATATGGTGTTGTGTCGGCGTAGGTCGCCACGTATTTTGGCGGCTGTGGCGGGAGATTAGTCGGCTGCTGCTGCTGCGGTTGTGGCACTACATTGTACATCGGCGGCTGTTCCCGGTAAACCTCAGACCCCATTCGCTGCGGCACGTGGTAATACCCTTGACCCGGTGGCCCGGTTACCGGTCGCACCATCGGTGGCTGTGCGTGGTACACCGCCCCACCTCCGGGAGCGGATGTAAACATGTACATCGGCTGTTCCGGAGCTCCCGCCCCCGGATACCCCCCGCTTGTAACCTGCTTCTCCGGCCAGTAGCCAGCTGGCGGGGCAGCCGTCACCGGAGGAGCCTTCTCCGGCATCTTCTGTACGTAATAATCGCCGGGGCCGGTATAGCCTCCGACGAGATTGTCGTCGTTCTTTCTCCTGTACATAGCTTGCTGATCTTGTTCGCCGATTTGTAGCCTCTGCAAGTGCCTCTGGAACTCCACCGAAGTCACCACTGGATCCGATCCGATAACCCGGTCTACGTGGCCCGATCTGACAAACTCAGGCGGCGGCGCAACTTGTCCCGGTATCGTAGGCGCTGGAGGAGGAGGAAGCGACACGACAGCAGGGACGCCACCCTTTTCCATGCCGAAGAGAAAGTCGACATTATTTTCGACCGGAGGCTTGGAATTCTGGTCGGGCGCCTGGGTGGGACCCGAGTTAAGAGCCTCGACGAACCGATCCTTATCGGACCTTCCATCATCCGACCCGAAGCCACCGTTGGGGCTGGCATTAAAGAGGAACAATCTCATGCGGGCGGGCCTACCGGAAGCCCGGTAGAGGCGATCGTACTCGTGCATCATGTGCTCCAAGTCGTCGTCGTTGGTAACGGAGATCAAGGCGTCGAGGTCTTCGCCGGGGAGTTGGTACTTGAACGACACGTCGTACTCGGAGAGGGAGGAGAGCTTGGAAATGATGGCGGCGAACTTGATGTTACGATCGACAGCGAAAATCTTGGTCTCGCCGCCGACGTAGCAGAGCTGGTTGTCGTGCGGGCGAGGGAGGATCTTTCCACCGTAGCTGCACATGAACTTGGCCTTGTAATTTTGGGTCTGAGGATTGGCTGGGTCGACCTCCCATGGCGGAGTGTTCTCGAAATCGATATCTCGTGATCGTGGGGACGAGTTGCCGGACTCGGGATAGGAGCCGTACGAGTAGTTTTCCATTGTTATGGCGACGAAAGCTTGGGTACTATGAGAAGAGAGAGAGAGAGAGGTTACTGGGTTTCTGAGTCGGGGAAAGAAAGAGGAAGGTTAAAGACGACTTGGTGGATATTTTAATTTATTTTTTTATTTTTTCTCAAGATCTTTTATTTGGGGTTTTGATAACCTTCACCTGGGATTTTTTATGACAAACCCTCAGTTGTTATCGGTTTAGAAAAGAGTAACTTTTTGCAATTAATATTACGGCAGTATTACAATAATAAATACGTAACTATTTGACAGTAAATAAAAGAGATACATAAAATAAAACTTCCAAGTATAACAAGTAACAAATATCGTGATCTTCGAAAGATATTTTAATGGGTGATGAATAAAAAAGTACGTCATATTATTATATAATTAGAAAAACGTTAAAAGAATTTTCTCTAATTATATAAAAACATATAACTTATATCTTAGTGTTTTAATCATAATGAAAAATATAATGTTATTTATATATATTATTTTAATTTTAATTATCAATATTCTTTAATTTATATAATCAAACGCTCAAAAATTAAAAAAAAAAGTTAGAAACAAAGATAAGTGTACTAACACTGTCCAAATTTCTGGTGATTGACAGGAGATGGGCGTGGTGATTGGCGCAGGTGGCATTGAAGGGTTTGGTTGCGACTTGCGATTGTGTGAGGTGAGTGGGAGATAGACTTTTGGGGATGGGGTGGGGCCACTGAGCGTGGAGTAAGGAACGTGATAAGAAAGTGACGGGTTGACTGGGATTGGACTCAATGCCAATCGAAGTGAAACGGCTAAAACAAAAGTTACCACAGCTAATAACTGCAGTGATTCGTGATTGTTTGGGGCAGGTTCAATGTGATGCTCATCGTACCACGTTCTAGAAAACCGGAAATCCAAATTTCAATTTAAAAATAATAAACTCGGGTTATTATTTCCTTCATTTAAAAAATTGATTTACTTAGACTATCTTCAACCGAAGATTGACCGGAGAGTTCGTTTTAACCCTCTGATCCTCTAAGATATTAATATTTTAATAAACAATACAAGGTCATATTTGTCTTCATCTCCAACCGAGGGCCAAAGGACCATATGGCTCGTTTTAGCTCTGTCACAAAAAATCGTTTTCAACTGAGGACTATAGGGCCAAACATAATTTATTATTTACAAACTACAACTTAAATTCAAATCCAACGGCTAAGTGATGTTAGCTAGCCGTTGGATTTTTTTTTTCGGCTATAAATAGGGTGGATATTGGGTTATAATTCACACAACTTTGAATTCAATCTCTTTCAATTCAAGTTTGTAATGAATTTGGATCCTCTTCGGATTCCAACTAGGGGTCCTCATCCAATTCCAAATTGGAAGAAAAATGGGCGCAAATGAGACGAGAAGATGAGGAGTCTGATGAAGAAGTTATAGGAAAAAAATAGAATTTAAAAAATATATGAAACAAATTTTGTAAAATAGAAGTTATAGGAAAAAAATTGTGTAAAAAAAAAATTCAAAAATAATGGCTAGCTGACATCAACTAGCCGTTGCATTTGAAATTTGGCCTAGAATTCCTGTCGGTTATTAAATATATTCATCTCGGTTATATCCGATAAGAATGCTAGAATTTCTGGCCCAGCCCGGGACTGGCTGGCTGGATTGGGCCAACCGGTTGGCCCTTTCAAATTCTATGGGATCCACGAGCCCTCTAGCCTAGTCCTCGGTTGGAGACAGTTTTCGGGTTGTGGACCCTTCAGTTGTAGATGGCCTTAGAAAACTCAGTGATCTTGGTTGCATTATAACCTTGTCAACAAATATTTTTATAGGAATAAATTGAAATTTATTTATTCATCTACTGCCACATTACGTGAGCTACAAATATGATCAAAAAACGTAATTTCTCTAACATTTTCCTTGTTTAAGTGTGGTTTTCTTAACTTATGGTCAAGTAGAATTGGTTTATCGTTTGTGTCATGTGTTTGGGAAGAGATTCCTACGCAATTTTTCTTCTTCTATACACTTTTTTTAATTTTAACCTTCAAATTGATGAAATCAGCTAAACATGTGTTTCTAATGTCATTTCTCAAATTTGATCTAATCAAACGTAAACAATATATGTTGCAAAATTGTCAATAATAACCACATATACATTCAAATTGAATGATCGTATTAAACATTATTGAAACACATATATGAAAGGAAAAATGAAAAAAAACACATTAAGCATTATTGTTTGTGTCTTGTAGAAACACATCATGGGCGTATCAATGTGCATGGCACAATTTAGAAGCAGCATACTAAAGATATGCTTCAATTATTTTGCATGTGTCCAAAATATGGGAAATTATGTCAACAAAGGCACTACATTCTCCACGCAAAAGCAACTCTTGGATGTGACAACCATATATTAACAACTAGCTTCCAAAATTCAAGTTTTCATCAGAATCTCGAACTATGTGGAGCCATACTAAGATTTTTTTCTTTCAATTAAGAAGTGTTAGTAACAGCTTTAGAAACAATTAACTTTAGTCGGTTTGTGTTCAGATTCATAATTGTACTAGTATAAGTGAGACGAAGATGTATTATATAGCACCACTACGAAAATGAAAGATGATCGCTCAAGTTAGTTGGGAGATCTGATAATTTTAGCATGAAACTCCAAGGATAGGTTTGTTGACATCAACTTCGAACCACGCGTTGGCTACTAACGAGGAAAGAAGTCTATGAAGGGACATAAATACTACCATACCTAGCCCTCGGATGAAGTGATGTTCAACCATTCTCTAACAAGTGTTGCGCTCGAGACGCGTTGACTTGGAAAATCATGCAAGTAGCTCATTGTAAGTATCACTTTATTTTCACTTGTCGAGTGGATAATGGAAGAATAGCTTATAGGTCGTATCTATGTGTTCGGTCCATTAAATGATAAGGTGTTGAGGGAAAGAGACTAAGACTTTTGGCACTCGGTTGGGGCTTATTTTAAGAGTTTGAATACCCCTTATTAAGGGTAAAATTATGCTACATTTTCTATAGAGCTATTGTAATCCACATCAAATATATACATGAGATCACTAAAGTGGACATAACCTATTTTTAAGGGTGAACCACTTAAATCATATTGCCAATTATATAGCTTTATATTTTTAGCCCACAAAGGGTTGACTGTACTGATCCCAGTTTTAAGCGTTAAGAATGATGTTATTAACTTATTAATTATGATATTAGGGACTCGTTATTAACATTCCTAACATTCAATATCTATAAAGAAAAATAATTTTCTTCTTAACAAACAATATTATCTACACTATGGGGATGTGAGAGTGGGTTAAGCCTCACAATGAGCTAGCAATAATGTGATTCAAATTCGCCTTTGGCGAGAATCGAACCAAAGACCTCTCACTTACAAGTGAAGAGAAATACTACTAGCAATAATAATTTCCTTATATTATTCAAATGATAACACATAGATTTAATTTTTATTAGTATGTTCTATAAATGAGATATATAAATCGTATAGTCTACCCTTACTATAACAGGTAAAATGACGCGTCAAGTGACTTGTGTTTTTGATATTCGTAAAAATTTATCTTCTAACTTTAATATACACGTATAACAAAGTATTAGACACAAAACTAATCAATCTACTAATCATCTTCTCTAAGTGAATCTCAAGTACTCTGTATTCGTTGGGACGGTTAAATTTACTAACGCGAATTTAAGTGGGTGAATTTTTATTTTTTTAAAAATTTTTATATTAGTATTTTGGATGAGCATAGAAAAGTGTAAAGAACAGTTACTAACAGCAAGAACACAAGTGTTGAATATTATCTGTAATTGGCAGGAATACAATACAACTAGATCTTTCTAGTTGCATGTGCAGTTTGTAGTTTTATTAACTTCGTGTCTTTCAAATTCATTACTCCCCGATTTTTTAATATTTGACTAATTTTAAATGTTTGTCTATTGATAATCTCAATATATATATGTTTATTATATTGAGTGCTTTAACTCAATCAAATAATTGTCAATGGCTCGATGGAATCTATAGTAGAGTTTTTGAGTAGAAATTTCATTTTAACTCATTGTTCTACGTTGGTCTTTACTAAAATTTCTCATACTTTATAACACTTTGTCTATTTCAAAAAATGATAGGAGAGATGAACCATTGAGAGCAAAATTATGCTCAAACCTTGAGTTTGAGCTTTGGGGGTGTGATAATTATTTCATTCTAATGCATAATTATTTCATTAAATTCGGATTCAATTAATTATTCTTTAAATCAACAGACTCATCTTTTCGAATCAAGTATGAGATGAGGAAAGAATACCACATTAGCACACACCCCTTCTGAGAAGATGCCTCCCAGAAAATACATCCCAAGCATACCTATTGCAAACAAGGATATGGGCATTATATATAGATCAATCTGCATGGTTGGCATTTAGAATATAGAAAAAAGAATCCTCCTTATGAAATATCAAAACCTTCTTGTTCAGAGCAAAATGAAGATATTCACCAAAAACTAAGTTTTTCTGTGCTGGAATCTTAGTTTGATCGTTGAATTTTGATGAAGCAGACGTTCGTCGAACTACAAAGACTGAGTAAGGACGAAATTCTGTTTTGAGCACTGCAATATGCTAGCCTTGATCATTGTTTTTACTTGATTGATGTTAATAATCTGTCAATTTATTGAGTTGTAATTATTATTTATTAGCATATTCGAATATATATATATATCTTATCTTATCTTATTATATTATATTAAATATTTATTATATATATAGAATGCCAATGGAAAAGTGCAAAATTAAAAACAGTGCACATGCCGACGAAAACTTTGGTGTCACCGGCTTCGACAAACATAATTGGATGAAATTACCCTTGACCAAAAAAATTTCAAAGCTTGAAATATAAATGCATAAAATAATCCAAGGGTAATTTGGTAAATTTATTTTTAAATAATCTTGTCATAATTGGGATGAACAGTGCACATGCAGCCAAAATTTTGGGGTCACGCATGGTTGGACCAAAATGCCCCTCAGCCAGAAAAAATACAACAGCAAAATTGAATGCAGTCAGGGTAATTTGGTAATTTGGCTATCTAAAATACAATATAAATATAAGTGGGAAGAGAGAAAAATATAAAAAATTGAAAGGAAAGAAAGAAAAGAATAAACAAATGACAAAAACATTTAAAATGTATAAATCGCTATGATTTAAAAATGCATTTTGCATGCGATTGTTTATTAAATATTATTTCTCAACTTTTAATTAAGAGATGCATAGTGAAGGTTATAAAAAAATTTCTCACACGCGTATACTAATGTGATTCAATTAGTTGTTAAATGATCATTTTTTTTTCTTTATAAAAAAAGTCTTTCGCACGCGGATAATAATGTGATTAAATTAATTGTCAAATGATTTTTTTTTTTTTAACAAATAATATTATCTATACTAAGGGAGAGGGAGTGCATTTAGCCTCACAATAGGTTAATAATAATGTAATTCAATCAATTGTTTATTAAATATCATTTTCTCTATTCCTAATGTAAATTTTATACAAACCGATTTTATTATGTTAATTCAGCGACTTTAATTGGTTTATGAGGGGTTTGTTCTAGAATGATCGAAAATTATTCATTTACTTCAAATATTTAATTTTTTCATTCTCTTTGAGGAATGTATATATTCAATTTGTATATTTTTATTGTATAAATTTTATACTTAAACTATTCAATTCTCAATCTTCATTTGAAATGACGGTTGTGATCATGCTTGTGTTTAATTTGGTAATTTTCCTCAAATTATACTATCTAAGTTACAATTTGATATGTATGATTTAAAGATTCAGAGAGATCTTCTTTCTCATATGTTTTGTTCTTCCAAAAAAAGAAAAAAAAAAGAAGAAGAAAGAAAGAAACTGGTAATGATGAATTAATTAGTTATTTTGTGGGCACTGCACTGACTAGAGTTTGTTTTAGTAGGTACAAATTTTTATGTACAAGGTTTTAGTAGGTACAAATGAGAACTTTTTGGCATGGAGCTCCAAGGATAAGTTTGTTTACGCGTCTCACTTGTTGGTCATCGATGAGGAAACAAGTCTATGAAGAAACATATGTACTGTCAAGCTTAGCTCTGATAAAATGCTTTGCAACCACTCTCTAACAAGCATTGCGCTTGTTGCGCTCGAGACATATCGAGCCGAGAAATCATGCAAGTAGCTATATGTAAATGTCAATTCCTCTCCACTTGTCGAGTGGATAATGGAAGGATAAATTATAGGTCATATCCACGTGTTCGACACATTAAATGATAGGATGGTGAGAGGATTAAGAGCCCATGATTTTTTGGGACTCACTCATGGCCTATATAAAGGGGCTGAACACCCCTTATAAGTCGTCATATCCACAAGGGTAAAATTACACTACTTTTTTCATAGAGCTATTGAAAATCCACATGGAATATACATACATTCATATATATATATATATATAGATAATGTTATGAAGACTAAATTTGTAGACAAAATTTTATAAATTAAATGACACAGAAATTGATGATTAGATTATTACTAAGTATTGATTAATGTGCTTATTTTTTTATTGGTAACACATCATTTAGTCTATAATTTAGTCTATCTAGCATTACTATATATATACTGTCACATCCCGGTCCGAGCCCTCACCATATCACGATATTGTTTGCTTTGGGTCCTGATCACACTCTCACGGTTTTGTTTCTGGGAACTCACATGAGAACTTCCCAGAAACAAAACCGTGAAGGCGTGGTCGGGGCCCAAAGTGGACAATATTGTGCTACGGTGGAGTCGAGCCCGGGGATGTGGTGGGGGCCCGGGCTGGGATGTGACATATACACCTCTACAATGGGCGTATCCCATTTTTTAGAATGAACCGCTTAAATCTTTTTGTCAATTATCGAGATTTACATTTTGAGCCCACCAAGGATTGATTGTATTGGTCTTGTGTTTACCTCTCAAATTTGAGTATTAATAGTGATGTTATTAACTTATTAATTACTACGGTCTAATGATATTCATCTTTACTTCTAAGTGAGAGGTCTTAGGTTCGATTTTCGTCAAAGATGAATTTGAACCAAATTATTGCTAGCCCATTGTGAGGCTTAGCCCAATTTCCTACCCTTTTTAGTGTATATAACATCCTTTGTTAAAGGAAAAAAGCAATTACTATATTAAAAAATTATTATTGGAATTCCAAACATTTAATATTTAGAAAGAAAAATAATCTTATAAAGAGTGCACAATTACATGTTTGTAATGTCAATTGTAGATTTAATTTTTATTAGTGTGAGACATAATCCACTCTTACTATAACAGTCAAAACGACAGATTATTCTTAAAAATTTCTTCTTCTATTATAATGTACAGATATAGCAAAGGTATTAGACACAAAACTAATCAAGCTACTAATCACCTCTTTAAGTGAATCTCACGTACTTTAATCCGGTGAGATTTTAATAGTAATATTTTGGATGAGCATAGAAAAGTGTAAATAATAGGTATTAACAGCAAGAACAAAAGTGTTATTGTCTGTGCAGCCAGATCTTGTAGTTGCATGTGCAGTTTTGTATTTTTAAACTTGTGTCTTGCAAATTCATTACTTCCAGTTTTTTTAATATTTGACTAATTACCTGATGGAATAATATATGAACCCATATTTGAAGTGTTTGTCTATTGATAATCTCAATGTATATGTTTATTAAACTATTCAATTTCTTAATCTTCATTTGAAATAATGGGCACAATCAGAGGCAAATTTGAGATTTTAAGGGCTACCTTGTGCAGCTGCTCCTTTTGCTCTCCCGCAAAGTCGCCACTAATTATGATTATGCTTTTGTTTGATTTGGTAACATTCCTTAAATTATACTACCTAAGTTACAATTTGGTATGATGATTTAAAGATCCACAGAGATCTTCTTTGTAATCTGTCTTGTTCTTCCACAGAGAGAGAGAGAGAGAGAGAGAGAGAGAGAGAGAGAGAGAGAATTGCAACTGGTAATGATGAATTAATTAATTAATTAGTGGGCAGTGCACTGACCGGATTTTGATTTTGTAGGTACAGCAAATGAGAACTAAATTCTCGGCGATATTTGCTGAAATGAACACGCCAATGGCAGGCATGCACCATCTTCATGCATGTTCTTCCCATGCATTATGCATATGCTCTGTTGCTATACTACCCATTTCATAATCTATCTCATGTGTTTAAACTAAGGACCATAGGACATACAATAACATTACCTATCTATATAGGGTTTGTTTAGAAGTGTTTTCAAAATGGCTAAAAACGCTTTTAGAGAAAATATTTATGAGTTCCATAAGTACCGATGATTGGTTTCAAAAACATTTGCAGTCATATTAGAAGCACTTCTAAACGAACTCATAATTATAGGGTTGTCTTTTGTTCAAGATTTTGAAAATAGGTTTTGTTCAAAAAAAAAAAAAAAAAAAGATTTCTAAAAGGGAAGTGTTATTGGCACTCCAAAAATCTCATTCCACACTTCTCACGGGTGTATTTTTCTTTCCAAATATAGAAAGTTTGGAGTGTAGAATGAGATTTTTGGAGTGCCAATAACAATTATGTTCTAAAATAGGTATTTAACCTCAAAAGTCTCTAGTCACTTATTAGATAAGGGAAAACTTTGAAAGTTTCTAAAGAACTACCAATAGTTCGTTTGTAAGTGTTTTTAAAATGACTGAAAGCACTTTTGATGAAATTGATTTTGAATTTCAAAAACATTTTAAGTGCTTTTTGAAAGAAATACCAAGAGCTCATTTGTAAGTATAGTTAAGCTCAACTCCGTTTGAGAAGAAAAATGAAGGTCAATTCTTATCTAAGTTCTCCAAGATTTGAACGTGGGACGAGTGGAAGGAAATTTATTTCAAGCGCACAAAATATCATTTTAAGGGATAAGTTGGTATAAATAAGAATAAAGTGGTACAAGAGAGCACAA
The DNA here is from genome assembly GCF_041283825.1 of Pyrus communis. Taxonomy (NCBI): domain Eukaryota; kingdom Viridiplantae; phylum Streptophyta; class Magnoliopsida; order Rosales; family Rosaceae; genus Pyrus; species Pyrus communis. The sequence goes on from NC_142574.1 coordinate 4,891,816, forward strand.
GTACGTAGAATGTTACCTCAAGTAATAATTCAGTTAAGGCAAATGCATTAAACAAATTTATGAAATTTTAAAACAAAAGTAGAATTCTCTTCACTTGTAAGTGAGAGGTCTTAGGTTCGATTCTCGCAAAAGGCGAAGTTGAACCACATTTATACTGGCAGACCCATTGTGAGACTTAGCATATTCTCTCACCCCGTAGTGTAGATACTATCGTATGTTAAAAAAAAAAAAAACAAAAAACAAAACACAAAAGTAGGATCCAAGTTAAGTGGATCCTTCAAGAACCTCGATGGTGTTGAATACAAACTAACCTTTTCATGATGGGAGATTATATTCACACAGTCCAAATTACTCCTCCCACACTTTTTTAATATTTTAATATTTTTCTATCAAGTGTTAGTGATGTATAGAAAATATTAAAAATTTAGAAGGGTTTGAGAGAAGTGATTTGGGATGTGTGAATATATTCTCTCTTTCCACAAAAGGTCATGTTACAAGGCACATCGCATAAACAAAATTGAACAAAGTATATTTAAGAATCGTTTGATAACTATTTCGTTTTCAATTATTAATTTCCAATTTTCAATTTATTGAAAGCTTAAAATTTGTTTAGCAGTTACTTTTAGTTTTTAAATTGAAAGCTTAAGACATAAAACTTGTTTGATAACTACTTTTAATTTTCAATTAAAATAAATAAATAAATAAATTGAATTTCAACATTCCACTTGCATGAAAGTTGTTACATGTGTTCAAAGTACAACAAAGCAATACAGATCACTTTGAAATGATTTGGACTTTCACGTTATCCGTCCAGGTTGAGAAATTAGCTTTTCAAATTGAAACTTGGTAATTAATTTTGGATGGTGTTATCTAACACCCATTTTTACTTCTTTCACACCCTTCTCAATTTCTGACCGTTGAATCGAATGAATTAAAGAATATTAATAGACAAATTAACAAGGACGTGTGGGAGGTAAAAGGGAGTGTGAAAAGAGAGAGAATTTGGTTTGGCAATCATACTACAGAAGCGTAGAACAATTTTGTCTATAAAATGAGCAAATGCTGAGATAGTTCAAAGACGAATACGCTGATACCGATTACAGGACACTGCTGTTTGTACTTGAAATAACCATTTCCCAGCATCAACCATACAGGTCTCATAAAACGCAACCCTGTGCTGCGATCTTTTTCATGGACAATATCCAAATTTGTTCACAACTTCTGGCAGCTTCCTTTCTCTATTGCTATTTACGCTAAGTTCGGACCTTTTCGTTCTCACACTTCTTTTCATCAGCAACATCACTAGGGAGATCCGGCCCCGGAGGAATCTTTCCTGGATAATCAGTTGTTGATAAATCTGACCCTGTCATACTGGAGAACAAACAGAAATATAAGAATCCTAATCAAACATAAGGGAACCCTTGCGTAAATCACAAACTCACCTTCTGTCAACAATGATCATGGAGCGAAGTTCGCAATTTGCAAAGCTGCAAGGACATAAAAGAATACGAATGTTGGCATGACAATTGTGAAAATAAGTGCCTAACTTTAGTAGTATTTAAACATCTACTAAGCTTGTGATTCTTGTATGGAGTGCACTTACTGTGTGGACACTTCTTTTTTCATCGAAGGATGACAATCATTTCCTAGTGCATTTAGCGTGTGAAACAAGAACCCGTTATGAGTAACAATCGCTATTTCTTTCTCTTTCCTTGTCCACAACCTGTGAAGTGACCAGAAGAAGGCACCAAACGCATATCAATTCAAACCCATATAAGTTTGATGATACAAGAAAACAAGTAAAAAAAAATGTATCGATCTTATGGAGGATGAGCCTCAAATGGGCTGATAAACTTTAAAACTCAAAATTTTGTGGAAGCGACAAAATATAGCAACACCAACGGAGCATGTGCTCCATATGATGAGCTTCTTGCTTCTGATGGTTACAAGATAAGATACCAGTTCATGAATTTCATTCCCCTAGCTGCAACTTCCTCTGTCGTCTCCCTCACATCGGCCTCCCACAATATATCCTCATCAGTTTCTATCTGTAAAATATAAAGACTATAAGCATACGCATATTGATAACAAAATATTGAAAAATATTATAACATCCAAATGTACAGCAACCAAAAGATGAAAAGCACCATAATGTAACTTATAACCACTAATTCCTCCCCCAGTTATCGTTATCTATCCAACTACTTGCCAGAGAAAAATTAACAGCAGGAAATAGAAACTGATAGTCGCTGATATTCCTCCTGCTATCACATGGATGAACGCCCTGCAACCAGAAATTTACAACACAAATTTAAAGCCCTGAGCATCAATATAACATCAAGACTACGCACCAACTCTACTAAGAACCAAGTTCACTATGAGTTCTAACAATTTCTAGTTTAACATACAGAAATAAATTTAAAAAGTTTTTCTGGCATCTATTCTAATCAACTTGATAAGAAAAATTATGACATTAAAAAATACTTGGCAAAGAAAAGCCAAGTTAACCCACACTACATCACAGCAATGTAACTATCAAGGGACAAATCAAATAAACAAACCTGCCTAAGAAAACTTAGCTTTCTTCCATAGATATTGGAGATAGCAACTTAGCTTTCTTCCATAGATATTGGAGATAGCCACTAGGTTAATAATGTGCAATAATTGAGGATTCACCCTTTTAATTGAGGATAGACGTTCCTCCCCCGACCCTCGCAAAGCAAGGAGCCTTGTAGGCTTGGGGTCGCCCTTTTAATTGAGGATTCACTCAAGTTCAGTTCAAATAAAAAATAACATCAAAAAGTCAAAACATTTTCGTTCTTAACAGACATACCAAATGTTCTCGACAAAGCTCTACTGCAATGATTGGTGGGCAGTTGAGACTTGAAATTGCAGGGCGTTCACTATTTCCTGCATTTTCCACCATTAGAGGCAGTACGTCCATTCCATCCTTGTAACCCTCGCCTCCAAATACTCCAACAGCCGTTTGCAGAGTCCTATTCAGTCAAATCAACTTTAATTACAGCATAACAGAATCTAAAAATGGAAATGTTCCTCCAGGGAGGAAGAATCTTCCTGATCAGATTAAGCAAGTTCATCAATTGTAACTTGGCTATTGCATTAACAAAGAAAGTTCCAGAAAAACCAAGCTTAATAACAATGAAACAAATGTAATATATTTCTTTTCTTTTCAGTAGCTTGGAAGAAAAGATAATTTAAGATTTGGTTCAAATTATATCATCTTTTCAACATAAAATAACTAAGAAAAGGCTCCATTTGCGATAACCTCTACAACCCTAAGTACTAGTTATCATTTAATCTGTGAATTCCTAATCATAAATAAAAGAAGTTATTTTCATACTTATGTCATCTTGTACCAAGGGGTAGAGGAAGCCCTAGAAGGACTTTGGAAGAGACTCTAAGAAAAGACTTAAAGTACTTGGATCTAACGGAAGACGTGACACAGAACCGAGCACAATGGCGTTCTAGGATTCATATAGCCGACCCCACTTAGTGGGAAAAGGCCTTGTTGTTGTTGTTTGTCATCTTGTACCAAGAACTCTGGGAGTTGCTGTCACTGACTACCAGTGTCTATTCATGTCATAGTAAGAATATAATACCCAGGTCCCGAAATCATACGCCAAAAATTTCTCTGAAAAGAAATAGTTATGTTATACAACTTCGAAATTGTTTCTATATGCTAACCAAAAACCTAATAAACAAAAATCTCTTGACAGAAGAAATTACAGTTTAATATCCAAATGACCCCCCAAATTACCATATTTTCAACTCTAAAAACTACTGTTAAGACCAAGATTCTTGAATACAAGTACAACCCAACCTTTTCGTTTCATCTCTCCTCTCAAGCTCCTGTATACATACAACTTAGTCCAACTAACCAGATTACGCCTTTACAGTTTTTCAATTTTTTTTCCATGAGAAAATTCACGAAACGGATCCTTTTCTACAATGATTTTGTTTGTTGCACTCAACCTTTCAAGCTGAAAATATTTCAACAAAATATAGAGAGATGAATAAGAAGCACTATCCAGGAAACAAAAAGACAGAGGTAGGCTAGATTCCACAACTATGGCATAAGTACCTTAGCAAAGGAGATGTGATGACCAACTCAATCCTCTTGGAAAGCCCACATTCATGAACATGCTTACGCAAATTATCAACCTGCCACCATAGCAACAAAACAATTCATAAAATTATCTTTGATGACAATGTCTGTTGTTTGTAGTAGGAAAATATCGTTACAGGCTTTGTAGTTCTCTAAGTTTTCGTAACATAGCATCTGTAGAAGAAAAAGTCCATGATTTTCTTCCCACCTGCTGCCAGCCTAGTGGAGTAAGTTGTGCATCAAAATATTCAGGTTTCATGTATGCTTTGTAGTTCTTAGCTCCCTCTACATTGTGGATTCCTTGTCCATGCCTCACCTGGATGAATGGATTTGTAAGACCACAATGCAATGATTTCGTGAGACAAAAAGACCATAAGGAAGACAATCTTGAATGCCCTAACGAAGAAAGTTGAGGTTCCACCATAAAACCAATTGGCAATATGGGGAGTAGCCCAACTTACTTATAAGCCCATGCAAGGCCCCTCCTCCAATCAATGTGGGATTCACTCTCAAAACCTCAAACCAAAGAAAAGTACGGCTTCAAATCTACAACAAACTGTATGCAAATCCAAAATCAAAGTCGGTACCAACCAGGTGAAGGGTTTTGCTTCGGTGCAGCGGAAACAAACTTGGACCCGAACCATTCTCCATATATGCAGCTTAACCATAGAATGAGAGTACAATCAAAATAAGGACTTCAATCCAGTATTTGGTGAAAATTATAGGCATAAGTATATAGCTGTAGCTTGAGAATTTGAAGCTTGGCAATGATAAAAATCACATGTTAAAGAAGAGATTCATGTGCGTTTGTAGCTTTAGCCCATGAGAAGTTCGACCACAAATTTCATAGATCTTACAATCAGCCATTACAGTAAAAATTTTAATAACACGGCATGTTACTGTTTCAAAATCATTATTTGTTGCAGAACCCAAATCTCCAAGAACTATTAACTCTTTTCAAATTCATCGGTTTTCGATTGATACACTAGTGAAGACTTTGGGGAAAAAAATTGTAGTTACTAGGACATATTCTTCCTAGGAGTAAATTACCTACAACAGAAGCCTGTCACAGTACATGCGGAGTTATGGAAGTGAAGTGCTATAGAACAGTGTATTGTCAAGAATCAGGTAGTAGCACCAACCAAAGTGCATTTTATCAAATGTCATGAACTAGTACTGTACACTGTTAAGCATCGGGTGCAATCACCATTGAAAGTGCAAATCATAAACTATCATTGAGAACTCAGTCCACTGTCATACACAGATTTTATGCGAAAACTTCGAAATTGTAATTTTGTCTGCCTCTATAGTGATTTTGTCTCCACTTACAAGCCTTGGCTCTCACATTGAGCACTCGATAAACTATAAATTGGGTTAAAAACAATTGAACATAAAACAAATGAGAATGAATCTCTGGAAAAACCAACAGCAATCACTATCTCTCACTTTCTTAAATAATCGTGAGCAGTGGATTTCAACCAGAAAAATGAAAAAAGAAAGCATATTTAACAGTTCAACGTCAACCCAGTTACTTCAGGCCAAAAAAGTTTGGGGACAGATCGCCATTCCCCAATGAGATGATCCAAAACCAAAATCATTCGTGCAGTTTGGATTGGAGAATTTGACGATGTAATTCTAATAAAGCCAGGATCTTACCATCCAAATTCATAAATCAAAGATACCAAACAACCATCTAAGATACTATTATCCAAATCATAAAGTAATCTGGGAAATTAAAACAAGCCCATGTTAAAGAATTCACCAAAAACAAATTGCAAGTTAAGAATTGAAAATATATGCTATGAATATGAGAATAGTTTGGAGATGGGAGAGTTTACCAGGGCAGGGACAGACAGTGAAGATAAGCAAACGGCAGAAGGATGGTGATATCTGGGCAGTGGGGAAAGAGAGGAATGTTAAAGAGGAGGAGCAGTGATGGTGATATCTGTAAGAGTGGGATTCAGAATCCTGCTTTCTAGTCTCCACTCCAAGTGAGAGACCGACAGTCTGTCTGTACCTCCCAATTTTTTCTTAAACTTTTGGACACGGTTTCATCTCTCTTGTAGATTGTAAACTCTAAAACAGGAGCCTCCTTTTTTTTTATTATTTTTTTTATTCGTATTTACGGCAACCCCTTGTGAACCTCAAAGACATTCTCAACGTCAAAGTCAATCGCGCTTTGTCCATGAAACTTAAATTGTGCGATTGGAAACCCTGAAACTTAAATTTAATTCCATTTTGCCCATACAGTCCATGTCCACAAACAAATTTGTCAAAAGAATAATGCTAGGTAGGCAATATTTTTAATGTGATTGTTATTTATCGGAATATCACTTAACGTGTTTATTTTCTATTAGCAACATATCATTTAATTTGCAAAATTAATTTAAAAATTGGGCTTACTTAACATTATTGTGGTCAAAAGATGACATGATAAGACCCAATTAGATTGCATTGTAAGCCATGTGGGCCAAAATTATAAAAGAATTTAAACTTTTAAAAATGTTAAACATTTGATAAATCTATAGAAAATTAAATGTTATATGAAATAATACACCTTTTTTAAATTGTTATATAGAATAAAATTTTAAGATATTTGTCATTAACTTTCCAAAATCATTAATTTGTCATCTTATCCTAACTACGTTAAGTTTTTCATCCAAATAAACCATGTACTTTGCACATAAATTGGCTTCAAGGTTATTTCGGGCTTTCTAACTCCCCAAACCCCTACAAGATTATTTCGGACATTTCAACTCTTTTTTTTTTTAGGAACGAGATAGACTGTTTAGAATCTCAAAGCTTGCAATTTGTTAAACTTCATATTAGTGAGCCTAATGTATTACACCATAAGTTTTTGAGACGAACATGACATGTTTTTCTTATAAGCCAAATTTTTTTTGGGGCGTACCAAAAAGAAGTAGAGAACTTGTGAAAAGGAGTTCAAAAGTCAAAAAACCAATACCATAATAAAAGATCCTATTGAAGCGGCTAATCTCACGCGTATTGTTTATATATCTGGTCGCACAAATTGCATGGTATCATAAATACAGATCTTTGATATTATCCTTCCAACTCCTTGGGTAGATATATCATTGTGTAAAATCAAAAAATTCATAGAGGCTCAATTCCAATTTTTATGAAAATATTTTTTAAAAGCAACTTATAAGATATTTTTGAAAGCTAAAGGTTGTTTCTTTTAAAATAAGCAAGTAATTTTACTTTACCGGACACTTTTATTGTTTAAATTTAAAATTAAAAAACGTTGGATGAAAAGTAAAATTCCAAACGGGGCTAAGAGTTAAATGATCTTGGTCAAGGGGTTGGTTGCAATTTGCTCAAAAGGAAGAAGAGGGCTGAATTCAATAGAAAAGCACCTTCGGCCGGTTTTTGCAAAGACTGAAAAGCCATTGGTGTACCTCTTTTTTTCTCAAAAATAGCAACAGATGACAGATGCTTCTAACAATGCCACCCAAGCTCCTCTCTCCCCTCTTCCCATGGCTTATTCTACTGACCCTCTTCCTCCTCTTCCTCTACTCCTCACTCCTCCCCTTCCACCCACCCTCTCCACCAACCCCTCCATCCAACAAGTTCCCCACTTTACCCTCCTGCAATTTCTTCAAAGGTCATTGGGTCCAAGACCCCAACCGCAGACCCATGTACGATGAGACCTGCCCATTTCATAGAAACTCCTGGAACTGCCTCAGGAACAAGAGGGACAACATGGGAATCATCAATTCTTGGAAATGGGTCCCTCAAGGTTGCGTCTTGCATCGGATCGACCCGGCACGGTTTCTGGGTCGGATGAGGAACAGGAATATTGGGTTCGTCGGCGACTCGCTGAATGAGAATTTTTTGGTGTCGTTTTTGTGCATTCTGAGAGTGGCTGATGCGGGTGCTAAGAAGTGGAAGAGGAAGGGGGCTTGGAGAGGAGCTTATTTTCCCAAGTTCAACGTTACGGTGGGGTATCATCGGGCAGTGTTGCTCGCTAAATATGAGTAAGATATCCTAGTTTTGTATCAACTAATTTCATGGGATTGTTTGTTTTTGCTATTTTGTTTGATTTATGAACATGCGTTGCGCCTTGCATTGACCTTTTTAACCATCTAGGATTGTGGTCTTTGATTGGATTGTGAATTTGTTGTTGTAAACCAGTTTGATGTTTGGTCTATTCTATTAAAAGAATGCAACTCTGTGTTAGATTAAGCATTTTCGGGCTTTCGTTGGCACTGACATTAGGAAGTTTCTGGATCTAACCTTGAGCTTCTTAATTTTGTATGTCGAAATGCATGCTAGACATATGTAGATCGACTTGAATGAAGTCATGGGAAACTTTGATTTAGTCTTGCTTGTGCATTTCGGTATTGGGTTTCCTTGAGTTTTACGGGGGACCGGTGGTGGTTTTAGTTTTTCCCTAAACTGGAATTTTAATCTGGAATACTGTTTACTGTCTTTTTTCTGAGTTTCATTTTTCGTGTAAACGAGTTATGAAAATGGAAACCTCACATGCTCATAGCTGATTGAATCAAGGTGGCAACCAAAACAGACTGCGGGTGGGGATGAAGATGGATTGAAAGGAACTTATCGAGTAGATGTTGATATTCCTGCCAATGATTGGGCCAACATTGCTGATTTTTATGATGTCCTAGTTTTCAATACAGGGCACTGGTAATACCCTTCTCCTTCTGATAATTCACCAAATCTGTTGATTAACGAATTGATTTATTTATTGATATCTTTTTTAAAGCATCGTATATTGTAGTTTCTGTAGCATCGTATATTGTATGGTCCTCTTCAGTAGTCTATTTGATTGATGAAATGGCCCATTCTAACCCTAATCATCAATGAGATTAAATTGATTAATGAATGCCAGGAAAAGGTAGTGGACATAGAGATAAAAAAGAATTTATTTATTTATAAAATACACACACACTCACACAGAAAGAGAGGTTACAGTCTGGTTTTTGAAAGGAACATAAATAACTTCAAGTAATTGAAAAACTTTTAAAAAAAGGAAAATCAGAAAGCTCGCTTTACAAGTATCCTACAGTAATCCTAATTGGTGTATACGGGGAAGCATTTCCTCTATCTCCCGAAAAGGACATCATATGGGTTAAAAGGGTCGGTGGCCCTAAAATTAGGATTCATTTGATATTGAACACACTTGTGCTACACTCAAATCTCCTGTTGAGTTTGTTACTTTGAGCTAGCACCTCATTAGTTTTTGTTTACATGTCTGGCCTCTGTTATCAGTTCATATTCTGCATAAAACAGCATCTGAAGAATTTGTGCTTAACTAGGTGGAATTCTGATAAGTTTCCAAAAGAGAGTTCTCTCACTTTTTATCATGCGGGCAAACCAATACTACCTCCCCTTGATATATTAGATGGATTTAAAGTTGTTCTTGAGAATATGGTACCATACATACAAAACAAAGTTCCTCACAAGACACTCAAGATATGGCGTTTACAATCTCCAAGGCATTTTTATGGAGGTGATTGGAATCAGAACGGCAGTTGCTTGTTCAATAAGCCCCTTGAGGAGCAGCAGGTATGAATTCATTATGGCTACCCTTATACCACTGACCATGGTTTCATACACCTGCCCATTGTGAAACAAAACCGTAAAATTTTATGATTTTCTTTTGAATTTGATATTTTTTGGAACATGTCACCAACAATTCAGAATCAAACAATGGCTTGAAAATGAAACCAGATCTTGTACTTCCATTTTTTTCCTTTGATTTTTGTTTAGAGTGTTTTCTTGATAAACTCATAGTAATGCCTCAACAGCTTGACTTGTGGTTTGACCCCAGCAACAATGGACCAAACAAAGAAGAAAGACTGCTGAATCGTCTGATTGAAGGAGCATTACAAGGAACCGATATTCAACTGCTTGACCTGACTCAACTGAGTGAATTCAGAGCGGATGCCCATCCAGCGATTTGGTTGGGACAGAAGGATGCCGTTTCAGTCTGGGGCCAGGACTGCATGCACTGGTGCTTACCTGGCGTACCGGATACATGGGTTGACATATTATCAGAGCTGATCCATGTTGGGTTGGAGTTGGGATGATGAACAACACTTGGTACATGTAGACTGGAAATTACATACAAGGATGACTTTTGTGGAAGCCGGGTTGAACAGAATCAGCCAATTCTTTTGTAACACAAAGTAGGCCGAGATAAAGTGGGGCATTGGGTGCATACGATCACGGCACAATTTTAATTGGAAATTTGTTGACATCTTTTTTATGGAGGAAGGCGACTTTCTGTTCCCTCTGTTGTGAAGGAGAATGACACGGTACAGATTCCACTGAAACTGTAACAACCAGACCGTGAAGAAAAAATTTGTAACAAGTGAGAGGCATCAAATTTCTTCATTTTTCATTGAAATTATTTCCGGAGTCAGAGAAGGTAGTTCCTGGATAGATCATGGTTTTCTCGATCCTCTAGGTTAAAACAGAATTATCAAGCATTCAGGATCGGGTTTATGTTTGTAATTCAAACTCTTTGCTGCTTAAATGCTTGTTTTCTAAAGAAATGCAAATCAATTCATATGTTACAGGCTGTTGTATGCCGTACTTGAACTCTGTACACTTAAATTAAACAGTAGCTGGTATAGCGGAATGATATTGTAAAAGTATACTTGTGTTTGTATGTATGTTGTTTATCACTCGAGAGCGTTTATCCTTACACTTGTTGTTATGTGTTCTACAAAATATCGATTGTATCGCGGATATTATCAACTTTTTGGATTGGACGTCATATAATATAACAGGGCAAGGGCCACAAAAGATGTTAGCATCTGGGCTGTGGCCCAAAAACTCAGGGTATTAGACCCAAATCAGAAATCTGCAACAGCATCTCATTAGCCGTACTACTTCCTGGTTCCTTTCCTTCTTCCGAATTCTCAACCTTAAAGACATCAAACAGCCTAAACTCCTCTGAAAATGGCGTTGAGAATCCATCTCCTTTCCCCAAAACTCCCCCACCAACCTCCGAAACTGCACACCAATCCCTTCCCCTCCATATCCAAATCCCATCTCAGCACCTCCACAAGACCCAAAACCCGAACAATCCACTGCACCAGCAGCGGCGGCGGCAGCAGCAGCAGCAGCAGCAACAATGACGTGATGAGTGACGTGGAGCTTGCGTCGGATTTGTCCAAGATGAACAGTCTCTTGGCGCAGAGGGAGGAGGCCATGAACAAGAGCAGGCAGCTCCTCTTCGCGGAGCTCTGCCAATTCGTGGGTTCGAATTCGGAGGAGGTGAAGAAGAAATGGGGGAAGTTGGAGGAGGAGGAGAAGATGGTTTTGGTGAAAGGGTTTGTTTCGGTGTGGGGTGTCAATTTCCACCCGCTGTCTGCAAAGTCCGTAAAGCAGTTGGTGGAGGAACATGTCCAGGAACAAAACCCTAAACCTGCGAATTCGAAATCGTCTTCTTCTTCTGCTGTTTCTGTTCTGTTTCCTGGTTTCAAGAGAATGATGGGCTTCTCTGACGACGACAGTTAGATCGATCCATCCATCCATCCATCACTTTTCATTTTTCACTTTTGTTTTGGATTTCAGTTTCATCGGTCATTCATTTTAATTTGTTATCCAGAAACATGGTTTTTCGTTATCAAAGTTCAAATAGCATTGTAAATCCACGTAAATGAGAATTTCTTTGGGGAGCATGAAACATCAAAATTGGAAAAACATATGAAATTTGATGAGAGAGGCAATCTTCATTTGATAACTAGTCCGGAATGATTTTCTATATACAAACTGATAACCCACATGGATGCAATTTCCCCAAATATCTTACCATACCTTTAGTGGCGAAGTCAGGAATTGTCGGGAGGAGAAGCAAAAATAAAAAAGCATCACTCCAAGCCTGTTTCGACAAGGCGGGAAGCTGTTTAAACAGTAGAAAACCTCCTCCTTGTGATAGAAGCAATCCTACTCTTACACTTTATGTAAAGCGAGTCCAACACGGCGGCCTATCGCTGTTATTATCAGTGTTCATTACAATAAAACCAGCCAAGAGTGAAAGGAATAAAATGCATAGGCATAACTAAGTTACCTATTTTCATACATAAATGCATTAGGGACCATTTGGTGCTTGGCTCACCGGTAGCTGTATTCTATCAAGTTTCCCAAAATTGCTTTTCACAAATGCAAAGTTCAGTGACACAAGCTCGAAACCAGAAACACTAATTGAAGTTTGAAACTAAAAGAACTTCAGTACCGGCTAACAGCTTCAATCTGAGTCCGGGAATTTGTTTCCGCTAACAGTGCTCCTGTAAAAAATGCTTCAAGCTGCATGTACGGTGAAGGTCAACTGTTACATAGAAAGAGGAGGTATTACTTCTTAACACAATGAAGAATCAGCAATTAACTCACAGATATTAAGATGAAGAAGATGAACAGTTTTAGACAAATGTAATCTCTCTCTCTAAGATCTCTCTACAATTCTGTATTTTTACCTCTTTACAAAACTAACCAGATATCTCTCAAAACTCTACTTTTTAACTCTCTCTAAGACAATGACTTAGAGAGTAAGCTATCAATCACACGTGCACAGCACATGACACATACAATCCTATCTAATACCATGTGCACAGCACATGCCAATTACATTTGTATCCAATACCCCCCCTCAATCTTAAGAGGGATAACCCAACTTAAGATTGAAACAATGCCTCATAAAATCAGGTCCGTGCAAGCCTTTGGTGAGCACATCTGCAATTTGATCTTTGGTACACAGATACTGAATGGAGAGATCCCCTGCTTGGACCCTTTCCCGAACAAAATGATAGTCAGTTTCTAAATGTTTAATCCGAGAGTGTTGGACAGGATTCAAACTGAGAGCAATTGCAGATTGATTGTCACAGTAAAGAACTGGAGGAGAGGACAGACACACATGTAAATCGTTAAGAAGTAACCGAATCCAAGCAATATCTGCAGTGGTATGAGCTAAAGCACGATATTCAGCCTCTGTGGAACTCCGAGAAACAGAAGACTGCTTCTTTGATTGCCAAGAGATCGGATTGTCCCCCAAAAACACCACATAACCAGTGATAGAACGCCTAGTATTCAAATCAGCTGCCCAATCAGAATCACTATAGGCATTCACTGATACAGATCCACCAGAAACATATGTCAAACCATTAGAAACTGTACCCTGCAAATAGCGCAGAATCCTCTTAACCATGGCAAGATGCACATCAGTTGGATTACTCATGTATTGACATACAGTGTTAACTGCAAAAGCAATATCTGGACGAGTAAAGGTAAGATACTGCAAACCCCCTACCAAACTGCGATACAAGGTAGGATCAGACAACAAGGAACCATCAGTGGTTAGAATCTGATTATGAGGTTTACAAGGGGTGGAACAACATTTACAATCATCCATACCAGCCTTATGTATAAGATCTTTAGCATATTTCCCTTGGTTGATAAACAGATCACCATTGGACTTGTAAGTAATCTGAAGACCAAGAAAATAAGATAACCTCCCCATATCCTTCAAGTCAAATACCATACTAAGATTAGTAATCACAGATTGCACCAGCTCAGAATTGGATCCTGTGATGATAATATCATCAACATATAACAGTAAAATAACAACCTGATCACCTTTGGTCTGCACAAATAAGCTGGAATTCGAAAGAGAAGCTTGAAAACCAAGTGCGAGGAGATAACCAGTGAACTTGTCATTCCAAGCTCGAGGAGCTTGTTTGAGACCATACAATGATTTCACCAGTTTACAGACATGTGTAGGGAGCGTAGGATCAACAAATCCTTGAGGTTGTTTCATATAAACCTCATCTTGTAATTCCTCATGTAAAAAAGCATTTTTAACATCTAACTGTCGAAGTTCCCACTTGGAGGTGACAACTAATGCTAAAATCAATCTCACAGTTGTATGGCGAACTACAGGACTAAAGGTCTCCATATAATCAACACCATGTTCTTGATTAAAACCCTGTGCTACCAACCGGGCCTTAAATCTAGAAATAGACCCATCACTATTGCGCTTAAGTTTGTACACCCATTTACTGCCTATAACATGCTTTTCCCCAGAATTAGGAACTAGAATCCAAGTACCCTGAGATTGAAGAGCATCAAATTCCTCTTGCATTGCCAACTGCCATTGAGGAATTTGAGAAGCTTGTTTAAAACTGGATGGCTCAGACACATCCGTAATGTCAGCAATGAAGGTAAAACCCCCTGAAAAATGAGCAGCATCTGCAAGATTTAAGGAATAAACTTGAGGAAAGACAGTAGTAAGAGCAGAGTAATCCTTGCGAGTGATAGTGCCCGTGCGCAGTCTGGTTTGAATTCCCTGTGAAGCCATGGAACTGGGAACTGAGCTTGGTTGAGGGACAGGCAACAAGGAATCGGGACCGGAAAGAGTAGCAGCAGTTCTAAATTCTGAACTAGGACTAGCAGATGAAGGTGTGCTTGTACTTGGAGAAGCTGTAGACAATTGTTGATTAGCTAAAGAACTGGAAGAAACACTAGGAGAAGTGTCAATATTAGCAGATAGCTGAGAACTGTCTTGTGAAGCTGGGAAATACATCACCACTGGTCGAACAGGAATAGAATAGGAGGATGAACCAGAGGTCTGCAAACTGAGCATCTCCTCATAAGGAAAGGAGCTTTCATCATGCAACACATGGCGAGAAATAAGAATCTTGTCTGTGACCAAATTATAACACAGAGAGCCTTTATAACCATTCGAGTACCCCAGAAAAATACATTTGACAGATCTGGATTGCAGTTTGTTGACATTATAAGGGCGAAGATAAGGATATATAGCCGAACCAAACACCTTCAAAGTAGTCAATACAGGTTTCTTGCCATACAATTGTTCAAATGGAGAAACCATTTGCAAAACCTTACAAGGCATTCTATTAATCAAGAAAGCAGCATGAGCAACAGCATAATACCAGAACCTGTGTGGTAATTTAGCCACTGACAAAAGAGTAATAGCTGTTTCAAGCAAATGACGATGCTTCCTCTCAGCCATACCATTTTGCTGAGGGGTGTATGGACAAGAAATATAATGCAACATGCCATTCTTCTCTAAATAAGCCTTAAATGAAGTATTCACAAATTCTCCACCACCATCAGATTGAAACACCTTGATCTTTGCATTGAATTGAGTTCCAACATATGCACAAAATTTAACAAAAGCACCAAAGACATCTGATTTATTGATAAGAGGAAAAATCCTTACAAACCTAGTAGCTTCATCTAGAAAAGAAACATAGTATCTATAACCACCAATAGACAGAACTGGAGATGGTCCCCAAACATCACTATGTATCTTATAAAATGGAATATCTACCCTATCAAGCCTCTCTGAAAAAGGTAATCTACTCATCTTTCCACAGACACAGTGAGAACAGACTTGAACATGTTCATCTGGACTAGACACTATATCAGAAGCTTTAAGCATCGCACCAAGGATGTCATTGGACGGATGACCCAAACGTCGATGCCACAAAGACTTTTTCACAGTATGTCCCAAAAAGGCAGAGGAAACAACACCTGAATTGAACAATGTAGGAAACACACGCACTGGAATTCTAAACAACTCTGCTTTGCTACTCTTTCCGTGGTATAGAATTACCCCTGTTGCCTTGTCCTGCACAAAAAACTGAACATCATCGCAAATGAACCAGCTATGATTATCCTTGCACAATTGTTTAACAGACAAAAGATTGACAGTAAGCAGCGGCACATGTAAAACATTTTTAAGGTGTAAAACATGAGACTGAGTAGACAAGGCAGTACTGCCAATATGTTTGACTTCCAAACCTGCACCATTACCAACAACTATCTTCTCATGTCCTTCATATGGAGTAGCCTGATTGAGAACATTAACATCAGGACTCATGTGATGAGATGCACCTGTATCAATGATCCATGAGTCACCATTGACAATAGCATTCGAACTCTGTGCATTCATACCAGACAAATCAGCAGGATGAGTTTGAGGTGTATTCAGAGGAAAGGAAGGAAACTGTG
Organism: Pyrus communis; assembly: GCF_041283825.1. Taxonomy (NCBI): domain Eukaryota; kingdom Viridiplantae; phylum Streptophyta; class Magnoliopsida; order Rosales; family Rosaceae; genus Pyrus; species Pyrus communis. The sequence continues at coordinate 4,907,966 of NC_142574.1, forward strand.
ATGCAGAAGAACACATAGGTACTTCAACCTGAGGTGAAAACCCTTGATAAGCACAGTTAGCAGACAAAGAGGGAGGTGGCTGATGACCTTGATAAGCATAATTTGATCTATGTCTGCAGTTGAGTGCAATATGACCTCTTTTCCCACAAATTTGACATTCTTGAACAGTCTGACCATTTCCAGGATCATTCCTATATAGACAAGTAACAGCAACATGCCCCTTTCGAGAACAGATCTGACACTCTGGAATCTGCTCATATCTGTTAGAAGTGTTACCAGACCACGATTGCCATGAAGTACCAGATCTTGAATTATGGAAACAAGGTTTGTAACCACCATTATTTCTGGGTCGAAAATTATTAGGCTGATAAGATCTCCCTCCATGATGACCATTAGGACCATTAGACTGATAACTAGAATAACCACCATTATTTTGCGAAGAACCAGGGCCATTAGAACCATACCCAGAATTAGATACCCCTTGAGAAGAAGAACCATAATTGTTCGAACACAAAGAACCACTAGTGTCAGAAGGACCAGTGGAAGAATTGGTACTGACATACATAGCAGCCATGCCCTGAACCAAAGACTGGACTCTTGACTCAATAGTCTTCTCAGCACCAATCAACTGTACCCGAAACTCTTTGAAAGAAATGGAAGTATCTCTAGCCAAAATTACCATACGAATCGTATCATAATCAGGAGGTAAACCACTGAGAGCAGCAATGATAAGATCATTATCAGATAGCTTTTCCCCTGCAGCTTGCAATTGATCCTTAATGCCTTTCAACCGTAACAAATACTTATCAATTGTATCACCCCCTTTTTGTAGAGTGTAAAGCTCAGCCTTCAAGTGATTGATACTCGCACTAGAAACAGAAAGATAACGATCTTGCAAAGCTATCCAGGCTTCTCTGGAAGTTTTACAACCAACCACATGTTCTATAGCATCATCACTCAAGGTTGCAATTAAAAGACTCAACAAAGCCATATCTGTTTTAATCCATGCCTTATAGACAACACTAATCTCAGTTGTAACACCCACCTCAGGAGTAAGAACAAATTTAGGTGGACATATAGATTCACCAGTAAAATGATCAAACAAGTCATACCCACGTAAAACAGACGTAAACTGGAAATTCCACTTTATGAAATTCTCATCAGTAAGCTTGATAGTAAGCATACCCAGCAGATTTTCAATCTTCACTGAATCCGACATGATTACACAACAACAACAGTCCGGAACAATATAGACACTCGTATGTGAAAAAGAAAACCCAGATACCAAAATTGCAAGAAACACCCAACTTCAATCGATATATTCTTCAGAAATGATCAAGAAAGAAAGAAACACAGGTATGGCATCGGCCTTCAAAAATCAAGAATCACAAGAATAAACGAATTCATGAACATAAGTGGCATCGGCCTTCAGATTCACAAGAAAACAATGAGCACCATTGGCATCGGCCTTAAGGTAACTCAATCAACAAAATCTTTACACAATAATCGTGTAGGGCATCGGCCTTCAAATTCCCAAAAAAAATTCCAACTTCAGTAAACATGCGAAGAAAAATATCACCTTAGCAGCAATCGGATCGACAGAAAACACAAGCACCCGCGCAAGCGATGTTGGCTCTTGATACCATCTTAACACAATGAAGAATCAACAATTAACTCACAGATATTAAGATGAAGAAGATGAACAGTTTTAGACAAATGTAATCTCTCTCTCTAAGATCTCTCTACAATTCTGTATTTTTACCTCTTTACAAAACTAACCAGATATCTCTCAAAACTCTACTTTTTAACTCTCTCTAAGACAATGACTTAGAGAGTAAGCTATCAATCACACGTGCACAGCACATGACACATACAATCCTATCTAATACCATGTGCACAGCACATGCCAATTACATTTGTATCCAATATTACTCTAAAAAATGCTCCATCTATGAGAAGGGATATCAAACTGTATCACTGAAACACAACTTTTGGGTGAGAACTGAGAAGTGAGGTTCCTGCAACTGTCCATAAGCAAAGTGTGACAAAAGCTTCAGAGATTTTAGTGGCCAGAAATAAAGCATACAAAAGGAGTTTAAACCCGTTCTGTTTTCCATGCGCACCTCGAAAACTGGTCTAAGAAGGAATTTTCCACCAAGAGAAAGAATACCGAGTCCACCTTAGGCTTTTAGGGTGCGTTTGTTGCACCGGACTGTCTCGGACTGGACTAGCTGCAGGGACTAAGTTGGACTGGCTTAGACTAGACTAAGCTGGACTAACTTAGTGAAGCGTTTGGTGCAATGTCGGACTAAGAAGCAGGATAATGAAAACAGGATTATTCACCATATTTGTGTTTGCTTATACTAGGATTACATTATTGTTCTATTTTAATAGCTCCAATACATGTGTCCAACGCCCTAAAAATTGGAGGGTTTGGAATTGGAATTGGGGTTGGCATAGGTGTAGCAGCATTGAAATTGAAATGGGAGTAACAATCTTACAAATTACTACAAATATTTGGGCACATTGCCCTGAGTTTAATCTCTTGAATTGTTATTGTAATCAATCCACAACTTGCCCTTAAAAGTTGATTTAATTTGTCTTCTTATCACACATTAAACGTCATTAGCCATCAAATACTTATATCAACATAACTTGATCCAAGGATTTCTTAGTCCGACAAATACATCATTCACTAAATTTTCATCCAGGATATTTTACAAAATGCCAGTTAACTATAGTATAGCATTCCAAAGTAGATCTCCATACTTTACAAAATCCTAGTAGATCTCCATACCTATGGGGCCAACACTTCAGGTCATTTTCAGATGGTTTAAGCAGTAGATCAATGAAGGATTTTCCATTGGAATCGTTTGGTTGATGCATTTCAGGATTATCATCAATTGCCCACACCTTGTTCCTCGCAAAACCATGTTGTTCTAGCAATCCACAGTTCCCAAACTTCAAAAAAGGATTAAGTAATAGCATTAGTTGGAGTTTTCAGTTTTTATATCATTTTAAAAGGATTGTTTATACAGGAATAATTGATAATACCTGTGGGAAACAAATGACAATTCCTCCTCGCATCGCTTTTGGGGGCTTGGAGATTGTCTATGATTGATGGAACGCATGTTAAAAAGAATCTATTATCCATATCTCAAGTAGGTAAGATCTGTATTAAACTACTCGTGTAATGGTGACTGCATTATGCCAAATATCGGCAGCAAAGTCTCCTGTGTTATGTATGAGGACATAACATTGCATAAAACATAAAATGCAGTCGAAGTTCTGATCCAACCGGAAATCTGATTCAAACTCGTTATAAACTATGAACTAGCACAAATTAGACTATCCTAAAGCAGAGTACTTAGTCAACCCAGTTTTACTTCTACGTCCAGTATCCATTATACGGAGAATATTAGTTCTTCACCATTCAACCAAGTCATATGAATTGAAAACTTCAGTTTGACCTGGAAAATGATATAACCCTTGAAAGCTGGTTCCACACATATCTTGTGATTACTTGTCTGAATAATTAGACAAACAACGTTTATAAAACATAGAATAGCATCCATGCCACGATAAAAGACGAAATCAAATGCTCTCAACTATAACAGCCACAAAATTGTAGAAAATAAACAAATGGATGGAAAATATATACAATAGGAAGTGGAAAGTTATACCTTGCTACTAGTGAACAGGAGTTCTTCGCCGTGCTTATTCCTCCACGAAGTGACATGTCCTCCATGTAAGCTAACCTATATTATCAGAAGAGAAATCATTAAGAACCCTACTAATACAGAAATCAACATGGTATATGAACTAACAATTTGAGGACAAACTCTAAATTCATAGCCTTCGGAAACTTAATCAATGGCGAAAAGAAGAGATTCTCGAATCTCACCCGTGCTGAAGCCCCTTGTTGGTTCTGAAACACCACCTGTTCTACCCCATTCCTATCTTTTGTAATCTCAATGGCTGCCCTATGTTCCCATTCTGCTGCTGAATGCCCCATTTTGTAAAAAACAAGCAGAATTCTACATCTCCCAACTCAACAAGTCCCAGTGACACAATCAAAGATCTAAACTTAACCAAACACCTAAACTTGTGAAAAAGCAGTAATCTTTTACATTAAAAGAGAAACGCAACTACCATTACTCCTCAGATCTACAAAATCTCAACTTTTACAACCCCAAGATGCTAATGCCTCTTAAAGTGTCATTAAAGCACCAAAACCCCAAATCCAGAAAACCCAAGAAGAGAAACTTGGCAGCTGCACAGCAAACCTCCAACACCCACCTAAAATTCATACAATCAATTGAATGTAAAAGAAAAGGGCTAAAAAATCCAAATTTGTGCAGCCTCACTTCTGTGCGACTTTGAATTAAACACTCATAAAAAAAGAATAAAACCAAATTCTCAACTGTAACATGCCTTTTTCGAAAAACCCATCAAAGGAAAATTGAAAACAAAAAAGAATTCAGTCCTTAATCCTGTCAGACAAAATGATGTTGGTTTGGAAAGACCTGCTGGTGTAGAAGGGTAATTAACTTATTCTTAAATAGAGCTTAAGGTTTTTATTATTGTTATTGTTTTATATATTTATTATTTCAGACATTTCTTGTTGAATAGATATTTATGTATCTCATGAGTTGTGTATGCATCTGTTTAATCTGCAGGGTCATGATTGGTATAGGAGAGCAGGTGTATTCAGTACTTCTTTTGACCTGTTTCTTCCTAGAGGTATAGATATCTTTTATTCTTTATTTATTTGGGTGTATGGATTCATAAAGGGAGGAACAGGATTTAGTTTTCATACTTATTAGACTTAGAGAACGATAGAGAGAGAGGAGTTTATATTCAAATTGCAATATGCTCCATGGCTTATGTGCCACTTTTTGGATGACAGAATCGATGGCTTCTGCAGGTATATGTGACTGGATATATACCATATGTGGGGAAGGCAGTAAATTTTCTGCTTCTGTCCTGGATGTATGCCTATTACTGTTTCGAGTACGTGGTGCATATACCTTTTTGGCTTAATCTAATTTCCTAGATAAGTGTGTGCTAATGCTCCTTTTGAACTCTTTTAGGTACAAATGGAATTTTTCTGAAGTTCGTCTTGAAAAAAGGCTGGATTTCTTTGAATCTAATTGGGCATTTTTTGCTGGTTTTGGTAAATATACAACAATTTATCATATTCACTAAACAAATTAATATAGGAGTACTTGTAAGTTGTATACACGAGTTATCTAGCAAAGGCAATTTTATAACAACAAAGTTGATCCTTAAGCCACTTTGATTTCTTAAGCCGATAACCATTTACCAAAAGTAACATAATTTGCATTCAACAGATGAACATTCATATGGAAATCCAAAATTAAAGCGAACAAATCAAAGCATTATAACTACCAAAACACAAAAGCCAATGTACTTCCGAATCCTAACAACATCAGATTGAACACAAAAGGATGATAAAGTGAAACACTACCCCATTTTCTCAGCTCAATTCTCAACTGCCAAACCCAGTTTCATGTTTCATCTCACTTACATCTGCTTTTGCAGCAGCAAACTCCTAAAATAGGATTTAATCCAAATAAAACCCACATATGATTTCTTAAGCCGACAACCATTTACCAAGGTTGCAGATAACCATTTACCAAGCCGATAACCATTTCTTAAGCCAAATAAAACCCACAAAAGCCAATGTACTTCCGAATCCTAACAACATCATAATCAACATACCCAACATGCTAAGCAGGCTACTTCTACCAAGGTTGCAGATTGACAGTGAATTTTAGTGAAGTTCAGATGCTCTAATCAATCTCAATTTGACCTAAAAATCAAAACCCTAATTTGTTCAAGTGCAGAGGTCTAGGATTCAAAATTTCTCAAACCCAAAACAACAAAATCAAATAAAGCTCAGTAATATCACGATCTGCAAAACAAATGACGAAATAAATCGAAGATTCGAAGTTTACCAGACAACTCGGAGCAGATGAGGGCGAGCAGATGCAGATGAGGAAGATGCAGAGATGAGGGTGAGGAAGACGACGATGAGCGAGGGCAAGACGACGATGAGGGAAGACGATGATGAGCGACGGCAAGGAGGACGAGCAGGAAGTCACCCTCGCGATTTTCTCTGGGCTTACGAATCCGCCCAATTTTGGGGATCCTGGTTAAGACCTCCTAAGGAGGTGTTTAATCCGAGCGAATCCCACCTAATCTCATTAAACCAAATCCTGCAGCAGACCAAACAAGGGACTATAGTCCAGTCCAGTCCAGTCCTCCTTAATCCTATCAAACAAACGGGCCCTTAGACTTTCCCTTAGAAGCATTGGCCAAAAAAATTTCCTCTGCTAGGTTCTGCAGAAAAATAAAAACGAAGGAATGATGAACAAGTGACAAAGAGCATACACGAGATAAAAGGTGCAAAAGTGACAAGACAAATTAGGCATAGATGATACAAAAAATTCCCTTAAAACATGAAGCCATTGATAGTCAAAACAGGTTTCCTGTATTGATATAGATGAGGACATTAATCATATCCTTGTGATTGGATTGTGACATTTTATTGGACTTCCGGAAGTCTCCCCTCATAACTCATGGTACTTTACGTTGCTGTCCATCTTTGCGGAAGATGCTCTTGACTGCAAGATGAACGTTTCAATCGAATCCCACTTTTATCTCCTCCTCTCTCTTCCCTCCATCGAAATTGAATCTTAAATTGAATTCTCTGTCGTCCTTCTCCTCCCTCTCCTCTCCTATGTTCACCAAAATCTCTTTCCTCCCTCTCCTACCTCCATCAAAATCTCTGTCCTCCCTCTCCTCTCTCCACTGAAATTTAATTTTCAACAAAAATACACAAGCCAACTATAACCAAAACAAAATTAAGATTTTTGTTTCTTCAATATATTCTAATTTCTGGAATTTCAAAGAAATCAATGACATTTCAAGATTTCAATTTTGGGTTTTGAGCGACATTTTCGAAGAAATCAACTTACATTTCAAGATTTCTGTTTTGGGTTTTGAGTGGCAATGGATTATAGGGTAAATGAGTTATGGCGGAGGAGGAATGTCAAGAAACTATCATTTTGGTGATCATATTGCAGGAAGGAGGAGGAGTTGATGCCAAAAGATTCGTTCTGGTGAAAGGATCTGACGCGACACCATCAGCTCATCGCCGACTCAAGGGTCTATCCGAGATGGGTAGGAATTTAAGATTACAAAGGTTAGTGGTTGTGACATTATCTTGGACTTCGCGATTACTCGTGGGACTCACACTCCTATCCATCTACACGGAAAATGCTATGAGTCAGAGATATCGAGGAGCTCCGAGATGGAGAAGAATTCAGCATTCATGATCCGACAAAGTTTTAGGTGCTACACTTACAATGGAGCTCTGAGATGGTTTGGTGGTTGCCTCAGTGGGTGACATTCATTGTAGGTGTAACACATAAACTTTGTTGGATCCCCAATCAAAATGTCTCCGTCTCAAAACTCCATTGTATGTCCGAGCTTAGCTAAACGGTTTAAGACGTGGGTCTTATTTCCTCCAGCCAAGAGCATCTTCCGAGACGTGGGTCTTCTTTCCTCCCGCCAAGAGCATCTTCCGAGAAGATACGCAGGAGTGTAGAGTCCTAGGAGTTACTGGGAGACTTCGTGAAGTCCAATAAAATGTCACGACCATTAACTTTTCCCGATCGTAAATTCTTCCCCATCTGGAATAGACAGTTGAGCTGGCGGCGATCCTAATGGTGCTGCGTAAGATAATTTCACCAGAACGAATCTTTTGACACCAGATTCTCCTACACCTGAATGTAGTTTCTTGATATTCCTCTTCTGTCATGACTCCTTTACCTTTATAATCCATTGCCGCTCAAAACCCAAAATTGAAATCTTGAATTGTCATTTGATTTTCTTCGAAATTCCAAAAATTGGAATATATTGAATAAAAAGGAAACAGCAAGAGCCATAATTTTGTTTTTGTTATTGTGGGGTGGTTCGTGTATTCTTGGTGAGAATTCAATTTCAATTGAGAGAGTAATGGGAGTACAGAGATTTTGATGGAAGGAGGAGAGGAGAGGGAGGATAATGATGACAGAGAATTCGATTGAAATTCAAATTTGATGGAGGGAGGAGGAAGGATGAGATAAAAGTGGGATTTATCAGCCTTCACATTAGCTTCGTTCTTCTTCAACTACATTAAAACTTCAACACTACATGCAATGGTAGGGTTCTAAATTTTAGTCCAGAAAATTAAGAGCCTATTTGGTACTACATGAACTTAACTTTTTAAATCTAACGGTAGGGTTAAAACTTAAGTCTGTTTGGTACTCTACTTGAATCCAACTTTTTAAATTTAAAAACAATTTTCAAGTTTTAGGTCTTAAAAACTTGTTTAGTATGACTATTTTCAAAAACTGAATTTAAGACTAATTAAAAAATATAATCTATTATCTAAAAATACAAAAAATGAGTTTTTAGAGTTTTTAAACTTAAATTCATTTCTTCATTTTCTCTCCCTCCTCCCCTCTCACTCCAAATCTATCTCTTTCTTTTCTTCTTTCTCTCCCCCTTCTCTTCTTATTTTTTATTTTTACCTTTTTTTTCTCTCAAAAGAGGTAGAGATGAGAATATACATATAAGGCTTACAAGATCCACTTCTCTAGACGATGTGGGGTGTTACAAATATTTAGCATGAATTTAGACTATTTATTCTCGGTAACTTTTTAAAAATAAAATTTATGTAGATTATCATAATTTATTTTTACGAAAATTTTAACCAAAAAAAAATATTTAAAGACTGATAAATAAAGAAAATTTCACTGAACCTACCCCATGAAACATGAAAGTCATAGAATAACATGAAATATATGTTTCATGTAATACGTGGAAAAAGAAACATGAAAGTCATAGAATAACATGAAATATTTATTTCATGAATACGTGGAAAACCGTTTTTACACATATGAAACACATGAAACAAGATTAGTACAGAAAAATCATGAAACAACAAAAAACACATGAAATACATATGAAACACATCCATCCATCCACCACCACCACCTTCCTGTCTATAAGCATAGGTTGAAAGTCAAATCTACATACACCGTATTCTTCAGTCATCCAATTTTATATCATTTTTGTCTCATAGAATGCTTTAACATAATATGATTGTCAGTTTAGAAAGAAATAATATAACTGCAATAGTATTTCTCTATTTTAGACTGGAAATCTAATTAAACAAACACACTAAAAAAATAAAAATAAAAAAAACTTACTTAAGACTAGAGAATTACTTGAATATGTATACTTGAATTTTTATTGGAATTTTTTTATAAAATGGAGTGTTGACAAAGGATGTTTACGAAACTTTACAAAGAAGGTTTCGATGCTTGCTTTGTGAGTTGAGATGTAGATGTAGGTATTATTTGTAGGTATTGGTGTCTTAATTGAATACAATCAGGCTATATATAAAATTGAAATTCATTTAAGGTCATGTCTAATGAAGAAGGCAGGTCTAAAGGCAAAAACGGGCATCTCGATGATAGGCATGTGCGCCGATACCCGAGGGTGATGAAACCATTTTAAATATGCATACAAATAAAATATGTAATTAGAAAGAAATATGCCAATGCGGAAATGTGTTCAGAGCATAAAACTAATCAAGAATAATGTGAAAGAACTATTATAAAAAGGTACGAATAAAGGAATGAGTCCTACACAGAGAAGGCTCGAAAGATACCGATGTGGGAGTACCCTAATGCTGGGATCGTATGCCTCAATTCTAAATCTTGAAGGGGGCACTAAACAAAGGGTGGATGGACCAAAGTTTATAATAATAATATTATTATTATTAATAATAAGAAAATCATTTTCTTTCTGAACATACTAACTTCCTGTTTTGAAAACTCGTGTAGTACTACATAGTAGGTTTTCTGAAAACTGTAGCATGCCATGAAAAACATGTATGTGTAAACTAGTGCTTAGTAATGGTAATATAGTTGCCCGAAGGCAAATCCATAAAACATTCGTAAATCACATCAATGATGTACTCAACTAGGGGTATTATAGTCACTCGTGGGCATGGTCATCACCCGAAGGTGAAGCTGTACGACATTAGGTTACGCCAGTGAAGAAATATGGTAAGTCCCATCACTCGAAGGTGAAGTTGTACGACTTTGGGTTACGCTAGAGAAGAAACATATACATAACACACCAACACTAGTCCTAGCTAGTGAAGCTGTCTGACACTGGTTTCGCCAGTGAAGTTGGGACTATGTCATAAATATCCTCAATTGTGTCCTATGGCCATAGAAGTCTACATACTCGTGTTGTGTGTATGTGATGTATGAATACCCACTAGATAAGCATAGAAAATGTAATCAAATTCTCATACCAATGTAGAATTCAAAATCTTGATATTTGAAATTAGGGGTGCAACTTGGGCGGGTTGGGAGGGTTAGAAGGCAAACCCAATCCTAACCCAACTTTTACAATTCAGGCTCAGGTTCAGGTTAGGTTTCATTCAGGTTCATTTGGGCTCGGGTTTGAGTTAAGGTTTACTTGGGTTGAGTTTGGGTTGCCCAACTTTTTCAAGTTTAATCTTGTAACAACTTAGTTTCCAAGAATTCCTAAAAAAAAAAAAATTAAGTCAAGTAGCATCAAAGCTAGCTAACTCTAATTTCATAAATCAATCTACTATAATGTTTTAGGATTTAGAGACTGCGAATATGGGCTGACTAATCAAAGCCTCTTATTCTCTAAAAGCTTAAGTAATTGTAAAGGGTAATTTACTAAAAAATTATTAGAAATGGTGTTGGTTTTTTGACTTGGCACACTTGGGTGTAGTATGAGTATAATTGATATGGGTTACAATCTGGTTAGACTGGGTTTGGTTAGTCAGGTTAGGTTGGGTTGGGGATGGACGGGCAAATGATCAACCCAACTCAACCCAATCAATGAATGAGTTGAAATTGGGTTGGGTTTGGGCAGATTATAACTAAAAAAAAACCCGCTTGTTCGGGTTGGACATGGACAGGTTCGGATTTGCCCAACCCAAGTTGCACCCTTATCTGAAATCATAAACAAGCCATAAATGTGATTCCTTTAAACATGTCAATCTATAAGCCATAAAAAGCCATGGTTCATAAATTTTTCGTAAACGTAAATTCAACAAATCTTAAATAAATCATGAAGCGTAAAATCATGAAACCATGCTTTTCATGAATGCAAGCCTAGCATTTAATAAAAAGCTACAATTTAAGAAAGGGTTCACTCATAGATACTCTGTTGCCAAAGAGCCATTCGAACTAGGGAGGACTGAATTGCCACTAACAAATGCACCTAATCACATAAATGGATTAATTAGTAAAAACTTACTAAAACGATTGAATTTGGAAAAACAGAACGCGAATTTGGTATCAGGGCGTCGAATTACCCTACGAGGGGTCCTGGGAAAAGTCAACGAAAAAGTCAACGGTTGACACGAAAAGTCAATGGAGATGCCGAGCCGGTCAACTACATTAAAACTTCAGAATTTCACTAAACGGATGTCAAAAATGGACTCGGTGCGTTGAAATTAGTCTAAGAATGTTCTTAGAAAAATTTTGTCAAAATCAAAATAAGGAATATTCCCAAGAATATTTTATCTGTGTCGGGTTAATGGGTCAACGGGTCGGTCAACGAGTCAGGTCAAATGGTCGGGTTGTTAGGTTGTCGGGTTGGGTCGACCCAATTTAATGGAAGAAGAAAGCCATAATTTGAAAGCTCTGTTCATCCTTGAATCTCAACTAAAAATAGCAATCTAATATACCAATTTGAAGCCCAAGGAACAAGGAAGATTAGTATACCTATCCCGTGGCTGAAGTTGGTCGGAACATGACCTGGAAGGCTGCAGGTTCTCACCATAATCTGGGGAGGTCTCCCCCGAGCTGTTTTTGTGATGCTCCAACATCCAAACATACAAACACGATAAGAAAATGAACCATGAGAATAAAAGGAGAAGGTTTAGAATGTTTTCAAAGCTTACCTATGTTGGCATCAATGAGAGGTCGCCGGAGATGATGAACAGGGGCCATGGTAGCTGCGACGCAATGAGACATAGAGGGAGTTAGGGTGTTTTCCCTATGTTTCTGGTTTCTGGGTTACGAGGGTGGTAAATTTCGTCGAGATTGCTACCTGGTGGTGCAGTTCGCCGGATAAGATGGGGAATGGTGATGGTGTCGTGGGTTCGACAGAAGGGAGATAGATTTTGAGGAAAATGAGAGAGTTTGAGAGAGGGAGGAGGGAGGGTCCACAGATGGTGATGGTGCTCGCCGGAGTGGCGAGGCTAGTGGTAGTGGAGGTGATGCTGTCATTGTTGGTTATGCAAGCTCGGAGAAAGAGTTGCAAAGATGAGGGGAAGAGACAAGGAGAGAGATGAGGGAAAGAGTTCGAGAGAGTCCCTGAGAGTTTAGGGAGGAAAATGACACGGGGAAGGAAGGGAAATGGGATGTGGGCCCCACGACCACAAAAACCCACCAAAAAACAAATATCCAACCCTGATATCTAGAATAATGAATTGACTACTTTGCCCTTCGACTTTGTAATTCTGTAAAACGTTCATCGTAACTCGGAATTCGATTTCACTTGCTCCTACACGTTCGTAGTGACGAGTGCTATGTGAATAAATTAAGAAAAAAGTTTGTACATGTCATAGAACGAGAGTCAGCGAAAGTCAACATTTTCTTCGTTAGGGGTATATTTGTAAATTCATGTTTTAAAATTATAAAACTGTAATATTTGGGGACAGGTCGGTACAATCTACCCCCGTTAAGAAAATTTCGTCCTCAAAATTTGAAGGGTGCTGATCTTAAAACTTGCATTTTGGTGCAGGACCATCTGGGTTACCCTCTGTCCTAGATGGTGAATGTTTTACCATCGGAAACGAATGGATAACAGTGTAGCCATTTAGACATTTCATTTGTTGTGGGTGGAATATCTATGAATAAAAATGTGATTCTTATTATATATTTGTATCATTCATTTGTATCATCTATCTAATAGAGATGAAACACACATGTGTTAGCGGGTTTTACCTCTATTAAAGAGATGAGACAAATAGATGGTAAGTATATGAATACTAAATTTGCTCTATTTTCTATTCAATTTTTATATCGTTAAATAATTTTTATGCAAATTATTTAGAAAATAATTTTTTTTATTCAAATCTTATGAAGACTAAATTGTCATTTCATATTATGTAGACTAGTCCTAACACATGCTTACGTGTTATTTTTTCTTGTAATTTTATTTTTGTTTAAAATATTTTTTATTAAAAAAAATTAAAAAATAAAGGGAAAAAACTGCCCACTAACCTCTTCCAAATTTGATCTTGCAACCTTTTTGCCTTCTTGCTTTGTATATATAGATACGTTATTAATTAATAAATTTTGATGTGAAGTGTATGTATTCAACAAGATATAGGGTGCTAATAAAAAAATTATTTAGTTTTCTTTCTTTTAAATTGTTTTTGACAAAACAATATTCAAAAGTTTCATTTGGAATTGGTTTTTTGAAAGAAAAAAAAACAGTTATGTTTCAAAAGTACTTTCCATTATTACATCAATATTATTGGTACAAATGTGAGTACTTTCTTTGAAAAATACTTGAAATGTTGTTTGATGGAAGCACATGAAAATGATTTTTTATTACTTAACAACACTTTTAACTCTTTTTTTTTTAATCAAACAATGTCAAAAATAATTTGTCTTAATAATCTAACAATGCTTTTAGTTATTTCCAAACGTGTCTAGTTAATTATCGGTAAGTGAATATGAACCTGAGTGTTAAAGAGAAGACACACTGTTTTGACCACAATTAAACCGTAGCTTTGAAAAATCATTATTAAAATTAGACAGTAAAAGCAGATGTGTCGATAACACCAATCTTAAACAAAAATTAAAAAAAAAAAGAAAAAACTCATAATCCAACAAGGAAGAAAAGAACTATGAAATAAAAAATAAAAAAATTGAGAACGAAAACTATATAAATTGCAACTTTTTTCTCAGCTGCTTCTTCCTCTTCAGCTCTCTCAGGGATGGAGTATAATTTCTCACCACAATCTTCGGTTCCACTGCCCAAATCTAGGGTTAGGGTTCTTCCAATTATGCCATTCTCCTTCTTCTTCCTCTTCCTCCTCAATTTCTCTGCGACAGCTTCCGCCTCTTTACCCCAAATCCCAAAATTCAGGTTCTGATTCTAACATCCACCAAAATCTCTTTCAGTACATTAATTTAGTCTTCAAAGTTGAAAGACTCAATTAATGTACCTAAATGTTAGTACCGAAATGTATTATATTGAACTAATGTTTTTAAATGTTAGTACTGAAATGTATTATGATAAATTAATATACCTAAATGTGTGTACCGAAATATATGCACCGAAATGTATTATATTGAATTAATGCACCTAATGTATGTGCTAATGTACCTAAAGGTATGTGCTAATACGTACCGAAATGTATTATATTAATTTCCAGTAACAAGTTCTGATTCTAACATCCACCGAAATATTTTTCAGCCGTCTTTGAAGAGATTCTTTACTAGGTTTGGAGTGGTTGTGAATTTGAGCTTCAATGGAAAACATTAAAGGAGTCATGACTAGCAATTCAAGAGAAGAAAGCATGACTCCCAATCAAGAAGCCATGACTTCGAGTCAAGAAACCATGGTTGCTGTGATTAGAGTGAAAGAAGGAGTGTAAGCTATTCCCATAAAGAAGGCGCTGATCTTAAAACTTGTGTTTTGGTTAAAAAAATTTGCAGGACCATCTGGGTTACCCTCTGTCCAAATGGTGAACGTTTTACCATCGGAAACGAAGATTCTTACGATGTTTTCTTGGATTTTTATGCCTTTAGGCCCTCTATCAACACAAGTGAAGGTTCTCGAAGGGCCTCTACCATCATAATTGAAGGTACAATCTAATGGAGCATTAGAGTACCTTCACTTGTGTTGATAAAGGGCCTAAAGGGCATAAAAATCCAAGAAAACATCGTAAGAATCTTCATTTTCGATGGTAACACGTTCATCATCTCGGACAGAGGGTAACCCAAATAGTCCTACACAATCTTTCACCATAACGCAGGTTTTAAGGTCAGCGTTTTCTCTCTCGAGAATAGCTCCTCCTCCTTGCACTCTTTTTTTTCACTCTAATCACAACAACCATGGTTTCTTGACTCGGAGTCATGGCTGATTGACTGGGAGTCATGCTTTCTTGGCTCGGATTGCTAATCACGACTCTTTTAACGTTTTCCATTGAAGCTCAAATTCACAACCACTCCAAATCTAGTAAAGAATCTATTCAAAGACGACCGAAAGAGATTTCGGTGGATGTCAGAATCAGAACCTATTACTGGAAATTGATATAGACTGGTAACAATGTAAGAAGCGAGAGGAAGAAGACATGAAGTTCAAAAAGAAGGGGAGATGTTACAATTTACTGGAAATCAACCTAGACTGGTAACAATGGAGAGGCATGCGGAAGAAGATGAAGTTGAGAATATATTTTTAATTTGTAAAATCCAATCTGACTATTACACGCATGTGAGAAACATTATACGGTCATTTTGCGCTGCCACATGTCCAAACTAAAACAACCCACTATAGGTTTCCCATTACTTTAAGGTTCCTTACAATTATACCCTGAACATTTTACCCCTTACAATTAAGTCCAAAATAGCTTACAATTTAGTCTTCATTACAAAATAACTTTTCTCCCTTGTGATCGAAGCAATCACAACACTCAGTTCATAAGAATACTCCCTCCTTGGAAAACCTTCATGTTGGCCTATGGGATTCAAATACGTTAAAAGCTCTATTAGTATGCTAATGTGGTATATGTGTATGCCAACTTCACATATTTATTGCCATGTGGATCAAACGAATTCAACAGGTACCCTAAATGATTATATTTTGGAGTTTCATAGGCTTGCTAATAGATCCAGTGATGTTAGTCCTATTTTGCTAAAAAGTAACCTTCTAGGAGGATTAAAACGTGAATTGAAATATGATGTTAAGCTATTAAGGCCCTCTATTGTGCATGATGTTATTGCAATAACTCTTCAGATTGATGCTAAGTTGAATAATTTGAAGCATAATCCCTCGACCTGTGTCCTTGCTTAAGCCTCAACCATAGTTGATTCTTCAACTCTTGCACACTTCTGCCAAGTTTACTCCATTTGAAATTGTATATGGAATAGCTCATCCTCTCATTACTACTTATGAAATGGGCACAAAACTGAAAGTGGTAGAACAAACACTACTTGAGAGAGAGATAGGATGCTGGCAGTGTTGAAATCCAACTTGAAATGGGCTCAAAACAGAATGAAGTCTCATGTTGATAAGCACAAAACTGAGAGAGAATTCTCTGGGAGATTTGGTGTATTTGATACCAGTTACAGTCTTTAAACTCTCATGCCTGTCACAGGTTACAGCCTAAAATTCTATGGTCCTTTCTGAAGTAATGAGAAAATTGGAAAAGCAGCTTACAAACTGAGATTGCCAGAAGAAACCAGGATTCATCCAGTTTTCCATGTCAGTTACTTGAAGAAAAAGTTGGGGTCTTAAGTCATTCCTTTTGCAGCTTTACCAGAGCAAGCCACAGATGACTTCAGCACCAAGGTTCTTAATCAAGTGTTGCAGAGAAAGGTGTATAAGTGTTAGTTCATTGGGATGGTTCCATAGCAGAAGAAACAACTTGGGAAGACTTTGATGCCTTCACTGCCAAGTTTCGAGAGTTTGGATTTTAAACCTTGAGGACAAGGTTGTTCTCTAGGGGAGAGGTAATGAAAAGAATTTGTAACTTAATCACTTTATTTGGGTTAATTGTGGGATTAGTTATTATTTTATGGACTACAAGGTCTGGCAATCCTTTTATGGACTACAAGGTCTGGAAATACACCACATAAATAAGCAAACCCTGATGACCAAAAAACAAGCTCTGATATAAGCCAAAAGTACCATTAAATGAGAGTTAACAAGCAAACTTATACCCAAAACAAGTACAGAAACTACTTCAGCATACAATGGCCGCAGCAAAAAATTATATATATATGGGCAAAATGGGTCGAGAAATTGAGTTCCAAAAAATTTCCATACGAGTGATGATGAGATCACATGCAGCAATGGAAATAAACAGATTCAACACTCTTTTGCTATAGTTTGAGATTTAGGTTTACCAGATTGACTATACATCCAAAGTCTCCATTCTGCTTCACCAGGTAAATGATCTTCTCCTGGGAGACGTTTAACTCGAAAAGAAAGTTTCTTTTTATGATGTGCATAATATACAATTGGGTTTCTGAAAGTTCACCACATCATGTTCACTGGTTCACTGCACAACACAAGCTTCATTCGGTTCCATCTTAACAGAAAATGTGTTTTGATTAAGTTGTGATAGTTTTGAAAAAATCAAATCTTTTCTATAGCCCAAAATAAGGTTGGTATGAGCAATAGAAAAATCAGGTACAATACTCAATAAACACACCAAAAAAATTTGAGAGACTTACTGCGACCTGCTATATCTAATTGTAAGGATTTCAATTCTCCTGTTTCTTCTTTCTATCCTCGGATTGTGTCAATTATGCACCACAGTAGTGACATATACAAGTACCATACATCCCAATACAAAAAAAATACTAGTTACAGTTATCATCAACAACCTTTCTGCAAAATCCAAATAAACCTCACCCAGAAGGAAATAAATATTCAGATTTCGGACTCCATCTATTTGCAGATCCTAATACAAGCAAGCAAACAAGGTAGAGGAGACAAATACAAGAGAAGAAGAAGAAAATAATCTCGCTGCTTCAAGTCTTGATCTGTATCACAGAACAGGATCACCATCGAGGAGGTAAAGGCTCCCCACACAAACAATTGCTGTAAATTTATGGGGCATACCGTCAATTTCAACATGTTGGACACTCTTTGTCTTTAAATTATACCCAAAAAAAAGGCTATAGTAGTCTGTAGAGGGTTGCGACACAAGAACCATATCACCATCCTTTGAAAACACCAAAGGTTTGCAGCTACAGATTCTCCAAGACAAAGTTGCCTCCTCAATAGAATAAATTAGGGTCCATGATTTTGTCCCTCCACATTCTTTCATAATCCAAACATCACTTCGGGGGTATAAACAAACTACAGAAAAACAAAGAGATCCTCCCAAGACCTCCAAATGGAGCTGTATAAATGGGCCAACCCCGTTGACAGTGTTGGTATTCACAAGAGTTTACTAACTCAATACCAAAATATGTGGGTGATAAGTTTACAAACTCTATCACACCTCTCACTTTCACTCTCAATAAAATTGGACTAACAAATGGAGAAGGGATAGGAAATAACAAGCTTCCACGAACCACACTTTCTTGATATATGAAATAAAAGGCAGTTTACAAACAGATGAAAAAAACAGAAGCTTACAAGCTTATGAACCTGAGAGAATACAATCAGAAAATGGGATTCGGATGGATGCCTAAAGCCTAGCATGAAAGGCCTATTTATACAAAACAGAAATTAATAAACAATAAGACAACACATGCAATAAGAGATGGTGTTCCAGCCGTTCAAACACATGCAGCAACAGATGGTGATTACCATCTTTACACCTTTTCACATATGCACCAGCTGCTAGACACTTTTACACACATGCTCTGCATCATTCCTTGCTGTCTTTCAACACCTTTCGGCTAGCACATGGATGAGACTTTGTTCTTTGTAGCTGGAAAGAAACAAACAGCTAGCAGCAACATTTTACAACCTGTTTTGATTTGAATTTCCAACACACCTCCTCAAATCAAAACGCCTTCATTCCTAGCATTTCACGCAGTAGCCGGAATGATTCAATTGGCAATGGCTTTGTGAAGATGTCTGCCACTTGTTCCTTGGTGTGACAGTAGACAAGTTCAATTGTCTTTTGCTTCACATGGTCCCTCAGAAAATGGAACCTGGTATCGATGTGCTTGCTCCTTCCATGTTAGACTGGATTCTTAGCAAGCTTGATGGCTGAAATGTTATCCACATGAATCAAGGTCGATTCTTCTTGTGAATGACACACTGATTTCAACAGATTCCTTAACCAAATTGCCTCACACACGGTTGAGGCTACAGGTACATACTCGGCTTCACATGATGACAAGGCAACGATTGACTGCTTCTTTGAAGTCCACGAGAAAGCTGTTGAACCTAGAAAAAAGGCATAGCCAGTTGTGCTTTTCCTTTCATCTTGGTCACCTCCCCAATCACTATCTGAATAACCAAATAATTTTGCATCTTCACCAAAATTATAAAATAGACCATAGTTTAGAGTACCTCTTATGTACCTCAAAATTCTCTTGGCGGCCAGCCAATGAGACTCCTTTGGTGTTTCCATGTATCGACTCACGAGTCCAACACCATAAACTATATCAGGTCTTGTGATTGTAAGGTACCTTAGGCTTCCAACCAAGCTTTTGTACACGGTTGAGTTTACAAACTCACCTTCTCCTTCCTTAGACAGCTTCAATCCAGTTGCAACTGGAGTGTTGACAATATTGCACTTGTCCATATTGAATTTCTCCAATATATCTCTCATGTACTTTTGTTGAGAAATGTAGATACCATCACTTCCTTGCTTCACTTCTATGCCAAGAAAGTATGACATTAATCCATTGTCAGTCATCTCGAATTCACTGAACATGGATTGCTTGAACTCACAGAACATTGCTTCATTGTTTCCTGTAAACAACAAGTCATCTACATAGAGACAAATAATTAAGAACTCCCCTTTTGCACCATTCTTCATGTAAACTGAATGCTCGTATGGACATTTCTGAAATCCATTTTGGTGAAGGTAGTTGTCAATCCTTGAGTTCCAAGCTCGTGGTGCATGCTTGAGGCCATACAAAGCCTTCTTCAAACGATACACCTTATCTTCTTTTCCCTGTACTTGGAAGCCTTCTGGTTGTTCCACGTACACTTCTTCCTCAAGAACTCCATTAAGGAAGGCTGACTTGACATCTAGTTGATAAATTTTCCATTTATGATGAGCGGCAAGAGAGATTAGTAATCTTACCGTGTCAAGTCTTGCAACTGGAGCATAGACTTCATCATAGTCCACTCCATACTTCTGTTTGTAGCCCTTTGCTACAAGCCTTGATTTGTATCGATCCACACTCCCATCTGCAGTGCGTTTGATCTTGTAAACCCACTTGACACCAATAGCCTTCTGATTTGGTGGGAGCTTTGTCAGCTCCCAAGTGTCATTCTTCTCGATGGCATGGATCTCTTCTTCCATGGCTTTCTTCCAACAATCTTTTTCCACAGCTTCATTGAATGAGAGAGGCTCGTGGTCTGTATACAAGCAGAAAAGGTTGGTTTCTTCTTCTTCTTCTTCTTGTCCATAAATCTCTGTGAGACTCCTTAACCTCACTGGAGTTGAGGAGCTACTTTCCTCACTAGATGTAGGACCACTCCTTGCAATTCTGTGCACTGGAGTTGTTGTGATTGTTTGAGCAGGCTGTTGCTCAATCGGTGGTACAACTTCTGGTTCTTCAAAATCAGTGGAGACGATCTTCTCTTTACTGACTTCTTTGTTGTTCCACTTCCATGTCTCTTCCTCGCTGAAGATGACATCTCTACTAACCACTAGTTTGCCAGTTAGTGGGTTGTAGAGCTTGTATGCCTTGGACTCTTCACTATAGCCCACAAACACACACTTCTCACCTCTATCATCAAGTTTCCTCCTCTTGGCTTCTGGAACTTGAGCATATGCAACACACCCAAAAATTCTTAGGTGTGTAACATTCGGCTTGTATCCACTTCAAGCCTCTTGTGGTGTCATCCTCTTGACACTCTTTGTTGGACATCGATTCAACAAATAAATCGAACAAGCTACAGCTTCTGCCCATAACTCTTTTGGCAAATTCTTCTCCTTAAGCATGGACCTTGTCATGTCAAGGATGGTTCGATTCTTTCTTTCGGCTATCCCATTTTGCTGTGGGGAATAGGCAGCAGTAAGTTGATGCCTAATTCCTTGCTCCTTGCAGTATGCTTGGAAAGCATTGGAGGTGTATTCTCCACCTCTATCTGATCTCACAGCCACAAGCTTGTGGTTACTTTTAGCCTCTGTGAGTGCCTTGAACTCCTTGAAAATTTTTAGGGCAGCTGACTTCTCCTTGAGAAAATAGACCCAAGTCTTTCTACTGAAATCATCAATGAAGGTAATAAAATACCTATTACCTCCATAAGACATGGGATCCAATGGACCACATATATCTGTGTGCACCAACTGCAGTGGTGCCTTTGCTCTCCATGTATCACCAACAGGGAACGATAGTCGTGCTTGCTTGCCAAGCACACAACCTTCACATACTTGGCGTGTGGCTTCAATTTGGGGTAGACCACGAACCATGCCTCCACTTGACAGCAACTTTAGGCCATTGAAATGAAGATGGCCAAATCGAAGATGCCATTTCCATGACTCATCTTCCTTTACACCGATGTTGCAGCTTCCAATCTTTGTGTTCAAATTCAACGGAAACATCCGGTTCTTTGACATTCGAACACGTGCAATATGCTTTATCCTTGCATTCCTGAGAGTGAGAAGCATGTTCTCCATATGTATAATGTACCCTTTTTGGAGCAGTTGACCAATGCTTAGAATGTTGCTCTTCATACCTGGTATGTAGTAGGTATCGGAGATGTATTCTTCTTTACCATCCTTCTGGATGATCTTGATCTTCTCTTTGCCTTCAACTGGCAACTTTGAGGAGTCACCAAGACTTACAGATCCATAGGCCCCATCTTTGAGTTCGGCAAAAAACTCCTTCTTTCCACACATGTGATTGTTTGCACCAGAGTCCAAATACCAAACATCTTGTTGACTACTGGAATCATGGTGTGCTAGCAAGACTGTAAGTTCTTCATCAGTATTTCCACTTGATTCTGCCATGTTGACATGCTCACCATTTTTATGTGAACATTCATTGGCATAATGTCCATATTGCTTACAGTTATGACACTGGATATGCGCCTTTCCTCGAGTAGATCTCCACTCCTAAGACTGACCTCGATTTTGTGCATAGCCTCGACCTCTTCCTCGAGCTCGTCCTCGGCTACGGTTAGATGAACTCCCACAACGTGAGTTCCACTGCCCACGACCTCCATTTGGTTTGTCAATATTCAACTTTGACTCCAAAGCTTGCTCTAGCGTTGTGGGGTTTGCATTCTTCTGAATGCGTTGCTCGTGAACTAGGAGGGATCCTAGTAGCTCCTCTGCGCTCATCACCTCCAAATCCTTGGATTCCTCAATGGCAGTCACCACATGCTCAAACTTAGATGTGAGTGACCGGAGTATCTTCTCCACAACTCGTACTTCATCGAGTCTCTCGCCATTTCTCCTCATCTGATTTACTATCATAATGAGCCTTGAGTGATAGTCGGAGATGCTCTCCCCTTCATTCATATGAGCAGTTTCAAAATCTGCTCGAAGTGACTGTAACCTTACTTTCTTGACTCGATCTACTCCTTTGTAGATTGTACTGAGTGCATCCCATACTTGCTTGCTCGTTGTTGCTTCTGCAACTTTCTCGAACGTTGAATCTTCTAGACCCTGGTATAGAAGATACAGTGCCTTCTGGTCCTTCTTTCGTAAGTCCTTGAGAGTGTTCCTTTGTTCTGCAGTATATGCAGCTTCTTGCTCGGCAGTGGGTACAACATACCCACTACTGACAACTTCCCATAGCTCCTGTGATCCAAACAATGCTTTGAATTGGATGCACCATCTTTCATAATTTTCTTTCTTCAATGTGGGAACCTGGAGTTGCACTAAATTGGACGCCATAGCTACTGCACTTGCCAGAATGGTATTCTAGCTCTGATACCAATTGTTGGTATTCACAAGAGTTTACTAACTCAATACCAAAATATGTGGGTGATAAGTTTACAAACTCTATCACACCTCTCACTTTCACTCTCAATAAAATTGGACTAACAAATGGAGAAGGGATAGGAAATAACAAGCTTCCACGAACCACACTTTCTTGATATATGAAATAAAAGGCAGTTTACAAACTGATGAAAAAAACAGAAGCTTACAAGCTTATGAACCTGAGAGAATACAATCAGAAAATGGGATTCGGATGTATGCCTAAAGCCTAGCATGAAAGGCCTATTTATACAAAACAGAAATTAATAAACAATAAGACAACACATGCAATAAGAGATGGTGTTCCAGCCGTTCAAACACATGCAGCAACAGATGGTGATTACCATCTTTACACCTTTTCACATATGCACCAGCTGCTAGACACTTTTACACACATGCTCTGCATCATTCCTTGCTGTCTTTCAACACCTTTCGGCTAGCACATGGATGAGACTTTGTTCTTTGTAGCTGGAAAGAAACAAACAGCTAGCAGCAACATTTTACAACCTGTTTTGATTTGAATTTCCAACAGACAGGTGGTGTGAGAAACTCCTCGTACTTGTGGCTGGAAAGATTAAGGGTTAGAATTTTGAAGGGATTTCTATCCGATTTGTTATGCATGAGCCAACCTAGAACATCCTCTACAGACATGATTGAACCGGCAAGGTGACAAGCAGAACTGCGGCAAGGCAAGGTTAGGATCCTTTTCCATGAGTTGGGCTATATACAGAGACTTAATAACACACAGATACACTACCTGCAACTATCTCCTCCTCCCTTATCTCCATCGTATGCGCAAGCTTCACAATTGCTAAAACTTTATAGTCATCATGAGTTGAATCATACCAGAGTCCGTAGAAGAGGGTCTTGCTTAAACCCGGTGGAATCCGATCAATGGTTGTTGGGTAAGGAATCGTCTTCCACCTTTGAATTGACGGATTCCATAAACCAATCTCCTCATGTTTGTTTTTAACGAAAATCAGGCCATTGGAGTAGCCCGACACAACAGAAAAACTTTGTGGGATTTCCAAAGGGTGTTTAATTTGCTTATATACGTGGAATTGGAAGAATTCTCAAGTTGAGAATTTTCAACAAAAATCTTAATCTCAAGCAGCATAAACCAGATTGCCGCCGCCACATCTACGGAGGAAGCTAAATTCCGAATTGAGAAGGTAGACATCACCAAGTCCCCTTCCTGAATGCATGCAAATATATACAAAGAAGGTATCTTATGGGTAGAAAGTGAGCTAAAGGGGTGTGTAGAATACCCTTAATGTGGCTAAGGCCACAAAACACTTGACCTCGATAGAGATCCGACATGCTGGTTGGGGGAGGTGGAGTGTGGGAGAGAAGTGGATATGAGATTCAATTTCTGATCGAAACCCATCGATCCGATCACATGGTGGGGTGGGGATAGAATATCATGGCTAAGGAAGTGGGAGGAAGGAAAAATTAAAAAGACAAAAAACAGTAAAAGCAGGCGAAAAATAAGTATTTATCAAATATAGCCAAATATTAGCCCTTAATTTCAAAAATGTTATTTTTTATAAAAACTTTCAAATATATACAAAATATCACTTAAATAGACACAAATTCCCTTAAACTTTAAAAACCAAATAAATTTAAAAAAAAAAAACCAAAACCCTATTAGATTGATATTTTGGACGGCAAAACCTAAAAAATGGTGGAGAGATAGTGAAGGCATCGGCTACTGTGGAGACTTTGTGCAACCCTAAACATATGAAGGTGAGTGTAGATGGTTAATTTTTTCATTCTTCCTAGTCTATGTTTTCTCTTTGCTTTTGTAGTTTCTTCCTTTGGTTGACTTTTATTGAAGAACGGACTGTCAATTTTTGTAAAGTTTACGAAATAGAAATTCTTTGGCGCATATTAGAAAAATTAGGTTTTTTTTATGTCAATGGAAGATTGACAAATCTAATAGCATTTGCCAATCAATTAGAGGCAGTGCTAATAGTTCTTCAGTGCATATTTGAAAAATTAGAGTTTACGCAATAAAGTTTTTCTTTCTGTGTTTTTATTCATCTTAGGTTGGTTTGGTAAGCAATATTAATTAAATTTTTTTCAATGCTTAAAGGAATTGGAAGTTAACTTCTAGAATAGCACCTTAATCAACAAGGTTCGTCTTCCATTGCTGAAATGCATGATGTTTTGCGTAGATATTAATGCTGTATGTATTAACGCCCAACCTTTCTCATGATTCGGCCCAGGCAAGGGGTTAGAACTTTTGAGAAATGAAATGATTTTGAAAAACTTTGTTTTTGTCCACTCACACTTTCTGTTTTGCGCCCCTCCAAGTTTTAGGTGGAAGTGCTTTGGTGGCTCATGAGGACTTTGACGATGGTTCTGACAGAACAACACAAATGTAGGATCACCTTTGGGTGTTGTGTAATTAGTATTCGTCCTACTGGACTGCACTTAGGCTTTTTGTGTTCTGATATCAAACTGACACACCCCAACCGAAATCAAGGCATGACGGCTAGCATGCCTTGATTTCGATTGGGGTGTGTCAGTTGAATATATATATATATATATATATATATATATATATATATTCATATATTCTATTTTCTAGGAAATTATACAGGTTTTACGGTGAGGGGTTAGAACTTTTGAGAAATGAAATGATTTTGAAAAGCTTTGTTTTTGCCCACTCACACTTTCTGTTTTGCGCCCCTCCATGTTTTAGGTAGAAGCACTTTGGTGGATCACGAGGACTTTGATGGTGATTCTGACTGAACATCACAAATGTAGGATCACCTTTGGGTGTTATGTAATTAGTATTCGTCCTACTGGATTGCACTTAGGCTTTTTGTGCTCTAATTATGTTTATCACACTTAGCCTTACACTAGCGTATTACTTTAACTAGTTTATTTAGTTGTTTGGTTTTTATTTATTCGTAATTGTTTTATTAATTATACTTCCGCACTGTGCACATGGCTACATCACTCTCACGTGACAGCCAGCACGCCATGATTTCGATCAGGGTGTGTCAACTATGGTGGGAGGTGGGCTGACTCAACGTACAAAAATTACAAAACGAAAGGGTTACTTGTTTCAGACAAAATTACATTTGTGGAGCTTCAGAAGAAAGTACATGGTATTGTGAATGTGGACCCAAATGAGTATAAGATAAGTATGAAAGTCATATATAACGCAATGGAAACTACTTGGCCTACAGATATAGTTGATGATGATGATGTGAGGGCATTTATTTTTGAAAACCCTTCGAGGTCTTGAAAGATTCCCTTGTGTGTTACATTAAAGTAGAAAGTATTTTCTTCGGAAGATAATGATGACCCATTACAAACAAGTCGTAACTTTGTTACTCAAGGTGATTTGGTTCGGAATTTTTTTTTGGTTGTTTAGTTCTTCTTTTGTTTGAGTAATATATATGTATGTAAACATGTAGGTATCGCCCATTGCAACATACTCATTTCATGTATATGATGGATCTCGTATTAAAGTTGTGAATTTAGAGGAAAATAATTGCACATGCCGACAATTTGATCTTGACCAACTCCCTTGCTCACATGCTTGTGCTGCATGTAGACACCGACAACTTTCATGTTATCCTATGTGTTCTCATTATTATACTACAAACTCCTTGGTCATTGCCTATGCAGAAGTTATATGGCCAGTTGGTGATCAAACTGATTGGATAGTAACTGATGATGTGTGTGAAAGAATTGTCCTACCACCAATTACACGAAGAAGATATGGTAGGCGCAAAGAAAAGAGGATCTCGTCACATGGAGTGGAAAAATCAACTCAAAAGTGTTCAAAATGTGGTTCAAATGGCCATTATAAACAAACTTGCAGGAATCCCGTTCAAATACATCCTACTTTGTAGAACCCTTTTAAATTGGAGTTTTATGAATACAATTTTCTTTCTATCATTTTATTGTTTGGGCCAAGAAATTGGGGTGTAATGAATAAATATTTTCTTTTGATCATTTTATTGTTTATTTTGGTTGTACGTATAATTCTTCACATTTCTGACAATTAAAAGATAATTACTTTTATTTCTTTACTCTGATAGTTCACTTTTATAACATACAAGTGTTCTCTGTGAACCATGTGAGAAAGAAAGGTTTCCTTGATTATTTATTAAAATAAAATTGAGAGAAAACTTTTGCTCTTCGTTTGGAAAAGAAAAGAAGAAAAAAAGGAGAAAGTTTTAGTTAGAAATTATAGCACAAGAAGTTTTAAGTTTAACAATTAGTTATTCATATAAATTGAGGGTAGTTATGTCTATTTAAGTGAGATTTTGAAAATATATGAAAGTTTTTATAAAACTGACATTTTTGAAATTAAGGGTTAATTTTTTGCTATATTTGATAAATTCTCGCGAAAAACACCGGATAAGGGGCATGAAGCACGAAATAGTTGCAACTCATCTCAAGAAAAACTAAGGTTAAACTCAAGGGAGAATTGATAATTAAAAAGGAAGGAAGAAAACTGGAAAAGTGGAAGGAAGAGGATCAGGGATGTGGGGAAAGGGAATGAACAGAGGAGATGAGAGGGGAGGAAAAGAGGGAGAGGGCAAAGGAGAGAGAAACTGAGAAAAGCTCGCCTGGGGGGTGGGGGGGGGGGGGGGAGGAAGAAGAAAGAAGAGATAGGAAAAGAAGAAAGGAGGAGGTGTAGATGCCTCCGGCACCTAAGCCAAAGGCTAGGGCAGGCGGCGAAAGTTTCTTGGGTTTGTGTTTCACTTTCACAGAGACAGTTTGAGAGAGAAGGGAGACAAAAGAAAGAGGTTTTAATATTCTTTTAATTCTAAATCACAAAATTCCACCACCTTGCACTACTCACTCAAAAAACTTCTATCGTATAGTGATGAAACTACCAGTTGGTCTCCTTTCAAAAAAAAAAACACCCACCACTAGGTTCACTACTTCACCTTCTACTTGCCATCATTTACAATTAGAATTGGGGCCGTACAAACTCAACTTTTGGTTTGTTCTTCAAACACGCAATCTACACATTGCAATTCCTTGATGAGAGAGGCAATGGTCATTTTCTAGGGTGGTTTCAAACTTTCAAACAGAAACTTTGTATCGCATCACATTCCAACACATAAAGAGGCAAGTTCGACACTTTTATGCAAATTAATCCTACATCAAGAATCAAACGAGTCCAGAAGGAATTTCTATATACAAACTGATAACCCACATGGATGCTATTTCCCCGTATATCTTACCATACATCTCTTCTTGCAGAGGACCATCAAATACCATTCAGAAATATAGCGGTCTGCACTGAGCAACTGAAGCCTCCGCCGGACAGTATGGGCATTTAAATGTACGAGTGCCGCTTTTTGACAGCTTCAAGATCGACTGCTTGCAGAGTACATGCAAACACGGCATCAACATAGGTGGATTCTCTTGGCTGCCTTGATCTCTACTCACAGGACAAACAAATATTGAATGGAACTGAAATTCCTTTCCCAAGTCCACAGGTACTGGCAATTGTTTCATTGCCTGCCACTCCTGCTTCCTTGCAGCCATTACATTTGCCAGCTTTAAGAGAGTCGGCAACCCCTCAAAACCAGCAGCCATTGTCATACTCAACGGGCTATTATAAGACTGCCCCAAGAGGCTGCAGAACTGCCGTGTAAGATCCTCCATCGATTTCTCCCAATGGGTTGGGGATGTAATCTCAGAATATGGGGAGCTGTCCAGCCTTCCAGCATATATCAGGCAACCCATGAGCTTCACGACCTCATCCTTGTGAGGGGAGGGAGGGGAAGCAAAAGGAGAAAGGCAAGTCCTGGCATACTGAAGTGCACTGGCTAGATTTCCCTTTTGTAAAATCTCCAGAAACTGCAAACTATGAAGTTTAACCTCGAGATTCGAACCAATTTGATTCAGCTTCTCACGGTTAGCTGAGACCCAGTTAAGAGCAGGCTCAAGGTTCTTAACCTTCATAGCCTCAACTATCTGATGCAATTCCATGAACTGAGATTTTAAAATGGTTGATTCTGGTTCTCCAGCCTCATCTATTATGCCATCTCCCAGATTAAATGAACCTTCCCGATAAAAATGATTCGCAATCATCTGATTCACAATATGATGGTCAAAATCAACATATCTGTATGCTTTTGATATGTCGGAATTCAAAGACCTTTCAAGGAGTTTAGTGTACTTGCTAAGGCTTACAACTAGTTCCTTATGTGACCCTTCTAACTGGGGGATTGGGCCAATTCCATTGAGCTTGACTTTAAGGTCTGCAAGGACAGATCTATAATCAACAGGAGAAGTGGGATCATGAGCTGAAAGGATTTCTGTCAGTGTCTGTTCAATTTCACGACCAACTTGGTAGATTACGTCTTGGGATTTAGAACAACATAGCTTTTGCTTCTTAACGACACACTCAAATGCATCTTTGATGGTACTTAGCTCCATCTTCCTGTCCAAGTGGAAGGCTCCTGCAAGGCTGACAAAGGCAAAAGTTTCTTTGACTCCACAACGCCACAAAATAAGCAACACAAATGTATTTTCTTGAATGCAATTATCAGAAGGCTGGAATTTTGTTTCTCCTCAGACGTAATTGTGCTAAAGGCAATTAACAAAATCTAAGAAAATGGAAAGTTGCGCCACTAATGAGAATAATTAAAAAATTCATTTGAGCAATAAAGATCAAAGAGGATAACTGAACCAAATTATAGAGAAAGGTAGGTAGATGACATTCTATGCCATAGTAGTGCAATTGTTTGTGAAAATTCCCACAGGAAAAAAATGCAAACCAAAAGGCACAAATGTTTATTATGAAATATATAAAGGTTAACTTGAGCTCAATCTTGGGCTCATCTAAAGCTTCCCAAAGTTTAGTTAGATTCCTGCACAGCTCCACCTGAGTTAGCTAGTCATCTTTACTACAGTAAATTGGTATTGCGGATAGAGATATACGGGTCCGAACCGTACTTTAAAAATTTTGAATCCCATTACCCAAAATCAGACAAGGTTCTACACAGCGTGCCAACCTATGTGAAAAATCATCCTAACTTCAGTTACGGACCACCACTAAATCCCATAGAAGAGTTTATTTTCAAGGCAATCATTTTCAAGGATCAAGCAAAGAAGGGAAGTGACCAAATGAAGGGGCAGGTATGATATTTGGACAAATAAAAGCACAGAACACATCATATTTAAATTTTGAATACACTATATGAAGAACATATACAACAACATGATGCCATGGAAATATTCTTACGAACAATATGACGTCCATTAACAAAAATGCCTAAAACACCTTTGGTGCTTAAATTACTCAACTGATTAAACAGTCAAGTGAGGGCTGCATCTTGGCTTGCACAGAATCATACATGCAAAACGAGGCTTCCGAAGTTCATGAAGATAAATGCACACATGAAATGTCCCCACACCATCCATATCATACAAACACCAATTCAACATCGTCCATCACTCCGTTTTAAGAAGCTCTCTTCTATGTATGCAAGACATATCCCAAGGCCAACAACTTGACAATGATGAATAAAGACGCCACAGATAGAAGAAGAAGATTCTATTAAGCTACTGCAAAGCAAAGTAACAACAACTACAAGGTAGGTATTCTCCCTACAGTTCACAAAAACCTCCAACAAAAAACACCACAGTGATATCATGGATTGCTTACAAGATGATAAAGTTAGCAACCAATATATAAAACTCTCTATTATCTTCATTAAATCAAGCGCTAGAGTGATATCACAAATTGCTTACAAAAAGATAAAGTAGGCAGCAAAAACACAAAACTCGCATTATCTTCAATAAATATTAGACACGATTTGCTGCCTTCAAGAAAAAAACACAAAAGAGAAACCTTAAGGAGAAGCAAGGAATACCTTTTCTTGCTCCTAATTGTATCAGTTGATCAATAAATTGTTCCAGTAACGAAAAAGAACGTATCAATAAAACGCAACCCAATAATTCATCAAAGATCAAATTTTGCACACCCTCATTGAAATTTTGAAACTTGTAAAGACAGAGACAATGCCAAATTCAAGTTACACAGAAAGCAATTGCCAAATTACAATCCCACACTAAACCAAATTTCACTACTCATCCAATTAAGTCTACTACTAATTTTACTTTTCAAAAACACCGGGTAGCGAAAACACGTCACAATTTCACACTTTGTGAACGAAAAACTAAAAACAAAAAATAAATCTCCACCCTCGAGCCTGATAATTACAACTGCTACTACTAATTTTAGACAACCCCAATCCTTGTTTGATTCGATAAGAAAATAAACTGAATTAAAAAAAAAAAAATGATTTCGTTCAGCTAGTTTCGATTCAATCATGCCTTTACACAAAACATAAGATTTGGAATTTGATATCACTTTTTTTTCCTACTATTTCTCGGCAACCAAACAGAGATTAAGAAACTGATATTTCACAAAAATTCAGTTAAAGTAAATGAAAATTTACCGAATTGGATCGAAATCGAGGGGGTAAATTCCTCGAAAAGAAGCTCTGGTTCGATGTTGGAGGATTGAGGAGAGAGAGAAGACAGAGAGAAGAACGCAAGCGTGCGAGTTTGGGAGAGAAATTTTGGTGGTACACGTGCGAGTGTGTTGGTCTGCTGATTTTGCCCTTGAGCTCTACGTAATATCGTCTGTATCCTTTTCCTTTACGTTTCTGGGAAGTTTGGAGGTCGAAGGGTTTTGTTTGTGTACGACTAACAATTCCACCCATGCGTTTTCCATAAAACAATTCCACCCATGCTAACTTTGGAAAAGATCCCTTCCTTGGGTGTGGTATCTCTATAACCCCAATAAACTTCTTATACATATTAAATTTATGACAATAAAATTAACAAAAGTTAAGATAATGAATACGTGTCAGATACTTATTGAGACCACAGAAAGATCACACTTATTTTCGATGCAAAAGATTTGATCTCTCCTTCTAATCCATCAAGTTTGGAGATCCGAATTATTAAATTTGATTCAACGACTAAAGTTATTATAAATTTTAAAGTGAGCCCGTTAGATCAAATTTTAATGGTTTAGATTCCCAAACTTGATAAATTAGGAAGAAAGGATATGTCCTTTCCGCTAACTTTTTGGCGACAATCTTTAAACCATTCTTTGCTATTGAGAAAAAAAAACAGTAAAACCATTTTGATCTTTTCATCATTTTTCAGTAGACATATAGAGTTTTGTTAATAGTTACTAGATTCTTGGATTCAGTGGAGGATAACCAAAGTGAACGGTCAAACTGCAACATCTATTTCCACCGTTTCAACATCTCCACCAGAGGCAATTGATCATTTTGACGTTGAAGACGAAGATATTTCTAACGAACATTAATAAAACAAAATATGCTCCCAAAAAAAAGACATGATATTTTAGAAATAATACTTGACTACTCAAAGATGAGTAGGAATTTCTTCTCAAAATTTCTTAAAATTATTCATTGTTAATTTATAAAACTTCATGTTTATAATCAGAATCGTTCATATTATAAATTATCCTATAAAGATCACACCTGCAAAAAATTAATTAAAATTAAGATCGTTTAGTCATCAAACTGTTTAAAAACAAATAAACGATATTGGTAAAAGCATTACGAACCGTCTATGTATTTGCTACAATAGATTAACTAAACAACCTTAGTTTTAATTTATTTTTTGCAGAGATGATCTTTACAGTGTGATTCATAGTATAAACGGTTCTGAACATAAGTACAAAGCTTTGTGATTAAAATACTAAGAGTTTTGAGTAAGAATGACTACTTATCTTTGAGTAGCCAAGTATTGTTCACATCTTAGAAGGAGGGTGGTCAGCATACAATTTGAATTAAGGTTGTAAGCAAAATGCTCCCGAAAAAGAAAGAGGACATGTCTAAAAGTAGTGTTATCTAGACTATAACACTGAAATTTCAATGAATTGTTACAAGAATTACATCAATTTCCCCTCAAAACTTTGGCTTTGGTGCCTACGATCTTGAACATTTGTTAACTACGTTGATTTGGGCAGATTTAATTGTCCCCCAAGAATATAAATCAATAAACACAAAGCCTCCAAATTACTTTCTATGCATGCAATGGCAAGCAGCAGCGTCAGTACGTGGAGCTCTAATATAATTGCAACTCGAGCTAGGACAAAAACAGCTACAAGGGGCTCCTTATCTCCGGGTTCGTTCCACCTTGGCTCGAACCTTTTCTTCCAACAAAGATGTATCTGTCTCGAGATCAAACATTCTGTTTAGAGCACGCATATTCTCTAGTATCTCACTCAAAGCACGATTGTCACTTCCATCACATCTGAGGTGTTCCATTGGACCATGAAGGAGTTTGTTCACTATTCCCATGCTAAGATCGTAAATAGCCTTTTTTTGCTTCTTAGAGATATCATCACCCATCTTTGACAAACACTTTTCAACCTCGGAAGCCCTGATCCTCTCAGCATAAGCTCTAAACTTCTTGATGGTAGGAACAGTCTCAAGAGAATCCTTCCAAGCTTCAAATTTATTTGATTCCTCGGTGATAATTGTCTGAGCTTCCATAGCCTTCCTTAGCCTATCCTCCTTGTGAGCAGCCACAACCTCTTTGAGGTCATCTACATTATATACAGTCGCAGCTTCAAGATCTGAGATGCATGGTTCCACATTCCTAGGGACAGATATGTCAATGAAAAGCCGATTTCCAAGTTCTGGACTCACAGAGGGAAGCATCTGTACATGTTCTTTCAAGAATAATGGGGTTTCTGATGCAGTGCTAGTGAAAATGACATCCGCTTCAGCAGCGCATGCTAGCATATCTGAGAGTGGCCTGTAGATTATTTCAACATCCTTTAACTCTTCGCATAGGGCAGCCACTTTCTCCTCACTCCTATTAACAATCACCATTTTTGTACACCCTTTTGCAACTAAATGTTTAATCACAAGTTTTCCCATCTTGCCTGCACCAATCACCAACACTCTGGCAGTAGCATAAGAAGGTTCTGGAAGCTTCATTAGGGCTAGCTCCACAGCAGCTGAACTGACAGAAACTGACCCTGAGGCAATGTTGGTCTCAGATCTAACTCGCTTCCCAACAGTGATTGCATGCTTGAACAGACCACTGATTTTCCTATCAAAACCAGGTACTCCCTGTCCAACTTTCACAACATGTTTGACTTGAGCAAGGATTTGACCTTCTCCTAGCACAAGAGAATCAAGCCCAGCAGCTACTTCAAATAGGTGCTGGGTCGCATCTTTGTTGTACAACAAAACCCGATGTTTACAAAGCTCAGAGACCGGAACACCACTGACCTGAAGAAAAAAGTAAATAATTAACCCATTTTAACTTAATTTTGCCAATAAACTGAAAGAAGAACAAATAAGCACTGAATGAAGGAAATTTGTTGAATGAAGAACAAATAAGATTAGTACCTTTGACATCCATTCAGTCACTTCTTTAACCCCACGATGCTGAGAGAGAGCTACAACATATATTTCCATACGGTTACAAGTACTAAGCACAGCAGCTTCTTCTATATGGTTCAAAGCACAGAGCTCGCCAATGGCTTGAGACCACTGCGCTTCAGGGATGGCAAGTTTCTCACGTATCTCAACTGGAGCAGTGTGAACATTCAGCCCTATTACTGCAATGCTGCTCCTCTCTTTCGTATATCCTAACAGAAATTAAAAGATCCCCAAATTAAGTAGTGCCATCAATATCTTTGTAAGATAGATAACTACACACTCACTGTAACAAAATGGAGAGTTGAGAGGAAATACAAATATTAACCCCGGATTTATCTGGCAGCTAGTTATTCAGCTAGCAAATTTCATCACGATTACACCAAATATAACACAAAACAGATGACCACTCCCTGAAAGTACACACACGTATACCACTACAACTATAACCCATAAACCCCAGAAAGGGAAAAACTTTTGACAACATGGGAAAAATCAAAGAAAAATGGCGACTCTCTCGGACACCTCATGGTTTCCAAAGTTCTGAGAAAACCAGATTTCGACAATGGGTATCTGAATGCTGGATTAAGGCCCGTAAACATGATCAATTAAGAACCCACTAGCCCAAACCCCCAAAGAAAGCGGAAGAACAAGTACCCTGCACCTACAAAAGGATCTGAGACGCACCGCAATTCTCCTTAAACAAACAAGACAATCTAACCTCAGACCTCCCATGGACTCATCAGCAAACATCCTTAGACTATTAGGAACCAAGCACTTCCAACTATGCTAATTGTCAGATGAACACATAATTAGTGATTAAGAAAATTGATTTTAGTATTAGCAACCACCCTTCCAATTGAATAATACACTAAAATACCAAATCAAGGATTGAGCATATTATGCAAATCAAGTCATTTGACAAATTAAAATTGCCATGCAATTGGGAAGGCACGGTATATGCAAATGAGTAATTGAATGGAGATGAAGGACTCACTGTCAGCTGCGGAGGTTTTGAGGAGCTCGAGAGCCGAAGAGCTCAAAGACCTGGAACCGATGTTGACCGTCTGAACCGAATTCTCGGAGCCCATTTCACACCTAGGGTTCAAAGCGGGTCCTCCTCTGAGCGTTGTGGTTTGGAGAGGCCTGTCCGGGATCCGGATTTGGGAATGCAATGTAGAGAAAGAATAGGAGGTGGTGCGCTCCGCGCTGGGCCGTGGAAGAGAGGTCGCGAAGCCACTCGCAGCCGCCGCCATTGGAGAGAGAGAGATATTCGAGTTGAAGGTGGACGATTAGATGAGCTGCGAGGCGTATATGAAGAGAGAGAGAGAGAGAGAGAGAGAGAGAGAGAATGGTGGAAGGAATTATTCAAATGTTTTATTTTTATTGGGGATTTGGGATTTGGTGCGAAAGATGAAGAGGTTTGAGTCTGACCGACGACCAGAAGGGCGGAAGCCAATGTCAAAATTGAACAACACGTTTTGAATTTTGATGGCAGACCAAAACCGTCAAACCAATCCAAATGAAAAAGGAAGAGGAGTGTGTTTGGCATTAGCACTTCGCCAACTCCATTAATTGACCACCGTCCATGCCTAAGACTACACCCAACCTGGGCTAAAAGCTAAAATACCCCACTTATTTCCCTCCCCCACCCCCTCCCCCCAAACACAACCCAACCCAATCCAAATCTTTGGGCTAAAAGCCAAATGCCAAATCAAGGCCAAATACCTCCCAAGATTTAGTCCATAAACGCGTGGACTCGCCCAAAATTACCCCACTCTCGGCCCGTTCACTTGCCCACTTGCCCCACGCGGCCCGTGAGCCTTTAGCACCCAACAGGGGGGCCCACTGTTACAACTACTGTCGGCCACAACCTAGAGCCCAACGACTCTTTTCTGCATCTAACAGTTGGCATTTTTGGACAGTTGGTTGATCCAACGATCCTTATTCAAATTTTGTTATTTTAAAAAATGTTAGTTAAAATACATTGAATCCAATGATTGAGATCGAATATAATATATATTTGTTCAAACATCCACACAAAACACATTTTTCTCCTACAATTCTTCCAATTTTTCCTTCTACAATTTCTTTCCATTTCCAAATTGTTCAACATGGCAAAATAACATATTAGAGGACGTAATTGGACCTGTGAGGAAGATGTTGCTTTATGCTTGGCATGGGTTTCTGTTAGTGAAGATGGTGCAGTTGGCACGAATCAAAATAAAAAAGTTTTGTGGATAAAATCATTGAAAAGTTTCATGAAAACTATCAACAAAGCATGCACTTTATGGAAGGGAAGCTTGGAGAGGGCAATGGTTGGCATGGCTAGTGGAAGGAGGAACGCCACAAAAATTGTGAGTTTTTTTCTTGATATTTTATTTGTCATCTACATAATATTATTTTGCAACTAATTGTTTTTATGTATTTTTTGCATTGGGTGACAAAGCAATGGAAATTTACAAGACAAGAGTAACACCAAAAAATCAAGTTTTTAAGTTGCAACATGCTTGGGACGTCCTCAAGGATTGTCCGAGGTGGGGAACCGATGCGGACCAACAATGGGAAATATTATTTCAACGTGAAGCCGCACCGACAAATGCTAGAGATGAAGGTGTCAATGAAGGTGTCGATGAAATGACCCCAACTCCTTCTTTTGCAAGACCCTTGGAAGAGATAAGTAAAAGGAAGCAAAGAGAAAAGGGAAGTCCCAAGATCCGATGAGTGGATACATTACTACAGGAATTGCAAGATTGAGCGAAACCAATAGCGTTTGCCAAGAAGAAGCGGCCCGAATGCATTTGCAAATGAAGGAAGAAGGGGATAGGGAGCAAGATGAGTTTGAAATTATTTTCATGATGGAGGATCTCAACAAATACACTTCAGAGAAGAAGAAGTTCTTACGTGGCAAGCAAAAGGAAATTTTGCGAAAGTATGCCACGAGGAGTATATTTCAAAATGATGAATCATCTCAACCCTATATCCCAAGTCCACCACCAAGTCCATCACCAAGTCAAGGTGGTGGATATCATTATTAAGTATATGTAGTGTATGAATTATCGGTTGTATTAAGTTTATGTGGTTTATTAGTTGTCGTTTGTATTAAGTTTATGTACTTTATTAATTGTCGTGTGTATTAAATTTATGGCTTACTAATTATTGTTTCTATTAATCTAGATGCCTTCAATAATTATTGTACTTATTATTCCACACTTTGATGTAGAATAGATGCCTTCAATAATTCAACCTCCATTCAATAATTTATCCAACGTACTAGACAAAATACTTTGCACAAGAAGACACTTAAATTTATTACTAGAAAATACCAGCATAGTACACTTAAAATTATTACATAAATGCTCAACCAACATCATCAACGTTCACCTTCTCGGTGCTATACATGCTCAACCAAATCTATGCAAAGTGTGTCATGACCTTGAGGAGCTTGAATTCTATTTAAACGTCTCATATACTCACTCAATGTGACCAAATCCTGTTGGGTCTCATATGTGGTTGCAGCGAGATATTCAACATCTCTTGCAATAGCTCTCGCATGTATAGGTTGGTTATCATCCACATCTTTGTCTAAATCTTCTTCAATTTCGATGTACTCATCTTCCACAATCATGTTGTGCAAAATTATGCACGTCATCATGATTGAATGGAGGTCTTCAATATGCCAAAGTCGTGCAGGCCCTCTAACAAAGGCTCATCAAGCTTGTAGAATCCTGAACGCTATTTCCACATCCTTCTTGTAAGACTTTTGCCGCTGCGAAAATAATTTCTTCTTTGCATTATCGGGATGAGAAAAACTTTTGACAAAGGTAGACCAATTGGATAAATACCATTAGTTTGGCAGTAACCTAGCTCATACCTATTACCATTTACCTTGTACCGAAATTCTGGTGCCCATCTATTGACAACATCATCGAACAGAGGAGAAGACCAAAGAACGTTGATATCGTTGTTTGATCTAAGAGTGCCAAAGAATGCATGCCAAATCCATGTGTCATAAGACGCTACAGCCTCGAGCACGATGGTTGGCTTGTTATGACTGTTTTCGAATTGGCCAGCCCAAGCAATAGGACAATTCTTTCACTCCCAATGCATACAATCGAGACTTCCTATCATACTAAAGAAGCCTTTTTTGTCTGCCTTGTGTAGAAGCATCTTCAAGTCTTCACAATTTGGCTTGCGGAGGTATGTGGCTCCATATATAGCTTGAATTGCCCCACAGAAGCATTTCAGGTTCTCAACAACAATAGTCTCCGCAAGTCGGCAATACTCGTCAATTGAGTCTGCAGAGCACCCATTAGCTAGCATCCGAAATGTAGATATGAGCTTCTGATGAGGTGATAGACTTTGTCGGCCTACGACATATATCTTCCTTGCAAAGTAGTGGTCATGATTGACAACTGCGTTCAAGATGCTTTCAAAAAACTCTATCCTCATCCAAAACTGTCTCCAAAAATCGTGAGCAGGAAATCTCGGACGCTTGATGAAAGAATCTTTCATCATTCGGTCATGACACTCCTCTATCACACTGCACAAATGAACGCCACGTGACAGAACCACGATAGCTAGATTTGGCATGGTGCTCATATTACATAAGCAAGTTTGCAAGTTCATTTATGCATCCTCAATGTCAAGGTTTGCTTGGTATTGTGCCATCTGCATTGTCCTGTTACACCGTCTTCTATCACCCATTGATAAGATATTGAGGATTTTTAGGAAACAAAAACACTTTGAAAGTTGAAAGATTGGTGAATATATAGGATGATTGAAGGTTGAAAGATTGTGTGATCAACTGATATTGAACCTGTGTTTATACAAAGGATGATTGATGAAAGTTGAAAGATTGGTGAAAGTTGAAAGTTTGGTGAAAGTTAAAGGCTTGCTTTGTGGAAAGATTTAGTGATTTTTCAATATATTTATTAGAATTTAAATATTTTTAGATTAAAATGTTCATAAAATTAATTTACGATAGTCTACATAATTTTTTTTTAAGCCTAAGTTCATTCTTTAATAATCTCCGGCTAAAATTTTAGGCTAGAATGATTGGAGCAGAAAAGCTGTTTCTGGACTAAAAGCTAAATTTTTCTGGCTAAAAAATTTAGTTTTTAGCCTAAGGGTTAGAGATGGTCTAAGGATTAGTTTAGAAGTCTTATATTTTTTAAAAACAAAAAATAATCAAATTTTAAAATAAAATAAAGTAGTTGAGCATTTGATAAAATATATTTTTAAAAATATTGTGAGAAAGGTTTTAAAAAACGCTTGTCGAACCAAAGGCACTTAGATAGGTTTTAAAAAACGCTTGTCGAACCAAAGGCGTATCTAAGTGAGGCCTAGGCGGGGGCTTAGGCTATTTTTTTAATTCTAATTAAATTTATGATTAAGTACCCAAAACTTCCAACCTTTTAGTGTCATTTCAAAATATTTTCAACCTTTTTAAACATTTCAAATAAGTAATCAACCTATAAAATGTCATATCCGTTAGGCCCCGATTAAATTTCTGTTAAATTAACTAGGGCTCACTTTGTCTCCAAAATCAATATAAGGTCATGGAAGCATAGCTTCCACCAACTAACGATCAACACCACCCCCACCATACCATCACCTCCAAACTCAACGCGCAATCACCAACTCCACCCTACAACTTAAGCCACCAACATCGAGAAGAAGGTCACGAAGGTTATTGAAATGGTATGGACTGCCTTGATGCGGCCATCACCATCTTCATCTCTCGCAAAGAAGAACTGAAAGCTTTATGAGCCAAGAATCAGCGAATGAAGAAATCATGAGTAGAAACAAGCTCTTCGATTCAATTCAATACTTATTTGATCATTGGGTTCCATATTATATAATTTGTTTTCGAAATTCAGATTTGAAGGCAACTAATATTACTGCTAACCATGATATACCCAATTGGTGGTTTTGAATATAAAGGTTGGTATGAGAATGAGGTTTTAGTGGTTGTAGGTTAAGCTTGGAAGTGGTGGAGGCTTGATAATTTGGCACGACTGTAGTCGATGCTTTGAATCATTTTTTCGTCCTTTACGAAAAAAATGCGTTGGAGATGTGCCAAGAAAGGACCTTTGGTAGCATCTACAAGATCTAACACTTATTACGAGTCTTGCAAGGCTCTGTTACTTGTTGAGGATTTCGAAAATGCCCCAGGCGACTACGATGCCAAAGAAGGTTCTAGAACCTAAACAACTGGGGACAATCATCATTTGGTTCACGGAGAAGTTATCTTTTTAAGTGAAGCAATAAAAGTTCCAGATCTTACAGTAGGGAATTCTAACCCCAATACACCTCGAGTATGAGGTGCATCTACTGGCAGTTCTTGTTTTCAAACTCAAAGTGGTTACAGTAGTTTTGTGGCCATTATGTCACAGATGTAACACTCGTCACTACGATGAGCGTTAGCAAGCGAACAAAAGATGTTATACATGTGACCAGATTAGACATAAGGCCAACCAGTTTCCTCGAAATGAGCATACCCAACTCCTAAGATCAATACCCCAGCAACTTAATCTACACATGAGACTTGGCTCATACCAGCAACTAGGATACAAAGATGCCTTCCATTATCAGGGCAATACAAACACAGTATCAAATAGGTGTTTACCAGTACCCGATTGACGTGCCACCGTACTAAGGAGGTTATCCAACCATTCTAGGGTGGTAATGCATAGTGGTATGGTGGTGTTAATATAAAAATCATGTTATAGCGTTCAACTGTGGCGACATGGTAGGCAAGAAATTCAGACAAACTAGGGACAAGGCAATCAGGGTCTAGCCAATCAAAATCAAGGGAATCGGGGATGCCATGTAGACGGTCAGTAGACCCATGGCCATGTCAACAAAATCACAATGTATGACGCACAAAATAACCCTGGCTTGAATGTTCTACACTATTTTGCTAAAGTCTTAATTGATTCAAGTGTCAAGCACTTGGTTATACCTCACTTGTTTTCTTAAAAGACTCAACCATACTCTACTCTTTTTGGGTATGATTTGGAATCTCAATGCCTAGATGTGAAGTTTGTTATGTACAAGGGGAGTACCAAGGATGTCCCGTCCATGTCGAGGAAGAAATGATGCTAGCTAATCTTATTCCTTTGGATATCGCGGATTTTGATGTTATCTTGGGTACGGATTGGCTGCGTCACATTAGGCTTGCCAAGTCTCTAGAAAGTAACTACTTTCTGATGACAATTCACCAATTATTGGTGATTCTAACATCTACCTAGTAAATGTTGGAATTTAATTTCCTATATTTATATAAATATCCATCCTGCCTAGGGTGAGAATGTTCTTACCCTGGTTCAAGTTTAATCCCCGTCCATCCTCTAATAGATAACCTACTAACACTATAGTTTGTAAAAAAAGAAACATTTAATCAATGAACCAAAGAAATGCTTGAATATAAGTTCACTTGCTTTATATAAGTTCACTTTCTTTTGTAATTTAGGTAACCTTCTCTGCATTTAGACGAATTATGTTACTCCACTAAGTTTGCCTAACAATTTACTTTCTCTACATTTGGACAAATTATGTTACTCCTAGGGGTGGGCAAATGGGTCATGGACCGGCGGGTCGAGGCGGATCCATGCGGTTCGGGGTAGGTCCAAAAATTATAAATACAAAATGGGGTGGGGTGGGTCCAAGTAAATAATGGGGTGGAGCGGTTCTAGAAATTGGAGAAAACAGGCCTTTTGCTTGGACCATTGATTTTCTATCTTGATTAAGTCTCCATTATTTATCACTCTGTCTCTCTCTTATTCGTGTTCATCCATCCGTTCACCATCGTTCATCTCTTCGCGGTCGTCGTGACTTCGTGTTCTTTGATCTGTTCACTGGCCTCAGTCCCTGCCTCACATAACTCGCAACTCAAGGGTCGCAGTTCGAACTCAAATTGAATACCTTGGAAAACCCCAACTCAAAGCTTCCAAAACCTTAACCCAGCCAAGAATCCTTATGTGCCCGCTCTAGTGGCCGCCGTTTCCCTTTTCCAAGCCGCCAACGAGTATCTTTCCGATTTCGTTTCATTCGATTTCCAATTTAAACTATAAATCCTCAAATTTTCATTACGGGCCAAATTTAGGGGCTAGGGTTCTTCTTTGTTTCTATGAACGACTCTTCTCCGAGCATACTCTGATTAAAACGATGATGAATCAAATGAGCCAGAGAAGCAGAGTTGTTGGAGATTAAGGACCCGAGGACCCGTAAGAACTGACTTGTTTGAAAAGGGTTGGGTTAGGTCTGGTGTCATTTTCTAAAATAGTAAAACCCGCCCCGTTTCATTTATAAACGGGTCAGGTCCAATCCTTTTAATTTTTGGCCTGGCCTGGCCCTTGCCCACCCTTAGTTACTCCACTAAGTTTTGCCTAACAATTTGTTTACTTCCTATTTTCATTACTGACACCACATGACATAAACTCAATAGTTCTTTTTTTTGTTGAACGGTTTTATTTACGCTAAGAAGGAGGAGGTAAGCTTAACTTCATAATGAGTTACCAATAATGTGATTCAACTTTTCCTTCAACGATAATCGAACCTAAGATCTCTCACCTACAAGTGAAGAGAAATATCACTAGGCCGTAGTACTAAGTGACATAAGTAGTTGTACTTATATATATTAAATTATATTTTGTAAACTACATGATATAATAATTGATGGTTGAATTCTTGTTTAAATCATTAAAGAAGGTGCAAGTGGTCATTTACCACAGTAGTGAAAATATGTTATGCCCTTGCATCACGGTGGGTTGGAACCCCGTTGGGGCTAAGCTAACATTTAACTTACTAACGCTATCGTTTCATTCAAAAAAAAAAAAAATCATTAAAGAAGATATCCAATCATCTACAAAATATAGTTTAAAAACATAATTGCCCTAGTATTTTTCATTCATAAAACATAAAGATTTTGTTTGGTTAGAAATTAAATAGAAAGATTAAAATTTGAAATTGCTTCGACAAAAATGAAAAATAATAAAAGATGGCTCCCAAAATGGCAGGGTGCATATTCTATTGCAGTTGAACGAGTCCTATCTTGAAATGGGCTTGCGCATTCTGAGGTCATCTCCCCCTTCTTCCTCTAAGGCCATAATCTTCAACCCCACCACCATCACACCCACTCTCTCCAACCTCCTCCGCCCTCCAAGCCCTAAACCTGCTTCTCTCTTCCGAACCCATTTCACAACTTTACCTCCAAAACCCATCGCAAGCGTTATACCCGCTGCTGGGTTTGCTGGGTCTTTGCACCGCAGCAAGCGGAGCTTTCGTGGCGGGGTAGTTGTAGCCATGGCTGCACCTGGGTCGGCTCAGAAGTCTGAGGAGGAGTGGCGGACCGTGCTCTCTCCCGAGCAGTTTCGGATTCTGAGGCAGAAAGGCACAGAGTAAGGCATTTTTGCAATTGTTAGTTTAGTTGCTTGATTATTTTGATTTAGAATTGCAGTTTTGTTGCATTAATGTATAAATTAGAGAAAGAATTAGCTGTTTTGAAGCATGTTTTGATTTATTTTGTTTATTTAGTTGATTTATTTTTGTGGATGTGTGGGCATCCGAGGAATAATAAGATTAGAAATGAGGATATCTGAGGTAAAGGAGGAGTAGCTGAAATTGAAAGAAACAGGAGAGAAAATCGGTTACGGTTGTTTGGATATGTGAAACGAAGGCCTATTGACGTTCCGGTTGGAAGATGCAATTACGGGACAGAGGTTTAGGGCCGAAGGGGTAGAGAAATACCGAAGAAGATTTTGGAAGAGACTCTAAACAAA
Source organism: Pyrus communis (assembly GCF_041283825.1). Lineage (NCBI taxonomy): Eukaryota > Viridiplantae > Streptophyta > Magnoliopsida > Rosales > Rosaceae > Pyrus > Pyrus communis. The sequence goes on from NC_142574.1 coordinate 4,952,125, forward strand.
GACTTAGAGTACTTGGATCTAATGGAAGAAGTGACAGACGACCGAGCACAATGGTGTTTCAGGATTCATGTAGCCGACCCCACTTAGTGAGAAAAGGCTTTGTTGTTATTGTTGTATTTAGTTGATTTATTTTTGTCTAGTATAGCAGAGATAGCTGTTTTTCACTAAATGGGGGAATTTCCGTTTTTTATCTAAATGTAAGTGGCAAAAACAAGCGTCATTAGGGTTGGTTTTACTCTGTCATCTAAAGTATTCTGCTTATAAACATTGGCATGTTGATTGCCATGACTGCCACTTGCTCGAGGAAAGTGATGTTAAAATGTTATTATGATATGAGAGATTTGATATGAGTAGTATCCAAAAACCAAATAGTTCAGATTCTGTACTGAAATTGGCAGACTTACATGGATTGTCCCAAGCAGAGAAAAAAAAAGAGGTCCATGTTCATAATGTGTGACTATGAAACTAAACTTGAATGTCATCCTAATCCTATAGATGTTTCTCTCTTTGGGACCGACTACTATAGAAGGAAGACCTGAAACATTAAGCATTATACAAGTGGAGTTGAAATAGGGGATGCTGCTTTACATTGCAACGGTTACATCTTACACGTTTAAAGATTTCAAGTATTAATCTGTGAGCAAATAGACATTTGGTAAAACAGGAAATGTGATATGTAGTCTCTTACACGTAGAAAGTGTCGTTAATATCTGTTATTTGTATTTCATTTCTTTGCTAATTTCAAGAGGACCCTTAGATTCATTCTAATTACTGAAACTGTGTGCGAGGAACTTGCGGGACTTATTTATTTCTCCTACTTCCAGTTAAAACAAAAAATGAAATGCATGATAGGCTTCAATCGAAATTGCTGTTGCAAGATCTTCAGAAATAAAATGGATTGCTGCATTGAACATCTAAATTAATCTATCTTCGAACTTTCATTACAAAAGTGTAATGTAACATTATAACATGCTTAATACTTTACGATGATTTGTAAATACAAGAATGAAGGCTAACTTGTGCTCTGGAAATTATTTGGTGCTATAAAGGTATCCAGGCACAGGAGAATATGACAAGTTCTTTGAGGAGGGAATCTATAACTGTGCAGGATGCGGGACTCCTCTCTACAGATCCACAACCAAATTTAATTCTGGTTGTGGCTGGCCAGCTTTTTACGAGGGTCTTCCTGGGGCCATAAATTTTAACGTGAGTAATCTTCCTTGTGGTAGTCCTTATTTTTTGGTTTTTTCATCTTAATTTAATTGGAGCTATCAGTTTTATTATTAATGAAAATCTTATGCTTTCAGCCAGACCCAGATGGAATGAGGACTGAAATTACATGTGCGGCTTGTGGTGGACACCTGGGTCATGTATTCAAAGGAGAAGGTTTTCGAACACCAACAGATGAACGCCATTGCGTTAATAGTATTTCACTCAAATTTGCCCCTCCCACTTCTAATCCATCTCAGTGAAGCGTTTGTTCCTCCCAGTTTTCTAATTCATCTCAGTGAATCCCCTTGCATATTACATTTCAATATCGTAAGTTACTGTCAATAAAGTGGTTGTCATGTGAAGAATAAAGATTGATGGTAAAACCTTTTGTGCTAATGCTATCGTTCTTCTTTTTGTATGCTTCAACTAACACATAATTTCGCCAAATGGGTTTTCTTTTGCTCCCATTCCTCCAGCCATCCCAGATTATGTTCTGTCTGAGTTCTGATGTATGGTCACCTTGGTTTAACGGAAGATTTGTGTAAAAGGATAACACGGTTTTGTTCGTTTGTCGTAGGGAAACCCTTATATGATGTCTGTTGAGTAAAAAGAAAATCTTGCGTCCGTCCTCAATTGTAAAGACTTCAGCTGCTGGTGAGGTTTATTACTGTGAGAGGGTTGCAGTAATATACATCCATTCTGTGTGTGAATTTCTTTAGAATAGTACGGTTTAATGGTTACGTGCGGTAGAGCTTGAAAGGATTTTGTAGAAAGACAACCTTCGGAATCAGGGTACACAATAATGCAATTTGATCTGATAAGACATTAGCCCGTTAAGGTTTGATTACAACTAAGACATGGATTAAGGACAGCACAGCAGAGCGAGTTTCTATATTTTACCTTGAATGCTGACAGTTTCCTTTAGTTTCTAATTTGTTGCTGCATAACTGAGGATGATGCCTTCTTTTTCATATGCGGTTTTAAGTAGGTTTCCAAGATGAGAAACCTAGAAAAACTTGGAATTGCGCTACTAGAATTCAAGAGAATTGTTATTAGCCCTCTGAAAAAGTTATATGCACTCTAACCTCATTCGTCCTAGCACCTGATAATGAAGTGTGATGGTTGCTTAAAAAATGGAGAGGCTTTAAGCACATCCCATGGAAGCGGAAACGTCGTAAATCTTGAGGTGCTCTGTGTTTCCAGTGGCGGACGGGTGAGTAACGCGTAAGAACTTGTCCGTGGGAGGGGAACAACAGCTGGAAACGGCTGCTAATACCCCGGGGACTGGCATGAGAGATGGTTATCCCCTCCCACAGGACTATTCAGATGAAAGCTTCGGAGGAAGCATGGTGTTAAACGAGGTTAGAAGCGGGTTTTTATTTTCCTCATATTCATTCAGTCATCGCCCACTTTACGACATTACCTTGAGGTCATGTTCACTTACCATGTATGAAAATAGGAATGGTTACCATCAATTTTAGGTACAAGTAACTTGAAAAATGAAGGTATCCCATTAACATATGAGGTTGTTATCTATGGCCGTTTGAAAGTGATTTTAAAATAACTGAAAGCGTTTTTGATGAAATTTTTTTGAAATCAGTCCCAAATAAAAATTTAAGTGGATTCTAGAATAACACTTTAAATGCTTCATGCAAGAAGCACATATCTAGTTCTTCTTCCGAAAAACACTTAAGGTGATTTTGGCACTCAAAATCAATGTTATCAAAAACGCTTTCAAACATTTCAAAAGCACTTCCAAATGAGCCCCAATCATTCACATCCTCGCCCGTTCTAATCCCTTGTATCTTCATATTTTCATACCTATGCTAGCTGGTGGTAAAAGCTAAAGCCAATTTCACCAAGAAAAAGGGAACTTGCACAAGCATTGGTGGTGATTCTTTTCTTTATTCTCTTATCTGCTAAAAATTCTTGTCAGATAATTACAAGTGGCAAGGTCTTTGCAGCCTTGGAAATCGCCAGGTGGACAGTATTAAGGAAAAATCAGATGGGCTTTTGTCATTTAGTTGACGTGACTTGAAACCCATTTCTCGTTGCTCCAACGCCTGCCTCACACCCTGCCCTTCCTCCACAAACTGTCAACACACACAGTCGCATGCAATCCAAGCTTATTGGATTAAATCTCTCTCTCTCGTTTCAAACACATTGGCAGGCAGGAGGCCTCAAACGTGTGCACTTTTCGTCCTCAGCTTTTGCTTCTCCCTCTCTTTCTCTCCCATCTTTTACTAAGAAGGTTCAAATGATTTAGCTCTCTGTGTTTTCCTCAAATATTTGCATAACTAAATTGTGGGTTTTGTAAGAAAAGCAACATAAGTCGTGGGTTTTTCTTTTCTTCAATGTGGGTTTTCTTGTGTCATCAGCCTCAGCACTACGTTGGAGTCACTCACTTATTTTGAAAGCTCTAAGGTAAATATGCTTCTACTTGTTATCCTTTTTCTGTATATTTCATGCGTACCAAATGATGAACTGAAAAGATGTTGTCTTTCTTTTGTACCTGGTGACCATCACCATCAGTAGGGAACAAAAATTCAAACTTTTCTTTATGTGCTCAACATTTTGCCAATTTTTTCCTTATATCATGTCAAGTTTTCAATCCACAACAGGAAACCAGAACATGCAATCAGCCAAACTTTCGGAATTTTGTTTAAAGTCGAAAGCCATTAAGTTTTCCATTCTTCTTTGTTCCTGCATTTTGATGGTGGAGTATAATTGTTTAAGTTAATCTAGCCTATATCTTGTCTTCTCTTCCTTGCAGGGATACAACACTGTCAAACAAAAGAGCCCGTTTATGGCCTGCTCTCTGTCCATATCACGGTTTTCTGGGTGTTCTTTTATTCCATATTCCAGTAACCAGCAACTGCATCCATTATCATATGCCACTAATTACAAGACAAGGCATCCCCCTTTTGTTGCAAGAAACTTCTTGGGAAATCCTTTACTAGCTTCCTCTGTATGCGGATGGAGAGGACTTTATTTCTCAAACCACAGACCAGTCCTTTCAAAAAGATTGCGGATTATACATGCAGGACTTGATGTTGCCAACGCTGCTGATGTCATTAATGATTTGGGATTTGATACTTTGACGTTCTTAGCTGTTACTGTCATTATCGTTCCAGCATTCAAGATCATTAAAGCTAGTCCTGTAAGACTGTTGTTGTATCGCACCTATATTATTGTTATTTTTGTAAAATTTACACGAGATCACTTCTTAGATGAAATACAGTATACGTTATGGTTTTCAGATACTTGGTTTCTTCTTTGCGGGGATTACACTCAATCAATTTGGCTTGATTCGGAATCTTACAGATGTGAAAGTTTTGTCTGAATGGGGGATTCTTTTCTTGGTAAGCATTCTTTGTTGATGTTTACTGGCAGAAAAGTTAATAATATCTGGCCTTCTATTCTTATGCTGTACCTGTACCATGTCTATGAATACTGCAATTCATCACCTTGCTTTGTGCACCTGTGATAGCCCTCTGTGTTAGCTTGATTTACATTATTGGTTCATTTTTTTTCATATTCAATTACTGTTATCTATGAGATTTGACTCAAGAACAAAGTGGAGACTAAATGCCTTTATTCCAAATGGTCATTGCCGATATATGTAGTTGGTGTATTCCCAAACAACTTATCCTTTTGGGGTTCAGTAGTTGTCTAACAGGGTATCAGACCTGAGTAGCATGAGATCATGCCTTGAACCTCCTATTGGCATTTCCCATATTTTGTTGTTTAGGGAGGTGCAGGTGAGGAAGGAGGGTGTTAGCTTGATATGCATGCTTGGCTCATTCTCTAACTTGAGTTTTTGAGGTCTAGTGGTTGCCTAACACTTGAGATAAGCCGAAAAATTCTTTTCCGTTATGAAGACAGAACTTCTTCTTTTTGCTTAGGCCACCCCTGTGTACTTCATAGAAAGAATGAAAATATATATTCTCGTGCGTACTTATTGATGCTCAAACATAAGTACAATAACAACAACAACAACAAAGCCTTATCCCACTAAGTGGGGTTGGCTGCGGGTCCCAAGCCCACATAAAGGAGGAGGGGGAGGGCCCAGCACTCCTATCTTACGTCGAATCCTTATGATGCTCAAACATAAGTACATCCATCTTAAATTAGTTTTCTATTGGTTAATTACCGGATTCACCTAACTGTGACACTAAGAGTAAAAAAGAGGATTAATACTTAGGGTTCACTGCCTGGACTTACCTCAGATTATGGACAGCGAAATACCTGGGAAGGTGTTTGGATGAAGTGTCCTCTGCTTTGCATAGTTTTTTCTTAGACGCTTGTGCCATTTCTTCTGCAATTTGTGTTCTCCCAAAAGTTAAAGAATATGATTTCTAAATAAGCTTATATTCCTCTCATGGTGATATGTTAGTGCAAACCTTTTACATTGTTTTGTTTGACTGTTATGTTTCCCTTTCAGCTGTTTGAGATGGGCTTGGAGCTTTCATTCTCGCGCCTAAAGGCTCTTGCAAAATTTGCCTTTGGAATGGGATTAACTCAGGTAATTTGTAGACAAAAAGAAATACTTGGTGTTTCTAGTGTCCATCTGGTTGTGTAAATTAGACGATAGTATTCTCTTTATTGAGGATAATTATGAAATTCAAACTGGAGTAGTTAGGGTATTGATAAAACTGGAAAAATGTAGTTTTGAGGTTATTTCAGATTTTATGGTTGTATTTGTATTCTGGAAAGCTATAAGGCACCCAAAAAAATAAAGAAGAAGAAGAGTATTCATATGGAATGGAATAAGATAGGAATTGAGTTGCTAATAAGTAGGAGGAAGAAATGGACATTGCATTTCAGTGTTTTGTTCGCTTAACAAATTGATTGATAGGAACCAAATAATTTAATTATAGTTTTATATATATCATTTTGTGAAAAGCTATTTATATAACAAATTACTTTTCAGTAACAAATATCATTTTTTAGATTCGTCTCTCTCTTACTCTGTGTGTCTGTGTGTATGTGTGTTGATCAATAAGGGTTGATATAAAATTATAATTAAAGTTGTGAACTTCTGATTGAATAGGCATAGGGACATTTGCATTTCTTAAGGGCTAAGGCTCTTGCAACATCTTTGTTGTGGGAAAATTCCATGAACGGTTATTGTAGCATAGCTGGAAGCATACTTGGTGCTGTTGATTAATAATTTTAAACACCTTTGAATGGCACCATTGTCATTATGTAGTCCTATAATTGCTCTTTGCCCTGATCTTTTATGCTAAGCTTCTGTTTGCAGTTTATGAATGCTGCAATTGCATGGAAAAACACAAATGACCATCTATAGTGCTGCTTGAATTTTTGACCTTGTTTTTTTTTCCCTCTTGAAGGTCGTATTATCTACTCTTGCTTTCACAGCCTTCGAACTTCCACCTAATGGGGCTATTGGAACCCAAATTTTGACGTTCCTCTTTAACTCCAGGCCTGATTTGGTGAGAACTCTGTTCTGTAGAACACTTTTAGCATTTGTTTCATCTATATGTAACATGGTATTACCATTCGTCTTCTCTTGTTAAATATTTGAATCTTTTGACTTAGTTACTTGTTTGATTCCACTTTATTATATAGTTTTCAGGATTGCATCCACATTAGGTGCAGTGTTTACGGTTTTCTTCGATTATTCCCTTCTTTTAGTTTCAACTTATGGGAACATACTTTTTAACTTTATTAAGATTTGAGCTAATGGGCAAGGTCAGTAAGCTAGTGGCTAGTTGAACATATAAGATCTGATATTATTCTTATCCGTCCTTTCTGTCCATAAGTTCAGGATGGTTTTACTTTTGTGTTCTTTGTTTGATATATTTTTGGTCTTTGGTTCATTGGAAGGGTTCAAGCTCTGGGCCTATTTTATTCCTAATCCATTACGCAAATAACCCGAGGAGTATAATTTAGTTTTTAGCCCAAGTGTCCTTTGTACATTGAAGGGGTTCAAGCTCTGCACCCACCGGTCCACCCTTCCTCACATCTTGGGCTAACCCAACGAGTATAATTTAGTTTTCGTAAAGATTTGACAACTAATTTAGTTATAGTGGTAATCCAATTTCTTTATTATCTTTGTCCAAATGCTTGTCCTGGTAAAAATATTCAAGTATGATAGATTTGTTTTGTTAAGTTAGTAAGTCTTCTTGATGTTTAAAATCACTATTGGTTTGTCTTTCAGTGTCACCAACTCGAGTATGATACGGATTGACCTCTGTCCTTGTCCTTGCTGTTTTTAATTTTTATTTTATGTTCTTCCTTTCATAATAGGTCAACATTAGAAGCGTTGATGAAGCCGTAGTGATTGGTGCTGCTCTCTCTCTGTCTTCTTCAGCTTTTGTACTTCAGGTAATTTAAATATGGAACTGCAGAATTTTTCAAATGAAGAAATCTGTTTCAGTTAGCTGCTATTATGATTCCAGATATAGCGGTGGAAGAAAATGGCTAGTTATATTCAAGGAAAAGTGATCATTTTCCTTCTTCTTTCCCCCCTTGCTAAGCTAAAGGGCGTGCTTTAAATATTTCATTTTCTTTCCAAGTTTTAGTAAGAACCCTTTGATGATAGTTTACTTCTTACCAGGGGTAATAGCAATCTATATAGTTGCAGTCACACCATGACATTTCAGTTGTTGGGTTAACCTGACCAGGAATCTAGCTGTACTGGCTTTAAACTTAAAGTCCCCTTCATAGTTAAGGATGCTTTGTTGTCAAACTTTAAAACCATGCTTTGAAGCTTGCCCAAGATCTCAATCACCATACATATTGTATGACCTATGAAATATAGTACTTGTGTCCTGTCTATTACATATCCTATTTGTAACAAATGTTTTCACATTTTTAAATCAAAGCTGAACTATTAATCTAAAAAGGAGATTACCTGGTTTTGATTAATTGTCAAATACACCTGAAGTTGAACGTTAACAATATGATGATAGAAATAGTTGTCTAAGGAAGTGTTGGAAGGGTTTGCTGTTTTATCGTTGGTATTAATGGTGCTTGTATGACTTGACTATAACACCTTACCAGCAAATAAAGCATAACAATTTAGTAAGAATTACAATAAGCACGCATGTGTGTATTATCCGCTTCCCAGCATATATCATATCTTTTACCCAAATTTTGGTCCCTTGAATGGGCATAATCCATGTAACACGTTACACATATAAGATCCTAGTGTGGGGAATTCACTGTCTTAGTTTTTGAGAGTATCCAGTATTTCAATTTCATTGACTTTTACAAGTTCTAAAATGGACAATAATGCAGAGTGTGTACTTTATTCCTAGGGCCAATAAATTTTCTGTTAATTTATATGTAATATATTTAATGACCATTGATATCGCTGCTTACATAGCATAATATATAGCTACTTGCAGAGAAAGGTGAACTCCCTACAAGATTTGGGTCAGCAACTCTAGGGATACTTCTTTTACAGGTTCTATTCCAAACCATGCTTGGAGTAATATTTTTTCTTCTTTTCCTTTTTGGGTTCGTTTTGATTTGTTGAATTGAATGGTGTTGAATGTTTTATGTATATTTCATGAATGAAACTTGTTACAAGATGCGGCATATATGGAAAAACAAACAAGACAGCTAATGCCAACATCATGATGACCTTCAAAGCTAATGCCAACATCATGATGACCTGCAATCCCTCTAAACTTATTCTATTATCCAGCTTTGGCTTTTACAATAGGAATAGCCGAAAGGAATGGATGAAAACAGTAGGTGAGAGGGAGGACCGAATATAATAGCTAGGCAATGATAGTAGGTGAGCTGTTTCTCCATCACCACTAGACACCACTTGTTATTCTTCTAATATTTAACCCTATTTTTAATAATGACATCCAATACTCCCCCTCAAGCTGGATCCAGTAGGTTGATGGATCCAAGCTTGCCAAGAAGAAGCTGAAACTGATGAGAGGCCAATGATTTTGTGAATAGGTCCGCAAGTTGATCCGAGCTCCTTACAAAATGCGTTTGGATAACCTGAGATTGAACTTGTGTACGAACATAGTGACAATCGACTTCAATGTGCTTGGTTCTCTCATGAAAAACTGGGTTGGAAGCAATGTGCATTGCAGCCTGATTGTCACAGAAAAGGGACATGGATTGATGATTGAAAACACCTAAGTCACACAGTAAACCTTTGAGCCAGATTAGTTCACACGCAGTAGATGCCATTGCCCGATATTCTGCCTCAGCACTGGATCTTGCAATGACAGTTTGTTTTTTGCTTTTCCATGAGACAAGGTTGCCTCCCACAAACGTGCAAAATCCCGTTGTAGACTTACGATCAATGGAATTGCCAGCCCAATCTGCATCACAATAACCTGTAATCTGAGTGCTTGCATTTTTCTTCATGATTATACCACGTCCCACAGAACCTTTTAGATACCGAAGTATCCTTTTGACTAGGTTAAAGTGCTCCATCGTGGGAGAGTGCATAAATTGGCTAACAATACTGACAGCATAGGTAATGTCGGGCCTTGTGATGGTCAGGTATATCAACTTACCAACCAACCGCTGATAATAACTTATGTTTGGAAGAGATTGACCCTCTAAGCTGACCTTAAGTTTAATGTCAAGAGGTGTAGGGACCGGTTTAGCATCACTCATGTTTGCTTCCTTAAGGAGATCCAGAACATATTTGCGCTGGTTAAGGAATAAGCCCTTGTGAGATGTAGCCATTTCGATGCCAAGGAAGTATCTCAGAACACCAAGATCTTTTATTGCAAAGCGTTGCTGAAGGGAGTGCTTGAGTTCTTTGATTTCTTCAGGGTTATCTCCGGTAATGATCAAGTCATCAACATACACAAGAACAACCAATGTACCAGCGGTGCCTGAGCGTACAAATAAAGAGGAGTCCGCATTGCTTCTTCCAAAACCAACACTGATAAGGACTGAACTGAGCTTAGCATACCAGGCTCTCGGTGATTGTTTAAGACCATAAATTGATTTGTGCAGTTTACACACAACATCCTGTTTATGACTTTGAGAGTGACCCGGTGGTAATCTCATGTAGACGTCTTCTTCAAGCTCACCATGTAAGAAGGCGTTTTTTACATCCATTTGATACATAGGCCATCCTTTGTTGACAGCCACAGACAAGAGTACGCGCACTGTGTTCATCTTTGCAACGGGGGCAAAGGTTTCCTTGTAATCCACATCAAATGTTTGAGTGAAGCCACGGGCCACTAATCGTGCCTTGTGTCTTTCAATAGACCCATCCGAGTTGAATTTAATCTTGTATATCCACCTGCAGCCTACTATCTTCTTTCCTTTGGGCAGTGGCACAATGCTCCAGGTTTTATGTTGATCGAGTGCATGCAGTTCATCCTGCATTGCTTGCTGCCACACTTGGGATTGGTTAGCTTCTTGAAATGATTGAGGCTCTTCATGCGCAGATATATTACTCAAATAGGCAGTGTAATTAGGTGACAACTTTTGATAAGAACAATAGTTGGATAAGGGGTGCTTGAGCTTGTACGTAACAAAGTCTTGCAGTCTTGCTGGTGGGTGCCTCTCACGAGTTGGATTTCGTCGAGGTATGGTAGGAAGAGACTCTTCTGAAGGTTCTTCAGGACCAATACTACGTAGAGTTTCATCTTCTACAGGCATGTTGCTGTCGTCATATGAATCTGGTTGATTTGGAGCCACAAGATCCATTGTGTGAGTTTGATCACCCGCATTGTTGTGTATCTCAGTCCTTGGCAGTGGAAACATGTCCAAGATAATCTCCCCCTGACTTGTACTATCCAGAGACTTACTGTAATAAGAGTTAGTTTCATGAAATTGAACATCCTTTGAAACAATTAATCTCTTAAGTTGTGGATTATAACACTTATACCCTTTTTGTGTGGACGAGTAGCCAAGGAAAATGCATTTAGTTGCCCTAGGATCAAGTTTGTCTCGATGTAATGACTGAACATGAACAAAACAGATGCATCCAAAGACTTTGAGGTGAGACAAGTCCACCTTTCTGTTCTTGACTATCTCCATTGGGGATTTGAACCCCAAAACCCTACTAGGTAATCTGTTGATCAGGTAAGCTGCTGTCATGACGCTTTGAGACCAAAAACGTTTTGGTACATTCATTTGTAACATCAATGCCCTAGTTTTTTCAAGGAGATCTCGGTTTTTTCTCTCGGCAACACCATTTTGTTGGGGTGTGCCAACACAGCTAGTTTGATGTATGATGCCATTGTTGCTCAAATATTGAGTCATGACTTGGGACATGTATTCTGTGCCATTATCAGACCTTAGGGTTTTGATTTGAGAAGAAAAATGATTTTTGACAAGGTTGTGAAAGTCCTTAAACACTTCCATCACCTCACTTTTTGATTTTAACAAATATAACCAGGTGGCTCTTGAATAATCATCAACAAAAGTTATGAAATATTTATAACCATCAAAAGATTCATTTGTTGGTCCCCATAAATCAGAGTGTACAAGCTCAAAAAGATGAGAAACTCTAGACATCGAAGACCCTAGAGGTAGTCTTGTTGCCTTTGACAAATGACAAGTTTCACAGTGGGTTGATTCTTTGCCTAAGTCAGGAAATAAGGTGGATAAGATAGGTTGAGATGGATGAGCTAGTCGTTGGTGCCACAAGGTGGAAGCTTGAATGGAGGTATGGATGGACTTTGACTTGGCATGGAACCCACAGGAAGAGCTTTTTGATATGTAATAGAGACCATCAAGGTAAAACCCCTCACCAATCGTCCTCTTGGTTATACAATCCTGAAAAATGACAGTTTTTGGTGAAAAAATGGCCAAACAATTTAAGGAATTTGTGATTCTTCCCACTGAGAGAAGTTGAAATGGAAATGATGGGACATATAGGGCCATAGACTCTATTTGATCAGATATCAGGTGGATTTTTCCCTTTCCTACAATCCTAGCACCTTCACCATTAGCAACAGATACATGTGAAAGATTATGTAGTTTCTCAAATCTATGTAACTTTGACATTTGATTAGTCATATGGTCTGTGGCACCAGAATCTACAACCCAAAAATCATGTAACTCATTTATTTTAAGAGCAGTTTGGAAAGCAGTTACGATACCTTTCAAGTCTGTCTGAGGTACATAATCAGCATCAGCTAAAAAACCTGCAAATTTGCCCATCAATGCAGTAGTACTTCCATCTTCATGATCAACCGATCCATCCTCTTTTCCCTTCTTTTGTTGGAGATACGCTGCGAACTCATTTAAAAGGATGGCAGGATTTGCAGTGAACTGTTGATAGGTATCAACATTGTTGATAGATGAAGATGTTGCAGTGTTGGCACGAGGGTGTGCTCGACTTGTCTTTGATGCGGATTTATCCTTCATGAAGTCAGGTTTGAGTTCTGGATGTAGGATCCAGCACTTGTCTCTCACATGCCCGATGTTGTCACAATGTAGGCACTTTAAATGAGGGTTTTTTCCTTTATATCTTTTTTCATTTGTCAGGTAAGCCCTAGCTTCTGTCACGTTGGTTTTTATACCATTGTTCATGACTTTTCTCCTTACTTCCTCACGTTGGATAGTTGCACAGATACTAGTGAAGGATGGTAGCTCCGAGTTCATGAGAATGTGACTTCTCAAATCCTCATATTCTGAGCTCAAGCTAGACAATAATTGAAAAATTTTATCTTCTTCAGTTCTTTTAAGGAGCACAGAGAGATCAGTTGTGTGAGGTCTGTACACATCTAACTCATTCCACATGCTTCTCAAAGAACCAAGATGTTGAACAAAGCTTTTACCTTCTTGCTGTATGTTGGAGATATCCTTCTTGAGTTGAAAGATGCGAGCTGCATTGTTTTGATTTCCATACATCTCCTTCACGGTGGTCCAAAGGATGAGAGACGACTCGGAATAGCTGAAGATTTCAGCAATATTCCTTTCCATAGAATTTAACAACCATGACATGACCAGTTGATCTTTACATAGCCACCCTCCATATTCTGGAGAAGAAGCATCTGGTGCAGGTTGACTGCCATTGATGAAACCGAGTTTGGATCTTCCACCGAGAGCAAGACTAACAGCCCTTGCCCATGGCAAATAATTAAACTCATTCAATAATACTGAACTGAGTCGTTGGTTTGGATTGATATCCATTTCAGAAGCACTTCCAGATGAAGAAGCAATCATACTTCCATCTGCCATTGTTTTTGAAAAATAAACACAGCAGGTTCGATATACAGAACTGGCTCAGGATGATGCCCGCTCTGATACCATGTTGAATGTTTTATGTATATTTCATGAATGAAACTTGTTACAAGATGCGGCATATATGGAAAAACAAACAAGACAGCTAATGCCAACATCATGATGACCTTCAAAGCTAATGCCAACATCATGATGACCTGCAATCCCTCTAAACTTATTCTATTATCCAGCTTTGGCTTTTACAATAGGAATAGCCGAAAGGAATGGATGAAAACAGTAGGTGAGAGGGAGGACCGAATATAATAGCTAGGCAATGATAGTAGGTGAGCTGTTTCTCCATCACCACTAGACACCACTTGTTATTCTTCTAATATTTAACCCTATTTTTAATAATGACATCCAATAAATGGAATAAGCAGTGTTGTTGCTTTTTCTTTTACTTCCTGTTATGGATTTTGATAACGTTGCCATGCAAAGTATATAACAAGAGTATGATATCGGTAACTTTTGGCCCCCCACTACTTGATATTTTCAGGACATAGCAGTCGTACCTCTCTTTGTCATACTTCCAGTGCTGGAAAGCCAGGTATATGAGAAATTCAACTAATATTTTCTTTTAACTACATAATTACAGTTGAATGTGCAATTGTGTTAATGTAATTAGGATTACTGAATGCTGATGGTAGAACACAAAATCATTGCCTCCTTATATATAATAAAAAAAGAATTGATTGTATGACCGTGAGTACTGGGTGGTTTGTCTCTTTAAGATGAGCAGACCACTGTTCATCTCATTATGTAATCTGTGCAATGTCTTCTGTGAAGAGAATGGAGTATGGAAGAAAGAAATTCCAGTGAAATTCCAACGAAAAACTCAAATTGATTTTCAATTCTAATTTCTAGGTCTGATCCAAAATATATCATCAGTGAAGGATACTTACTGCTGGAAAATATCACTCTATTTGTAGGGAATTTTATTTTTGATGAAGCTAGCTTCTATTCTGTTAAATTATTAGTACAGAAAACCTGTTTTTATTATCAACGGCTTCATGTTTTGAGTAAATTTTATTTTATCAACCATCCCTGATTTGTGTCGTGACTTTTTGCACCTTTTATCTTGAGTGTGCTGTTTTCTTACTTTTCGTTTTCTTTTTAAACATTTTATCTGCTTTCAGATACTAGTCACTCATTCAGCATTCCTTCAATTTTTATTTTCTTCAGAACCTAGCAGAGGAAAGTATATGGCCAATGCTTCTGAAGGAAAGTCTAAAAGCCTTAGGTGGACTCGGTATTCTTTCTCTTGGAGGAAAATTCCTTCTTAGACGAGTTTTTGAGGTGCGCATGGCAAACAGAACAGCTTAAACTCTTTATATATTTTATTTCTGGCCACTAAATTAAGTTTGTCAAATCAGTTTGTGGCAGAAGCAAGGAGCTCTGAGGCTTTTGTTGCACTTTGCTTATTGACAGTTGCAGGGACCTCACTTCTCACCCAGAAGTTGGGTTTCAGTGATACGGTTTGATATTCCTTCTCATAGATGTAGAATATCTGAGATTATTACCTCCTCTATCTATGTAATAGTTGAGTTTCACTATATATGCAGCTTGGAGCATTTTTGGCTGGAGCACTGTTAGCGGAAACAAATTTCCGGACACAAATTGAAGCTGATATAAGGCCATTTCGAGGCCTACTTCTTGGATTATTTTTTGTAACTACAGGGACGTCCATTGACATGCCGGTACATAAGTACTGTTTAGTTTCGAACATCGTTTGATGTTTCTGGTTTCAAGCTTATTTTCTAAACTTTTCTTTTCTGAAAAGCAATTTTTGGATACTTGTGTGGCTGCCTACTTGTTTTCAAACGGTTCTCTTTGTTAAATGTTTCAATGACAGAATACTGTTAGTGAACTAAGGCACCAAAATGGTCCCTAATTTATCTTTTGTATGAAAACAGTAAACTTGGTTATGCCTATGCATTTTATTCTGTTTCTTTTAATTATTTTATTGATCTGGTAAGTGATCCTATTGTCTTGATAAATAACCAAATAAAGATTTTTTGACCTGCGTGACATTAACATATCTAACTTCGTGTTCGGTTTTCATATACAACATTTACAGATGCACCAATAATAGAAAAAAACAGAATAATCATTTATAATTTAGCATTCCTTTTCTCTTATATAAGTCATATATTCTTTTATATGCAGCTTCTTTTCCGAGAGTGGCCGAATGTGCTTTCTCTCTTGGCAGGCTTGATTGTCATCAAGACACTGATAATAACAGCAATAGGCCCTCGTGTTGGACTTACTTTACAAGAAAGTGTAAGAATAGGACTGCTTCTATCTCAAGGAGGCGAGTTCGGATTTGTAGTTTTTTCGCTTGCAAATAGGTGAGTTAGAACTCATAACTCATTATATCAAACAAAGAATAACATGACTGAACATGTCAGGATTTCTATCTGTTTAAATAACTTCCTGCCTTGTCAAAACAGGCTTGGTGTACTTCCACTCGAGCTTAACAAGTTGCTTATAATTGTTGTTGTCTTGTCAATGGCATTGACCCCATTGCTTAATGATGCTGGAAGAAGGGCTGCTGAATTGATTGATGACAAATTTGGTGCCGAGGATGTAAGTTCCTACATCAAGTAGGAATTGATTGATGATAAATCTGGCATTGATGTATCTGGATTGATTTTTCATGCATCAACTCTTTAAATTACAAGGCCATAACATTACTTGTTTAACGTTTGATCAGAAACTGAATATAACCGTTTGAAGTTTCTTCACTCTAATCAATTTTTTTTTTTTTCTACTTTTCCTTTTAATAATTATTTATGATAAATCATAAAGTACAACCATCCAGTTTTTCTGAATTAGTTTTTTATTTATAATATTCCCATATATTCAGTTTCAATTTAGTGCCTGAATTTTGAACAATTGTGTACAGAAAACTGCTGAGGTGGTGAACTTTGATTCAAGTGAACCTGTTGTTATTCTTGGATTTGGACAAATGGGACAGGTAAGGTTAACTTATGTTCTTCTGCAAGATTATAATTGCGAGTGGGCTGTGGGTCTCTGATCCTATTGTAATTCCTTTTGCTCTCTTTCCTTCATGTCCAGGTCCTTGCCAATTTCTTGTCTACCCCATTGGCTTCCGGGATAAATAGCGATAATCTGGGATGGCCGTTTGTAGCTTTTGATCTGGATCCTTCTGTGGTGAAGGTCAATGAAATTTATTTTCGTTGCTTTCTATGTTAAAGAGGATTTTATATGAATGATTGCTTGCTCAGTCCGAAATATTTGAATGACTTCTTTTTTAGTCTGAAATAGTTGATGACTTTTAATAAAGCAAGTGAAATCTTCTTAATTGCCATAATTAATTGAGGAAGTCTGGTTTTAATAACTTCAACAGAACAGTGGATTTTGAATTGTCTGGTATAAAGTACTATATAATTTTACACCCCCTGAGAATGAAATGATTGTCACCCACCAAATTGGTTTTTGTATAGTTGTAATATTTTCTGATGGCATGAAAACAGTAAGGATCTCATCAACAATGCAGTAATCTCGATATCATAAACGCTATATTTAACAAGCCTCAAGAGCTAAACTGTGGTAGACACACCTTCTAATCTAGATATCATATGTTGTTTTGGGACTCTAATTGCATAATTGCATTAGAAGCTGGGAATCAGTGCTGAAAAAGTCAAATATGCTGAATATGCAGATTGGAATTTGCTACCCAGATAAAGTTTATTATTGTTTTCATTTTATTTTCCTTAAACCGTATTAGTTTTTTGATTGACACTTGAAGTTTGACATCTTCTTTAAACAAATGGAAAATCTATATATTTATTGCGGTTCTTTTTTTTCTTTTACGTATGTTAAGGATAAATTGATATACTTGGTGATGACATTAAACTATTTTCACCATTCCATTTACAGGCGTCTAGGGAACTTGGTTTTCCAATTCTGTATGGGGATGGATCACGTCCAGCAGTTTTGCAATCTGCTGGCATCGCTTCCCCAAAAGCTGTCATGGTTATGTACACTGCGAGGAGTAAAACTACTGAGGCCGTTCAAAGGCTTCGACATGCTTTCCCAGCGGTAATGCACTCTCTCTCTCTCTTTTGTCAATCCATTATAAGCACATAGGATGCAATCACACAAAGTAGACAGAAAAAGTCCTTGCCTTGTGACAAAACAACAGAAGCTGTATTTGGGTTCACTAGAAGCCACATCAAAGGGAAAAAATTGTTGTCAGGAGCTTGTGAAGTTTCAGTGCTTGTGATTTGATAGAAACATTTTTCCTTATTTTAAACATGTTGTTTTATATGTAAGGTCCATGTTATCCAATCTTGGGCTAAAAGCGCAGGTTTCAAACTTGCTATTGCTGCATGAATTATCCTTGAATTGAGCTTCTCTTGTTTTGGATTTCAACTCAATGTAGGACATTCAGTGGTTTTTAAACCCATTTTTTAGATGAAGCCTGAAATTGTTTTTGTTTTCCTCTTCTTTATACAGTTTTCTACTGACTTCGGCACGTCTCTGTGTGTGTGTGGGGAACCCCGTCCCATTTTGCATTATCTTCATTCCAGCTCTTCTGTATTCATCTGGACCATGACGTGGTTTAGTTATACAGCTTACAATCATAGAAGTTTAGAGTAAGAAATATTACTTATACACACTGAGTGAGATCATACCATTTGTGCTTGAAGGAGTTTCCTATTGAACTCCGATTTGAAGGGCATTGTAAAACCAATGAATTTGATATTGGTATCCAATTCGATTTGAGAATCCCAGTCCTTTTTGGCTATACATTGATTGCACCAGCTCAAGTACTATGAAGGCTAAATTCCTGCCAATACCATTTCCTTTCCTCTGGATTTTAAACCCTTTTGTATACTTCTCCACTGTGGTCTGAATATGGTAAAAGTTCTGTATTGCAGATCCCAATTTATGCCAGAGCTCTGGATCTCAAGCACCTTTTAGAACTGAAGCAATCAGGTGCAACAGATGCTATTCTGGAAAGCGCAGAGGTATCAAATTAATTGATTGTTATTGTTTGCGTTATTGAATACATAACTAGCAAGTCTTTTTTTAATACAATTTGACACCAGACTAATATTTTAATTCATGCAGACGAGTTTGCAGCTGGGCTCCAAGCTTTTGAAAGGGTTTGGAGTTATGTCCGATGATGTGAACTTTCTTCGTCAACTCATTCGGGATTCCATGGAGCTCCAAGCTAAAGGAGTGAGCAAAACTGATGATAAAGAACTTAATGATTTGCAACCGATGCAGGTACTTGCAAGCATCCTACACTGAAATTGCTTTGTCTAATCTTATTGCTCATTATCTTTCCCCCTCATTTTCATTGTTTCTTGTATAATCATGCGACCTTGGATACC
The DNA here is from genome assembly GCF_041283825.1 of Pyrus communis. NCBI lineage: Eukaryota > Viridiplantae > Streptophyta > Magnoliopsida > Rosales > Rosaceae > Pyrus > Pyrus communis. Next base: position 4,970,898 of record NC_142574.1, read on the forward strand.
CTTCGTGACATTTTGAAGACGCAAAAGTTATAGCAATGTCAAGTTGAGCTACTAGAATTATTTTGTAAATCTTATTGATACAATGCAGTAGAATGATCTATGTATAATAACGATTGGTTTGGTTGACAAGGTGAGAGTTGCGGACTTAATTGATGACGCTGTACCCCTTTCACCAACTCCATCAGAAGACAAATCATGGGGGGTAAACCAGGAAGATGCTTCTTATAGCATGGCATTTGAGGGCGATGTGGATGAAGCAAAGCATGACAGTGAGCTCCACCGGTCAGAGAATGCAGAAGAAAAAGAAGTTTCACATCGCGGCTTAGATACAGAGAACGGTATTGCAATGAAATCACAAGACGTTGAGGGATCAACCTCTTGCGTAACAACGAAGGATGAACTGTGATTGAGGAGGGAAAATAGTTTATGAGCTTGACTTTTCGGTCAAAGTGAAATCATAATTCCTTGATGAAGGTGTCAAAAACTAGTCTGTTTTGCTTGAGACTAGCAATGCGCGCAGGAACAAACTGAACTCTCGGACATCAATATTCTCTGTTTCAGGAAACGGAGCAAGGGGTGCTAATTCTTCTTATCAACCCACAGGCTTGTATATTTTTTTCAATTCTTTGTTTCCTGACAACGCTCGAGAAATATACGATAGAATGTTTTAGTTTTAGTGTTTTTTTTCCTTCCTTTTGTTCCGAAGTCTTAAGCCATGTGGTTTACACCAAACCAAAAACAAAGGTGCACATAGAAAAAACAATGGAAATGATAAACACATACCTTTTTTAGCCTCATACACATATGTTTAATTTTATTTGTCGTTTTCGTTTGATTTGTTCAATTTATAGTCATAAATAGAAAAAGAAATATGAGAAGTTAAAAGTTGTGTGTATAAAACTTTCTCGCAACGTTAGAAATCCGGTTCCAAAAAGAATCCTCGCCTTCCAACACAAAATTGAAAGAAAAAGAAAGAATTTTTTAAGATTTTTCCATGAAACATGTGTCGTCCCACCATGAACCAAATGAAAAAGTGAGTTGAAAAACATGCACATATGTTTCTTCCAAAAAAAAAAGAAAAAAAAAAAAAAAAACATGTACATATGTCCGCTGATGGAAAATATAGAACAAGCATGAAAAAGAGGAGAAGTAGGATTTTCTTCCTTTTTATTATCATCTCCTTTCATCCGTTTCTCTCACACTTTTTTTTTTTTTTGTTTTATTCTCTATATAAAAATTCAAAACAAGATGTAAACGTGGCGTAATCGCAACCATTTAAACAGAAGGAGATTGAAGGGAATAGAGATCTTCCCACGGAAGAGAATCCTACTAAAAAAGAGGGTGCTTGCTGTACAACATGACTCTTTATGCTTTTATTCTTTTGTTGTGCAAGCGAAAGAGTAAAGTTGGCACAAATTGTTTATTGAAATAAGTACATAGAAAAAAAAAAGAAAACTAATGAAAAGGGTTTGAAAAGTTTGAGTTTTAACGATAAGAACAAAATAGAGAGTAAAGTGAATAATATCATGATTGACTTTTTAGTGTAAAAACGTGGGTTTTCGTTGAAGTGAACTGTACCGGAAACTTTTCGTTAAAAATCCCTAGAAAAAATGGGAAAATTTTTACATTACGAAGGTCTCTTTATATAGGAAAGCCTTATCATCGATAAAAAATAACCGGCTCTCATTCATTTTACTATTTCATCCCTCTAAGACTTATTTTATTTGTCACTTAATATTACGGTCTAGTAATATTTCTTTTCACTTGTGAGTGAGAGGTCTAGGTAGAGGAGGCGTTGAGGTGGAGCGAATGGTGCAGTTGCACATAGTCCCAAATTTGAAGGGGCCTTAAGCTTTTGTCATCTAACATCATGTAATAATGTTCTATATTTAAAAAATTGCTTTTGTTAGCACTTTAAACCGTATTGTGCACTCCTTATAAAGAATACTTTTTTTTATTTCCAAAACATAAAAACTTGGAGTATAATGAGATTTTTTGAGTATCAATAATAACATCCTGAAAAGCAACAGTTTCTTAATTTATAATATAACAACGTTATTATATATTCAAGTGAACTTTAAAGTTAGAGGTCTGATGCTTTTTTTCTTCTTCATGTTTGGTTATTTAAGATAAAACTCTTTTTGATTATTTAATGAAGATTATGTTTATAGCTCTTTTTATTTATCATTAAGGACATTTGTAAACATGCAATTAGTGAGTACTAAAGTTTGTTTTGAATTTTTTTTTTTTTGAACAAACGATATTATCTATGCTAAGAAGGTGGGAAAGTGGTTTAAGCCTCATAATAGACTAACAATAATATGGTTCAAATTTGTCTTTAACGAAAATTGAATATAAGACTTTTCACATACAAGTGAAGAGGAATACCACTAGATTGTAGTATTAAGTGACTTTATTTTGATTTAAGTGAATGTTTTCTAGTATCAATAAATTGTCATACTTTTTAAAAAATTAAAACTATTTTAAGGAGGATCTATTTTATAAATTTCACACAAGACTTCTAAAATCTCAAAGACGGCCATGGTCTTCGGTTTGATCCTTTAATTGGTTCACTGAAGACTTCAACTGCACGTTGCCTTGTTTCTTCATGCATTTATATATATGGCAATCACACCATATTTCACAACATACCAATCATTTGTCATTTCACAACATACCAATCATTTGTCCTAGTATTCTAAACCAAGCTATTGACCTATAATTTATTGAGAATGTGTTTTGATCCTCTGCAAGCACACGCATAGAATCGAATTCCCCACAAACAAAATAGGAATCTTAAACTCAGACTTTAGTTTTGTTTTATTTCTCTAACTTTTGGAAGGAGACAATTGGTAGACGGAATAATAATCATTGGAAAGATTGATCCAACTTTGCCATATTCAAAACTCCAAAAGTGATCAAATTTTCAAGCTTCGTAAGCTTTACAAAAACTAGCAAGAAACGAAGCCATCGGAGAGGGAGGAGGGAGGAGGGAGGAGGAGGAGGAGGGAGGAGGGTAGAAAGAGCACCCTTCCCCCACACAACTACCATTCCAACTTCCAAATTCCTACTCAGAAAAAGTAAAAACATTTTCTTTACTTAAAACTAAAGATATTTTTTTTTACCAAGATTAAAGAATATTAAAAGTATATTCTACTCCACTTCTATGGCACAAAAGGAAGAAGCAACAAAATCTTCTGAAGAAGGCAAGCCCAAGCCCCCTCCGGCGGACACAGCCATGGCTATTGCTTCAACCGCAGCTCCCGCTCCTTCCTGGTTCACGCCCAAGAGGTGATTCATTTTCTTACACTTTTGTGTTTATTTTTTCTTTTTGCTCTGCTCTGGGGTCTGTTTGGTTGGTGAGAAAATACGGAATTCAAGAGAAAGTTTTGGCCTTTTTATATTTTTTAGGGTTTTTGATTGTTTTTGTTACTTGGGTCTGGGAAATACACGGTATTTCCATGTGGGTTTCAGAGATTTTGGTGATTTCTTAGTTTTTCTCTACTTTCCCGGCAACCAACCCGGAAATTCGGTTTTTCTCCATGGTGGGCACTAATGTATTTATAAGTTTGAGCTTTCAGCTGGGTTGAGTCAAGTATCATTTGAAGGTTTTGCAAGACTTTTGAGTCACTTTAGTATCTCGTTGTGCAATATAAATGTCTTTATGCTGTGATTGCAGGTTACTTGTTATCTTTTGCTTGATTAACTTGATAAATTATGTGGACCGAGGAACAATAGCAAGCAATGGTGTCAATGGGAGCCTTGGAACTTGTACAGATAGTGATATATGCACGGCTGGTACCGGGATACAGTAAGATACTAAGAACCATTTGATGGTTTCCTTCTTTCTCTGGCTTTTCATATTTGGCTGTCTTCATGCATTGCTTGATTCCATTTATTTGAATGTGCTGAGTTTTCAGGTTTTTGCATATAATCACGTTCTAGGTGCTATGGTACAGAAACATTATTGAGGCTTCTGAAATAAACAAATGTGCATCCGTATCAATTTGTTATGGATAAAAAATTTCACTTGATTTCTACGAGCACCATATTTGAGATGTTGCCAAATTTGTTCTCCGATTAATATCCTTAGCTATGGTGTGTGAAACATATCCACCAACTATGTGTTGAGACTTTAAGGTTGAGGCAGTTGAGGATTATCTGCCTTTTATCCATTTTTAACCAATTTCTGTTCTGTTTACTACACGATGCTTGCAACTTGCAGTCTTTTGAGATAAGTGTCTTCCTTTCTAATATAATATTTTCCAAACAATTCTCACCATTTCCTTGGGTATAAGATTTGCATAAAAATACTTTTGAACAATTGTTTGAAAAGCGTTGTCCTGGTCACCTTTTATACCTTTTATACTTCTTTACATTCTATGCCTTTGTTTTTGTTATTTTTGAGCTACTTGTGGGCCTTTCCTTTTCTTGTTGCCCTGCATGTGATAATTGTTTTCCATTTTATTTTTCCTATTTTCTGATAAATGTTTTACTTTCCATAGAAATATAAATAATCCTTAACAGTTCCAATATTCTTAATTTCTTTTTGTATGTAGGGGGGAGTTTCACTTGAATAACTTTGAAGATGGAGTTCTATCATCAGCTTTTATGGTTGGACTGCTTATTGCTTCTCCTATATTTGCATCATTAGCAAAGAGGTAACAATCACCTGTTAATATAGAACATACATCAAACAACAGTCATACATATTATGTCTGCCTATGAAGAGAATTTTGTTGCGTGCGTACACACACAGAGTCCCTCCCTCCTTTATGCGTGCATCTATGAATAGATGATCTTCAAGTGCAAACAGTCTACGTGCGGACTAGTTTCGTTTGAAGAGCAGGCTGGTTTTCGTCCCATTCTGTTGACAAGTTGATGACACTCCTCCTCCTCCTCTTCCTCCCCCTCCTTTATGTACGCATCTATGAATATACACGCATAAAGTTGAGCTTCAAGTGCAAACAGTCTACATACGGACTAGTTTTGTGTGAAGAGCAGGCTGGTTTTTGCCCCATTCTGTTGACAAGTTGATGACGTCAGTTTTTGCCCCATTCTGTTGACAAGTTGATGACGTCAGGGTTTAGGGTTTAGGATTTGTCTCGGTTTCTGGGCTTAGGGTTTAAATTTTAGCACTCAGGCTTTGGGTTTCTGGAGAGAGATAGGGTGCCGTCTATGATGCAGTAGCAGTACACATGATCATATAAGAAGTGGACTATATATATGTGTATATGTGTGTGTGTGTGTATACATATATATGTCTCTGTGTGTGTGTGTGTGTAGATATGTATAAATTCAGAAGCATTTGGATTTCTTATTTATGCCATTTTAAATTTTGCAGTGTAAGTCCATTTAGGCTCATTGGAGTTGGATTATCAGTTTGGACCTTTGCGATAGTTGGTTGTGCTTGTTCATTCGATTTCTGGTCCATTACTATTTGCCGCATGTAAGTAACTTCATCCTTCTTGTTTTATTGATATACCTTCTCCCCCAGCTTGTTGCTCCTTGATGTTACGTTTTTGAGCAATCCAGTAATGTGGGATGTTGTTTGATCATGTTTGTTTGTTTTCCTTGTTTTAATTCCTTTTCTGTTCTCTAAAGGCTAGTTGGTGTTGGGGAAGCTTCGTTTATTAGTCTTGCAGCTCCATTCATTGACGATAATGCCCCAGCTGCTCAGGTATGGTATCTTGTGTTTCATGGCATGCCAAACATTTTAAATTTGTTGGTTCCATTTGGTTTTTACTCAACGGTGGGATATACTTCTGAAGATTTTGAACCTTATTAAAAAAGTATATCTCGAAAGAAAAAACTACATTACCTAAAAATAAGTATATCTCAAAGGAAAAAAACTATATATTTATTCTCAGTTCAAGTATGTGAAAAATTAAAGAAAATATATAAGCAAAATATTGTGACAAAACCCATTCAAAAAAAGGGCATCTAATGGATTATAAAAAATTCAAGATGTATTAAGTCGAGTTGTAATTTTCCTTTTTTTTCTTTTCTTTCCCTATATAAAGCCAGTGTAATGTAACTTGGCCACTGCCTTATCTAGGAATGCCATGTGTTATCACTCTGCAGTGGTGTGCCATAGAACATGTATGATTTCCTGTCAGAAATATGTTAGAGTTGCAGTGCTAATTGACTTTTCTAAACTATCAAGAGCTTTGGATATGTTCTTAGTAGTAGGTTTTCTTTTACTGTGTCATTCTGAACACACCCCACCTATTCATTCATGTATATATTCTTTTTGATGCTGGATACGCCCCATTGCTTTTTTATTTTATTATTTTAATATCATATATATTTTTAGATTTGCTGTCAATTGACTTATGCTGTGTCTATTATTTTCAGAAAACTGCATGGCTTGGTATGTTCTACATGTGCATACCAAGTGGATATGCACTTGGCTATGTTTATGGTGGGGTGGTAAGTTATACTTAATTGCGACGGGGGTTAGCTTCATTTAGCATATGTGGTGTCTTGACCCAAATAAAAATTTCTAGATAGAATTCTTTATATAAAAATGCATATTTGTTTACGGTTTGATGGTCCTCACTTGTTCCCATGTTGATCATTTTTTGGTTGTCTGTTATTTATAATACATAGGTTGGAAGTCACACCAAGTGGCGTTATGCATTTGTGGGGGAAGCAATCCTTATGCTTCCATTTGCTATTCTAGGGTTTGTTATGAAGCCTTTGCAGCTGAAAGGTGTGATTTTAGGCATCAATTCATTGTCTTCCACGGTTTTACCATATTTTTAAGGGTCATTGCTAAGCAATTTGTGATTACAGGTTTTTTTCATCCTGAATCAAAAAAAGCACTGACAGCAGTGGAAACGGCTGTTGAAGAAGTTCAAGTTAGTGATACATATGGTAATGTGGAAGCTGTATCAACAGATAATGGACCATTATAAAAACAAAGCCATGTCCTCTATCTGACTAGCTGCAGAATAGCTTATAATTAATTGGAACATCTCTAATAGGCTATGTGGATGTGAAGCATTCAATGAATAACTTGTGATTTTAGTATTTTACCGTCCGTTTATACTGCATAACTGCATTTTTTAGGAGTTATATTAATTTATATGATAACTTTTCTCAGATTTTCTTTTTGGGATAAAAACTAAGTTGAGCTGAGTTGAGTTGAGTTGACCGGAAAATTTTGTTGAGAGTTGTCCCACATTGGTGAGGGACAAGGTTTGCTATGTGCTTATATGATCTTGGGCTACTCCACATATTGCCAATTGGTTTTATGGTGGAACCTCAATTTCATCATGGTATCAGAGCAAGGTCGTCCACGTGTGAAGCTCAACGGCCACACGCTCCACGTCATCTAGTTGTTGTCCATGTGTAGGCTTGAAAATCCGCCACACGTGTGGGGGCGTGTTGAGCGTTGTCCCACATTGGTGAGGGACAAGGTTTGCTATGTGCTTATATGATCTTGGGCTACTCCTCATATTGCCAATGGGTTTTATGGTGGAACCTCAATTTCATCAAATTTATGTTAGGATACGTCCGTCTGATAAAATTTTATGAAAAATCTCTAAATCCCCTATCCTGTAAGAGGATTGCTTTACTAGTAGGTTTCCTCATTTCCTCAAGTTTTTAGGTAGCAAATGCTCATGATTCTGAATAAATTCTGAACATTGTGTTATGCATTACAAAGTAATGATGCTATGTGTCATGTTCGTTAGAGGTGCTATTTGGCAAATATTAGAACCATAAACTCTTATGATGTAAAAGGTGTAAAATATGTATTTTAAAAGTTCTGTTATGTTAGTTAATCACTGTTACCTTAGTTTCTGTCCCTCTTTATTGACCAGAAAGTACTGCTGATAATGTTTTATGAACTTTTTATTTTTATCAGGATAGTGAAGGTTTCCGTTCTGTTAATTGTATTATAGTTACTCTTTTCCTTTGACATGCTAATTTTGTTTTGAAACTCTGCACAGATTCAGATATTTCAAATGGTGAACAAGCTTCCTGTTCGATGAAGCAACATGTGAGAAATTCTACCTTACAAAAATCTTCCAAGTGAGTCACTCATCCTTAAGCTCATATGTATGTAATACATTTCTTAGTTCCACAATCAAAGATCTTGTCAAATATTAGATAAATCCAAAATCATTAAGACATCTAGTTGTAGCAAAAAATTAGATGAACAGAGTGTTTCAACAAAACACTAAAGTGGCCACCATTTAATTGAGAGGGTAAATGGTTTCAGATTCGGGTGACTTTTTGCTACAATGATCTTTGATAGAGGACCTAAAAACTAGACATTTTGGATTGTTGAAATATAATGTGGAGTGGGCCTACAACGGGTGTCCCTCAATTGAAGCTACCTCTCTGTAATATAATCTCTAAAATTTATAGTTGTACTTGTATATACCTAGACACACAACCACCTTTTTGGTGGGGATAAAGCATTATGATTCATGTGAAAATTAACTAAGCTTACAAGTTCAGTGTGCGTTAGCCTTGCTCAACTTGAAACAATATTTCAGCCGACCAATGTTTTAAAAGGCTCGCCTCAGGGTGCGCCTAGGCGCCCTGTGAGGCTGGGCTTGCCTCTGTTTTGAGGGAGTGGGCGGAAGGCGGCGCCTCGGGATTTTTTAATTTTTTTTTTTTTTTTTTTTTTATACTGCCAAACCCAAATTTTGGGTAGGGTTTTAACTACCTCATACCTCTTCCTTGCACTATCATCTCTCTGCCTTGTTTTCTGATTTTATTTTTTATATAAAGGATGTGTATGTCGTCTGCGTGCATTGTTATATGTGTGCTCATTGTGCTTTTCATCCTCTATTTTATATATATACTATAATATATGTACATATATGTGTGTATATGTATTTATAATATATGTGTGTGCTCAGGGTGATTATTGATTAATAATCTTCTTTTTTTTTTTTTTTTTTAATATAATATGTGTATGCTCAGTGTATATATTAAAAAATTTAGGTCCCGTGAGGCTTCGCCTCACGCCTAGGCTGGGCTATCCCTCGGACGCCTCGCCCACGCCTCATGCTTTTAATACATTGCAGCCGACATAAATACACTGCTTTTTTTTTCTTATGGGATGAGAAACACGAGATTTATTAGAGAAAATGCAAGGGATACAAGAAACATGGACTCATAGTCCATGAAACACTATTCCAGTTAATTAAATGACATTCCTTTCCTAAGGGATAAGAAACACCAATATTGTGGAATCCAAGAAACATGGTCATGCAGTCCATGAAACACCTAAAGAAAACTTAAAAAACACTCCATAAATAAACTTCACTCTCTATTTGAATTTCTGTATCCTTCTTAAGTGGTCAATTATTTCCATGCTCACCCTGGTCATACTGAGACAGTAGTTGAATTACACAAGGAACAAAGAAATTTGAAAAGAATTAAAAGGTATTAATGAAATATATATCGTTTAAATGGAACATTTATATATCAAACCCTGAATATGTTAAGCATTAATGATTAGCATAAAATCAGTAACCAGGTGGACTTTTCAGTGAATCATTTATGAGAATTGGAAAGATTAATTGTAAGCTGGACCAGCCTATGAACCTGGTGTAAGTTGCTCAGGTGTGTTTTAATGTTGGCCGCCGTTTTCTCCTCATAATATATCCTTGAGGATAAATTCAGCTTTTTGTTTAAATGCTAATGGTATGCACATGTTTGTCATATCAATAGTCTCCACTATAACTGTCAAATAAAGCAACCGTGAGAGGTCGCATTAGGCATTGTAAGGATTAGGACAAACAGCTGGTTTCCTATAATGAAGTATATGTGGGTTCCACTTGCATCACAGTAAAGCATTAGTCGTTAAATTATTGTTTCGTTTAACTTTCTATGTTATGTCACGTGCTATTATGCTCAATAAGTTTTAGAAGAAATAGTAAACATATATGTATTGATACCTGAGATCTTATTTTATGGCAGGTCAAAATTGGTATCAATCATAAAGAATCAAATTTCAAGGTTTTTGAAAGATGTGAAGGTGCTATTGGTGGATAAGGTTTATGTTGTGAATGTTCTAGGTACTTACCTTTTTCTTTCCCCACCTGCTTTACCAACTAGTGTTTGTATATGAATTTCTTTGGTTCATGGTTGTTTCTTTGTATAGTTCTTTTGCTGGCTAGTTTCCTGAGAACTCATACAGTGGTGTAATATTTTAGTCATCATTTTGCTTTCGTCTTTATCTATATACGAATTCCCTGAAAATGTGAAATTTTCATTTGTAGGTTACATAGCATACAACTTTGTCATAGGTGCATACTCATATTGGGGGCCTAAGGCTGGATATAATATATATCATATGGTAAGCATTTCACTTTGATTGTATAGATTTGTATTATTCAATATTTTTTTCCTTTCTTATTCTCGGTGTAGTCATAGTTGATGTTAAGTAGTTAGGAGATAGCTCCGTGATAAAACCTGCTTTAAATTCATGGTCTTTTGGCAGACTGATGCAGATCTTATATTTGGAGGTATTACAATTGTGTGCGGAATATTGGGCACACTAGCGGGAGGCTTTCTTCTGGATTATATGACTAACACTATCTCTAATGCTTTTAAGGTAATCCAAAATGTTTTACTTGATACCATTATCTAACGAATCTATAAAATGAAAGTTGTTTATATGCAATACTGTTGCTTGGCTATGGATAACTTGTGTAGTCATTGTCCAATCATTGTGTTCCTTTTTGTTTCTTTGCCCTTGCATCACTAAGTACCAGACTGTATTGCAGCTTCTTTCAGTGGTAACGTTAATTGGGGGTGCCTTTTGCTTTGGTGCCTTTTGCTTCAAGAATATGTATGCTTTCCTAGCTCTTTTCGCAATCGGTGAACTACTTGTCTTTGCAACTCAGGTACGTTCCTATTCAAAGAAATTTTCTCCTATTATTTTTTGGTTTTGTTCAATTTGCCTATGCTGCCGAACACTGAACTACTTTGTATGGCTCAAAAAGTAGATAATTACCTTGTTCCACTGTTTGCATGATAGATATTTAGTGCCATACCTATGGAATACTCACCTCCTCTTGGTCTTCTATGTTTCCCTTTTGCAGGGTCCTGTAAATTACATTAATCTCCATTGTGTTAAACCTAATATGAGGCCACTATCTATGGCTATTTCAACGGTTTCAATTCATATCTTCGGTGATGTACCTTCCGCACCTCTTGTTGGAGTTCTCCAGGTTTGCCTTCCAGTATTTCATTATATGTCATTTAACTTGCAAATGATCCCTTTAGAAATCCTTAGTTGCACATTCTAACTGAGTATTCTTCTTTCTTTCGGTTTTGGATTGGTTGTCGACTGTGCAGGATGCAATTAACAACTGGAGGAAGACTGCTCTTATTCTAACAGCTATTTTGTTTCCATCAGCTATAATATGGTTTATAGGTAAGTTTCCGGCAGTTGCCCCGTTATTTTACAGTGGAACTTTTTGAATTTGACGATTTGTCAGACGATGGAATTTTAATTAGTGCATGGATATTTCAATAATTCCAAAATAGATGAGACGTTAGTACTCCATGTGTCACGATACAAGTGGAGGGACACGAAAAATATATCATCTCTCTACTTGTATTGTGACACATGGATTACCAGCTTGTGTAATGGGTACATAGAAATCGAGATTTGTAATCCTTATTTGGCTACCATCACAGGAATCTTTCTGCACAGCGTGGATAGATTTAACGAGGAAAGTGAGCATCAGGTGACCATCCAAACCGAAAGGTCTAACACAACGCCGTTGCTTGAAGGGAAGAAGATAGAAACAACTGAATCTGTTGCTGAACCATGAGACAAGATATTTTCTTTTCTTTTATCTTTCGTTGCAACCTGTCACATATCCAGGAGTTGTTTAGTAGGGTGTTTGAGTTCCTGTACATACGGTCCCAAGTGCTATCATTTCTTATAAAATTTCTACTTTCCAATGCACGTGTTCATATTTGTTTTTCTTTCTGAAATTTTTTTTTTCAAAGGTTGTACAAAAATGCATGTTAATAATTCCATCATTTTCTTTTCTTTGGCATGTTAATAATTCCACCATTTTCGAGTTTTTTTCAGTTGTGTTTTTTTTTCCCCCGGATATGGAAGCATGATTAAATGAGATTGTGGTTTAAAGGGGTTTTTTTTTTTTTTTTCTTTTTTTAGTCCACATGGCACCGATGACAGCCGCGTCATAAAATTATAGATCCCCCTTGGGGCGCATCATTATTTAACACACCAATTAACAATTTTTAAACGTTGTATGACATGCGATGAAATTCTAAGTTATTGTTATTGTATGAGATTGTAATGTTTTAAGGATGAAATCTATTTTTGGGCAGCAATAGTCCCTGAATCTCTTCTGACCAGGCCAGGCAGAGTTTCACTTAACCCTTCCCCTCCTGCAGCCAAGTGTTAGCGGCTAGCTTGCGGGGACGGGCTTTCTTATCATGCATGCATGAGGTTGTAATTGAACACAAACTTGAGAGTGCATACTGTAATTTACCCAAATAACAAAGTCGGGTGTCCAAATACCACTTTGAGGCTGTGAATAGATCTCACAAGATTAGGGACTTTGAAACAACGTATTCCTTTGCTACTTCACCACCATTATTCCAAACCTGCAGTATGCTGCATAATAGAACACAAAACTAGGGGCTAAGTCCAGCTTAGCATCACCGGTTTGCCAAAAGGAAATATCTCTAATGAATCACCAAGAAACACAAAATATATCTAGGCGCGTGGAGTGGAATTCCAATTCTAGCGATTTATCTATGCAAGTGAGAGTTCTCCAGCAGGAATTGATCTCTTGACAAGCTTTGCCCACGATTCATTGGTTTCGGATATGACCTTAAGAGCATAATCCTGTTCATCATAGGAATTGTTTCTAAAATTAGACATAAAGCACATCACGCACGCAGAGGTTGTATAATTCAAATCTAATGTTTTGCAGATGGTGGCAATGAATTTATTTGTTCTGTGTTTATACAAGAAAAGCAAGAGAAGAAGGTTAAGTGTGACAATTAGTGTTATGCTACTGTGGACAGTACCAAACCACACCAGGAAAGAATTTCCAGCAATAAATAGACAGGAACAAGAGATAACTAACAACCAATACGATCAAAGTTAGAACATCGAACTTAAGTTTTAGGGGCGACAGACCCAAGAGCGAAGTCTTTAATCAGAAATTTCTGAATGTGCAGCATAAAACCATGCACAAAGCCTCTTAAAAGAGTAATTCTATAGACTTAAAAATCAAATCATCGACCTTGATTTCTTAATAAATAATCACGTAACCCCATCCATAAAAACAAAAACAAAAGATAGAGAGAAAGCAATCGGATCAAATTGGAATGTTGATAGATGAGTTCTAAGGCAAAGAGACCAAAGAGAAACCCTAAATCTGATTGTTTGCGATAAGTTGGAAAAAAAGCTGCATGCAAATCCCCTCTGGAAACAGCATTTAAACCTGGGTAATAGCAGCCCAAGGATCCAACCCCTTGATTACTTAATTATTTAATCCTAATCTTCCAAAATACTTTAGACTCACATAACTGTCAGATGATTGATTAAAAAGACTAGGAGTTTACCAAATAAAACATGGAATTCAAACAAGACAAATAAAAACTAAGAAGCAACTAAAACCCTGAACTAACTAGAACCCAAGCCAAAGTTGGCTACCTATTTATGTTGGCAGGTATATTTTCCCGCATGCCATGACCACTATACTAATTTCACAATGATGCATGAATTAAGACTTGCAATTAATGTCCAGCTAAGGTAGATTCATGCATCGTGTTTTGACTGCCTTTATGTTGTGGGACACCAATTCGTTTAAAGCATGCCCTATTCCTGAATATTGAGTCCATGCAACATATCAAACGTATCACACCAAAAATAAATAAATAAATACTGCAAAGAAAACAATTACCTCACCCTTAACCTTAAACCCTCCCACTGCACCCCAATCCTACTGCCTGGTTTTGAAGTAAACTCTTGATAAACTCAAGTCCGATGACATAAAGAGACAGTCTTACATGAATTATGCATTTACATAAGCAATTATTGAAGACATTGAAATCAGAAAATCAGAATTGACTTGGACAAATGCATTTTCTAAACCCATCAGTGTGTGCTCTAGAACAAGTAATTGGGCTATGAAACAGGAGTAATCATTCGATGACCTTCACCCTCCCCCCATAACTAATTTTGTAATCAAATATTGTCATGCCTCCTTGCAACACTGGCACTTTGCAAGGAGTACTATACTACTAGGCCAGAGTGTCAACAAAAGCTGGTGACTGAATCAATAAAGGAACCAATAATGGGAAAAAGAAAAAAGAAACACTCCATAATAGCAACTTGGCAGCCGAGATAGAATTGAAAAATAGACAAAACAAATAGGGTACTCAAAACGATTCAGGGATAGCAATTGAAAATGTCACTGTAAAATTACCTTGTTTGCTGCTTTGTTGCCAAGACCAAATTTGTTAGCAGGCTTTCCATCAGGTATCTTGTAGTCTCTGAACCAGTCCCTTATTGCAGTGAGAGTCCCCTGAAGTAAACCATAAGATTAAGCCTCATGGGTTTTGGCACATTTTACTGAAATTAATTCTTCAGCTTACCCTTAACCACTCCACTCCTACTAGCATATGAGTAACGTCCAGGTACAAATGCTAATGTGGCTTATGGATTAATTATGATAAAAATAAGAACTACCATGCCCACCAATGCCTTTAGTTGTTTTCAACAATAATTTTATCCCCATATATTTTTATGTGAAAAATATTTATCACCATTTCCTTTCATTTTAGTACAAAATTTACTCGCAACACCACACACGTACTAAGTCCATTTGAAAAGCTTACTCTAGTTTATGAAGGTAGATAAATTGTAACTAAACAGTAACGTATATCATAACCATCCACTTCACTCAAAAGAGTTAAGGTAGACTTTATCCATTTTTTTTACAGTAATCATATAATGGAACAACAATGAATTTAAAATCTGAAAACATCTATAATTGAATATATTAATTACGGTGGCAAGGGTTGGTGAGTGTGTAATTACAGAAATTTGATAGTGCTTGGTTAAAAGTAATACATACTGGGAAATGCTTCTCAACATCACCAATGTCGTTAACTAGAGAAGCCCTTGGATCATCCAATGAAATTGCAACAATTTTCCAGTCAAGTTCCCCTTCATCAATCATAGCTAAAGCAGCCAATGGCTTTACTTTGAGAATCTCACCAATCTTTCTCCGACTATCACCTATCTCAACAACGTCAACTACAGGTTGTAGAAAAACAAGATTTTTAGTTTTCCTTCTAAAGGTGACACTTGCCTCAGACAAAAGTTGGTAACATAAAACACAGACAAGTGAGCATACCTGGATCATTATCCCCAAATGCTATAGAAACAGAAAACTTCCTCTGTAAGTTTTCTGATTGTATTGAATAGAATAATCAGTTACACAGATGTGAATATATATAGCCTTAGCTGCCTTAGTCTAATTACAAGAATACCCTCAACTATCTTAACTAATTACAGTCACTAACATAACTGATTACATTTAGCTTTATCATACTACTTAACAGTAACTACAGTGGATGACTTGTCATTTGCCCTATTACACCCCCTCAAGCTAAAAGAGGAATCAGTGAGGATTCCAATTGGAAGCTTGGAACAGAGAAAAGAGAACCTGTTCTTGGACAAAGATTTGGTGTGAAGATCAGCCAATTGGTCTTCACTACAAACATATTGAACTTTGA
Source organism: Pyrus communis (assembly GCF_041283825.1). NCBI lineage: Eukaryota > Viridiplantae > Streptophyta > Magnoliopsida > Rosales > Rosaceae > Pyrus > Pyrus communis. The sequence continues at coordinate 4,986,666 of NC_142574.1, forward strand.
TGAGATTTGCAAGAACCAACTCTCGGATATAGTGATAGTCAATCTCAACATGCTTGGTTCGAGCATGAAAAATAGGATTAGAGGCTAAAGAGATTGCAGAAATATTATCACACCACAGGGTAGGTAGAGTAGGAAGAGGGAAATGAAGATCTTTGAGAATTTTGCAAACCCAAGTGAGTTCTGCTGCAGTATGAGCTAAAGAACGATATTCAGCTTCTGTAGAGGAACGAGCAACAGTGCTTTGTTTCTTGGCACTCCAGCTGATGAGATTAGAGCCAAGAAAAACACAATATCCACTGGTAGACCGCCTGTCAAAAGTGCAGCCAGCCCAATCAGCATCAGAGTAAGCTGAAAGGGCGAGGGTACCTTTAGTAAACCATAACCCATGAGATAGAGAACCTTTAAGAAATCTGAGAACCCTTTTTGCTGCTTGAAGGTGTTGTTCTCGTGGAGCATGCATAAACTGACAGATCTGATTAACAGCAAATGCAAGATCCGGGCGAGTCCAAGTGAGATATTGTAGACCACCAACTATGGAACGATATTCAGTGGGATTGGATAAGAGAGGCCCACTGTGGTCCAGCTTTTGAGACCCGAGAGGAGTGCAACAAGGTTTGGCACCTTCCATATTTGATTTCTTGAGGAGATCAAGTAAGTACTTAGTCTGATGAAGAAAGAGGCCATTGGAAGACCTGTGAACTTCCAACCCTAAGAAATAGTGTAAAGGGCCAAGATCTTTCACTGGAAACAGATGACTAAGTTGCTGGATAAAATGTTGACAGAGTTGAGAATCAGGGCCAGTGACTAGGATATCATCCACATAAACAAGAACAATGACTTGCTGAGGACCAGGAAGGACAAACAAGGAAGCATCAGATTGGGATTGGTGAAACCCAAGAGTAAGAAGGGCGTGAAACAACTTATCAAACCAAGCTCGAGGAGCTTGTTTAAGACCATATAAGGATTTCTGCAGCTTGCAAACAAAATGGGAAGAATTGGAATCAATAAAACCTGGGGGCTGTTGCATGTAAACATCCTCCTTTAAGTCACCATGAAGAAAGGCATTGCTAATGTCTAACTGATTCAAGAACCAATTAAATTGGACAGCAAGTGCAAGAAGAATTCGAATGGTAACTGGTTTTGCAACAGGACTGAAGGTTTCTTGAAAATCAACCCCTTCTTGCTGATGAAATCCTTTTGCCACCAAGCGGGCTTTGTGTTTGTCAAGAGTGCCATCAGGATTTTTCTTAACCCGGAAAACCCATTTACAACCAACTACATTTTGAGAAGGATGAGGAGGAACAAGAGACCAGGTTCCTGTGGAGATTAAAGCATTATATTCAGCTTGCATGGCAGCTCTCCAATGAGCATGCTTTGAAGCTTGCAGATAGGTACTAGGAACAAGGTCAAGATCAACAGGGAGTGGATGTTTGGTTGCTGAATAAGCGCGAGACCTGTGTATTCCAGCCTTAGATCTGGTAATCATAGGATGTGTATTCTCAGAAATTGGTGGATGACCTGTCTGAAGAGGCACAAGAGAGGAATTACTGAGAGAGACAGAACTGGAAGAACTGGAAGAACTAGAAGAAGGATCCACTGACTGAGTGCAGGAAGGAACTGCAGGTGGAGGTGAGAGCGGAGGTTGAGGTGGAGGTGGAGGGGCAGAAGGACATGATGATTCTGAAGAGGTACTAGGTGTAGGAGAACTTGTGACATAGTTGCGGAAGTGAAGATCCAAGGATGGAGAATAGGTTGAAGAGGAAGTTTCTGAAGTTGAACTGTTACTCAGCAGGGACTTGAATGGATAAGAGTGTTCATCAAACACAACATGTCGAGAGATGTAGATCCTGGTGGTCACGGGATCAAGACACCTATAGCCTTTATGTTGTAGACTATACCCCAAAAACACACAACTTTTGCTTTTAGCATCCAGTTTGCTAGGAATGTAAGGCTTAAGCCAAGGAAAACATTGACAGCCAAAAACTTTCAGTTTAGAGTAATCTGGATGTTGCTTGAAGAGAAGTTCCCAAGGAGACTGTGTAAGGCCAGAGATAGGAAGCCTATTAATAAGATAAATGGCAGTGGAGAAGGCTTCAACCCAAAACACTTGAGGAACATGAGAGGCAACAAGTAATGTTCGAGCTGTCTCAACAAGATGGCGATGCTTCCTCTCTGCACAACCATTTTGTTCAGGAGTATGTGGACAACTAAATTGATGTAAGATGCCATGTGTTCGAAGAAAAGAAGCAAGGGAGTGACTGGTAAATTCACCCCCTGAATCTGAGCGCAGAATCTTGATTTTATTGCCACTGAAATTTTCTACATAGCTTTTGAAAGTAACAAATGTAGAAAATACATCAGATTTGGACTTCAATGGAAAAAACCAACTATATTTGCTAAAGTCATCAACAAGAAGTAGGTAATACTTGAAACCACTATTAGATGTAACAGAGGCAGGGCCCCATAGATCACAATGCAGAAGTTGGAGACTTTGAGTTGTTGATGAAGAAGCCACTCCAAAAGGAAGCTTGTGGTTCTTGGCAAGTGCACAGTCTGAGCAGAAAAAATCAACACTCTTCTTGCCTTGTAGTGCAAGATTATTAGTAGAGATAACCCTTCGGAAAATGGAGGAGGAAGGATGGCCAAGGCGCTTGTGCCATAGTGTGACAGGTGCTTTGATGCTGAGAAGAGCTGAGGGAGATGGATGAAGACTGGTGGAACCTTGGAGAGGATAGAAACCATCCCTAACAGGGCCGTGCAAAAGCATCTTCCCCGAAATGCGATCCTTTACAGTGGATCCATAAGGGTCAAGAGTCAATGAACAGTTATTATCCTTAAGAAACTGATATGCAGATAGGAGATTGTGTTTCATAAAGGGAACATGCAAAACATTGCTCAGTTGAAAGGAATTATGGGGAGTGTGCAGAGATGATGAACCAATATGATGAATAGACAATCCTTTACCATCGCCAATGTAGACCTTGTCCTCTCCAGTGTAGGGAGTAGGAGAAGAAATATTGGCTACATCATTGGTGATGTGGGAAGTGGCACCAGAGTCAATTAACCAAGGCTGAGATGGTTTGACTGAATTGTGCGCACACATAGCAGCAAGTTTGGCTGGAGGGATTCGACCACAGATGTCCGGATTCATACGATCAAAACAGTCAAGTACCTCATGACTTGTAGAACCACAGATCTGACACGGAACTTTGAAGGTGGAAGAACCTTGAAATTGGCGAGAGCCTTGATAATTGCGAGTACCACGATGTGGAGAAAAAGTACCACGAGAATTGTGAAAATTGCGACTGTTGCGAGTAGAAGAGAAGTGACCTCGAGATGGCTTACCACGGTTGGAGTTAAACCTGGAAGCAGAGTGAAGAGGTTGATGTTGAGCAGCAAAAGCAGATGGAGTAGGAAGCAGGGGAGGTTGAGAGTGGACAGAAAAGGCTTGAAAAGGCTCAGTAGCAGAAGAAGGAATAATAGGTCGGCGACGAGCCATAGATAACTCTTTGGTGAGTAAGAGACCATGGAGCTCATCAAGGGAGGTAGAAGATAACCGCAACATAATGGAATCAATAAAAGATTCGAAGTCATCAGGCAATCCATGAAGTGTAGCTGCAATTAGGTCACGATCGGACACTGAGGCACCAGCAGCTTGCAAGGAATCAGCAATTTCCTTGATTTGTTGCAGATAATCAGAGATGGATTGAGAGCCTTTCTGAATTGACTGGAGCCTCGATCGCAATTGGTGAATATGAGCCTCCGAAACACCACCAAAGCGCTGTTCAAGCTTTACCCAGAGCTCACGAGAAGAAGAAACACCAACTGTGAACGGAATGATTTCTTCGGAGAGGGTAGAATTAAGCCAAATCAAAAGATTTTGATCCTTTTCATACCAATCCTCAAAGGCAGGGTTCATCGAGCGATCTGGCAGGAAGGGCGAAGGACAGATCTCAGTGCCATCAATGATACCAAGAAGTTTGTAGCGGCGGAAAATGGGAGCAAACAGTGCTCGCCATGGCAGATAGTTAGATCGTTTCAGCTTGATCGGCACCATACTGCCGATGTTGTGAATCGTAAGAGAGGTATATGAGTTCAAAGGACTGGGATTAGAGGAAGAATTAGGGTTTTGGATCGAAGGAGAGATGATCGGAGAAGACGATCCAGCGGGTGGTGAGTCAAATTGAGCAGCCATATCTTGAAGAGATCAAGATTCAAGAGAGATCAAAGACAAAAAAAGCAAAGAATCAGAGAGAAACGATCAAGAAACGATCGATTTGTCGAGCGGAAGAGAAGATCAGTGCTGGGAAGCAGAATGGCGTGATACCATATAGAAACAGAAAACTTCCTCTGTAAGTTTTCTGATTGTATTGAATAGAATAATCAGTTACACAGATGTGAATATATATAGCCTTAGCTGCCTTAGTCTAATTACAAGAATACCCTCAACTATCTTAACTAATTACAGTCACTAACATAACTGATTACATTTAGCTTTATCATACTACTTAACAGTAACTACAGTGGATGACTTGTCATTTGCCCTATTAAATGCTCCTTCAACTTCATCGTTAGCAAGCGATGGGTCTTCCCACGTTTGTGGAAGCAACCCATAATTCCAATTAATGTTGTAGCTGAGAAGGATAGGCATTCAGATAGATAACTATTTTTTTATACAACGATGCATTTACACTAAGGGTGGGGGAACACATAAGATAACTTTAAGAATTTAAATAAACAATGATAGATAGATCGTGCACACCCAATACCCGTGCAATGTCATGGTGGTTGCAAAGACACACTTAGAAATGATGAGATAAAAAGAGGAACTTGGAAGCAAGGTAATGTGTCATTTTATAAACTTTAGTTCCTAATTTTATAACTAAAATTGCTTAATGGAATTATTTCATATAGTGTGAATTTTCTTTTTCTTTTATATGTAAAGAAACAATTGTATATGTTTCTCTTAATAATATAAACAGAAGATGACACGTCCAGAGTGTGTATAGCATGTGTGTAATGTGATGTCGTTCCAAAGGAAGAAAGCGTAAGATATGTGGAATGAGAGTAACTACTCTAGCATGTCTGTAAATAATGGTAACAGAAGGTTGTGTAACCTCAATATACATTGTTTGTCCATCTCCCATCATCTTAAACTTTTGGGTAAGTGGTTGTGTAACATTAGTCTGTAAGAAGTCCTCTATTCAGTCCCCAATCCCCATTTCTTAATTGGTTTATAGGAAAAAAACAAGTAAACTAAAATATCAAACTCTTGCCACAATATTGCTCATATATGCATGTGCTTATCTGCGTATTACTCATATATGCATGTCCTTATCTGCGGGCATCTATCACCCAGGGGAAAAAATGTGCATCTAAGAAATTAAACAAATAAGATAATCAGCACCAACAGTGACTTACTTATAGTCATGATGCACCCTTAGCCAAAAATTACATTGATTCAGGTAACATATCCAAGCATCACAAGAACAAACACTATAATATAACCTTGAGAAAAGTAAAATTAGACTTACGGATAGTAACGAAGTTTTCCTTTCTTTGTATCCTGCTTTATTGGGGTGTGTGGCTCATCAGTAGCAACCTCCATCTTTGCACTCGATTCTTTGGGTATTTCAACCACAAAGTTGAATACACCATCACCCACTTGCAACGGTATATCATGCCAAGGCGAAACCTATGTATAAACCAACACATTGTTATAGCAGATTGAAACAAGGTGAACTAATTAGCGTGAAGAAACCCAACGATGTATCGAATACTCCGGCAATTTGAAATTCCTCTTACAATTGCATATACACATTTTCTCGTTTGAGTACAAATTTGAACTACGAATAATCAGAGACAGCCAAGGGCTTAATCTCAAACAAAGAAAACACATAAGCATATCCATATAATCACAAACCATGGCATTACATCAGTCCTCTCTCTAAGGCCCTAACGTGGTTACTGAATGTTTCATTTCATTTTGTTGCCTCCATTTCCCCACCAAAACGACACAATCCCGAAAACTCAATCAATTTGAAACGGAGAGACCTCAATGAAGCAAATGATATATGCCATCTAAAGTAAAATAATTCAAAATTAATTCACACCTTTTCTGGCCATCAGAAGCTTCCATTATTCCATTAATTACCAAAAAAATAGTATACATAGTAAGAAATTTAAGAATTCATGAGTTATTACCACATTTTATGCATTTATGGGAAGCTTTCACATTGTCCAGTTTTTTCCTGCATTTTCTCAGAATCCAAACAAACAACACAACAGAAAACGGAAAAATGGAAAGAGAGCAAACCTTTTGACCGGAACGGTCGACGAAGAAGAGGCGGTAGTTTAGGGTTTCGTGCTGGCCTTCCTCCTTGATCTGAACCTCGGGATTGTAGATAGCTGTGCAAATGAAGGACCTCCTGCTCCTGGACGAAGACGACAACGACAGCAACGCTGCTCTTCTTCTGGTGAAGCAAAGGCTGGTAGTGCTGTAGGGACTCTGCTTCGGAAGGAACGACGTCGCCTTGGAGAGCAAACAGGAAGTATTGGCGGCGGTCAGCACTCTCGCGGTGGCCATGGCTCCTGACTGACGGCTCTGATGAAGGGACGAGTGAGTGGGATTGATCGAGTGAGGGTGTCTTTGGGTTTCTGAGCCACAGGAACAAGTGGTAAGCTTTGATTGGCTCTTCTTGTCGTTTGCGTATTTTGTTAGGGGTACATTTTTGCTCACCTACATTAATTAATTAAAATGTATGCTCGTCATGTACCTTTAAAACTGCTTTGTGTCTTCTTATTTTACCCTCATTAAAATTTTCATTTATTATTAATCTATTCTATTAAGGGAAGAGGGCTTGTCAACTTTTTGCCCCATTTTCTTCCAATTTTGTCATTACTTTTGAAAACACAATGTTGACGTGTGGAGGACAAAATAGTAATTTTGTATCTTTTGAATTTTTTCTTTTTTTTCCTATTTTGCTCTCACTTTTGATACGCAATATTTACATAAGGAGGGCAAAATTGTAATTTTATATCAAAATACTTACATAAGATAAAAAATATGCACTTATTAAGAGAAATTGTCCCACCATCATTTTTTCATACACGTAAGTGAAATCATGATTTTTTTTGGATAGTTTGAATGAATTGAAGTGGTTGCGCTTGAGGAAAATGCAGGAGGAGGTGGGCGGTTGAAGAGACTTTAATTTTGTACATTTTGACAAAATGACAATCATATCCCAATTTTTCCTATTTTACCCTCATTTTTTTTTTAGAAAATGACAATCATATACCTAGTTTGTTCACACACACAAAATGTGTGCTCTTGCTAGCATTTTATTATTATAATGCTGTAATCATCATTTTAGCATTTACCTTTTAATTTTTAGTTAATATTTTTATCTCAACAATTTCATCCCTATCTTCCTCCTTCCTCCCATCTCGCCTCGTCCCTCCGCCGCATCAACATTGTTCCATCTTCCCTCAGCCCCAAAACCCAGAAAATAAAAAAGCACAATTGAGGGAAGATTTGCCCACCAAGCCCCAAATAATGTTGTGGAGGTGGGAGAGAGGCAAGATTCGCGGTGGTTCTCAAACACGATGATAGAGGAGATGGTAAGTGGTGCGTGGGCCCACCCACCAGACGATGTGCTCTATGTGGAGCCGTCGCTTCCAGCGCCTATAATTTCCATCTCTCTGTACAACTTGATCATGATGGATCCAAGCAAAGCCCTCGTTGGTGGAGATGCAGTAAACAACAATGGAGAAGAAAGAGGGGACACAGTGAAAAAGGGAGCGAGAGAGATGAAGGGTTGGTCGGCGCCTAGGGGACAGGCGGTTGCTTTGGTGACTGTTCTGTTTTTTTATTTTATTTATGTTTAGTTTTTAATTTTTGAATTTTTTTTAAATAAATTACAAAAGTTAACTATGGTTAAGTGGGATGACACATGACAACCTAGAAAGTGTGTGGTGAGCATACACCACATTTAATGTGGGTGAGAAATAAAACACCCTTTTGTTGGGAAGTTGACAAATCTTTAATCCTCTGTCCCCATTTTCTTTGTCTCGCCTATGTTCCCTTGTTAATTTGTTGCTAGCTGTACATTCACTAACACATTGGCCTTATTTGGTACGTTGTATAAGGCACCAGATAGGACTAGGAATACGAAACCGGGTGTTTGGTGTCTATACATATTAAATAGTCACCAGATTAAATAATCTGGTCCTACCTCTTTTATACGGCTTGCACCCGTTTGGTTTTATGCTCCAAAAGCACCGTATTATTTAGTCAGGTAGAAAGTGTTATGGACTAAATTGAGAGATTTTGTTTGGGTTTTTGGATTAATTAGTGATTGATATTTTGTTGTGAGGTAATTAAACTCAAAATCGGGAAAGATTTCATTTGGGCTTTTGAAGGAAATTAAAGGTGGTGATGAATCGATGATAGATTTGTAAATTAGGTTTTCTTGGGAAATATTTCAAATTGAGAAAGATGATAAGTTTTGCTGGGAATTGATAATAGGATTTGATAGAAAATGATAGGATTTGAAAATTATGAAAGATTTCATCTGGGCAATTTGATCGGGGAAAGATGAAGAAAGGAAGACAACAAGCTGGTTTTTTTTTTCTTCCTCTTATCGGCACAACACCAAACATGGTATAAATAATGCGGTCGTTATCTGATATTGCACCAAATGTCTGCTAATTTAGTTAGTACTATCAGATGACTATTTATCATATTCGACTGAAATAGTCAGTACAGTTCGAGCTGTCAAACGATGTCTTATACACAAAATTAATCAGTACGCCGTCATTTGTTAAAGAGGTATTTGTTAGTTTCTCTCCGAACTTATATAGAGCTGCTAATTTCCCTGAACTTTAATTTTAGTTATTAGGCTCGTTACCCTTTAGAGAAGTTAAGAAGGAGGCGAAGAAAGTTGTGAAAGAAGTTAAGCTAGCGGCTTTTGACGATATGTATAAGCGTCTAGATACCAAAGAATGAGAGTTGAATATCTATAAACCAGCTAAAGTAAGGGAAAAGAAAACAAGGGACCTAAACCAAGTGAGGTTCATCAAAGATGAGAATGGAAGAATTCTTGCTACAGAGAATTTGGTTAAAGACAGATGGAGAGGTTATTTTCATATTTTTTTCAATGAAGGACATGAAAGGAATACTTTTCTGGGAGAGTTGAGTAACTCAAAAGAATGTAGAAACTACTCTTTTTACTGTTGAATTAGGAAGGAAGAAGTGGTTGTAACTTTGAAAAAGATGAAGCATAGAAAAGCAGTGGACCCATATGATATATCGATCGAAGTGTGGAAAGTCTTGAAAGAGACGGGTATAGCATGGCTCACAGACCTTTTCAATAGGATTTTGAAAACAAAAAAGATACCAAATGCGTGGTGAAAGAGCACTTTGGTGTCTATCTACAAGAATAAGGGTGACCTATAAAATTGCATGAACTATAGGGGTATTAAGTTAATGAGTCATACAATGAAGCTCTTGGAGAGAGTAATTGAGCATAGATTGAGGCAAGAGACATGGGTCTCAGACAACCAATTTGGGTTCATGCCAGGGTGCTTAATCATGGAAGCAATCTATCTCTTACAAAGATCGATGGAAAGATATAGAGATATGAAAAAGGATTTGCATATGGTCTTTATAGATTTGGAAAAACGTATGATATGATCCCAAGAGACATTCTTTGGAGGATTTTAGAGAAGAAATGAGTACGAATAACATATATCCAAACTATAAAGGATATGTATGATGGAATAATGAATGTCATAAGAGACATTCTTTGGAGGATTTTAGAGAAGAAAGGAGTATGAGTAGCATATATCCAAACTATAAAGGATATGTATGATGGAGCAATGACTATCATAAGAACTTATGAAGGACAAATCGAAAGCTTCCCCATAACTGTAGGATTACATCAAGGCTCATCTTTAAGTCCTTAACTTTTTGCATTGGTAATGGATGAGTTAACATGACATATTCAAGATGATATTCCTTAGTGTATGCTTTTCCCAGACAATATAGTGTTGATAGACGAAACTCAGGAAGGAGTAAATGCGAAGCTTAACCTTTGAAGAGAAGTGTTGGAATCTAAATGTCTTCGCCTAAGTCGATCAGAGAGAGTATATGAAGTGCAAATTCAGTGCAAACGGAAACTCAAATGAGTTAGGGGTGACGATTGGACACCAAGAAGTACGAAAGAGCGACCGCTTTCATTACCTAGGATCTATCTTGCAAAAGAACAGAGAATTGGAATAGACTCTAAGAAAAGACTTGGAGTACTTGGATTTAACGGTAGACGTGACACAGAACCGAGCGCAATGCCGTTCTAGAATTCATATAGCCAACCTCACTTAATGGGAAAAGGCTTTGTTGTTGTTGTAGGTCTGTTACCCCTAAACTTTTATAATCAGCCACTTTTCCCCTGGATTTTAACTTTAGTCAATTACCTCTTAAAATTTTATAAATAGTCAATTTCTCTCATAGATTTACGTTTTAAAATCTTTCATCTGTCTAATTTTCCCTTTTATTTTTTGCCTTTATACAATTATTATGTGTTGTCGGCCTGACCAAAATGAATGAAAAATTAACTAATTATAAAACTTCAGGGAAGTAATCAATTAAAGTTAGAGTTAAAAGAAGAAAATTGGTAATTATAAAAGTTCACGAAGTTATTGATTAAAATTAAAATTCAAGGGGAAATTAACTTCTATGTACAATTTCAGGAGTCAAATTGACAAATGTCCCTTGCAGATAGAACCCCAAAAAGAAGAAAAAAAAAACCCCGGAAACAAAACCCAGCAAACCAAATCCCCGCCCCCTTCCTCCCTCTTCCTTCCTCCCTTACTCCCCACGGCCCAACCCACCACTGTCAGAATCCATTGCTGCAGTCAAACCCCTCTCTCTCTCTCTCTCTCTCTCACGGAACTCCACCAGTCCGAAGGCTCAACCCTCCTTTCTCTATTCCAGCTTCGTCGCAAACCAGGTGACTATTCTCTCCGACTCATTCTCTCTCTCTCTCTCTCTCTCTCTCTCTCTCTCTGTCCTCGTTTGATTTGTGATTCTTGTTCCGAAAACTGAAAAGAATTAGAAATAGAGTTGAAATTATGAATTATTGTTCTTATTTGCGGATTATTTTTTCCTCTCAATTTTTACATGTCGTTTTTTTTCTTGAATCATTTTCGACAAAGAAATGCGTAATTAGTAGTTAGATGGATGCATTTGGATTGGACCCATTGCAGTTGAGGACATGGTCTGTGGTTTTGTTTTGTCGTTTGCATTGGATGGATATTAGTGTTGTACAGGTAGCCGTGGCTTGGAAGTCTGTACCAGTGCAGCACAGCAGCATATGGAATTAGGCTTCGAGTATCAGCCACTGCAAAGGTAGAAGTTTGGAGTCCACATCACAAAGTGAGGGACGTTAACGGCGCCACAGAAATGAAGGTCAGGGTGGTGTGTCGGAAAGTGTATGATTACATTCGTTATGATCTGAAAGAGATTGCATTTCCATCTTCGCTGCCGGACCCTCCTCATATCAAGAAGCGCCGTAAGCTCACCATGCATGAGTGGTTCTTGGTATGCCCCTTACGTTCATTTCCATTACACATATAGATATAGGCTCTGTAGTTAATCATACTCACATCCAATTCGTTTAACTAATTCATGGATCGTTGAAGTAATTACAAGTACTGGATTGTTAAAATGCTTTTTGAAAATAAAATGGACAAGTTACAGCATGTTTGGGAGTTCTTTTGACCTTTCAGATATCAGAAAACACATTTTTTAACAATTGTCTAAAATGGCGCTTCATGGAGAAGTACTATTGAGCTAACGGATAGGTGCTTTCCAGGAAACACTTGGATTATCACTCAAATCTACTTATACGCTTAATTGCTTATGATAAGAGTACTAATATAAAAGTGCTACTGAGCAGAAGCGACCCGTGTAGAAAGAGTTTTAGTTTGTGTGTTGTAACTGTTTATCTAACACGGGGGTTGGGTACATATCAGCCTCGTATTTGGTTAGTCTAACCATTTGATCTTTCTGTTGACCAATTCTGATATGAATTTTGATAATAAGGCCAATTGTTCAACCGTAGAATGCTTTAAAATTTGAAGTTCTGAGTGTTAAAGTTGATTTTGTTTCTGATGATTTGAGCTATTAATAATATTTGGCTATTGCTTTTCTTTTCGTCTAGGTTCAGATATAGTTTGTCTTGTTTTCATTGAGTATGAACTATGTTTTCTTGCTTAGGATATGTTAAAGCTTATTAGTACATTTATGCATGTGGTGTTAACATGAAGGATGTTAATTTATAATTTTATACCTTGTATTGGCTGTCAGGTGTTGAAGGAGGCTTCTAGGCTTTATGCCACCAGCTGGGTGCGGGATGTTGGTCCTGAACTGCGACCTAATGATTATAAGAATAAAGAGAGTGAAGATGGACCTGGTGGAGCACAGAGAACGGCTAAAGAGAAAGAACCCTCAACCTTAGAGGATCTTGGTAAGTAATGTCTACATTATGCTGCCATATCGATCAGTGTGACCATTTTAACAATAACTTAGTGGAACGCTTGCTTGTTCTATATGATGTATGCATGCATATGACTATGAAGATGATGACTGATGCCCTATAGATCTTTTCTTTTTGTTCTTTGATTTGGTTTGCATTAGTGTCCTGCAATGTTCTTACTTGGGAAGTTGGCATAAATAATCATTGAATCATGCAACTTGATCATTCGATCCCATCAAATATTTTACATGCATCAATTCTTCTTCAAGTACAGTAGGTTAACTTTTTAATAGTTGTTTGCATATCCAAACAGCTTCAAAAAAAAAAAAAAAAAAAAAAAAAAAAATCTACATATGCTTCTTTTGAAAGTGGTTCAACTTTATGATTGTAAAGGGAAGATGAAGTAAACCTGTATGAGTAACAAATATAGAAAGGAAGATTTGTGGACACTTTTTTGTAAGGCAGTTGTTCCTAGCTGGTTTTTGTGTGTGGGTTCACTTTAATCTGTCGATTGCCTATGTCTCTAAACTTCTGAATAGAATTTGGGTTATGATTCTGTAACTTTTACCACTCTGTGATAAAAACACATAGTCCTCTCTCTCTCTCTTGCCTGTGTCGTTTTCTTTTTCTGTCGTAATAAGCTTTTTTCATCTCATCGGCCCCTTCTCTAACAACATAAACAACAAAAGAATACCTGTAAAGGGAAGATGAAGTAAACCAGTATAAGTAACAAATATAGAAAGGAAGATTTGCGGACACTTTTTTGCAAGGCATTTCTTTCTGGCTGGTTTTTGTGTTTGGGTGCTCTTTCATCTGTTGATTGCCTGTGTCTCTAAACTTCTGTATAGAATTTGGGTTATGATTCTGTAACTTTTACCAATCTGTTGTGATAAAAACACATAGGCCTCTCTCTCTCTCTCTTGTCTGTGTCGTTTTGTTGTAATAAGCTTTTTTCATTTCATCTTCCCCTTATCTAACAACATAAACAACAAAAGAGTACTTGTTTTTAGTAAATCTTTATGCTTTTCAGTTATAACGGTTTGAGATCTGATTATGTTTAATGCTTTTCTCTGGAAATAAAAAAAAATAGCTGTGGCTGCAAGAGGAGGAATGGAGACATTAAAGCCTGCTCTGCAGCGGGTGTACATGACAAGAGCGTCTGCATATAGAGATGCTCTTCAAAGTTTTATACATGGGTACCAAGAAGGCATCCAGCAGGTCATGGAGAGAAAGGCAAAAGATTCTAAATCTGAACAAGAAAGTGATAAATCTGCGTAACATCCTTGTTACTCTTCATAGTTGTTACCGCACCTACTGACACCCCTTCTCTCGAAGTCATGGGGTCATTTTGCCAAGTTCCTTCGACATGGTTCTCCCAAGCACCCTATTATGGTGTACTTGTTATCTGTGTCAATTACAAGTTCTTGAGCTCTACTTTTAGCTCTGTTTTAAGAACACCTGCCATGGTTTTTCATTCAAGTATTTAAGAACTCGAAAGCAAATTTAAGAAATGTAAATATAATGTAGATTTGCACTATTTTTTCCCTTTTGGGACTGATATAAATCTGCTTTATTGAAGTGATGAATTTTTACTTTGTCACGAGTGGTAATAAATTTTTACTTTTAGTTTTATTATTTTCTTGAAAATCAAGTAATCTGCTTTAATTTTTTTATTTTTTGTTTTATTTTATGGAAGTAATCTGCTTTATTGTCTGTAACATACATTTACTCTTTGGAAGGTTTTTACTTTTTTTATTTTCCAAATGAACAATTACATGTCATGACACATGAATGCCTGGCGTGAAGGATATCTTACATGATGTATGGGTTGACCGTCGCATGGTATCTGATGCTTTAGCTTTCACCTGTAGGTCTAAACAGAAAAACTGCCCGATTCTCTGATGTCAGATTGCCACATATCAACAAATTCCCACGATTCTTTGAAGACGATTATATTTTTATGAGTTGTATCATACTATTACGGTGTTCTTATCTAAGTATTTTTCAATAAAAATTCAAAAGATGTTTTTTTTTTTTTTTGACTAATAGATAGTGTAGTGGATTAAATTGTTAAATATTTGGGGAGGAGGATCGATGGAATGCCTGCATCAAGATGCATAGACATAATTTTTTTTCACCACTACGATAAGGCGTTATATGCAAAATTCACAAGATATATATAGCAATATCGTCTTAACATGATTTGGTATATAAAAAAAAAAAAAGAATTGTTATTAGCACTCCAAAAATCTCATTCTACACTCCTCACAATGTATTTTTCTTTGTAATTATAGAAAGTTTGGAGTGCCAAATAAGATTTTTGGAGTGCTAATAACAATTCCAAAAAAAAAAAAAAGATTAAATTACTTAAAAGAGTGATGGTAAGCTATATTTAAACTAAACCCAGATCTTCTCCGGATCTAATGATCCTGAGCCTAAGGATCAAATGATTTAGGCTGTTGAATTTTGATCTAACGGCTACAATTATTATAACTTTTAGAAGGGTCTCCTATTTGTAGCCATTGGATCAAATTTCAATTGCCCAGATCATTTGATCCTTAGGCTCAGGATCATTAGATTCGGAGAAGGTCTGGGACCATCTCTTTTATAAAGAAAAGATCTAGAATAAAAAAAAATATTATGATGGAGATAGTCGTCATCATGACGCATTGTGATGGATTTTTGCAACCAAAACCTCTGTCAACAATAGTTACTACAGAGGCAAAGGAATTAGAGTTCCGTAATTCACTTGAGAGCAAGTTCATTGGGAACTTTTAGGCCGGCACCTAGCACCATTTTTGGCCCGGCACCTAACCAATCCCCTCCAACCCATGTGGATAGGACGGCACCCAGCCCAAGCTGGTTTTTCAGGCCAGCCCAAAATGGATTGAGCTATGAGACAGGCCGCTTGACGTCATGCTGACGCCAACATGATGTTGTAGGCCAATTAATTTTTTTTTTTTTTGCACCAAGCGCGTGCGAAACACGTGCGTGTGGCCGCGCGCTCCAACAAGAAAACATGGGGGTGGCCTGCCAGCGCAGACACGCTTAGGGATCTGATGGGGGAGGCTACGTGTTTGTTTTTGGGCCGTTGGATTTCCAACAGCTAGTTTTCTGGACCGTTGGATTTCCTACGGTAAAAAAATTTTGAATTTGACATCCAATGGCTAGTGATGTGGCTTAATTTGGACCATTCGATCTAGAGATCAAAGTTCCACGTTTTTCCCCCCAAAGTTTTTTTTTAAAAAAAAGGCACAACAGTCAAAATTATGATCGTTGTCCATGTGTCAACGTATAGGCTGTTGGATTTGAATCTTTTTTCAAATTCAACAGTCCAGATTAATTAACTAAGTTAAAATTTATAAAAAAATTAATTAAAAATTGTTAAAAAATACAGAAAAAATTTTAAAATTTATATCATTTTTCTATAAATACCTAACCCTCATCTTCCACCTTACACTATATTTCAATATTTTCAACACTTTCTACCAAAACTCTCATATAATTTTTGAGAGAAAAATGACTACGTGGAAGCTCATCGAAGATGTTACGTTGTGTGAATGCTGGGTCATGACCCGATTACATGTAATGAGATGGATAAGAGAGAAATGTGGAGTAAAATTACGAAAGCGTTTTGTGATGTACATGGAAAAGACACCATAATTAGTCAAGGTCTTCAAGGTCGTTGGAAAAAACTCAACGCTTCATTTACTTGCTGTAAAAACGCTATCTCTCATGCTTCTGGTAATATGTGTATTGGGACAAGTTTAGCGGATCAGGTGACAATATTTTCATTTATTTATATATATTACACCGCATCAATATTTTAATTTATTTATTTGTGTTACACCCACATTTTATAATATTATCTTATCCCACATTTATAGACACTACAAACACAAGCATTCTACAATGTGAAGAACCACAACAAATCATTCAACAAATGGGAATGTTGTTAAATTGTCAAAGATTGTCCTAGATACAAAATTGTGGCAACCGGTCCAGAAGTTGTCGGCATGGGTCTTCATATTCTGTGACATTGACATCGTGCTTTTTTAATTTCTCCATGACAACATGGGCTGTCATGAATTAAATCTATTATTCTGTGGTTTAAATTATTCTGTTCTGTGTAGCAGTCTTACGTATCTGGTAACATGAAATATTTGTTTTGAGACTGTCTACAGGAGAATTAATCAATTATTATATTTTCAACCAGGGCCGCAGATAAAGATTTTGCAGATACAGTTAGATTGCTTCTGTTTAGAGATGCATGCCAAGGGAGACAAGATAAAGAAGGTAAATGTCTACTATTCACCTAAATATGTTGTGTTCTGGTTATTTTAGTAGTACAATTAAATTTCTACATCAGCTGTTTATGTAATGTGTCAAAACTGGCTTGAGTAGAAGAGAGTGATTAGACATGTTTCGTGACGGGTGTCAAATAATGCAATACACAACACATCGATGGCTATGATCATGAATTTGCTACCTTAGGATACCTGTAAAAAACTGATTTTCTTTTATATCGAACAATATTACTTTCAATCATGCTAATTCTTCTTTGTGGTTCTCTGCTTTCTGGTCTGATTTGAGTATACTATGGTATTAGGTTGTACCCCTTTGCACTGGGCTGCTTTAAGGGGGAACGTGGAGGCTTGCACTGTGCTTGTCTATGCTGGCTCTAAGAAGGAATTAACGGTGAAAGACAATGCTGGTTTTACTCCTGTTCAGATTGCATCTGATAAAGGTCATCAGCGTGTCGCTCTCTTCCTTGTACGTAAATTTATATTTATAGCACTACTGATAGCTTTCTGATCACCAAATCTAACGAGACTTGAAAAGCAGATATGGGAATATGAGGTTCAGTTTGGGAGGAGGTTTTGATATCGGACCATGTTTTGCAATGGTTGCATAACTTGTAGATTCATCTCATAGATTTTGACATTTGTTATTATTCACAGTTTCTTTTCTTTGTTGAGAATTTAGTGTAATGTATAGTACATATATAAGGTAAACAAATTGGTTACTGGTTCTCATGTACTTTCCATAACTTACATGCCTCCCCAAACATGAATTTGTTTTCTCTTTTCTGGAATAATTGCAGGAGTTTGTAAACATATATGTCATATGTATCCTTATGTATATTTTCTTCCCATGAGAAAAGTAATTTCAAGTGATGTGTCCCCTGTGGATGGGAAAATTGTATTCTACAACATTTGGTTAACAATTAATAGGTATATTTAAAATATAACCATGTTAGAAACAAGAGTTTATTTGTATCTTGTGCAGGCTAACCAGCAGCGGGCTCATAGAAACTGCTGGAGAGACAAATTTTGCATTGGGAAGATGGCGGATGTTGGTTACGCACCTGTTTTGTTGTGTATAATAGTCTTTCAGACAGTTCTCTTTATGAACTCAGTCCTCGCAGGTAGTAAAGCCTGTTCCAGTTTTCCTTAAGATTTCAGATAGATTGAGTTCCCTTGCTCATTATTCCTTACTGACTTCATACGTACTCATGTTAGCTCCTCATCTGACAAAGGTTACTGCTGCTGTCGGTCTCTGGGGATGGGCTGCCATTTCATTAGCAGTGGGTTCCTTGATTATGTTCTACAGGTGCAGCAGGTAATTCTTTCCTGGAATACATAATTAAAAGTAAATTCAAATTTTATGTTTTGTCTTCTCCAGTTCTCTGAAATGGGTATGTTTTTAATTAGTTTCAGTAAGAAAATTTGAATGTGCGTTGATACTTGAACTTCTAATTTACACAATTTAGTAGTCATTTAGCACTAAATGTTGGTTTCCAGAGCCACCAGATAATCCCACCCAGTCCTTTTTTGGAGGAACCTAATACATCTGAAACATTGCCAAGAGATTACCAGCCTGGCAAATTTATGCTTTAATAGTAGATGTGCTTTATATATATATATATATATATATATATATATCACAAATCTTCTGTTTAGTAATGAATTATCTGAACAATTATCTGCCACGTTTACTACTGTGATGTCGTTAAACAATTACCACATTTGCTTGTAGTAAAGATCCAGGTTACATCAAGGGAGCATGGGATTTCAGCAGTCCTATAAATACAGAGGTAATGCAGTGTTTCTGTTTAGTCTTTATCATCTATGTTCAAAATAAGTAGTCTTCTGATGACTAACCCTAACAATTTCTATTTATTCATTTATTTTCTTTTCTGAAGCCATCAGTTTCTCTAAAACAGAAGGTGGTAGGCATGAAACTTACTTCGAACTTATTTAGGTTGATAGTTTGAATCTCATCTGATGCAAAAATGTTAGGTGTATCTTTAGTGACAGCATCACATATGCATAAGTAAAAAAATCGTGTATCACAAGATTTGGAAGAAACGGAACTGAGAGAGGTCCAAAATCAAGGAATTGTCATGTAAAGAAAACTCTAATCCTTCCCATCAAAATTTTGAATGATCCTTGTTTTTATTTCCAACCACAGCACTGAAAGCTAAGCTATTGATCTGCAACTACAGAACACTTTCACCTTCTTCCCCAAACTCAAAGATCAATTATTCTGATAGAACAAAAGAACCCTTGATTTTGGAATAATGCAAGACAAGTCAGTCTCCCTCAGCAATATTTATGCGACTAGGCAATAAATGACCCATATAATGCAATTGAAAAATAATGATGTCACAAGACATGCTCGAGTTTTTAAACCTACATATTCTGCGTGCATATGTGGTAAAAACAATTTTACTACTCTGTATGTGGCAGTGTTCAGAAATGCAGCTTCAGATGGGGCTTTGCTGACTTATATACTAGCGTAACTGAGCTTACTAATAGGGCACCAACATTTTTCAGGATCCTTTGTTGAATATTGCTTTAAACAATTCCTCTGTATGGATGGGAAATTGGTCTCAACTTTGCCCCACTTGCAAGGTTAACTTGATGTCCTATTTTCTTTCAAAGAGGATACTAAATATAATAATATATTTGGATATTTCTTTATGGTGCACATGATTATTGTATATTTGATTAATGTCATGTTTTTCTGACGTTCTTTTGTTTCAGATAGTTAGACCTGTTCGCTCTAAACACTGCCCCACATGTAACCGATGCGTAGAACAGTTTGACCATCATTGTCCATGGATATCTAATTGTGTTGGAAAGGTAAGTAGTGCTAACTTCTTATCATAGTCCAACTCAGTATAACTATGTTATGGATTCTTGAGGTCACATTTGTTTCCACCAGCTCCACTGTCTCTTAATTTGATTCTTGCAGAGAAACAAGCGGGATTTCTTTATATTTATCTGGTTAAGATCTTTGATGTCACTCATTTCTACTGCTGTTGCAGTTCAAAGTATGTGGGTAGCAGACATTATGAACTTTGTGTTGAACTATTTGTTTCATTTTTTTACTAGATGACAGCTGTCTTTTCATGATGACAGGGATTTGGAGTGCATTGCCGGGATTGCAAACAGAAGAAACATGGATTCGCCGTGTGGTAGTTCAATATCCTAGTATTGTTGCTTTTCTGCTTGTGGACATAATCATTTTGATATATGCTACAACCCTAACGACGGCACAGGCAACTCAGGTAATTGACGGAACCCTTACTACATAATGTTAGCTTAAGTTAGCAAAAGACAGAACATGTGTTCCTCCAAAAATGTGAAAACTACATCTTCTGAGGTGGGAATCATACTCTCGAAATGGATTAACTAGCATTCTGTTGCATTCAAGGATTAGCGAGCTCATACGGTCTTTAATTTGGAAGACAATTTATTTTTTGTTTACCTCCTTTTTCTTCTTTCTTGAGATTTTTCCTTTTGCGGCGGTATAAATATGGATTGAAGAACCCATTAAGTTATGGGAAAAGAATGTGGGAGCAGATAGCATTTGATAAGAAAGTTATGCCCCTTTTGGCATCCTGTTGAGAATACTAGCAAGAGAAACGAAAATGGCCACTAAGACTATGTACTTACAGTAATTGCCTTTTAAACCTAATCGTTATGGGTATCTTCGAAGTCCAGATGGGCGGTTCCAAAACCCGTATAACCATGGGTGCAGGAAAAATTGTTCTGATTTTCTCATTCAGGGCCACACAGATGATGATGAAATTGCCTGGTCTCCACTGCAGCAGGTTGCCAGTTAGTACTCAGAACGTTATTCGGTCCTCTCCATTGTCCCAGGCTACGGATGACGCTTGGTGTTCCACCTGTATTTGCTTGTACTTTATCCCACCATATCTAGGTTACCCAATTCGTATACATAATTCCCGGTCATTTACTACTACAAACTCCATTTTAAGTTAGCCACCACATGTACACAATTGAAACAACAAAATGCAAAAGAAATGAAAGCTTTTTATCTTGCGATTGTCTTCTGCACAGATCGTCTTTCTCCTCAGTTTCAGATTATTATTGGCATGGATAGAGAGTTGATGCTTGAAATAATGCGACCTCTTATGCCTCCTGACAATTTGCTTACCATGATGAGAATTGCACATATTTCATTTTATTTTTTATTCTTGCATGGTGGATGTCTAAAAGTTGTTGTAACTTGGTACTTTGAACCGTACATCATAGAATTTGTTCAGCTTTGACACCATGACACTGTCAATCACAAGACTCAACTGGATTGAGATCCACTTCTAGATTTGTGTCTCGAGCCCGAAGAGATTTAGACTACTCAATTTCAATCATGTGACGCCTATTAGCCCATTTCACTGGTCACTTTCCAAACACTCAAACTTGAACGGCTTGGATCTCTTACTCTCTTTTGAACGGTTCGAACACAGAGATCTGAAGTGGATCTCATTTCCAACTTGAAACTGAAGAGTGTCCCACAATATATTACTATAAATAGATAGAGCCACCCACTGTTTTCCAGAGATTGAGAGAAAACCACCATCTTTTCATCTCTTCAATGTTTTGTAACTTCTTGACGTAATTGGCTCTTTGAGGGATGGCTGGCTTTGGCCGGGTACGTAAATGGTCAGGCTCTTAAATGCGTCTCAAATGTACTACACAAAATTTGAAAAGTAACTTATGTAGAACGTGTTACCGTCCAGTGATCATCTTTTCTAATAATATGTATTGTCATGGTAAGTTTTTCTATACATCATGTAAGTTGCACTCGATAAATGTAACTCTCAAATACTAATTTGTTCATTACGTGGCAATTTAAAGAGTAAAATTTACAAATTTTACAATTTTAGACTTCAACTTACTTTACAAACTTTATTGTCGGATTCAAATCTTTTTTCTCACCGTGTTTATGGTCAAAATCTATTTTGGCCATTGGGTTTTCAATTTAGCAAATTTTGACCACTCTGTTTTACAAATTTGCAATTTTAGTTACAGCAGTTAATTTTGTTAATGCAATATTAAAAGGGAAATGTTATTGGCACTCCAAAAATCTTATTCTACACTCCTTATAAGTGTATTTTTCTTTCCAAATATAGAAAGTTTGAATTTTAGAATAAGATTTTTGGAGTACCAATAACAATTCTCTATTAAAATTAGTTTACCAATAAGTTACAATCTGTGGTGTTTATTGGAGATGCTCTTTTTAAAATATGTTAGAATTTGAGATGTCAGCCAATCACTCATCCATGAAAGGAAAGATTGATGGAGGCAGATTTGTCTGCCCTCCTCTTTGGATGCTCTTCTCATCTCCTCTTATTTGTGCGGTCACGGTTAAATCATGTTAACATTTTATATTCCTATTGCTTTTTGTTTTATTATCTCCTATAAAGCATGGATACGGATACAGATATGGCGATATGACACGACGATACAAAAAATCTCTAAAAATTAAGATACGATACGATACGTTATGGATACGGCAAATAAAAATGTATATAGCAACAAAAATATACATTTTAAAACATAATTCATCATTCAAATCAAGTACATTTGAGTCGTTAGAGAAGAAAAGTTCGAAATCTAATCCTCTTTAAATTGTAGATGAAGTGTGAGAGTCGTATTCATGGTTTTAATTAGAGGGAAGCTCCTTGTATTTAGCAACTTTCAATTATAGATATCTCCTATTAATTTTCTTCTCATTACCTTTTTTGAAAGTGTAAATGTATCCTAAAAGACGGGATACGTGTATCCTAAATGTAGGATACGTATATCCATCTTGTCAAATTCATGTCTATCAACCAGGATACATGTCGGACAAGTATCCAAGAGTATCGGACAAGTATCTTATCTGATACAGGACCAAACAGAAGTATCCGTGCATCATATATTATTTCTATAAAAAAATCAATAGGAATATAAAATGTTGACGTAATTTAACCATAACCGCACAAATAAAAAAAGATGAGAAAGGCATCCAAATAGGAGGGTAGACAATCTGTCTTCAAGATTGATGCCAAGTAAGAAAAAGAAATCAGAAAAACTGCAAGTGATGTGGGATTGAAGTCAGTAAGGACTCAGGACTCACGATATTAATCATCAATGACAGATCAGAAAGACGCAGAATCAGTTATATACACTGCATGCGCGTTTCAAGTCATTGCCCATATCGATGGAAATAGCCGCAACTACTACTTTCTGCAGATTGGTCACAAGTGACGCCACACCATATAGATGTATATATTATATCTAATGAAATCATGCCTTTCTAAAGCTCCATTCTGTATACACTTGTCAGAATTTATATATCCAATCATGCAACTGCATATATCATGGGAAGTGATTTTAATACAACCTTTTTTGAACTCATATTTGATTTGATGTATAAACATTCAAAATTTTATTTCTCTTCATAATTCTTCTTTAATTATGTATTCTTTTATCTCCCATCACCCTTCTTTCATCTTTCATTTCTCATGTATGTTTTTCTCGTATCTCAGATAGATAAAATGTGAAAATTAAAACGAAAAAGAAAAATCACTATCAGCCAAACTCTATATTTACAAATAGTATAAAATAAGGGTGATGATAGAAAGGCCATTTCTTTTTTTATTTTATCATATTTGTAGACCACAAGGTGTGGCAATTGATGGTTGAATTTTTTCTTTAATTCATTAAAAATAAAATTTCAACCATCAACCACTACATTATTTAGTTACAAAGTATGGTCTAAAAAGATAATCTCCTTAGCATTTTTTACAATTTTAGATGGAAAAAAAAAAAAAAACCAAAAAGCTAAAGCAGCAAAAGGGGCTTCAGAAAACTAGTTTTTTTGGTCTCATAACACAGGTGAATAGTACCCATGAAATGAATTTTTCAAAATTCCAATCATGCATGCCATCCTTTCTCTCTTTGTTGTACGCTATCAGTCTTGCAAGAACCAAATTTGAAATTTGGGGCGTCCCTTCTCTTAGCGATCTCTCTCGTCTCCCACGTCGTGTTCTACCAGCTCACATCCTTCCTCTTGTAAGCTTCTCTTATATGAAAATTTCAACCAAATTTGATTACTACAATGACTCTTCATAACTACATGCAAGGGCATTCTGAACGTGACCGTCATTTTGATGACCCTAATGACTTTTCTAAAGAAAGCGATAATGATACTGATAAAGAATACCATAATTATCAAGCTGAACGACCATATGAGACAGAAGCATAAAGAAATTGCATAGTTTTCAGTTTGATGAATGCATCTAATTAGACTACTTTGTTATTGAAACAACTTTTGGATTGTTTTTATATTTTAAGTGTGTATCAGTTGATTGATGGTATTTCAAGTGTATAGTAGTGTTGTGCTAATGAATCCTAGCTACCAAGTTTGTAATATTCTAATATTTTAATATTAGAGATCAGTTTAAATTAAGATATAATATATTTTTAAAGTATATTTAATAATTGACCTTTATTTGCCAAACAATTAAAGTAATAGCACATCTAGAATTATACCATTTTGAGTCATTTTACAAAGTTCCAATTATTTTACATAAAAATTTACCAAACCCAAGCACTTATTATTTTTTTTATTTTATTTTATTTTTCTCTAAAAGCACTTACAATTATAATTTTCCAAACATTTTGCTGCTTTATTTTACAACACAACACAATTTTTTTTCAAAGCACATCAATATCAAACTAGCCCTTAGTTATGTATTGCTTTGCCAAATCACAACTCGGAATGCTACTCTTACATGTGCTTCCATTGCATTTCCATGATCAACAATAAAATTTGGTTGGCTCTTTCCCATTTCACGAAGACCTCCCTTCCTGCAGCAGTACTTTCTTCAGTTAAGGCAGACGGCTGAGATTGATTGAAAGCAATATTGAACTCTAACATCCCAGATGGATTTCAATTCCCTGCTGCCAACTCTTAAAGTTATTGCCATTCAGTTTCTCAATGTTAATAAGAGCATGTTAAATCCTGCAGACAATATTAAAAAATGATTTGCAAATTCATCAATTTGTTACCAAAACAATGAACATTAATCCTTTTTTGTCACACTTAAAACTCTAGATCCAGTCTACCCACTTTTTTTGGCGTGAAGGAGGAGGATCGGCTAGGGTTATTCAGGAGAAAGAACCTAGACCTAGGATGATACCATGTGAAATTATATTTTCTTGTAGTGATTAATTGTCAATTTACAGATTAGATAGAGTACACGTATACAATAGAGTAATTACTATTGGATTGCTTGGAGTGCACACCAAGACTCGTCATATACAACTTTATATATTTAACGTAATCTAGGAGATTGCGGATAGATTTGAGGAGATGAAAGAATCTCGCTAACACTATTCACTTTCATGAGGCTCTAACTGCCTCTTATTTCAAATTTGAGTTCATTAGTTTGCCTTCATATAATGTTTAATACTAGTTTAAACAATATTAAGTCTAATAATAACGTCAGTCCATACACTAATATGTCGACATATATATATATATATATCCTTAAGTGATAGTTTGATCTTACTCACACTATGGAAAACTCATGTACACCACTTTTGTATATGGTCTGAAGCAACAAGTTAAGAACTACTACTGAATTAAGAGTGACAAGAGCAAAGTTATTAAATGTACATATGGCATTCTTCAACCATTTACAGAACTATGAACTAAGGCAATAATTAACTTCCTATGTAGTCTCAGAACTTATCTAATATTTAAACGGAAAGTGAGGTCCGTAAAATGCCTTTCACTGCAAGGAATTCTAAGGCCACCCACTTGATGATCAAAACCAAACTCTTCGGCAGCCTGACTCAACAAATCTTGGAATGAAGGGTGGTTCAAGTAGGAAACCGGAATCACAAACCGCTTCTTCTCCTCGTCTTCCTCTCCGACATAAACCGCAAAACAGCCTTTCGGAACATCCAACGTTGTTGTTGCTGTTATTGTCGATGCAAGTGGTATATATAAGAATTGGTACTTGAAATGTTGAGACCTCTTATGTCTTCGGACAATTTGCTTAGCATGATGAAGAACAATGTCTGCTACACGAATGCCCATTTAACTTAGTAGAGCAAACTGAAATTGTACACAATAAGAACTTGAGAGCTTTTCCTTGAGACTTGATAGTGTTGATGTAATGATTTATTTGTGGGTGTTTATATAGAGAGAGCAGAGGAGCCTGATTTTTTATCGACAACTTGTACCTCGCTCTGTACTGTACTTTTTTGTTCAATTATATGGCCCAATTTGGAATGGGGTCCAACGATCAGATGATGGTTTCTCCATAGAAAGAAGAGATACGATCTGGTTTTAGGAGTGATTTTTTTATGGGAAATGATATTCCACAATTTTTTTAGATTTCTATAATTTTTGTTTATTTATATCTATTAACGTTCTTTTATTATTCAATTTAACAGTTACAAATTAATAGGCACGTGTAAATCTCTTTATTTTTTGACATGTTTACGCAACAACTCGATTTCAATTCTTTATGAAGTTTTGAGTTTTGAGTTTAAGTTACTCATTGCTCAATGAGAATACAAAGCATTACATGATTCGCTAAGTATGAGTAACAAACTGATCAAGTTAGTATCAAACTCACAGCTAGCAGTAACATGAGTTTGATATGGCAAACATGTTTTACGTGGTATTACATGAAGAAAATGATATGAGAGTTTGTATCCATTGGATGTCATGGGAAAATATGTGTTGTTCCAAGGAGGAGGGTGGTCTTGGCTTTCGGTCGTTGTATGACTTCAATCTTGCGCTCCTTGCCAAGCAAGGGTGGCGGTTGGTTTAGAATCCAGATTCCTTGGCGTCTTGGTTGTTAAAGGCCAAGTACTTTCCTCATAATACTTTCTGGCAGGCGTCACTTGGATCTTCCTCGTCAGTGTGTTGGAAGGGCATTTTGGAAGCATGATCAATTTTGGAAAATGGGTCCTGCTGATGGGTGGGGAATGGTAGCTCGATTAGGATATGGCATGATTGGTGGCTTGATCGTCCCCATCTTTTTCGACCTCTCATGCCTTATTCTTCGGTTGTTGGAGTGGAGTATGTGGTTGATTTGATTGTTGCGAAAACGGCATCTTGGAACATCAACTTGGTCACTGACTTATTTCCTCATGATGAGGCTGCAATGATTCTTGCTACTCCGTTGAGCTGCAAGCTTCCGTCAGATAAGTTAATATGGCATTACGATGTGAAAGGTTTGTTCTCTGTAATGAGTGCTTATAAAGTTGCTTTTAAGTGTTGCTTTGAGGCTTCATCTTCACAGTCGAATTCGAGGAGCGCTTTGGTGTTGAAAACTATATGGAGGGCGGCTATACTGAGTAAAGCAAAGATGTGTAGTTGGAGGGCTTGCCGAGATATTTTGCCTACTCATGTTAATCTGGAAACCAAGGGAGTAGTTGTGGACAACATATGTCTGCTTTGTAGTTCATCTTCGGAGTCGGCACTACATGTGTTCAATGATTGTCCATTCGCTCGTGCAGTATATGCTTCCTCTCAATTGAGAATGGGTTTAAGGCTCTCAGGTCAAGGTTCAATGTGTGATTGGCTATCACTATGTGTGGACCATTTATCCAAAAGCCAAGTGGATTTGTTGTTCATGACTCTTCAAGGAATCTGGCGTGCTAGGAACTTGCTGTTTTGGGTGAACAAAGTAAATAATCCGTCTTTGGTCTCTCATCTTGCTAAGTTGTAGCTGGCTGAGTTTGTGAAAGCCAAACCTGGTTCCACTTCCTGCCTCCTTCAAGCACCGTCACGTTGGAGCGCCTCCCCTCAGCTGGGTGGGTGAAAGTCAACGTTGATGGTTCTTTTCTTATTGGATCCAATATGGGAGGTGTAGGTGCGGTATTTCGCGATGAAGCTGGTAGCTATGCTGGAGGTTTGGTTTGGTATTTCGCGACGAAGCTGGTAGTTATGCTGGAGGTTTTGTTCGTAAAATATCTCCTACATCAAACCCTACTATGGTGGAATTGCTGGCTGTTCACGAGGGTGTTCGTTGGGTTGTGGATCGGAATTTGGCTTGAATTATTATGGAGAGTGATTCATTGCAAGTGGTTCAAGTTATTGGTAACTGCGTCCAGGGGTCTTCACTTATGGATCTTCTGGTGGATGATATACATGCCCTTTTGCGGGCCTTTGTGGACTCACATGTTTGTTATGTTCGTTGCATTGCTAATGTTGCAGCACATGGTATGGCCAAGTTGGCTGTTTCTTCTTCTATTGATTTTTGTTGGTACGAGGAGCCTCTAGACTCGATTGTGGAGGACTTTCTGATGTTGTTTGAATTATGATTCCTCAATAAAATGCTATTGTTTCTCTTAAAAAAAAAAAAAAACCAACTACAAAATTATTTTTATTTTTCAATGTACGGTTTTTGTAGTGTTCATGATTAGGGATGGCAATTTAACCCGTCAAATCCAATCCCTGCAAGCAATTGATCTGAATGGTTCGGTTTTGGGCATAAAATTTCGGGTATTTTACGATTATGGGTAACCGTCGGGTAAATTTTTCGGTTTCGGGTTCGGTTATGGTTATTAGGGTATCCGTCCCAAACCCAGACCCGAAGCTGAACCATTTCATCTATGAATAAAAAAAATATAAATATTTATTATATGAAAGGGTTGTTAATAATCTTGCATTATTAAATATGAAATTAATTATTTACTTTTATATCATTAATAATAGGAATTATATGCTTATAATTTTCAAGAGTGTAAATGTTTTCTTAGTAATATAAATTTTTAATATTACTTATTAGATGCATTGTATCAATTGTATTAATTATAGAAATTTATTTATTATTCTTCGTTTAGTGAATAATATAAATAAATATATAAATATCATAATTGGGAAAACCGTTCCCTGATAAAAAAATCCATCACCTGATGGATTCGGTTATGGGGAAAATCCGTTCGGGAATTCTACGGGTTCGGGTTCGGGTATGGGGATAGCACACTCGAATCCAATCCGCCCCGTTGCCATCCCTATTCATGATTAAGTGACCTTTCATAGTTTAAACATGCTAAATCACAAATAGTTTGATAATCGTTTTGCTTATCGTTTCAGTTTTTAGGTTTTGCTTTGGAGAAATTAGATTCACATCCCTCTTTTTGCTACTTCATTGATTAAAACCTTATTCCTTTTCAATTTTTTATTAAGGTCCTTAGGTTTTAATAAACGCTATTAATTATTTCAATAATAAAATATATATTTTTATTTCTAAATACATTCATTTAGTGTTAGAAACGTTACATTTAATATATTTATATTTATGGCTAAATTTTTTTATCATTTATTTTTATTTTTTTGTTTGTACCCATTTTTCATTTGCAATCATTTTTTAATTTGTACCAATTTTATTTCCAGTTTTAATTTGCATTCATATATTAATTTCTTTTTGTGCCCATATATTTTAAACTTTTATTTGTATTTGTACCCATTTTTAATTTTGCTAATGTACCCATGCTAATTATATGTATTTATTTTATGTTTTAAAATATATCAGTAGTTATTTTTTAAAATATGTTAATAATTAGGTGGGTACATTATTTTTTTGCTATAATTTTGTGAATAACAATATTACTCTATTATTGATTTTTAAGTATTTATTATATTTTAAAAATATTATTTAAATTTGATTAAATTTCATAATTTGAAGGACATTAAATGCATGAGTTAAATATCTGAACTGATGCTAAAGACCTCAATCAAAATATTTAAACAAACAAAATTTCAATCTAACAATTAAATTGATAAGGGACCGGAACCAAAATCAACCTTTGCTTTTTAGTTTTTTTTTTTTTAAGAACGTACGGAGGATGAAATCCAGTGTTTATGCAATTGTTTTACATTGATACAAGAAATCATGAAGATAGATCCAAGCTCTATATATAATGCATGCGGTGATGTTGTTATCCAGCAAATAAAAATCTGAAATATGGAAGATTGGTGGTAGAGATATGGGGCAAGTAGTGTATATGTGAGTTGGAAATCAGCAATCATCATCTTAATAGTCATAAATGGCAGAGGCATGTGCATGCAGATGAGACAGCTGCCAGACTACTGACATCACTACATGTGGCTTTGAAGCTATTGCCCATATCGAGGGCAAATAGCTGCAACTGCAACTTAATTTCTGCAGCTTATTGTTGGTCATGAGTGACGGTTAGCTACCCAATCACGTCAGAGGTAGATTGTCTATCCTCCTATTTGGATGTCTTTTTCATAATTTTCTATTTTGTACGGTCACGGTTAAATTACGTTAATATTTTAAATTGATTTTTTTATTGAGATAATAAGACAAAAAGTAATAGAAATATAAAATATTGACGTGACTTAACAGTGACCACACAAATAGGAGGGGATGGGAAGGGCATCCAAACAGGAGGGCAGAGCGTCCAATCACGTATGGCTTTACAAAGAAGAATAAACTTGTACGGTTTCACCGGTGGCCTATCAACATCATAAAAATAAAATAAATTGTAGCAATGGTCCTTCAATTTTAATTAAATTGAAGCAATTATCACTCAACTAAAAATCCATTACCATTGGTTCCTCAACTCATCCAAATGTGTAGCTATAATCATTTTTATCAACTTCGCTAGAATTTTGTCAAAATAAGTTATATTGGAATGACCATTGCTACAATTGGGGTCCCTCAACTCATCAAAATGTGTAGCTATGATCCTTTTCGTGACCTTCATAAAAATTTTGTCAAAATGAGTTATGTTGGAAGGACCATTGCTACAATTGGGTTAAAGTTGAGGAACCATTGATTCAATTGGGTTAAAGTTGACAAACAATTTCTCCAATTGGATTAAAGGTAAGGGACTAATGGTAATAGATTTTAAGTTGAGGGACCCTAGCTGCACATTTTGATGAGTTGAGAGACCAACGATAATGAATTTTTAGTTGATGGACTATTGCTCCAATTGAGTTAAAATTAAGGGACTATTGCTACAATATACTCTATAAAAATATGTAAAGAAAAAGTAACACATATATTATAATAATAATAATATATGTATAAACATCATGTGACGATAAAACAATGACATGCAAATCTTTCTCTTTACAAAGAAAATACAGCTCAATATGCCCCAAAGAATGGAAAGAGTAAAGTTGCATAGAAATGAATTATGCATATTATTTCTCTCTCTTTATTTTTATTTGATTTTTCCCTCAAATAATAAGTCGAATTTCCATCCCATTTTGGTGTGCATTTTCTCATTCAAAAAATACAAGTGAAGAAATGTTGCCTTATATGATGAATTTGAAGACGTGCTAACGTGATGAAACTACAAAAATGCGTAATCAATGAAATAGGGAAAGAGAGGAAAAACCATGAAGACTAATTTCGAAATACGTTAGACAATCACTAGTCTCAAAAGCAAATATTGCGAGAGAATAGACCAACAATATATCAAACTTACTATTTGTGGTGAAGATTTCTCTGGAGAGGGATCCTCGAACCTCTGCACAGTTCCCCAAGGGATTGGTACTTTAGATGTATAGTCGGGCTCTTGCTTGTCGATGTGCTACAAGAAGAGGACAGAGTTAGTTCTGAAAGGTGCCTTTGTAGCGCCTTAGGTGTAGGCCTTGAGGCTTGCAATCAAAACTAACTAAGTGCTAGGCGTGCCACTGTTATCTCAGTATAATAGATGTAGAACAAGAGTGTTTTTAGTCGATTACTTGTGCCCTAAGTTATTCGGACTTCTTGTTATCAAATGATTGTCGTGGATGGGTTAAGTCCACATTAAGTTCTTTTTCTTACCTTGTGACCAAGGAATTTTAGTTCATAGTCTTGTATGTTCGTATGAAGGGAGTTCAAAGTGCTTTAAGCCATCTACTTGGTTCTTGGTTGGTTTTAATGATGACCTATCCATTAAACTAACTAGATCCAACTACAAATGGCATTCTCGAAGTAGGAAAACCGATGGAAATAACTTAAATACATACTGGAGAATGCATTAAGTAATAGATCTACAAATGTAAGTACAAACACAAGGAAGTCGAGCAAGATTTCACCTTGTCTGTCAAGGTTGAACCTCTTGCAGCCACTTGTCTTTGAGTTAACAGGGGTTTATATGCTAAAAAGGGATGGATGGTAAACAATTTTATACGACGGAATCAATACTACGCCACTGAGGGAGGTAGCAGAGCTTTTAAACTAAGGAAAAATCGGCTTTCTAAGGAGATCTAAACAAGAGATAACTTGTTGCTAAAAAATTTGAGATCTGGGCTAATTACAGCTTTTGGATGCAAATCTGGCTTAAGAGCAGAGTTTGTATGTTTGTTTATTTGATTGGTTGAGTGTCCTTGTCTCTAGGGCATCTTCTTCCTTTTATAGGCCAATTAGCCCGATTGCTGTGACTTTGCTATTGCCTGAAAGCATATGAAGGGTAGTGAGTCATCAGTATTTTTACTTGGAATACCACTAGAAAGTATTCTTTGGCTGGTAGTAGGTTCATCTCCATTACTTGTCACTTTAATGGTAAGCATGTGGCTTTTATCTTGGCTGAGAAGCCTCTATTTTGCTCCTGGGCTTCAGGCAAGTCTGCTTGAATTAGGTATTCTTGGGCTTTTCTTCATCTAAGTCCAATGTTCAAATATTAACCCAAACAGTGCCCCCTTTAATCATTATTAAGTCTGCAACCCAAGACATTAATATTGATTAAATAGCCGTCGCATGCACTTACTCGGGACTTGCACCATTTAAAGCAGCCGTAACCTTTGCACTAACCCACGAACTCCATCGTTAACAACCACTTACTATATAACCTTTACATAAACTCCTCAGCAAAATACCTTA
This sequence comes from Pyrus communis, assembly GCF_041283825.1. Lineage (NCBI taxonomy): Eukaryota > Viridiplantae > Streptophyta > Magnoliopsida > Rosales > Rosaceae > Pyrus > Pyrus communis. The sequence continues at coordinate 5,019,369 of NC_142574.1, forward strand.
GCCATTTCTAATCTTCAAATCCCCAGAACTTCCCATAATTCTCTGAGTTTTCAGAAACTTCTCTTGTTCTTTAGTTCTTACCCCTCAATTCTGATATTCTTCCCATCTTCTCCTCAGAATCACCCAATGGCACCTAAAGTTGCTTAAACTCCATCTCCATGCGAGACTGGTGAGGGGATTTCCACCATGCACCGCTTGCTCAATGGCCTTCATCGCCATCGGGCAGGCCTGCATACTGAACTTTTCTTCGAGGAGGGAGGAGTGCACTCCTTGGGACCTATATAGACTTCTCTAGTCCATGTAGCTGTTGAAAACAACCTGCCTAAGGAGAAATGGTTCACCCTGAACCCATTCTTGGCCGAGTTGGGCATCTCTTCATCCAAATGGTCGAACCATCGTCGTGGGTTCCCTTTGATGAATGATGAAGGATGGACACAGTGGATAAAAGAGCTCGAGCCAACTTTCAAGAAAAAGTAGATGAACAATGGTATCTATGAGCTAATAATGCTCTCAAAGACTACTATTATTGCCAAGCTTGAGCTATTGATAACTGCACTCCTTTTCTAGAACTCAGGCACCAACACCTTTGACTTCAGGATGGGTCCAATGTCCCCGACCATCCTCGACATGGCCCAAGTCTTCAAGCTAAGGCCCTCAGGTAGATTCATGGACATTACTCACGATTGGGCTCATTCCTCTCGCCCGACCGCTGAGAGCTCGGACAACTTTGGTCCTATAATTCAATTGGAGTATAACTTTGCGACTTTTAAGAGTTACGAAACTTCTTTCACGGGTTTTATCCCGTTTGCTAAGAAGGAATTTGGCACCTCTTCCTCCAATGCCAACAAAGACGAAGAACACATGTGCTTTCTCTTGTACTGGCTCAATAAACATGTCTTCCCAAACAAGTCTAAATGAGTGAAAGTTGAATGGATCCCTCTAGTGGAAGCTCTGCACAACTTTGATGATGTGGCAATGGGCCCCTTCCTCCTCGCATATCTCTATCATCTTTTATATGAGATTACCAAGGGTGAACCATTTGAAACCAACCTAAATGGTCCAACCTGGATGATTCAACTTTCGCTTCAATGGTATTTCCCTGAGCTTCGGGCTCCCAACCTTGAATTCCCTGAGGGTGTTGCTTCTGCCAGAATTCTATCTGAAGGTTCTCCAACCAATCACTCTATATTTGCTTGTCTCTATTTCTTTAAAGTCTGTAGGACTCGGGTCAGTTCTTATGAGGTATCCTTGGTTTTCTAACCATGCTTGTCAAGACACCTTTGGAGAAGACGCCAATCCCTTATGCAGAGAGAGGTTTATCAACTGTATTCAACCAAAGGACCTGGCTTAGGGGGTGAGGAGCGACCGCTATGAGCGCGGGCTGGAGGTTTACCACACCAACTTCTGTGCTAGGCAGTTGGGGTTTAGACAAGCTATCCCTGTACCATTTTTTGATTCAGTTCACTATAGTACTTCATACCGTCTCCGTTCTCCACCCGAAGTTATATTCCTAGCTACCTGAAGGAGTTTTGAGGTCATGAGCAAGGTTGCCAGAAAACCTATGGCTCTTAATTTCAAATGTACTTCAAACTTCGCTTCTTGGTGGGAAGCAAGGTGGACTAAGAAATATGGAGGAGACCGGCACGAAGCTTATGACCGCCTATTTAAGCAACTATCCATCAAGTCCCATCCAAAGCGAATTGAGCTTGAAGATTGGAAGGAAATGATTCATCAGAAGAATCAACTCCTTCTGATAGGAATTTTTTCTCCTTTAACTTGAAATTTGTATGAATCTGTCATCTCTAATCATTTCCTTGGTTTCTTTGTACTTGCAACCTAAGGCAACCCTGCATAGGTGGATGTCGGGCAAGATGAAGAAGCTGGGGATGCCTTTGTGCTTCAAGAAGCAGTGATTGAAGGAGAAAGACAAGGTGCTGGAGCAGGTGGGGATGTCTTTGAGTTACTTGGAGACTCTGAGGGTGAGGCAGAACCTGTAGCGGAGCATCGGGCAATGCGTCGAACTCAGGCAATAGTAGTAGTGACTTTTGAGTCTGAGCCCGAAGAGCGGCCGGTTCTAACAAAGAAAAGGACGAGGGCACAGACTTCCAAAACCTCTAAGTCTTTTACTTCAGTAGCTGAGGCAGGCGTGGGTAGGAAGAAATATAAAGCCTCCAGTAAGTGAATTTTGTTTCAACCTTTCATTCTTACTTGCATTTTGTGCCTAAGAGCTAATAACTTCATCTTCCTCGAATTTAGGGGCTTAAGCAACCAAGAAGTCTACCATTGTTTGAAGGGAGGATCCCTTTGGGTCTGAGATGTATCAAAAGGCCAAGGATCTGCAAGATTCCATTCTTGCAGCTCTGGAGGTATAGTTTGCATTTTAAGTTTCACTCTTTTAAGTTCTTCCCTTTTTCTTTTCTACTCTCTTTTTGACTCTCTGCCCGATTTCTGAAACCGGCCATAAGGAAAGAAAAGATCTTTCCACCTTAGGCCTCTTCACTTTCTGCCTGACCAAAGCATGCTTCCCTTTCTTAGGCAAAGTCTTCGAAGGTATATTAAGGCCTTATCTTCACAGTTTCCTTACCATGCATAATAGTGGTAACAAAATGCTCATAAGAGTCCGACAAGGAATTCAACAATATTAAGGCCTTATCTTCATCCTTAATATCCTCATCTAAATTTCACAGTTCCCTTACCATGCATAATAGTGGCAATCAACTTATTAAAAGTATCAAGGTGTCTAATCATTTTTGTACCTTCTTTGTATTGGAAGTGGTAGGCCGGTTCTCCGCACTCTTCGTCATGTACTTGTCTTCTAATTTTTGCCACAACACATTTGCCAATGTCTCCCGCATCACAAAATATTTCTGAGTTTTTGCAAGGCACAACCGAATTGTGGAGCAAGCCCACAAATTTAATTTCTCCCATTCCGACTTCGACATAGCTTCCGGCTTATCTCCCAAAGTGGCAAATAGATCTTGTTGAGCTAACACATCCTTGACCACACATTGCCACATCCCAAAATTGTTTGTGCCATCAAACTTTTCCACTTCGAACTTTGCATTTTTGCACCGTAGTTCTTGCAAACCCGGAGCTGCTTCCAAAAGGATTCTCATCTTGCCCATCTAACATCTTTAGCAACTAGACGGTACCCAAGAGCAACCAGTGCTTTGATACCAATTTTTGTGCTAGGATAACACTAAACCAATTAAAACCAACTGAAGCTAACCCACAGGAAATATATCAAATGAAAGGCAAGAACAAAATATAAAAGACACCAATATTTTAACGAGGTTTCTCAACAGCCAATGTAACTGGAGTACGTCCTCGGAGCAGTAGGAGCTCACCCAATAATCCACTATTAACCAAATAGGAGTTTATAAAGTGTTGACAATCTCACAACCCAAAACCAAAAGTTCGCACTCACCAAAGAAATAAATAGAGAAGGAAATATAATGAATAATTTCCTCTTTATACAAAACTCAAAGTTAATACAACAAATACAACTTTGATGGAGTGAGAACTAACCAAAGAGAAGAGCACCTTCTTCTTCTCTTCAAAGTGGGGCTGCGGCACAACCTTTTCTTTTTCTTCTCTGCTGCTCAAAAACAAAGGTAGCTACTGCTGCCAATTAAAACCCTAGCCACACCCGTGGCTTTTCAAATGGGCTAAATAAAAGGCCCACTTAATGGGCTAGTGAGTTTAACTTAAGGCCCAATGTAATTTGGCCATAAATTCAACAGTTTTGCCTTACAAATGTCATCAAGCAATTAGGAAAAATATGTGAAGCAAAATCAGTTGTTTCAAATTTCATATTTAATTTTCGGGTGTCTGTGATTCAACAGAGATGCGAAGTCTCAATCACTACCAAGGAGTCTTGGTGATGAACTGGGAGATGGTGCCATGTGAACCTTCAAATGCTAATGTCTCGAAGACCAGTCATGCCAACTGCTAGAGATTTTCCGACACATCGATCGTCTTATCAGTTTGGACATGAAACAAAAGAAGCAAAGATAGCAAGTGGTATAGAAAACTTGGAGCTATGAAAGAGTACTTCATGAACAAATGCATGTTGAATTGGTAACCTGCAGAATAAGATGACTGTCAATGTGATTTTGAATGAACTATTGTCTCTCTTCATTGGGTTCAAGCTGGTGCCTTATCACCAATTATTTCAGATAAAAGATGGCTTTTGGCATGTACCAATTTATCTATATATAGATACATATGATAAGACTTGGGAGCAAAGCAACACAAAGTCTTCTAAATCAAAACTCCCAAGCATCTCTAAGCTCTATTTTTTTTCACAAAATTGAAATCTCCATTGTTGGTTTTCTAATCTAGAAAATCAAAACAATGAGTTTCTGATTGCCTGGCATCGTTCATGCTAAGAAAAACCAAGTTCCTTCAAAGGCCTTGTATGTTCCTAAAGGCTATTTTGCTGTCCGTGTTGGGGAGTGCCAAAAGAAGCGGTATGTGATTCCACTATCATAGTTGAAGCAACCTTCATTCCAAGATTTGTTAAGTCGAGCTGAAGAAGAATTCGGGTTTGATCATCTCATGGGTGCTATCACAATCCCGTTCTGTGAAGATACCTTCCTTGATCTCACATCTTACTTCAGTGTATGAGCTTTAGGCTGCTAACATATATTTTACAGCACAGTTTTAACACCCGTTGCTGCAGAGGTATAACGACTTGCTAACTCGGATAAATTTTTGGATGCAAATATCACATCTTCTGAGATCTTCAGTTGGAAGAGGCTTCTGATAATTCCATGGGCTCCAATTCCAAACCGCTTGAGAGCTGATGATCAAAATGGCCAGCCCAGCGAACTTAACTTCAATGACACCAAGCCAAGAATGTCATATGAAGTTGAAAGATATCAAGAATGTTTATTGAAAATCCTTTGTACTTATTACTTGTTCTGCAAAGATAATTGATATTATACCTTTTTTTTTTGTTCATTTTCACTTTCTTATTATTTTGTACTGACCGAGCAATATCACTAATGCTACTTACTAATCATATATTTCGTTGTTGATTTCCAAATGAACGGCTAATGAGGTTGTAACAATGAAATGAATACTTGTGAAGCACCCACTAGATGTGGAGACATTTTTCAGTGAGCCAGAAATATGGGGGTACATTAAGTGTGATAATACAATTGGTTATAAATTAAAAAAAAAAAACAAAAATCTCTAACGACTTATATTATGACACATGATGTACTGGAGTGTGTTCCCGACACTTTGAAAAGTTTCTCCCAAATATGAGGATTCACTCTATTAAGCCACAGCATTGTCTTTAAAGCTGCTAATTTAGATGGACGACGTCCACAACAATTATTTTATTAATCAGTGTGCAGGCTTTGATACCATCAACATGAGCCATGACCAAAGGAAGCGCATGCCACTTCTGCCTATAACCACCTAAGTCCAATACCTTGAGTGAGTCGGGCTCCATGGAAGTAGGGTTACGGGATAGGCTTTACGACTGCACCGGTGGGTGTAAATGAACCGAGTAATAAGGTGCTCAAACTCGGTTCCTAGAAATTATTCGAATCTAGGCTCAAACTCGAAAAATGATTATAGATTCATAAATGTAAGCTCAAACATGGCTTGAATGATTTTTTTTTTTTTGTTAAGCTCGAGCTCAGCTTATTTGTAATTAAGCTCGAACTTTTGTTTGTATCGACTTAATGAAAATTAAAAATTATTAAAAGTAAAAGAAATAGAAAAATATATATAATAATAAGCTAAGTTCTTTAAAATGAGAGCATGCCCACCACAAAAAAAATAAAAATATCAGGTCCAAATACTAAAACTGTCTTTCGGACTTTGTCTAGTTGTAACATACGTATATCATACCAACGCACATATATTTAAGATATAAATTAATATAACTAATTCTGAAAGAGGTGAATTACAAGCAAAAAGATCTATAATATAGGTAGCTAAAAACAATTTATCTCTGACATAGGTAGATTTTGGACAAAGCAAAGATGTTATATAAATCGATAAATATAAGTAATCTACGATACAGGTATATTAAATAAATAAATGTGATAAAGCGGTCGAAGGGACTTAATTCCGAGTATTTATTTTATGATTTATGATATTACAACTAACATCTAATAAGATAAATTTATTAATTGATGTGGTATTGTTGACCCTTAAAACTACCAAGCCTACGTGGTGCACATGCCGAGTAACTAATAAGCGAACTACGTCATTCGATTGTGTGTGGGGCGTGTCAACTCGACGGCCGAGTTCGCCCAGAAAGTAAAATATGTTGATGTGGCGTTGGGCGTGCTGTTGACTTCTTGATCTTGCAATTGCGGCCGAGGAAGGAACACGTCTCGACCTTTGGGTTCTAGAGCCCGAAGACAAGGCTGCTAGTTCTTTGAAGTTCACAAATTGTCGGCACCAGGTTCGGTCTCGGTAATTATATTCGTGAGAGTATAAGTACGTCGAATTGGTACCAAATTGTATGAACATAAATACTCGAAAAAGATAAATATCTTGATTGTAGATGTGATTCGACCGTTAGAATGCCGAACTCTAAAATGTACTTGCGAATATCCAATCATAAAACTCGGCTTTCAATGTGCTGAGCCTAGTAACCTGATAACACCTTACTTCGCCGAGAAGGCTGATGAGATAACCTCTACCAACAAGGACTTGGAAATCCTTATCGACCGAGACTGGGATAAACAACCAGTTGGCCTCGAAGCAGTGCTGTTTATCCAAACTGAAGGTGCTCCTCGGTCGGCTGATTTTACGGCTTCAGTGCTGTCTATCCAAAGTGAAGATGTCGCCGGTTGCCTTCACAATGCTGTTTATCCAAACTGAAGATGTGTTGGCGGGAAGAAAGGGGAAGAAGAAAAATTCTCAGGGTTGTTGAGAAGCTTTGCGCAGGGCAATTTGTGTGTTGATTTGAAGGGGGTTGAATGATGCATTCCCTTCTATATTTATAGCAGCGCACCCCCTTCATGGTGGAACTAGAACTGCACTCGGATTAGAACTCCTCAACCCAATCTGATTAGGTTTTGGCCAATCCTAACCCCAATAGGACTTTGAACCAACCTCCTTAACGATCTAGGTTCATCTCCTAATTTTAAGCATCTTCAGCCTTAAGACTTCTTGTTGCACTAGGGTTTGACTACCTCATCGTTGTCTAATCCTCCTCGCAACAGGATTCAGCCGACCTTGACCGGACAACCCATGATAAAATTCTAGATGAATACTACTAGGCCGAGAATAATTCTAGGCTTGGCCCAAAATATTATTTTGGGCCCAAACTAGTATATACATATATCACTTGCCACATGAGATTGATATACAAATATGGTACAAAAATGTGGTTTCTCTAACATTTTCCTTCTTTATCACAAACTTAACAAAAAGAATATAGTTCCAAACTAGCCTTGTTTCTCTTGACAATTTCATATGTGGTTCAATATCCTAGCGGAAGGATATTGGATTCCCAGTTTTCCATGCTTGCTTCCCAAAAAAAACCCTTCCCACTCCTGTTAATAATAATAATAATAATAAAATTTTACAAAAAAATTGACAAAATTTTTATTTTTTTATTTTTTTTAACTCTCAATGGAAAGTGCCTTTCTTGACAACAAGCATCTTAGGATTCATAATAGTAAAGGCAAATCCCTCCCAAAAGTAACCTTAATCCGATTATTAATAAATTTTTCTCTCCTAATATAAACCTTAATTTTGGAATTTTTTTTTACAAATGATCATATAGGGCAAATCCCTTTAGACAAACCTTAAATCAGTTGATTCGTCAGATCAAATAAGAAACATTTTGATGCTCAGAATAATGGATACGTGAACGAACGGAATTAAGTAGATGCGGAATTTTTTTTATATATTAAAGAAGCTATGAATATTGCTAAAGTCTCCATTTACATGCATAACCGATCTGCGGAGACAATAATTCTCCCTCCTCAATCGAAAAAAAAGTGTAAATATTCCATTGCACAAAATTGTGTGACAATCACAGAGTTCATGTAATTGTTCTCCATTAACCAATCTCATAATGCTTTCAAGCTAGAAATAAGATCAAGGAAGGCATCTTGTCTGCAGGGAATTGTTAGACCGCCCATTGGGTGATCAAATCCGAATTCTTCTTCAGCCGCACTTAGCAAGTCTTGAAATGCAGGCTGGTTGAGGAATGATATAGGAACAACAAACCGCTGCTTCTCACTCTCGCCAACATAAACTGGAAAATAACCTTTTGGGACATCAGCTAAATTATTCGAAGCTCCTTGACTTGAATTTGAAAGAGAACGCTGAAGAAGTTTCTTGGCAGGAATTACAGATGGAAGACGGAACCCCATTGTTGTAAATTGTGATTGTAAAGACTAGTAGTCGAGTTTATAAAAACTTGAAGAAGATCACAAGGAGTTTGTGGAACAACTTTACTTGAGAAGTTGTAGATTTATTATTTGGTGGTTATTAACCAATGCAGTCATATGGTATTTATAGTTGACAAGCCTTGTAGAATATCCTCTACTGAAGAAAATATATGGTGAAGACAATCCGGATGGGGTATTGAAGGGAACAAGAGCTCATGAGGGATCACATGGTTTTGTCTTCCCATCAAGCCTTTGAGCAAAATATGTGGATCAAATTTACTATTTCTCTTTCCATCACATATTTTTGTTTGTTAGGCAGATATGAAGTGTCAATCACTACCAATTAGGAGTCTTGGTGATGAAATGGAAGACAGACGCATGTGAACTTCGATCAAATGCTAATGTCTCTTACCAATCCCAATTCAATTGCCTCAAGACCACTCACACAAACTACTTGAGATATTGTCCGCCACATCGCCTTTTGTTTGTTTGGACATGAAAAACAAGAAGTAAGTAGTTAGAACCTGGTTTCGAAAACTTGCATTTCTGTCTCTGAATTTTTAGGCGTATACTTATCCTTCCAAAAGGATTCAGATATTTATTTTAGGTTTAACCTGAATGCCTAAGTAGTTATATAGGCAAGTCCATGTGATTTTGCTTGAGATGATGTTGCTTCATTGGGTCCATCCTGATGGCTTAACACCAACATTTAGAATTTGGATATGGTCATCCCGTGGGTGCTATCACAATTCCAGCAATGAAGTAGGTCTTGACTGTTGGATTGATTATTCATTGAATGATGACTAATATCACATCTTCTCTGATGGTAGAGGCTTTTCATAATTCATGAGCTACAACTTCAAACCACTTGAGAGTTATAAACAATTTTATTATAAATCCCATTACTCAAATGTAATTAGTTGTTTTGCAAAGATAGTTGAGAATGTGTACTTTTCCTTGTTCATTTTCACTTCTTTTTTTTTTTTAATTTTTTTTAACTATTTGCTGAAAAATACAAATCTCTAAAATATGTAGAGCATACAACAATACCCAGATCAAAATGCTTAATTGAAGGGAAAACAGCAGTCCAAAATGTGCTGTGACATATAGTAAAGTAAAGAAACATTATACATATGCATCATTCGATGAAACTGTCCAAATTAAAACGCTTAAGGGGTTTACACATATAATCCCGGGGGAATATCACAATTTAGAGAAAAAACACTTCACACCAATACATCAGAGAAATTCAACACTTTAGAGCAAGACAAGTAGATAGATGGTGGGTTTTTTTTTTTCTTTTCCCAATTGAGCTCTTGAGGTGCTTTTGGAGCTTCAACTTATTTCATAATTTGTCCCATTCCATGACTGTTTTCACGTGTGTATTTGCTCATGTGAAATTTCACAAACAAATATTTTCGTGCTTCCAAATTTTTTTCTCTATGTAGTGAGTTTGAATGGAAGGACGGATAGTGGGCTCTGAGAGAGGGTCGAACCCTATCTATGCCTACTGGTCCGGGGGTGGATGCTTTGCATCGTATTCCGATGAGCTAATATTGTCTAGTTCTGTATTTTATTATGAAATAAGTACACTCCTTTGTGGCATAAAATGAAGCCATGATTTTTCATTTTGTTCTTCAAATAATGTTAGGCCAAAACTGTTTATTAGGTATTCTCAGAGCAACTAAAAGAGATCCTAAAGGAATAATCAATCAGAGCGGAATCTGAAGAACAACTATTCCAATTTCCTCTTCGATCTTCTCTATAACAAAACATTTATAACTGAAAAGGATCTCAATTACCACCTAAGTTAAGCTGCAAAAGCTACTAGGCTTTGGATGTTAAAATATAGAAGGTATCATAAGATTGATAATAGTCAACCTTTTTTTCGAAAAGAAATTTCGTTAGTGAAAAGTTTACGTACAAGATAGAAGGTACCATAGATTATAAATATGTTGTATTGAAAAACCTTTATGATTAAATCAAACGATTCATCACACGAGCATGAAATATTTTGATGCGGGAAATTTTATTTGAACCCATCTAACCTATTTCTACACCCAACTTACTCTCTTCACCCATATTGTTTTTTTTTTATTAAAGAATTAATATCTCTTTAAACCCAAATTTATTACCTAAACTACCCTCTCAAACCGAATTCAAAATGTAAAATTATCTTTACACCCATTTCCTTTATAAAATAACATCTCTAATTGAATGTATTTTTTTTTTTTTCCAAAGAGGTGCCCTTTGCCCCTCTATAATTGCATATGCTGTATAGGACTAGCATTTCCATGGCTGCTTTTTATCTTTCTGCTACCACAACCCATCCATGGACTTGGGATCCAAGAGATCATTCCTTGGACTTGAATTTGCCAAGAGAATGTTATGCAAGCTCCAGTTCAGTTCTTTTTAAATCGAGCATTTTCATGTTCTTTTTAAGAAACTTTGAGGTGACATAGGGTTGGGAGTTTTATTGCTATGTTAATAAACAAATAAACAAATTGGAGCTATTTCGAATAAAAAAGGTGCAAGACATGCCACCCGCTAGTTCGTGGTTAAGGTTGAGCAATCTTTATTTGTACCAAGAATCAAGTTTTATGTCCTTGCACTACCAATCAAAAGTCCTTGCATTGGTGTTTTGGGACGCATACAGACGGCAGAGAAAAACAAATACAATATAATATAAAAATTATGAAATTTAATCCAAAGAAGAAGCAAACAAACAAAATATCCGTAAATCGAGTCATACCTTGGTTGGAGGATTAAAAACTTAAAAATCACCATCCATCAATAGAAAATCTTGTTTTCCTCTATCAAAGCTATTAGGGTTTTAGTCGGAATGGACGTAGGATAAACAAAGGGTGATGCTAGGGTTTAATTAGAGTATGTGGGTCTATTGATAAATTTGATTTTTATTATTAATTTGATTTTGTACTTAATAGTAACTATGCAATAGTGTAAAATAGACAATTAACATTTAAAATTTAAGTTGAGTGTAGAAAGAGGTTAGATGAGTTTAAATAAAATTTCCCTTTTGATGCTTGTAAACAGAAGACCAAAAATGAGGCAAATAAAACGTGGTAAAGATAACAGTTAGTAAAGGGAAATTTTATTTGAACCCATGTAACCTCTCTCTACACCCAACTTAAACTGTAAATATGAATTACTTTATTACCTTATTGCATAATTACCATAAAGTACAAGATAAAACTAATAATAAAAATGATTATAAACCCACACCCAATAATCAAACCTAACCATCACCATCACGTATCATTCTTCTACGTTCTATTATGACAAAAATCATAAGACACTCTCATAGTGAAAAACAAGCCTTTTTGTACGGATGGATAGTAATTTTGAACTATTGACAATCTATACCAAACCAACTACCCCTTCTCCTATACCCAGCTAAAATGGAAATGCATGGAGTTGACGGGAAAGGGAAGGAGTTTTCTCTTCCTTTTCTATACAAAGGAAGAATGGAGGGGTGTGGCGTACATGCAGTCCCATCATATTCAATCCCTTAAAAATTGGACAGATTTGAGGGAAGAAACAAATAAATTTTTTAATAAAGTTTAATGCAAGCTCAAATTGTAAACATGGGAACATAAACTTGTATGCAGCACATATGATGCATGTGAGAGTCTAATTTCAAAAACATCTTTAACAACTTAAGTCTTTAAATTATACCCAAGATATGTCAAATAAGAACATGCATTGTGCTACAATTAATTATATTAGAAACTAGCTCTTGTAGTGAAACGAATGATTCAGTAGCAATTCAAGGACTCCCCTCAACAAATCTAATGAGAAAATTGACCAATACTATCAAGTCCCGACAAATATAAACTAAGTTGAGAGAGCAATGCTATAAAGGGTGATAGAGACTCCATCAAGAGTAACTGTTGGAAGGTGAGAGTGTTGGAGAAGAGAATGCTTTGATTTTTTAGTTTTTTATTTTTCATATGGGTGTAAAAGATAAATTTACATATTGAATTGGGTTTGTAAGGGTAGTTTAGATAGTAAATTTGGGTTTCAAGAGATATTGATAGTTTAATTAAAAATAATATGGGTGTAAAGAGTGAGTTGGGTGTAAAGAGAGGTTAAATGAGTTTAAATAAAATTTGTAAGCGGCCAGTACGTGGATACAGAGCTGTAAAGATAACAGTTGGTAAAATTGTTGTAAGCGGCCAGTATGTGGAAACAGAGCTGTGTATAGTATGGATAATGGATAAACGATCGAAGATGAGCAAAAGAAATATAAGCATCCAATTAAAAGTTGCTAGATTTTTACATAATTCAGGGAGACATTTGATTCACTCCCCAATAAAAAAAATAGTTACAGAATGTATTGTCAACATTACAAAATTCTTCCAACCAGTTAATTTCGTGTAATATGGAGACTTTCATTATGTAATCTCACAAACCATTCAAGCGAGAAGTGAGATCAAGGAAGGCATCTTGTCTGCAGGGAATTGTTAGACCACCCATTGGATGATCAAACCCGAATTCTTCTTCAGCCTCCTTTAGCAAGTCTTGAAATTCTTGCTCATTAAGGAATGATACTGGAATTACAAATCTCTGCTTTTCTCTCTCACCAACATAAACTGCAAAATAACCTTTTGGGACATCTGCTAAATTTGAAGCTCCTCTGGTTGTATTTGAAAAAGATCGTCGAAGAAGTTTCTTAGCAGGAATTACAGCTGGAAGACGGAAACCCATTGTTGTAAATCTCAAGATACAAAAGTAGAAGAAAATCTCAAAGATCAAAAGAAGAAAATGTTTACCAAAAAAACAAAAACGTAGAAGAAAATCTCAAAGAACTTGCAGAACAAGGAAAACTATAGTACTTGAGATGTTTTAGATTTGAGAGTTTGTAGACTTGTATTTCGTTGTTATAAAACGAGCCAGTCATATGGGTATATATACTTGAATGGTCGGGTAGGATTCTTCTCTTGAAAGAAATATATGGTGCAAACACAGACAACCTGATTTTTTTTTGGGGGGGGGGGGGGGGGGGGGGGGGGGGTGGTGTGGGGGAGTTGTGTATAGATGGGAAAAGGGCTGATGAGTGATCACATGGTTTTGTCTTCCAAATATCATCAAGCAATTAGGAAAAATATGTGGAGCAAATCAACCAATATGAAGTCTCAATCACTACCAACGAGTGTTGTTGATGAATTGGATGACAAAGCCATGTGGATTTTGCTGAAATGCTTATGTCTTGCAAATCCCCACTCCATTTATTGATGGACCAGTCGCACCAACTACTAGAGATTTTCCAACACGTCGATTGTCTTATCATCAGCTTGGACATGAAATAAAAGAAACAAAGATAGCAAGTGGTGAAGAAATCTTGGAGCTATGAAAGAGTACTTCATTCACAAATGCATGTTGAATTGGTCACCTGCAGAATAAAATGCCTGTCTCAAGTATGTCCCTGATTTTTTAGGGTAATATCCCTCCCAAAAGATTTTAGTTATTTTGGTTTTAATAGACGTCCATGTGATTTTGAATGAATTATTGTCTCTCTTCATTTGTTCATGCTGGTGCCTTGGATGGCTTTTGGCATATACCAATTTATCCATATATACTTACATATGACATGACTAAGGAGCAAAGCAACACAGTCTTCTAATGCTCAACTCCCAAGCATCTCTAAGCTCTCTTTTTTCATAAGTTAATTGAGATCCCCATTAGTTTTTTAATATAGAAATTTAAAACAATGGGTTTCCGATTGCCTGGCATCGTTTATGTTAAGAAAAACCAAGTTCCTTCAATGGCCTTTTATGTTCCTAAAGGCTGTTTTGGCTGTACGTTGGGGAGGGCCAAAAGAAGCGGTATGTGATTCTGGTATCATACTTGAACCAACCTTCATTCCAAGAATTTTTAAGTCCAGCTGAAGAAGAATTCGGGTATGATCATCTCATGGGTGCTATCAGAATTGTTAAGTCTAGCTGAAGAAGAATTCGGGTATGATTATCTCATGGGTGCTATTACAATCCCGCGCAGTGAAGATCAGTGGCGAAGGCAGGAATTGCTGGTGGAGGGGCGAAATATAAAAGGGTAGAAGCTTTTGCCTTTGTTTTGTCACGCTCCATAAAAACACATTTAGTTGTGAAAACTCGTCAAACGCTTTCATAGCCCCGCCCGTTTATCCGCATATGGAATACAACAACATATAACCCATAAACATATTCAATGCAACCTTGTCATGTTTCTTCACAAGCCCATGCATTATTTTCTCATATGTTAGTGCTTTAACCTCACAAATGATGAAATTATCAGGTTTTGCATCATTCTCTTGACTCAGATATCATGTTATAGAAGAGATACAAGGTATATTCCTATCAACTATCACTATAGTACCTCCCAAGCGTGGCATTTAAGAAAGAGACAGTTAAGTGGGGTGTTTCGTTAAACATCTTGCTGGCATGACCGAGTGACTCATATAATTTATAAGTATGTCTATTGTGCTCTATTCCCTCACTCAACATTTTAGTAAAATACCTCTTGGCCATCATATACAGGTTGTGGTGCATAATGGCCTTAAATAGAGCCTCACAAGACTTGAAACTTCTCTGCACACGCAATTCCTTCATACTATTAAACAACTTACTAGACTGTTGAATAATGATAGCCTTACTGTAGCCCTCCTTCATGACGTCGTTCTACGTCTTTTTTATCCCAGGACCAAAACGACTTCGTTTTGGCCTAGGTATTTAAAAAAATAAAATGTAGAAGAAGTAGTGAAGCATAAAATGTAGAAGTAGCGAAGCAGATTTCAGCGGCAGTTCAGAGGACCAGAGGGGTGAAATCCTCATTCTCAATTTCCGGCGACTAAAGGGGCAGCCGCCCTCCTTGTATGTATGGCGAAACGTCATCAATGGGACACCCCACCTCAGTCAGCTTGGCAGGTGCCGCTGCTGCTGCAGTTATGGATGCATTTCGAATCACCTGCAGCATCCACCATTGATGTATCCCCATTGGCGAGATATAGACATACCTCAATCACCGGAATTCTTCTTTTGCCACATAAACTTTATTATCATCGTCATTGTTGTTACTGCTCTTAAGTGTGACGATAATGCTGAAACCACTGAACTTTAATTTCTGAGCGTTATAGGAATGCCCGATCCATTTGGAATCCAGGGCTCGCACAAAACGATGCCATTACATAGTCGGCAATGATTCTTTTCCTCCTGAAGATTTGGGAGAAGGGATGGGGAGGGTATTAGTGTTTTAACTTAAGGGTGTATTAGAACTTTTACATTAATTATTAGTTAAATTTGTAAGAATAACAAAAGGTAGGCTAAAAATCATTTCGTGATACAAAATGTGGCTAGCTTTCAAAATTTCCCAATACATTTAAATACTTCCTCATATGTTTCGAAGTGGAAATGAAGTTTACATATACAGGATAAAAGACAAAACTTGACTGCCTTAGCATTAAGATTGGACCTGTGTTGTTTGGACCAAATGTTCATGATATCATCATTTGTCATGTTGATAACTTTTTCTGTCTGCTCAACCCACATTGTGTCATTTCATTGGATGCTCAATTGTGGCCTTTTCTTTATCCAATTTCGATGTTTTCTGAACTGAGGATTCTTTGGATACGACCATATCAAAATTCTTCTTGGGCTCCACACTTGAGTGAGTTCTAAAATGAGGCTTTGCCTTTTTTGGATGATCGGATCCCGTTCACTCATACACTCAAGCGAGAAGTGAGACGAAGGAATGTGTCTTCACTGCAGGGAATTGTGGCTTTATATTCTCAAGAGGGAATCAGAGTTCTCTTGGCGGACAATTCGAGGCAAAAGGAAACCCATGACTCTATATTCTCAAGAGGGCAAAAGAAGAAGCAAAAGATTTTAAAGGACTTGGAAAACACAGAGAAAGTTTGATGCTTATTAGGAAGGTGAAGATTATTTGTTGTTCAGGATGAACTCGGTATAGACGAATAGAGTGCAGAAAATCATTAGGCAGATATAATGATTGGTGAAGAGGCTCTGAGCCGGTAAACAACGAGGGACACACTAGCTTGTGAGCAATCACATGGGTTTGTCATCCTCCGTAACAAAAATCCTCTGAGAGATTTCTCGCGAAACTCTTCCCTACCACATATGGATAATAAACAACAAGGACTACTAAATGTGATTCAATCCCAAGGAATCATGTATGTTAGGTAAGAAGCATATATGATTGAGAAATGGCACTTGTCTATGTGACCACCAATTCAAAATGCCGATTAATTGGACTCATTACTCCAAAAATTCTTAATTAGGTCTGCTAGTAAATTGCATGTGTTGATTGAATGAATGTAACAACTCGTCCCGAATGTTACGGAACATCGAGGGACCCGTTTCCCACTCAACCCCATCCTTTCTGCCACGTGCCACCTTTTCCCCACCCCATACCTTTCGGATCCCTCTCTTCCCTCAGCTCCCTCATTCTGTCACCCCCTTATTCCCGAGAGCACACTCAGCTCCAACCTTCCCTCTTTCTCCCTTTCTCAGTTTGATCTCCCTCGTCCCCCCTTGGAGCTCCTCATCTCTCTTCTTCTTCTCATTCCTCTGCAAGTGTAGAGTGACCGTTGCACGTTGGTAACTAGTGAGAGAACGGGGGGAGATCCGGCGAGTGTGACCACCTTCGATTGGGTGAGTCTCAGACCCCTTTTGTCTATCTCTGGATATTTTCTTTGATTTCTAAAACATATTTATTCGTACTTGGTGAAGGTTTAACTTGAAAACTACTAGGTGGAAACCTCCCCGGATTATGGCGAAGAATGTCGTGACTTCCCGACCAATTCCCGGCCACGGCTGGACCTAAGTATGGTATGATCCTCTTCCTCTCCCTTGTGGCTTCTTTTCCATGGTTTACATCGTTGAGTTTAGTGTAGTTTCGAGGTTGACCGGAGCTTGGGAAGCTCCTATTTTCGTCTCCGTGAAGTTGGTTTGAAAACCGGGTCAAACCGACCCAAACCCGGAAACCAAGACCCACCAACCCAAACCTTTGGGCTGGGCCACCAAGCCCAAGACCCCATCCGAACCCAGCCCTAAAACCCTCTAACCCAAAACCCAAACTAGGCCTTTGGGCCATGGAACCTAGCCCATAGTCTCAGGCCCAAAACCCTCAGATCCAAACCTAGTTATTACTCGGCCCAAGCCCAAAAACAAACCCAACCCAGAACTGGCCCAACCACTACGATCTAGACCCGGATCCGATGGAATATTCAGTTAGGGAATATTCTTTGGAATATTCTGTGTTGACTTTTACGAAATTTGCCCGGGACCCCCCTTAGGGTAATTCGACGTCCTGAATTTGTTTCCAATGTCCATTTTCCCAAATTCAATAGTTATGATAGACTTTTAGTAATTGGTACCTTTATGTGCTTAGGTGCAATTGTTTATGGCATTTCCGTCTTTGCTAGTTTGCACGGCTTTTCGACGGCGAAGTATCTGTGAGTGGACCCCTTCAAAAGTGCATATTTTACCATTAGAAATGCATACATGAAAAACATGATTTATTGGTTATGTTTTATGAAACGTTGATGAGTAAATTGGTTTCACGATTAATGAATTATCATGCTTTATCGACTTTACGTTCCTTGTGGTATATGATTGATGACTATATACATATTTGTGAATGTGATTTTACGATATGACATTTTAGCTGCTGAACTCCGATTAACATATATATATATTAGAAATATTATGCTAGTGTTTTATGTACTTACTTAGTGGTTATTCATACGATTTGCCTATGGGTGAATGTCTTGCCTACGGGTGAATGATACTTTTATATTGGCTTTGGTCGGGTGTTGTAGGAGCCTACAAGTGATTGATATTTATATTGGCTTCGGTCGGGTGCTGTAGGAGCCTATGGGCGATTGATATTTATATTGGCTTCGGCAGGGCGTTTGGTTGGTGCCTACGGGTGGAAGATATTTATATTGGCTATGGCCGAGCGTTTAGTTGGTGCCCACGGGAAGAAGATATATATTGGCTATGGCTGGGTGTTTGGATGGTGCCTACGGGCGGAAGATATTTATATTGGCTTTGGCCAGAAGATATTTATATTGGCTTTGGCTGGGAGATGTAGTGCTTCCTGGCGAATGAAGATATATGTTTATACATATATATATATATATATGCCTTGTGCTACCACTACTGAGCAACCAATATACGATATATGTTTTATGAAAGGTTTTATGGCATACTAGGGTTTTCGGAAAAACCTATTACTTATTATGCTATACGAGTTTTCTAAACTTGGGGGTTAGTACGTTAAAGATTAACTGTTTTAGTATTACTTATATATATCAACTTGGTCTACTCCTGTTTTGTTTTGCGTCCCCTCAAGACCTAGAATCGAGGCGTACAATCCTGGTGTCAAGGCACTCCCGCATTGGCATCTTCGAGTCCCCTCGGTGTAGGACCCATCTCTTTGTTCATTCAATTTTATATTTCCATTCTAGTGTCTCGGTTAATTGTATGCTCTGAATGTGTCCCTAAATTGCATAATCATTGTATTTAAATTTATAAGTGTTTTTTATATTTATTATTTCTCATGCATGTTAGTATGGTTCGTCACCTTCGGGTGTCGACCAGCACGTGCCTACTTTGGTGTTCGGTGGATATCAGGGTCGGGCATGTCAATTTGGTATCAAAGCGTGGTTTGTTCAGAGCATACTTAGGATATTTTGTTACTGTAGTTGTGTGTTGGTCTTGACATCATTTGGGTGTCACGACTTCCGAATTTGGTGCCATTCGACGTAGTTGTGCAAACTTTTCTCTGTTTGAATTTCAACTTTTGGTTGAAATACAAGAATTCATGTCAGGATTGTGTCTTATCGGTGACGAAATGGATTGTTGGACGACTTTCATCATTGGACCGATACTCTGCAACATGTGTTCTTTAGGAATTACGGGCAGAGTTAGATTTATATATGAGTGTTGGGAGACCCTAAATGGTGATGCTATTCTGCAACATGCGTTCCTTAGGAATTGCGGGCCGAGTCATATCTACACAGAAATGTGGTGAAACGGAAAAAAAAGTCCTAAGTGGTTTGAATTCGGAAAACCTGAGTCGGTGATGTCACCATGCGACATGCGTTCCCTAGTAATGACGGGTAGAGTCATATCTTTATGGAAACTGTTCGAAACATTGGAAGTGCGTGTTGGAGAAAGCAAGTAAAATGCTAGTTGTTATGAAGGTTAGTAAGTGTTAGTTTGGTGGGATCGAACCAATGTCCTTTGACTCGTTCCCGCCATGGAAACTCGTGTGGATCCTTAGAACAATTCTCGACAATTGTTTTTTTGATAACCTTCTTGCTTACTCTAACCACGAGGTCAAGTTCATTAAACATCGACAGTCAGATGTACATCAAATTCTTCGAACGTTGTTTTTGTTTAGAGTAAATACTCTTCTTAAGAGATTCTTTGGTAGCAGACGCTATTCTCATCAATTTCCAAAAAAGGATTATGGTGTTGTGATATGTGAAATGTCTTTAGCCTCGTTAAATCCTATCAACAGTTCTTAACTATTATTTGAGCTTAGACCTATTTCCTTTTTAGCTATGAAACCAGTCAATTTCATTGCGATTCTAACAGCGAGCAAAGTTTCTGACAACAAGGTATTGTCTCATCTAACGTAGCTTTTACATGTTTCAAATTTCTATGGTGGTGTATTATTAATGTTGGCTGAACGTTGATGCAGCAGGATTGAGTAATGCGTGTGTCTCTTGACGATTAGAAGGCATCAGGCTTATCTTAATTTCTTTATATTCCTAGTTCGAGATGGGAAGAAATTTCCATGGTTATCCTTTTTAGGTTGTCGAGGACTTATTGGGGATGCGAATAAAGATGGGTGAGTGTCACCATAGATTTCTGTACAAACCATCTTGTACACGTGTTTCGGTATTTGTTGATCAACTCACTCGTTGTATTATCTACCAGTTTGAAAGGATTATACTTTCGAGCACTTGGAAATTTTTTTCATTCTAGACTTCGTTAGACCGACGTATCGATCACCATTGATTTCGACCGTGATCTTAGTTTCACCTCCTTGTACTAGAAGGCATTTTAGTCAACTTTAGGTTCGTGCTTACTTTACGACATTTCGTATCATTTCACTTCATATTTTTTCTATAGCATAGAGACTATTCAAGAAAACCACTCAGATCCGAAAGTTTTAGCCGGAACCATTAGTTATTCAACCACCTATTAACACCTTATCGAGCTAATCATTACCACTAGTGTTTGAATCTCGCTGAGTTTATCATTGTATCAAGTTGTTGTGAATTTTTGGAACGGGAAAAAAGTTTGAGTTCCCGTCTATCAGATTACATTAGACTACTACCTGAGTCAAGTCCGTACTCAACCATCTCGACTTGCGACCACAAAATCAAGTTAGGTACTTACACGTGTTCTTGCATCAAAGTTACGCATTCACTCCAGTTATCATATACTTTAGATTTCTTGGACTTGTTTTGACCCTTAAATTCGTGAGTGTTCACTTAGCTTTCTTGGCTTAGCTATTCGCTAAATCTGAGAGAAATTTTCAATGAATCAGCTTGCTTAGATGTTGTGAATCACATTGTTTTAGTTTTCGGTGTGTCGTCACTTTTGTACCTTTTAGTGACGCGTGTTTCACTTCTAAGTTTTGTGAAGTTTTCATGAAGGCCATGAGTACTAAGTTGTTTGTCTTGTTTCGTATTTTTATTCGTAGACTATTAGACAGTCTAAATGAACTATCTAGATCTTGAAAGACGTGTTGCGTTCTTTTGATTTGTAGTTTCTGAATGATTAGCTTTTGCACCGATCTCTTTTGGAGTAGTTATGATGATAGTTTTATTTTCAGTTCTGTATGGCACTATTTGACACTTGGTTTGCTTGATTATATTAACAGCACTGGTTGGACGGTGGAGTTCTGCAAATTGGTTTTCGGATGTTTGATTTTATGATTTGAGAAATTGTGTGCTTGTGTTGTTGTTGACGTGGGATTGGACAAATTGGTATTTTTGCACCCTTAGGAAATTACTACCTGCTTATCAAGACAACAATGTGTTGTCGATATTGCGGGCGGCCGACTGTAATATCTATGGCATATTTGTTGGTTTCGTTAAGCAAGTGGACAGGTAGACCCGTCTACAATAGCTGTTATTGTTTAGTTATTATTGGGGCTCGACCTAAGGACAGTTAGAGTGCATGACGTTATGAATGCTTGGGCGAGACCCATTTTTCACTTTCGATTTTAAATTTTCAATACAAGTTTTTCAACCTTTATGTTAGTACATATATATTTTGACGTTATTGTATTATACGTACATATTTTTGACCATACGTTATTATACAATTTTGATTTTATATCTTTATGAAGTATGTTTCTACTATTTTGTTGATGGGGGAAGAAAGTAGAAGCTTAAAGGCATGAAAGAAGATTTTGCAACCCGCTCACAACGGTGTGGCATATTCTCTTTGATGCAACCACTCTGATGTGATTTCTTCTTTATACATATATTCTTTCCTATCTTCAAGTACTTTTACATAGTAAGTTATTTTCAAATTTCGGGACGAAATTTTCTTAACGGGGGTAGATTGTAACAACCTGTCCTGAATGTACGAAACGTCGAGGGCGATTTCATAATTCCACTTTGGTTTGAAGGATATTTTGTTTTTGTTGCTTTTAAACCTTAATTAATGTGCCAAGTGGGACCCGTTTCCTACTCAACCCCATCCCTTTTGCCACTTGTCACCTTTTCCCCACAGCATACCTCTCGGATCCCTTTTTTCCCTCACATTCCTCATTCTATCACCCCCTCATTCTCGAGAGCACACTCATGCTCATACCTTTCATTTTCTCCCTCTTTTGCTCTGATCTCCCTTGCCCCCCTCAGAGCTCCTTATCTCTCTCGTTCTTCTCATTCTTCTGCAAGTACAAAGTGATTGTTGCACTTGGTAACCAGCGCAAGATCGGGGGGAGATCTGGCGAGTGTGACCACCTTCGATTGGGTGAGTCTCGGACCTCTTTTATCTACCGATGGATGTTTGCTTTGATTTCTAAAGCATATTTATTGGTACTTGGTGAAGGTTTAACTTGGAAGCTACTCGGGGGAAACCTCCCCTTCTGGCCACGGCTGGACCTAAGTATGGTATGATCCTCTTCCTTTCCTTCGTGGTTTCATTTCCATGGTTTACATCGTCGAGTTTAGCGTAGTTTCGCGGTTGACTGGAGCTTGGAAAGCTTCGGCTTTCATCTCCGTGAAGCCTGTCTGAAAACCGAGTCAAAACGACCTAAACCCAGAAACACAGATCCACTAGCCCAAACCTTTGGGCCGGGCTACCAAGCCCAAGATCCCATCCAAACTGAGCCCTAAACCCTCTAACTTAAAACCCAAACCAGGCCTCTGGGCCTTGGAACCCAGCCTAGAGTCTTAGGCCCAAAACCCTTGGATCCAAACCCAGTTATTATTCGGCCCAAGCCCAGAAACAAACCTAGCCTAGAATCGGCCTAACCCCTGTGACCCAGAGCTGGATCCAGATGTGACCTGGATCTAATGAAATATTTTCTGGAATATTCTTTGTGTTGACTTTTTGTTGACTTTTATGAAATTTGCCCGGGACCCTTCTTAGGGTAATTCGATGTTCTGAATCTGTTTTTGGCCTCCATTTTCCTAAATTCAATAGTTATGATAGAGTTTTATTAATTGGTACCTTTATGTGCTTAGGTGCAATTGTTTATGGCATTTTCGTCTTTGCTAGTTTGCTCGGCTCTTCGACGGCGAAGTATTTGTAAGTGGACCCCTTAAAAAATGCATATTTTACTATTAGAAATGCATACATGAAAAGTATGATTTATTGGTTACGTTTTATGAAACGTTTATGAGTAAATTGGTTTCACGCTTAATGAATTACCATGCTTTATCGACTTTACGTTCCTTGTGATATATATGATTGATGACTATATACATACTTGTGAATGTGATTTTACGATATGACATTTTAGCTACTGAAATACGATTAAGATAGATATATATATTAGAAAAATTATGTTAATGTTTTATGTACTTACTTAGTGGTTATTCATACGATCTGCCTACGGGTGAATGATCTGCATAAGGACGAATGTCCTGCCGAAAACGAATGATGCTGCTTACAGGTGAATGATACTTTTATATTGGCTTTGGTCGGGTGTTATAGGAGCCTATGGGCGATTGCAATTTATATTGGCTTTGGTCGGGTGCTGTAGTAGCCTACGGGCGATTGATATTTATATTGGCTTCGGCCAGGCGTTTGGTTGGTGCCTACGGACGGAAGATATTTATATTGGCTACGGATAGAAGATATATATATATTGGCTACGGCTGGGCATTTGGTTTGTGCCTACGGACGGAAGATATTTATATTGGCTTCGGCCGGAAAATATTTATGTTGGCTTTGGCCGGGAGATGTAGTGCCTTCAGGTGAATGAAGATATATGTTTATATGAAAGGTTTTATGCCTTGTGCTACCACTAGTAAGCAACCTATATACGATATATGTTTTATGAAAGGTTTTATGGCATGCTAGGGTTTTTGGAAAAACCTATTACTTATTATGCTATACGAGTTTTCTAAACCTGAGGGTTAGTACGTTAAGGATTAATTGTTTTAGTATTACTTATATATATCAATTTGGTCCACTAATGTTTTGTTTTGTTCGCCCCCTTAGGACCTAGAATCGAGGCGTACAATCCCAGTATCAAGGCACTCCCGCATTGGCATCTTCGAGTCCCCTCGGTACAGGTCTCGGTTAGTTGTATGCTTTGAATATGTCCCTAAATTGCATAATCATTGTATTTAAATTTATAAGTGTTGTTTATATTTATTATTTCTCATGCATGTTAGTATGGCTTCGTCACCTTCGGATGTCGGCTAGCACGTGCCTACTCTGGTGTTCAGTGGATATTAGGGTTGTGGATATTAGGGTTGGGCGTGTCAATGAAGACACCAACGGCACTCCACATGTCATGGCTCTACCCAAACCAAAACCCACCCGTAGCATGTGGGTTTGTCGTTTCATCAAGTATACCGTCAATCTCAACAAGCTATGGAAGTGTATTCTTTTGTTTTGGCAATATAGAGGATTCAAAGAGGCAGTATAACCAATAAATTGTACTGATTTTAATGTTCGACCACCATTTGAAGCTCAATATCAATGGACCTGAAATAGGAAGTTAGTTGTTTACGGAACTCTTGAAAGAGTAATTTGCAGGAAAAAGTAGATCGATCAGGTGAGGCAATGTTCCTAGGCTGGCTGAGATTTTATGTACGTAAAGTGGTTCATATTGGACATGCAGTAGGTACGTACTGTCGCTAACTTGTACATATTACGTCTGAAACCGTAATACTGATGTCATCAAAAGAAAGCTAATCTGGTTCTGTAAGTAATCGTAGATATATGCGTCTGAAGTCCTGTATTGGATGGAAGTCACAAGGGGATATTCCTATTCACACATCTCTAAAATTTCAAATGCTTTTTGTATTTTGCAGGTCATAAAATTGGTAGGGCATAATGTCCTCCAACAAATATACAGACTCAACTGCTACCAAGTTTTTAAGACTGGGACCGAAGACGCAGTCATGTGATCCTTCAATGCTTATGTCTTTTGTCAATCCAAACATAGTTTCCTGCCATATACAACATTTCCACACAATCCAGATATTTTTTCACTCTTTATCCTTTAATTGGTTTTTCCAGTTTTTATCATTTCCATTTAGTTGGGAAATTTGAATGACTTTATTTGGAAATTTTCAGAAATTTGTCTCCGACAATCCCAGTATTTTTTCTCTAATAAGTTGCACCAACACGGTGAAAACAATCAACCAAGTCAAAGGATTAAATTATCAGATAAAGGAAAATAGTGTAGAAATTCCCCATAATATTTGTATCTAGCGCATATATCTCATAATTTTATTTTGAGAGGGGGCCCATCATTACTACTTGAGGCACCACGGATTTGTATGAAGTACAAAGTATAACTAATTGAATTTCATTTCTTGAGAAAATCTGTTGTCATTGATAATTTAATTATATAGCAGATTACATTGCTATTTTTTTGAGGCACCAAAGCTAGAAGTAATAAAAAAATTAAGACAAGAAATGTTGGAATCAATATCGGTGGGTGAAAAGAAAATAATGGGTTTAAATATGATTACCCCCACACTTGACTGATTGAGCATGTGATAAAGTTGATAACAGTATCAATGTCGTTAGAGTGCATCCCTTGGGCCCGTCGATTTAAAATTTTTAACATGGTATCGAGTCAAGGTTCGGGCTTGTACAAGCATTGTCACCAAGAAGGAAACAAGCTAGGACTCTTAACAGAGAGCCGGCCTCTAAGTTCCATTGAAAACAATGAGAACAAGTCTGGACTCTTAACATAGAGCGGACCTCTGAGTTTCAATTGCCAATATGTAGATCTCCACATGTGAATACTAAATAGGATTACACGTGAGGGGGAGTGTTGGAATCCTACATCGGACCGATCTAAAAATTCCAACAAGAAATTGGATCAGTATATAAATTTTATTTCATATTCCAATATATTTTGCTCAAAAGCAGCAGAGCAGTTTACATTTGATTGACTTAGAGCAGCCAACACATAAAACTAATTGGGTTAATTTAAATTCCCATGTCAACAGCATCTGTCGAAAATTTTTGAGTCATCATTTTTGGAAAGTTGGGTTTTTGGTGATGAATTCTTTGTTTGTCTGCTTCATTAATTTCCTAACTTTCAGCTCACATCACAGGCAGCTTCAGTACCGACGGCTTCACCTCAACACAGGATGTGAGTCGATTCAGTGGATGTTCGACCATAGCCTCTCCTTCATCGTAGCTCAGTGTGTTCCGAAATGAGGATCCTTTTGGACATGAAAGTGGATCACATATTCACTTCTTTAGTGTTCGCTCACACACTTGAGCAGGAAGTGAGATGAAGGAAAGTGCCTTCACTGCAAGGTATTGTGATACCACCCATGGGATGATCATATCCAAATTCCTCTTCGGCTTGACTCAACAAATTTTGGAATAAAGGATCATTCAAGTATGATATTGGAATCACAAACCGCTTCTTCTGTCTCTCCCCAACATACACAGCAAAATAGCCTTTTGGGATATCTAAGGTCTTTAAAGCTGTCTGTTTTGAATTAGATAGAGACCGGACGAGACTTCTCTTCGCGCTAACAATTCCAGGCAACCGGAAACCCATCGATTTATGTTCTCAAGGGGATAAAAGAACTAGAAAAGGAATTCGAAGGACTTGGAAAAAAGAGAAAGCTTTGATATGTTCTTGGGAAGGTAAAGATTGAGTTGCTAATACCATTGTGAACTTGATCATGTGTATATATATAGATGAAAGGGTATGCGAAAAAATCTTATGGTACATGAAAATTATTGGTCAAGAGGAACTGCAAAGAGAAACGATGAGAGAAACTAGCTTATACCCAATCACATGGCTTTGTCTTGCTGCTCACATAACTCCCTACTCCGACAGATTTTTCGGACAGATTCTTGTGTGGAAGCAGGATTCCCTACCTCCTTCGGATAACAGGCAACACAAGAGACCACTACATGTGAATTTTGTTCCAATAGAATTATTTATGCCTGTCAGATAAGAGGCATTTTGCTTCAGACATGCCTGTTAATCACTAATCACGAATTACTTTTCTGGTTAGGCCTTGCTAACGACTGGGTACCCTTTGTTGCATCCACATGTTCTCAAATAATCAATTGCTTGCACACTGGATGTTAAACAAGTGGGCCAACAGTAGTGCATACGTTATGCCCCATCAAACAAAAGTTTGTGGGATAATTTGCATTTCATTGTAAACATGGAATAAATGCTAACTTGGCAAACAAGAATATATGGTGCTATGAAAATCTGGCATGGGGCCTGATGTATAAGAAGGGATGTGACTTTGTCGATTCATCAAAGAGTAAAGGAAGTTCAATATCATTTTGTTTTGCCTCTATGGAATCTAACGAGAAAACCGATCTATTGGAACACTAGAGACAATGAACACTGATGATTCACTATTAGATCAAACACTTTGAATTCAGTCTAAGAAACTAAAGCAAAAATCTGCTAAAGTTATCTAAGTAGATTGAACTCTTGTTTTAGCAACTCCGTTGGCATGCATGTTTCAGAAGATAAATTGATAATAACCGGCTAAAAATTAGTAATTGAATAATCAGACTCTTACCGTTTACCATTTTGTAGGTTGACCGATCATACAAATCAACTTCCGCCACAAGGATTTTGTTCTACGAAATATTTAAAATTTAGGATCTGCCAAAACACATCGGTTTGCACCTATTCCTGCTCACGACCAAACTCAATCCGTGTGTACACATAAGATCTTATTAATTTTTTGAAGAGTGGAGGGATACTTTTTTAAAAGCAGTAGGTATTACGTACATATCTAAATCCCGTTTGATAACAAAGATTATTGTTGTCTTAAGAGCCCTTATCTGTTCCAGTCAAGAAATTATGGACACATATGTCTGAAGCATGTCCTCTACTGTATTCAAAGGAAGTAAGTCGCTCAAATGAAGAAGTAGCTTTTTCTGTCCACTCATCTATCCAAATATTTTCAAGTGGGGTTCCATGTTTGTAGGTTGTCATAAAAATGGTTGTGGCCAAAATGTTCTCCAACAAATATACAGACTCAAAAATAATATCCCAAAACAAGTCATCACAATCTGTACTAAATTTTTCCTCGAGTTTACTCTAAAGTAATAACATGCACGACTAAATATGGCTATCAGGTTTGTATACTAATGCATTGCTTTGGAATTGCTTTTGTTAATATTATTATTTTTCATCATTTAGTACTACGGTCTGTTGGTATACATCTTCTCTTGGAAGTGAGTGGTCCTAGGTTCGAATGTCGTGAATGGCGAATTCGATACTAAATTAGACTATCTATTGTGTGGTTTAGCCGAACTCCCCCTCCCCTTAATGTAAAAATATCAATGTACTAAAAAAATTTATTATTTGTCAAAGAAACAAAAAAAGACGGTACCTGCTCCAAGAAAAAGAATAATTTAGCTACTAATGAAGGCAATCACATCATGAAAAGGAATGAAAAATGAAATGGAGGATAGGAGTTGACGGGAAGATAAGAGAGGGAAAGTTTTGTTTTGATTTTATTTTTCAGTTTTTTAATTATTTTGAAGAGTGAAGCGACTTAATTATTCTCACATGTTGTTCAGATACTTCCCTTTAACAAGAATTGGCACAGAACATATGGAAATCTAGACAATAAGGAGGGAATCGGCTAAAAATGAGTTTGAGTCCTTAATTTTTTAATATAAAAGTTTAGAGAGAAAATCGAAAGCTAATACCGTGTTTGGATGAGAAAATTTAAATCACTAAGGAATTCTAAAATGATGAAATTATAAATTATGGAATGTTGTAGCCTATTTTATCTAACAAAGGGTAAGAGGGCCGGTGGCAAGGAGAAGAGATTGAGAGAGATGTGTATGTAGAATTGTAGGGGAATGTATGTGTTATCCTTCCTACATAGTGCCTTTATTTATAGTAGTAAAAAGGAAAGAATAAATTCCTTCATCCCCAAGGAATACAAGTCGTAATAGGAAAGGATAACTAGAATAAAATCTAATCTCGGATTTACACAATCACACTTAAACTAGAAAAGTTTACAACACTCCCCCTTAAGTGTTTAAAAACTCAAGTAGATTTAGCATCATGTAAAAGTTGTGGAAGTCGACTCGTCGGCACTAATTCTAAGGAACAACGCTTATTCTCAATAAGGTAGGAACTTGCATGAGTCTCATTAAAAAACCCTAAGGCTATGGTAAAAACCCGAGAAGGGACAAAATCCATAGTCTAAGGAAAAATATATGAAAAATGCAAAGTCAAAAGAAACGTCTACAGGATGTTATCATGGATATGACTAGCCCAAGGTGGGTGCCTCATTAAAACCTAGTTAGGTAGAAAAAAACCCAATGGGAAAAATGCTGCTAATCGTAGGGAAAAAGAGTACATTAAGATCAAGCATCTTCAAGATACTCCCCTTGAGTTTGACATAATTCCAAAGAGAAATAGCAATGTTACAACTCAAAAAGTTTAGGCATGCCAATTCCATGAACAAGCTTCTGAAACGTCGTCTTCGGTAGTGATTTGGTGAAGAGGTCGGCCAGATTATCTTGTGAACGATTTGCATGACTTTAATCTTCTAATGCTCTTGTTGTTGATGTGAAAAGAAGAACTTCGGCGCAATGTGCTTGGTGTTGTCTCCTTTGATATAACCCTTCTTGAGCTATTCGATGCATGCTATGTTGTCTTCAAAGATTGTCGTAGGGACATCTACGACGGGATAAACATTGCAGGAGCTTCAAATATGGCCCACTACTGCTCTTAACCAAAAGCATTCCCGTGTTGCTTCAAGTAAGGTGGGAATTCTAGCATCGTTAGATGAAGTGGCAACTAAGATCTATTTAGTTGACCTCCAAGAGATTGCGGTGCCTCTAACGATAAAGATATAACCCGTTTGAGAACACGCTTTGTGCGGATCAGACAAGTATCATGCGTCGACATAATCAACAAGGCGAGAATCGACTCGAGAAGCAGGGGTGCGGCATCACTCGAGGATCCGTAGGGATAGAACAAGACCAAATCTGTAGTACCTTTAAGGTAACAGAATATGTCTTTCACGCCAGTCTAGTGTCTGCGTATTGGTGCATTACTGTACCTTACCAAAAGATTAACAGCGAAGGACATGTTGGGTCTAGTGCATTAAGCTAAGTACAATAAAGGGGCTATCGCACTTAGATAAAGAACTTCAAGCTCCAAAATCTCTTCATCATCCTCATTTGGACGAAAGGGATCCCATTTTGCATCTAGTGATCAAACGACCATAGGAATACTCGAAGGCTTTGCTTTATCCTCATTAAAACGGTGCAACACATTCTGGGTGTAGTTCGATTGATGTACTAAGATTTCATCCGAACATTGCTCTATCTCGAGACTAAGACAGTATCAAGTCTTACCTAGATCTTTCATCTCAAATTCCAACCTCAGGTTCATGTTAGTTCTTGCGAGCTCTTCAAGAGTTTCGATAAGGTTCATGTCATTGATATATACTGCAACAATCACAAATCCAGAATGTGACTTCTTAATGAACACACAAGGGTATAGTTCGTTGTTCACATATCCCTAACTAGTCAAATACTCACTTAGATGGTTATACCACATTCTTCTAGATTGCTTCAAATCGTAGAGTGAACGCTTTAGTCGAATTGAGAGCGTGCTCCAGGGTTTGTAAATATTTGAATCAGTTAATGTAAGTCTTTCAGGAACTTTGATATAAATTCCGTATCAAGATCCTCATAGAGATACGCAGTTACTACATCCATCAGCTGCATACTCAGTTTTTTGGAAACTACCAAACTGATAAAGTAGCGAAAAGTAATCACATCCATAACGGGTGAATAAGTTTCATCATAGTCAATCTCGTGGCGTTGTGAGAAGCCTTGTGCAACAAGACGAGCTTTGTAACGCACAATTTCGCTCTTCTCATTACGCTTCCGAACGAAAACCCACTTGTAACCAATGGGCTTCACATGTGGATGAGTAGGATCTACAAGTCCAAACACTTCATCTTTCGCAAGCGAATCGAGTTTGACTTGGATTGTTTTTTCTCAGTTTGACCAATCCGTTCTACGTCAACGTTCATCAATGGAACACGGTCGTGTTCAATGTAATTGCTCAACATGATCTCAGTAGCTACTGCATAGTCTAATGCATCATCGACAATCATCTCATTTTTGTGCCACATATTATCTAAGCTAGTATAATAGACTGAAGTCTCACGATTCTCAGGAGGAGGATTCGTCTCTTCAAGAACGCTTTTGTAAGATCCCACATTGCCCAAGGGAGTGGATCCTGTACGCCTTATATGTATATTCCTTTCTCTACCTAGCACGAGGCCTTTTGGGAGCTCACTAGCTTCAGGTTTCGTAGGAACTCCGAAGTTAAGCGAGTTTGGACGAGAGCATTCCCAAGATGGGTGACCCACTGGGAAGTTGCTTGTGAGTTCCCAGAAACAAAACCGTGAAGGCATGGTAGGGGCCCAAAGCGGACAATATTGTGCTACGGTGGAGTCGAGCCAGGGATGTGGTGGGGGCCCTGGCCAGGATGTGACAATTTGGCATCAGAGCCAATCCCTGGTCGGAAGTGTGCCGACGAGGACGTCAGGCCCCTAAGGGGGGTGGATTGTAAGATCCTACATTGCTCAAGGGAGTAGATCCTGTAAGCCTTATATGTATATTCCCATCTCTACCTAGCATGATGCCTTTTGGGAGCTTACTGGCTTCGGGTTCCGTAGGAACTCCGAAGTTAAGCGAGTTCAGGCGAGAACATTCCTAAGATGGGTGACCTATTGGGAAGTTGCTTGTGAGTTCCCAGAAACAAAACCGTGAGGGTGTGTAGGGGCCCAAAGCGGACAATATTATGCTACGGTAGAGTCGAGCCTGGGATGTGGTGGGGGCCAGGGCCGGGATGTGACAGCTTCCATAATCTAGAATTTCCTCATGAGTTAGATAGAATGAGTGAGCGATAGTCGGATTCACGGTAGGCTCTTTGGGACCTTGTGCCATAGATTTTCTCTTCTATGGGTGTGAATCCTTTGAACTAAGGGGTCTGCCACGCTTTTGTGTAGGGGCAGATGATTGGCTAGTTGCTAATGTATGTGGATCACCAAGATTAGTGCCCTGAGCCTTTAGGATGGAAGTCTATCGTACATTTGGTACATCTATCTTTGCAGGCGTATTCGCAGCTGGAATATGTGATCTTGTCACTTGTGCTAAATCGATGAAAGCATCTGGCATGCTTTGAGCTAAGATCTGGAGATCTAATATGTGCTACACTTTAGTTTCAGACTAAGCTGTGCAAGGATCTAAATGAGACAAAGTGAGAGTCATCCACGATAATTCGCGTTGTTCCTCAAGAATGTTGACGTTCTTATCTCCCCCTAACGATGGGAAGACTGTTTTATAGAAGTAACAATCCACGAAACGAGCGGTAAACAGATTGCCTGTCAAAGGTTCTAAGTAACGAATAATCGAAGGAGAATCATATCCAAGATAGATTCCTATCCTCGCTGAGGCCCCATTTTGTACGTAAGGATGATGAGATTGGCACATATACCGCACAACCAAAAATGCGCAGATACAATATGTCAGGTTCGTATCCAATAACCAACTGAAGGGCACTAAATGGTTGTGTCCCAACAGGCCTCAAAGGAACCAACTTTGTTGTATGCAATATTGCATGGCCCCAAGCAGTGATTAGGAGTTTTGTAGAAAAATGGGAAGGTTCGAACGAATCTTGTCATAAGAAGGCTTAGTAATAAGCTTTCCCATAAAACATGTTTGACATGCGGTTCCTTGGATCAAACCTAAACTTCGGGTTAAGGGATACCCATGTGATGATTTGAGGATTCGGTGCATCGCTATTCGTCCAGGATATCCCAAACGATCATGCCAAAGTGTAATTTCGTGCGTGGTCCTAATAGTAGGGCTTGCCACATAGTGGCATTCTATAAGGCATATGGTCGTAATATATAAACCACTCGGGATACAATCCATCTTCTCTAGAATATACTTTTGGCCATATTCGTAGGAAGTTATGCACAGAAATTTAACTCCGTTATCTACGTAGGTTTTAGCGTGGTAATTATTATCTCTAATGTCCTTGAAACTTAACAACATTATTTCGGAACGTGGAGAATAGAGTACCTCAGCAATGGTTAAGATTGTACCATTAGACAACATTATACGTGTCTTACCGTATTCTTCTATCAGGTTGGATATGCCTGAGAAGGTTGTCAAGGGTGCATCTTAGGTATGAAGTTAGTGAAATAGATGCGTTCATGTAAAACGGTGTGCGTGGTTGTACTATCTACCAAACAACTAATTTCCCTACTAGTCATACCTAGAATGAAAAATTAATTTGAATCGGTCATATGCATAAAAGTTCTTAAAACAAATATCAATTCAAAATAATTTCATTTATTCAAGGATGGTAATTAATTAATACTTAATATCCAAAAACAAATAACCAACAAATAATTCAAACATAAAGGAAAATTGTTCAAAAATCAACCAAAAAACAAGGGGGGGTTCGGCCACTAGGTGGAATTCGGCCCCATTGTGCAATTTTAACTAACTAAAATTGTTTATGTCTAAGATTCTAATATTGCATAGGGGTGGTATCCTCTTGAAAGTCAAAAACCTCCATCTTTGTAGTCTCCGGTTCGTCCACTTGCATGAAGTTTGATTCAAACTTTTTACGATGAGAATGATATTTAGCTACAACCTTTTGGGGAGCTCGAGAAACACGGCCATAATGATAGCACATATCTGCATCCATGGTTTTAGGTGCTTTGCCCTTATTCTTGAAGTTCGAGGCCTTGGGAGCTAAGTTTGAGCGCTTTTGGGCTTTGTTTCCTCCCTTGGATGGGCCTTGACTCTGTTCATATTCGCAGGGTGGCTTTTGGCCGCCCCTACCACACCTCTTTTGGCGTTTTGCGTGTTGATTTGTGCTATAATGTGCTTCAGGCATAACAGTCGCCCTAGTAGGTCGAGCTCGATGATTATTCATCAACAGCTGGTTTTACTTTTCAGCAAGAAGTAAAACAGAGATCAAATTTGAGAACTTAGTGAACTTCTGAGCTATATATTGTTGTTACAGGACAATATTAGAAGCAGAGAAGGCCGAATAGGTCTTCTCTAGGAGGAAGTTTCGTTACAAAACTTGAGAAGTGATCGGATTTGACAAACTTCAAAATTATATTCATTCACATATTTAAAGTCTTGGAAGTGTAAATGCTGCTAGTCATGTCTTGCTTCAGGTAAGAATATGTCATTTTTATGATCTAAACGATCAACCAAAGTGACCTATATTGCATGTGGATCCTCCTCAGCTAGATATTTAGTTTGCAAGGCGTCATGGATATGTCTTCTGATGAAGATCATAGCAGTGGCTTTTTTAGCTTTGCCAACAGGGTTGTCCATCTTTTATTCAATGGCAGGACGCAAGTTCTTTGCAGTGAGTTAGAGCTTCACATCTTAGACCCACTTGAGGTAGTTCCTTCTAGAGACTTCCACAGCCGTGAAGTTGAGTTTGTTCAAATTCAATATGTTTCAATCACAAAATAGATGGACAAGATGTGGTTAGTGTAATGGAGAAAAATCAATCCATTCACATAGGAGTAGAACATACAGGTTCTAATAGACATGTATTGGTTTAATTTTGCATGAGAAAACTTCGGGTTTTCATAGGTGATGTTTTTAAATGAAAACTTCAGGTTTTCAAACCAGGTATGTTTTTAAAAAACTTTAGGTTTCAAAATAATTATGAACTTAGGTTCATATGTTCCTGCAGGCAAACACAAATATAGACACAAAAATATGAAACAAGAATATATGCAAATAGAACTTTAAGTTTATAATTATAATTGAGTTAATTGTTTGGACCTCGGGCCAAATTTAAAGTTTGGGTGAAAAATATAAAACCCATTAGGCCTAAAATAATTAGGCAAATAAACTCGGGCCCAAAAGAAGGCCTAAGCCCACGGGTGGCTTAATAAAATGGGTGTCGTGCATCCTAAGCCTAAGAATGGGCTGGGTTTGGTATTAGGTCAAGCAAGCATGCAAGCCCTTGCATCACAAGGTAATTGGGCTGAATGCGCAAGCCCAAACAACCCATAAAGGGCACTGTTTGCCTGTGATGCGGTGCATGGGAGACGGTAGGAGCCCTGAGCACTCGACTACGTCTACGGGACAAATCATCACCAAAGCCCAACGAGCCGGTGATGCGGATCGAAAAACAAACGGCACAGGCAAGGCCCAACGTCGTGGGTGCTATGCAAATGGACCGAGAGGAAATCGAGGCAAGTTAGGGTTCGGTGTGATTTCCGGGCTATCCCAGCAGTGTTGGGTGTGAGGATCCATAGGATTCAGTCGACGACGTTGGTTTAGGCTATGTTCGGTGTAAGCTTATGGTTCGTTGGAGAACCAATTATTTGTCGGTGGAGATGAAATCTCAACGTTGAGGGAGGGGCAACTGAAAGAATTCAACCGAATTCGAATGAAAACCCCATGAAATTCTTCTGGAATTTCGAGAAATTGTTGGTGAAAACGATGGATTTTGTCCAATTTACATGATTGTTGGTCATGTTTCGTCAGAAAAATTGACGGGGGGGACCTGGGCTTCAGGCCGTGGGTTAGGATAGGGTGCCTTTCTCAACTTGTACACCTTTTCTGGAAATTTTTGATTTGTGAACCCTTGAGGTTGTTCCACAAACACCTAATCTAGCAGTCTATTTTGAAATGTCGATTTGACATCCAATTGATGCAACTTCCAACCCTTCTTGGCTGATAGCGCTATCAAGGTTCTTATGGTGTTTAACCTTACTACTGGAGCAAAAGTTTCATTGAAGTCTACACCAGGCTTCTATGAGTAGCCTTTAGCTACCAATCTTGCCTTGTTCTTCTGCACAGAACCATCTAGGTTTAGCTTCACTTTGTACACCCATTTCACTCCAATCACCGGCTTGTCACTTGGTCGATTTACAAGTTCCCAAGTGTCATTCTTTTCTATCATTTCAAGCTCTTCCTTCATTGCTTTCTTCCAAGCTTTGTCTTTCTCAACTTCTTCATATGTTTCTGGTTCCACTACACAGTAGTTACATGTAGCATAGATCTCATCCAAGCTTCTCAACCTCACTGGAGTTGAACTTGAAGTTATTATCTGTGAGTGACTTAATTGTGAACTCATGCTTGCTTGTTGTGGAGTCCCTTGTGTGTCACCATTCTTTATGGTTTCTTCTTGAATTGAGATTTTCATAGGCTGCCTTGTTTGCCCATTGTTGAGGTCAAGTTATAGAGAGACATTATCTTTCTTTTCTACACTTGTTTCCCAATTCCATGTTGAGTCTTAATTAAAGATAACATCCCTTGATAAGATTATCTTATGAGTTATCAGATTGTAAACTCTGTACCCTTTTTCACTGGTTCCATAACCCATAAACATACCCTTGTTGGTTGATTTCTCTAACTTCTGCCTTAGTTGTTGAGGAATGTGAATATAGCACACTGAGCTAAACACTTTCAGATGCTTCACAAAAGGCTTCATTCCACTGAACAATTCAAATGGTGTCTTCTTATCCAGTGCTTTAGTAGGGCACCTATTCAATAGGTACACTGAGGTGTTCAAAGCTTCACCCCAAAATGTATAGGACATGTTTTTCTTATGCGTCATAGAATTAGCCATTTCGACTATAGTCCTATTCTTCACTTCTGCAATCCCATTTTGTTATGGTGAATATGCCACAGTAAGTTGTTTCTCTAATCCCACACCTTCATAGAATGCATTGAACTTAAGAGATGTGTACTCGCCTCCCATATTACTTCTTAGTCTTTTGATTTGGTATCCACTTTGCAAAAGGTTAGGAAATACCTGTTTCCACTAACTGTTGTTGTTTACATTGGTCCACACATATCCGTGCAAATTAATTCGAGTGGCTTTGTTGCCTTCCAAGCCTTTCCAGGTTCAAATGGATGTCTGTGATGCTTTCCAAACACACACCCTTCACAGGTTTCACTACATTGATCCAACTTTGGTATACCTTGTACCATTTCATGTTTTTGCAGATTTTCTAGACTTGTCATATTTAAGTGACCAAGCCTGTTATGTCATAGCTTCATAGAACCTGTCACACTTGCTTTCCTTGCCACTTCCTTTAGGTATTTCAACATAAGTGGAAAGCTTATGTTTTTCACTTCCACTTGAGTCACTAGGTCTGATAGGGACTTGTTATCATAGATCCCAAAGTGCATGATTCTCTGCCAAAGCGAAAGTGTCTGCCAGAGTTATATCTTCTTTCACGATCAATTATTCGAACAACGGGTGGTTTGCTAGGAGTCCTTTTTGGAGGGCTGCTCTAGCTATTGAGTTGTTGCATCCGACTATCTTTGCTTTCTCTACTTTGTACCTTTTCACATAGTCGCGAAGCGACTCCTTTGGGTTCTTCTTGACGTTTGAACAAGTGGTAGGACTTTTTCTTGATGGAGTAATATGATGAATATTCTTTGGTGAAAACCAAAGAAAATTCATTGAAACTCTGGATGGATTTGTGGTGGCAAGGTGTAGAACCAATCTTGCGCCTCGCCTTCTAGAGTGGTGGCAAATATCTTGCACATGACATCGTCGCTATTTCGATAGAGGATCATTACGCTTCGATAGTGCTTTAGGTGTCTTTCCGGGTCTCCATCCCCCTTGAAGGATGTGAAATGTGGCATACCGAACTTACATGAAAGCTCTGC
Source organism: Pyrus communis (assembly GCF_041283825.1). Taxonomy (NCBI): domain Eukaryota; kingdom Viridiplantae; phylum Streptophyta; class Magnoliopsida; order Rosales; family Rosaceae; genus Pyrus; species Pyrus communis. The sequence continues at coordinate 5,057,146 of NC_142574.1, forward strand.
CTGCTTAATCTCATCTGTGAAGGGTGACTTGCTTATGTTGGTTATGTCCTATTGTAGTGACTCATTAGTGACCTTGTTGCATTGGAAATCGCGCAATTACTCGATCACGAGCCTTTCTATTTCTTCCTAAATTTGCCTTTGTTAGGGGTAATAGAGTTCTCAGATGTTCCCAGTTGTGACCTAGTGGTCTAGGTTGCTCTTCTACTTGCTTGACTTGTCTATGCCGCAGATGCGGTCCATATGGTTCGTTCCTAACAGGCAAGGGAATTCTTCGCAAGTTGCTGGTTGAACTTGAGTCGAACTGAGTGACTGCTTCTCTTCGTCCTTTATGCTACTTACTTCGATGTGATGTGAAAGATGCTCCTTGCGAGCCTAGCCATGAATGAACACTTCACCTAGAAGGTTGTTCATGTTGACTATTGAAGTGTGGCCCCAACCGTGAATGTATGCTCATTCGTGGGCCTAGTTGAGAGTGCACACTCCTCCACACGCTAAGACGGGAGTATACACTATCTCAAGGGCCCAATCGGGAGTGTACATTGCTCGAACGCTCGGTTCGTGGCTGGTCGAGTGGCTACTTGCTGGGATGTTGATGGAGAGGTTCTTCATCTACCTTTATCCTACTTTAGGACACCTCGTCTAGGGCACTTTGCATTTCGGTGCGCTGCAAGAGCTGATTCACCAATGTCGTTTGTTGTGCGAGGGCACTCATCAATTGTATGACTTGTCGAGACAAGTGTTGTTCTCCATTTGGGTTGGAAAAGCTTGGAAGGAATACATCTCCTTGGGTAAGGGAAGTGTGGTAGACTCCGGGCGAGAGATTTGAGTTGGGAAATGTCAAATCCACAGAGTAATGTGGTGGTTGCCACGGTGGTGCCCCGTGAGGTGGTACCGCTCCATTCATTGTTGTGTTGAGCATTGTAGATTGCCGCGGTCCTAATCCTTGAACATTTGAATTTTCGTTCGTCGAGGTTTCCGAATCTCTTGCCATTGTACTTTTTCTTTTACGTTTTATCAAAGAATTTTTAGAAATAAAAATTCCAAGAATAAGAACTTACAAAAAATCTACAAATGAACATAAAAACAAAAAACCTTAGAGACGGTAGTTTTCTACGAGTGTGTGACTCAACTCTCAATGAAAACACCAATTTGTGGATGCAAATTTCTATTTTCTTCTTCTTGGACAAAATTGCACCTACAAAACAAATAACACCCTAGGTCAAGACCAAGAGCCTCAAGCGCCCATGATGAGCGTGGGGGGGGGGTGCTTTGGCCGAAGAACCTCCGATGCCAAAGTTAGAATTTTGAGGGAAAAGTGTTTGGAGAATTTAGAGAATTTTGCAAGAGAGTTGGAATTGAGTTTTGGAGAAAATGAGGTAGTATTTATAGGGGTATGGCCGGCCACTTGGATGGTAGAATTTTCAAATTACTCCCACAGCCTGTGTGGAGCAAAAAATAATCAAGAAAAATATGGAGGCAACACGTGAATTTTTGGGTGAAAAAGACAAGATTACCCTCTAGGCACATTGGAATTTCTACGCACAAGCAGTGAGCAATCATCCCTCAATCAAGTCAAAAGTGCCCAAAATAGGTATTTATGCAAAACCTATTTCATCCATCCTCATCAAATCCTCTCCATAAGGTAACCCCCAAATCATTCCTTTCTAATTATATTAATTAGCTAATTAATTGATTTATTACCCAATTAATTTATTAATTAGCTAACAAATTATGAACCACACCCAAAAAACCATCCAAGTGGCCGGCCATACCCCTATAAATACTACCTCATTTTCTCCAAAACTCAATTCCAACTCTCTTGCAAAATTCTCTAAATTCTCCAAACACTTTTCCCTCAAAATTCTAACTTTGGCATCGGAGGTTCTTCGGCCAAAGCACCCCCCCCCCCACGCTCATCGTGGGCGCTTGAGGCTCTTGGTCTTGACCTAGGGTGTTATTTGTTTTGTAGGTGCAATTTTGAGTTTTGGAGAAAATGAGGTAGTATTTATAGGGGTATGGCCGGCCACTTGGATGGTTTTTTGGGTGTGGTTCATAATTTGTTAGCTAATTAATAAATTAATTGGGTAATAAATCAATTAATTAGCTAATTAATATAATTAGAAAGGAATGATTTGGGGGTTACCTTATGGAGAGGATTTGATGAGGATGGATGAAATAGGTTTTGAATAAATACCTATTTTGGGCACTTTTGACTTGATTGAGGGATGATTGCTCACTGCTTGTGCGTAGAAATTCCAGTGTGCCTAGAGGGTAATCTTGTCTTTTTCACCCAAAAATCCACGTGTTGCCTCCATATTTTTCTTGATTATTTTTTGCTCCACACAGGCTGTGGGAGTAATTTGAAAATTCTTCGGCCCAGGTGAAATGTTAAGCAGGAGTTGCCTGGGTGTATTCGGTGAGGATACTTTAGTAATGATTCAAATTCAATATATTTTCCGGTGCTGCTGTACTCCTAATCGGCTGGAGAGATTTAATTTCCCTAATCATTCATCTTATGAGCTGAAGTTCAAGGAAATTGGGGGGCAATATTTGGACCTGATTTTACATCATTGGTCTGACCAATCGAGACCATTGAATAAACAAAGTTTTAGATTCTCACATGAGTAAAATATCAAGTTGACTTCCAATTATTGTTATGATTATCATAATCATAATAATTATCTCCCGAATAATTGGGATTATCTTGATATTTTATTTATCTAGACAAGGTGTTCAAATGCAATCACATTTGCGATGCCAAGTCACCTAACCAGGCCTAAGATCACGCATGCCAGCTTGCTATTATTCATTATTTGTTATTATCTTTTGGATAAAGGATTGTAATGGGTGGTCAGCAGGTGGAGCAAAATTTGTATGAAAATTATGTATGCTAGTACTCTTTTAGTTGATTAATGGGATGTGATAAGGCTTTTAAGAGTTAGCATTGTAATTAAATTGCAAGTGCTTGCAGCATACATGATTTACATACACGTGGAGGATTTGGCCGCCAAGAAGCATGGAAGATTTGAAATTAACGAGACTTCTGTTGCACATGGTTTGCATCAGGCATTTCGAATATGATGCCTGACAAACACCAATTCAGGTTGGGATAATTACTAGCAAAGGATTGGTTCATCAAGGGTCAAAATATGGTGGTGTTGCCGTATATTAGCACGTGGAGGGAGCTTGATTTTCAGTTGGACTTTACAAAATTATTAGGCCGTGTCAAGTAGAAAATATGAATGCTATAAATACAAGATGCTCTGCATCAGAGAAAAGCTCTTCAAATCAACACACAAATTTCTTTGTGCAAAGCTTCTCAACAACCCTGAGACTTTTTCCTCTCCCTCTTTCTTCTAGCTAACACATCTTCAGTTTGGATAGACATCACTGTGAAGGCAACCGGCGATATTTTCAGTTTGGCTAGACAACATTGGAGCCATAGAATTAGTTGACCAAGGAGCACCTTTAGTTTGGATAGACAACACTACTTCAAGATCGACTGATTATTTATCCAAGTCTCGGGCAACAAGGATTTACGAGTCCTTACTGAGCGTGCCAAGATGTTGACCCTAAAAACTACCAAGCCTACATGGCACGCAGGCTGAGTAATTAATAAGCTAATTACATCCTTCTATTGTGTACGGGGCATGCAAACTCGTCGACCGAGTTCGGCCAAGGAGTAAAATATGTTGATGTGGCGTTGGGCACGCTGCTGACTTCTTGATCTTGCGACTGCAGCCGAGGAAGGAACACGTCTCGGCCTTCGGGTTCTAGAGCCTAAAGACAAGGCTGCCAGTTCTGCGAAGTTCAATTTCAAATTCGGCTTTCAATGTGCTGAATGTAATAACTTGGTAACACTTCACTTTGCCAGCTTTCAATGTCCCTAGCATTACGCTCAATTAAAACCTAAAGTGACATTTACAAGAGCACGCATATGAGTAAGATTGAACCCATTTCACATATGATGTCAGAGCATAAAAAATTTGCAATAAAAGTAAAACAACAATTATATCATCAAGAGTAACATCCTACATGTTAGTGTCTGCCAGAAGTCCTCGTTGACACAAGAGTACTACCACTATGTCCTGGAGGGGTGAAAAACAAAGGTGAGTGGGTTGAAAAGTAAAGTTTCATAAAACTGTTGTCATAAAAATTGTGACCCCTCGTTGTAAAACAAGTATTAGTTTCCAACATATCATACTACATATAGTATGAAAACAATTACCATAAAAAGCAATATTTTTAGAATGCGGTAAATCACAATATCTCAAACATAAAAACATAAAATATCAGACGCTCATTGACACATGCTACATACGAGCTCATGCAAAGGTATTTAGACATGAGACATGACAGGGTATAATAGTAATTTACGGTCTAGTACTACAATCATGTGAAGACTGGCCCTATGCACATCACATATGAGTCCTAATTGCCTATTGCAATCTAGGACATCACTGACACCTACAATGGATCTAAGCTGAGGGTATCAGTGCATGTGAAGATACATGTGAAGACTGGCCCTGGTGCAGGACAAATAGAACACCGGTATAGGCAATGTATGATGAGTAGATAAACTATGTATGATCATGCCATGATAATTTCACAATCCTCTTCTCTGTGGGGTTCATTCGCTCGTCAAATTTTCCTCTCGCACCTTAGAAAAAACAAGATAACTATTTGCAGTCTTCTATGTGGCACATGTTGAAGCGTGCGTTACGTATTTTGAATAATAATAGTTGTTAGGCTATTAGTGATGGGAAGTCAGTATCCTTTTCTTCGTTCATTTGTAGAATACAACAGCTAGAAACGACACCACGCTCAACAAATAATGGATACATGAACGAACAAAAGCAAGAAGTAGATAAGGAATGTTTTTCTATATTGTAAAGACGCTGTGAATATTGCTAAAGTCTCCATTTACATGCATAATCCGATTTGAGGAGACAGTAATTCTCCCTCCTCAATCGGAAAAAAAAAAAAAAAAAAAGTTTAAATATTCAACTGCACAAAATTGTGACAATCACAGAGTTCATGTAATTGTTCTACATTATCCAATCTCATAATGCTTTCAAGCAAGAAATAAGATCAAGGAAGGCATCTTGTCTGCAGGGAATTGTTAGACCGCCCATTGGGTGATCAAATCCGAATTCTTCTTCAGCCGCACTTAGCAAGTCTTGAAATGCAGGCTGGTTGAGGAATGATATAGGAACAACAAACCGCTGCTTCTCACTCTCGCCAACATAAACTGGAAAATAACCTTTTGGGACATCAGCTAAATTATTCGAAGCTCCTTGACTTGAATTTGAAAGAGAACGCCGAAGAAGTTTCTTGGCAGGAATTACAGCTGGAAGACGGAACCCCATTGTTGTAAATTGTGATAGTAAAGACTAGTACGTAGTCGAGTTTAAAAAAACTTGAAGATCACAAGGAGTTTGTGGAACAACTAAACTTGAGAAGTTGTAGATTTATTATTTGGTGGTCATTAACCAATGCATTCATATGGTATTTATAGTTGACAAGCCTTGTAGAATATCCTCTACTGAAGAAAATATATGGTGAAGACAATCCGGAAGGGGTATAGAAGGGAACAAGAGCTCATGAGGGATCACATGGTTTTGTCTTCCCATCAAGCCCTTGAGCAAAATATGTGGATCAAATTTGCTATTTCTCTTTCCATTACATATTTTTGTTTGTTAGGCAGATATGAAGTGTCAATCACTACCAATTAGGAGCTTGGTGATAAAATCGGAAGACAGGCATGTGAACTTTGATCAAATGCTAATTAATGTTTCTTACCAACCCCAATTCAATTGCCTCAAGGCCACTCACACAAACTACTTGAGATATTATTCGCCACATCGATCTTTTTTTATTCTGTTTGGACATGAAAATCAAGAAGTAAATTAGTTAGCAACTGGTTTCGAAAACTTGCGTGTATGTCTATGAATTTTTAGGCTTATACTTATCCTTCCAAAAGGCTTCAATTATTTATTTTGGTTTTAACCTGAATCCCTAAGTAGTTATATAGGCAAGTCCATGTGATTTTGCTTGAGCTGATGTTGCTTCATTGGGTCCATCCTGATGGCTTAACACCAACATTTAGAATTCGGGTAATGATCATCCCATGGGTGCTATCACAATTCCCTGCAGTGAAGTAGCTTTGTTGATTTCACACCTGGCTTCAGTGTATGAGCTGCAAAAGGCAACAGACATTTGTCAGCTCAATTTTTGACACCAGTTGCTGCAGTTGCACAACGCGTGACTTGCCTTCTCGGATAAATTTTTGGATCCAAGTTTGCAGCAAAAAATCCTTCAGGATATAACTCCGCTGTTAGAATTGATCATTCATCGAATGATGAAAAATATCACATCTTCTGACGGTAGAGGCTTTCCAAAACAAAAATGTTATTCTTACCATTAATTTGTACTATGATTTGTACCAGTTCTTTAATGGAGATGGAAACCACATGTGTTGGTGGGCAGTGGCGAAACCAGGATTTGTCGAGGGGAGGGGCGAAATTCAAAATAGTGCAAGGTTCAATTGAAGCGGTTGCTTTCACATTGGAGAGTACAAAGTTTTAAGTCAATATTCATAGTAGAAAATAGTCTATCCACTAAAGCAGTTGTAAGCAATATATCAAAGCCAATGTAAGCAGAAAGTACAACAAATTTAGTTTTCAAAAAAGTAACACAAAAAAAAGTGAAAACAAAATAATTATCAAACAATTTTTTATTTTTAATATAATAATAGCTACGTTTATAATTAATACGAGTTTCTTTGGTTTTAGGATAAAATAAAAGGAAAATTAACCAAAAGGGCTTCAAAATTTTGAATTTTAACCAAAAACCATGAACAAACTTTATTTAATGATAAGGACAAAAAATAAAAAATAAAAAAATAAAAAATAATCCAACCCAACCGCGCGTAAGCACGCACCAACCAATTCAAATATCAAATCAAGCCTTTGCTGTAACTGTGAGCAGATAGAACTGATAAGAAAACTAACGTGCAGTGCAAAATAAGTAGTGGGAGTAATACAATGAATGATGAGATGGAATGGATGGATGAAATAAATTATTTTTAAAACATTTCTTTGGGAAGGAAAACATGAGAGTGAAGCTTCAATGACTCTTTTTTCTTTTAGAGAGGGAGAGAGAGAAATTTATTTACATACAGAAAGAAAGAAAAGAAAAGTAGTAATTTTCAATAGAAAATCAACGGTGCAAAAGCAGCACCCAAATTACCTTTTAAATATTTTATCGGGAAGGAAGAGAGGGAGTGTGTAAGGAAGAGAGATTGTGAGGGTAGAGCCAACCAAATCCTTTCAAACTGACATCAACAAACTCTAAAAAATTTTAAAAAGAGAGAGAAATTTGAGATAAAAAAATATATTGCTGACATCAATACATAACAGTAATTTGTAAGGAAATAGTTTAAAAAATAGTGATAGTGCTAGTGTTTGATTTTAAGAAATAGTTAGTGTTCTGTTTAAGATGGAGTTAGTGTTTAGTTTAAGAAATATTGTTCAGTTTAAGAAGTAGTCAATATTTAGTTTACAAAATAGTGTTTGGTTTAAGAAGTAGTCAATGTTCAGTTTAAGAAATAGTGTGCAGTTTAAGAAGTAGTCAATATTCTGTTTAAGAAATAGTCACAGTATTAATGTTCATAAAACTAAATAATGAAATTTTTCTTTATTTTTGATTTTGTAATATTATTACTTAGTTTGTTCTAAAACAATTGAAAGAATAATCAAATAAACAAATAATAAAATAAAAATAAAATGTTATGGAGTGAGGTGAAAGGAGAGAGAAGAGTGGGGAGAGGTGAAAAAAAAAATTAAAAAAAAAAAAAAGAGAAAATGTTAATGTGGATGGGTGAGGTGAAAGGAGAGAAAAAAATGGATGTGAACATACGAAAGAGGGAGAGAGAGAAAGAGATTGCACAATTAAGTGAGGAAGAGAGTGTGTGTGTGTGTGATGTGACGCGCAATCTTGCGCGTTAGTAAATGTTTTCTTTTTTTGTGTTTTTCTATTTTGTTGTTATGTAAAACTTTTGTCATTTTCATTAAAATTTGAGTCATTTTTATTAAAGTTTAAGCCTTTTTTATTAAATAAAGTTAGTAGATGGTTTTTCGGTTAATTAAAAGTTTTGAGAAGCCATTTTCATTAAAGTTTCCTAAAATAAAATTATTAAGGCACTAGTTTTATATATAATAGACATGTGGGTGGGACAAGTTTGTGAGGTTTTAGAAGTGAAAAGGAAAAAAAACAACCATGCAGCCTTTCCCCAAAAGATATAAATAATAATAATAATAATAAAAACAAACGCAACATTTTATTAAAGCCAAGCCTTTTAAACGACAGTGTGTTAAACTTTAAAAGAGAAAAAGAGAAAACAAAACTCTTCTTCTTTGCGAACTGTAGCCACTCGCCGTCGATTGTGCATCTAAACCCAGCTAACAGAATCTACCCAGATAATCAGGGGGTCCTCATCCCTCCAACCTCTCCCCTCCGTCTTCGTCATTCCTCTACAAATCCAACCAAACTATCGCCCTTCCTCTACAAATTCGACCAAGATAGTGCACTGACCAAAACCAATTTTTGTAGGTACCATGAATTCCGACGAAAGCGGAGGGGTTGAACCAATGCTCCTAGGCGTATTTTCTGGCGAGGGCAAGGGTGGTTGTCACTCCTCGCCCTCATGTAGGTTCGCCGCTATTGGTGGGCCCTACCTCTTTAGACCATCTCCACCCCTTGGAGTAAAACTTAAAATTTTTAGCCCTAAAAATTTAGGTTTTAACTCAGAAACAGCTTTTTTGCTCTAACCATTCTTGTCTAAAATTTTAGCCCAAGAGTATTAAAGAATGAATTTAAGCTTTTTTTTTTTTAATTAACTTTAAAAAAAAATTATGTGGACTATCATAAATTAATTTTATGAACATTTTAATTTAAAAATATTTAAAATTTGATAAACATTGAAAATCACTAAATCAACACATAAAACTCATGAAACACTATGGAAGAATATGAAACACATGATAGAGATATATAAACACAAAACACATGAACAAACACATGGTCTTGGAAGATGGTAGAAAGAAAAACTTGAAGAATTGTATGAGAAAAGTGAATTTTGTGTGGATGTTTGAACAAATACATAGGTATTTATAAAGTTTTTGGGTGAATTTTGAGTTAAATTATTATTTTTTTAATTATTTTAGCCGTTGAATTTAAATTTTGGCTGTTAAATCTTTTTATTTTTCACCGTTAGAATTGATCATATTTGATCTTAGCTGTTGGATCAATAAATTTATAAATATAAACTAAAACAAAAAAAACAAATTTGAACTTGGACTGTTGGTTGATCCAACTGTCCAATAAAGCAAAGCCTTTCGATGAGAAAAAGAGCCGTTGCGCTCTTATGGGTGCCAGACAAGTGGCCGACATAACCCATGTGGGTGGGGTCGCAAGCTTGCAGGCCTAGTGCGTTGGCATGTGTTTGCGCGTGATTTTGGGCAGGTGAAGTTCACTTGCTGGTTTCCCACTTGCACAAGTGGACTACCCCACTAACCCAAACCTATTTTTTGGCTGGAATTTGCACAATATTTTAGTTTTAACCCATAACCCAATTTTAGGCCAAATTTAGAGTGTTTTTGTAAGGGGGGGGGGGCGGGGAGAGGGGGAAGAACCTAAATTTTGAGACTTACTCCAAGGATTGGAGTTGGTCTTAGAGAAATGTTACAAATTAATGATAGTATGTAGAACATGTAACAATATTGTAGACATGTAAATTTCGGTGAAATATGTCAAGGCTTATGCGGCTATGAGCGTCATAAATCGTACACATGGCATGTATGACTCATCAAAACCAGACAAGTCGTCAAAAGTGACATGTGTCAATAATTGGCAAAAATAATTAAAAAATTATCTTTAATTAATCTTGATTTAAATTAAATGAATTCCGAATCGAGGGTGATTAGCCAAATTAAGGATGAATTGTTATTGATTTTTTGATTAAATCAAAGATAATTTGATTAAATCAAGATTATTTCATGAAGTCAAAATCACGAATCAAGTCCAAATAGAGTCTTGGTTCTTTCGTTAATTAATCAAGTCAAAAATCAAGACCAGCAGAGGCTACAAATACGAGGCTTCAAGACAAAACAAGGGTCCTCACACACATCCTACACTCAGATTCCATACACAACTCTCAAACACTCTACACACTCAGACGACACAGAAATCTCTCTGCATTCTTCACCACACTCGTGAAGGACCATCAAGCACTACTACACGTGCCGATTTCTCCATCACCACAAACCAAGCTCTTGCAGCATTCATTGGTTTGAGAATAAGTCACTACAATCCTTGGATCAACCACCCTACACATAAACTTTGCATCCTGTGTCAAACTCGTGAAATTTCAAAAATAAATTTATTCATGCTTCCTTCTTCTTTTTGTGACATATTTTTCTCTATGTATTGAGTTTGAATGGAAGGATGGATAGTGGGTTCGAGAGAGCATCAGACCCTTGCCTTCTGATTCGAAGGCGGATGTTTTTCATCATATTTTGAGGAGCTAATATTGCCTAATCCTATATTGTATTATAAAATAAGTACACTCCTTTGTGGCCTGAGTTTCATTTTGGTTTTTCAAATAATGTTATGGCCAAAACTGTTTATTAGGTATTCTCTCCCATCAATCAGAGCGGGATCTGAGGAACAACTATTCCAATATGTTTTTTATTTTTTTATTTATTTTTATCTCTTCAATCTTCTCCATAACAAAATATTTATAACTGAAAAGGAAGATATCAATCACTAAGTTAAGATGTAAAAGCTACTATGCTTTGGATGGAAGATAGAAGGTATTATAAGACTCGTTAGCGAAAATTTTCATCAGCCACTTTTTTTAAAAGAATTTTGTTACCGAAAATTTTCATCCAAGATTTAATGTATCTTATAAGTATATTGCATTGAAAACCATTATGGTTAAATCAACTTATTCATCACACGAGCATGAAATATTTCGATGCTTGTAAATAGAAGACCATAAATGAGGCGAATAAAATTTGGTAAGGAGAACAGTTAGTAAAATTGTGTAAGCCAGCATGTGGAAACAGAGCTGTCTATAGTTTAGATAATGGATAAACGAACGAAATGAGCAAAAGAAGTGTGAATATCTAATTAAAAGTTACTAGATTTTTACATAATTCAGGGAGACATTTGATTCACTCCCCAATACGAAGTAGTTACAGAATGTTGAGATTGTCTACTTTACAAAATTCTTCCAACCAGTTAGTTGGTGTAATATGTGCAGATTTTCATTATGTAATTTCACAATCCATTCAAGCGAGAAGTGACATCAAGGAAGGCACCTTGTCTGCAGGGAATTGTTAGACCACCCATTGGATGATCAAACCCGAATTCCTCTTCAGCCTCACTTAGCAAGTCTTGAAATTCAGTCTCATTAAGGAATGATACTGGAATTACAAATCTTTGCTTTTCTCCCTCGCCAACATAAACTGCAAACTAACCTTTTGGGACATCTGCTAAATTAGTCGAAGCTCCTCTGGTTGTATTTGAAAATGATCGTCGAAGAAGTTTATTCGCAGGAATTACAGCCGGAAGACGGAACCCCATTGTTGTAAATCTCAAGATAAAAAGTGGAAGAAAATCTGAAAGAACTTGCAAAACAAGAAAAACTATTTGAGAATTTTTGGACTTGATAGTTTGTAGACTTGTATTTTGTGGTTTTAAAACGAGCCAGTCATATGGTTATATATACTTGAATGGTCGTGTGGATTTCTCTCTTAAAAGAAACATATGGTGCAAACAAAGACAATCTGAATGGGGTATATATAGAAGGGAAAAAGGGATCACATGGTTTTGTCTTCCAAATATCATCGAGCCATTAGGATAAATATGCGGAGCAAATCAACCGATTCGAAGTCTCAATCACTACCAACGAGTCTTGGTGATGAATTGGATGACAAAGCCATGTGGATTTTGATCAAATGCTTATGTCTCTTGCAAATCCCCACTCCATTTATTGAAAGACCAGTTGCACCAACTACTAGAAATTTTCCGACAATCAATCGTTAATTTTATCAATTTGGACATGAATACAAAAAGCTAAGATAGCAAGTGGTAAAGAAAATTTGGAGCCACGGAGTACTTCAACCACAAATTAGCGTTGGGTGCACAAATGCGTTTTGAATTTGTCTCTCACAGAAGAAATGCTTGTCTCAAGTATGTCTCTCTTGAGATTAGGTTATCATCCTTCCCAGCAGATTTTTGTTACTTTAGTTTTAGTATGATAGCCACATCAATTGCACGAACTATTGTCTGTTCATTGGGTCCATCCTTGTTCCTATTACCAATCTTGTTAGATTACAGATGGCTTTTGGCATACCAGTTAATCTATATATGCATACATATGACCATGTTGAATTTTAATGTAGGTTTGTACATATCAGCACTAGTAAGATTAACAAGGTACGAGCTATTATAGAGAGATTGAGAGAGGACGGATAACCACTGGGCAACACGGCACACTACTCACCACAACCTTCCCCATGAATTAAGCCCTAATTGCGCGATCGACCTAATTACAGAAAACAAGGACCGCAGCCCTAAATCAAGGAAGAGAGGGTGAGGTAACGTGAGTAAGGCAGTAGCCACATAACCTCACAACTAGGGATAAAGTGGTGATTACAACCTAACCTATACTTGTTCCCCAATACTCTCCCTGAAGCTGGATCAATATAGGCTTTGGTGAAGACATCTGCGGCTGGTCATGACTTCGAGTGTACACAGCTTTGATCACCTTGGATTGAACTTGAGCACGAACATAATGATAATTGACTTCGATATCTTTTGTTCTTTCATGAAATACAGGATTTGAGCAATATCATGTGTTGAAATTTTAGATCGACAAGCCCGAGGGGCCCACTCTAACTACATCGGTACTGCCCCCAACTTGATAATTACCACTTGCCCAATCCATTAGGAATGAGGTTTTACCACAAAAAAAGTCTTGGTATTATTTAGAATAGGATAATCATATTTAAGCCCATTATTTTCTTTTGCCCCCACCGATGTGGGATAGTTAACACGCTCCCTCATGTGTAACCCCATTTAGTGGTTCACATGTGGAGATCCATAAGTCGACAATTAAAACTCAAAGGTTAGCTTTAATGGAGTCTAGACTTGTTTTCAATCTTTCCAAAAGGTGCTTTACATTAAGAGTCCAGGCTTGTTTCCAAGCCCATACTTCCTGGTGACAAGCTTTTGGCATGTACAAGCCCGTAACCATGGGCTTTGATACATTGTTGGAATTTTAGATTGACAGGCTCTGGTGGCCTACTCTAATGATATAGATATTGTCCCCAACTTCATAATTACCATCTGCCCAATCCGTCAGGTGTGAGGTTTTACCACAAAAGGCCTCGATATTAGTTAGAGTAGGGTAATATTTAAACCCATTATTTTCTTTTGCCCCCACTGATGTGGGTTAGCTAATAGCATGGCTGCTTGGTTGTCACAAAACAAGGACATAGGATGATTGCTTGCAAACCCTAAGTCAAGGAGAAGACATTTTAACCAAATATGCTCACACACAGTGTGTGCCATTGCTCTATACTAAGCTTCTACGCTAGAACAAGCAACCACAGTCTACTTTTTGCTCTTCTATGTGACGACAAAGGTACAATAACCAGTAGTTGATTTGCAATCCGTGTATCCCATGATCTTTGTCCCTTGAGGTATCATAGAATTTTTCAACATGTAAGTGTAGTGTAAGTGCACCATTGTAGGGGAATGCATGAATTGACTCATTTACTCACTACATACACAATGTCTGGCCTTGTGATACTAAGATAAATGAGCTTATCAACTAATCTTTGGAAGAATAGATATCGGTGAGAGGCTCCCCCTTCAACATCTAGCTTCAGTTTGCTATCAAGTGGATTTTGAGCTCGTTTGCAATCCAGCACCTCAACTTCTCGAAGTAAGTCAAGCATATATTTACGTTGGTTTAAAAACAGTCCTGCATGAGATGTGGCCATTTCAATTCCAATAAAATATTTCTATGCTCTAAAATCTTTTATTGCAAATTTTTTATGAAGAGAATGCTGGAGGGCATTGATTTCATCAATGTTCACTACCAGAGAGTACTGATGAACCATTTTTCGTCTGGTTAAGTCATTTTACCCAACGAAAATTTAAGATCGTTGAGCAAAACTGGTCAACATTTAGGATTTTTCCAACATATTTACGAGACCAAATATTTTGAAAGGTAAGAAAAAATTTGTCAGGCAAATATTTGGTGCCAAAGGAAAAAAATGACTCGTATCGTGTAAACTCTTGCCAACAAACCATCAAAGTTTTGTCGCGCAAAGGCTAAATTAGGTTTTATGGTTTTATTTTGTTAGGTCAAGTGGAAATATTCATCTGGCTAAGTGAGATGGTTGGCCTATTAAATTCCTTTGATGATTTTTGCAATCTGCGAGACTTGTTTCCACGATCTACCTGTCAAACTTGTTTGTATATACTCCAAGATCTCATACACCAAAAATTACTGAAAAGAAACATTTGGAGATTAGGTAACGAGACGAAATCCTTCGATGGTTACGAAAGAAAAATCATGATTGAACATTTGTTTTAGCTCTAGTTTTGATGATTTTTTACAACTAACTCCTTGATCCTATGAGAATACAATTAATGAATTTGATCATCAATTTAAAATATTTACACTAGTGGCACAAAAACTTATGTTCTACTTTATGAAAGTATAAAATAAACTCTTTAAGTGTTGGTGGAATCTATTATTTTAATGGGATACGCATTTTACGAACCTAGTTTCAATGATCTAATCATCAAACTTGTTTGTATATACTCCGATGTCTCATACACCAAACACCAACAACAAACATTCGGAGATTAGGTAATAGGACGAAATCTTTCGAGGCTTAAAAATGAAAAATCACAATTTAATAGTTATTTCAGCTCTGATTTTGATGATTTTTTACAAGTACACTTCTCAACCCTATAAGAATACAATGAATGAACCCGATCATCAGTTTAAAATATTTACACTACTAGACACCATAAAAGATAAAAGGTATCATAGATTATAAATATGTCGCATTGAAATCCATTATGGTTAAATCAAATTATTCATCACACGAGCATGAAATATGTTGATGCTCGTAAATAGAAGACCAGAAATGAGCCTAAAAAAATTTGGTAAAGAGAACAGTTAGTAAAATTGCAATAAGCGGCGAGTATGTGGAAACAGAGCTGTGTATAGTTTGGATAATGGATAAACGAACGAAGATGAGAAAAGAAGTATGAATATCTAATTAAAAGTTGCTAGATTTCTACATAATTCAGGGAGACATTGATTCACTCCCCAATGAAAAACATGGTCACAAAATGTTGAGATTGTCTACTTTACAAAATTCTCCCAAATAGTTAGTTGATGTAATATGCAGATTTCATTATGTATTCTCATAATCCATTCAAGCGAGAAGTGACATCAAGGAACGCATCTTGTCTGCAGGGAATTGTTAGACCACCCATTGGATGATCAAACCCGAATTCTTCTTCAGCCTCACTTAGCAAGTCTTGAAATTCAGGCTCCTTAAGGAGTGCAACTGGAATTACAAATCTCTGCTTTTCTGTCTCGCCAACATAAACTGCAAAATAACCTTTTGGGACATCTGCTAAATTAGTGGAAGCTCCTCTGGCTGTATTTGAAAAAGATCGTCGAAGAAGTTTCTTAGCAGGAATTACAGCTGGAAGACGGAAACCCATTGTTGTAAAGCTCGAGATCAAAAGTAGAAGAAAATCTCAAAGAACTTGCAGAACAAGGAAAACTATTGTACTTAAGAATTTTTAGACTTTGAGAGTTTGTAGACTTGTATTTCGTGGTTATGAAACGAGCCAGTCATATGGTTTATATTACTTGAATGGTCGTGTAGGATTTCTCTCTTGGATGAAATATATGTGCAAACAAGGACAACCTGATTGGGGTATAGAAAGGAACAAGGGCTGATAAGGGATCACATGGTTTTGTCTTCCACATTTCACCAAGCAATTACGAAAAATATGTGAAGCAAATCAACCGATACGAAGTCTCAACCACTATCAACGAGTCTTGGTGATGAATTGGATGACAAAGCCATGTCGATTTTGGTCAAATGTTTGTCTCTTGCAAATCCCCACTCATTTATTGAAAGATCTGTCGCACCAACTACTAGAGATTTTCTGACACATCGATCGTAAATTTTATTAATTTGGACATGAAGTACAAGAAGCTAAGATAGCAAGTTGTATAAAAAACTTGCAGCCACAGGAGTAAATTAGAGTTGGGTGCACAAATGCATTTTGAATTTGTCTACCACAGAAGAAATGCTTGTCTCAAGTATGTCTCTCTTGACTTTTAGGTTATTAGCCTTCCCAACAGATTTTAATTACTTTAGTTTTAATATGATAGCCATATTGATTTTTGCATGAACTATTGTCTGTTCATTGGGTCCACACTAGTTCCTTATCACCAATCATTACAGATTACAGATGGTTTTTGGCATAGCAGTTAATCTATATATGCATGCATATGATCAGGATTGGGAGCAAAGTAACATAAAGTCTTCTAATTCCCGATTCCTAAGCATCTCTAAGATTTGTCCTTTTCACAAGTCAATTGAAATCTTCATTGTTTGTTTTCTCATCTACCATTCAAACCATGGGTTTCCGGTTTCCTGGTATTGTTCATGCTAACGAAAACCAAGTTCCTTCAAAGGCCTTGGATGTTCCTAAAGACTATTTTGCAGTCTATGTGGGGGAGGGCCAAAAGAAGCGGGATGTGATTCCAGTATCACACTTGAACCAACCATTATTCCAAGATTTGTTAAGTTGAGCTGAAGACGAATTTGGGTATGATCATCCCATAGGTGTTATCACAATCCCGTGCAGTGAAGATACCTTCCTTGATCTCACATCTCGCTTCAGAGTATGAGGAGAAGGCCGCGTTACATTTATCGGAAGAATTTTGACTGCCGCTTTCTGCAGTTGTAGGAAAGCAATTAACTTGCCTACTCAGATATAGTTTTGGTTCCCAATATCGCATTTTCTGATGGAAGACGCTTTTGATAAATTCATGGGGTACAATTTCAAACCACTTGAGAGCTGAGCATAAAAATGGCCAGCCCAACGGACATAAATTTAGTGGTCCCGCCAAGCATGTAATATGAACTTGAAACAATTGTACTGTTCTGCAAAGGTAGTTCAGAACATACTATTTTCCTTCCCTTTGTCAATTTCATTCTGTTGTTATTATATTGTACTAGCCGAGCAATTTTCACTATTCACTACAGGGAGCAAATTAATTTGCATGTAAGTAACAACCCTTTGATTTCACCAAATGGATTGCACGAAAATCCTTCATTCCACGTGAAATGCATCGATGAATCAAGATCAGAGCATTTGTCCATTGCTACTAATTCACATGTATCCGTTCGTAATAGATTTCCAAATGAACTGCTAACGAGGTTGTAACAGTCAAACGACTACTTGCGAATTACTCATCAAATATCAGGTTTCACTCAATCATAAGCCATTATTGTCTTCAAATATGCTAATTAAGTAAATGAAAACTAATTGTACCCTAATTATTTAATTAACTCACTGTCTCTGCTATGATACAATTGGCACAACCACGGGAAGTGCATCCCACTTCTGCACTACATGCACCTAAGTCCAATACCTTAAGTGAACCAGACACTTTGGAAGTAGGCTTAGCGGAAAGTATTCATGGTTTCACTGTTACGAGTTTTCGTGGAAGC